>NW_027362798.1:0-1357500 GCF_046119375.1 Phyllobates terribilis | reverse complement strand
AATTATAACTGTATTAACAACAGTAATAACATCAAGTAAAATACTTGTAACCATTATCAAAAGCATGAACCCCAACCCAACTCAGAACCTTAAGGGACAAATCTTCAACCCTTGATGCTGAAAAAACTTGTTTCGATACACCATCTGGTATTCTATATTTCACACAAAAAACATTTTTATCTCTTATTAGTTCTTTCCTAACATTCTCTATAAGATAGTCCAAACGTTTCTCATCATACAACTTACGGTACAACCGGTTAAAATATTCTGCATTCTTTATAAACATAGGTTGTTGAAAAACAACTATATTTTCTTCCATTGCCACCTCCACTTCCTGTTCCTTTCTCTTTTCTTGCTTTTTAACCTTACCACGGCCAGTTCCCTGACTTACACCTCCCATTTCACTCTCTACCCTATCCCCCCAATCTACTCTTGTTTTCTCCATCTCCCTCTGCACTCCTACAGGTTTGCTTTCTTTTCCCTTTACCACCAACACCTTTTCTACACTTTCCTCCTTTCTCTCTACCAAAACCTTTTTAACCACTACCTCCTTCTCTTTATTTCTTTTCCTCTTTGGGCAATTCTTAAAAACATGCGTATCTTCCTGACACAAGTTGCACTTCCTCCGATCTTTACAATCCTTTGACTCATGATCACCTTTTTTGCAAAAACCACATACACCACCCGAACAATTTTCCTTTCCATGCCCGTATTGACGACAAACTCGACAAAAAGTGGGTATACCACTGAAAAAAATATCACCATTTATATTACCCAACTTAAACCTAGCTGGGGGAAGCAACACAGTCCCCTGCTCATCTTCTTTGAAACGGACCAAAAATTTCCACTTCGAAGTCCAAAAACCAAATTCATTATAAATCTTCCCTTTTGGTGTTACTGACAAACAAAAAAACTCCAAAAATGTAAGAACATCCTCTTCGTCCACCAATGGAGAGTACATTTTAACAATGATCCATTTATCTCTAACGGGGAAGTGTGGCATTACACTTATCCCCTCCATTCTTTTATCCTGGCTTGCAGTCATTTTCCTTAGATATCCTTCAAAAAAAACTTTGTCAACAAAAACTATATCATAAACACCCCTCCTGGGGTAGTCCATTATCGCCAACACTTCTTCTGTCTTCAAACCAAAAAGATCCACAAGAACTTGACTCATCACATACCTAAAATCCTTTTGATCTCGAAAGTTCTCCTGAACAACCAAACGAATAGAATTCTGCACCTTAGCGAATTCAGGCACATGATCTTCCTCTCCTTCATGTGATGCTGCAGACATCTTCTTCACAAACAGGTTCTCCTCTTCTCAATAGAAACCTTCAACACCGAAGTGCCAGGTAGATGATCGCCTCCCGTTGCCCGGGGACTAATCCGACTCCCTAATAGCAGCAGGGAGGTGAAGCCCTGCTGAAAAACAGAGCGATCCCCCCAGGCCAAGGAGCCGGGTACCCCGAGCACCTCTCAGCCAAGACCAAGGCAGCAGCCGCTAGATCACTGCACTTGATCTTAGCCAAAAGGCCGAGAAGCGATAACCAGAATTGGTTTCAAACTACGGAGCCACCCAAGGATCCTGAAAAGTCCATTTGTGGAGATGAGCTCCTGGACTCCCGTTAAGAAGACATGTTGTCAACCTCTAGATCCCTTACATGCCTGCACTTTTCGGCTTGCTGCTGCTGCAATCCACGCGTTTTAGATCTGCATAACTCCACCTCTTTAAACACAGCACCTTCACCCCCTGCTGTTCCCACCCGCCTCAACACCGTTGGAAGGGAGGAGAACCAATTAAGGCGGGGGGTGGGGTGGAACGAGCAGCTGTCTACCCTTAGCAGGAGGGCTCCTGATTACATACCTCTCCTGCTGCTGCTGCTGCTGGCTGTCCAGCAGCAGACTGAAGGTGGCTGCTGCTGTGCACAGGTATATAAAGGCTCAGAGCCTATTATGACACGCGCAGCCAGCGTTCCATTGCCACATTCCATCTACTGCAGGCAGGATACCTGGCTGGCTGAATGTCGCTGAGAAGCTCACAGAGACCGCCATAAGCAACAGTTTAACAGAATGCCACAGACTAATCAACCAAACTTTTTGGGTTGGGTTCTCTTTTATAGTCTGCAGGCATTAAATGAAAGAAGTCAGTGTTCCAGCAGAGGGAGACAACGTTTCAGAAAAGGCATTGTAGCAAACCAAAAAAGAAATTTTAAGCGCAGCAGAGTAACCAGCGCACATACCTGTTAGCTCAGGTGAGTTTAAAAGGCTGCTGTTGATAACAAGGGCATTTGCTAAATAGATGGTGTGTGTGCAACAATATACTGAAAGGTCAATTATATTGTGCAGCTTATCTCACCACCTGTAGTTATTTAGGTGAAAGCTCCAAAATGCTTGCCTAATATGTCTGTTTATCCAAAAGGAAGTAAAAAGGGAGAGCTAGAAAGATAGCATTGCATCACATTACATGGCAATGCAATGCACAGTTGCTGAAGTTGAACCAAAATGAGCTTGTAATCTGGCTTCTGCAACTTTGAACATGAAAAATCCAATGAGGAGAAGAAAAGCAAAGCCAAAGAGTCCATCCCAAAATCCGACAAACAAGCAAAATGAACAAAAAACATTGAATTCAATTCTTTCTGATTTTAGAAACTGCATTAAAGAAGGGGTGCACCGGTCCTGGAGATACTGCAATACCAGGTCAATGCGTGGAGTGGACAGAGCAAGCTCTTTTTCCATCTCCCTGTTCTAAAAATCCATTTAATATATGGTCCCCAGATAGGGGACGTATCAGATATTAAACTGATAAGAACAGATACTACACTTGATCTTAGCCAAAAGGCCGAGAAGCGATAACCAGAATTGGTTTCAAACTACGGAGCCACCCAAGGATCCTGAAAAGTCCATTTGTGGAGATGAGCTCCTGGACTCCCGTTAAGAAGACATGTTGTCAACCTCTAGATCCCTTACATGCCTGCATTTTTCGGCTTGCTGCTGCTGCAATCCACGCGTTTTAGATCTGCATAACTCCACCTCTTTAAACACAGCACCTTCACCCCTGCTGTTCCCACCCGCCTCAACACCGTTGGAAGGGAGGAGAACCAATTAAGGCGGGGGGTGGGGTGGAACGAGCAGCTGTCTACCCTTAGCAGGAGGGCTCCTGATTACATACCTCTCCTGCTGCTGCTGCTGCTGGCTGTCCAGCAGCAGACTGAAGGTGGCTGCTGCTGTGCACAGGTATATAAAGGCTCAGAGCCTATTATGACACGCGCAGCCAGCGTTCCATTGCCACATTCCATCTACTGCAGGCAGGATACCTGGCTGGCTGAATGTCGCTGAGAAGCTCACAGAGACCGCCATAAGCAACAGTTTAACAGAATGCCACAGACTAATCAACCAAACTTTTTGGGTTGGGTTCTCTTTTATAGTCTGCAGGCATTAAATGAAAGAAGTCAGTGTTCCAGCAGAGGGAGACAACGTTTCAGAAAAGGCATTGTAGCAAACCAAAAAAGAAATTTTAAGCGCAGCAGAGTAACCAGCGCACATACCTGTTAGCTCAGGTGAGTTTAAAAGGCTGCTGTTGATAACAAGGGCATTTGCTAAATAGATGGTGTGTGCAACAATATACTGAAAGGTCAATTATATTGTGCAGCTTATCTCACCACCTGTAGTTATTTAGGTGAAAGCTCCAAAATGCTTGCCTAATATGTCTGTTTATCCAAAAGGAAGTAAAAAGGGAGAGCTAGAAAGATAGCATTGCATCACATTACATGGCAATGCAATGCACAGTTGCTGAAGTTGAACCAAAATGAGCTTGTAATCTGGCTTCTGCAACTTTGAACATGAAAAATCCAATGAGGAGAAGAAAAGCAAAGCCAAAGAGTCCATCCCAAAATCCGACAAACAAGCAAAATGAACAAAAAACATTGAATTCAATTCTTTCTGATTTTAGAAACTGCATTAAAGAAGGGGTGCACCGGTCCTGGAGATACTGCAATACCAGGTCAATGCGTGGAGTGGACAGAGCAAGCTCTTTTTCCATCTCCCTGTTCTAAAAATCCATTTAATATATGGTCCCCAGATAGGGGACGTATCAGATATTAAACTGATAAGAACAGATACTACACTTGATCTTAGCCAAAAGGCCGAGAAGCGATAACCAGAATTGGTTTCAAACTACGGAGCCACCCAAGGATCCTGAAAAGTCCATTTGTGGAGATGAGCTCCTGGACTCCCGTTAAGAAGACATGTTGTCAACCTCTAGATCCCTTACATGCCTGCACTTTTCGGCTTGCTGCTGCTGCAATCCACGCGTTTTAGATCTGCATAACTCCACCTCTTTAAACACAGCACCTTCACCCCCTGCTGTTCCCACCCGCCTCAACACCGTTGGAAGGGAGGAGAACCAATTAAGGCGGGGGGTGGGGTGGAATGAGCAGCTGTCTACCCTTAGCAGGAGGGCTCCTGATTACATACCTCTCCTGCTGCTGCTGCTGCTGGCTGTCCAGCAGCAGACTGAAGGTGGCTGCTGCTGTGCACAGGTATATAAAGGCTCAGAGCATATTATGACACGCGCAGCCAGCGTTCCATTGCCACATTCCATCTACTGCAGGCAGGATACCTGGCTGGCTGAATGTCGCTGAGAAGCTCACAGAGACCGCCATAAGCAACAGTTTAACAGAATGCCACAGACTAATCAACCAAACTTTTTGGGTTGGGTTCTCTTTTATAGTCTGCAGGCATTAAATGAAAGAAGTCAGTGTTCCAGCAGAGGGAGACAACGTTTCAGAAAAGGCATTGTAGCAAACCAAAAAAGAAATTTTAAGCGCAGCAGAGTAACCAGCGCACATACCTGTTAGCTCAGGTGAGTTTAAAAGGCTGCTGTTGATAACAAGGGCATTTGCTAAATAGATGGTGTGTGTGCAACAATATACTGAAAGGTCAATTATATTGTGCAGCTTATCTCACCACCTGTAGTTATTTAGGTGAAAGCTCCAAAATGCTTGCCTAATATGTCTGTTTATCCAAAAGGAAGTAAAAAGGGAGAGCTAGAAAGATAGCATTGCATCACATTACATGGCAATGCAATGCACAGTTGCTGAAGTTGAACCAAAATGAGCTTGTAATCTGGCTTCTGCAACTTTGAACATGAAAAATCCAATGAGGAGAAGAAAAGCAAAGCCAAAGAGTCCATCCCAAAATCCGACAAACAAGCAAAATGAACAAAAAACATTGAATTCAATTCTTTCTGATTTTAGAAACTGCATTAAAGAAGGGGTGCACCGGTCCTGGAGATACTGCAATACCAGGTCAATGCGTGGAGTGGACAGAGCAAGCTCTTTTTCCATCTCCCTGTTCTAAAAATCCATTTAATATATGGTCCCCAGATAGGGGACGTATCAGATATTAAACTGATAAGAACAGATACTACACTTGATTTTAGCCAAAAGGCCGAGAAGCGATAACCAGAATTGGTTTCAAACTACGGAGCCACCCAAGGATCCTGAAAAGTCCATTTGTGGAGATGAGCTCCTGGACTCCCGTTAAGAAGACATGTTGTCAACCTCTAGATCCCTTACATGCCTGCACTTTTCGGCTTGCTGCTGCTGCAATCCACGCGTTTTAGATCTGCATAACTCCACCTCTTTAAACACAGCACCTTCACCCCCTGCTGTTCCCACCCGCCTCAACACCGTTGGAAGGGAGGAGAACCAATTAAGGTGGGGGGTGGGGTGGAACGAGCAGCTGTCTACCCTTAGCAGGAGGGCTCCTGATTACATACCTCTCCTGCTGCTGCTGCTGCTGGCTGTCCAGCAGCAGACTGAAGGTGGCTGCTGCTGTGCACAGGTATATAAAGGCTCAGAGCCTATTATGACACGCGCAGCCAGCGTTCCATTGCCACATTCCATCTACTGCAGGCAGGATACCTGGCTGGCTGAATGTCGCTGAGAAGCTCACAGAGACCGCCATAAGCAACAGTTTAACAGAATGCCACAGACTAATCAACCAAACTTTTTGGGTTGGGTTCTCTTTTATAGTCTGCAGGCATTAAATGAAAGAAGTCAGTGTTCCAGCAGAGGGAGACAACGTTTCAGAAAAGGCATTGTAGCAAACCAAAAAAGAAATTTTAAGCGCAGCAGAGTAACCAGCGCACATACCTGTTAGCTCAGGTGAGTTTAAAAGGCTGCTGTTGATAACAAGGGCATTTGCTAAATAGATGGTGTGTGTGCAACAATATACTGAAAGGTCAATTATATTGTGCAGCTTATCTCACCACCTGTAGTTATTTAGGTGAAAGCTCCAAAATGCTTGCCTAATATGTCTGTTTATCCAAAAGGAAGTAAAAAGGGAGAGCTAGAAAGATAGCATTGCATCACATTACATGGCAATGCAATGCACAGTTGCTGAAGTTGAACCAAAATGAGCTTGTAATCTGGCTTCTGCAACTTTGAACATGAAAAATCCAATGAGGAGAAGAAAAGCAAAGCCAAAGAGTCCATCCCAAAATCCGACAAACAAGCAAAATGAACAAAAAACATTGAATTCAATTCTTTCTGATTTTAGAAACTGCATTAAAGAAGGGGTGCACCGGTCCTGGAGATACTGCAATACCAGGTCAATGCGTGGAGTGGACAGAGCAAGCTCTTTTTCCATCTCCCTGTTCTAAAAATCCATTTAATATATGGTCCCCAGATAGGGGACGTATCAGATATTAAACTGATAAGAACAGATACTACACTTGATCTTAGCCAAAAGGCCAAGAAGCGATAACCAGAATTGGTTTCAAACTACGGAGCCACCCAAGGATCCTGAAAAGTCCATTTGTGGAGATGAGCTCCTGGACTCCCGTTAAGAAGACATGTTGTCAACCTCTAGATCCCTTACATGCCTGCACTTTTCGGCTTGCTGCTGCTGCAATCCACGCGTTTTAGATCTGCATAACTCCACCTCTTTAAACACAGCACCTTCACCCCCTGCTGTTCCCACCCGCCTCAACACCGTTGGAAGGGAGGAGAACCAATTAAGGCGGGGGGTGGGGTGGAACGAGCAGCTGTCTACCCTTAGCAGGAGGGCTCCTGATTACATACCTCTCCTGCTGCTGCTGCTGGCTGTCCAGCAGCAGACTGAAGGTGGCTGCTGCTGTGCACAGGTATATAAAGGCTCAGAGCCTATTATGACACGCGCAGCCAGCGTTCCATTGCCACATTCCATCTACTGCAGGCAGGATACCTGGCTGGCTGAATGTCGCTGAGAAGCTCACAGAGACCGCCATAAGCAACAGTTTAACAGAATGCCACAGACTAATCAACCAAACTTTTTGGGTTGGGTTCTCTTTTATAGTCTGCAGGCATTAAATGAAAGAAGTCAGTGTTCCAGCAGAGGGAGACAACGTTTCAGAAAAGGCATTGTAGCAAACCAAAAAAGAAATTTTAAGCGCAGCAGAGTAACCAGCGCACATACCTGTTAGCTCAGGTGAGTTTAAAAGGCTGCTGTTGATAACAAGGGCATTTGCTAAATAGATGGTGTGTGTGCAACAATATACTGAAAGGTCAATTATATTGTGCAGCTTATCTCACCACCTGTAGTTATTTAGGTGAAAGCTCCAAAATGCTTGCCTAATATGTCTGTTTATCCAAAAGGAAGTAAAAAGGGAGAGCTAGAAAGATAGCATTGCATCACATTACATGGCAATGCAATGCACAGTTGCTGAAGTTGAACCAAAATGAGCTTGTAATCTGGCTTCTGCAACTTTGAACATGAAAAATCCAATGAGGAGAAGAAAAGCAAAGCCAAAGAGTCCATCCCAAAATCCGACAAACAAGCAAAATGAACAAAAAACATTGAATTCAATTCTTTCTGATTTTAGAAACTGCATTAAAGAAGGGGTGCACCGGTCCTGGAGATACTGCAATACCAGGTCAATGCGTGGAGTGGACAGAGCAAGCTCTTTTTCCATCTCCCTGTTCTAAAAATCCATTTAATATATGGTCCCCAGATAGGGGACGTATCAGATATTAAACTGATAAGAACAGATACTACACTTGATCTTAGCCAAAAGGCCGAGAAGCGATAACCAGAATTGGTTTCAAACTACGGAGCCACCCAAGGATCCTGAAAAGTCCATTTGTGGAGATGAGCTCCTGGACTCCCGTTAAGAAGACATGTTGTCAACCTCTAGATCCCTTACATGCCTGCACTTTTCGGCTTGCTGCTGCTGCAATCCACGCGTTTTAGATCTGCATAACTCCACCTCTTTAAACACAGCACCTTCACCCCCTGCTGTTCCCACCCGCCTCAACACCGTTGGAAGGGAGGAGAACCAATTAAGGCGGGGGGTGGGGTGGAACGAGCAGCTGTCTACCCTTAGCATTAGGGCTCCTGATTACATACCTCTCCTGCTGCTGCTGCTGCTGGCTGTCCAGCAGCAGACTGAAGGTGGCTGCTGCTGTGCACAGGTATATAAAGGCTCAGAGCCTATTATGACACGCGCAGCCAGCGTTCCATTGCCACATTCCATCTACTGCAGGCAGGATACCTGGCTGGCTGAATGTCGCTGAGAAGCTCACAGAGACCGCCATAAGCAACAGTTTAACAGAATGCCACAGACTAATCAACCAAACTTTTTGGGTTGGGTTCTCTTTTATAGTCTGCAGGCATTAAATGAAAGAAGTCAGTGTTCCAGCAGAGGGAGACAACGTTTCAGAAAAGGCATTGTAGCAAACCAAAAAAGAAATTTTAAGCGCAGCAGAGTAACCAGCGCACATACCTGTTAGCTCAGGTGAGTTTAAAAGGCTGCTGTTGATAACAAGGGCATTTGCTAAATAGATGGTGTGTGTGCAACAATATACTGAAAGGTCAATTATATTGTGCAGCTTATCTCACCACCTGTAGTTATTTAGGTGAAAGCTCCAAAATGCTTGCCTAATATGTCTGTTTATCCAAAAGGAAGTAAAAAGGGAGAGCTAGAAAGATAGCATTGCATCACATTACATGGCAATGCAATGCACAGTTGCTGAAGTTGAACCAAAATGAGCTTGTAATCTGGCTTCTGCAACTTTGAACATGAAAAATCCAATGAGGAGAAGAAAAGCAAAGCCAAAGAGTCCATCCCAAAATCCGACAAACAAGCAAAATGAACAAAAAACATTGAATTCAATTCTTTCTGATTTTAGAAACTGCATTAAAGAAGGGGTGCGCCGGTCCTGGAGATACTGCAATACCAGGTCAATGCGTGGAGTGGACAGAGCAAGCTCTTTTTCCATCTCCCTGTTCTAAAAATCCATTTAATATATGGTCCCCAGATAGGGGACGTATCAGATATTAAACTGATAAGAACAGATACTACACTTGATCTTAGCCAAAAGGCCGAAAAGCGATAACCAGAATTGGTTTCAAACTACGGAGCCACCCAAGGATCCTGAAAAGTCCATTTGTGGAGATGAGCTCCTGGACTCCCGTTAAGAAGACATGTTGTCAACCTCTAGATCCCTTACATGCCTGCACTTTTCGGCTTGCTGCTGCTGCAATCCACGCGTTTTAGATCTGCATAACTCCACCTCTTTAAACACAGCACCTTCACCCCCTGCTGTTCCCACCCGCCTCAACACCGTTGGAAGGGAGGAGAACCAATTAAGGCGGGGGGTGGGGTGGAACGAGCAGCTGTCTACCCTTAGCAGGAGGGCTCCTGATTACATACCTCTCCTGCTGCTGCTGCTGCTGGCTGTCCAGCAGCAGACTGAAGGTGGCTGCTGCTGTGCACAGGTATATAAAGGCTCAGAGCCTATTATGACACGCGCAGCCAGCGTTCCATTGCCACATTCCATCTACTGCAGGCAGGATACCTGGCTGGCTGAATGTCGCTGAGAAGCTCACAGAGACCGCCATAAGCAACAGTTTAACAGAATGCCACAGACTAATCAACCAAACTTTTTGGGTTGGGTTCTCTTTTATAGTCTGCAGGCATTAAATGAAAGAAGTCAGTGTTCCAGCAGAGGGAGACAACGTTTCAGAAAAGGCATTGTAGCAAACCAAAAAAGAAATTTTAAGCGCAGCAGAGTAACCAGCGCACATACCTGTTAGCTCAGGTGAGTTTAAAAGGCTGCTGTTGATAACAAGGGCATTTGCTAAATAGATGGTGTGTGTGCAACAATATACTGAAAGGTCAATTATATTGTGCAGCTTATCTCACCACCTGTAGTTATTTAGGTGAAAGCTCCAAAATGCTTGCCTAATATGTCTGTTTATCCAAAAGGAAGTAAAAAGGGAGAGCTAGAAAGATAGCATTGCATCACATTACATGGCAATGCAATGCACAGTTGCTGAAGTTGAACCAAAATGAGCTTGTAATCTGGCTTCTGCAACTTTGAACATGAAAAATCCAATGAGGAGAAGAAAAGCAAAGCCAAAGAGTCCATCCCAAAATCCGACAAACAAGCAAAATGAACAAAAAACATTGAATTCAATTCTTTCTGATTTTAGAAACTGCATTAAAGAAGGGGTGCACCGGTCCTGGAGATACTGCAATACCAGGTCAATGCGTGGAATGGACAGAGCAAGCTCTTTTTCCATCTCCCTGTTCTAAAAATCCATTTAATATATGGTCCCCAGATAGGGGACGTATCAGATATTAAACTGATAAGAACAGATTTTTTATTTTAATCGAAAGCCCGAATTCGTGTACAAAACCCGAGTGCGCTTAAAAAAGTGACAAGTGCCACAAAAAAAGTGCACTAGGATGCTGGTCTTCTTGAAACCCTCTCCAAAAGGAGAAGGGTCCCCCAAACCATTCCCCGTCCCTCCGAGCCAAAAGGCCACAGCGAGGAACAGGGACAAAAAGCCACCTCCAGCCGAAGCCAGAGGCGACCCAATCTTACCCCCAGCACCTGCCCGAGTTCTCACCCGAGCAAGGCACTGGGAGCCAAAGACTGTGCTCCCCTCCCGGAAGAGGGGAGCCAACAACGCTGTCCTCCCGAAAGAGGAGAGCCAGGGGGGTTCAGGGGGGAGCGGAACCTGATGGCCACACACTCCCCCCCTAGACCTGCCAAGAGAGGAACCCGTAAGGGAACCGCATCCCGACAAAATCCTAGTAGGACGTGACACACGTGAATAAGTGGACACACAGTGACAAAGAAATTAAATAAATAGTGAAGGTTTCACAGTATAATACTGCCCGGACCTTCGACCGGGAATTGAAAAATTCCCCATCCTAAGGCCAGAAGGCCCGGAATAAGGGTGTGTGCGAAGAAAGAAAATTTGAAGTGCTTGTGCAAATGTGCCATAAACTCAAGTGGGGTTCCCAATCCCAGTGAGTTAAGGCACCCCAGGGTCACCACTCCTGGGGCACTTCACACTTCGGGCTTTCGATCTTCCCCGGCCCAATGGCGTCGATCCTGGGGGGCCATGCTTTCCACCAGATGACTATATTAGCCACCTGGCGTACTAACAAGCGCCTAAACCCCAGTATGCATAATGTATCAATCTACTAGGGCGGCCAACATCCAAAACCGCCTTTTCGAAAGATACTACACTTGATCTTAGCCAAAAGGCCGAGAAGCGATAACCAGAATTGGTTTCAAACTACGGAGCCACCCAAGGATCCTGAAAAGTCCATTTGTGGAGATGAGCTCCTGGACTCCCGTTAAGAAGACATGTTGTCAACCTCTAGATCCCTTACATGCCTGCACTTTTCGGCTTGCTGCTGCTGCAATCCACGCGTTTTAGATCTGCATAACTCCACCTCTTTAAACACAGCACCTTCACCCCCTGCTGTTCCCACCCGCCTCAACACCGTTGGAAGGGAGGAGAACCAATTAAGGCGGGGGGTGGGGTGGAACGAGCAGCTGTCTACCCTTAGCAGGAGGGCTCCTGATTACATACCTCTCCTGCTGCTGCTGCTGCTGGCTGTCCAGCAGCAGACTGAAGGTGGCTGCTGCTGTGCACAGGTATATAAAGGCTCAGAGCCTATTATGACACGCGCAGCCAGCGTTCCATTGCCACATTCCATCTACTGCAGGCAGGATACCTGGCTGGCTGAATGTCGCTGAGAAGCTCACAGAGACCGCCATAAGCAACAGTTTAACAGAATGCCACAGACTAATCAACCAAACTTTTTGGGTTGGGTTCTCTTTTATAGTCTGCAGGCATTAAATGAAAGAAGTCAGTGTTCCAGCAGAGGGAGACAACGTTTCAGAAAAGGCATTGTAGCAAACCAAAAAAGAAATTTTAAGCGCAGCAGAGTAACCAGCGCACATACCTGTTAGCTCAGGTGAGTTTAAAAGGCTGCTGTTGATAACAAGGGCATTTGCTAAATAGATGGTGTGTGTGCAACAATATACTGAAAGGTCAATTATATTGTGCAGCTTATCTCACCACCTGTAGTTATTTAGGTGAAAGCTCCAAAATGCTTGCCTAATATGTCTGTTTATCCAAAAGGAAGTAAAAAGGGAGAGCTAGAAAGATAGCATTGCATCACATTACATGGCAATGCAATGCACAGTTGCTGAAGTTGAACCAAAATGAGCTTGTAATCTGGCTTCTGCAACTTTGAACATGAAAAATCCAATGAGGAGAAGAAAAGCAAAGCCAAAGAGTCCATCCCAAAATCCGACAAACAAGCAAAATGAACAAAAAACATTGAATTCAATTCTTTCTGATTTTAGAAACTGCATTAAAGAAGGGGTGCACCGGTCCTGGAGATATTGCAATACCAGGTCAATGCGTGGAGTGGACAGAGCAAGCTCTTTTTCCATCTCCCTGTTCTAAAAATCCATTTAATATATGGTCCCCAGATAGGGGACGTATCAGATATTAAACTGATAAGAACAGATACTACACTTGATCTTAGCCAAAAGGCCGAGAAGCGATAACCAGAATTGGTTTCAAACTACGGAGCCACCCAAGGATCCTGAAAAGTCCATTTGTGGAGATGAGCTCCTGGACTCCCGTTAAGAAGACATGTTGTCAACCTCTAGATCCCTTACATGCCTGCACTTTTCGGCTTGCTGCTGCTGCAATCCACGCGTTTTAGATCTGCATAACTCCACCTCTTTAAACACAGCACCTTCACCCCCTGCTGTTCCCACCCGCCTCAACACCGTTGGAAGGGAGGAGAACCAATTAAGGCGGGGGGTGGGGTGGAACGAGCAGCTGTCTACCCTTAGCAGGAGGGCTCCTGATTACATACCTCTCCTGCTGCTGCTGCTGCTGGCTGTCCAGCAGCAGACTGAAGGTGGCTGCTGCTGTGCACAGGTATATAAAGGCTCAGAGCCTATTATGACACGCGCAGCCAGCGTTCCATTGCCACATTCCATCTACTGCAGGCAGGATACCTGGCTGGCTGAATGTCGCTGAGAAGCTCACAGAGACCGCCATAAGCAACAGTTTAACAGAATGCCACAGACTAATCAACCAAACTTTTTGGGTTGGGTTCTCTTTTATAGTCTGCAGGCATTAAATGAAAGAAGTCAGTGTTCCAGCAGAGGGAGACAACGTTTCAGAAAAGGCATTGTAGCAAACCAAAAAAGAAATTTTAAGCGCAGCAGAGTAACCAGCGCACATACCTGTTAGCTCAGGTGAGTTTAAAAGGCTGCTGTTGATAACAAGGGCATTTGCTAAATAGATGGTGTGTGTGCAACAATATACTGAAAGGTCAATTATATTGTGCAGCTTATCTCACCACCTGTAGTTATTTAGGTGAAAGCTCCAAAATGCTTGCCTAATATGTCTGTTTATCCAAAAGGAAGTAAAAAGGGAGAGCTAGAAAGATAGCATTGCATCACATTACATGGCAATGCAATGCACAGTTGCTGAAGTTGAACCAAAATGAGCTTGTAATCTGGCTTCTGCAACTTTGAACATGAAAAATCCAATGAGGAGAAGAAAAGCAAAGCCAAAGAGTCCATCCCAAAATCCGACAAACAAGCAAAATGAACAAAAAACATTGAATTCAATTCTTTCTGATTTTAGAAACTGCATTAAAGAAGGGGTGCACCGGTCCTGGAGATACTGCAATACCAGGTCAATGCGTGGAGTGGACAGAGCAAGCTCTTTTTCCATCTCCCTGTTCTAAAAATCCATTTAATATATGGTCCCCAGATAGGGGACGTATCAGATATTAAACTGATAAGAACAGATACTACACTTGATCTTAGCCAAAAGGCCGAGAAGCAATAACCAGAATTGGTTTCAAACTACGGAGCCACCCAAGGATCCTGAAAAGTCCATTTGTGGAGATGAGCTCCTGGACTCCCGTTAAGAAGACATGTTGTCAACCTCTAGATCCCTTACATGCCTGCACTTTTCGGCTTGCTGCTGCTGCAATCCACGCGTTTTAGATCTGCATAACTCCACCTCTTTAAACACAGCACCTTCACCCCCTGCTGTTCCCACCCGCCTCAACACCGTTGGAAGGGAGGAGAACCAATTAAGGCGGGGGGTGGGGTGGAACGAGCAGCTGTCTACCCTTAGCAGGAGGGCTCCTGATTACATACCTCTCCTGCTGCTGCTGCTGCTGGCTGTCCAGCAGCAGACTGAAGGTGGCTGCTGCTGTGCACAGGTATATAAAGGCTCAGAGCCTATTATGACACGCGCAGCCAGCGTTCCATTGCCACATTCCATCTACTGCAGGCAGGATACCTGGCTGGCTGAATGTCGCTGAGAAGCTCACAGAGACCGCCATAAGCAACAGTTTAACAGAATGCCACAGACTAATCAACCAAACTTTTTAGGTTGGGTTCTCTTTTATAGTCTGCAGGCATTAAATGAAAGAAGTCAGTGTTCCAGCAGAGGGAGACAACGTTTCAGAAAAGGCATTGTAGCAAACCAAAAAAGAAATTTTAAGCGCAGCAGAGTAACCAGCGCACATACCTGTTAGCTCAGGTGAGTTTAAAAGGCTGCTGTTGATAACAAGGGCATTTGCTAAATAGATGGTGTGTGTGCAACAATATACTGAAAGGTCAATTATATTGTGCAGCTTATCTCACCACCTGTAGTTATTTAGGTGAAAGCTCCAAAATGCTTGCCTAATATGTCTGTTTATCCAAAAGGAAGTAAAAAGGGAGAGCTAGAAAGATAGCATTGCATCACATTACATGGCAATGCAATGCACAGTTGCTGAAGTTGAACCAAAATGAGCTTGTAATCTGGCTTCTGCAACTTTGAACATGAAAAATCCAATGAGGAGAAGAAAAGCAAAGCCAAAGAGTCCATCCCAAAATCCGACAAACAAGCAAAATGAACAAAAAACATTGAATTCAATTCTTTCTGATTTTAGAAACTGCATTAAAGAAGGGGTGCACCAGTCCTGGAGATACTGCAATACCAGGTCAATGCGTGGAGTGGACAGAGCAAGCTCTTTTTCCATCTCCCTGTTCTAAAAATCCATTTAATATATGGTCCCCAGATAGGGGACGTATCAGATATTAAACTGATAAGAACAGATACTACACTTGATCTTAGCCAAAAGGCCGAGAAGCGATAACCAGAATTGGTTTCAAACTACGGAGCCACCCAAGGATCCTGAAAAGTCCATTTGTGGAGATGAGCTCCTGGACTCCCGTTAAGAAGACATGTTGTCAACCTCTAGATCCCTTACATGCCTGCACTTTTCGGCTTGCTGCTGCTGCAATCCACGCGTTTTAGATCTGCATAACTCCACCTCTTTAAACACAGCACCTTCACCCCCTGCTGTTCCCACCCGCCTCAACACCGTTGGAAGGGAGGAGAACCAATTAAGGCGGGGGGTGGGGTGGAACGAGCAGCTGTCTACCCTTAGCAGGAGGGCTCCTGATTACATACCTCTCCTGCTGCTGCTGCTGCTGGCTGTCCAGCAGCAGACTGAAGGTGGCTGCTGCTGTGCACAGGTATATAAAGGCTCAGAGCCTATTATGACACGCGCAGCCAGCGTTCCATTGCCACATTCCATCTACTGCAGGCAGGATACCTGGCTGGCTGAATGTCGCTGAGAAGCTTACAGAGACCGCCATAAGCAACAGTTTAACAGAATGCCACAGACTAATCAACCAAACTTTTTGGGTTGGGTTCTCTTTTATAGTCTGCAGGCATTAAATGAAAGAAGTCAGTGTTCCAGCAGAGGGAGACAACGTTTCAGAAAAGGCATTGTAGCAAACCAAAAAAGAAATTTTAAGCGCAGCAGAGTAACCAGCGCACATACCTGTTAGCTCAGGTGAGTTTAAAAGGCTGCTGTTGATAACAAGGGCATTTGCTAAATAGATGGTGTGTGTGCAACAATATACTGAAAGGTCAATTATATTGTGCAGCTTATCTCACCACCTGTAGTTATTTAGGTGAAAGCTCCAAAATGCTTGCCTAATATGTCTGTTTATCCAAAAGGAAGTAAAAAGGGAGAGCTAGAAAGATAGCATTGCATCACATTACATGGCAATGCAATGCACAGTTGCTGAAGTTGAACCAAAATGAGCTTGTAATCTGGCTTCTGCAACTTTGAACATGAAAAATCCAATGAGGAGAAGAAAAGCAAAGCCAAAGAGTCCATCCCAAAATCCGACAAACAAGCAAAATGAACAAAAAACATTGAATTCAATTCTTTCTGATTTTAGAAACTGCATTAAAGAAGGGGTGCACCGGTCCTGGAGATACTGCAATACCAGGTCAATGCGTGGAGTGGACAGAGCAAGCTCTTTTTCCATCTCCCTGTTCTAAAAATCCATTTAATATATGGTCCCCAGATAGGGGACGTATCAGATATTAAACTGATAAGAACAGATACTACACTTGATCTTAGCCAAAAGGCCGAGAAGCGATAACCAGAATTGGTTTCAAACTACGGAGCCACCCAAGGATCCTGAAAAGTCCATTTGTGGAGATGAGCTCCTGGACTCCCGTTAAGAAGACATGTTGTCAACCTCTAGATCCCTTACATGCCTGCACTTTTCGGCTTGCTGCTGCTGCAATCCACGCGTTTTAGATCTGCATAACTCCACCTCTTTAAACACAGCACCTTCACCCCGTGCTGTTCCCACCCGCCTCAACACCGTTGGAAGGGAGGAGAACCAATTAAGGCGGGGGGTGGGGTGGAACGAGCAGCTGTCTACCCTTAGCAGGAGGGCTCCTGATTACATACCTCTCCTGCTGCTGCTGCTGCTGGCTGTCCAGCAGCAGACTGAAGGTGGCTGCTGCTGTGCACAGGTATATAAAGGCTCAGAGCCTATTATGACACGCGCAGCCAGCGTTCCATTGCCACATTCCATCTACTGCAGGCAGGATACCTGGCTGGCTGAATGTCGCTGAGAAGCTCACAGAGACCGCCATAAGCAACAGTTTAACAGAATGCCACAGACTAATCAACCAAACTTTTTGGGTTGGGTTCTCTTTTATAGTCTGCAGGCATTAAATGAAAGAAGTCAGTGTTCCAGCAGAGGGAGACAACGTTTCAGAAAAGGCATTGTAGCAAACCAAAAAAGAAATTTTAAGCGCAGCAGAGTAACCAGCGCACATACCTGTTAGCTCAGGTGAGTTTAAAAGGCTGCTGTTGATAACAAGGGCATTTGCTAAATAGATGGTGTGTGTGCAACAATATACTGAAAGGTCAATTATATTGTGCAGCTTATCTCACCACCTGTAGTTATTTAGGTGAAAGCTCCAAAATGCTTGCCTAATATGTCTGTTTATCCAAAAGGAAGTAAAAAGGGAGAGCTAGAAAGATAGCATTGCATCACATTACATGGCAATGCAATGCACAGTTGCTGAAGTTGAACCAAAATGAGCTTGTAATCTGGCTTCTGCAACTTTGAACATGAAAAATCCAATGAGGAGAAGAAAAGCAAAGCCAAAGAGTCCATCCCAAAATCCGACAAACAAGCAAAATGAACAAAAAACATTGAATTCAATTCTTTCTGATTTTAGAAACTGCATTAAAGAAGGGGTGCACCGGTCCTGGAGATACTGCAATACCAGGTCAATGCGTGGAGTGGACAGAGCAAGCTCTTTTTCCATCTCCCTGTTCTAAAAATCCATTTAATATATGGTCCCCAGATAGGGGACGTATCAGATATTAAACTGATAAGAACAGATACTACACTTGATCTTAGCCAAAAGGCCGAGAAGCGATAACCAGAATTGGTTTCAAACTACGGAGCCACCCAAGGATCCTGAAAAGTCCATTTGTGGAGATGAGCTCCTGGACTCCCGTTAAGAAGACATGTTGTCAACCTCTAGATCCCTTACATGCCTGCACTTTTCGGCTTGCTGCTGCTGCAATCCACGCGTTTTAGATCTGCATAACTCCACCTCTTTAAACACAGCACCTTCACACCGTGCTGTTCCCACCCGCCTCAACACCGTTGGAAGGGAGGAGAACCAATTAAGGCGGGGGGTGGGGTGGAACGAGCAGCTGTCTACCCTTAGCAGAAGGGCTCCTGATTACATACCTCTCCTGCTGCTGCTGCTGCTGGCTGTCCAGCAGCAGACTGAAGGTGGCTGCTGCTGTGCACAGGTATATAAAGGCTCAGAGCCTATTATGACACGCGCAGCCAGCGTTCCATTGCCACATTCCATCTACTGCAGGCAGGATACCTGGCTGGCTGAATGTCGCTGAGAAGCTCACAGAGACCGCCATAAGCAACAGTTTAACAGAATGCCACAGACTAATCAACCAAACTTTTTGGGTTGGGTTCTCTTTTATAGTCTGCAGGCATTAAATGAAAGAAGTCAGTGTTCCAGCAGAGGGAGACAACGTTTCAGAAAAGGCATTGTAGCAAACCAAAAAAGAAATTTTAAGCGCAGCAGAGTAACCAGCGCACATACCTGTTAGCTCAGGTGAGTTTAAAAGGCTGCTGTTGATAACAAGGGCATTTGCTAAATAGATGGTGTGTGTGCAACAATATACTGAAAGGTCAATTATATTGTGCAGCTTATCTCACCACCTGTAGTTATTTAGGTGAAAGCTCCAAAATGCTTGCCTAATATGTCTGTTTATCCAAAAGGAAGTAAAAAGGGAGAGCTAGAAAGATAGCATTGCATCACATTACATGGCAATGCAATGCACAGTTGCTGAAGTTGAACCAAAATGAGCTTGTAATCTGGCTTCTGCAACTTTGAACATGAAAAATCCAATGAGGAGAAGAAAAGCAAAGCTAAAGAGTCCATCCCAAAATCCGACAAACAAGCAAAATGAACAAAAAACATTGAATTCAATTCTTTCTGATTTTAGAAACTGCATTAAAGAAGGGGTGCACCGGTCCTGGAGATACTGCAATACCAGGTCAATGCGTGGAGTGGACAGAGCAAGCTCTTTTTCCATCTCCCTGTTCTAAAAATCCATTTAATATATGGTCCCCAGATAGGGGACGTATCAGATATTAAACTGATAAGAACAGATACTACACTTGATCTTAGCCAAAAGGCCGAGAAGCGATAACCAGAATTGGTTTCAAACTACGGAGCCACCCAAGGATCCTGAAAAGTCCATTTGTGGAGATGAGCTCCTGGACTCCCGTTAAGAAGACATGTTGTCAACCTCTAGATCCCTTACATGCCTGCACTTTTCGGCTTGCTGCTGCTGCAATCCACGCGTTTTAGATCTGCATAACTCCACCTCTTTAAACACAGCACCTTCACCCCCTGCTGTTCCCACCTGCCTCAACACCGTTGGAAGGGAGGAGAACCAATTAAGGCGGGGGGTGGGGTGGAACGAGCAGCTGTCTACCCTTAGCAGGAGGGCTCCTGATTACATACCTCTCCTGCTGCTGCTGCTGCTGGCTGTCCAGCAGCAGACTGAAGGTGGCTGCTGCTGTGCACAGGTATATAAAGGCTCAGAGCCTATTATGACACGCGCAGCCAGCGTTCCATTGCCACATTCCATCTACTGCAGGCAGGATACCTGGCTGGCTGAATGTCGCTGAGAAGCTCACAGAGACCGCCATAAGCAACAGTTTAACAGAATGCCACAGACTAATCAACCAGACTTTTTGGGTTGGGTTCTCTTTTATAGTCTGCAGGCATTAAATGAAAGAAGTCAGTGTTCCAGCAGAGGGAGACAACGTTTCAGAAAAGGCATTGTAGCAAACCAAAAAAGAAATTTTAAGCGCAGCAGAGTAACCAGCGCACATACCTGTTAGCTCAGGTGAGTTTAAAAGGCTGCTGTTGATAACAAGGGCATTTGCTAAATAGATGGTGTGTGTGCAACAATATACTGAAAGGTCAATTATATTGTGCAGCTTATCTCACCACCTGTAGTTATTTAGGTGAAAGCTCCAAAATGCTTGCCTAATATGTCTGTTTATCCAAAAGGAAGTAAAAAGGGAGAGCTAGAAAGATAGCATTGCATCACATTACATGGCAATGCAATGCACAGTTGCTGAAGTTGAACCAAAATGAGCTTGTAATCTGGCTTCTGCAACTTTGAACATGAAAAATCCAATGAGGAGAAGAAAAGCAAAGCCAAAGAGTCCATCCCAAAATCCGACAAACAAGCAAAATGAACAAAAAACATTGAATTCAATTCTTTCTGATTTTAGAAACTGCATTAAAGAAGGGGTGCACCGGTCCTGGAGATACTGCAATACCAGGTCAATGCGTGGAGTGGACAGAGCAAGCTCTTTTTCCATCTCCCTGTTCTAAAAATCCATTTAATATATGGTCCCCAGATAGGGGACGTATCAGATATTAAACTGATAAGAACAGATTTTTTTTTTTTGAAAGCCCGAATTCGTGTACAAAACCCGAGTGCGCTTAAAAAAGTGACAAGTGCCACAAAAAAAGTGCACTAGGATGCTGGTCTTCTTGAAACCCTCTCCAAAAGGAGAAGGGTCCCCCAAACCATTCCCCGTCCCTCCGAGCCAAAAGGCCACAGCGAGGAACAGGGACAAAAAGCCACCTCCAGCCGAAGCCAGAGGCGACCCAATCTTACCCCCAGCACCTGCCCGAGTTCTCACCCGAGCAAGGCACTGGGAGCCAAAGACTGTGCTCCCCTCCCGGAAGAGGGGAGCCAACAACGCTCTCCTCCCGAAAGAGGAGAGCCAGGGGGGTTCAGGGGGGAGCGGAACCTGATGGCCACACACTCCCCCCCTAGACCTGCCAAGAGAGGAACCCGTAAGGGAACCGCATCCCGACAAAATCCTAGTAGGACGTGACACACGTGAATAAGTGGACACACAGTGACAAAGAAATTAAATAAATAGTGAAGGTTTCACAGTATAATACTGCCCGGACCTTCGACCGGGAATTGAAAAATTCCCCATCCTAAGGCCAGAAGGCCCGGAATAAGGGTGTGTGTGAAGAAAGAAATATTGAAGTGCTAGTGCAAATGTGCCATAAACTCAAGTGGGGTTCCCAATCCCAGTGAGTTAAGGCACCCCAGGGTCACCACTCCTGGGGCACTTCACACTTCGGGCTTTCGATCTTCCCCGGCCCAATGGCGTCGATCCTGGTGGGCCATGCTTTCCACCAGATGACTATATTAGCCACCTGGCGTACTAACAAGCGCCTAAACCCCAGTGTGCATAATGTATCAATCTACTAGGGCGGCCAACATCCAAAACCGCCTTTTCGAAAGATACTACACTTGATCTTAGCCAAAAGGCCGAGAAGCGATAACCAGAATTGGTTTCAAACTACGGAGCCACCCAAGGATCCTGAAAAGTCCATTTGTGGAGATGAGCTCCTGGACTCCCGTTAAGAAGACATGTTGTCAACCTCTAGATCCCTTACATGCCTGCACTTTTCGGCTTGCTGCTGCTGCAATCCACGCGTTTTAGATCTGCATAACTCCACCTCTTTAAACACAGCACCTTCACCCCCTGCTGTTCCCACCCGCCTCAACACCGTTGGAAGGGAGGAGAACCAATTAAGGCGGGGGGTGGGGTGGAACGAGCAGCTGTCTACCCTTAGCAGGAGGGCTCCTGATTACATACCTCTCCTGCTGCTGCTGCTGCTGGCTGTCCAGCAGCAGACTGAAGGTGGCTGCTGCTGTGCACAGGTATATAAAGGCTCAGAGCCTATTATGACACGCGCAGCCAGCGTTCCATTGCCACATTCCATCTACTGCAGGCAGGATACCTGGCTGGCTGAATGTCGCTGAGAAGCTCACAGAGACCGCCATAAGCAACAGTTTAACAGAATGCCACAGACTAATCAACCAGACTTTTTGGGTTGGGTTCTCTTTTATAGTCTGCAGGCATTAAATGAAAGAAGTCAGTGTTCCAGCAGAGGGAGACAACGTTTCAGAAAAGGCATTGTAGCAAACCAAAAAAGAAATTTTAAGCGCAGCAGAGTAACCAGCGCACATACCTGTTAGCTCAGGTGAGTTTAAAAGGCTGCTGTTGATAACAAGGGCATTTGCTAAATAGATGGTGTGTGTGCAACAATATACTGAAAGGTCAATTATATTGTGCAGCTTATCTCACCACCTGTAGTTATTTAGGTGAAAGCTCCAAAATGCTTGCCTAATATGTCTGTTTATCCAAAAGGAAGTAAAAAGGGAGAGCTAGAAAGATAGCATTGCATCACATTACATGGCAATGCAATGCACAGTTGCTGAAGTTGAACCAAAATGAGCTTGTAATCTGGCTTCTGCAACTTTGAACATGAAAAATCCAATGAGGAGAAGAAAAGCAAAGCCAAAGAGTCCATCCCAAAATCCGACAAACAAGCAAAATGAACAAAAAACATTGAATTCAATTCTTTCTGATTTTAGAAACTGCATTAAAGAAGGGGTGCACCGGTCCTGGAGATACTGCAATACCAGGTCAATGCGTGGAGTGGACAGAGCAAGCTCTTTTTCCATCTCCCTGTTCTAAAAATCCATTTAATATATGGTCCCCAGATAGGGGACGTATCAGATATTAAACTGATAAGAACAGATTTTTTTTTTTTTGATTGAATATATCTTTTATTAGCACAAAAAATAAGTTAACAGACAGTGTACAGTGCCGCAGCCCAGTACACACAGAATTCTACATCATATTTACATAGCATGAGGATACGACGCACTAACTAGACACATCACACCCCTATGCTACACAAAACACTCAATCTGAAAGAAAAAGCATGTCAATCAATACAGTACGACGAACCGTGATAAGGGATGGGGATTGGGAAAAAGGGGATGGGGAGGGGAAAATCACAGGCCCGAAGCTTTATTGAAAGACAAGACACATAAGGGGAGAGGGGGAGGAGGGGTTTAGTCCTCGTCCTCGTCCTCCGGACCGTCCATGATGGAATAGTCTCTGAGCAGATAAGAACAGATACTACACTTGATCTTAGCCAAAAGGCCGAGAAGCGATAACCAGAATTGGTTTCAAACTACGGAGCCACCCAAGGATCCTGAAAAGTCCATTTGTGGAGATGAGCTCCTGGACTCCCGTTAAGAAGACATGTTGTCAACCTCTAGATCCCTTACATGCCTGCACTTTTCGGCTTGCTGCTGCTGCAATCCACGCGTTTTAGATCTGCATAACTCCACCTCTTTAAACACAGCACCTTCACCCCCTGCTGTTCCCACCCGCCTCAACACCGTTGGAAGGGAGGAGAACCAATTAAGGCGGGGGGTGGGGTGGAACGAGCAGCTGTCTACCCTTAGCAGGAGGGCTCCTGATTACATACCTCTCCTGCTGCTGCTGCTGGCTGTCCAGCAGCAGACTGAAGGTGGCTGCTGCTGTGCACAGGTATATAAAGGCTCAGAGCCTATTATGACACGCGCAGCCAGCGTTCCATTGCCACATTCCATCTACTGCAGGCAGGATACCTGGCTGGCTGAATGTCGCTGAGAAGCTCACAGAGACCGCCATAAGCAACAGTTTAACAGAATGCCACAGACTAATCAACCAAACTTTTTGGGTTGGGTTCTCTTTTATAGTCTGCAGGCATTAAATGAAAGAAGTCAGTGTTCCAGCAGAGGGAGACAACGTTTCAGAAAAGGCATTGTAGCAAACCAAAAAAGAAATTTTAAGCGCAGCAGAGTAACCAGCGCACATACCTGTTAGCTCAGGTGAGTTTAAAAGGCTGCTGTTGATAACAAGGGCATTTGCTAAATAGATGGTGTGTGTGCAACAATATACTGAAAGGTCAATTATATTGTGCAGCTTATCTCACCACCTGTAGTTATTTAGGTGAAAGCTCCAAAATGCTTGCCTAATATGTCTGTTTATCCAAAAGGAAGTAAAAAGGGAGAGCTAGAAAGATAGCATTGCATCACATTACATGGCAATGCAATGCACAGTTGCTGAAGTTGAACCAAAATGAGCTTGTAATCTGGCTTCTGCAACTTTGAACATGAAAAATCCAATGAGGAGAAGAAAAGCAAAGCCAAAGAGTCCATCCCAAAATCCGACAAACAAGCAAAATGAACAAAAAACATTGAATTCAATTCTTTCTGATTTTAGAAACTGCATTAAAGAAGGGGTGCACCGGTCCTGGAGATACTGCAATACCAGGTCAATGCGTGGAGTGGACAGAGCAAGCTCTTTTTCCATCTCCCTGTTCTAAAAATCCATTTAATATATGGTCCCCAGATAGGGGACGTATCAGATATTAAACTGATAAGAACAGATACTACACTTGATCTTAGCCAAAAGGCCGAGAAGCGATAACCAGAATTGGTTTCAAACTACGGAGCCACCCAAGGATCCTGAAAAGTCCATTTGTGGAGATGAGCTCCTGGACTCCCGTTAAGAAGACATGTTGTCAACCTCTAGATCCCTTACATGCCTGCACTTTTCGGCTTGCTGCTGCTGCAATCCACGCGTTTTAGATCTGCATAACTCCACCTCTTTAAACACAGCACCTTCAACCCCTGCTGTTCCCACCCGCCTCAACACCGTTGGAAGGGAGGAGAACCAATTAAGGCGGGGGGTGGGGTGGAACGAGCAGCTGTCTACCCTTAGCAGGAGGGCTCCTGATTACATACCTCTCCTGCTGCTGCTGCTGCTGGCTGTCCAGCAGCAGACTGAAGGTGGCTGCTGCTGTGCACAGGTATATAAAGGCTCAGAGCCTATTATGACACGCGCAGCCAGCGTTCCATTGCCACATTCCATCTACTGCAGGCAGGATACCTGGCTGGCTGAATGTCGCTGAGAAGCTCACAGAGACCGCCATAAGCAACAGTTTAACAGAATGCCACAGACTAATCAACCAAACTTTTTGGGTTGGGTTCTCTTTTATAGTCTGCAGGCATTAAATGAAAGAAGTCAGTGTTCCAGCAGAGGGAGACAACGTTTCAGAAAAGGCATTGTAGCAAACCAAAAAAGAAATTTTAAGCGCAGCAGAGTAACCAGCGCACATACCTGTTAGCTCAGGTGAGTTTAAAAGGCTGCTGTTGATAACAAGGGCATTTGCTAAATAGATGGTGTGTGTGCAACAATATACTGAAAGGTCAATTATATTGTGCAGCTTATCTCACCACCTGTAGTTATTTAGGTGAAAGCTCCAAAATGCTTGCCTAATATGTCTGTTTATCCAAAAAGAAGTAAAAAGGGAGAGCTAGAAAGATAGCATTGCATCACATTACATGGCAATGCAATGCACAGTTGCTGAAGTTGAACCAAAATGAGCTTGTAATCTGGCTTCTGCAACTTTGAACATGAAAAATCCAATGAGGAGAAGAAAAGCAAAGCCAAAGAGTCCATCCCAAAATCCGACAAACAAGCAAAATGAACAAAAAACATTGAATTCAATTCTTTCTGATTTTAGAAACTGCATTAAAGAAGGGGTGCACCGGTCCTGGAGATACTGCAATACCAGGTCAATGCGTGGAGTGGACAGAGCAAGCTCTTTTTCCATCTCCCTGTTCTAAAAATCCATTTAATATATGGTCCCCAGATAGGGGACGTATCAGATATTAAACTGATAAGAACAGATACTACACTTGATCTTAGCCAAAAGGCCGAGAAGCGATAACCAGAATTGGTTTCAAACTACGGAGCCACCCAAGGATCCTGAAAAGTCCATTTGTGGAGATGAGCTCCTGGACTCCCGTTAAGAAGACATGTTGTCAACCTCTAGATCCCTTACATGCCTGCACTTTTCGGCTTGCTGCTGCTGCAATCCACGCGTTTTAGATCTGCATAACTCCACCTCTTTAAACACAGCACCTTCACCCCCTGCTGTTCCCACCCGCCTCAACACCGTTGGAAGGGAGGAGAACCAATTAAGGCGGGGGGTGGGGTGGAACGAGCAGCTGTCTACCCTTAGCAGGAGGGCTCCTGATTACATACCTCTCCTGCTGCTGCTGCTGCTGGCTGTCCAGCAGCAGACTGAAGGTGGCTGCTGCTGTGCACAGGTATATAAAGGCTCAGAGCCTATTATGACACGCGCAGCCAGCGTTCCATTGCCACATTCCATCTACTGCAGGCAGGATACCTGGCTGGCTGAATGTCGCTGAGAAGCTCACAGAGACCGCCATAAGCAACAGTTTAACAGAATGCCACAGACTAATCAACCAAACTTTTTGGGTTGGGTTCTCTTTTATAGTCTGCAGGCATTAAATGAAAGAAGTCAGTGTTCCAGCAGAGGGAGACAACGTTTCAGAAAAGGCATTGTAGCAAACCAAAAAATAAATTTTAAGCGCAGCAGAGTAACCAGCGCACATACCTGTTAGCTCAGGTGAGTTTAAAAGGCTGCTGTTGATAACAAGGGCATTTGCTAAATAGATGGTGTGTGTGCAACAATATACTGAAAGGTCAATTATATTGTGCAGCTTATCTCACCACCTGTAGTTATTTAGGTGAAAGCTCCAAAATGCTTGCCTAATATGTCTGTTTATCCAAAAGGAAGTAAAAAGGGAGAGCTAGAAAGATAGCATTGCATCACATTACATGGCAATGCAATGCACAGTTGCTGAAGTTGAACCAAAATGAGCTTGTAATCTGGCTTCTGCAACTTTGAACATGAAAAATCCAATGAGGAGAAGAAAAGCAAAGCCAAAGAGTCCATCCCAAAATCCGACAAACAAGCAAAATGAACAAAAAACATTGAATTCAATTCTTTCTGATTTTAGAAACTGCATTAAAGAAGGGGTGCACCGGTCCTGGAGATACTGCAATACCAGGTCAATGCGTGGAGTGGACAGAGCAAGCTCTTTTTCCATCTCCCTGTTCTAAAAATCCATTTAATATATGGTCCCCAGATAGGGGACGTATCAGATATTAAACTGATAAGAACAGATACTACACTTGATCTTAGCCAAAAGGCCGAGAAGCGATAACCAGAATTGGTTTCAAACTACGGAGCCACCCAAGGATCCTGAAAAGTCCATTTGTGGAGATGAGCTCCTGGACTCCCGTTAAGAAGACATGTTGTCAACCTCTAGATCCCTTACATGCCTGCACTTTTCGGCTTGCTGCTGCTGCAATCCACGCGTTTTAGATCTGCATAACTCCACCTCTTTAAACACAGCACCTTCACCCCCTGCTGTTCCCACCCGCCTCAACACCGTTGGAAGGGAGGAGAACCAATTAAGGCGGGGGGTGGGGTGGAACGAGCAGCTGTCTACCCTTAGCAGGAGGGCTCCTGATTACATACCTCTCCTGCTGCTGCTGCTGCTGGCTGTCCAGCAGCAGACTGAAGGTGGCTGCTGCTGTGCACAGGTATATAAAGGCTCAGAGCCTATTATGACACGCGCAGCCAGCGTTCCATTGCCACATTCCATCTACTGCAGGCAGGATACCTGGCTGGCTGAATGTCGCTGAGAAGCTCACAGAGACCGCCATAAGCAACAGTTTAACAGAATGCCACAGACTAATCAACCAAACTTTTTGGGTTGGGTTCTCTTTTATAGTCTGCAGGCATTAAATGAAAGAAGTCAGTGTTCCAGCAGAGGGAGACAACGTTTCAGAAGAGGCATTGTAGCAAACCAAAAAAGAAATTTTAAGCGCAGCAGAGTAACCAGCGCACATACCTGTTAGCTCAGGTGAGTTTAAAAGGCTGCTGTTGATAACAAGGGCATTTGCTAAATAGATGGTGTGTGTGCAACAATATACTGAAAGGTCAATTATATTGTGCAGCTTATCTCACCACCTGTAGTTATTTAGGTGAAAGCTCCAAAATGCTTGCCTAATATGTCTGTTTATCCAAAAGGAAGTAAAAAGGGAGAGCTAGAAAGATAGCATTGCATCACATTACATGGCAATGCAATGCACAGTTGCTGAAGTTGAACCAAAATGAGCTTGTAATCTGGCTTCTGCAACTTTGAACATGAAAAATCCAATGAGGAGAAGAAAAGCAAAGCCAAAGAGTCCATCCCAAAATCCGACAAACAAGCAAAATGAACAAAAAACATTGAATTCAATTCTTTCTGATTTTAGAAACTGCATTAAAGAAGGGGTGCACCGGTCCTGGAGATACTGCAATACCAGGTCAATGCGTGGAGTGGACAGAGCAAGCTCTTTTTCCATCTCCCTGTTCTAAAAATCCATTTAATATATGGTCCCCAGATAGGGGACGTATCAGATATTAAACTGATAAGAACAGATACTACACTTGATCTTAGCCAAAAGGCCGAGAAGCGATAACCAGAATTGGTTTCAAACTACGGAGCCACCCAAGGATCCTGAAAAGTCCATTTGTGGAGATGAGCTCCTGGACTCCCGTTAAGAAGACATGTTGTCAACCTCTAGATCCCTTACATGCCTGCACTTTTCGGCTTGCTGCTGCTGCAATCCACGCGTTTTAGATCTGCATAACTCCACCTCTTTAAACACAGCACCTTCACCCCCTGCTGTTCCCACCCGCCTCAACACCGTTGGAAGGGAGGAGAACCAATTAAGGCGGGGGGTGGGGTGGAACGAGCAGCTGTCTACCCTTAGCAGGAGGGCTCCTGATTACATACCTCTCCTGCTGCTGCTGCTGGCTGTCCAGCAGCAGACTGAAGGTGGCTGCTGCTGTGCACAGGTATAT
This sequence comes from Phyllobates terribilis, assembly GCF_046119375.1. Lineage (NCBI taxonomy): Eukaryota > Metazoa > Chordata > Amphibia > Anura > Dendrobatidae > Phyllobates > Phyllobates terribilis. The sequence goes on along the minus strand of NW_027362798.1, from coordinate 1,328,631 downwards.
AAAGGCTCAGAGCCTATTATGACACGCGCAGCCAGCGTTCCATTGCCACATTCCATCTACTGCAGGCAGGATACCTGGCTGGCTGAATGTCGCTGAGAAGCTCACAGAGACCGCCATAAGCAACAGTTTAACAGAATGCCACAGACTAATCAACCAAACTTTTTGGGTTGGGTTCTCTTTTATAGTCTGCAGGCATTAAATGAAAGAAGTCAGTGTTCCAGCAGAGGGAGACAACGTTTCAGAAAAGGCATTGTAGCAAACCAAAAAAGAAATTTTAAGCGCAGCAGAGTAACCAGTGCACATACCTGTTAGCTCAGGTGAGTTTAAAAGGCTGCTGTTGATAACAAGGGCATTTGCTAAATAGATGGTGTGTGTGCAACAATATACTGAAAGGTCAATTATATTGTGCAGCTTATCTCACCACCTGTAGTTATTTAGGTGAAAGCTCCAAAATGCTTGCCTAATATGTCTGTTTATCCAAAAGGAAGTAAAAAGGGAGAGCTAGAAAGATAGCATTGCATCACATTACATGGCAATGCAATGCACAGTTGCTGAAGTTGAACCAAAATGAGCTTGTAATCTGGCTTCTGCAACTTTGAACATGAAAAATCCAATGAGGAGAAGAAAAGCAAAGCCAAAGAGTCCATCCCAAAATCCGACAAACAAGCAAAATGAACAAAAAACATTGAATTCAATTCTTTCTGATTTTAGAAACTGCATTAAAGAAGGGGTGCACCGGTCCTGGAGATACTGCAATACCAGGTCAATGCGTGGAGTGGACAGAGCAAGCTCTTTTTCCATCTCCCTGTTCTAAAAATCCATTTAATATATGGTCCCCAGATAGGGGACGTATCAGATATTAAACTGATAAGAACAGATACTACACTTGATCTTAGCCAAAAGGCCGAGAAGCGATAACCAGAATTGGTTTCAAACTACGGAGCCACCCAAGGATCCTGAAAAGTCCATTTGTGGAGATGAGCTCCTGGACTCCCGTTAAGAAGACATGTTGTCAACCTCTAGATCCCTTACATGCCTGCACTTTTCGGCTTGCTGCTGCTGCAATCCACGCGTTTTAGATCTGCATAACTCCACCTCTTTAAACACAGCACCTTCACCCCCTGCTGTTCCCACCCGCCTCAACACCGTTGGAAGGGAGGAGAACCAATTAAGGCGGGGGGTGGGGTGGAACGAGCAGCTGTCTACCCTTAGCAGGAGGGCTCCTGATTACATACCTCTCCTGCTGCTGCTGCTGCTGGCTGTCCAGCAGCAGACTGAAGGTGGCTGCTGCTGTGCACAGGTATATAAAGGCTCAGAGCCTATTATGACACGCGCAGCCAGCGTTCCATTGCCACATTCCATCTACTGCAGGCAGGATACCTGGCTGGCTGAATGTCGCTGAGAAGCTCACAGAGACCGCCATAAGCAACAGTTTAACAGAATGCCACAGACTAATCAACCAAACTTTTTGGGTTGGGTTCTCTTTTATAGTCTGCAGGCATTAAATGAAAGAAGTCAGTGTTCCAGCAGAGGGAGACAACGTTTCAGAAAAGGCATTGTAGCAAACCAAAAAAGAAATTTTAAGCGCAGCAGAGTAACCAGCGCACATACCTGTTAGCTCAGGTGAGTTTAAAAGGCTGCTGTTGATAACAAGGGCTTTTGCTAAATAGATGGTGTGTGTGCAACAATATACTGAAAGGTCAATTATATTGTGCAGCTTATCTCACCACCTGTAGTTATTTAGGTGAAAGCTCCAAAATGCTTGCCTAATATGTCTGTTTATCCAAAAGGAAGTAAAAAGGGAGAGCTAGAAAGATAGCATTGCATCACATTACATGGCAATGCAATGCACAGTTGCTGAAGTTGAACCAAAATGAGCTTGTAATCTGGCTTCTGCAACTTTGAACATGAAAAATCCAATGAGGAGAAGAAAAGCAAAGCCAAAGAGTCCATCCCAAAATCCGACAAACAAGCAAAATGAACAAAAAACATTGAATTCAATTCTTTCTGATTTTAGAAACTGCATTAAAGAAGGGGTGCACCGGTCCTGGAGATACTGCAATACCAGGTCAATGCGTGGAGTGGACAGAGCAAGCTCTTTTTCCATCTCCCTGTTCTAAAAATCCATTTAATATATGGTCCCCAGATAGGGGACGTATCAGATATTAAACTGATAAGAACAGATACTACACTTGATCTTAGCCAAAAGGCCGAGAAGCGATAACCAGAATTGGTTTCAAACTACGGAGCCACCCAAGGATCCTGAAAAGTCCATTTGTGGAGATGAGCTCCTGGACTCCCGTTAAGAAGACATGTTGTCAACCTCTAGATCCCTTACATGCCTGCACTTTTCGGCTTGCTGCTGCTGCAATCCACGCGTTTTAGATCTGCATAACTCCACCTCTTTAAACACAGCACCTTCACCCCCTGCTGTTCCCACCCGCCTCAACACCGTTGGAAGGGAGGAGAACCAATTAAGGCGGGGGGTGGGGTGGAACGAGCAGCTGTCTACCCTTAGCAGGAGGGCTCCTGATTACATACCTCTCCTGCTGCTGCTGCTGCTGGCTGTCCAGCAGCAGACTGAAGGTGGCTGCTGCTGTGCACAGGTATATAAAGGCTCAGAGCCTATTATGACACGCGCAGCCAGCGTTCCATTGCCACATTCCATCTACTGCAGGCAGGATACCTGGCTGGCTGAATGTCGCTGAGAAGCTCACAGAGACCGCCATAAGCAACAGTTTAACAGAATGCCACAGACTAATCAACCAAACTTTTTGGGTTGGGTTCTCTTTTATAGTCTGCAGGCATTAAATGAAAGAAGTCAGTGTTCCAGCAGAGGGAGACAACGTTTCAGAAAAGGCATTGTAGCAAACCAAAAAAGAAATTTTAAGCGCAGCAGAGTAACCAGCGCACATACCTGTTAGCTCAGGTGAGATTAAAAGGCTGCTGTTGATAACAAGGGCATTTGCTAAATAGATGGTGTGTGTGCAACAATATACTGAAAGGTCAATTATATTGTGCAGCTTATCTCACCACCTGTAGTTATTTAGGTGAAAGCTCCAAAATGCTTGCCTAATATGTCTGTTTATCCAAAAGGAAGTAAAAAGGGAGAGCTAGAAAGATAGCATTGCATCACATTACATGGCAATGCAATGCACAGTTGCTGAAGTTGAACCAAAATGAGCTTGTAATCTGGCTTCTGCAACTTTGAACATGAAAAATCCAATGAGGAGAAGAAAAGCAAAGCCAAAGAGTCCATCCCAAAATCCGACAAACAAGCAAAATGAACAAAAAACATTGAATTCAATTCTTTCTGATTTTAGAAACTGCATTAAAGAAGGGGTGCACCGGTCCTGGAGATACTGCAATACCAGGTCAATGCGTGGAGTGGACAGAGCAAGCTCTTTTTCCATCTCCCTGTTCTAAAAATCCATTTAATATATGGTCCCCAGATAGGGGACGTATCAGATATTAAACTGATAAGAACAGATACTACACTTGATCTTAGCCAAAAGGCCGAGAAGCGATAACCAGAATTGGTTTCAAACTACGGAGCCACCCAAGGATCCTGAAAAGTCCATTTGTGGAGATGAGCTCCTGGACTCCCGTTAAGAAGACATGTTGTCAACCTCTAGATCCCTTACATGCCTGCACTTTTCGGCTTGCTGCTGCTGCAATCCACGCGTTTTAGATCTGCATAACTCCACCTCTTTAAACACAGCACCTTCACCCCCTGCTGTTCCCACCCGCCTCAACACCGTTGGAAGGGAGGAGAACCAATTAAGGCGGGGGGTGGGGTGGAACGAGCAGCTGTCTACCCTTAGCAGGAGGGCTCCTGATTACATACCTCTCCTGCTGCTGCTGGCTGTCCAGCAGCAGACTGAAGGTGGCTGCTGCTGTGCACAGGTATATAAAGGCTCAGAGCCTATTATGACACGCGCAGCCAGCGTTCCATTGCCACATTCCATCTACTGCAGGCAGGATACCTGGCTGGCTGAATGTCGCTGAGAAGCTCACAGAGACCGCCATAAGCAACAGTTTAACAGAATGCCACAGACTAATCAACCAAACTTTTTGGGTTGGGTTCTCTTTTATAGTCTGCAGGCATTAAATGAAAGAAGTCAGTGTTCCAGCAGAGGGAGACAACGTTTCAGAAAAGGCATTGTAGCAAACCAAAAAAGAAATTTTAAGCGCAGCAGAGTAACCAGCGCACATACCTGTTAGCTCAGGTGAGTTTAAAAGGCTGCTGTTGATAACAAGGGCATTTGCTAAATAGATGGTGTGTGTGCAACAATATACTGAAAGGTCAATTATATTGTGCAGCTTATCTCACCACCTGTAGTTATTTAGGTGAAAGCTCCAAAATGCTTGCCTAATATGTCTGTTTATCCAAAAGGAAGTAAAAAGGGAGAGCTAGAAAGATAGCATTGCATCACATTACATGGCAATGCAATGCACAGTTGCTGAAGTGAACCAAAATGAGCTTGTAATCTGGCTTCTGCAACTTTGAACATGAAAAATCCAATGAGGAGAAGAAAAGCAAAGCCAAAGAGTCCATCCCAAAATCCGACAAACAAGCAAAATGAACAAAAAACATTGAATTCAATTCTTTCTGATTTTAGAAACTGCATTAAAGAAGGGGTGCACCGGTCCTGGAGATACTGCAATACCAGGTCAATGCGTGGAGTGGACAGAGCAAGCTCTTTTTCCATCTCCCTGTTCTAAAAATCCATTTAATATATGGTCCCCAGATAGGGGACGTATCAGATATTAAACTGATAAGAACAGATACTACACTTGATCTTAGCCAAAAGGCCGAGAAGCGATAACCAGAATTGGTTTCAAACTACGGAGCCACCCAAGGATCCTGAAAAGTCCATTTGTGGAGATGAGCTCCTGGACTCCCGTTAAGAAGACATGTTGTCAACCTCTAGATCCCTTACATGCCTGCACTTTTCGGCTTGCTGCTGCTGCAATCCACGCGTTTTAGATCTGCATAACTCCACCTCTTTAAACACAGCACCTTCACCCCCTGCTGTTCCCACCCGCCTCAACACCGTTGGAAGGGAGGAGAACCAATTAAGGCGGGGGGTGGGGTGGAACGAGCAGCTGTCTACCCTTAGCAGGAGGGCTCCTGATTACATACCTCTCCTGCTGCTGCTGGCTGTCCAGCAGCAGACTGAAGGTGGCTGCTGCTGTGCACAGGTATATAAAGGCTCAGAGCCTATTATGACACGCGCAGCCAGCGTTCCATTGCCACATTCCATCTACTGCAGGCAGGATACCTGGCTGGCTGAATGTCGCTGAGAAGCTCACAGAGACCGCCATAAGCAACAGTTTAACAGAATGCCACAGACTAATCAACCAAACTTTTTGGGTTGGGTTCTCTTTTATAGTCTGCAGGCATTAAATGAAAGAAGTCAGTGTTCCAGCAGAGGGAGACAACGTTTCAGAAAAGGCATTGTAGCAAACCAAAAAAGAAATTTTAAGCGCAGCAGAGTAACCAGCGCACATACCTGTTAGCTCAGGTGAGTTTAAAAGGCTGCTGTTGATAACAAGGGCATTTGCTAAATAGATGGTGTGTGTGCAACAATATACTGAAAGGTCAATTATATTGTGCAGCTTATCTCACCACCTGTAGTTATTTAGGTGAAAGCTCCAAAATGCTTGCCTAATATGTCTGTTTATCCAAAAGGAAGTAAAAAGGGAGAGCTAGAAAGATAGCATTGCATCACATTACATGGCAATGCAATGCACAGTTGCTGAAGTTGAACCAAAATGAGCTTGTAATCTGGCTTCTGCAACTTTGAACATGAAAAATCCAATGAGGAGAAGAAAAGCAAAGCCAAAGAGTCCATCCCAAAATCCGACAAACAAGCAAAATGAACAAAAAACATTGAATTCAATTCTTTCTGATTTTAGAAACTGCATTAAAGAAGGGGTGCACCGGTCCTGGAGATACTGCAATACCAGGTCAATGCGTGGAGTGGACAGAGCAAGCTCTTTTTCCATCTCCCTGTTCTAAAAATCCATTTAATATATGGTCCCCAGATAGGGGACGTATCAGATATTAAACTGATAAGAACAGATACTACACTTGATCTTAGCCAAAAGGCCGAGAAGCGATAACCAGAATTGGTTTCAAACTACGGAGCCACCCAAGGATCCTGAAAAGTCCATTTGTGGAGATGAGCTCCTGGACTCCCGTTAAGAAGACATGTTGTCAACCTCTAGATCCCTTACATGCCTGCACTTTTCGGCTTGTTGCTGCTGCAATCCACGCGTTTTAGATCTGCATAACTCCACCTCTTTAAACACAGCACCTTCACCCCCTGCTGTTCCCACCCGCCTCAACACCGTTGGAAGGGAGGAGAACCAATTAAGGCGGGGGGTGGGGTGGAACGAGCAGCTGTCTACCCTTAGCAGGAGGGCTCCTGATTACATACCTCTCCTGCTGCTGCTGCTGCTGCTGGCTGTCCAGCAGCAGACTGAAGGTGGCTGCTGCTGTGCACAGGTATATAAAGGCTCAGAGCCTATTATGACACGCGCAGCCAGCGTTCCATTGCCACATTCCATCTACTGCAGGCAGGATACCTGGCTGGCTGAATGTCGCTGAGAAGCTCACAGAGACCGCCATAAGCAACAGTTTAACAGAATGCCACAGACTAATCAACCAAACTTTTTGGGTTGGGTTCTCTTTTATAGTCTGCAGGAATTAAATGAAAGAAGTCAGTGTTCCAGCAGAGGGAGACAACGTTTCAGAAAAGGCATTGTAGCAAACCAAAAAATAAATTTTAAGCGCAGCAGAGTAACCAGCGCACATACCTGTTAGCTCAGGTGAGTTTAAAAGGCTGCTGTTGATAACAAGGGCATTTGCTAAATAGATGGTGTGTGTGCAACAATATACTGAAAGGTCAATTATATTGTGCAGCTTATCTCACCACCTGTAGTTATTTAGGTGAAAGCTCCAAAATGCTTGCCTAATATGTCTGTTTATCCAAAAGGAAGTAAAAAGGGAGAGCTAGAAAGATAGCATTGCATCACATTACATGGCAATGCAATGCACAGTTGCTGAAGTTGAACCAAAATGAGCTTGTAATCTGGCTTCTGCAACTTTGAACATGAAAAATCCAATGAGGAGAAGAAAAGCAAAGCCAAAGAGTCCATCCCAAAATCCGACAAACAAGCAAAATGAACAAAAAACATTGAATTCAATTCTTTCTGATTTTAGAAACTGCATTAAAGAAGGGGTGCACCGGTCCTGGAGATACTGCAATACCAGGTCAATGCGTGGAGTGGACAGAGCAAGCTCTTTTTCCATCTCCCTGTTCTAAAAATCCATTTAATATATGGTCCCCAGATAGGGGACGTATCAGATATTAAACTGATAAGAACAGATACTACACTTGATCTTAGCCAAAAGGCCGAGAAGCGATAACCAGAATTGGTTTCAAACTACGGAGCCACCCAAGGATCCTGAAAAGTCCATTTGTGGAGATGAGCTCCTGGACTCCCGTTAAGAAGACATGTTGTCAACCTCTAGATCCCTTACATGCCTGCACTTTTCGGCTTGCTGCTGCTGCAATCCACGCGTTTTAGATCTGCATAACTCCACCTCTTTAAACACAGCACCTTCACCCCCTGCTGTTCCCACCCGCCTCAACACCGTTGGAAGGGAGGAGAACCAATTAAGGCGGGGGGTGGGGTGGAACGAGCAGCTGTCTACCCTTAGCAGGAGGGCTCCTGATTACATACCTCTCCTGCTGCTGCTGCTGGCTGTCCAGCAGCAGACTGAAGGTGGCTGCTGCTGTGCACAGGTATATAAAGGCTCAGAGCCTATTATGACACGCGCAGCCAGCGTTCCATTGCCACATTCCATCTACTGCAGGCAGGATACCTGGCTGGCTGAATGTCGCTGAGAAGCTCACAGAGACCGCCATAAGCAACAGTTTAACAGAATGCCACAGACTAATCAACCAAACTTTTTGGGTTGGGTTCTCTTTTATAGTCTGCAGGCATTAAATGAAAGAAGTCAGTGTTCCAGCAGAGGGAGACAACGTTTCAGAAAAGGCATTGTAGCAAACCAAAAAAGAAATTTTAAGCGCAGCAGAGTAACCAGCGCACATACCTGTTAGCTCAGGTGAGTTTAAAAGGCTGCTGTTGATAACAAGGGCATTTGCTAAATAGATGGTGTGTGTGCAACAATATACTGAAAGGTCAATTATATTGTGCAGCTTATCTCACCACCTGTAGTTATTTAGGTGAAAGCTCCAAAATGCTTGCCTAATATGTCTGTTTATCCAAAAGGAAGTAAAAAGGGAGAGCTAGAAAGATAGCATTGCATCACATTACATGGCAATGCAATGCACAGTTGCTGAAGTTGAACCAAAATGAGCTTGTAATCTGGCTTCTGCAACTTTGAACATGAAAAATCCAATGAGGAGAAGAAAAGCAAAGCCAAAGAGTCCATCCCAAAATCCGACAAACAAGCAAAATGAACAAAAAACATTGAATTCAATTCTTTCTGATTTTAGAAACTGCATTAAAGAAGGGGTGCACCGGTCCTGGAGATACTGCAATACCAGGTCAATGCGTGGAGTGGACAGAGCAAGCTCTTTTTCCATCTCCCTGTTCTAAAAATCCATTTAATATATGGTCCCCAGATAGGGGACGTATCAGATATTAAACTGATAAGAACAGATACTACACTTGATCTTAGCCAAAAGGCCGAGAAGCGATAACCAGAATTGGTTTCAAACTACGGAGCCACCCAAGGATCCTGAAAAGTCCATTTGTGGAGATGAGCTCCTGGACTCCCGTTAAGAAGACATGTTGTCAACCTCTAGATCCCTTACATGCCTGCACTTTTCGGCTTGCTGCTGCTGCAATCCACGCGTTTTAGATCTGCATAACTCCACCTCTTTAAACACAGCACCTTCACCCCCTGCTGTTCCCACCCGCCTCAACACCGTTGGAAGGGAGGAGAACCAATTAAGGCGGGGGGTGGGGTGGAACGAGCAGCTGTCTACCCTTAGCAGGAGGGCTCCTGATTACATACCTCTCCTGCTGCTGCTGCTGCTGGCTGTCCAGCAGCAGACTGAAGGTGGCTGCTGCTGTGCACAGGTATATAAAGGCTCAGAGCCTATTATGACACGCGCAGCCAGCGTTCAATTGCCACATTCCATCTACTGCAGGCAGGATACCTGGCTGGCTGAATGTCGCTGAGAAGCTCACAGAGACCGCCATAAGCAACAGTTTAACAGAATGCCACAGACTAATCAACCAAACTTTTTGGGTTGGGTTCTCTTTTATAGTCTGCAGGCATTAAATGAAAGAAGTCAGTGTTCCAGCAGAGGGAGACAACGTTTCAGAAAAGGCATTGTAGCAAACCAAAAAAGAAATTTTAAGCGCAGCAGAGTAACCAGCGCACATACCTGTTAGCTCAGGTGAGTTTAAAAGGCTGCTGTTGATAACAAGGGCATTTGCTAAATAGATGGTGTGTGTGCAACAATATACTGAAAGGTCAATTATATTGTGCAGCTTATCTCACCACCTGTAGTTATTTAGGTGAAAGCTCCAAAATGCTTGCCTAATATGTCTGTTTATCCAAAAGGAAGTAAAAAGGGAGAGCTAGAAAGATAGCATTGCATCACATTACATGGCAATGCAATGCACAGTTGCTGAAGTTGAACCAAAATGAGCTTGTAATCTGGCTTCTGCAACTTTGAACATGAAAAATCCAATGAGGAGAAGAAAAGCAAAGCCAAAGAGTCCATCCCAAAATCCGACAAACAAGCAAAATGAACAAAAAACATTGAATTCAATTCTTTCTGATTTTAGAAACTGCATTAAAGAAGGGGTGCACCGGTCCTGGAGATACTGCAATACCAGGTCAATGCGTGGAGTGGACAGAGCAAGCTCTTTTTCCATCTCCCTGTTCTAAAAATCCATTTAATATATGGTCCCCAGATAGGGGACGTATCAGATATTAAACTGATAAGAACAGATACTACACTTGATCTTAGCCAAAAGGCTGAGAAGCGATAACCAGAATTGGTTTCAAACTACGGAGCCACCCAAGGATCCTGAAAAGTCCATTTGTGGAGATGAGCTCCTGGACTCCCGTTAAGAAGACATGTTGTCAACCTCTAGATCCCTTACATGCCTGCACTTTTCGGCTTGCTGCTGCTGCAATCCACGCGTTTTAGATCTGCATAACTCCACCTCTTTAAACACAGCACCTTCACCCCCTGCTGTTCCCACCCGCCTCAACACCGTTGGAAGGGAGGAGAACCAATTAAGGCGGGGGGTGGGGTGGAACGAGCAGCTGTCTACCCTTAGCAGGAGGGCTCCTGATTACATACCTCTCCTGCTGCTGCTGCTGCTGGCTGTCCAGCAGCAGACTGAAGGTGGCTGCTGCTGTGCACAGGTATATAAAGGCTCAGAGCCTATTATGACACGCGCAGCCAGCGTTCCATTGCCACATTCCATCTACTGCAGGCAGGATACCTGGCTGGCTGAATGTCGCTGAGAAGCTCACAGAGACCGCCATAAGCAACAGTTTAACAGAATGCCACAGACTAATCAACCAAACTTTTTGGGTTGGGTTCTCTTTTATAGTCTGCAGGCATTAAATGAAAGAAGTCAGTGTTCCAGCAGAGGGAGACAACGTTTCAGAAAAGGCATTGTAGCAAACCAAAAAAGAAATTTTAAGCGCAGCAGAGTAACCAGCGCACATACCTGTTAGCTCAGGTGAGTTTAAAAGGCTGCTGTTGATAACAAGGGCATTTGCTAAATAGATGGTGTGTGTGCAACAATATACTGAAAGGTCAATTATATTGTGCAGCTTATCTCACCACCTGTAGTTATTTAGGTGAAAGCTCCAAAATGCTTGCCTAATATGTCTGTTTATCCAAAAGGAAGTAAAAAGGGAGAGCTAGAAAGATAGCATTGCATCACATTACATGGCAATGCAATGCACAGTTGCTGAAGTTGAACCAAAATGAGCTTGTAATCTGGCTTCTGCAACTTTGAACATGAAAAATCCAATGAGGAGAAGAAAAGCAAAGCCAAAGAGTCCATCCCAAAATCCGACAAACAAGCAAAATGAACAAAAAACATTGAATTCAATTCTTTCTGATTTTAGAAACTGCATTAAAGAAGGGGTGCACCGGTCCTGGAGATACTGCAATACCAGGTCAATGCGTGGAGTGGACAGAGCAAGCTCTTTTTCCATCTCCCTGTTCTAAAAATCCATTTAATATATGGTCCCCAGATAGGGGACGTATCAGATATTAAACTGATAAGAACAGATAAGGTTTCAACATAAATTTATTCAGATATAAAAAAGTACAAAAACACATTATTCTTATTTACAGCGTTAATAGAGCTCTTTCCACAGACATTATTAGTACAAAATAGTATTCCACATGTAAAAACACCATCTTCTATTCGCTTCGTGTTTACCCACATCTTTGACATCTTTCAAATAATAAATATACATTTCGCTAAAAACCATTCTAATACAATCATTGATGGAAATACAGTCACGTTTGAACAACAAAATATTCCTCACTTTCCACATAGCACTTTTTGCACAATTTATTATACACCAGCATATTTTGGTTTGATGTAAAGTTGGGCAATTAAAAAGTCCGTATAAAACATATTCGTGACAAAAGTCTTTCAGACCACAAACCCATTTCAAAAGCACCCCCAGTCTCCGCCAAAGTTCTTGCGCATAAAAACAGTTCCAAAACAGATGTAAAACCGTCTCATCACTTCCACACGAGTCTCTAGGACATTTTGCCCGCGCCGCCAGGCCTCTCCTGTGCTGAAAGTCTCTAGTTGGGAGGCACTGGTGGACGGACATCCAGGCAAGGTCTTTATGAATATTTGCGAGAAACTTTCCAAACACATTCCTCCAGACTCGCTTGGATCTGCTCCAGGAAAAGTTGATTACTTCAGATACTCTTTCTTCCCTTCTCAGATGAGTTATCAATTTCCTTCGGTCTTGAAGAATATCAGTATCCAAGTCTCTTAATTTATAATTTCTACATACTTTCTCTAAGATGATAAGATGCTTTGGGGGACATAATAAAACAGGCGAAGATAAGGATGGCCGTAGCCATCTCTTAAAAACATAACCACAAGTATATTTTAAAAACAGACTAAAAACACTGTTAGAATTAAGAAGCTTAAAACAGAAACAGAAGAAATTTATATACAAAAACATGCTCAAATCCAGGACATCCTTTCCACCATTTTGATGCCTTTTATACATTTCTGTGCGTTTTACTTTTTCCATCTTCGAGCCCCAAATAAATATAAACATGCAGCGAGTCAGCTTTTTGAGCATTAAGTCGGAGGGAGGGTACACAATTGCAACATATAACATCATTGGCAATAATACAGACTTAATAATTAGAACTTTCCCTTCGATTGACAAACTACGCAAATTCCAAAAGGATAGTTTCTTCACCATTTTCTCCTGGACCTCCCCCCAACTCACAACCCCGTCATTTTCTTTATTAAAAGTAATGCCCAAAATTTTAACTTTATCACACTTCATTTTGACTGCTGGTAGGTCCACTGTATCCCAGGAACCAATTGTCAAACACTCAGTTTTATTAAAATTCAACTTAAAACCTGAAGCCTGACTAAAAAAACTGGTACACCTCACCACCCTCCGGAGGGAAGCAGGATCCGTGCAGATGGCAGTAACATCGTCCATATACCCGAAGACTTTAATTTGGGCCCCCCCTCCACCCGGAACAGGGACCCCACGGATCACTTTATCTTTCCTAATTTGGCATAATAAAGGCTCCATAGCACAAATAAACAGGATCGGGGACAAAGGGCAGCCCTGCTTCACTCCGGATTCCAGCGGTATTTCACCTGTTAAGAAGCCATTAACAGAGATTTGACAATATGAATCTTTATACAAAATCTTAATTAGAGACATGATAAAATCCGGGATCGCCATCTTCTTTAAAACACTAAAAAGATACTTGTGCGATACCCTGTCGAACGCCTTCTCAATGTCCAGCGCCAACAGGGCTAAATTCTGACCACGATCCCTAGTATACCATATTGCATCTCTTATGACATTTAACACCTCCGCAATACTCCTTCCCGGTACACCACAAACTTGTTCTGGTTGTATCAACTTATCAATTATCATTTTAAGCCGGCATGCAATAAATTTGGCTAATACTTTATAATCCATGTTGAGGAGGGTGATAGGCCTCCAATTTGCAAGGTCCTCACGAGCCCCTTTCTTTTTAAAGATCAAGGACACTATTCCCCTCCTCCATCCCTTGGGCAACCGTTTACACTTAAAAACCTCCTTAAAAAGTGCTAAAAGATCATCCTTTAAAATATCCCAGAAAGTCAGATAAAATTCGACGGGGAGACCGTCTGCTCCCAGAGCTTTGCCCTTTGAAAAACTTTTAAAAATGTTAAAAAGTTCCTCTAAGCTAAAATCCCGTATTAAAAACTCCTGATCTGACTGATTCAACTTAAAATCTAGGACATTAAGAGCATCTTGTAAAAAGGAATCATCCACACTTTTCTCACTAAAAAGGAGTCGGTAAAAATCAAAAGCCACGTTCTTCATGCCCTGTATAGTGGATTCTTCACCTAAACAAGTAATCGCATCTTTCCTCTCCATTGCTTTTTTAAAAAAGAAGCGTGTACATTTTTCATCTTCTTCTAACTGCTTTACCTTTGAATTAAAAATAACCTCTCTCCCCTTCTGCTCCAAAAGTGTATGTATTTCTGCTTTTAGGCTGACAATGTCTTCCTCCACCTCCAACCCAATCTCTTTAAATTTATAAAGTGTCTGCAGCCTAGTATTTAGATTTGAGAAAAATTGTTTTTTCTGTCTTGATTTCTTCCTCCCTGCCGTGATAAAAAAAAGCCTAATTTTATTTTTAATCTTTTCCCACCAAGACAACATTTTTATATAAGGAGGCCTATGTTGTCTCCATTCCTGGTAGGCTGTACAAAAATCCGACCTTATCTGAGGATCCTCCAGCAGATGTGTCCCCAAACGCCACAGTCCTTTGTTTATTCTCTGCTCTCCTTGGTATTCTAACTGTAATTTTAACATTTTGTGATCGGAAAATAAATTAGACATTAGATCAAACATCACCGGCTTAAAATCCACAGATAAAAACATAAAATCGATCCTAGAGGCCACTCCCCGACCGGACCATGTAAATCCAGGGTCCGTCGGTGAAAGAGACCTCCAGGCATCGCATAGCTTAAAATCAGTTTGAAAATTTTTTAGCAGAAAACATGACTTATCCAACTTACGGAGAGGGTCCCCTCCTACTCGTTGTTCGCCGACACTAAGGCAGTTGAAATCCCCACCTATCAGGAGGGGAGAAGACCCAACACAAAATACAGGCAAAATTTCAAACAATTGGATGCGCTCTTGCTTGTCGGGAGGAGCATACACATTAATTATGCGAAAACTAAAATTATTAATATGCAAATGTACTAACATTGCCCTGCCTGGTGTAATCTCTGTAACAGAGGAAAACACGATGTTATTACCACGACAGAGCAAACCCACTCCAGCAGACCTATTCACATTTGAGCCGGACCACACTGACGGTCCCGACTTCCAATCCTTTTTAAGCTCGTCATAATTAATTGAGTGTTGTAGTCCACATTCCTGCAATAAACACACATCAAAGTCTAAAGTCTCTAAATATTGAAAAAGAGCAGCCCTGCGAACAGGGCTCTTTAAAGATCTCACATTCAGTGAGAGGCATTTTATGGACGGCATTAAAGTCAAGGTGGGAGGGAGTCATCCAGAATCATCTTGACCTGTTCAGGACTATGATCCAACAGTGCCTCCAAGATCCCTGACTCCGGGGAAAAGGAAATGTTCATTGGATCCGAGGCAGTGACCGGGTATCCAGCTCCTGCTCCCTGCAGCCACAAATCACCGACACCCAAGGAAACATCCGGTGAATCCGGACAGACATCCGCACGCATCTTTTTCCCGCTGGGTTCAGGTAGGTCACTAGTGCAATCTTCTCCCACTACTGCCTCATGGTCTCTCTTCTCGAGGTCGTCACCTAGGGAAAAACACACTGCGTCCTGCTGGCTCGACACTTGAATAGCATCTGGGGCCTTCGCAGCAGGGCCCACCAGTGCCAACATACTGGGGGCACCCTGCTCCAGCACACCAGAAACACACACATCTTCAGGGGCCATCGACACAGAGACACCCTCCCGAACAGAAGAGCATCCCTGCTCCGGTCCCTGGACGGACCGCCCATAGTCCCCTTTTTGCGGGGGCTTCTTCTTTGCCACCTCCACTACAGAGGGGCCAGTAGAGCTTAGCTCAGTCCTGTCAAGGGGATCCTCCCCGACGGACACTGAGGGGCGAGCTAGAGATTGTCTTCGCCAGGGACCCCCAGTTGCCTCTGCATATGTCCGTACCTTGGTTCTCTGGGGGCAACTCCGGAATACATGTCCATCCTCCCCGCACAGATTACACTGTTTCTTGTGAGGACAGTCTTTCGTCAAGTGTCCATACTGGCTGCAATTATTACAACGGGCAGCCCTCCTCTCCTGGCAAGCGTCTTGGGTATGCCCCATTGTGCCACAATTCCTACAATACAAGGGCATACCTTGATAGAAGAGGTATCCTCGGCTCTTCCCGATTGTGAAGGTGGAGGGAGGGTGCTGTGTTCCTCCGACTCCCGTTGGATCCTTCTTTAATCGTGCCAGGAACCTCCGCTTCCCACACCAAAAATTAACTGCATTTTTAATTTTTCCTAAAAAGGACACGTCATCGCAATAGCGACGCAAGAAAGTCAAAATATCCAGCACTTCCACAAAAGGGTTAGGGAAGTGAACCACAATCTGGACTTCTTCATAAACAAATAATAAGGAAAAAATCAAACCTTCCATTTCGTCCATGTGGCTATTTTCGTTCACTTTCTGGACCAGTTGTTGGCAGCACCCTTGACTCCTAAAAGTGATGGTGTAGGTACCTTTCGATTCGTTGTCCTGGAAGCAGAAGATGTCCTCTCTACTAAATCCCAGAAGTCCAAGAAGGATGATGTTGCAAACATACTGGATGTTTTTCTCACAGCGAAACTTCTCCAAAACGTCAATTCGCACTGTATTTCTCATCCGGGGTTCACCCGATGCATATGACAGCACAGCCGGCATCTCTTCCAAAAAAAGTACGCCAACTACGGAAAGAAAAAAAAGGCATATGCCTTTTTAGGGGATCACTTCCCGTTGCTCCCGGACTAAGAGTCTCTCCCTATAGCAGCAGGGGGGTGAAGTCCCTCCGAAGAGGAACGATCCCCCCAGGCCGAGAGAGAGGGTACCGGAAGCACCCAGATAGACAACAACCAAACAGACAAGCTGTAAGATCGAAGCCAAAAGGCCGAGAAGCGATAACCAGAATTGGTTTCAAACTACGGAGCCACCCAAGGATCCTGAAAAGTCCATTTGTGGAGATGAGCTCCTGGACTCCCGTTAAGAAGACATGTTGTCAACCTCTAGATCCCTTACATGCCTGCACTTTTCGGCTTGCTGCTGCTGCAATCCACGCGTTTTAGATCTGCATAACTCCACCTCTTTAAACACAGCACCTTCACCCCCTGCTGTTCCCACCCGCCTCAACACCGTTGGAAGGGAGGAGAACCAATTAAGGCGGGGGGTGGGGTGGAACGAGCAGCTGTCTACCCTTAGCAGGAGGGCTCCTGATTACATACCTCTCCTGCTGCTGCTGCTGCTGGCTGTCCAGCAGCAGACTGAAGGTGGCTGCTGCTGTGCACAGGTATATAAAGGCTCAGAGCCTATTATGACACGCGCAGCCAGCGTTCCATTGCCACATTCCATCTACTGCAGGCAGGATACCTGGCTGGCTGAATGTCGCTGAGAAGCTCACAGAGACCGCCATAAGCAACAGTTTAACAGAATGCCACAGACTAATCAACCAAACTTTTTGGGTTGGGTTCTCTTTTATAGTCTGCAGGCATTAAATGAAAGAAGTCAGTGTTCCAGCAGAGGGAGACAACGTTTCAGAAAAGGCATTGTAGCAAACCAAAAAATAAATTTTAAGCGCAGCAGAGTAACCAGCGCACATACCTGTTAGCTCAGGTGAGTTTAAAAGGCTGCTGTTGATAACAAGGGCATTTGCTAAATAGATGGTGTGTGTGCAACAATATACTGAAAGGTCAATTATATTGTGCAGCTTATCTCACCACCTGTAGTTATTTAGGTGAAAGCTCCAAAATGCTTGCCTAATATGTCTGTTTATCCAAAAGGAAGTAAAAAGGGAGAGCTAGAAAGATAGCATTGCATCACATTACATGGCAATGCAATGCACAGTTGCTGAAGTTGAACCAAAATGAGCTTGTAATCTGGCTTCTGCAACTTTGAACATGAAAAATCCAATGAGGAGAAGAAAAGCAAAGCCAAAGAGTCCATCCCAAAATCCGACAAACAAGCAAAATGAACAAAAAACATTGAATTCAATTCTTTCTGATTTTAGAAACTGCATTAAAGAAGGGGTGCACCGGTCCTGGAGATACTGCAATACCAGGTCAATGCGTGGAGTGGACAGAGCAAGCTCTTTTTCCATCTCCCTGTTCTAAAAATCCATTTAATATATGGTCCCCAGATAGGGGACGTATCAGATATTAAACTGATAAGAACAGATACTACACTTGATCTTAGCCAAAAGGCCGAGAAGCGATAACCAGAATTGGTTTCAAACTACGGAGCCACCCAAGGATCCTGAAAAGTCCATTTGTGGAGATGAGCTCCTGGACTCCCGTTAAGAAGACATGTTGTCAACCTCTAGATCCCTTACATGCCTGCACTTTTCGGCTTGCTGCTGCTGCAATCCACGCGTTTTAGATCTGCATAACTCCACCTCTTTAAACACAGCACCTTCACCCCCTGCTGTTCCCACCCGCCTCAACACCGTTGGAAGGGAGGAGAACCAATTAAGGCGGGGGGTGGGGTGGAACGAGCAGCTGTCTACCCTTAGCAGGAGGGCTCCTGATTACATACCTCTCCTGCTGCTGCTGCTGCTGGCTGTCCAGCAGCAGACTGAAGGTGGCTGCTGCTGTGCACAGGTATATAAAGGCTCAGAGCCTATTATGACACGCGCAGCCAGCGTTCCATTGCCACATTCCATCTACTGCAGGCAGGATACCTGGCTGGCTGAATGTCGCTGAGAAGCTCACAGAGACCGCCATAAGCAACAGTTTAACAGAATGCCACAGACTAATCAACCAAACTTTTTGGGTTGGGTTCTCTTTTATAGTCTGCAGGCATTAAATGAAAGAAGTCAGTGTTCCAGCAGAGGGAGACAACGTTTCAGAAAAGGCATTGTAGCAAACCAAAAAAGAAATTTTAAGCGCAGCAGAGTAACCAGCGCACATACCTGTTAGCTCAGGTGAGTTTAAAAGGCTGCTGTTGATAACAAGGGCATTTGCTAAATAGATGGTGTGTGTGCAACAATATACTGAAAGGTCAATTATATTGTGCAGCTTATCTCACCACCTGTAGTTATTTAGGTGAAAGCTCCAAAATGCTTGCCTACTATGTCTGTTTATCCAAAAGGAAGTAAAAAGGGAGAGCTAGAAAGATAGCATTGCATCACATTACATGGCAATGCAATGCACAGTTGCTGAAGTTGAACCAAAATGAGCTTGTAATCTGGCTTCTGCAACTTTGAACATGAAAAATCCAATGATGAGAAGAAAAGCAAAGCCAAAGAGTCCATCCCAAAATCCGACAAACAAGCAAAATGAACAAAAAACATTGAATTCAATTCTTTCTGATTTTAGAAACTGCATTAAAGAAGGGGTGCACCGGTCCTGGAGATACTGCAATACCAGGTCAATGCGTGGAGTGGACAGAGCAAGCTCTTTTTCCATCTCCCTGTTCTAAAAATCCATTTAATATATGGTCCCCAGATAGGGGACGTATCAGATATTAAACTGATAAGAACAGATACTACACTTGATCTTAGCCAAAACGCCGAGAAGCGATAACCAGAATTGGTTTCAAACTACGGAGCCACCCAAGGATCCTGAAAAGTCCATTTGTGGAGATGAGCTCCTGGACTCCCGTTAAGAAGACATGTTGTCAACCTCTAGATCCCTTACATGCCTGCACTTTTCGGCTTGCTGCTGCTGCAATCCACGCGTTTTAGATCTGCATAACTCCACCTCTTTAAACACAGCACCTTCACCCCCTGCTGTTCCCACCCACCTCAACACCGTTGGAAGGGAGGAGAACCAATTAAGGCGGGGGGTGGGGTGGAACGAGCAGCTGTCTACCCTTAGCAGGAGGGCTCCTGATTACATACCTCTCCTGCTGCTGCTGCTGGCTGTCCAGCAGCAGACTGAAGGTGGCTGCTGCTGTGCACAGGTATATAAAGGCTCAGAGCCTATTATGACACGCGCAGCCAGCGTTCCATTGCCACATTCCATCTACTGCAGGCAGGATACCTGGCTGGCTGAATGTCGCTGAGAAGCTCACAGAGACCGCCATAAGCAACAGTTTAACAGAATGCCACAGACTAATCAACCAAACTTTTTGGGTTGGGTTCTCTTTTATAGTCTGCAGGCATTAAATGAAAGAAGTCAGTGTTCCAGCAGAGGGAGACAACGTTTCAGAAAAGGCATTGTAGCAAACCAAAAAAGAAATTTTTAGCGCAGCAGAGTAACCAGCGCACATACCTGTTAGCTCAGGTGAGTTTAAAAGGCTGCTGTTGATAACAAGGGCATTTGCTAAATAGATGGTGTGTGTGCAACAATATACTGAAAGGTCAATTATATTGTGCAGCTTATCTCACCACCTGTAGTTATTTAGGTGAAAGCTCCAAAATGCTTGCCTAATATGTCTGTTTATCCAAAAGGAAGTAAAAAGGGAGAGCTAGAAAGATAGCATTGCATCACATTACATGGCAATGCAATGCACAGTTGCTGAAGTTGAACCAAAATGAGCTTGTAATCTGGCTTCTGCAACTTTGAACATGAAAAATCCAATGAGGAGAAGAAAAGCAAAGCCAAAGAGTCCATCCCAAAATCCGACAAACAAGCAAAATGAACAAAAAACATTGAATTAAATTCTTTCTGATTTTAGAAACTGCATTAAAGAAGGGGTGCACCGGTCCTGGAGATACTGCAATACCAGGTCAATGCGTGGAGTGGACAGAGCAAGCTCTTTTTCCATCTCCCTGTTCTAAAAATCCATTTAATATATGGTCCCCAGATAGGGGACGTATCAGATATTAAACTGATAAGAACAGATTTTTTTTAATTTGGCTATCCCCTGCAGAGGGATAAAACCGTTTATTAAAACTTTAACAAATTACAAGCATAATTAAACAAATACCAAACGTTAAAAGACAAATGAAATTTACAAAACAAAAAAATACAAAGATTTTAAATAATTAGGTTCCATTGGTCAACAAGCCATTTTTTGGAAATATGTACATTCTTCTTTTTGTCAATTAAATAATAAGTATACATTTCACATAAACATAAACTTAAAACATCATTCACTGATAAATCATCTTGTTTAAAAATAGCAATGTTGCGAGCTTTCCAGAGAGATGACTTGGCGCAGTTCACTGTCTTCCAAGCCATTGTGTACTGGTCCATTGTGGGGCATTCCATAAGTCCGTATAGCACAGTTTTATATGTAAAGTCCTTGAGGTCTGCCACCCTTTCCAGTAGGGGGAGCAGTCTTCTCCAGAAATCCTTTGCAAAATTACATGTCCATAATAGATGTTCCACCGTTTCCTCGTCTTGGCATCCGGTTCTTTGGCAGATGGCAGACCTCACAAATCCTCTTCTGTATTGGAATGCCCGGCAAGGAAGACATCGGTGCATGCAACTCCAAGCCAGATCTCTCTGTTCATTAAAAAGATAAAAAACGTTAATCATTTTCCAGATAGACATAGATTTGTCATCATCATATCTGTCAACATTACATATTTCCTCACTTTTACGTATTTCTTTAATTAGTTTCTTACTATTTCTTAATTCCTCTATTTTCTTAGTCCCTAAATTAAAATCGGACACTATTTTCCTTAAAATCTCATAATGCGTCGACAAATTAAAAGCATGGGGCACAGATATATTAACTTCATACCATCCAAACTTTCTCATAAAAAATCCTGTATTAAAACGCATAAAAAAGGACCAATAGTGATTCTTAAAAAGGGCATTAAAACAGTAAACGAACAGATGGATTAAAAGAAACCTATTAAAATCTGGAAAATCTTTACCACCTTTTACTTTTGATTTCATCACGATTTCTCTTTTCAGCTTTTCCATTTTTGAATTCCAAAAGAAGGTAAAACAGGTTTTGGTTATCTTTTTTAAAACATTAACAGGCGGGGGGAAAACCATGCTAAGATACAATAAAAGAGGTAAAATCACCATCTTTAAAACCAATACTTTACCCTCCATTGTAAGTCTCCTCATGTTCCACATACATATTTTCGTATTTACTTTCTGTGTAACTGTTTCCCAACTATTATAACCATCATTATTTTCAGTGAATGATATACCTAAAATGGAAATGGATTCGGAGACATTAATTGGTACATCACGTAAAATCATCCCCCCAACACTTAAAATGTTACACTTATTAAAATTGATTTTAAAACCAGAAGCTAGGCAAAAGGATTGCACTTGATGGAGAGTGGCCGTAAGTGATGGTGCATCTGTACACAAGACCGCCACGTCATCCATGTAGCCTACAACCTTGGCCTCCAAACCACCGCTTCCAGGCAGAGGGACACCGCATATCTGTTTATTTTGGCGTATTGCACATAACATTGGTTCCAGTGCACAGATAAACAGTAGGGGGGACAGAGGGCATCCCTGTTTCACCCCTGACCGTAAAAATACCTCTTGTGTCTTAAAACCATTCACTAAAATCTTACTTGTACAATCCTTGTAAAATGCTTTAAGCGATAGTAAAAACCCTTCTGGTATGCCCATTTTCTCTAAAACTTTAAAAAGATAAAAGTGTGAGACACGGTCAAATGCTTTTTCAAAATCAATAGATAAAATCGCCATTTTCCCCTTTCTGTCTTTCACATCCTCAATACAGTCTTTCACTAAATTCAGATTGTCCCATATACTGCGCCCCGGCACCCCACACACTTGATTAGAATGAATAACTTTGCTGATGACTTCTTTTAGACGATTTGCACAAATTTTAGCCATTATTTTATAGTCACAATTTAAAAGTGTTATTGGTCTCCAGTTTTCTAATTTTGATTTATCACCTTTTTTGTATAGGAGGGAGACTTCACCTTTCTTCCAGGAATTTAATAAAACCTTATTATTAAAAACCTCAGTATACAAATAAAACAAATCATCTTTTAAAATATCATAAAAACATACATAAAATTCTATTGGGATGCCATCAGGACCAGGGACCTTTCCAGTTTTAAAACTTTTAATAGTTTTTAACACTTCTTGTTCCGTTAAAACTTGGGATAAAAACTCTTGGGATGCGGGATCTAAAACAGCTGTTAGTCCTTGCAGCGAATCATCCATTAATTTATTATCTATATTTTTTCCATTAAAAAGATTAGAAAAAAAAACCTCAACTTTACCCAGCATATTTTTTATATTATTCTCACCATCTATATGGTCAATTATCACTTTTTCTTTTTTATTTTTCCTAAAAAAATATCTGGAACACTTTTCATTTTCTTCTATATGTTGTACTCTAGAACGAAAAATTATCTCTTTTCCTTTTTGTTCTAGCCATTTTGAAATCTCTTCTTTTAAGTTTGAAATATCAAGTTGTACATCTATCCCATTGTCTCTGAGCTTAAATAATGTTTGTAGGCGGGTATTTAAAATTCTATATTCTTCATATTTTTCTTTGGCTCTACATATACTCTTTTTAATAAAAAAGTCTTTTATTTTTACTTTCATTCTATCCCACCATACACTCATAGTCTCATTTGTTTTTTTCCCTTTTCTACATTTCCTATAAAACTCAATAAAATCTGATAAAATCTGCGGGTCGGTTAAAAGGGATACGTTCATTTTCCAGCTTTTCTTACCACATTTTTTGTTGTCATTTACTTTTATGGTAAAGGATAAAAGTTTATGGTCTGAAAATATATTAGCTAAAACTTCACATTTGGCAGGTATTGTTTTATCTGAACCAAAAATAAAATCAATCCTAGAGCTACAATTAGCATTGCTCCAAGTGAAACCGGCGTCCTCTGGGCTGTCACTATGACACTCTTTATATATGTCTATCAATTTAGCATCTTTGACTATATCATGTAGCATACCTGAGGTTTTATCGTAGTTCCTGCTTACAGAGCTGGAGCGCCGGTTTTCACCTTTTAAAACACAATTAAAATCCCCTGCTAAGATAAAAGGTTCAGAGTTATTAATAAATAATGGTAAAAGATCAAGCA
The DNA here is from genome assembly GCF_046119375.1 of Phyllobates terribilis. NCBI lineage: Eukaryota > Metazoa > Chordata > Amphibia > Anura > Dendrobatidae > Phyllobates > Phyllobates terribilis. The sequence goes on along the minus strand of NW_027362798.1, from coordinate 1,305,170 downwards.
TTTCGGCTCTTTCATTTTTCTCTGGGGATCCATAAAAATTTAAAAACTGCCATCTAATACCATCAATAAAAGCTTTTACTAATAAAATACGACCTGGTAAAATTTCCTGAATAAAATCAATTAAAACGTTCCCTTTAAAAAGTATGGCTACACCCGCTGATCCTGCAGCATTCGATCCGGACCAGACAGATGGCCCACACTTCCACTCATCTTTATATTTTTGATATGACATTTCATGTGGGATATTACATTCTTGCAGAAAAAATACAGATGCAGTAAAACACGTAAAAAAATTAAAAAGAGCAGTTCTTCTCGTGTTAGATTTTATGCCTCTCACGTTGAGGGAAATACCTTTCAGTTCAGCCATCATTAGAAAATGTAGAAATTTTACTTAGGTAACTAAGAGCAACGGATTTACCTGTCCGATGAACCTGATCAGACCACTGGGCTTGCGCCTCCCTCCTCATCTGATAGTATCGTCACGAGAGTCTCCGTGGAGGAGGAAAGATTACCACATTTATATAAACCCGACGCTACACTGGCATAGCTCGGAGGGCTGGCTGGCAGAACCCGCTGGGTCTCCATTGGCTGGCCATGCAGTTCCTCATCAGGTGGGTCCCCGAGGGGTTCCGCCGCCCCTGTTTGACCTGTAGAAGGTCGTCCTATAGGAGGAGGATGCGCACAAGGCAGAGCCTCTGACTCTTCAGAGGCAGCAAGATCCCGGTCCCCACCTGTAGCAGCGGAGACCGAAACCCCTGAGGGTCCAGCGTCCACGTCCCCTTCTGGAGAAGTGTCCATCTGTTCACCTCCTGCTGCCTCCTCCGAACCACCCTTTTTCTTTTTCTTAGGACCCACCTTTATCCACTCAGCGCCCTCAGCACTAGGAGACCCAGACTGGGCATGGGCTTCTGTGTCGGCCTTTTGCCGGTCCCTTTTGACCTTACCAGTAGTGCCCTTCTGCTCCTTCTCAGCCCTCCTTTTGGACTCCCGCAGGTCCTGCAGCCAGGTTTTGGGATTTGGTATTTTACCTGTCATAGACTCTGGAGACACTTCACTATTTGGTACGCCCTTATTGTCTCCAGAGGCTCCAGGTTGTTGTTCCTCCTCCTGAGGGGTGGTCTGATCTTTTGGTCCTTGGTCGGACGTCTTGGACTTCCCCTTTTGCTCATCTTCCCGAAATCTGTGAGGGCAAGAAAAATAAAAGTGACCTGGAGTCTGGCAAAAACTGCATTTCTTTTCCTTAGGGCATTCTTTTGTCTCATGTTCTTCACTAGCACAATTTCTACATGATACATGACAGTTTTCTTTTGAATGACCATAGCGCCCACAATTTCTGCAATATACTGGCATCCCAGAAAAGAAGAAATCCCCATTTGTTTGCCCAATTTTGAAACGGGCAGGGGGGAGCCGTATACCACCTGGTGTATTTGGATCTCTTGTACACTTCACAAGGAATTTCCACTTAGATGTCCATATGTTATATTCGTTTAATATCTTCCCAATACATTTAACACTTTTAAAATAAATTGCTAGAAATGACATTACTTCTGGAGCAGAAACAAAGGGCGAAAATATTTTTACAATAACCAGTCTTACCTCATCCAGGACGTGCTCAACAATTTGTATCCCTTTCAAAACAGGACTATTTTCAACTTTTTTTAACTTTTCTAGTACATCTCTAAAAATACCTTCTCCGGTGAATGTGATGTCATAGTCACCTCTTCTGGGATAATCCTGGATGGAGAGAATTTCATTCCTTTGTACGCCAAGAAGGTTCCTGAGCACGTCCTGGACTACATACCCTAATTTCCTCATATCCGAGCCACCCGCCGTGAAGTGAACTCGGATAGAGTTTTTTAGCCTCGCATAAAGAGGCACGAGGTTAGGGTCAACCTCCATGGAAAAACGCAACAAGGTTGCAAATTGCAGCCGCTTGCAATCTGCGCTCCCAGTGTTCTTGCAGCGAAAAACACCTGGAAGCTGGGGGATCGCAACTCGTTACCCTGGGACTAAGCCCTTTCCCTAATAGCAGCAAGCAGGCTAAGTCCACCAAAGTGGACGATCCTGCCAGGCCAAGGAGAGGGGTACCCGAGTGCCCTTCAACCACAATCTCCTGCAATAAAGCACTTGATCGTAGCCAAAAGGCCGAGAAGCGATAACCAGAATTGGTTTCAAACTACGGAGCCACCCAAGGATCCTGAAAAGTCCATTTGTGGAGATGAGCTCCTGGACTCCCGTTAAGAAGACATGTTGTCAACCTCTAGATCCCTTACATGCCTGCACTTTTCGGCTTGCTGCTGCTGCAATCCACGCGTTTTAGATCTGCATAACTCCACCTCTTTAAACACAGCACCTTCACCCCCTGCTGTTCCCACCCGCCTCAACACCGTTGGAAGGGAGGAGAACCAATTAAGGCGGGGGGTGGGGTGGAACGAGCAGCTGTCTACCCTTAGCAGGAGGGCTCCTGATTACATACCTCTCCTGCTGCTGCTGCTGCTGGCTGTCCAGCAGCAGACTGAAGGTGGCTGCTGCTGTGCACAGGTATATAAAGGCTCAGAGCCTATTATGACACGCGCAGCCAGCGTTCCATTGCCACATTCCATCTACTGCAGGCAGGATACCTGGCTGGCTGAATGTCGCTGAGAAGCTTACAGAGACCGCCATAAGCAACAGTTTAACAGAATGCCACAGACTAATCAACCAAACTTTTTGGGTTGGGTTCTCTTTTATAGTCTGCAGGCATTAAATGAAAGAAGTCAGTGTTCCAGCAGAGGGAGACAACGTTTCAGAAAAGGCATTGTAGCAAACCAAAAAAGAAATTTTAAGCGCAGCAGAGTAACCAGCGCACATACCTGTTAGCTCAGGTGAGTTTAAAAGGCTGCTGTTGATAACAAGGGCATTTGCTAAATAGATGGTGTGTGTGCAACAATATACTGAAAGGTCAATTATATTGTGCAGCTTATCTCACCACCTGTAGTTATTTAGGTGAAAGCTCCAAAATGCTTGCCTAATATGTCTGTTTATCCAAAAGGAAGTAAAAAGGGAGAGCTAGAAAGATAGCATTGCATCACATTACATGGCAATGCAATGCACAGTTGCTGAAGTTGAACCAAAATGAGCTTGTAATCTGGCTTCTGCAACTTTGAACATGAAAAATCCAATGAGGAGAAGAAAAGCAAAGCCAAAGAGTCCATCCCAAAATCCGACAAACAAGCAAAATGAACAAAAAACATTGAATTCAATTCTTTCTGATTTTAGAAACTGCATTAAAGAAGGGGTGCACCGGTCCTGGAGATACTGCAATACCAGGTCAATGCGTGGAGTGGACAGAGCAAGCTCTTTTTCCATCTCCCTGTTCTAAAAATCCATTTAATATATGGTCCCCAGATAGGGGACGTATCAGATATTAAACTGATAAGAACAGATACTACACTTGATCTTAGCCAAAAGGCCGAGAAGCGATAACCAGAATTGGTTTCAAACTACGGAGCCACCCAAGGATCCTGAAAAGTCCATTTGTGGAGATGAGCTCCTGGACTCCCGTTAAGAAGACATGTTGTCAACCTCTAGATCCCTTACATGCCTGCACTTTTCGGCTTGCTGCTGCTGCAATCCACGCGTTTTAGATCTGCATAACTCCACCTCTTTAAACACAGCACCTTCACCCCCTGCTGTTCCCACCCGCCTCAACACCGTTGGAAGGGAGGAGAACCAATTAAGGCGGGGGGTGGGGTGGAACGAGCAGCTGTCTACCCTTAGCAGGAGGGCTCCTGATTACATACCTCTCCTGCTGCTGCTGCTGCTGGCTGTCCAGCAGCAGACTGAAGGTGGCTGCTGCTGTGCACAGGTATATAAAGGCTCAGAGCCTATTATGACACGCGCAGCCAGCGTTCCATTGCCACATTCCATCTACTGCAGGCAGGATACCTGGCTGGCTGAATGTCGCTGAGAAGCTCACAGAGACCGCCATAAGCAACAGTTTAACAGAATGCCACAGACTAATCAACCAAACTTTTTGGGTTGGGTTCTCTTTTATAGTCTGCAGGCATTAAATGAAAGAAGTCAGTGTTCCAGCAGAGGGAGACAACGTTTCAGAAAAGGCATTGTAGCAAACCAAAAAAGAAATTTTAAGCGCAGCAGAGTAACCAGCGCACATACCTGTTAGCTCAGGTGAGTTTAAAAGGCTGCTGTTGATAACAAGGGCATTTGCTAAATAGATGGTGTGTGTGCAACAATATACTGAAAGGTCAATTATATTGTGCAGCTTATCTCACCACCTGTAGTTATTTAGGTGAAAGCTCCAAAATGCTTGCCTAATATGTCTGTTTATCCAAAAGGAAGTAAAAAGGGAGAGCTAGAAAGATAGCATTGCATCACATTACATGGCAATGCAATGCACAGTTGCTGAAGTTGAACCAAAATGAGCTTGTAATCTGGCTTCTGCAACTTTGAACATGAAAAATCCAATGAGGAGAAGAAAAGCAAAGCCAAAGAGTCCATCCCAAAATCCGACAAACAAGCAAAATGAACAAAAAACATTGAATTCAATTCTTTCTGATTTTAGAAACTGCATTAAAGAAGGGCCTGTGGAACCTCTCTGTAAGCAAATAGCAGGTGTGGGAGGTAACACTCCCAGTCGCGACCCTGGGTTTCAACCAGCATTTTTAACATCTGTTTGAGGGTACCGTTGAATCGCTCACACAAACCATTGGTCTGTGGGTGATACGCGCTCGATACCAAATGCTGCTCCTGCATTTTCTTACATAGGGCCTCCATTAAGTGTGACATGAACTGGGTCCCCTGGTTGGTAAGCATCTCCCTGGGAAATCCTACTCGCGAAAAGATGGCCAAGAGGGCATCCGCCACCTTATCCACCCTAATTGAGGACAGGGCTACTGCCTCCGGATACCGGGTAGCATAGTCTACCACGGTAAGGATGAAACATTTTCCAGAGCTGCTGGGTATGTCCAGTGGTCCCACAATGTCCACAGCAATCCTCTGGAAAGGCTCCTCTATCACTGGCAAGGAGATCAGGGGGGCTTTGGGGGCCGGCCCTGACTTTCCCACTCTTTGACATGTGGTACAGGAGCGACAGTAGTTCACCACATCTGTCCTCATTTTGGGCCAATAAAAGTGATGAGACAGCCGGGCCTTGGTTTTGCTGACCCCCAAGTGTCCAGCGAGTAGAATTTCATGGGCGATCCGCAACAACTCATCCCTGAATTGGTAGGGGACGACCAGGTGTCTTTCCCTCAGCCACTCCTGTTGGGGTGTACAGGGAACTGTCTACCGGTACAACCTCCCTTGGTCCCAGAATACCCTCTCCTTATCCGACTCGGAGGTGGGTTCCTCAGCGAGGCTCCTTAACGTCTCCAGGCTAGCATCTGAGTGCAGAGCTGCCTGAAACTCCTGGCTGGAGGAAACCAGAAATGAGGTTAAGGCCACATCCTCACTGGGACCCTCTGGGACCGGCCCTGGGTCCATACATGATCCTGTTATTCCTCTGCTCGAGAAGGGTCCAGAAGGCAGGGCGTTACTTGCATTCTGGGCACTCTGACTGCAGGTAACAGCGGCTATATAGGCCGTCTCCCCGGGGAATAACACCGTCTCATTAGCCTGCGAGGCCATGAGAACTACTTCTCCATCATCCTCCATTACCTCAGGCACAGTGCTACGTATGGGGCAGCGACTATCAGCCAGGTCACCTTCTGTTGTGACTAGTGTTGAGCCACCCCCGTAGTGTTCGAGTTCGGTTCGGTTCGTCGAACACCCGTGTGTTCGCCGAACTGTTCGTCGAACTGTTCGTCGAACACCTTCGAACACCGTTAAAACCAATGGCAGGCAAACAAAAACACATAGAAACACATAGAAAACACCTTCAAAGGTGTCCAAAAGCTGACAAACTGCTCAGAAGACACAACTAACACATGGAAAAGTGACAAGTACATATAGTCATGCGAAAAGAAAAGAGGTGGAGGAGTAAAAGGAGGGGGAGACACAGATATAGGCATGTCATGCCCTTCTAAAATCCAAAAAGTGAGAAGCCGAGACGGCCAGTCCGCTCCTGCCCGTGCCACCTCCGTGTCGCCGGGTTTGTGCCAGAGCCGCGGTGAACCCTGACGGCCAGCCCCCCTCTCCCAATACTGGTGCCTGTCCGCTGGTGGGTCGAGAGAGCCCCCCTGTGGTGGAGGCAGCTCTAAGCTTTTTAATTTAAATTGTCCCTCTAATTTGAATGAATACACTTTAAATCCATTTACAAGGATCTATTGGAGGGCAAGTCTCATGCCAGCAGCCGCGTAATTCCAGCTCCAGTAGCGTCCACTAAAGCTGCTGCAGTTAAAAAGCTTTTATAAGGATCGAGCTCGGCTGTCCACCGCAAGGCATCCTAGTGCCAGTCCCAGCCCCTATGCCTTGGGGTGCCTCCTGATGCTCTTCACTGAGTATCCCGTGGTCCCAAAGCATTTCCTTTGAAAAAATTAAGTGTCCAAACTACAGGTGGTGTAGCTTGCTTAACAGCCGGGATAATCCGCTGACTAGCAGACACTGCTACTAGGCACAAAGTATTTCCTGGGCTAGATGCAGTTAAAAATTTGTAAGTAGATACTCTCGTTGGATGCTGAGAAAGCATTCCATAGAGTCTCCTGGCACGCCATATATGATTCTCTTAAAAAGCTTGGGGTAGGGGTCTAGGGGACCCTTTTATAGCCAAAATCACGGCCCTGTATCACAATACGTCACCTAGGCTGAAGATAAATGGAACTGTAGCACCGAGGGCTCGGTTGCTACAGACGTATTGCACCTCACCCAGAGGTGTGATATCTCACTCTCAGATAAGGATGGAGTGTGGATCAGGACCCGACACCTGCATGCATTACACCACATTGCCGTGGGGCAGGGCGACCAATATGCCCCTGAGATGGGCACGACAGTCCCTGTCCCTGGCTGGAGTGGGGGGAGGGAACACTGAGGAAGGGGAACCCTGCAGTGCAGGAGCAGGGAGGAAGCAGTTCCTGGGTGCATTGAGAAGGGAGTATAAAAGGTGGGCACCATCTTAGTTCAGTGCAGAGAAGTCTGAGCAGAAGTGGCAGGGAGCAGGGGCTCTGCATGAGCTCTGCTCCGGAGGCGGGCCTGGTAACAGAGGCCCAGGCCTGCAAGAGGGAGAAGGAAGGAAGAGGAGCGGAGAAGGCTCCAGGAACGAGGAATGAAGGGATCCCAGGGGTGCGGACGGGCGAGTCGCCACCGCACGCCCGAATCCACCTGCGTGGAGGGGTCAGGCCAAAGGGGGAGACCGGTCCCCGAACTAGTGGAGGCAGGAAAGACCCTCAGCTAGAAACCGGAGGCTCTGACATTTTATGTGGCGCAGCCCCTTGCTCCACCCGCTAGGAAGGCACCACATAGGGTCAGGGAAACTGGCGCCAAGTTTACCAAGAGGAGGCCCGAGGCAGCCGGACAGAAGTGTTGGTAAGAAAGGCCAGACAAAGGACACACAAAGGGGGTCCTGTGAAGCGCTCCAAAGTTATCTGGGAGTTGTCTGAGCCCCTCACCTGGTGAGCACAGTACGACGTGGGCAGCCGTTACCTGCAGACGTGGTCTGGATAATAAGAACTGTGAGTAAAGGCCCTGAACTGCATCACTGACTCCGTGTCGTTACTGCTGCTGCCCTGCACCATCACCCCCATCCTCCGCATACACTGCCCTGAGGCTATACTCCTACCGTGGGGAGTTATGCTACGCTCTGCTGCACCCACAACACCAGCCTTAGCGGTCTGCCCTGTAGCGGCGGTTCACTCTGACCGCAATCCACGGGTGGCGTAGTCGGACATTTAAACATCAAAACCACATAAATAGTTCCGCCACTGGTTTGACCGCCCTGAGCCACGGAACCGGATCGCCGCCACGAAGACTACAACCACCAGCATCCACCAAAAAGGGTCCGGCTCCGGGTGTCCCAAGGCCCAGGGGGTGCGTCAGAACATTTTCATCACCTTTCACAATCACCAATGGGACAAGGCAGGGATGTCCTCTGTCCCCTCTCTTATACATCCTAGTGACGGAGCACCTGCTCTCATCAATTCGCCATAACCCCAATATTAGGTGGATTGAGGTGGGAGGCACCGAGTACAAGTGCTCTCTATTTGCTGATGATGTCCTAGTATATATCACTCAATCACATATATCCATCCCTGCTGTTATGGCTGAAATAGATCACTTTGTTACATGGTAAAATTTTAAAATCAATGCAGCGAAGTCTGAGGCCCTCGATGTCTCCCTCCCTAAATCCATATAGGATTCCATCCAGTCCAACTTTCCCTTTGCCTGGCCCTCACAGGGTATCAAATACTTAGGAATTCCTATTCATAGAGACCTCTCCCATCTATGTTATCTTAATTTTGGGCCCTTTATTGAACAATTCCATACAGACCACGGTTGGCAAGTTAGAACTGTAAGATTCACTACGTGAACCACTGGTGTTTTGTGGAAAAGCACATGTACACCGCGTTCCAAATTATTATGCAAAAAGTGTTTAGGAGCGATAAGGGAAGAATTTGTTTGTTTGTCAGTTAAACTCATTGATGGTGATGTGTGTCAGGGCTCTTTATATCACTGTAAGCAATTGCAGACACCTGTGCTAATTAGTTTGGCAGGTGTGTCCAATGAAAGGCAAGACTACTTAAGAAGGCTCTCTCACATTATTAAGCAGCCTACATTTTCTGCCAAAATGGGAAAGAAAAAGGATGTGTCGGCTGCTGAGAAGCAACAAATTGTGGAGTGTTTAGGTCAAGGCATGACTACAATCAACATTGTGCGATGATCAGGATGAAGTGTCTTGGCAATCAAGAAGTATGTAGCTGATTCACAGTACACACGTGTGCGTGCTGATAAGGGCAAATTGAGGACTCTTTCCTACAGGCAATTACGTCAGGTTGAAAGAGCAGCGGCAAAAAAGCCTTGTCATAGCAGCAGACAAGTTTTTGAAGCTGCTTGTGCCTCCAACGTCCCCCGAACAACAAGATGCAGGGTCCTTCAGAGGTTTGCAGCTGTGCATACGCCATCCTGTCGACCTCCTCTATCCACTTCACACAAGCAGAAACGGCTCCAGTGGGCCAAACATTACATGAAGACTGATTTCAAAACTGTTTTGTTCACGGATGAGTGCCGTGCAGCGCTCGATGGTCCAGATGAATGGAGTGGAGGATGGCTGGTTGATGGACACCCCACGCAAACACGGCTACAGCGCCAACAAGGAGGAGGTGGAGTAATGTTTTGGGCTGGAATCATGGGGAGAGAGATTGTCGGCCCCTTTAGGATCCCTGAAGGCGCTAAAGATGAACTCCATAATGTATGTGGATTTTCTCAAACAGCACTTCCTGCCATGGTTCAAGAAGAAGAACCGTGTATTTCACAGCAAGATCATTTTTCTGCATGATAATGCACCATCTCATGCTGCACATAAAACATCTGCATCTCTGGCTGATATGGGCATAAAAGGGGACAAACTTATGGTGTGACCCCCATGCTCCCCTGACCTCTACCCCATTCAGAACCTTTGGAGCATCATTAAAAGGAGTGTCTATGATGGCGGGAGGCAGTTCACATCTAAGCAACAGCTCTGGGAGGGTATTCTGTCCTCATGCAAAACAATTGAAGCAGAAACCATCCAAAACCTGACAAATTCAATGGACGAGAGAGTTCAGAAGCTCCTTTCGAACAAGGGGTCCTATGTGAAAATGTAACATCACCTAGAATAAAGTTTTGAGTTGAAAACTGTTTGATTTCAGTTTCTAACAACCTGCTAATGCTTATAATTTCAAAAATGACCATTTTTTTGGTCTTTATTAAAATGAAAAGGTTGATCGAAAAGTTTGGGGGATCTAAGAGTGTGGCAACCCAGTAGTCATGATTACTTCGAATTCTGACAATATGAGGGTCATGCTGCAGGTAGTGCAGCAAGAAGGCACTTATGTGTCTTGCGCATCTCGGAGCCCCAAAATTATTTTCCGGGCTAGATGCAGCTAAAAATTATTTTTAATTTTAAATCTGGTGAAGCTTATTATAGATGGCCTAATAGGATCAGTGCTGCACACTGCTACAAAGCCCAAATTATTTTCCAGTCAAGATACAGATAAACATGATTAGTAATTTGAAAGCTTAAAACGGTTGGTAGGGTGATTTTAACCAATCATCAAGCTTTTGCTCTCCCCAGGATGACACAGGGGTAGAAAAGTCGTTTCGGATCCATGATTTGTTCATCTTTATGAACGTGAGTCTGTCTACATTATCAGTGGAGAGCCGCGTGCGCTTATCTGTCAGCACACCACCAGCAGCGCTGAACACACGTTCAGACAGAACGCTGGCTGCGGGGCATGACAAGATCTCCAAGGCGTAAGTGGCTAGCTCCGGCCATTTATCCAGATTGGAAGCCCAAAAAGAGCAAGGGTCCAGTGACACAGTCGTGGCTTCAATGTTTACTTGGAGATACTCCTGTACCATCGTCTCTAGGCGTTGACTATGTGTCAGACTTCTTGTCTCCTGTGGCCTTGCAAAGGATGGGCTAAAAAAGTGGTGAAATGATTCCGCAAAATTGATGTTACCAGCAGATACTGTGGTTCTGTTACGGTTTGAGTGCTGAACACTTGACGGTCCCACGGTTGGCAAGTTGGAACTGTGAGATTCACTACGTGCACCACTGGTATTTTGTGGAAAAGCACATGTAAGATTCTGCAACAGTCTCTGCTGATACTCCTGCATGCGTGCATCCCTTTCTATGGCAGGAATAATTTCTGCAAATTTACTTTTGTACCGGGGATCTAACAGTGTGGCAACCCAGTAGTCAGGATTATTTCTAATTCTCACAATTCGAGGGTCATGTTGCAGGTAGTGCAGCAAGAAGGCACTCATGTGTGTTGCGCATCCAGGAGCACCAAGTCCCTGTTGTGTTGGTGGCGAGGTAACAATCATGCTTCCTTCCTCTGTCCTCTCCCCCCAACCTCGCACAACAGAAATGTGATCAAGGTCTCCCTCATCTGATGAGTCTTCCATCAGTTCGTCCTCCACTTCTTCCTGGGCTCCTGCACCTTCCTCACTAGTTTGGCTGCTACCATGCGCCCTGGTAAAATCATCTCCCCCACCCTCACATGCCTGCCGCCTTGGTGCTGCCGACCGTCTGGACCTTGCAGATGTTAGCCCTTCCGCATACAACTCCTCCTCCTCTACTTCCTCCACCTCCTCTTGTGCCACCACCTGACTCCGAATTCTGTTTAACATGTGCTCCAGCATGTAAATCACCGGAATAGTCATGCTGATAATGGCATCGTCAGCACTAAACATCTTCGTCGCCATTTCAAAACTGTGCAGAAGGGTGCATAGGTCCCTGATCTGAGACCACTCCTCCAGCGTGATTTGCCCCACCTCTGAATCTCGTTGGCCCAGGCTATACGTCAGAACGTATTGCACCAGGGCTTGTCGGTGCTGCCACAGTCGCTGCAACATGTGCAGAGTTGAATTCCACCGGGTAGGCACATCGCATTTTAGCCGGTGAAGTGGCAGGCCCAACGACTTCTGTAGAGATGTAAGTCGCTGAGCTGCGGGATGTGAACGGCGGAAGTGAGCACACAGCGACCGTGCCCTCTGCAGAAGGCCATCTAGTCTGGGATAGTGGGCTAAAAATTGCTGGACAACCAGGTTCAACACGTGAGCCATACAAGGCACGTGTGTGACATTGCCCCGGCGAAGGGCCGCACCCAGGTTTGCAGCATTGTCGCACACGGCCTTCCCTGGTTTCAGGTCCAGTGGAGACAACCATTCATGAAATTGGTTCTCCAGAGCTGACCACAACTCCTCAGCTGTGTGACTCACATTTCCCAGACATTTCAATGTAAAAACGTTGAGCCCTACTGCCAGCATAGTAAGGAGGTGTGCAGGATCCCTTCTGCGCAGTTAGAAAGCTTGTGGCATGACCAGACAGGCTTTGGGTGCAGGTGGAAGACCGAGAGGAGGTTGAGGAGGCAGAAGCAGTGGAGGAACTTTGACATAAAGAGGATTGACGCACAACTCGTGGGGACGGCAAGACTTGGACAGCAGCCCCTTGTCCTGCTATCACCATAGTTACCCAGTGCCCAGTCAGCGACATGTAACGCCCCTGTCCATGCCTACTCGTCCAAGTGTCTGTGGTGAAATGCACCCTGTCACACACAGAGTTTCTCAAAGAAGCGGTGATGTTGTGTGCGACATGCTGGTGGAGCGCAGGCACACCTTTCATTGAGAAGTAGTGCCGACTGGGCATCTGGTACTGGGGCACTGCGACGGACATAAGGTCTCGAAAATCCTCTGTGTCCACCAGGCGGAAAGGCAGCATTTCTGTAGCCAAGAGCTTGCAGATGGTGAAATTCAACCTCTTAGCTTTCTCATGGCTAGGAGGAAATGGTCTTTTACTTGTCCACATCTGAGGGACCGAGGGCTGGCTATTGTGCTTAGACGGGGTTGATAAGGGTGTCCCCGGCAAACTGCCGGTCTGTGAGGAAGATGCAGGCGGACATGTTAGGTTGCCTTGATCCAAAGGTGGTGCTATCGATGTCGGACAGCGCTCAAGACCAGCTGGTGTTACCACCTCCAAAGAAAATGATGACCTGCCAATCACGCTGGCTGTTGCGGGTAAAGAGGTGGCAGGTCTGCGCCCCAAAACAGGTGTGACTGCTGTCCCCCCAGTCACAGAGGATGAAGAGGCCGCGGATGCACAAGATATGGCAAACGGTGGTTGGCCCGGCCGGCTAGGCCGCATTGTAGCACACTGAGCTTCCCACTGCAACTTATGCTTCATGTCCATGTGCCGGTTCATGCATGAAGTACTCAAACTATGTATTTTTTGGCCTCTACTTAGCTTTTGCTGACAAATGTTACAGATAACACGAGTTGGGTCATCTTTATCGATCTGAAAAAATGCCCAGGCTATGCAAGGCTTAGCACCCATGCGACCTGAAGAGCCACCACGACTTGTGGTGAGAGGCAGAGTTGTGTTTGAGGATGCAGTTGTTGACGTGCTTCCAGTACTACGTCTCTGTCCAGGAAGGCGCAACCTGACCTCGTCGTCACTAGCATCTTCCTCCACCTCCTCTGCTGACCTCATCTCTTGGCTGACTGTGGGTTGACAGTAAGTGGGATCTCCGACCTCATCATCATCACCCTGTGCGTTATCACACCCGTCGTCCTCAGAGCCAACCTGTTCCTGCCCTGACAAAAAACTAAAGTTGTCGCTCCAATCAGGTATTTGAGTCTTATCATCGTCTTCCTCATTGTCTCCACCAACAGGAGTTACAGTTTGGGAATGAGGGTCTACATTATGGTCAGAACCTTCTGCGTCTGGTCCTGGATCCGACTCATAAAGATTCTGGGCATCAGTGCAGATCATTTCCTCGTCTGGATTCACAGAAGCGCTGGAGTCGACCTCTGATTCCCAGGCTATAGTATGAGTAAACAGCTCTGCAGACTCAACCATCTGTTCTACCTCATACTCAGACGGGCAGCTGGAGATTTGGGAGCTGTGAGGAAGCAAGTGCGATTTGGGTGACACCTTTGAGGACTGGAGTATTTGTGATGTTGAAGTTGATGTGGAGGAGAGCCCACTTAAAGGAGCACTTGATATCCGTTGAAGCACCTGCTGTTTTTGTGCCTCATCTGGAATTTGTAGCGATTGGCGTGGCCGTAAGAAAGGGATCTTATCACATTGTCCGCTAAAAGAAGTAGACATTTTAGTTTGGCTGGAAGATGGTCTTTCTTCTGCACCTACCCCACGGACACAACCTTTTTTCCCATTCCCAACACGCCTATTCCCCTTTCCACCAGCAGCAGGCCTTTTTCCACTCATTTTGGTGGTTAACTAATTCACAACTCTGGAGTTGTTTGCACAAAAAAACAATGGATGGTAACCGAGCAGAGCTGAGTGGCCAAACTGTGGTATTAGGCCAAAACTATTGGCTGGGTTAGATGCTGAAAAAAATTATTTTTAATTTGCAACCTGATGGAGGTCAGTATAGATGGACTAATAGACCAAGTCCCACACACCGCTAGAAGCCCAAATATTTTTTCAGAGCTAGATGCAGAAATTTTTTTTATTCAATTTGCAACCTGATGGAGGTCAGTATAGATGGACTAATAGACCAAGTCCCACACACTGCTAGAAGCCCAAATATTTTTTCAGAGCTAGATGCAGAAAAAAATTATTTTTAATTTCAACCTGATGGAGGTCAGTATAGATGGACTAATAGACCAAGTCCCACACACCGCTAGAAGCCCAAATATTTTTTCAGAGCTAGATGCAGAAAAAAATTATATTCAATTTGCAACCTGCTGGAGGTCAGTATAGAAGGACTAATAGAACAAGTCCCACACACTGCTAGAAGCCCAAATATTTTTTCAGAGCTAAATGAAGAAAAAAATTATTTTTAATTTGCAACCTGATGGAGGTCAGTATAGATGGACTAATAGACCAAGTCCCACACACTGCTAGAAGCCCAAATATTTTTTCAGAGCTAGATGCAGAAAAAAATTATTTTTAATTTGCAACCTGATGGAGGTCAGTATAGATGGACTAATAGAACAAGTCCCACACGCTGCTAGAAGCCCAAATATTTTTTCAGAGATAAATGAAGAAAAAAATTATTTTTAATTTGCAACCTGATGGAGGTCAGTATAGATGGACTAATAGACCAAGTCCCACACACTGCTAGAAGCCCAAATATTTTTTCAGAGCTAGATGCAGAAAAAAATTATTTTTAATTTGCAACCTGATGGAGGTCAGTATAGATGGACTAATAGAATGATGCTATGCCCAAAAGATTTTACTTCACTAGGTGCAGTAAAAAAATTGGTATTCTATACACAGGTGGTATATCTTGCAACACAGATAGGCTACTCCACTGACTAACACACTCTGCAATAGGCCAAAAAGGATTAGCTTTGCTAGATTCAGCCAAATGCTGTGAAAAAAACTTGCACAGCACTGGCACAGACCTGCCTGGCAAAAACTGATAGGAACTGATGTAACCTAGTCCTGAAAAGGACTCCAATTACAATTAGTCTTTACTCCCACAATCTATCTATTTAAGAGCACAGACCTGCTTGATAAAAGTCGTAGGAAATGCTGTAACCTAGTCCTTAAAAGGACTGCAATCACAACTATTCCCTACTCCCAAGCTATCTGTATATTTGTGCGAAAATTGGCTTGAAATTAACAAGGTATAGCGCACACAGCAACAGCGGTGCCGTCTAACACGCAGCTGCAGCAGTGAGAAAATGGTGGCGACGGGGAAAATGGCTTGGTCTTATAGGGCAAGGACATGTGACATACACTGCCAATCACACATGCCCTTGCTTGTGTGAAAAAAAGCACTTCGCTCCGTGTGTGCGCTGCTGATAGGCTGACAGATTGCACCTCCCCACTGCAAATGCGGGAAAGAGAAAAAAAAATGGAGATCTTCATTGTTCCTGCAGAGATCCATCCCCTGCCCCTCCCCCCGCCCCGCTGTACACTCAAACTGCGTATTAACATTAATTTTCATCATTACTGAGAAAAAATCCAGTTATGATTTTGGTGCACGAACAGTTATCGAACATAACCTCGAACAGCCGAATTTTTCTCAAATTGTTCGTGTTCGCCGACCGGCTCGAACACCGCCCAAAACAGCTCGAATTTGAGATTGGCGAACAGTTCGAGTAGAACAACGCTCATCTCTAGTTGTGACACTGGTCACTGGCACAGCACCACCTGCTTCATGGTCTTCGTGCCTCTCCCCATTACCCTTGGCACTGACATTTGCTCCTGCTAGGGGATCCTCAGCAACATCACCCCGCAGAGTGACATCGCTGAGTTCTCCTGCACCTTCCAATACAACATTATTAGTGTTGAGCGAACATGCTCGACACTGCTCGGTACTCGCCCGAGCATCACGCTACTCGGGATGTTCGGCGAGCTCCGAGCATTTCCGGGTTACTCGGGCGGGAGCTCGGGTCTCCGCCCTACATGTTTGGCGCTCTTTACAGAGCCAATGAACATGCAGGGATTGCCAGCCAGTCACTGTAATGCCGCAGCCATGTTGTTTGTGGGCATTACAGTGATTGGCTGGCCGCACAGCGTCACCTTGAGTATTTAAAACCGGGCGCCGCCATCTTGGACACAGTCGCTCCGGATCAGACAGTGTAGGGACAGCGCTGCTGATTTAGGGAGAGATATATGCTGCAAAATAGTTAGTGTAGGGTCTGTAAAGGCTGCCAGATCAAACAAACAGTCCTTCTCAGGACTAATATCCATCCCAGGTATATCAGGCAGGCAGGCAGGCTGTATAGGAGACGCAGTGGTTATACCAGCAAACGCTGCATTACAGTCCTGTGTGCTGCTCCTGTTGCTGAAATTGCTGGACTTAGCTCCAGGTCCCGGGGGCCAGGAAAAATCCTTTTTTTTATCTAAATCCTCTTTTTTTTTCCCTCCTTCACAATGTACAAATACCCATCTTATTAACCTTTTGGTGTCCCCCCCCCCCAAAAAAAAAAAGTGTGCCTCTGATTTTTCAGACACAAATATATCTGTTGAAAATAGTCTGGTGTAGGCCAGAGAAATAGAAGTGTGGTTTTGCAGTTCTATGGGCCATTTGTATCTAAAAAAAACAGTTTGAGTGTGTCGCTCACTGTTCAGCCGCAAATATATATATTTAAAAAAGTCTGGTATACACCAGTAAATTATTACTGTGGTTTTGATGTTCCACAGTAAAACATCTCTATTATCCTGTTTTTGGCATTTTTTGCTGTATAAAAATAATAATAGTGTCTCCCTGATTTTTCAGACACAAATATATCTGTTGAAAATAGTCTGGTGTAGGCCAGAGAGACAGAAGTGTGCTTTTGCTGTTCCACGGTAAAAAATCTCTATTATCCTGCTTTTTGCATTTTTTGCTGTAAAAAAAAAATAATAGTGTCTCCCTGATTTTTCAGACACAAATATATCTGTTGAAAATAGTCTGGTGTAGGCCCGAGAAATACAAGTGTGGTTTTGCAGTTCCACGGTTCAAACCTCTGTATTATCCACTTTTGGGCCATTTGTATCTAAAAAAAACAGTTTGAGTGTGTCGCTCACTGTTCAGCCGCAAATATATATATATTTTAAAAAGCCTGGTATACACCAGTAAATTATAATTGTGGTTTTGCCATCCCACGGTAAAAAATCTCTATTATTCAGGTTTTGGTAGTTTTTTCCGTAAAGAAAAACAGTAGTGTCTCCTGACTGTTGTGACACAAAAATATATCTGTTGAAAATAGTCTTGTGTAGGCCCGACATCCCAGTGTGGTTTCGCAGTTCCACGGGTCAAATCGCTGTACTATCCAGTTTTGGGCCTTTGGTATCTAAAAAAAAGCAGTTTGAGTGTGTCGCTCACTGTTGAGCCGCAAATATCTCTATTTAAAAAAGTGTGGTATACTCCAGTAAACAATAACTGTGGTTTTCCTCTTCCACGGTTCTAATCTACTCTTTATTACCCTTTTTCCATTGATAGTGCAAGTGTAAGCTATTTTACTTCATTTACAATGGGCAAGGTGCGTGGCAAGGGACGTGGAAGTGGACGTTTTGGTGATGGTTCGAGCAGAGGACGGGGCCGTGGCCAAGGTGAAAATGTGCCACAACCAACAGCCACATCTTCTCGCTCCCACTTCTTGACCGAATTACTAGGGAAGCACAGAACAACACCAGTATTGAGAACTGATCAGTGTGAACAGGTTATTAATTGGATAGCAGACAATACTTCCAGTTACCTGGGCACCACCACCTCCGGTCTGTCTTCCACACGGTCAACTCTTAGTAGCCGTGAGTCTCGACCGCATACTCCACCTCACCCTGATGCTCCTTCATCCCACCATGCCGAGTGTAGTCAGACAGCAAGTGATCCCACACTTGGACACTCTGAAGAGCTGTTCACTGGTCCATTTCCATATTTGGGCCCCTCGCCTGATACGCTTGAAGTGGTGGAAGAGGAGATCCCATGTTGCGATGCCCAAATATTTGAACAGCCACGGCCACAGGAAGTCAACGTTGGCAATCTGTCACAAGAGGTGGACGATGACGAGACACAATTGCCAGGAAGTGAGGAGGAGGATCGTGGTGCGCAAGTGGAAGATGAGGAGGTGGTGGATGATCTAGTAACTGACCCAACGTGGAAGGAGGACATGCAGAGTGAGGCCAGCAGCACACAGGGGGAGGGAGGCAGAGTACCCCAACAGGCAGGAAGAAGCAGTGTGGTGGCCGCAGACAGAAGGCAGGCAACCGTTCCCCGTAACACCAACACGAGGGACGTTGCCAGTACAAGCGGTAGGTCTTCCAGAGTCTGGAATTTTTTTAAAGACTCTGCTGATAACCCCAAAAAGGCCATATGTTCCACCTGCCATGCCAGCATCAGCAGGGGTGACAAAACTACCAGCCTGACCACCACCAGCATGATCAGGCACATGGCAGCAAAGCACCCGACTTTGTGGGGCGAAACCCAGGGTCCACGACCAGTGTCAGCGGGTGTCACCACTGCTTCTTCCACTGTTGTGCGTGCAATAGAACCCCCTGTTGTGTGTGCAAGGCAATCCCCTGTCCATACTGCATATAAAGATGCCCCCTCCTCTCAGTCTTCACTAGAGATGAGCGTTGTTCTACTCGAACTGTTCACCAATCTCAAATTCGAGCTGTTTTGGGCGGTGTTCGAGCCGTTCGGCGAACACGAACAATTTGAGAAAAATTCGGCTGTTCGAGGTTATGTTCGATAACTGTTCGTGCACCAAAATCATAACTGGATTTTTGCTCAGTAATGATGAAAATTAATGTTAATACGCAGTTTGAGTGTACAGCGGGGTGGGGGGAGGGGCAGGGGATGGATCTCTGCAGGAACAATGAAGATCTCCATTTTTTTTCTCTTTCCCGCATTTGCAGTGGGGAGGTGCAATCTGTCAGCCTATCAGCAGCGCACACACGGAGCGAAGTGCTTTTTTTCACACAAGCAAGGGCATGTGTCATTGGCAGTGTATGTCACATGTCCTTGCCCTATAAGACCAAGCCATTTTCCCCGTCGCCACCATTTTCTCACTGCTGCAGCTGCGTGTTAGACGGCACCGCTGTTGCTGTGTGCGCTATACCTTGTTAATTTCAAGCCAATTTTCGCACAAATCTACAGATAGCTTGGGAGTAGGGAATAGTTGTGATTGCAGTCCTTTTAAGGACTAGGTTACAGCATTTCCTACGACTTTTATCAGGCAGGTCTGTGCTCTTAAATAGATAGGTTGTGGGAGTAAAGACTAATTGTAATTGGAGTCCTTTTCAGGACTAGGTTACATCAGTTCCTATCAGTTTTTGCCAGGCAGGTCTGTGCCAGTGCTGTGCAAGTTTTTTTCACAGCATTTGGCTGAATCTAGCAAAGCTAATCCTTTTTGGCCTATTGCAGAGTGTGTTAGTCAGTGGAGTAGCCTATCTGTGTTGCAAGATATACCACCTGTGTATAGAATACCAATTTTTTTACTGCACCTAGTGAAGTAAAATCTTTTGGGCATAGCATCATTCTATTAGTCCATCTATACTGACCTCCATCAGGTTGCAAATTGAATATAATTTTTTTCTGCATCTAGCTCTGAAAAAATATTGGGCTTCTAGCTGTGTGTGGGACTTGTTCTATTAATCCATCTATACAGACCTCCATCAGGTTGCAAACTGAATATATTTTTTTCTGCATCTACCTCTGAAAAAATATTGGGCTTCTAGCTGTGTGTGGGACTTGTTCTATTAATCCATCTATACAGACCTCCATCAGGTTGCAAACTGAATATATATTTTTCTGCATCTACCTCTGAAAAAATATTCGGCTTCTAGCAGTGTGTGGGACTTGTTCTATTAATCCATCTATACAGACCTCCATCAGGTTGCAAACTGAATATATTTTTTTCTGCATCTACCTCTGAAAAAATATTGGGCTTCTAGCTGTGTGTGGGACTTGTTGTATTAGTCCATCTATACTGACCTCCATCAGGTTGCAAACTGAATATATTTTTTTCTGCATCTACCTCTGAAAAAATATTGGGCTTCTAGCTGTGTGTGGGACTTGTTCTATTAATCCATCTATACAGACCTCCATCAGGTTGCAAACTGAATATATTTTTTTCTGCATCTACCTCTGAAAAAATATTGGGCTTCTAGCTGTGTGTGGGAATTGTTCTATTAATCCATCTATACAGACCTCCATCAGGTTGCAAACTGAATATATTTTTTTCTGCATCTACCTCTGAAAAAATATTGGGCTTCTAGCTCTGTGTGGGACTTGTTCTATTAATCCATCTATACAGACCTCCATCAGGTTGCAAACTGAATATAATTTTTTTCTGCATCTACCTCTGAAAAAATATTTGGGCTTCTAGCTGTGTGTGGGACTTGTTCTATTAGTCCATCTATACTGACCTCCATAAGGTTTCAAACTGAATATAATTTTTTTCTGCATCTACCTCTGAAAAAATATTTGGCCTTCTAGCTGTGTGTGGGACTTGTTCTATTAGTCCATCTATACTGACCTCCATCAGGTTGCAAATTGAATATAATATTTTTCTGCATCTAGCTCTGAAAAAATGTTTGGCCTTCTAGCAGTGTGTGGGACTTGTTCTATTAGTCCATCTATACTGACCTCCATCAGGTTGCAAACTGAATATAATTTTTTTCTGCATCTACCTCTGAAAAAATATTTGGGCTTCTAGCTGTGTGTGGGACTTGTTCTATTAGTCCATCTATACTGACCTCCATAAGGTTGCAAACTGAATATAATTTTTTTCTGCATCTAGCTCTGAAAAAATGTTTGGCCTTCTAGCAGTGTGTGGGACTTGTTCTATTAGTCCATCTATACTGACCTCCATCAGGTTGCAAACTGAATATAATTTTTTTCTGCATCTACCTCTGAAAAAATATTTGGGCTTCTAGCTGTATGTGGGACTTGTTCTATTAGTCCATCTATACTGACCTCCATAAGGTTGCAAACTGAATATAATTTTTTTCTGCATCTACCTCTGAAAAAATATTTGGCCTTCTAGCTGTGTGTGGGACTTGTTCTATTAGTCCATCTATACTGACCTCCATCAGGTTGCAAACTGAATATAATTTTTTTCTGCATCTACCTCTGAAAAAATATTTGGGCTTCTAGCTGTGTGTGGGACTTGTTCTATTAGTCCATCTATACTGACCTCCATAAGGTTGCAAACTGAATATAATTTTTTTCTGCATCTACCTCTGAAAAAATATTTGGCCTTCTATCTGTGTGGGACTTGTTCTATTAGTCCATCTATACTGACCTCCATCAGGTTGCAAATTGAATATAATATTTTTCTGCATCTAACTCTGAAAAAATGTTTGGCCTTCTAGCAGTGTTCTGGGACTTGCTCTATTAGTCCATCTATACTGACCTCCATCAGGTTGCAAACTGAATATATTTTTTTCTGCATCTACCTCTGAAAAAATATTGGGCTTCTAGCTGTGTGTGGGACTTGTTCTATTAATCCATCTATACAGACCTCCATCAGGTTGCAAACTGAATATATTTTTTTCTGCATCTACCTCTGAAAAAATATTGGGCTTCTAGCTGTGTGTGGGACTTGTTCTATTAATCCATCTATACTGACCTCCATCAGGTTGCAAATTGAATATAATATTTTTCTGCATCTAGCTCTGAAAAAATGTTTGGCCTTCTAGCAGTGTGTGGGACTTGTTCTATTAGTCCATCTATACTGACCTCCATCAGGTTGCAAACTGAATATAATTTTTTTCTGCATCTACCTCTGAAAAAATATTTGGGCTTCTAGCTGTGTGTGGGACTTGTTCTATTAGTCCATCTATAGTGACCTCCATAAGGTTGCAAACTGAATATAATTTTTTTCTGCATCTACCTCTGAAAAAATATTTGGCCTTCTAGCTGTGTGTGGGACTTGTTCTATTAGTCCATCTATACTGACCTCCATCAGGTTGCAAATTGAATATAATTTTTTTCTGCATCTAGCTCTGAAAAAATGTTTGGCCTTCTAGCAGTGTGTGGGACTTGTTCTATTAGTCCATCTATACTGACCTCCATCAGGTTGCAAACTGAATATAATTTTTTTCTGCATCTACCTCTGAAAAAATATTTGGCCTTCTAGCTGTGTGTGGGACTTGTTCTATCAGTCCATCTATACTGACCTCCATCAGGTTGCAAATTGAATATAATATTTTTCTGCATCTAGCTCTGAAAAAATGTTTGGCCTTCTAGCAGTATGTGGGACTTGTTCTATTAGTCCATCTATACTGACCTCCATCAGGTTGCAAACTGAATATATTTTTTTCTGCATCTACCTCTGAAAAAATATTGGGCTTCTAGCTGTGTGTGGGACTTGTTCTATTAATCCATCTATACAGACCTCCATCAGGTTGCAAACTGAATATATTTTTTTCTGCATCTACCTCTGAAAAAATATTGGGCTTCTAGCTGTGTGTGGGACTTGTTCTATTAATCCATCTATACAGACCTCCATCAGGTTGCAAACTGAATATAATTTTTTTCTGCATCTACCTCTGAAAAAATATTTGGGCTTCTAGCTGTGTGTGGGACTTGTTCTATTAGTCCATCTATACTGACCTCCATAAGGTTGCAAACTGAATATAATTTTTTTCTGCATCTAGCACTGAAAAAATATTTGGCCTTCTAGCAGTGTGTGGGACTTGTTCTATTAGTCATCTATACTGACCTCCATCAGGTTGCAAATTCAAAATAATTTTTTGTCTGCACCTACCTCTGAAAAAATATTTGGCCTTCTAGCAGTGTGTGGGACTTGTTCTATTAATCCATCTATACTGACCTCCATCAGGTTGCAAACTGAATATAATTTTTTTCTGCATCTAACTCTGAAAAAATATTTGGCCTTCTAGCAGTGTGTGGGTCTCATTGTGTTAGGCCATCTATACCAAGCTCCACCAGCTTTTCAATTAATAATAATTTTTCGCTGCATCTAGCCCTGAAAATAATTTTTCTTCCCAATAGTGGTAGCAATAGAAATATGGGGCGCGCTCCTGGCTTACAAAAATATACGCTTCATAACAAAAAACACCAGCTTAGCGCACTGCATTAATAAGATGGCATCATCGTCTCTCCCAGTGCTAGGCCTACTACCCAGGCTAGCATTCCTGTGCCTAAAACACAATGTATGGGTCCGCGCTAGCCACTATGCTGAGGGGTTTAAAGCTGCTGCTAACGCTTTATAACAATTCAATTGGCAGATTTTCACAGAGCTCTTCCACAAGGCCCACCCATCGGGACAACAGTTGCCCACCTTCCCTATGGGATCTAGTGGCGAATAGTTGATGCCATTAATCAGAGCGTCAGTTGCCCCGTCGACGTGGCAAGCATACGGTAAGGCATGGGAAGAGTGGACACGACTAGTAGCAGGCAGACGGGTTGACCAATGTGAACAAGCCAGATCACAAGTCACCATAGAATTTCTCCACCAGCTAATGATGAGGGGCATATCAGGGGCGTCAGCGCAGCGGTGTCTGACCGGAGTAGCATTTCACTTCCAACTACTGAATTGGGGAGATGTGACAAAGATTCATCATCAGACAATCCATAAAAGGGTGGAAAAGGGGTCAGCCAAGTCAGGAGTGTAGACGTCCCGTCCCGTGTCACTAAAACTGATTTCTCACATCATATCCCTAACACCATTAACATGACACTCACAATTTGAAGCAACACTACTGTCTACTGCATTTGTGATCGCCTTCTTCGGGGCGCTATGCATAAGCGAATTAGTCCCTCAATCCAAAATTAGCACCAGTGGAGGCTTATTACACCAGGACGTAGTCATAGGCAATAATGCAATACGTCTACGCATACACAAATCGAAAATGGTTCCAGCGGGCAGGGGCACTTGGGTACTTCTACAACCCACAAGCGGTACACTGAGTCGGGTAACAATAGTAAAACCATATCTAACCATCAGATCACAAAGTAATTTGTTCCTATCACACATTGATGGGACGCCATTATCAAGATACCAGTTCCAAGCTATATTTAATAAATGCATAACATCGGCAGGGAACCACCCCAAAGATTACGGGACACACTCATTCCGCATAGACGCGGCCACAGAAGCAGCAAGAGCAGGACTGTCAGAAACGGAAGTTCAGAGGATAGAGAGATGGTGATCCACGTGTTTGGCAAGATACATAAGACCGGACTTGTTATCCTAACGTGGTTTGTTTCTTTTACAGGTGACGCTAAGCCAACAGTGTGGGTGATAGGCCACTCGTATATATATTGGGCAGATTAAAGGGCGAAAGTTCGCCCAGGCGGGAGGAAATTAGAGTTTCATAACACATGTTTCAACTGGAGAGGTATTAGAGGCCTGCTATGGCCACAGGTACTAATGGAGGTAATCAAGGTAGGGAGAGAGGCAAGATGTCTGGTCATCTTAGTTATACAGGCCGGGGGAAACAACCTAGGTCATCACAAGAGCGCATAACTAATGGCAATAATGAAACTAGACACTGAGCGCTTCAGAGAATTTTTCACAAAACTAGCTATAGTATGGTCAGAGATTGTGCCGATAGCGGTATGGCAAGGTGCGCGAGACATCACGGCCATCGAACGGACAAGGCGGGTAATAAATATTCGGATGGCAAAATTTAGAAGAGACAGAGGCGGTGTAGTGGTACGACACCGACAACTGGAAGGAGATAAAGCAGGCCTCATACGGCCCGACGGTGTTCACTTAATGGATATTGGACTGGACATATTCCTGTCAGGACTCCAGGACGGAGTGGAACAAGCGTTAAGAGTGATGGGTGGGGGTCAGAGTCCTGCATACGAGTACGCAGGATCCTCCGTGGCCTGGAAATAGAAAGGACATGTTGGAGAGTTACACTTGTTGGCCAAGTTGCCGGAGTGGAGACCCAGGGCATGCTGCAACAAGCTGAATTATTTTAGAAATAAAATGTCTTTCTAATGGAATGAGTATAAAGAGTTAATAAAGCTGTGACCGATCCTCACCCATCCAGTTGTAAGAGTTACATTATTGTATTGTCAAGGAAAGGGGGGCGGTAGGGGGGCTGAGCGTCTGGGTTTGGTTGGGAGTCCCCACAGTCTGCCTAGGCTAGATGCATTTAAAAATTCTTATTAGATACACAGGCGGTGCAGCTTGCTTCGCAGCTGGGCTACTACGCCCAAAGTATTGCCTAGGCTAGATGCAGTTAAAAATTCTACGCTGACTAGCAGACACTGAAGATTTGGAGCAGACTTCTGAGTAAACAGCTCTTCAGACTCAATCATCTCAATCATCTGTGTTACCCCAAGCCATAGTGTATGTAGTTTCTTACAGTTAAAAGGGGGGGGGAGCGACCCAACCCACCTGGAATTGACGATGCCAACGTCACGTAAGACACAGCAAGGGGACTCCAAAAAGAGTTTCCATTTTTTCCCAAAATTGTGGCACAGACACCACTTAACCCTAGAACGCATACCTGGGGCCTCGCAGTCCCGCCCTGTTAATTGTTTTCTATTTTCTGCAAGATTACTTTAGTTAGAATTTTGAAACTCTAGGTATTCTTCATGTATATAGTTGTTTGTCATTTGAGTTTGACTTATTCAATGTTATTTGCACACGGGCCTAAAAGGCCCCAGGTATATGAAAGTGTAGATTTTTATGGTCATGCGTTCTAGGGTTAAGTGGCATCAATTGCCCCACAGTTGCTTAAAACGGTTGGTGAGGTGATATTACCAAATCCTCAAGCTTTTAGCCTCCCAAGGATAACACAGGATTAGAAAAGTCCTTGCGAATCCATGATTTGTTCATCTTTATGAACGTGAGTCTGTCTACATTCTCAGTGGACAGCCGCGTGCGCTTATCTGTCAGCACACCATCAGCAGCGCTGAACACACGTTCAGAGAGAACACTGGCTGCAGGGCATGACAAGATCTCCAAGGCGTGAGTGGCGAGCTCCGGCCATTTTTCCAGATTGGAATACCAAAATGAGCAAGGGTCCAGTGACACAGTCATGGCTTCGATGTTCACTTGGAGATACTCCTGCACCATCCTCTCTAGGCATTGACTATGTGTCAGACTTCTTGTCTCCTGTGGCCTTGCAAAGGATGGTCTAAAAAAGTGGTGAAACGATTTCACAAAATTGCTGTTACCAGCAGATACTGTGTTACTGTTACGGTTTGAGTGATGAAGACTCGACAGTCCCGCGGTTGGCAAGTTAGAACTGTGAGATTCACTTCGTGCATCACTGGTGTTTTGTGGAAAAGCACATGTAAGATTCTGCAACAGCGTCTGCAGATACTCCTGCATGCGTCAATCCCTTTTTATGGCAGGAATTATTTCGGCAAATTTACTTTTGTACCGGGGATCTAAGAGTGTGGCAACCCAGTAGTCGAGATTACTTCGAATTCTGCAATCTGAGGGTCATGTTGCAGGTAGTGCAGCAAGAAGGCACTCATGTGTCTTGCGCATCCAGGAGGACCAAGTCCTTGTTGTGTTGGTAGCGAGGTAAGAATCATGCTTCTTTCCTCAGCCCTCTCCCCCCAACCTCGCACAACAGAAATGTGATCAAGGTCTCCCTCATCTGAGTCTTCCATGCCCATCGCCAGTTCATCCTCCACTTCTTCCTCGGCTCCTGCACCTTCCTCAACAGTTTGGCTGCTACCATGCGCCCTGTTTAATCCCTCTCCCCCACCCTCCCATGCCTGCCTCCTTGGTGCTGCCAACCGTCTGGACCTTGGAGATGTTATCCCTTCCGCATACGACTCCTCCTCTACTTCCTCCACCTCCTCTTGTCCGACCACCTGACTCTGAATTCTGTTTAATGTGTGCTCCAGCATGTAAATCACCGGAATAGTTATGCTGATAATGGCATCGTCGTCAGCACTAAACATCTTCGTCGCCATTTCAAAACTGTGCAGAAAGGTGTGTGGCGCCCCTGAGGGTGCAGTCACCACAGAGTTACTGCATCTCACCCAGAGGTGTGGTATCTCACCCTCAGGTAAGGAAGGCGTATGGCTCGGGACCCTAACACCTGCATCCAACACATACCCGCAGTGGGGTTAGGGCGAGATTGCTCCTAAGGGAGAGCACAGTCCCAGGTCCCTAGCTGGTGGGAGGATCCTATGTAGTGGGTGCTTAGGGGAGCAGCTTAGGGGAGCACATGACAGGGAGAGTATAAATAGGAAGCCATCTTAGAAAGAGCAAGCCAGTCAGAGGAGGAAAAGTGACAGGAGCAGAGGCTCGGCATGAGCTCTGCTCCGGAGGCGGGCCTAGCCTGGGAGGCCCAGGACTGAAGGAGAGAAGAGAGGAGTGGGAGCAGGAAGGCTCCAGGAACCGAAGGGACCCTAGGGCTACGGGCCGTGCAGAAGGCCACCTGTACTCCCGCTGCTACCAGGAGGTAGAGGGGTCAGGCCAGATAAGGGGAACCGGTCCCTCAACTAGAGGAGAAACAGCAAGGCTCAACTAGAAACCGGAGGCTGCAGCATTTCATGTACTGCAGGCAAAAGTCCACACCAGTCTCACTAAGAAGGTAGCCACATAGGACCCAGGGGACAGAACACAAGTCGCCCGCCAAGGCCCGAGGATACCGGATAGAAGTGTCACTGGGTGTGAGGTGCAGGGAGAAGGCCAGAGAAAGGACACACAGAAGGGGGTCCTGCTAAGTACTCCGGAGCTATCTGGGGGTGGACTGAGCCCCTCACTGAGTACGCACAGCACGACGGGTGAGATAGCTCTGGTACCTGTAATCTGGACTGCAACAACTGTGAGTAAAGATCTTGGGACTGCATCACACGGACTCTGTGTTCATTACTGACTCCCTGCACTACAACCACCATCATCCACCCACACTGCCCTGAAGCTACACTCTTCCTGTGGTGAGTAATAATACCATTGCAGCAAAACCACCAGCTTCAGAGTACTGTTCCGCAGCGGCGGCCCCTTTGGCCGCACTCCACAGGTGGCGTAGTCGGACATTATAAAATCCATATATACAAATTACCGTTGGATTGACCGCCCTGGGTCACGGACCGGGTCACCGCCACAGTGACTACAACCCCCAGCGTCTACCGGCCCGGCTCCGGGTACCCCACGGCCCAGGGGGCGCGTCAACTTCATAGGTCCCTGATCTGAGACCACTCCTGCTGTGTGATTTGCCCCACCTCTGGATCTCGTTGGCCCAGGCTATACGTCAGAAACTATTGCACCAGGGCTTGTCGGTGCTGCCACAGTCGCTGCAACATGTGCAGAGTTGAATTCCACCGTGTCGGCACATCGCATTTCAGCCGGTGAACTGGCAGGCCCAACGACTTCTGTAGAGATGTAAGTCGTTGAGCTGTGGGATGCGAACGGCGGAAGTGAGCACACAGCGACCGTGCCCTCTGCAGAAGGCCATCTAGTCCGGGATAGTGGGCTAAAAATTTATGGACAACCAGGTTCAACACGTGAGCCATACAAGGCACGTGTGTAACATGCCCCGGCGAAGGGCCGCACCCAGGTTTGCAGCATTGTCGCACACGGCCTTCCCTGGTTGCAGGTCCAGTGGAGACAACCATTCATGAAACTGGGTCTCCAGAGCTGACCACAAGTCCTCAGCTGTGTGACTCACATTTCCCAGACATTTCAAAGTAAACACTGATGCCGTTGAGCCCTGCTGCCAGCATAGTAAGGAGGTGCGCAGTTAGAAAGCAGGTGGCATTACCAGACAGGCTTTGGGTGCAGGTGGAGGACCGAGAGGAGGTTGAGGAGGCAGAAGCAGTGGAGGAACTTCTAGATAAAGAGGATTGACGTACAACTCGCGGGGACGGCAAGACTTGGACAGCAGCCCCTTGTCCTGCTGTCACCATAGTTACCCAGTGCCCTGTCAGCGACATGTAACGCCCCTGTCCATGCCTACTCGTCCAAGTGTCTGTGGTGAAATGCACCCTGTCACACACAGAGTTTCTCAAAGAAGCGGTGATGTTGTGTGCGACATGCTGGTGGAGCGCAGGCACACCTTTCTTTGAGAAGTAGTGCCGACTGGGCATCTGGTACTGGGGCACTGCGACGGACATAAGGTCTCAAAAATCCACTGTGTCCTCCAGGCGGAAAGGCAGCATTTCTGTAGCCAACAGCTTGCAGATGGTGAAATTCAACCTCTTAGCTTTCTCATGGCTAGGAGGAAATGGTCTTTTACTTGTCCACATCTGAGGGACCGAGGGCTGGCTGTTGTGCTTTGACGGGGTTGAGTAGGGTGTCCCTGGCAAACTGCCGGTCTGTGAGGAAGATGCAGGCGGACATGTTAGGTTGCCTTGATCCAAAGGTGGTGCTCTCGATGTCAGAGAGCTCTCAACACCAGCAGGTGTTTCCACTTCCCAATGAACTGACGACCTGCCAATCACACTGGCTGTTGCAGGTAAAGAGGTGGCAGGTCTGCGTCCAAAAACATGTGTGACTGCTGTCCCCCCAGTCACAGAGGATGAAGAGGCCGCGGATGCACAAGACGGGGCAGACGGTGGTTGGCCCAGCCTGCTAGGCCGCATTGTAGCACAGTGAGCTTCCCACTGCAACTTATGCTTCATATCCATGTGACGGTACATGCATGAAGTACTCAAACTATGGATTTTTTGGCCTCTACTTAGCTTTTGGTGACAAATATTACAGATAACACGAGTTGGGTCATCCTTATCGATCTGAATAAATGCCCAGGCTATGCAAGGCTTAGAGCCCATGCGACCTGAAGAGCCACTACGACTTGTGGTCAGAGGCGGAGTTGTGGTTGAGGATGCAGTTGTTGACGTGCTTCCAGTACTCCGTCTCTGTCCAGGAAGGCGCAACCTAACCTCGTCGTCAATAGCATCTGTGACGCCCCGCTGCGCTTGGTATCACAGATCCTAGAAGAGTGTATTGATGGAATCCTCCACAAGAGGCCCCCATAAACATTCACACATCTCCACCTTCCACCTCAGACCAGCAGAGGGAGCCCGTTAGGGATATAAATAGGGAAGGTGGAGCTAGGCAGTTCAGTTCCTCTGAAGAGTTCCTGCAGTAGAGAAGCCTAAGAGAGGTCAGTCTGCAGTGGAGCTCAGTCTAGTCTAGAGAACTCAGTTAATAGTTCAGCAGTGGAGCACGAGGCTCCTGCTAGCTAGATTCAGGGAGCCCAGATAGAGCTTAAGGTGTGCCGGCGTCATAAGATCGGTGAAGCGCGGCAAGCTGCCGTTAGTGTGTATAGCCTATTGAGGGCCCGAGTAGGCCGAAGGCGAGTGGCGAGTTAGTACATAAGGGGCAGAGGAGCTTAACCAGCTCACCCCGAAGCATTTACCGGACACCGGATCCGAGCTTACCGGGATCTCTATGACCCAGTAAGGCATAACCGGAATCCCTGGAGAACTACAAGTCCCAGGATCGCTAAGGTGCTGATACGTAACAGAGCCAGGAGACGCTTAGGCCCCGCATACTGGGAGCGTGAACTTCAAGAGAAGGCCCTACCACAAGGTCAGCCAGCGCAGGACAGAGACAAAGTTAGGCCTAGCTCCAGGCAGGTCAGAAACTTACTGCGCAGAGGCAAGAAACAGGAGGCCCTACACCCGCTCATTGGGGAGGATCCTGATATGCACCCTTCACCCTACAGTGCTCCAGGATGTGCCTGAATTTCCTCCAGTAAAAGGTACTGAAGTGACTACCGTGTCCGTTTCCGTTCTTGCTCTGACCCAGCTGGGTCTCGCCTGTCCTGCATTCCCCCTGCATACGCTGCCCTGAGACCTAGCTCCACCTGTGGGGAGCTATACCATCGAGCTGCCTTATCACGGGCCTCAGTGGACTGCTGCAGCGCTGGTGCTTCTCACCAGATACCACAGGTGGTGTCACAAACTCTTATAAAATTAACAATTATCCACCCTTTTAAAGAGTGACCCCAGGGTACGGGCCAGGGAGCCGACCACCGCGACATCCCAAAGGCCAGGCAAAGGCAAGGGTGACCTCATCGACTGGCTGACTGTGGGTTGACAGTAAGTGGGATCTCCAACCTTGTCATCATCACCCTGTGTGTTATCACACCCGTCGTCCTCAAAGCCAACCTCTTCCTGCCCTGACCGAAAAATCAAGTTGTCGCTCCAATCAGGTATTTGAGTCTCATCATCGTCTTCATCATTGTCTCCACCAACAGGAGTTACAGTTTGGGAACGAGGGTCTACATTATGCTCAGAACCTTCTTCATCTGGTCCTGGATCCGACTTATAAAGATTCTGGGCATCAGTGCAGATCATTTCCTCGTCTGGATTAACAGAAGCTCTGGAGCAGACCTCCGTTTCCCAGGCTATAGTATGAGTAAACAGCTGTGCAGACTCAACCATCTGTGTTACCCCATACTCAGACGGGCAGCTGGAGACTTGGGAGCTGTGAGGAAGCAAGTGCGATTGGGGTGACACCTCTGAGGACTGGAGTATTTGTGATGTTGAAGTTGAGGTGGAGGAGAGCCCACTTGAAGGAGCACTTGATATCCGCTGAAGCACCTGCTGTTTTTGTGCCTCATCTGGAATTTGTAGCGATGGGCGTGTCCGTAACAAAGGGATCGTATCACATTGTCCACGAAAAGAAGTCGACATGTTAGTTTGGCTGGAAGATGGTCTTTCCTCTGCAGATGTTACTCCCCCCCCACCGCGGGGGGCTCGACCCACCAGCGGACAGGCACCAGTATTAGGAGAGGGGGGCTGGCCGTCAGGGTCCACCGCGGCTCTGGCACAAACCCGTCGACACGGAGGTGGCACGGGCAGGAACGGACTGGCCGTGTCGGCTTCTCACTTTTTGGATTTTAGAAGGACATGACATGCCTATATCTGTGTCTCCCCCTCCTTTTACTCCTCCACCTCTTTTATTTTCGCATGACTATATGTACTTGTCATTTTTCCATGTGTTAGTTATGTCTTCTGAGCAGTTTGTCAGCTTTTGGACACCTTTGAAGGTGTTTTCTATGTGTTTCTATGTGTTTTTGTTTGCCTGCCATTGGTTTTAACGGTGTTCGAAGGTGTTCGACGAACAGTTCGACGAACAGTTTGGCGAACACACGGGTGTTCGACGAACCGAACCGAACTCGAACACTACGGGGGTGGCTCAACACTAGTCTTCACTTGTTATGGCAGTTTCTCAAGAAACAGCATCAACGTCCACGTCCACGTCCCACCGCAGCGTTCAATTGTCCATATCCCAGACCTTTGAACGAAAGCGGAAATTCGCAGCTAATGCCCCACAGGCCACAGTCCTAAATTCGCACATTTCACGACTGCTTGCATTGGAAATGCTGCCTTTTAGGCTGGTGGAGACGGAATCCTTCCGCAATCTTATGGCGGTGGCCGTCCCTCGGTACTCGGTCCCCTGCCGACACTATTTTGCCCGGTGTGCCATCCCCGCACTACACAAGCACGTGTCCCAAAGCATCTGCCGTGCCCTCAACAATGCAGTTACTGGGAGAGTCCACCTGACAACGGACACGTGGACAAGTGCTTGTGGCCAGGGACGGTACATCTCTCTGACGGCACACTGGGTAAACATAGTGGAAGCCGGGACCTAGTCGGACCTTGGGACGGAACACATCCTCCCCACACCGAGGATTGCGGGCCCTATGTCAGTCAGAGTTGCCCCCACAGTGTACAGCTCCTGCGCATCCTCCTCCTCCTCCTCCTCCTCCTCATGTTCAGCCTCCATCTCAGATATCACCACTAGTGTTGAGCCACCCCCGTAGTGTTCGGGTTCGGTTCGGTTCGTCGAACACCGGGATGTTCGAGGAACTGTTCGTCGAACTGTTCGTCGAACACCTTAGAACACCGTCGAACACCGTTAAAACCAATGGCAGGCAAACAAAAACACATAGAAACACATAGAAAACACCTGCAAAGGTGTCCAAAAGCTGACAAACTGCTCAGAAGACACTCTCTTTAAAAAAGCCGGCCGGCAAATTCAGCAGCGACATACACCGGTACCCGACAATTTAGACAAGAAGGAATAGAGCATCACACATAGATTAGATAGATAGAAACATGTCAGTCACACATATAAGAAGCACAGTGACAGTGTTGGTTACTGCACTTGTCATTTAGTGTAAAGGATTTATTAAAAAAAATATTAGTGTTTTCATGCACCGTCTCTTTAAAAAAGCCGGCCGGCAATTCAGCATCTGTACCCGACAATTTAGAACAGAAAGAATAGAGCTTCACACATAGATTAGATAGATAGAAACATGTCAGTCACATATATAATAAGTACAGTGATAGTGTTGCTTACTGTACTTGTCATTTAGTGTAAAGGATTTATTTAAAAAAATAATAGTGTTTTCATGCACTGTCTCTTTAAAAAAGCCGGCCGGCAATTCAGCAGCGGTACCCGACAATTTAGAACAGAAAGATAGAGCATCACACATAGATTAGATAGATAGAAACATGTCAGTCACATATATATGAAGTACAGTGATAGTGTTGGTTACTGTACTTGTCATTTAGTATTAAAATAAAGGATTTATTATTAAAAAAATTGGCGTGGGGTTCCCCTTAATTTTAGGCTCTAGCGGAGGTTAAGCAGACGGCTGGGGCAGATGTTTGAAGCCTGGGAAGGGGGTAATACCCACGGAGCTTCCCAGGCTACTAATATCAGCCCCCAGCTGAATACATAGCCTTTACTAGCTATTAAAATGGGGGACCCCCCAAAAAAAATGACGTGGGGTCCCCCCTAATTTAATAGCTAGCAAAGGCTAGGCAGACAGCTGGGGGCTGATATTAATAGCCCAGGAAGGGAGCCATGAATATTGGCCCCCTCCCAGGCTAGAAACACCAGCCGTCAGCCGCCCCAGAAATGGCGCATTCATAGGATGCGCCAATTCTGGCACTTAGCCACAAATGGACTTTTCAGGATCCTTGGGTGGCTCCGTAGTTTGAAACCAATTCTGGTTATCGCTTCTCGGCCTTTTGGCTAAGATCAAGTGTAGTATCTGTTCTTATCAGTTTAATATCTGATACGTCCCCTATCTGGGGACCATATATTAAATGGATTTTTAGAACAGGGAGATGGAAAAAGAGCTTGCTCTGTCCACTCCACGCATTGACCTGGTATTGCAGTATCTCCAGGACCGGTGCACCCCTTCTTTAATGCAGTTTCTAAAATCAGAAAGAATTGAATTCAATGTTTTTTGTTCATTTTGCTTGTTTGTCGGATTTTGGGATGGACTCTTTGGCTTTGCTTTTCTTCTCCTCATTGGATTTTTCATGTTCAAAGTTGCAGAAGCCAGATTACAAGCTCATTTTGGTTCAACTTCAGCAACTGTGCATTGCATTGCCATGTAATGTGATGCAATGCTATCTTTCTAGCTCTCCCTTTTTACTTCCTTTTGGATAAACAGACATATTAGGCAAGCATTTTGGAGCTTTCACCTAAATAACTACAGGTGGTGAGATAAGCTGCACAATATAATTGACCTTTCAGTATATTGTTGCACACACACCATCTATTTAGCAAATGCCCTTGTTATCAACAGCAGCCTTTTAAACTCACCTGAGCTAACAGGTATGTGCGCTGGTTACTCTGCTGCGCTTAAAATTTCTTTTTTGGTTTGCTACAATGCCTTTTCTGAAACGTTGTCTCCCTCTGCTGGAACACTGACTTCTTTCATTTAATGCCTGCAGACTATAAAAGAGAACCCAACCCAAAAAGTTTGGTTGATTAGTCTGTGGCATTCTGTTAAACTGTTGCTTATGGCGGTCTCTGTGAGCTTCTCAGCGACATTCAGCCAGCCAGGTATCCTGCCTGCAGTAGATGGAATGTGGCAATGGAACGCTGGCTGCGCGTGTCATAATAGGCTCTGAGCCTTTATATACCTGTGCACAGCAGCAGCCACCTTCAGTCTGCTGCTGGACAGCCAGCAGCAGCAGCAGCAGGAGAGGTATGTAATCAGGAGCCCTCCTGCTAAGGGTAGACAGCTGCTCGTTCCACCCCACCCCCCGCCTTAATTGGTTCTCCTCCCTTCCAACGGTGTTGAGGCGGGTGGGAACAGCAGGGGGTGAAGGTGCTGTGTTTAAAGAGGTGGAGTTATGCAGATCTAAAACGCATGGATTGCAGCAGCAGCAAGCCGAAAAGTGCAGGCATGTAAGAGATCTAGAGGTTGACAACATGTCTTCTTAACGGGAGTCCAGGAGCTCATCTCCACAAATGGACTTTTCAGGATCCTTGGGTGGCTCCGTAGTTTGAAACCAATTCTGGTTATCGCTTCTCGGCCTTTTGGCTAAGATCAAGTGTAGTATCTGTTCTTATCAGTTTAATATCTGATACGTCCCCTATCTGGGGACCATATATTAAATGGATTTTTAGAACAGGGAGATGGAAAAAGAGCTTGCTCTGTCCACTCCACGCATTGACCTGGTATTGCAGTATCTCCAGGACCGGTGCACCCCTTCTTTAATGCAGTTTCTAAAATCAGAAAGAATTGAATTCAATGTTTTTTGTTCATTTTGCTTGTTTGTCGGATTTTGGGATGGACTCTTTGGCTTTGCTTTTCTTCTCCTCATTGGATTTTTCATGTTCAAAGTTGCAGAAGCCAGATTACAAGCTCATTTTGGTTCAACTTCAGCAACTGTGCATTGCATTGCCATGTAATGTGATGCAATGCTATCTTTCTAGCTCTCCCTTTTTACTTCCTTTTGGATAAACAGACATATTAGGCAAGCATTTTGGAGCTTTCACCTAAATAACTACAGGTGGTGAGATAAGCTGCACAATATAATTGACCTTTCAGTATATTGTTGCACACACACCATCTATTTAGCAAATGCCCTTGTTATCAACAGCAGCCTTTTAAACTCACCTGAGCTAACAGGTATGTGCGCTGGTTACTCTGCTGCGCTTAAAATTTCTTTTTTGGTTTGCTACAATGCCTTTTCTGAAACGTTGTCTCCCTCTGCTGGAACACTGACTTCTTTCATTTAATGCCTGCAGACTATAAAAGAGAACCCAACCCAAAAAGTTTGGTTGATTAGTCTGTGGCATTCTGTTAAACTGTTGCTTATGGCGGTCTCTGTGAGCTTCTCAGCGACATTCAGCCAGCCAGGTATCCTGCCTGCAGTAGATGGAATGTGGCAATGGAACGCTGGCTGCGCGTGTCATAATAGGCTCTGAGCCTTTATATACCTGTGCACAGCAGCAGCCACCTTCAGTCTGCTGCTGGACAGCCAGCAGCAGCAGCAGCAGGAGAGGTATGTAATCAGGAGCCCTCCTGCTAAGGGTAGACAGCTGCTCGTTCCACCCCACCCCCCGCCTTAATTGGTTCTCCTCCCTTCCAACGGTGTTGAGGCGGGTGGGAACAGCAGGGGGTGAAGGTGCTGTGTTTAAAGAGGTGGAGTTATGCAGATCTAAAACGCGTGGATTGCAGCAGCAGCAAGCCGAAAAGTGCAGGCATGTAAGGGATCTAGAGGTTGACAACATGTCTTCTTAACGGGAGTCCAGGAGCTCATCTCCACAAATGGACTTTTCAGGATCCTTGGGTGGCTCCGTAGTTTGAAACCAATTCTGGTTATCGCTTCTCGGCCTTTTGGCTAAGATCAAGTGTAGTATCTGTTCTTATCAGTTTAATATCTGATACGTCCCCTATCTGGGGACCATATATTAAATGGATTTTTAGAACAGGGAGATGGAAAAAGAGCTTGCTCTGTCCACTCCACGCATTGACCTGGTATTGCAGTA
The DNA here is from genome assembly GCF_046119375.1 of Phyllobates terribilis. Taxonomy (NCBI): domain Eukaryota; kingdom Metazoa; phylum Chordata; class Amphibia; order Anura; family Dendrobatidae; genus Phyllobates; species Phyllobates terribilis. The sequence continues at coordinate 1,268,423 of NW_027362798.1, read as the reverse complement.
TCTCCAGGACCGGTGCACCCCTTCTTTAATGCAGTTTCTAAAATGAGAAAGAATTGAATTCAATGTTTTTTGTTCATTTTGCTTGTTTGTCGGATTTTGGGATGGACTCTTTGGCTTTGCTTTTCTTCTCCTCATTGGATTTTTCATGTTCAAAGTTGCAGAAGCCAGATTACAAGCTCATTTTGGTTCAACTTCAGCAACTGTGCATTGCATTGCCATGTAATGTGATGCAATGCTATCTTTCTAGCTCTCCCTTTTTACTTCCTTTTGGATAAACAGACATATTAGGCAAGCATTTTGGAGCTTTCACCTAAATAACTACAGGTGGTGAGATAAGCTGCACAATATAATTGACCTTTCAGTATATTGTTGCACACACACCATCTATTTAGCAAATGCCCTTGTTATCAACAGCAGCCTTTTAAACTCACCTGAGCTAACAGGTATGTGCGCTGGTTACTCTGCTGCGCTTAAAATTTCTTTTTTGGTTTGCTACAATGCCTTTTCTGAAACGTTGTCTCCCTCTGCTGGAACACTGACTTCTTTCATTTAATGCCTGCAGACTATAAAAGAGAACCCAACCCAAAAAGTTTGGTTGATTAGTCTGTGGCATTCTGTTAAACTGTTGCTTATGGCGGTCTCTGTGAGCTTCTCAGCGACATTCAGCCAGCCAGGTATCCTGCCTGCAGTAGATGGAATGTGGCAATGGAACGCTGGCTGCGCGTGTCATAATAGGCTCTGAGCCTTTATATACCTGTGCACAGCAGCAGCCACCTTCAGTCTGCTGCTGGACAGCCAGCAGCAGCTGCAGCAGCAGGAGAGGTATGTAATCAGGAGCCCTCCTGCTAAGGGTAGACAGCTGCTCGTTCCACCCCACCCCCCGCCTTAATTGGTTCTCCTCCCTTCCAACGGTGTTGAGGCGGGTGGGAACAGCAGGGGGTGAAGGTGCTGTGTTTAAAGAGGTGGAGTTATGCAGATCTAAAACGCGTGGATTGCAGCAGCAGCAAGCTGAAAAGTGCAGGCATGTAAGGGATCTAGAGGTTGACAACATGTCTTCTTAACGGGAGTCCAGGAGCTCATCTCCACAAATGGACTTTTCAGGATCCTTGGGTGGCTCCGTAGTTTGAAACCAATTCTGGTTATCGCTTCTCGGCCTTTTGGCTAAGATCAAGTGTAGTATCTGTTCTTATCAGTTTAATATCTGATACGTCCCCTATCTGGGGACCATATATTAAATGGATTTTTAGAACAGGGAGATGGAAAAAGAGCTTGCTCTGTCCACTCCACGCATTGACCTGGTATTGCAGTATCTCCAGGACCGGTGCACCCCTTCTTTAATGCAGTTTCTAAAATGAGAAAGAATTGAATTCAATGTTTTTTGTTCATTTTGCTTGTTTGTCGGATTTTGGGATGGACTCTTTGGCTTTGCTTTTCTTCTCCTCATTGGATTTTTCATGTTCAAAGTTGCAGAAGCCAGATTACAAGCTCATTTTGGTTCAACTTCAGCAACTGTGCATTGCATTGCCATGTAATGTGATGCAATGCTATCTTTCTAGCTCTCCCTTTTTACTTCCTTTTGGATAAACAGACATATTAGGCAAGCATTTTGGAGCTTTCACCTAAATAACTACAGGTGGTGAGATAAGCTGCACAATATAATTGACCTTTCAGTATATTGTTGCACACACACCATCTATTTAGCAAATGCCCTTGTTATCAACAGCAGCCTTTTAAACTCACCTGAGCTAACAGGTATGTGCGCTGGTTACTCTGCTGCGCTTAAAATTTCTTTTTTGGTTTGCTACAATGCCTTTTCTGAAACGTTGTCTCCCTCTGCTGGAACACTGACTTCTTTCATTTAATGCCTGCAGACTATAAAAGAGAACCCAACCCAAAAAGTTTGGTTGATTAGTCTGTGGCATTCTGTTAAACTGTTGCTTATGGCGGTCTCTGTGAGCTTCTCAGCGACATTCAGCCAGCCAGGTATCCTGCCTGCAGTAGATGGAATGTGGCAATGGAACGCTGGCTGCGCGTGTCATAATAGGCTCTGAGCCTTTATATACCTGTGCACAGCAGCAGCCACCTTCAGTCTGCTGCTGGACAGCCAGCAGCAGCTGCAGCAGCAGGAGAGGTATGTAATCAGGAGCCCTCCTGCTAAGGGTAGACAGCTGCTCGTTCCACCCCACCCCCCGCCTTAATTGGTTCTCCTCCCTTCCAACGGTGTTGAGGCGGGTGGGAACAGCAGGGGGTGAAGGTGCTGTGTTTAAAGAGGTGGAGTTATGCAGATCTAAAACGCGTGGATTGCAGCAGCAGCAAGCTGAAAAGTGCAGGCATGTAAGGGATCTAGAGGTTGACAACATGTCTTCTTAACGGGAGTCCAGGAGCTCATCTCCACAAATGGACTTTTCAGGATCCTTGGGTGGCTCCGTAGTTTGAAACCAATTCTGGTTATCGCTTCTCGGCCTTTTGGCTAAGATCAAGTGTAGTATCTGTTCTTATCAGTTTAATATCTGATACGTCCCCTATCTGGGGACCATATATTAAATGGATTTTTAGAACAGGGAGATGGAAAAAGAGCTTGCTCTGTCCACTCCACGCATTGACCTGGTATTGCAGTATCTCCAGGACCGGTGCACCCCTTCTTTAATGCAGTTTCTAAAATCAGAAAGAATTGAATTCAATGTTTTTTGTTCATTTTGCTTGTTTGTCGGATTTTGGGATGGACTCTTTGGCTTTGCTTTTCTTCTCCTCATTGGATTTTTCATGTTCAAAGTTGCAGAAGCCAGATTACAAGCTCATTTTGGTTCAACTTCAGCAACTGTGCATTGCATTGCCATGTAATGTGATGCAATGCTATCTTTCTAGCTCTCCCTTTTTACTTCCTTTTGGATAAACAGACATATTAGGCAAGCATTTTGGAGCTTTCACCTAAATAACTACAGGTGGTGAGATAAGCTGCACAATATAATTGACCTTTCAGTATATTGTTGCACACACACCATCTATTTAGCAAATGCCCTTGTTATCAACAGCAGCCTTTTAAACTCACCTGAGCTAACAGGTATGTGCGCTGGTTACTCTGCTGCGCTTAAAATTTCTTTTTTGGTTTGCTACAATGCCTTTTCTGAAACGTTGTCTCCCTCTGCTGGAACACTGACTTCTTTCATTTAATGCCTGCAGACTATAAAAGAGAACCCAACCCAAAAAGTTTGGTTGATTAGTCTGTGGCATTCTGTTAAACTGTTGCTTATGGCGGTCTCTGTGAGCTTCTCAGCGACATTCAGCCAGCCAGGTATCCTGCCTGCAGTAGATGGAATGTGGCAATGGAACGCTGGCTGCGCGTGTCATAATAGGCTCTGAGCCTTTATATACCTGTGCACAGCAGCAGCCACCTTCAGTCTGCTGCTGGACAGCCAGCAGCAGCTGCAGCAGCAGGAGAGGTATGTAATCAGGAGCCCTCCTGCTAAGGGTAGACAGCTGCTCGTTCCACCCCACCCCCCGCCTTAATTGGTTCTCCTCCCTTCCAACGGTGTTGAGGCGGGTGGGAACAGCAGGGGGTGAAGGTGCTGTGTTTAAAGAGGTGGAGTTATGCAGATCTAAAACGCGTGGATTGCAGCAGCAGCAAGCCGAAAAGTGCAGGCATGTAAGGGATCTAGAGGTTGACAACATGTCTTCTTAACGGGAGTCCAGGAGCTCATCTCCACAAATGGACTTTTCAGGATCCTTGGGTGGCTCCGTAGTTTGAAACCAATTCTGGTTATCGCTTCTCGGCCTTTTGGCTAAGATCAAGTGTAGTATCTGTTCTTATCAGTTTAATATCTGATACGTCCCCTATCTGGGGACCATATATTAAATGGATTTTTAGAACAGGGAGATGGAAAAAGAGCTTGCTCTGTCCACTCCACGCATTGACCTGGTATTGCAGTATCTCCAGGACCGGTGCACCCCTTCTTTAATGCAGTTTCTAAAATCAGAAAGAATTGAATTCAATGTTTTTTGTTCATTTTGCTTGTTTGTCGGATTTTGGGATGGACTCTTTGGCTTTGCTTTTCTTCTCCTCATTGGATTTTTCATGTTCAAAGTTGCAGAAGCCAGATTACAAGCTCATTTTGGTTCAACTTCAGCAACTGTGCATTGCATTGCCATGTAATGTGATGCAATGCTATCTTTCTAGCTCTCCCTTTTTACTTCCTTTTGGATAAACAGACATATTAGGCAAGCATTTTGGAGCTTTCACCTAAATAACTACAGGTGGTGAGATAAGCTGCACAATATAATTGACCTTTCAGTATATTGTTGCACACACACCATCTATTTAGCAAATGCCCTTGTTATCAACAGCAGCCTTTTAAACTCACCTGAGCTAACAGGTATGTGCGCTGGTTACTCTGCTGCGCTTAAAATTTCTTTTTTGGTTTGCTACAATGCCTTTTCTGAAACGTTGTCTCCCTCTGCTGGAACACTGACTTCTTTCATTTAATGCCTGCAGACTATAAAAGAGAACCCAACCCAAAAAGTTTGGTTGATTAGTCTGTGGCATTCTGTTAAACTGTTGCTTATGGCGGTCTCTGTGAGCTTCTCAGCGACATTCAGCCAGCCAGGTATCCTGCCTGCAGTAGATGGAATGTGGCAATGGAACGCTGGCTGCGCGTGTCATAATAGGCTCTGAGCCTTTATATACCTGTGCACAGCAGCAGCCACCTTCAGTCTGCTGCTGGACAGCCAGCAGCAGCTGCAGCAGCAGGAGAGGTATGTAATCAGGAGCCCTCCTGCTAAGGGTAGACAGCTGCTCGTTCCACCCCACCCCCCGCCTTAATTGGTTCTCCTCCCTTCCAACGGTGTTGAGGCGGGTGGGAACAGCAGGGGGTGAAGGTGCTGTGTTTAAAGAGGTGGAGTTATGCAGATCTAAAACGCGTGGATTGCAGCAGCAGCAAGCCGAAAAGTGCAGGCATGTAAGGGATCTAGAGGTTGACAACATGTCTTCTTAACGGGAGTCCAGGAGCTCATCTTCACAAATGGACTTTTCAGGATCCTTGGGTGGCTCCGTAGTTTGAAACCAATTCTGGTTATCGCTTCTCGGCCTTTTGGCTAAGATCAAGTGTAGTATCTGTTCTTATCAGTTTAATATCTGATACGTCCCCTATCTGGGGACCATATATTAAATGGATTTTTAGAACAGGGAGATGGAAAAAGAGCTTGCTCTGTCCACTCCACGCATTGACCTGGTATTGCAGTATCTCCAGGACCGGTGCACCCCTTCTTTAATGCAGTTTCTAAAATCAGAAAGAATTGAATTCAATGTTTTTTGTTCATTTTGCTTGTTTGTCGGATTTTGGGATGGACTCTTTGGCTTTGCTTTTCTTCTCCTCATTGGATTTTTCATGTTCAAAGTTGCAGAAGCCAGATTACAAGCTCATTTTGGTTCAACTTCAGCAACTGTGCATTGCATTGCCATGTAATGTGATGCAATGCTATCTTTCTAGCTCTCCCTTTTTACTTCCTTTTGGATAAACAGACATATTAGGCAAGCATTTTGGAGCTTTCACCTAAATAACTACAGGTGGTGAGATAAGCTGCACAATATAATTGACCTTTCAGTATATTGTTGCACACACACCATCTATTTAGCAAATGCCCTTGTTATCAACAGCAGCCTTTTAAACTCACCTGAGCTAACAGGTATGTGCGCTGGTTACTCTGCTGCGCTTAAAATTTCTTTTTTGGTTTGCTACAATGCCTTTTCTGAAACGTTGTCTCCCTCTGCTGGAACACTGACTTCTTTCATTTAATGCCTGCAGACTATAAAAGAGAACCCAACCCAAAAAGTTTGGTTGATTAGTCTGTGGCATTCTGTTAAACTGTTGCTTATGGCGGTCTCTGTGAGCTTCTCAGCGACATTCAGCCAGCCAGGTATCCTGCCTGCAGTAGATGGAATGTGGCAATGGAACGCTGGCTGCGCATGTCATAATAGGCTCTGAGCCTTTATATACCTGTGCACAGCAGCAGCCACCTTCAGTCTGCTGCTGGACAGCCAGCAGCAGCAGCAGCAGGAGAGGTATGTAATCAGGAGCCCTCCTGCTAAGGGTAGACAGCTGCTCGTTCCACCCCACCCCCCGCCTTAATTGGTTCTCCTCCCTTCCAACGGTGTTGAGGCGGGTGGGAACAGCAGGGGGTGAAGGTGCTGTGTTTAAAGAGGTGGAGTTATGCAGATCTAAAACGCGTGGATTGCAGCAGCAGCAAGCCGAAAAGTGCAGGCATGTAAGGGATCTAGAGGTTGACAACATGTCTTCTTAACGGGAGTCCAGGAGCTCATCTCCACAAATGGACTTTTCAGGATCCTTGGGTGGCTCCGTAGTTTGAAACCAATTCTGGTTATCGCTTCTCGGCCTTTTGGCTAAGATCAAGTGTAGTATCTGTTCTTATCAGTTTAATATCTGATACGTCCCCTATCTGGGGACCATATATTAAATGGATTTTTAGAACAGGGAGATGGAAAAAGAGCTTGCTCTGTCCACTCCACGCATTGACCTGGTATTGCAGTATCTCCAGGACCGGTGCACCCCTTCTTTAATGCAGTTTCTAAAATCAGAAAGAATTGAATTCAATGTTTTTTGTTCATTTTGCTTGTTTGTCGGATTTTGGGATGGACTCTTTGGCTTTGCTTTTCTTCTCCTTATTGGATTTTTCATGTTCAAAGTTGCAGAAGCCAGATTACAAGCTCATTTTGGTTCAACTTCAGCAACTGTGCATTGCATTGCCATGTAATGTGATGCAATGCTATCTTTCTAGCTCTCCCTTTTTACTTCCTTTTGGATAAACAGACATATTAGGCAAGCATTTTGGAGCTTTCACCTAAATAACTACAGGTGGTGAGATAAGCTGCACAATATAATTGACCTTTCAGTATATTGTTGCACACACACCATCTATTTAGCAAATGCCCTTGTTATCAACAGCAGCCTTTTAAACTCACCTGAGCTAACAGGTATGTGCGCTGGTTACTCTGCTGCGCTTAAAATTTCTTTTTTGGTTTGCTACAATGCCTTTTCTGAAACGTTGTCTCCCTCTGCTGGAACACTGACTTCTTTCATTTAATGCCTGCAGACTATAAAAGAGAACCCAACCCAAAAAGTTTGGTTGATTAGTCTGTGGCATTCTGTTAAACTGTTGCTTATGGCGGTCTCTGTGAGCTTCTCAGCGACATTCAGCCAGCCAGGTATCCTGCCTGCAGTAGATGGAATGTGGCAATGGAACGCTGGCTGCGCGTGTCATAATAGGCTCTGAGCCTTTATATACCTGTGCACAGCAGCAGCCACCTTCAGTCTGCTGCTGGACAGCCAGCAGCAGCAGCAGCAGGAGAGGTATGTAATCAGGAGCCCTCCTGCTAAGGGTAGACAGCTGCTCGTTCCACCCCACCCCCCGCCTTAATTGGTTCTCCTCCCTTCCAACGGTGTTGAGGCGGGTGGGAACAGCAGGGGGTGAAGGTGCTGTGTTTAAAGAGGTGGAGTTATGCAGATCTAAAACGCGTGGATTGCAGCAGCAGCAAGCCGAAAAGTGCAGGCATGTAAGGGATCTAGAGGTTGACAACATGTCTTCTTAACGGGAGTCCAGGAGCTCATCTCCACAAATGGACTTTTCAGGATCCTTGGGTGGCTCCGTAGTTTGAAACCAATTCTGGTTATCGCTTCTCGGCCTTTTGGCTAAGATCAAGTGTAGTATCTGTTCTTATCAGTTTAATATCTGATACGTCCCCTATCTGGGGACCATATATTAAATGGATTTTTAGAACAGGGAGATGGAAAAAGAGCTTGCTCTGTCCACTCCACGCATTGACCTGGTATTGCAGTATCTCCAGGACCGGTGCACCCCTTCTTTAATGCAGTTTCTAAAATCAGAAAGAATTGAATTCAATGTTTTTTGTTCATTTTGCTTGTTTGTCGGATTTTGGGATGGACTCTTTGGCTTTGCTTTTCTTCTCCTCATTGGATTTTTCATGTTCAAAGTTGCAGAAGCCAGATTACAAGCTCATTTTGGTTCAACTTCAGCAACTGTGCATTGCATTGCCATGTAATGTGATGCAATGCTATCTTTCTAGCTCTCCCTTTTTACTTCCTTTTGGATAAACAGACATATTAGGCAAGCATTTTGGAGCTTTCACCTAAATAACTACAGGTGGTGAGATAAGCTGCACAATATAATTGACCTTTCAGTATATTGTTGCACACACACCATCTATTTAGCAAATGCCCTTGTTATCAACAGCAGCCTTTTAAACTCACCTGAGCTAACAGGTATGTGCGCTGGTTACTCTGCTGCGCTTAAAATTTCTTTTTTGGTTTGCTACAATGCCTTTTCTGAAACGTTGTCTCCCTCTGCTGGAACACTGACTTCTTTCATTTAATGCCTGCAGACTATAAAAGAGAACCCAACCCAAAAAGTTTGGTTGATTAGTCTGTGGCATTCTGTTAAACTGTTGCTTATGGCGGTCTCTGTGAGCTTCTCAGCGACATTCAGCCAGCCAGGTATCCTGCCTGCAGTAGATGGAATGTGGCAATGGAACGCTGGCTGCGCGTGTCATAATAGGCTCTGAGCCTTTATATACCTGTGCACAGCAGCAGCCACCTTCAGTCTGCTGCTGGACAGCCAGCAGCAGCTGCAGCAGCAGGAGAGGTATGTAATCAGGAGCCCTCCTGCTAAGGGTAGACAGCTGCTCGTTCCACCCCACCCCCCGCCTTAATTGGTTCTCCTCCCTTCCAACGGTGTTGAGGCGGGTGGGAACAGCAGGGGGTGAAGGTGCTGTGTTTAAAGAGGTGGAGTTATGCAGATCTAAAACGCGTGGATTGCAGCAGCAGCAAGCCGAAAAGTGCAGGCATGTAAGGGATCTAGAGGTTGACAACATGTCTTCTTAACGGGAGTCCAGGAGCTCATCTCCACAAATGGACTTTTCAGGATCCTTGGGTGGCTCCGTAGTTTGAAACCAATTCTGGTTATCGCTTCTCGGCCTTTTGGCTAAGATCAAGTGTAGTATCTGTTCTTATCAGTTTAATATCTGATACGTCCCCTATCTGGGGACCATATATTAAATGGATTTTTAGAACAGGGAGATGGAAAAAGAGCTTGCTCTGTCCACTCCACGCATTGACCTGGTATTGCAGTATCTCCAGGACCGGTGCACCCCTTCTTTAATGCAGTTTCTAAAATCAGAAAGAATTGAATTCAATGTTTTTTGTTCATTTTGCTTGTTTGTCGGATTTTGGGATGGACTCTTTGGCTTTGCTTTTCTTCTCCTCATTGGATTTTTCATGTTCAAAGTTGCAGAAGCCAGATTACAAGCTCATTTTGGTTCAACTTCAGCAACTGTGCATTGCATTGCCATGTAATGTGATGCAATGCTATCTTTCTAGCTCTCCCTTTTTACTTCCTTTTGGATAAACAGACATATTAGGCAAGCATTTTGGAGCTTTCACCTAAATAACTACAGGTGGTGAGATAAGCTGCACAATATAATTGACCTTTCAGTATATTGTTGCACACACACCATCTATTTAGCAAATGCCCTTGTTATCAACAGCAGCCTTTTAAACTCACCTGAGCTAACAGGTATGTGCGCTGGTTACTCTGCTGCGCTTAAAATTTCTTTTTTGGTTTGCTACAATGCCTTTTCTGAAACGTTGTCTCCCTCTGCTGGAACACTGACTTCTTTCATTTAATGCCTGCAGACTATAAAAGAGAACCCAACCCAAAAAGTTTGGTTGATTAGTCTGTGGCATTCTGTTAAACTGTTGCTTATGGCGGTCTCTGTGAGCTTCTCAGCGACATTCAGCCAGCCAGGTATCCTGCCTGCAGTAGATGGAATGTGGCAATGGAACGCTGGCTGCGCGTGTCATAATAGGCTCTGAGCCTTTATATACCTGTGCACAGCAGCAGCCACCTTCAGTCTGCTGCTGGACAGCCAGCAGCAGCAGCAGCAGGAGAGGTATGTAATCAGGAGCCCTCCTGCTAAGGGTAGACAGCTGCTCGTTCCACCCCACCCCCCGCCTTAATTGGTTCTCCTCCCTTCCAACGGTGTTGAGGCGGGTGGGAACAGCAGGGGGTGAAGGTGCTGTGTTTAAAGAGGTGGAGTTATGCAGATCTAAAACGCGTGGATTGCAGCAGCAGCAAGCCGAAAAGTGCAGGCATGTAAGGGATCTAGAGGTTGACAACATGTCTTCTTAACGGGAGTCCAGGAGCTCATCTCCACAAATGGACTTTTCAGGATCCTTGGGTGGCTCCGTAGTTTGAAACCAATTCTGGTTATCGCTTCTCGGCCTTTTGGCTAAGATCAAGTGTAGTATCTGTTCTTATCAGTTTAATATCTGATACGTCCCCTATCTGGGGACCATATATTAAATGGATTTTTAGAACAGGGAGATGGAAAAAGAGCTTGCTCTGTCCACTCCACGCATTGACCTGGTATTGCAGTATCTCCAGGACCGGTGCACCCCTTCTTTAATGCAGTGTCTAAAATCAGAAAGAATTGAATTCAATGTTTTTTGTTCATTTTGCTTGTTTGTCGGATTTTGGGATGGACTCTTTGGCTTTGCTTTTCTTCTCCTCATTGGATTTTTCATGTTCAAAGTTGCAGAAGCCAGATTACAAGCTCATTTTGGTTCAACTTCAGCAACTGTGCATTGCATTGCCATGTAATGTGATGCAATGCTATCTTTCTAGCTCTCCCTTTTTACTTCCTTTTGGATAAACAGACATATTAGGCAAGCATTTTGGAGCTTTCACCTAAATAACTACAGGTGGTGAGATAAGCTGCACAATATAATTGACCTTTCAGTATATTGTTGCACACACACCATCTATTTAGCAAATGCCCTTGTTATCAACAGCAGCCTTTTAAACTCACCTGAGCTAACAGGTATGTGCGCTGGTTACTCTGCTGCGCTTAAAATTTCTTTTTTGGTTTGCTACAATGCCTTTTCTGAAACGTTGTCTCCCTCTGCTGGAACACTGACTTCTTTCATTTAATGCCTGCAGACTATAAAAGAGAACCCAACCCAAAAAGTTTGGTTGATTAGTCTGTGGCATTCTGTTAAACTGTTGCTTATGGCGGTCTCTGTGAGCTTCTCAGCGACATTCAGCCAGCCAGGTATCCTGCCTGCAGTAGATGGAATGTGGCAATGGAACGCTGGCTGCGCGTGTCATAATAGGCTCTGAGCCTTTATATACCTGTGCACAGCAGCAGCCACCTTCAGTCTGCTGCTGGACAGCCAGCAGCAGCAGCAGCAGGAGAGGTATGTAATCAGGAGCCCTCCTGCTAAGGGTAGACAGCTGCTCGTTCCACCCCACCCCCCGCCTTAATTGGTTCTCCTCCCTTCCAACGGTGTTGAGGCGGGTGGGAACAGCAGGGGGTGAAGGTGCTGTGTTTAAAGAGGTGGAGTTATGCAGATCTAAAACGCGTGGATTGCAGCAGCAGCAAGCCGAAAAGTGCAGGCATGTAAGGGATCTAGAGGTTGACAACATGTCTTCTTAACGGGAGTCCAGGAGCTCATCTCCACAAATGGACTTTTCAGGATCCTTGGGTGGCTCCGTAGTTTGAAACCAATTCTGGTTATCGCTTCTCGGCCTTTTGGCTAAGATCAAGTGTAGTATCTGTTCTTATCAGTTTAATATCTGATACGTCCCCTATCTGGGGACCATATATTAAATGGATTTTTAGAACAGGGAGATGGAAAAAGAGCTTGCTCTGTCCACTCCACGCATTGACCTGGTATTGCAGTATCTCCAGGACCGGTGCACCCCTTCTTTAATGCAGTGTCTAAAATCAGAAAGAATTGAATTCAATGTTTTTTGTTCATTTTGCTTGTTTGTCGGATTTTGGGATGGACTCTTTGGCTTTGCTTTTCTTCTCCTCATTGGATTTTTCATGTTCAAAGTTGCAGAAGCCAGATTACAAGCTCATTTTGGTTCAACTTCAGCAACTGTGCATTGCATTGCCATGTAATGTGATGCAATGCTATCTTTCTAGCTCTCCCTTTTTACTTCCTTTTGGATAAACAGACATATTAGGCAAGCATTTTGGAGCTTTCACCTAAATAACTACAGGTGGTGAGATAAGCTGCACAATATAATTGACCTTTCAGTATATTGTTGCACACACACCATCTATTTAGCAAATGCCCTTGTTATCAACAGCAGCCTTTTAAACTCACCTGAGCTAACAGGTATGTGCGCTGGTTACTCTGCTGCGCTTAAAATTTCTTTTTTGGTTTGCTACAATGCCTTTTCTGAAACGTTGTCTCCCTCTGCTGGAACACTGACTTCTTTCATTTAATGCCTGCAGACTATAAAAGAGAACCCAACCCAAAAAGTTTGGTTGATTAGTCTGTGGCATTCTGTTAAACTGTTGCTTATGGCGGTCTCTGTGAGCTTCTCAGCGACATTCAGCCAGCCAGGTATCCTGCCTGCAGTAGATGGAATGTGGCAATGGAACGCTGGCTGCGCGTGTCATAATAGGCTCTGAGCCTTTATATACCTGTGCACAGCAGCAGCCACCTTCAGTCTGCTGCTGGACAGCCAGCAGCAGCAGCAGCAGGAGAGGTATGTAATCAGGAGCCCTCCTGCTAAGGGTAGACAGCTGCTCGTTCCACCCCACCCCCCGCCTTAATTGGTTCTCCTCCCTTCCAACGGTGTTGAGGCGGGTGGGAACAGCAGGGGGTGAAGGTGCTGTGTTTAAAGAGGTGGAGTTATGCAGATCTAAAACGCGTGGATTGCAGCAGCAGCAAGCCGAAAAGTGCAGGCATGTAAGGGATCTAGAGGTTGACAACATGTCTTCTTAACGGGAGTCCAGGAGCTCATCTCCACAAATGGACTTTTCAGGATCCTTGGGTGGCTCCGTAGTTTGAAACCAATTCTGGTTATCGCTTCTCGGCCTTTTGGCTAAGATCAAGTGTAGTATCTGTTCTTATCAGTTTAATATCTGATACGTCCCCTATCTGGGGACCATATATTAAATGGATTTTTAGAACAGGGAGATGGAAAAAGAGCTTGCTCTGTCCACTCCACGCATTGACCTGGTATTGCAGTATCTCCAGGACCGGTGCACCCCTTCTTTAATGCAGTTTCTAAAATCAGAAAGAATTGAATTCAATGTTTTTTGTTCATTTTGCTTGTTTGTCGGATTTTGGGATGGACTCTTTGGCTTTGCTTTTCTTCTCCTCATTGGATTTTTCATGTTCAAAGTTGCAGAAGCCAGATTACAAGCTCATTTTGGTTCAACTTCAGCAACTGTGCATTGCATTGCCATGTAATGTGATGCAATGCTATCTTTCTAGCTCTCCCTTTTTACTTCCTTTTGGATAAACAGACATATTAGGCAAGCATTTTGGAGCTTTCACCTAAATAACTACAGGTGGTGAGATAAGCTGCACAATATAATTGACCTTTCAGTATATTGTTGCACACACACCATCTATTTAGCAAATGCCCTTGTTATCAACAGCAGCCTTTTAAACTCACCTGAGCTAACAGGTATGTGCGCTGGTTACTCTGCTGCGCTTAAAACTTCTTTTTTGGTTTGCTACAATGCCTTTTCTGAAACGTTGTCTCCCTCTGCTGGAACACTGACTTCTTTCATTTAATGCCTGCAGACTATAAAAGAGAACCCAACCCAAAAAGTTTGGTTGATTAGTCTGTGGCATTCTGTTAAACTGTTGCTTATGGCGGTCTCTGTGAGCTTCTCAGCGACATTCAGCCAGCCAGGTATCCTGCCTGCAGTAAATGGAATGTGGCAATGGAACGCTGGCTGCGCGTGTCATAATAGGCTCTGAGCCTTTATATACCTGTGCACAGCAGCAGCCACCTTCAGTCTGCTGCTGGACAGCCAGCAGCAGCAGCAGCAGGAGAGGTATGTAATCAGGAGCCCTCCTGCTAAGGGTAGACAGCTGCTCGTTCCACCCCACCCCCCGCCTTAATTGGTTCTCCTCCCTTCCAACGGTGTTGAGGCGGGTGGGAACAGCAGGGGGTGAAGGTGCTGTGTTTAAAGAGGTGGAGTTATGCAGATCTAAAACGCGTGGATTGCAGCAGCAGCAAGCCGAAAAGTGCAGGCATGTAAGGGATCTAGAGGTTGACAACATGTCTTCTTAACGGGAGTCCAGGAGCTCATCTCCACAAATGGACTTTTCAGGATCCTTGGGTGGCTCCGTAGTTTGAAACCAATTCTGGTTATCGCTTCTCGGCCTTTTGGCTAAGATCAAGTGTAGTATCTGTTCTTATCAGTTTAATATCTGATACGTCCCCTATCTGGGGACCATATATTAAATGGATTTTTAGAACAGGGAGATGGAAAAAGAGCTTGCTCTGTCCACTCCACGCATTGACCTGGTATTGCAGTATCTCCAGGACCGGTGCACCCCTTCTTTAATGCAGTTTCTAAAATCAGAAAGAATTGAATTCAATGTTTTTTGTTCATTTTGCTTGTTTGTCGGATTTTGGGATGGACTCTTTGGCTTTGCTTTTCTTCTCCTCATTGAATTTTTCATGTTCAAAGTTGCAGAAGCCAGATTACAAGCTCATTTTGGTTCAACTTCAGCAACTGTGCATTGCATTGCCATGTAATGTGATGCAATGCTATCTTTCTAGCTCTCCCTTTTTACTTCCTTTTGGATAAACAGACATATTAGGCAAGCATTTTGGAGCTTTCACCTAAATAACTACAGGTGGTGAGATAAGCTGCACAATATAATTGACCTTTCAGTATATTGTTGCACACACACCATCTATTTAGCAAATGCCCTTGTTATCAACAGCAGCCTTTTAAACTCACCTGAGCTAACAGGTATGTGCGCTGGTTACTCTGCTGCGCTTAAAATTTCTTTTTTGGTTTGCTACAATGCCTTTTCTGAAACGTTGTCTCCCTCTGCTGGAACACTGACTTCTTTCATTTAATGCCTGCAGACTATAAAAGAGAACCCAACCCAAAAAGTTTGGTTGATTAGTCTGTGGCATTCTGTTAAACTGTTGCTTATGGCGGTCTCTGTGAGCTTCTCAGCGACATTCAGCCAGCCAGGTATCCTGCCTGCAGTAGATGGAATGTGGCAATGGAACGCTGGCTGCGCGTGTCATAATAGGCTCTGAGCCTTTATATACCTGTGCACAGCAGCAGCCACCTTCAGTCTGCTGCTGGACAGCCAGCAGCAGCAGCAGCAGGAGAGGTATGTAATCAGGAGCCCTTCTGCTAAGGGTAGACAGCTGCTCGTTCCACCCCACCCCCCGCCTTAATTGGTTCTCCTCCCTTCCAACGGTGTTGAGGCGGGTGGGAACAGCAGGGGGTGAAGGTGCTGTGTTTAAAGAGGTGGAGTTATGCAGATCTAAAACGCGTGGATTGCAGCAGCAGCAAGCCGAAAAGTGCAGGCATGTAAGGGATCTAGAGGTTGACAACATGTCTTCTTAACGGGAGTCCAGGAGCTCATCTCCACAAATGGACTTTTCAGGATCCTTGGGTGGCTCCGTAGTTTGAAACCAATTCTGGTTATCGCTTCTCGGCCTTTTGGCTAAGATCAAGTGTAGTATCTGTTCTTATCAGTTTAATATCTGATACGTCCCCTATCTGGGGACCATATATTAAATGGATTTTTAGAACAGGGAGATGGAAAAAGAGCTTGCTCTGTCCACTCCACGCATTGACCTGGTATTGCAGCATCTCCAGGACCGGTGCACCCCTTCTTTAATGCAGTTTCTAAAATCAGAAAGAATTGAATTCAATGTTTTTTGTTCATTTTGCTTGTTTGTCGGATTTTGGGATGGACTCTTTGGCTTTGCTTTTCTTCTCCTCATTGGATTTTTCATGTTCAAAGTTGCAGAAGCCAGATTACAAGCTCATTTTGGTTCAACTTCAGCAACTGTGCATTGCATTGCCATGTAATGTGATGCAATGCTATCTTTCTAGCTCTCCCTTTTTACTTCCTTTTGGATAAACAGACATATTAGGCAAGCATTTTGGAGCTTTCACCTAAATAACTACAGGTGGTGAGATAAGCTGCACAATATAATTGACCTTTCAGTATATTGTTGCACACACACCATCTATTTAGCAAATGCCCTTGTTATCAACAGCAGCCTTTTAAACTCACCTGAGCTAACAGGTATGTGCGCTGGTTACTCTGCTGCGCTTAAAATTTCTTTTTTGGTTTGCTACAATGCCTTTTCTGAAACGTTGTCTCCCTCTGCTGGAACACTGACTTCTTTCATTTAATGCCTGCAGACTATAAAAGAGAACCCAACCCAAAAAGTTTGGTTGATTAGTCTGTGGCATTCTGTTAAACTGTTGCTTATGGCGGTCTCTGTGAGCTTCTCAGCGACATTCAGCCAGCCAGGTATCCTGCCTGCAGTAGATGGAATGTGGCAATGGAACGCTGGCTGCGCGTGTCATAATAGGCTCTGAGCCTTTATATACCTGTGCACAGCAGCAGCCACCTTCAGTCTGCTGCTGGACAGCCAGCAGCAGCAGCAGCAGGAGAGGTATGTAATCAGGAGCCCTCCTGCTAAGGGTAGACAGCTGCTCGTTCCACCCCACCCCCCGCCTTAATTGGTTCTCCTCCCTTCCAACGGTGTTGAGGCGGGTGGGAACAGCAGGGGGTGAAGGTGCTGTGTTTAAAGAGGTGGAGTTATGCAGATCTAAAACGCGTGGATTGCAGCAGCAGCAAGCCGAAAAGTGCAGGCATGTAAGGGATCTAGAGGTTGACAACATGTCTTCTTAACGGGAGTCCAGGAGCTCATCTCCACAAATGGACTTTTCAGGATCCTTGGGTGGCTCCGTAGTTTGAAACCAATTCTGGTTATCGCTTCTCGGCCTTTTGGCTAAGATCAAGTGCAGTGATCTACCAGTTGCTGCCTTGGCCTTGGCTAGGAGGTGCCCAGGGTACCCGGCTCCTTGGCCTGGGGGGATCGCTTTGTCTAACGGCAGGGCTTCACCCTCCTGCTGCTATTGGGGAGTCGGATTAGTCCCTGGGCAACGAGAGGCGATCACCGTGTCACCACACATAGCTGTGGGGGGCAGTTCTTTTGGAGGAAGAAGATGGAGTTGCCGAGGAAGAGGAACTGTTTACGGTTCTATGTGAAGACGGAGTTGGAGGATTTTTCGTTGGAGGAGAATCAGATCTTGGATATTCTGTTCAAGTATGGGACGATCATTGAAGAGGACATTTTTTGTATGCAAGAAATCAAGTTTAAAAAGGTATTTGACGTAACACTGAAGTCTGAAGAAAAGTGTATTTGTCTTCTCAAGAATTGGGAAGGAAAAGAAATTGGCGTTAATGCTCTTTTTGCTGGAAGGCCGAAAAAGGTGGTTATCTGTATGGATGACCCCTTTGTAGAGATGGAGGAAGTGATGGAGTTTTTGAAGCCATGGAGTATTTTGGTAAAATTCCAGAAGGACTACTTAAATAAAGTGGGAGTCTGGAATGGGAAGAGAAGTTTCCTAGTTTGGGAAAATGGACAAAATGAACTAAGTTTAGGAAGGATTGTTATAAATGGTAAATGTGGATTCAGTTATGTGGAAAATGGTAAAAGAAGAATTGATAACGGGAAACCTGGATTTTGTTATGAGGAAGGTGGGAAAAAAGAGGAGAAAGGGAAAAAGATATTTGAAGAATCGTTTGAAGATTGTAAAGAGAAAGAAGACAAAGATATACAAGTAGTTGAAAATAAGAAGGAGTTTGTGGGAGAGAAGCAGGAGTTCTCAGGAGTTGGGGACTCTATGTTTTGCAGACTGGAGAGAGTACCTAGAAGTAAAGACGTTAAGGAAAAAAGGAAGGTGGATGATAAGGGAAAAGAGAAAGTAATGCAGGATTGTGTTGATACCAGTGCTGAAGGTGAAGAAGATGAAAAGATATTGCTGCAAGGTTTTGACTGGAAATTGTTGGACATGTCATGGAGGAAGAAGAAACGTGGAAGAAGAAAAATGTTGAGTTGATGTTTTTGTTGGAAGTTTTTTGTTGTTGACGTAAGGATATGTTATGTTATATTTTATTTATTAATTATCATTAAATTTTCTTAAAAAAAACAAAAAGTTGAATTCGGATGATGAAGGCGTAGGCGACATTTTTTGGTTATCCATGCAAATGGAATTTAATTTATGTCGCGTCTTCTGACGCATTCAATTGAAAAAAAAAAAATCTGTTCTTATCAGTTTAATATCTGATACGTCCCCTATCTGGGGACCATATATTAAATGGATTTTTAGAACAGGGAGATGGAAAAAGAGCTTGCTCTGTCCACTCCACGCATTGACCTGGTATTGCAGTATCTCCAGGACCGGTGCACCCCTTCTTTAATGCAGTTTCTAAAATCAGAAAGAATTGAATTCAATGTTTTTTGTTCATTTTGCTTGTTTGTCGGATTTTGGGATGGACTCTTTGGCTTTGCTTTTCTTCTCCTCATTGGATTTTTCATGTTCAAAGTTGCAGAAGCCAGATTACAAGCTCATTTTGGTTCAACTTCAGCAACTGTGCATTGCATTGCCATGTAATGTGATGCAATGCTATCTTTCTAGCTCTCCCTTTTTACTTCCTTTTGGATAAACAGACATATTAGGCAAGCATTTTGGAGCTTTCACCTAAATAACTACAGGTGGTGAGATAAGCTGCACAATATAATTGACCTTTCAGTATATTGTTGCACACACACCATCTATTTAGCAAATGCCCTTGTTATCAACAGCAGCCTTTTAAACTCACCTGAGCTAACAGGTATGTGCGCTGGTTACTCTGCTGCGCTTAAAATTTCTTTTTTGGTTTGCTACAATGCCTTTTCTGAAACGTTGTCTCCCTCTGCTGGAACACTGACTTCTTTCATTTAATGCCTGCAGACTATAAAAGAGAACCCAACCCAAAAAGTTTGGTTGATTAGTCTGTGGCATTCTGTTAAACTGTTGCTTATGGCGGTCTCTGTGAGCTTCTCAGCGACATTCAGCCAGCCAGGTATCCTGCCTGCAGTAGATGGAATGTGGCAATGGAACGCTGGCTGCGCGTGTCATAATAGGCTCTGAGCCTTTATATACCTGTGCACAGCAGCAGCCACCTTCAGTCTGCTGCTGGACAGCCAGCAGCAGCAGCAGCAGGAGAGGTATGTAATCAGGAGCCCTCCTGCTAAGGGTAGACAGCTGCTCATTCCACCCCACCCCCCGCCTTAATTGGTTCTCCTCCCTTCCAACGGTGTTGAGGCGGGTGGGAACAGCAGGGGGTGAAGGTGCTGTGTTTAAAGAGGTGGAGTTATGCAGATCTCAAACGCGTGGATTGCAGCAGCAGCAAGCCGAAAAGTGCAGGCATGTAAGGGATCTAGAGGTTGACAACATGTCTTCTTAACGGGAGTCCAGGAGCTCATCTCCACAAATGGACTTTTCAGGATCCTTGGGTGGCTCCGTAGTTTGAAACCAATTCTGGTTATCGCTTCTCAGCCTTTTGGCTAAGATCAAGTGTAGTATCTGTTCTTATCAGTTTAATATCTGATACGTCCCCTATCTGGGGACCATATATTAAATGGATTTTTAGAACAGGGAGATGGAAAAAGAGCTTGCTCTGTCCACTCCACGCATTGACCTGGTATTGCAGTATCTCCAGGACCGGTGCACCCCTTCTTTAATGCAGTTTCTAAAATCAGAAAGAATTGAATTCAATGTTTTTTGTTCATTTTGCTTGTTTGTCGGATTTTGGGATGGACTCTTTGGCTTTGCTTTTCTTCTCCTCATTGGATTTTTCATGTTCAAAGTTGCAGAAGCCAGATTACAAGCTCATTTTGGTTCAACTTCAGCAACTGTGCATTGCATTGCCATGTAATGTGATGCAATGCTATCTTTCTAGCTCTCCCTTTTTACTTCCTTTTGGATAAACAGACATATTAGGCAAGCATTTTGGAGCTTTCACCTAAATAACTACAGGTGGTGAGATAAGCTGCACAATATAATTGACCTTTCAGTATATTGTTGCACACACACCATCTATTTAGCAAATGCCCTTGTTATCAACAGCAGCCCTTTAAACTCACCTGAGCTAACAGGTATGTGCGCTGGTTACTCTGCTGCGCTTAAAATTTCTTTTTTGGTTTGCTACAATGCCTTTTCTGAAACGTTGTCTCCCTCTGCTGGAACACTGACTTCTTTCATTTAATGCCTGCAGACTATAAAAGAGAACCCAACCCAAAAAGTTTGGTTGATTAGTCTGTGGCATTCTGTTAAACTGTTGCTTATGGCGGTCTCTGTGAGCTTCTCAGCGACATTCAGCCAGCCAGGTATCCTGCCTGCAGTAGATGGAATGTGGCAATGGAACGCTGGCTGCGCGTGTCATAATAGGCTCTGAGCCTTTATATACCTGTGCACAGCAGCAGCCACCTTCAGTCTGCTGCTGGACAGCCAGCAGCAGCAGCAGCAGCAGGAGAGGTATGTAATCAGGAGCCCTCCTGCTAAGGGTAGACAGCTGCTCGTTCCACCCCACCCCCCGCCTTAATTGGTTCTCCTCCCTTCCAACGGTGTTGAGGCGGGTGGGAACAGCAGGGGGTGAAGGTGCTGTGTTTAAAGAGGTGGAGTTATGCAGATCTAAAACGCGTGGATTGCAGCAGCAGCAAGCCGAAAAGTGCAGGCATGTAAGGGATCTAGAGGTTGACAACATGTCTTCTTAACGGGAGTCCAGGAGCTCATCTCCACAAATGGACTTTTCAGGATCCTTGGGTGGCTCCGTAGTTTGAAACCAATTCTGGTTATCGCTTCTCGGCCTTTTGGCTCAGATCAAGTGTCTGGACATCAGGTTCCTTGAGTGCTAGCCCTCGGCCTTCCAGCATCGCCACTCCGGTGGCTTAAGCTGGATGCTGCTATAGGGGGAGAGTGAGGAGGAAACGGGAAGGCGATTTCCGTGGCTGACTATGGGAGTCAAGCTGAAATTTGCTGGGACCGGGGACCCCCGGGTCAAGAATGGATTTCGCATTGAGATTTCCGAGGAGAAGAAGGGACATTTTTCCATGTCCTACCTGGTGAATGCCATCTTCTATGAAGCATTGAAGATTAAGAAGTCGGACATTCTTTGCCTGCAGGAATTTAGAAGTCATGGAAGGTATGTGCTGGTTCTTTCTACTATGGCTGCTTGCCAAAATCTTTATAGAACCTTGAAAGGCCATACTGAGAACTCCCTCCTAGATGGACTCACTTTTACTGTCCTCTATTCAAAGGGGGATGTTCCTGTTGTTGTGTTTATGCACAATCCCTTTATCCCCCAGGAGGACATTACTGTATTCTTGAGGAGGCATTGTACTTATGTGCATTTTTCCCACAAGATCTCGAATGAAGAAGGCTTGTGGACTGGCAAATACAAGTACTTTGTTCGTTTTGCTACAGACCCCGAGGGGCCAGGGGGCATACATTATCCTCCTATGAGTTTCTCTATTGGGAGAGACACTGGTTTCTTGTACTTTCCTGATGCTCCTTTTTTCTGCAGAAGATGTAACAAGTATGGTCATGTCCAGGAGTCCTGCAGGTATCCGCCAACCTGCAGGAGGTGTAACACGTCTGGTCATATGGCGAAAGACTGCAAGAACCAGGTAAAGTGTGATGCTTGTGGTGAGGAGGGGCATGTTCTTAGGCAGTGTCAAGCTAGAACCACTCCTAAGTCTTTTGCTCAAGTGGTCGCGGAGGGGCCTGCTGTTCCTTCGACTTCTACTAGGGTTCCACAAGGTCCCCTTCCGGATGTCGGGGAGGCAACTGCTCCCCAAGAGGAAGAGGATGGCACTCAGATGGACGACATATTTGAAGATGCCCAGCTTCAGCCTCCTGCGTCAGGAGGCTTTGACATGGTGATTCCAGAGGTGATGTCACCTTTCCCTCCCCAGTTTGGTGTCCGTGGTGAGGGGGAAATGGACTTGTCCAATTCTCCTGTCATATCTTGGTGCAATACTGCTTCAGAGGAGATCGGGGGCGGTGGCCAAGGGGACTTGTCTGCTGTCCGTTTCTCTGATGAGGAGGATCCTGATGTGGTCAAGAAGAAGCCAAGGACTGAGTGTTCATCCATTGCTGCCGTGTGTGATAGCCCGGTGGACTCTCGTGCTTACCCGTCAGATGTATTTTCTCCTGACATTGTTACATTTGGCATTCAGCCAGATGGTAATAGCTTTGCTTTGCTTGATGAAGTTTGAGTTGATGTTTTCTTTCTTTTTTTTTCAGGTTATGTGTGATCCCCTTTAGTTATGCCGCATCATTCTGGATGGGACATTGTGTCCCTTAATGTTAGGCAAATTAGATCTGTTACCCGAAGAACAACAGTTCTGGATTATCTAAAGGGTTTGAGTGCAGATGTCTATTGTCTACAAGAGTGTGGGATTACTGAATCTCCAGGGGATAAGGACTGGCCTTATGGCCAGTATGTTTGGTCGGGGTCCAGCTTTAACAAAAATGATGGTGTGGGGATTTTAGTTGGTAATAAGAATATTACTATTGATAGTTACACGGTTGTGGAGGTGGGTCGCTGCATTATTGTTTTTTTGAGTTATAGGGGGTGGAAGGTTAGAATGATTAATTTATATTGTCCTACTAAAAAAGAGGAGCGGCTTGCTCTTCTTGAGAAATTGAGTTTTTTTCTCCCTGGAAAAATTCCTACAGTTTTTGTTGGTGACTGTAATTGTGTCACAGAAGGTAATGTGGACATTACGGGAAAAAAGTTATCTCAACTTATTTCTGATTTTTCTTTCTTAGACGCTGCAATACTTGAGTATGGCATTCCACCACCGCCTACATATTATGCTGACCGTGGTAATATTTCATCGAGGATAGATAGGATGTTATTTTCCAAAAATATGGTTTGTTCAAGTTATGTTCAACATAAGGTACCTTTTTCTGATCATGAGTGTTTGCGTGGAGTTTTTAGTGCGAATGGGGACATGGTGTTTGGGGGTGGGGTTTGGAAATTGAATACGAGGTTGTTGGAGGATGAGGAGGTGATGAGTGAGTTGGAGAAAAGGTATGCAAGTTGGAGGTGGCGTAAGCGTGATTTTGGTAGTGTGCTTGAATGGTGGGATTGGGTGAAATTACAGTTAAAAACTTTCTTTAAAAAAATGGGGCTACAAAAAAGCTGCCAGATATCGTAATAGATTTAATGACTTAAGTAGACGGATTGATTGGTTGCGTGGGTGTGTTAGGAAAGGAATGGATATGTCTGATCAGCTTGAGGTTGCTAAGAATGAGTTAAAATGTCTTCTGGATGAAAAAGGTAAAGAGATTATTTACCGTACCAAGTTAGAGCATTTGGAAAAGAATGAAAAGTGCACCAGGTACTTTTTTAAAAAAATGAATGGAAGGAAGTTGGATTTGAGTGAAGTGGTAGGTGAAGATGGATCTAGTGTGGTTGGGAAGAATGTGTTGAATGAGGTGAATGGCTTCTATAGTAAGTTGTACGATGAGAAATGGATTGATCCTGGACTTGTGTCGCATGTATTGAGTGGTATGGAGAAGAGACTTGGTTCGGATGAATGTGATGCTTTGTGTGAGGATGTTATTTTGGATGAGGTGAGGAATGTTGTTATGAGTGCTAAAAAGAATAAGACGCCTGGGAAGGATGGGTTGCCTGTGGAGCTGTATGTGAAAGCTTGGGAGTTTTTGGGTAAGGACTTGACTGAGGTTTGTAGGTATATGTGGATGAATGGTGTTTTGTGTGACAGTATGAAAGAGGGTATAGTGGTTCTTGTGTTTAAGAAGGGTGAGAAAAAGCGTTTGGAGAACTGGAGACCCATATCATTGCTTAACGCTGATTATAAGGTCTACAGTAAATTGTTAGCAAATCGTATGCGTGAGGTGATTGGTAGGGCTGTGGAGGATGACCAAGTGTGTGCCGTGCCTGGTCGGAGTATAAGTGATAATTTGTTATTGTTAAGGGATATGCTTGGGGATTGTAAGACTAGAAAGCAGAAGTGTATGGTGTTAGCAATTGATTTCGAAAAGGCTTTTGATAGAGTTTCGCATGTGTTTCTGTTTAAAGTATTGGAGAGGATGGGTTTCCCTAGGGTTTTTCTGAATGGAGTTAAGTCTTTATATGATTATGTGTCAAGTGAGTTTTTAGTGAATGGATGGTTGTCTGACAAAGTGATGATTAGGTCTGGTGTAAGACAGGGGTGCCCTATGTCCCCTGTCTTGTTTGTATGTGTGATTGAGCCTTTGCTGTGTTTAGTGAGACGTGAGAAAATGATGAGAGGATTCTTAGTGCCTGGGAGTGGTGGTAAGCATGTGAAGGTGTTAGGTTACATGGATGATGTTGTGATGGTGAGTGAAAGTATGGCTTCAATGAGTAGGGTGAGGTTGCTTTTGGATTTTTTCTGTGGTGCATCAGGTTTTAGAGTTAACTGGACTAAGTGTAGTTTCAAATGCTTTGGAGATGACAGTATTCGTATGGAAGGTGTTAAGTATGAGGAGAGTGCAATTAAGGTTTTAGGGGTATTTTTCAATGATGATCTGAAAGGAAATGAGAGTTGGGACGAGTGTGGTATGCGTGTTGAGCGAAAATTGAATTTTTGGAGAATGAGAGATCTTTCTTTGCGGGGCAAAGTTCTAGTTATCAAAGCAGTGATCTTACCCATTCTGCTTTTTGTGGCCATAATTTTTCCATCCCCTTTTAGGAAAGTGAAGAGAGTTGAGAAAATGATTTTTTCCTTTTTCTGGTGCAGCAAGATGGAGAAGCTGAAGAGGGAAAGCCTTTATAAGGCCTGCCAGCATGGTGGTTTGGGATTTCCTAATGTTGAGGTTTTTTTAGGGCTCCATTATATTAAGACGATTGTGGTATTGTTGGGTAAAGGTAATAAGGGTGCATGTATGGCAAGTTATTCTGCAGGATGGATGTTGTATGGGTTAGGTTGGAGAAAGAGGGATGCGAGAGTGCCTGTGTCTTTTAAGTGTCCGGTGTGGTATGAGGTGATTGAGAAGTTTGTCAAGAAGTATGATTTGCTGAGTGTGCCGGTGGATGAGTTTAGAATGACTAAGAGGGTGTATAGGAAATTGTGTGCAAATGAGGTCGAGTCTAATATTGTTGGTTTGAGAGGGAATGAGGTTGCGGATGCTTGGAGAAAGTTGGGTATGTATGGGATGTCCAACAAACAGAAGGATGTAGTGTGGATGGCGTTTCACAATATTCTTCCAGTGAGAGACGTTCAAAAGAAGAGAGGTTTGATTAGGTCGGATGTTTGTCCAAGAGATGGATGTAATGGTTGTGAGACGGTTATGCATCTGATGTGGAATTGTGATTTTGCGCAAGACGTGTGGAAATGTGTAGGGGGGTTGTGTAGGAGTTTGGCAGGAGTGACTTTTGTGGATTGGCGTGTGGTTATGTTTGGTATTGGTGCAAGTGGACGTGTAAAGGAGAGAGTTTTGTGGTTAATTATGGCTTGTGTGTTAGAAAGTTTGTGGGATGTGAGGAATCTTTGTGTATTTAAAAGGAAATCAATTACAGTAAATGAATGTATTAGGATTATTCTTTCTAGGCTATTTTTGATTTACAAGATGGATAGTAGTAGCGGTGGTGGAACAGATGCCGAGGGAATATGGAAATTTAAAAAGTGGAGGCATATTGTAAAATTTCAGTGATCTTTTGGTTTATATTAATAAGATGTTCTTCTTTCTGTAATATTAGGTTACTTTATGCTTAATAAATATGGCCATGATGATGAGAAGTTTTTTTTGCAACAGTTTTGGTATATCCTACTGATTTGCTATAAAACTAACCTGAATGGTTTAAAAAAAAAAAAAAAAAATCTGTTCTTATCAGTTTAATATCTGATACGTCCCCTATCTGGGGACCATATATTAAATGGATTTTTAGAACAGGGAGATGGAAAAAGAGCTTGCTCTGTCCACTCCACGCATTGACCTGGTATTGCAGTATCTCCAGGACCGGTGCACCCCTTCTTTAATGCAGTTTCTAAAATCAGAAAGAATTGAATTCAATGTTTTTTGTTCATTTTGCTTGTTTGTCGGATTTTGGGATGGACTCTTTGGCTTTGCTTTTCTTCTCCTCATTGGATTTTTCATGTTCAAAGTTGCAGAAGCCAGATTACAAGCTCATTTTGGTTCAACTTCAGCAACTGTGCATTGCATTGCCATGTAATGTGATGCAATGCTATCTTTCTAGCTCTCCCTTTTTACTTCCTTTTGGATAAACAGACATATTAGGCAAGCATTTTGGAGCTTTCACCTAAATAACTACAGGTGGTGAGATAAGCTGCACAATATAATTGACCTTTCAGTATATTGTTGCACACACACCATCTATTTAGCAAATGCCCTTGTTATCAACAGCAGCCTTTTAAACTCACCTGAGCTAACAGGTATGTGCGCTGGTTACTCTGCTGCGCTTAAAATTTCTTTTTTGGTTTGCTACAATGCCTTTTCTGAAACGTTGTCTCCTTCTGCTGGAACACTGACTTCTTTCATTTAATGCCTGCAGACTATAAAAGAGAACCCAACCCAAAAAGTTTGGTTGATTAGTCTGTGGCATTCTGTTAAACTGTTGCTTATGGCGGTCTCTGTGAGCTTCTCAGCGACATTCAGCCAGCCAGGTATCCTGCCTGCAGTAGATGGAATGTGGCAATGGAACGCTGGCTGCGCGTGTCATAATAGGCTCTGAGCCTTTATATACCTGTGCACAGCAGCAGCCACCTTCAGTCTGCTGCTGGACAGCCAGCAGCAGCAGCAGTAGGAGAGGTATGTAATCAGGAGCCCTCCTGCTAAGGGTAGACAGCTGCTCGTTCCACCCCACCCCCCGCCTTAATTGGTTCTCCTCCCTTCCAACGGTGTTGAGGCGGGTGGGAACAGCAGGGGGTGAAGGTGCTGTGTTTAAAGAGGTGGAGTTATGCAGATCTAAAACGCGTGGATTGCAGCAGCAGCAAGCCGAAAAGTGCAGGCATGTAAGGGATCTAGAGGTTGACAACATGTCTTCTTAACGGGAGTCCAGGAGCTCATCTCCACAAATGGACTTTTCAGGATCCTTGGGTGGCTCCGTAGTTTGAAACCAATTCTGGTTATCGCTTCTCGGCCTTTTGGCTAAGATCAAGTGTAGTATCTGTTCTTATCAGTTTAATATCTGATACGTCCCCTATCTGGGGACCATATATTAAATGGATTTTTAAAACAGGGAGATGGAAAAAGAGCTTGCTCTGTCCACTCCACCCATTGACCTGGTATTGCAGTATCTCCAGGACCGGTGCACCCCTTCTTTAATGCAGTTTCTAAAATCAGAAAGAATTGAATTCAATGTTTTTTGTTCATTTTGCTTGTTTGTCGGATTTTGGGATGGACTCTTTGGCTTTGCTTTTCTTCTCCTCATTGGATTTCTCATGTTCAAAGTTGCAGAAGCCAGATTACAAGCTCATTTTGGTTCAACTTCAGCAACTGTGCATTGCATTGCCATGTAATGTGATGCAATGCTATCTTTCTAGCTCTCCCTTTTTACTTCCTTTTGGATAAACAGACATATTAGGCAAGCATTTTGGAGCTTTCACCTAAATAACTACAGGTGGTGAGATAAGCTGCACAATATAATTGACCTTTCAGTATATTGTTGCACACACACCATCTATTTAGCAAATGCCCTTGTTATCAACAGCAGCCTTTTAAACTCACCTGAGCTAACAGGTATGTGCGCTGGTTACTCTGCTGCGCTTAAAATTTCTTTTTTGGTTTGCTACAATGCCTTTTCTGAAACGTTGTCTCCTTCTGCTGGAACACTGACTTCTTTCATTTAATGCCTGCAGACTATAAAAGAGAACCCAACCCAAAAAGTTTGGTTGATTAGTCTGTGGCATTCTGTTAAACTGTTGCTTATGGCGGTCTCTGTGAGCTTCTCAGCGACATTCAGCCAGCCAGGTATCCTGCCTGCAGTAGATGGAATGTGGCAATGGAATGCTGGCTGCGCGTGTCATAATAGGCTCTGAGCCTTTATATACCTGTGCACAGCAGCAGCCACCTTCAGTCTGCTGCTGGACAGCCAGCAGCAGCAGCAGCAGGAGAGGTATGTAATCAGGAGCCCTCCTGCTAAGGGTAGACAGCTGCTCGTTCCACCCCACCCCCCGCCTTAATTGGTTCTCCTCCCTTCCAACGGTGTTGAGGCGGGTGGGAACAGCAGGGGGTGAAGGTGCTGTGTTTAAAGAGGTGGAGTTATGCAGATCTAAAACGCGTGGATTGCAGCAGCAGCAAGCCGAAAAGTGCAGGCATGTAAGGGATCTAGAGGTTGACAACATGTCTTCTTAACGGGAGTCCAGGAGCTCATCTCCACAAATGGACTTTTCAGGATCCTTGGGTGGCTCCGTAGTTTGAAACCAATTCTGGTTAACGCTTCTCGGCCTTTTGGCTAAGATCAAGTGTAGTATCTGTTCTTATCAGTTTAATATCTGATACGTCCCCTATCTGGGGACCATATATTAAATGGATTTTTAAAACAGGGAGATGGAAAAAGAGCTTGCTCTGTCCACTCCACGCATTGACCTGGTATTGCAGTATCTCCAGGACCGGTGCACCCCTTCTTTAATGCAGTTTCTAAAATCAGAAAGAATTGAATTCAATGTTTTTTGTTCATTTTGCTTGTTTGTCGGATTTTGGGATGGACTCTTTGGCTTTGCTTTTCTTCTCCACATTGGATTTTTCATGTTCAAAGTTGCAGAAGCCAGATTACAAGCTCATTTTGGTTCAACTTCAGCAACTGTGCATTGCATTGCCATGTAATGTGATGCAATGCTATCTTTCTAGCTCTCCCTTTTTACTTCCTTTTGGATAAACAGACATATTAGGCAAGCATTTTGGAGCTTTCACCTAAATAACTACAGGTGGTGAGATAAGCTGCACAATATAATTGACCTTTCAGTATATTGTTGCACACACACCATCTATTTAGCAAATGCCCTTGTTATCAACAGCAGCCTTTTAAACTCACCTGAGCTAACAGGTATGTGCGCTGGTTACTCTGCTGCGCTTAAAATTTCTTTTTTGGTTTGCTACAATGCCTTTTCTGAAACGTTGTCTCCTTCTGCTGGAACACTGACTTCTTTCATTTAATGCCTGCAGACTATAAAAGAGAACCCAACCCAAAAAGTTTGGTTGATTAGTCTGTGGCATTCTGTTAAACTGTTGCTTATGGCGGTCTCTGTGAGCTTCTCAGCGACATTCAGCCAGCCAGGTATCCTGCCTGCAGTAGATGGAATGTGGCAATGGAACGCTGGCTGCGCGTGTCATAATAGGCTCTGAGCCTTTATATACCTGTGCACAGCAGCAGCCACCTTCAGTCTGCTGCTGGACAGCCAGCAGCAGCAGCAGCAGGAGAGGTATGTAATCAGGAGCCCTCCTGCTAAGGGTAGACAGCTGCTCGTTCCACCCCACCCCCCGCCTTAATTGGTTCTCCTCCCTTCCAACGGTGTTGAGGCGGGTGGGAACAGCAGGGGGTGAAGGTGCTGTGTTTAAAGAGGTGGAGTTATGCAGATCTAAAACGCGTGGATTGCAGCAGCAGCAAGCCGAAAAGTGCAGGCATGTAAGGGATCTAGAGGTTGACAACATGTCTTCTTAACGGGAGTCCAGGAGCTCATCTCCACAAATGGACTTTTCAGGATCCTTGGGTGGCTCCGTAGTTTGAAACCAATTCTGGTTATCGCTTCTCGGCCTTTTGGCTAAGATCAAGTGTAGTATCTGTTCTTATCAGTTTAATATCTGATACGTCCCCTATCTGGGGACCATATATTAAATGGATTTTTAAAACAGGGAGATGGAAAAAGAGCTTGCTCTGTCCACTCCACCCATTGACCTGGTATTGCAGTATCTCCAGGACCGGTGCACCCCTTCTTTAATGCAGTTTCTAAAATCAGAAAGAATTGAATTCAATGTTTTTTGTTCATTTTGCTTGTTTGTCGGATTTTGGGATGGACTCTTTGGCTTTGCTTTTCTTCTCCTCATTGGATTTCTCATGTTCAAAGTTGCAGAAGCCAGATTACAAGCTCATTTTGGTTCAACTTCAGCAACTGTGCATTGCATTGCCATGTAATGTGATGCAATGCTATCTTTCTAGCTCTCCCTTTTTACTTCCTTTTGGATAAACAGACATATTAGGCAAGCATTTTGGAGCTTTCACCTAAATAACTACAGGTGGTGAGATAAGCTGCACAATATAATTGACCTTTCAGTATATTGTTGCACACACACCATCTATTTAGCAAATGCCCTTGTTATCAACAGCAGCCTTTTAAACTCACCTGAGCTAACAGGTATGTGCGCTGGTTACTCTGCTGCGCTTAAAATTTCTTTTTTGGTTTGCTACAATGCCTTTTCTGAAACGTTGTCTCCTTCTGCTGGAACACTGACTTCTTTCATTTAATGCCTGCAGACTATAAAAGAGAACCCAACCCAAAAAGTTTGGTTGATTAGTCTGTGGCATTCTGTTAAACTGTTGCTTATGGCGGTCTCTGTGAGCTTCTCAGCGACATTCAGCCAGCCAGGTATCCTGCCTGCAGTAGATGGAATGTGGCAATGGAACGCTGGCTGCGCGTGTCATAATAGGCTCTGAGCCTTTATATACCTGTGCACAGCAGCAGCCACCTTCAGTCTGCTGCTGGACAGCCAGCAGCAGCAGCAGTAGGAGAGGTATGTAATCAGGAGCCCTCCTGCTAAGGGTAGACAGCTGCTCGTTCCACCCCACCCCCCGCCTTAATTGGTTCTCCTCCCTTCCAACGGTGTTGAGGCGGGTGGGAACAGCAGGGGGTGAAGGTGCTGTGTTTAAAGAGGTGGAGTTATGCAGATCTAAAACGCGTGGATTGCAGCAGCAGCAAGCCGAAAAGTGCAGGCATGTAAGGGATCTAGAGGTTGACAACATGTCTTCTTAACGGGAGTCCAGGAGCTCATCTCCACAAATGGACTTTTCAGGATCCTTGGGTGGCTCCGTAGTTTGAAACCAATTCTGGTTATCGCTTCTCGGCCTTTTGGCTAAGATCAAGTGTAGTATCTGTTCTTATCAGTTTAATATCTGATACGTCCCCTATCTAGGGACCATATATTAAATGGATTTTTAGAACAGGGAGATGGAAAAAGAGCTTGCTCTGTCCACTCCACGCATTGACCTGGTATTGCAGTATCTCCAGGACCGGTGCACCCCTTCTTTAATGCAGTTTCTAAAATCAGAAAGAATTGAATTCAATGTTTTTTGTTCATTTTGCTTGTTTGTCGGATTTTGGGATGGACTCTTTGGCTTTGCTTTTCTTCTCCTCATTGGATTTTTCATGTTCAAAGTTGCAGAAGCCAGATTACAAGCTCATTTTGGTTCAACTTCAGCAACTGTGCATTGC
The DNA here is from genome assembly GCF_046119375.1 of Phyllobates terribilis. Classification (NCBI taxonomy): domain Eukaryota; kingdom Metazoa; phylum Chordata; class Amphibia; order Anura; family Dendrobatidae; genus Phyllobates; species Phyllobates terribilis. Next base: position 1,237,100 of record NW_027362798.1, on the reverse strand, counting down.
ATTGCCATGTAATGTGATGCAATGCTATCTTTCTAGCTCTCCCTTTTTACTTCCTTTTGGATAAACAGACATATTAGGCAAGCATTTTGGAGCTTTCACCTAAATAACTACAGGTGGTGAGATAAGCTGCACAATATAATTGACCTTTCAGTATATTGTTGCACACACACCATCTATTTAGCAAATGCCCTTGTTATCAACAGCAGCCTTTTAAACTCACCTGAGCTAACAGGTATGTGCGCTGGTTACTCTGCTGCGCTTAAAATTTCTTTTTTGGTTTGCTACAATGCCTTTTCTGAAACGTTGTCTCCTTCTGCTGGAACACTGACTTCTTTCATTTAATGCCTGCAGACTATAAAAGAGAACCCAACCCAAAAAGTTTGGTTGATTAGTCTGTGGCATTCTGTTAAACTGTTGCTTATGGCGGTCTCTGTGAGCTTCTCAGCGACATTCAGCCAGCCAGGTATCCTGCCTGCAGTAGATGGAATGTGGCAATGGAACGCTGGCTGCGCGTGTCATAATAGGCTCTGAGCCTTTATATACCTGTGCACAGCAGCAGCCACCTTCAGTCTGCTGCTGGACAGCCAGCAGCAGCAGCAGCAGGAGAGGTATGTAATCAGGAGCCCTCCTGCTAAGGGTAGACAGCTGCTCGTTCCACCCCACCCCCCGCCTTAATTGGTTCTCCTCCCTTCCAACGGTGTTGAGGCGGGTGGGAACAGCAGGGGGTGAAGGTGCTGTGTTTAAAGAGGTGGAGTTATGCAGATCTAAAACGCGTGGATTGCAGCAGCAGCAAGCCGAAAAGTGCAGGCATGTAAGGGATCTAGAGGTTGACAACATGTCTTCTTAACGGGAGTCCAGGAGCTCATCTCCACAAATGGACTTTTCAGGATCCTTGGGTGGCTCCGTAGTTTGAAACCAATTCTGGTTATCGCTTCTCGGCCTTTTGGCTAAGATCAAGTGTAGTATCTGTTCTTATCAGTTTAATATCTGATACGTCCCCTATCTGGGGACCATATATTAAATGGATTTTTAGAACAGGGAGATGGAAAAAGAGCTTGCTCTGTCCACTCCACGCATTGACCTGGTATTGCAGTATCTCCAGGACCGGTGCACCCCTTCTTTAATGCAGTTTCTAAAATCAGAAAGAATTGAATTCAATGTTTTTTGTTCATTTTGCTTGTTTGTCGGATTTTGGGATGGACTCTTTGGCTTTGCTTTTCTTCTCCTCATTGGATTTTTCATGTTCAAAGTTGCAGAAGCCAGATTACAAGCTCATTTTGGTTCAACTTCAGCAACTGTGCATTGCATTGCCATGTAATGTGATGCAATGCTATCTTTCTAGCTCTCCCTTTTTACTTCCTTTTGGATAAACAGACATATTAGGCAAGCATTTTGGAGCTTTCACCTAAATAACTACAGGTGGTGAGATAAGCTGCACAATATAATTGACCTTTCAGTATATTGTTGCACACACACCATCTATTTAGCAAATGCCCTTGTTATCAACAGCAGCCTTTTAAACTCACCTGAGCTAACAGGTATGTGCGCTGGTTACTCTGCTGCGCTTAAAATTTCTTTTTTGGTTTGCTACAATGCCTTTTCTGAAACGTTGTCTCCTTCTGCTGGAACACTGACTTCTTTCATTTAATGCCTGCAGACTATAAAAGAGAACCCAACCCAAAAAGTTTGGTTGATTAGTCTGTGGCATTCTGTTAAACTGTTGCTTATGGCGGTCTCTGTGAGCTTCTCAGCGACATTCAGCCAGCCAGGTATCCTGCCTGCAGTAGATGGAATGTGGCAATGGAACGCTGGCTGCGCGTGTCATAATAGGCTCTGAGCCTTTATATACCTGTGCACAGCAGCAGCCACCTTCAGTCTGCTGCTGGACAGCCAGCAGCAGCAGCAGCAGGAGAGGTATGTAATCAGGAGCCCTCCTGCTAAGGGTAGACAGCTGCTCGTTCCACCCCACCCCCCGCCTTAATTGGTTCTCCTCCCTTCCAACGGTGTTGAGGCGGGTGGGAACAGCAGGGGGTGAAGGTGCTGAGTTTAAAGAGGTGGAGTTATGCAGATCTAAAACGCGTGGATTGCAGCAGCAGCAAGCCGAAAAGTGCAGGCATGTAAGGGATCTAGAGGTTGACAACATGTCTTCTTAACGGGAGTCCAGGAGCTCATCTCCACAAATGGACTTTTCAGGATCCTTGGGTGGCTCCGTAGTTTGAAACCAATTCTGGTTATCGCTTCTCGGCCTTTTGGCTAAGATCAAGTGTAGTATCTGTTCTTATCAGTTTAATATCTGATACGTCCCCTATCTGGGGACCATATATTAAATGGATTTTTAGAACAGGGAGATGGAAAAAGAGCTTGCTCTGTCCACTCCACGCATTGACCTGGTATTGCAGTATCTCCAGGACCGGTGCACCCCTTCTTTAATGCAGTTTCTAAAATCAGAAAGAATTGAATTCAATGTTTTTTGTTCATTTTGCTTGTTTGTCGGATTTTGGGATGGACTCTTTGGCTTTGCTTTTCTTCTCCTCATTGGATTTTTCATGTTCAAAGTTGCAGAAGCCAGATTACAAGCTCATTTTGGTTCAACTTCAGCAACTGTGCATTGCATTGCCATGTAATGTGATGCAATGCTATCTTTCTAGCTCTCCCTTTTTACTTCCTTTTGGATAAACAGACATATTAGGCAAGCATTTTGGAGCTTTCACCTAAATAACTACAGGTGGTGAGATAAGCTGCACAATATAATTGACCTTTCAGTATATTGTTGCACACACACCATCTATTTAGCAAATGCCCTTGTTATCAACAGCAGCCTTTTAAACTCACCTGAGCTAACAGGTATGTGCGCTGGTTACTCTGCTGCGCTTAAAATTTCTTTTTTGGTTTGCTACAATGCCTTTTCTGAAACGTTGTCTCCTTCTGCTGGAACACTGACTTCTTTCATTTAATGCCTGCAGACTATAAAAGAGAACCCAACCCAAAAAGTTTGGTTGATTAGTCTGTGGCATTCTGTTAAACTGTTGCTTATGGCGGTCTCTGTGAGCTTCTCAGCGACATTCAGCCAGCCAGGTATCCTGCCTGCAGTAGATGGAATGTGGCAATGGAACGCTGGCTGCGCGTGTCATAATAGGCTCTGAGCCTTTATATACCTGTGCACAGCAGCAGCCACCTTCAGTCTGCTGCTGGACAGCCAGCAGCAGCAGCAGCAGGAGAGGTATGTAATCAGGAGCCCTCCTGCTAAGGGTAGACAGCTGCTCGTTCCACCCCACCCCCCGCCTTAATTGGTTCTCCTCCCTTCCAACGGTGTTGAGGCGGGTGGGAACAGCAGGGGGTGAAGGTGCTGTGTTTAAAGAGGTGGAGTTATGCAGATCTAAAACGCGTGGATTGCAGCAGCAGCAAGCCGAAAAGTGCAGGCATGTAAGGGATCTAGAGGTTGACAACATGTCTTCTTAACGGGAGTCCAGGAGCTCATCTCCACAAATGGACTTTTCAGGATCCTTGGGTGGCTCCGTAGTTTGAAACCAATTCTGGTTATCGCTTCTCGGCCTTTTGGCTAAGATCAAGTGTAGTATCTGTTCTTATCAGTTTAATATCTGATACGTCCCCTATCTGGGGACCATATATTAAATGGATTTTTAGAACAGGGAGATGGAAAAAGAGCTTGCTCTGTCCACTCCACGCATTGACCTGGTATTGCAGTATCTCCAGGACCGGTGCACCCCTTCTTTAATGCAGTTTCTAAAATCAGAAAGAATTGAATTCAATGTTTTTTGTTCATTTTGCTTGTTTGTCGGATTTTGGGATGGACTCTTTGGCTTTGCTTTTCTTCTCCTCATTGGATTTTTCATGTTCAAAGTTGCAGAAGCCAGATTACAAGCTCATTTTGGTTCAACTTCAGCAACTGTGCATTGCATTGCCATGTAATGTGATGCAATGCTATCTTTCTAGCTCTCCCTTTTTACTTCCTTTTGGATAAACAGACATATTAGGCAAGCATTTTGGAGCTTTCACCTAAATAACTACAGGTGGTGAGATAAGCTGCACAATATAATTGACCTTTCAGTATATTGTTGCACACACACCATCTATTTAGCAAATGCCCTTGTTATCAACAGCAGCCTTTTAAACTCACCTGAGCTAACAGGTATGTGCGCTGGTTACTCTGCTGCGCTTAAAATTTCTTTTTTGGTTTGCTACAATGCCTTTTCTGAAACGTTGTCTCCTTCTGCTGGAACACTGACTTCTTTCATTTAATGCCTGCAGACTATAAAAGAGAACCCAACCCAAAAAGTTTGGTTGATTAGTCTGTGGCATTCTGTTAAACTGTTGCTTATGGCGGTCTCTGTGAGCTTCTCAGCGACATTCAGCCAGCCAGGTATCCTGCCTGCAGTAGATGGAATGTGGCAATGGAACGCTGGCTGCGCATGTCATAATAGGCTCTGAGCCTTTATATACCTGTGCACAGCAGCAGCCACCTTCAGTCTGCTGCTGGACAGCCAGCAGCAGCAGCAGCAGGAGAGGTATGTAATCAGGAGCCCTCCTGCTAAGGGTAGACAGCTGCTCGTTCCACCCCACCCCCCGCCTTAATTGGTTCTCCTCCCTTCCAACGGTGTTGAGGCGGGTGGGAACAGCAGGGGGTGAAGGTGCTGTGTTTAAAGAGGTGGAGTTATGCAGATCTAAAACGCGTGGATTGCAGCAGCAGCAAGCCGAAAAGTGCAGGCATGTAAGGGATCTAGAGGTTGACAACATGTCTTCTTAACGGGAGTCCAGGAGCTCATCTCCACAAATGGACTTTTCAGGATCCTTGGGTGGCTCCGTAGTTTGAAACCAATTCTGGTTATCGCTTCTCGGCCTTTTGGCTAAGATCAAGTGTAGTATCTGTTCTTATCAGTTTAATATCTGATACGTCCCCTATCTGGGGACCATATATTAAATGGATTTTTAGAACAGGGAGATGGAAAAAGAGCTTGCTCTGTCCACTCCACGCATTGACCTGGTATTGCAGTATCTCCAGGACCGGTGCACCCCTTCTTTAATGCAGTTTCTAAAATCAGAAAGAATTGAATTCAATGTTTTTTGTTCATTTTGCTTGTTTGTCGGATTTTGGGATGGACTCTTTGGCTTTGCTTTTCTTCTCCTCATTGGATTTTTCATGTTCAAAGTTGCAGAAGCCAGATTACAAGCTCATTTTGGTTCAACTTCAGCAACTGTGCATTGCATTGCCATGTAATGTGATGCAATGCTATCTTTCTAGCTCTCCCTTTTTACTTCCTTTTGGATAAACAGACATATTAGGCAAGCATTTTGGAGCTTTCACCTAAATAACTACAGGTGGTGAGATAAGCTGCACAATATAATTGACCTTTCAGTATATTGTTGCACACACACCATCTATTTAGCAAATGCCCTTGTTATCAACAGCAGCCTTTTAAACTCACCTGAGCTAACAGGTATGTGCGCTGGTTACTCTGCTGCGCTTAAAATTTCTTTTTTGGTTTGCTACAATGCCTTTTCTGAAACGTTGTCTCCTTCTGCTGGAACACTGACTTCTTTCATTTAATGCCTGCAGACTATAAAAGAGAACCCAACCCAAAAAGTTTGGTTGATTAGTCTGTGGCATTCTGTTAAACTGTTGCTTATGGCGGTCTCTGTGAGCTTCTCAGCGACATTCAGCCAGCCAGGTATCCTGCCTGCAGTAGATGGAATGTGGCAATGGAACGCTGGCTGCGCGTGTCATAATAGGCTCTGAGCCTTTATATACCTGTGCACAGCAGCAGCCACCTTCAGTCTGCTGCTGGACAGCCAGCAGCAGCAGCAGCAGGAGAGGTATGTAATCAGGAGCCCTCCTGCTAAGGGTAGACAGCTGCTCGTTCCACCCCACCCCCCGCCTTAATTGGTTCTCCTCCCTTCCAACGGTGTTGAGGCGGGTGGGAACAGCAGGGGGTGAAGGTGCTGTGTTTAAAGAGGTGGAGTTATGCAGATCTAAAACGCGTGGATTGCAGCAGCAGCAAGCCGAAAAGTGCAGGCATGTAAGGGATCTAGAGGTTGACAACATGTCTTCTTAACGGGAGTCCAGGAGCTCATCTCCACAAATGGACTTTTCAGGATCCTTGGGTGGCTCCGTAGTTTGAAACCAATTCTGGTTATCGCTTCTCGGCCTTTTGGCTAAGATCAAGTGCAGTGATCTACCGGTTGCTGCCTTGGTCTTGGCTGAGAGGTGCCTTGGGTACCCGGCTCCTTGGCCTCGGGGGATCGCTGCATGTAGCAGTGCGGCTTCACCCCCTTGCTGCTTTTGGGGAGCCGGATTAGTCCCTGGGCAACGAGGGGCGATCAGCCTGCCTGCTTTTTTTAAGTAGGCGAGGAGGATTTTTGCCACGTTTGGTGTGAAGATATGGACGGGAGAAGCCCAAATATGCTGACCTGTGAAGAGGTCCCAGTTTTTGCAAAACTGAAGAATGCAGTGCGGTTTATTTTTTTGGATCCAGAGAAGAAGAAGTCTGGCTTGTTTTTTTTGGTAGAGAAGATTTTGTTTGGACTATTGGAAGTTCAAATGGAACAAGTTTTGTCTATGTTGGAGTTCCCGAAGAGAGGGATATATGATGTTATTTTTTGTTCAGAAGATATCTTTTCTGACTTTTGGAAGAGAATGGATCTAGTGAAGGAAGATTCGATACTTGAAGGTGTTTTTTTTGTGTCGCATTTTCCTAGGAAGGAAAGGCTAATAGTAATAAGGATGTATAGTCCTTTCATATTGGAAGAAGAGATCATGACCTTTTTATCCCGGTACTGTGAGAAAGTGAGTTCTGCTGGCAAAATGTTTAACCGATATGGTTTTTGGACCACGAGGTGGAGGTTCCTGGTCAAGTTCAAGGAAAGTTCGGATGGTGTTGTGGTACTCCCACCAAGTAGATTCAAAATCGGGACAGTTAATGGAGATATGTTCTTTACAGGTATGCCGAAGTTTTGTAGGCGTTGTAAACAGTATGGCCATGAAAAGGATTCCTGTACATTACAGTGGTGTGCCAAGTGTGAAGAAGTGGGACATAAGGCAGAGAATTGTGAAAAAAGTAAGAAATGTAATCTATGTGGTGGCAGTGGTCATTTATATGATTGCTGTCCTGTCAATAAAAGGGAGGAGAAGTCAGTTGACAAGGAAGATGGAAATGAAGAAGAGTCTGAAGCTGCCCCCCATGATGAAACGGAAGAGAACATATCTCAAAAGAAGGAGGAACAAATAAGAGATATAAGAAAAGAAGGTGATCATATGGAAGAAGATACTGAGAGTGATATCACAGGCGTTGAGATTGAAAATACTAGCTTGGAAGAAGAAGTGGAGGTGGATAGGGAGTCAGAAGATCAGGAGGAAAGTGAGTCCTCCAGTCAGGATGAAAAGGAAGGTGCTGTAAGTAATATGGAAGAGGAGGAGGAGGGTGAAGAAACTAGTGAAGAAGAAAGAGAGGATGTCGCATGTGAAGCCAGAGAAGAAATTGAAGGAGTTTTGTCATCTGGGAAGGACTCTAGTGAAGCAAAGGATGTTTCAGAAAAAAATATGAGGGAGATGGAGGAGAGACAAGAAGTGTTGAAAATGCTAGAGAGTTGTGAAGGGGGGAGTCAGGCTAGTCTAAGGCGCAAAGTGTGGAATAACATTTATAGCGATATGCATCGTTTTTTTTCAACTTACAGAATACCTCAGTCGTTGGCTAAAGAGGTAGAAGAAGCTTGGGATGGTCGGTTTCTGGATGGAAGGCTTTTGAATGCCTTGGCAGCATATGGCCTGAAGAGAGGAATGTTGCCTTAAATCGTAATGGTAAAGATTGTAATGTTGTGATGTAAAGAATATGGAATAACTGTATTGTGATAATATAAACGTATATATATAAAATAAGATTGGAAAAATGGATATATGACCCACAATGATGGATAACAACCTAATACCATTTGGAAATCATTGCAAAGCATGAAATGGTAAATATGGGACTTGTAATCTGAGTGGAAAAAAAAAAAAAAAAATCTGTTCTTATCAGTTTAATATCTGATACGTCCCCTATCTGGAGACCATATATTAAATGGATTTTTAGAACAGGGAGATGGAAAAAGAGCTTGCTCTGTCCACTCCACGCATTGACCTGGTATTGCAGTATCTCCAGGACCGGTGCACCCCTTCTTTAATGCAGTTTCTAAAATCAGAAAGAATTGAATTCAATGTTTTTTGTTCATTTTGCTTGTTTGTCGGATTTTGGGATGGACTCTTTGGCTTTGCTTTTCTTCTCCTCATTGGATTTTTCATGTTCAAAGTTGCAGAAGCCAGATTACAAGCTCATTTTGGTTCAACTTCAGCAACTGTGCATTGCATTGCCATGTAATGTGATGCAATGCTATCTTTCTAGCTCTCCCTTTTTACTTCCTTTTGGATAAACAGACATATTAGGCAAGCATTTTGGAGCTTTCACCTAAATAACTACAGGTGGTGAGATAAGCTGCACAATATAATTGACCTTTCAGTATATTGTTGCACACACACCATCTATTTAGCAAATGCCCTTGTTATCAACAGCAGCCTTTTAAACTCACCTGAGCTAACAGGTATGTGCGCTGGTTACTCTGCTGCGCTTAAAATTTCTTTTTTGGTTTGCTACAATGCCTTTTCTGAAACGTTGTCTCCTTCTGCTGGAACACTGACTTCTTTCATTTAATGCCTGCAGACTATAAAAGAGAACCCAACCCAAAAAGTTTGGTTGATTAGTCTGTGGCATTCTGTTAAACTGTTGCTTATGGCGGTCTCTGTGAGCTTCTCAGCGACATTCAGCCAGCCAGGTATCCTGCCTGCAGTAGATGGAATGTGGCAATGGAACGCTGGCTGCGCGTGTCATAATAGGCTCTGAGCCTTTATATACCTGTGCACAGCAGCAGCCACCTTCAGTCTGCTGCTGGACAGCCAGCAGCAGCAGCAGCAGGAGAGGTATGTAATCAGGAGCCCTCCTGCTAAGGGTAGACAGCTGCTCGTTCCACCCCACCCCCCGCCTTAATTGGTTCTCCTCCCTTCCAACGGTGTTGAGGCGGGTGGGAACAGCAGGGGGTGAAGGTGCTGTGTTTAAAGAGGTGGAGTTATGCAGATCTAAAACGCGTGGATTGCAGCAGCAGCAAGCCGAAAAGTGCAGGCATGTAAGGGATCTAGAGGTTGACAACATGTCTTCTTAACGGGAGTCCAGGAGCTCATCTCCACAAATGGACTTTTCAGGATCCTTGGGTGGCTCCGTAGTTTGAAACCAATTCTGGTTATCGCTTCTCGGCCTTTTGGCTAAGATCAAGTGTAGTATCTGTTCTTATCAGTTTAATATCTGATACGTCCCCTATCTGGGGACCATATATTAAATGGATTTTTAGAACAGGGAGATGGAAAAAGAGCTTGCTCTGTCCACTCCACGCATTGACCTGGTATTGCAGTATCTCCAGGACCGGTGCACCCCTTCTTTAATGCAGTTTCTAAAATCAGAAAGAATTGAATTCAATGTTTTTTGTTCATTTTGCTTGTTTGTCGGATTTTGGGATGGACTCTTTGGCTTTGCTTTTCTTCTCCTCATTGGATTTTTCATGTTCAAAGTTGCAGAAGCCAGATTACAAGCTCATTTTGGTTCAACTTCAGCAACTGTGCATTGCATTGCCATGTAATGTGATGCAATGCTATCTTTCTAGCTCTCCCTTTTTACTTCCTTTTGGATAAACAGACATATTAGGCAAGCATTTTGGAGCTTTCACCTAAATAACTACAGGTGGTGAGATAAGCTGCACAATATAATTGACCTTTCAGTATATTGTTGCACACACACCATCTATTTAGCAAATGCCCTTGTTATCAACAGCAGCCTTTTAAACTCACCTGAGCTAACAGGTATGTGCGCTGGTTACTCTGCTGCGCTTAAAATTTCTTTTTTGGTTTGCTACAATGCCTTTTCTGAAACGTTGTCTCCTTCTGCTGGAACACTGACTTCTTTCATTTAATGCCTGCAGACTATAAAAGAGAACCCAACCCAAAAAGTTTGGTTGATTAGTCTGTGGCATTCTGTTAAACTGTTGCTTATGGCGGTCTCTGTGAGCTTCTCAGCGACATTCAGCCAGCCAGGTATCCTGCCTGCAGTAGATGGAATGTGGCAATGGAACGCTGGCTGCGCGTGTCATAATAGGCTCTGAGCCTTTATATACCTGTGCACAGCAGCAGCCACCTTCAGTCTGCTGCTGGACAGCCAGCAGCAGCAGCAGCAGGAGAGGTATGTAATCAGGAGCCCTCCTGCTAAGGGTAGACAGCTGCTCGTTCCACCCCACCCCCCGCCTTAATTGGTTCTCCTCCCTTCCAACGGTGTTGAGGCGGGTGGGAACAGCAGGGGGTGAAGGTGCTGTGTTTAAAGAGGTGGAGTTATGCAGATCTAAAACGCGTGGATTGCAGCAGCAGCAAGCCGAAAAGTGCAGGCATGTAAGGGATCTAGAGGTTGACAACATGTCTTCTTAACGGGAGTCCAGGAGCTCATCTCCACAAATGGACTTTTCAGGATCCTTGGGTGGCTCCGTAGTTTGAAACCAATTCTGGTTATCGCTTCTCGGCCTTTTGGCTAAGATCAAGTGTAGTATCTGTTCTTATCAGTTTAATATCTGATACGTCCCCTATCTGGGGACCATATATTAAATGGATTTTTAGAACAGGGAGATGGAAAAAGAGCTTGCTCTGTCCACTCCACGCATTGACCTGGTATTGCAGTATCTCCAGGACCGGTGCACCCCTTCTTTAATGCAGTTTCTAAAATCAGAAAGAATTGAATTCAATGTTTTTTGTTCATTTTGCTTGTTTGTCGGATTTTGGGATGGACTCTTTGGCTTTGCTTTTCTTCTCCTCATTGGATTTTTCATGTTCAAAGTTGCAGAAGCCAGATTACAAGCTCATTTTGGTTCAACTTCAGCAACTGTGCATTGCATTGCCATGTAATGTGATGCAATGCTATCTTTCTAGCTCTCCCTTTTTACTTCCTTTTGGATAAACAGACATATTAGGCAAGCATTTTGGAGCTTTCACCTAAATAACTACAGGTGGTGAGATAAGCTGCACAATATAATTGACCTTTCAGTATATTGTTGCACACACACCATCTATTTAGCAAATGCCCTTGTTATCAACAGCAGCCTTTTAAACTCACCTGAGCTAACAGGTATGTGCGCTGGTTACTCTGCTGCGCTTAAAATTTCTTTTTTGGTTTGCTACAATGCCTTTTCTGAAACGTTGTCTCCTTCTGCTGGAACACTGACTTCTTTCATTTAATGCCTGCAGACTATAAAAGAGAACCCAACCCAAAAAGTTTGGTTGATTAGTCTGTGGCATTCTGTTAAACTGTTGCTTATGGCGGTCTCTGTGAGCTTCTCAGCGACATTCAGCCAGCCAGGTATCCTGCCTGCAGTAGATGGAATGTGGCAATGGAACGCTGGCTGCGCGTGTCATAATAGGCTCTGAGCCTTTATATACCTGTGCACAGCAGCAGCCACCTTCAGTCTGCTGCTGGACAGCCAGCAGCAGCAGCAGCAGGAGAGGTATGTAATCAGGAGCCCTCCTGCTAAGGGTAGACAGCTGCTCGTTCCACCCCACCCCCCGCCTTAATTGGTTCTCCTCCCTTCCAACGGTGTTGAGGCGGGTGGGAACAGCAGGGGGTGAAGGTGCTGTGTTTAAAGAGGTGGAGTTATGCAGATCTAAAACGCGTGGATTGCAGCAGCAGCAAGCCGAAAAGTGCAGGCATGTAAGGGATCTAGAGGTTGACAACATGTCTTCTTAACGGGAGTCCAGGAGCTCATCTCCACAAATGGACTTTTCAGGATCCTTGGGTGGCTCCGTAGTTTGAAACCAATTCTGGTTATCGCTTCTCGGCCTTTTGGCTAAGATCAAGTGTAGTATCTGTTCTTATCAGTTTAATATCTGATACGTCCCCTATCTGGGGACCATATATTAAATGGATTTTTAGAACAGGGAGATGGAAAAAGAGCTTGCTCTGTCCACTCCACGCATTGACCTGGTATTGCAGTATCTCCAGGACCGGTGCACCCCTTCTTTAATGCAGTTTCTAAAATCAGAAAGAATTGAATTCAATGTTTTTTGTTCATTTTGCTTGTTTGTCGGATTTTGGGATGGACTCTTTGGCTTTGCTTTTCTTCTCCTCATTGGATTTTTCATGTTCAAAGTTGCAGAAGCCAGATTACAAGCTCATTTTGGTTCAACTTCAGCAACTGTGCATTGCATTGCCATGTAATGTGATGCAATGCTATCTTTCTAGCTCTCCCTTTTTACTTCCTTTTGGATAAACAGACATATTAGGCAAGCATTTTGGAGCTTTCACCTAAATAACTACAGGTGGTGAGATAAGCTGCACAATATAATTGACCTTTCAGTATATTGTTGCACACACACCATCTATTTAGCAAATGCCCTTGTTATCAACAGCAGCCTTTTAAACTCACCTGAGCTAACAGGTATGTGCGCTGGTTACTCTGCTGCGCTTAAAATTTCTTTTTTGGTTTGCTACAATGCCTTTTCTGAAACGTTGTCTCCTTCTGCTGGAACACTGACTTCTTTCATTTAATGCCTGCAGACTATAAAAGAGAACCCAACCCAAAAAGTTTGGTTGATTAGTCTGTGGCATTCTGTTAAACTGTTGCTTATGGCGGTCTCTGTGAGCTTCTCAGCGACATTCAGCCAGCCAGGTATCCTGCCTGCAGTAGATGGAATGTGGCAATGGAACGCTGGCTGCGCGTGTCATAATAGGCTCTGAGCCTTTATATACCTGTGCACAGCAGCAGCCACCTTCAGTCTGCTGCTGGACAGCCAGCAGCAGCAGCAGCAGGAGAGGTATGGAATCAGGAGCCCTCCTGCTAAGGGTAGACAGCTGCTCGTTCCACCCCACCCCCTGCCTTAATTGGTTCTCCTCCCTTCCAACGGTGTTGAGGCGGGTGGGAACAGCAGGGGGTGAAGGTGCTGTGTTTAAAGAGGTGGAGTTATGCAGATCTAAAACGCGTGGATTGCAGCAGCAGCAAGCCGAAAAGTGCAGGCATGTAAGGGATCTAGAGGTTGACAACATGTCTTCTTAACGGGAGTCCAGGAGCTCATCTCCACAAATGGACTTTTCAGGATCCTTGGGTGGCTCCGTAGTTTGAAACCAATTCTGGTTATCGCTTCTCGGCCTTTTGGCTGCGGTCAAGTGTCTTGTACAGGCGACTGTGGTCCAGAAGGTACTCGGGTACCCCTCTCCTCGGCCTTGCAGGGTGACCCACTTCGGTGGGCTCCCCTGCCTGCTGCTATTGGGAGAGGGCTTAGTCCCAGGGTAACGGGTTGCGATCCCCCCCAGCCTCTCAGGTGTTTCTGTTTACAGAACTCTGAAAGGCGCAGATTGCAAGCGGTTTGCGATTTGCTTTTTCTTGTTGCGTTACCATGGAGGTTGACCCCAACCTCGTGCCTCACTATGCGAGGCTTAAAAACACTATCCGTATTCATTTCACAGAGGGCGGAAGTGATGAAAGGAAATTGCGGTACGTAGTCCAGGACGTGCTTGAAGGGCTCTTTCATGTGCAGAAGAACGAGATTCTCTCTATCCAGGATTATCCGAGGCGTGGCGATTATGACATCACCTTCACCGGGGAAGGCATTTTTCAGGATGTCCTGGTAAGAGCCAGAAAGGCAAAAAACAATCCTATTCTAAAAGGAATACAAGTTATCGAGCACGTCCTGGATGAGGTAAAAATGGTAATCCTTAAAGTATTTTCTCCTTTCGTTACTTCAGTGGAACTAACATGTTTTCTTTCAATGTACTTTAAAAGTGTAAAATGTATAGGGAAAGTACTTAATGAGTTTCACATATGGACGTCCAAATGGAAATTTCTAGTAACATGTGAAAGAGACCCTAATTTCCCAGGCGGTGTGAAACTCCCTCCTGCACGTTTTAAAATAGGTTCCTCAAATGGAGACTTCTTTTTTTCTGGTATGCCACCCTTTTGTAGAAACTGTGGAAAATATGGCCATTTTAAGGATGACTGTGAGGCAACCTGTAGAAACTGTGCTAGTACAGAACATGACACCAAAGAATGTCCTCATGATAAAAAATGTAATTTCTGCCAAAAACCTGGTCATTTTTATTTTTCATGCCCACATAGGTTCTGGGAGGCCGAACAGAGACGGAAGGAAAAGGCCAGGACATCCGAAAATGAACCAACAGGTCAGACCACCCCTCAGGAGGAGGAACAACAACCTGGAGCCTCAGCGAGCAAAGAGGGCAATTCGAGTGATGAGGAAAGCTCAGAGGTAATGAAGGGTAACTCCCAAGCAGTGAGGAAAAGTTGGCACCAAGACAACAGGGAGGCTAAAAGAAAGGCAGAAAAGGAACAAAAGGGCATGATCGGTAAAACCAAAAGAGACCGGCAGAAGGTTGACACCGAGCCCGAGGCAAAAACTGGGTTTCCTGGGCCTGAGTCTGAGGCTAACTGGACTACGGTGGGTCCCCATAAAAAGAAAAGAGGGAAGAAAGATGGTTCGAATGGAGCGGCTGATGGGGATCAGATGGACACATCTCCTGGTGGGGAGGTGGACGTTGGTCCCCCAAAAGTCCCGGACCCTGCTGACCCCGGTGGGGAGCCAGGCCTTGCCAGCTCCGTGAGCTCGGGTACATTGCCTTGTACCCAACCTTCCCCTGTGTGTCGGCCTCCCCTGGGTGCAGGGGAGCCACCTGGGGACCCACCTGATAAGGATCTGAATGGCCAGCCCATGGAGACCCAGGGTGCTGTTCCTCTTAGTTGTCTCCCAAGCTACTCACATGTAGCGTTGGGTCATTGTCTTGGTGAGTCAAGTTCCTCCTCCATGGAGTCCTTACTTACGATAAATTCGGACGAGGGAAGTAGCTCGAGCGTAAGTGGTCTGGCCGGTTCAGCGGATAGGAAGTAAGTTCCGTATTTCTGTTTTATATAATTTTTTTACTTTCCTCCAATGGCAGAACTTAAGGGCATTTCCCTCAATGTGAGGGGTCTAAAATCAAAAACCAGAAGAGTAACATTATTTAATTTTTTAACTTGTCTTACGGCTTCCGTCTTCTTTTTACAGGAATGCAATATCCCGCACACAGTATCCTACAAAAAATACAAAGAGGATTGGAAATGTGGCCCATCAGTGTGGTCCGGGTCAAATGTTACCGGATCAGCAGGGATAGCTATACTTTTTAAGGGAAACGTTCAAATTGATTTTATCCAAGAGATTTTACCAGGTCGTATGTTATTAGTTAAAGCTTTTATTAATGGTGTAAAATGGCAATTTTTAAATTTTTATGGGTCCCCAGATAAAAATGAAAGAGCTGACATGTTAGAGATTTTACCATTATTTATTAATACCTCTGAACCTTTTATCTTGGCAGGTGATTTTAATTGTATTTTAAAGGGTGAAAGTCGGCGCTCTACAGCCGTAAGTAGAAACTATGACAAAACTACCGGTATGTTAAGTAATATTTTAAGTGATTTTAGACTTGTTGATATTTATAAAGAATGCAACAAGACTAGTTCAGTAGAAGCCGGCTTTACCTGGAGCAATTTAAATTGCAGTTCAAGAATAGATTTTATATTCGGTTCAGAACAAATTTTACCTGATAAATGTGAAACCCACGATAATATCTTCTCAGATCATAAATTTTTATCTTTTAGTGTAAAAATTAATGCTAATAAAAAATGTGGGAAAAAAACTTGGAAAATGAATGTATCCCTTTTAAATGATTCTAAGATTTTATCGGATTTTATTGAATTTTATAAAAACTGCAGGAGGAAGAAAGATGTAAATGTCCCTATAAGTGCCTGGTGGGATAAAATGAAAAAAAAAATAAAAGATTTTTTTATTAAGAAAAGCATATATAAAGCAAAAGAAAAGCTAGAATTATATAATAATTTAAATACCCGGTTACAGACCTTATATAAACTTAGAGAAAATGGTCTAGAAGTAGAAAAAGATATTAAAATACTGAAAGAAGAAATAACAAAATCACTAGAACAAAAAGGGAAAGAGCTCATTTTCCGCTCCAGAATAAAACACGTGGAGGAAGACGAAAAATGTTCTAGATATTTTTTTAAAAAAATTAGAGAGAAAAAAACAGTAATTGAAGATATAGATGGAGAGAAAAATATGGGAAAAATTTTGGAAAAGGTACATGGTTACTATTTTAATCTTTTTAATGATAAAAGAATAGATGAAAATATAATGCAAAATTCTCTAGAAGAAATAACATCTGTTTTAGATACCGCCTCCCAAGAGTTTTTATCACAAAACATAACAAAAGAAGAAATTTTACAAACCATAAAAAGTTTTAAAATTGGAAAAGTCCCTGGATCAGACGGTATTCCTATAGAGTTTTATGTAAAATTTTATGATATTTTAAAAGAGGATCTGTTTTATGTTTTTACTGAAGTTTTTAATGATAAGGTTTTATTAAAATCCTGGAAAAAAGGGGAGGTCTCATTATTATATAAGAAAGGTGATAAGACAGACTTAAAAAACTGGAGACCTATAACCCTACTAAACTGTGACTATAAAATAATGGCAAAAATTTGTGCAAACCGCCTTAAAAAAATTATAGGAAAAATAATCCACTCAAACCAAGTATGTGGTGTGCCTGAGCGCAGTATCTGGGACAATCTAAACCTTGTTAAAGACTGTATTGAAGACATTAAAAACAGAAAAGGGAAGATGGCAATTTTATCAATTGACTTCGAAAAAGCTTTTGATCAGATTTCTCATTTTTATCTTTTTAAGGTTTTAGAAAAAATGGGCATACCAGAAAGGTTTTTATTATCTCTTAAAGCGTTTTATAAGGACTGCACAAGTAAGATTTTAGTAAATGGTTTCAAGACACAAGATGTTTTTTTAAAATCAGGGGTAAAACAGGGGTGCCCCCTGTCCCCACTACTTTTTATTTGTGCTCTTGAGCCACTTTTATGTGCAATCCGTAGAGATAGACAAATATGTGGTATCCCTCTACCTGGAAGCAAAGGAACAGAAGCAAAAGTGGTGGGTTACATGGACGATGTGGCGGTCCTTTGCCGAGATGCACCATCACTACAAAACTCACTCAAACAGATCCAATCCTTTTGTACAGCTTCTGGTTTTAAGGTTAATTTTAATAAGAGTAGTATTTTAAATATTGGGGAGATGATTTTACACGATGTTTTTATTCCAATAACTGACTCTATTAATATTTTAGGTATTTCTTTCTGTGAATCCAATAATGGTCTAAATAACTGGGAGGCGGTAGCTCAGAAAGTGAATACGAAAATATGTATGTGGAATATGAGAAAATTAACGATGGAGGGTAAAGTATTAATTATAAAAATGGTCATTTTGCCTCTTTTATTGTATTTGAGTTTGGTTTTCCCTCCCCCTGTAAATATTTTAAAAAAGATCACTAAAGCATGTTTTACTTTTTTCTGGAGTTCTAAGATGGAGAAATTAAAAAGAGAAATTGTAACAAAACCAAAGCTCAAAGGTGGGAAAGACTTTCCAGATTTTAGTAGGTTCCTTTTAATTAAATTTTTTTGCTTCTGTTTTAATGCCCTTTTTAAAAATCACTATTGGTCCTTTTTTATGCGTTATAACACTGGTTTTTTTATGAGAAAGTTTGGGTGGTTTGAAACGGTTTTATCATCTCCATATGCTTTTAAACTGCCAACGCATTATTTAATTTTAGAAAAAATAGTGATTCATTTTAATTTAGGGGGTAAAGAAGCGGGAGATCTACAAAATAGTAAGAAATTAATTAAAAGTCTTTGTAAAAATGAAGAGTTATGTAACATTGAGCGCTATGATGATGAACAAATATTGAATATATGGAAAGTCATTAATGCAAAATATCTTTTTAATATACAGAAAGATTTGGCTTGGAGCTGCGCACACCAATGTCTTCCGTGCCGGGCATTCCAACATAGAAGAGGACTCGTAAGGTCTGCCATTTGCCCAAGAAGCGGATGTCAAGAGGAGGAATCAGTGAAACATCTACTATGGACTTGTCCTTTTGCAAAAGCGTTCTGGAGAAAATTGCTCCCTCTGATGGAAAAAGTGGCAGACCTCAAAGACTTTAACTACGCCACAATACTTTATGGACTTATGGAATGCCCAACAGAAGACCAAAAAATTATGGCATGGAAGACAATAAATTGCGCCAAAATAGCTCTCTGGAAAGCCCGAAATATTTTAATTTTTAATCATGATGAATTGTCTTTAAATGATGTTTTTAGTTTTTGTTTAAGTGAAATGTATGTATATTTTTTATTAGATAAAAAAAATAATCCAAATATCTCCCTAAAATGGGATGTCAATGTATGGAACACATTTTGAATTTTTGTAACATTTTATTAATTTGAATATATGCAAATTTTTATCCTATTTGAATAATTTATGTTTTTAAGTCTCGTATGTTTCGAGACAATGTATAAAAATTTGTAATGATGTAAAATGTTGCTTTTATTTCTGTACATCTGTGTAATTTTTAAATAAAACTGGTTTTATCCCTGTGAGGGGATAGCCAAATTAAAAAAAATCTGTTCTTATCAGTTTAATATCTGATACGTCCCCTATCTGGGGACCATATATTAAATGGATTTTTAGAACAGGGAGATGGAAAAAGAGCTTGCTCTGTCCACTCCACGCATTGACCTGGTATTGCAGTATCTCCAGGACCGGTGCACCCCTTCTTTAATGCAGTTTCTAAAATCAGAAAGAATTGAATTCAATGTTTTTTGTTCATTTTGCTTGTTTGTCGGATTTTGGGATGGACTCTTTGGCTTTGCTTTTCTTCTCCTCATTGGATTTTTCATGTTCAAAGTTGCAGAAGCCAGATTACAAGCTCATTTTGGTTCAACTTCAGCAACTGTGCATTGCATTGCCATGTAATGTGATGCAATGCTATCTTTCTAGCTCTCCCTTTTTACTTCCTTTTGGATAAACAGACATATTAGGCAAGCATTTTGGAGCTTTCACCTAAATAACTACAGGTGGTGAGATAAGCTGCACAATATAATTGACCTTTCAGTATATTGTTGCACACACACCATCTATTTAGCAAATGCCCTTGTTATCAACAGCAGCCTTTTAAACTCACCTGAGCTAACAGGTATGTGCGCTGGTTACTCTGCTGCGCTTAAAATTTCTTTTTTGGTTTGCTACAATGCCTTTTCTGAAACGTTGTCTCCTTCTGCTGGAACACTGACTTCTTTCATTTAATGCCTGCAGACTATAAAAGAGAACCCAACCCAAAAAGTTTGGTTGATTAGTCTGTGGCATTCTGTTAAACTGTTGCTTATGGCGGTCTCTGTGAGCTTCTCAGCGACATTCAGCCAGCCAGGTATCCTGCCTGCAGTAGATGGAATGTGGCAATGGAACGCTGGCTGCGCGTGTCATAATAGGCTCTGAGCCTTTATATACCTGTGCACAGCAGCAGCCACCTTCAGTCTGCTGCTGGACAGCCAGCAGCAGCAGCAGCAGGAGAGGTATGTAATCAGGAGCCCTCCTGCTAAGGGTAGACAGCTGCTCGTTCCACCCCACCCCCCGCCTTAATTGGTTCTCCTCCCTTCCAACGGTGTTGAGGCGGGTGGGAACAGCAGGGGGTGAAGGTGCTGTGTTTAAAGAGGTGGAGTTATGCAGATCTAAAACGCGTGGATTGCAGCAGCAGCAAGCCGAAAAGTGCAGGCATGTAAGGGATCTAGAGGTTGACAACATGTCTTCTTAACGGGAGTCCAGGAGCTCATCTCCACAAATGGACTTTTCAGGATCCTTGGGTGGCTCCATAGTTTGAAACCAATTCTGGTTATCGCTTCTCGGCCTTTTGGCTAAGATCAAGTGTAGTATCTGTTCTTATCAGTTTAATATCTGATACGTCCCCTATCTGGGGACCATATATTAAATGGATTTTTAGAACAGGGAGATGGAAAAAGAGCTTGCTCTGTCCACTCCACGCATTGACCTGGTATTGCAGTATCTCCAGGACCGATGCACCCCTTCTTTAATGCAGTTTCTAAAATCAGAAAGAATTGAATTCAATGTTTTTTGTTCATTTTGCTTGTTTGTCGGATTTTGGGATGGACTCTTTGGCTTTGCTTTTCTTCTCCTCATTGGATTTTTCATGTTCAAAGTTGCAGAAGCCAGATTACAAGCTCATTTTGGTTCAACTTCAGCAACTGTGCATTGCATTGCCATGTAATGTGATGCAATGCTATCTTTCTAGCTCTCCCTTTTTACTTCCTTTTGGATAAACAGACATATTAGGCAAGCATTTTGGAGCTTTCACCTAAATAACTACAGGTGGTGAGATAAGCTGCACAATATAATTGACCTTTCAGTATATTGTTGCACACACACCATCTATTTAGCAAATGCCCTTGTTATCAACAGCAGCCTTTTAAACTCACCTGAGCTAACAGGTATGTGCGCTGGTTACTCTGCTGCGCTTAAAATTTCTTTTTTGGTTTGCTACAATGCCTTTTCTGAAACGTTGTCTCCTTCTGCTGGAACACTGACTTCTTTCATTTAATGCCTGCAGACTATAAAAGAGAACCCAACCCAAAAAGTTTGGTTGATTAGTCTGTGGCATTCTGTTAAACTGTTGCTTATGGCGGTCTCTGTGAGCTTCTCAGCGACATTCAGCCAGCCAGGTATCCTGCCTGCAGTAGATGGAATGTGGCAATGGAACGCTGGCTGCGCGTGTCATAATAGGCTCTGAGCCTTTATATACCTGTGCACAGCAGCAGCCACCTTCAGTCTGCTGCTGGACAGCCAGCAGCAGCAGCAGCAGCAGGAGAGGTATGTAATCAGGAGCCCTCCTGCTAAGGGTAGACAGCTGCTCGTTCCACCCCACCCCCCGCCTTAATTGGTTCTCCTCCCTTCCAACGGTGTTGAGGCGGGTGGGAACAGCAGGGGGTGAAGGTGCTGTGTTTAAAGAGGTGGAGTTATGCAGATCTAAAACGCGTGGATTGCAGCAGCAGCAAGCCGAAAAGTGCAGGCATGTAAGGGATCTAGAGGTTGACAACATGTCTTCTTAACGGGAGTCCAGGAGCTCATCTCCACAAATGGACTTTTCAGGATCCTTGGGTGGCTCCGTAGTTTGAAACCAATTCTGGTTATCGCTTCTCGGCCTTTTGGCTAAGATCAAGTGCAGTGATTTAGCGATTGCTGCCTTGGTTTTGGTTGGAGGTGTCTGGGGTACCTGGCTCGTCGGCCTTGGGGGATCGTCCTTACTTAATTGTGGGGACTTCACCCCCTTGCTGCTATAGGCGTGTCGGCTTAGTCCCCAGACAACGGGAAGCGATCATACTCGCTCCTTCTGTGTGTTGGAGTGGAGATTACGCTAATTCTGTTGGAGAATCATGGCAACAGAGGCGGAGTTGTGGCCGAAGTTGGAGGTTCCAGAACATGCACGTGTGGAGACCGCTTTCCGGATTTTTGTCCGGAGAGACTGTCAGAAGGTTAAGGACTTTCGGTTTATTATGAAGGAGATCATCTTGGGTGTCGCAAAGGTGAAAAAAGAAGACATCGTGGCAGTTATGGATTATCCCCAAAAGGGTGTCTATGACGTGTTTTTTGAGTCTAGGAAGATTTTGGAGAACTATATGGATTCTTTTGATGAATTGAGACATGAGAAGTTTGTTGGAATTCGGTTTCAACGTCACGTATTTAGTAGTGAAAAGATGGTGACAGTGAAGATGTTTTCACCACTGGTTCCAGAAGAGGACATTGTCACGTTTTTGAGTGGTTTTGCCAAGTCTGTAGTATCAAAAGGTAAAGTAATGAATGAATTCGGAGTATGGACGGGAAAGTGGAAATTTTTTGTGGAATTTAACATGAACAAGGATAGGAGTTTTTCCTACCCGCCTCAAAGGTTTAAGCTTGGTAAAGTAAGTGGGAATTTATTCTTTAATGGGATGGATTCCTTTTGTTCAATTTGTGAGGTATATGGTCATAAACGTGAAGACTGTACTGCAGAAAAGTGTTGGAAGTGTAAAGCGGAAGGACATGTTTCTAAATCATGTCCAGTAGAAAGGAATAAGTGTAACCTGTGTATGGAAATTGGGCATAGGTTTAAGGAATGCCCAAAGAGAAAGAGTAATAAGGAGAAGATGGAAAGTGCAAAGGCGGAAAAGAAAGAAAAAAAGAAGACGGTAGAGGTTCAGAGGCAAACAGAAGAGGAGGAAGCTGATAAAGAAATGGACAAAGTTAAAAAAGGAATTGCGGAAATGAAGGGAAGTGGTGTGTGTTTTGAAGCTTTTTTTCCAAAGGTAATCGCAAGTGTTAAGGCAAATAAAGAGAGGTTTTTTGAAACCTATAAGGTGGGAAGGACATGGATAGATTATGTGAATACAAACTTTGAATCTTTCTCGCAAGAGAAAGGACTGTTGGAGTATCTAACATATTATGCGTTGAAGGGAGGAATGCAGTAATGTGTTTTGTTTCCTTCCTCTATATATTATGTGTCTGAGAGGAAATACTGGTTGTTGTTTTGTTTTTTTTGTATATGCATTAAATAATGTTTTTTTGTTTTAAAATGACACGATGATGGATTTGGTCCATCACCGTTTTCAGAAGTATGGAATCGAGATGGTACTTGTAATCTGAGTGTTATGGGAAAAAAAAAAAAAAAAAATCTGTTCTTATCAGTTTAATATCTGATACGTCCCCTATCTGGGGACCATATATTAAATGGATTTTTAGAACAGGGAGATGGAAAAAGAGCTTGCTCTGTCCACTCCACGCATTGACCTGGTATTGCAGTATCTCCAGGACCGGTGCACCCCTTCTTTAATGCAGTTTCTAAAATCAGAAAGAATTGAATTCAATGTTTTTTGTTCATTTTGCTTGTTTGTCGGATTTTGGGATGGACTCTTTGGCTTTGCTTTTCTTCTCCTCATTGGATTTTTCATGTTCAAAGTTGCAGAAGCCAGATTACAAGCTCATTTTGGTTCAACTTCAGCAACTGTGCATTGCATTGCCATGTAATGTGATGCAATGCTATCTTTCTAGCTCTCCCTTTTTACTTCCTTTTGGATAAACAGACATATTAGGCAAGCATTTTGGAGCTTTCACCTAAATAACTACAGGTGGTGAGATAAGCTGCACAATATAATTGACCTTTCAGTATATTGTTGCACACACACCATCTATTTAGCAAATGCCCTTGTTATCAACAGCAGCCTTTTAAACTCACCTGAGCTAACAGGTATGTGCGCTGGTTACTCTGCTGCGCTTAAAATTTCTTTTTTGGTTTGCTACAATGCCTTTTCTGAAACGTTGTCTCCTTCTGCTGGAACACTGACTTCTTTCATTTAATGCCTGCAGACTATAAAAGAGAACCCAACCCAAAAAGTTTGGTTGATTAGTCTGTGGCATTCTGTTAAACTGTTGCTTATGGCGGTCTCTGTGAGCTTCTCAGCGACATTCAGCCAGCCAGGTATCCTGCCTGCAGTAGATGGAATGTGGCAATGGAACGCTGGCTGCGCGTGTCATAATAGGCTCTGAGCCTTTATATACCTGTGCACAGCAGCAGCCACCTTCAGTCTGCTGCTGGACAGCCAGCAGCAGCAGCAGCAGGAGAGGTATGTAATCAGGAGCCCTCCTGCTAAGGGTAGACAGCTGCTCGTTCCACCCCACCCCCGCCTTAATTGGTTCTCCTCCCTTCCAACGGTGTTGAGGCGGGTGGGAACAGCAGGGGGTGAAGGTGCTGTGTTTAAAGAGGTGGAGTTATGCAGATCTAAAACGCGTGGATTGCAGCAGCAGCAAGCCGAAAAGTGCAGGCATGTAAGGGATCTAGAGGTTGACAACATGTCTTCTTAACGGGAGTCCAGGAGCTCATCTCCACAAATGGACTTTTCAGGATCCTTGGGTGGCTCCGTAGTTTGAAACCAATTCTGGTTATCGCTTCTCGGCCTTTTGGCTAAGATCAAGTGTAGTATCTGTTCTTATCAGTTTAATATCTGATACGTCCCCTATCTGGGGACCATATATTAAATGGATTTTTAGAACAGGGAGATGGAAAAAGAGCTTGCTCTGTCCACTCCACGCATTGACCTGGTATTGCAGTATCTCCAGGACCGGTGCACCCCTTCTTTAATGCAGTTTCTAAAATCAGAAAGAATTGAATTCAATGTTTTTTGTTCATTTTGCTTGTTTGTCGGATTTTGGGATGGACTCTTTGGCTTTGCTTTTCTTCTCCTCATTGGATTTTTCATGTTCAAAGTTGCAGAAGCCAGATTACAAGCTCATTTTGGTTCAACTTCAGCAACTGTGCATTGCATTGCCATGTAATGTGATGCAATGCTATCTTTCTAGCTCTCCCTTTTTACTTCCTTTTGGATAAACAGACATATTAGGCAAGCATTTTGGAGCTTTCACCTAAATAACTACAGGTGGTGAGATAAGCTGCACAATATAATTGACCTTTCAGTATATTGTTGCACACACACCATCTATTTAGCAAATGCCCTTGTTATCAACAGCAGCCTTTTAAACTCACCTGAGCTAACAGGTATGTGCGCTGGTTACTCTGCTGCGCTTAAAATTTCTTTTTTGGTTTGCTACAATGCCTTTTCTGAAACGTTGTCTCCTTCTGCTGGAACACTGACTTCTTTCATTTAATGCCTGCAGACTATAAAAGAGAACCCAACCCAAAAAGTTTGGTTGATTAGTCTGTGGCATTCTGTTAAACTGTTGCTTATGGCGGTCTCTGTGAGCTTCTCAGCGACATTTAGCCAGCCAGGTATCCTGCCTGCAGTAGATGGAATGTGGCAATGGAACGCTGGCTGCGCGTGTCATAATAGGCTCTGAGCCTTTATATACCTGTGCACAGCAGCAGCCACCTTCAGTCTGCTGCTGGACAGCCAGCAGCAGCAGCAGCAGGAGAGGTATGTAATCAGGAGCCCTCCTGCTAAGGGTAGACAGCTGCTCGTTCCACCCCACCCCCCGCCTTAATTGGTTCTCCTCCCTTCCAACGGTGTTGAGGCGGGTGGGAACAGCAGGGGGTGAAGGTGCTGTGTTTAAAGAGGTGGAGTTATGCAGATCTAAAACGCGTGGATTGCAGCAGCAGCAAGCCGAAAAGTGCAGGCATGTAAGGGATCTAGAGGTTGACAACATGTCTTCTTAACGGGAGTCCAGGAGCTCATCTCCACAAATGGACTTTTCAGGATCCTTGGGTGGCTCCGTAGTTTGAAACCAATTCTGGTTATCGCTTCTCGGCCTTTTGGCTAAGATCAAGTGTAGTATCTGTTCTTATCAGTTTAATATCTGATACGTCCCCTATCTGGGGACCATATATTAAATGGATTTTTAGAACAGGGAGATGGAAAAAGAGCTTGCTCTGTCCACTCCACGCATTGACCTGGTATTGCAGTATCTCCAGGACCGGTGCACCCCTTCTTTAATGCAGTTTCTAAAATCAGAAAGAATTGAATTCAATGTTTTTTGTTCATTTTGCTTGTTTGTCGGATTTTGGGATGGACTCTTTGGCTTTGCTTTTCTTCTCCTCATTGGATTTTTCATGTTCAAAGTTGCAGAAGCCAGATTACAAGCTCATTTTGGTTCAACTTCAGCAACTGTGCATTGCATTGCCATGTAATGTGATGCAATGCTATCTTTCTAGCTCTCCCTTTTTACTTCCTTTTGGATAAACAGACATATTAGGCAAGCATTTTGGAGCTTTCACCTAAATAACTACAGGTGGTGAGATAAGCTGCACAATATAATTGACCTTTCAGTATATTGTTGCACACACACCATCTATTTAGCAAATGCCCTTGTTATCAACAGCAGCCTTTTAAACTCACCTGAGCTAACAGGTATGTGCGCTGGTTACTCTGCTGCGCTTAAAATTTCTTTTTTGGTTTGCTACAATGCCTTTTCTGAAACGTTGTCTCCTTCTGCTGGAACACTGACTTCTTTCATTTAATGCCTGCAGACTATAAAAGAGAACCCAACCCAAAAAGTTTGGTTGATTAGTCTGTGGCATTCTGTTAAACTGTTGCTTATGGCGGTCTCTGTGAGCTTCTCAGCGACATTCAGCCAGCCAGGTATCCTGCCTGCAGTAGATGGAATGTGGCAATGGAACGCTGGCTGCGCGTGTCATAATAGGCTCTGAGCCTTTATATACCTGTGCACAGCAGCAGCCACCTTCAGTCTGCTGCTGGACAGCCAGCAGCAGCAGCAGCAGGAGAGGTATGTAATCAGGAGCCCTCCTGCTAAGGGTAGACAGCTGCTCGTTCCACCCCACCCCCCGCCTTAATTGGTTCTCCTCCCTTCCAACGGTGTTGAGGCGGGTGGGAACAGCAGGGGGTGAAGGTGCTGTGTTTAAAGAGGTGGAGTTATGCAGATCTAAAACGCGTGGATTGCAGCAGCAGCAAGCCGAAAAGTGCAGGCATGTAAGGGATCTAGAGGTTGACAACATGTCTTCTTAACGGGAGTCCAGGAGCTCATCTCCACAAATGGACTTTTCAGGATCCTTGGGTGGCTCCGTAGTTTGAAACCAATTCTGGTTATCGCTTCTCGGCCTTTTGGCTAAGATCAAGTGTAGTATCTGTTCTTATCAGTTTAATATCTGATACGTCCCCTATCTGGGGACCATATATTAAATGGATTTTTAGAACAGGGAGATGGAAAAAGAGCTTGCTCTGTCCACTCCACGCATTGACCTGGTATTGCAGTATCTCCAGGACCGGTGCACCCCTTCTTTAATGCAGTTTCTAAAATCAGAAAGAATTGAATTCAATGTTTTTTGTTCATTTTGCTTGTTTGTCGGATTTTGGGATGGACTCTTTGGCTTTGCTTTTCTTCTCCTCATTGGATTTTTCATGTTCAAAGTTGCAGAAGCCAGATTACAAGCTCATTTTGGTTCAACTTCAGCAACTGTGCATTGCATTGCCATGTAATGTGATGCAATGCTATCTTTCTAGCTCTCCCTTTTTACTTCCTTTTGGATAAACAGACATATTAGGCAAGCATTTTGGAGCTTTCACCTAAATAACTACAGGTGGTGAGATAAGCTGCACAATATAATTGACCTTTCAGTATATTGTTGCACACACACCATCTATTTAGCAAATGCCCTTGTTATCAACAGCAGCCTTTTAAACTCACCTGAGCTAACAGGTATGTGCGCTGGTTACTCTGCTGCGCTTAAAATTTCTTTTTTGGTTTGCTACAATGCCTTTTCTGAAACGTTGTCTCCTTCTGCTGGAACACTGACTTCTTTCATTTAATGCCTGCAGACTATAAAAGAGAACCCAACCCAAAAAGTTTGGTTGATTAGTCTGTGGCATTCTGTTAAACTGTTGCTTATGGCGGTCTCTGTGAGCTTCTCAGCGACATTCAGCCAGCCAGGTATCCTGCCTGCAGTAGATGGAATGTGGCAATGGAACGCTGGCTGCGCGTGTCATAATAGGCTCTGAGCCTTTATATACCTGTGCACAGCAGCAGCCACCTTCAGTCTGCTGCTGGACAGCCAGCAGCAGCAGCAGCAGGAGAGGTATGTAATCAGGAGCCCTCCTGCTAAGGGTAGACAGCTGCTCGTTCCACCCCACCCCCCGCCTTAATTGGTTCTCCTCCCTTCCAACGGTGTTGAGGCGGGTGGGAACAGCAGGGGGTGAAGGTGCTGTGTTTAAAGAGGTGGAGTTATGCAGATCTAAAACGCGTGGATTGCAGCAGCAGCAAGCCGAAAAGTGCAGGCATGTAAGGGATCTAGAGGTTGACAACATGTCTTCTTAACGGGAGTCCAGGAGCTCATCTCCACAAATGGACTTTTCAGGATCCTTGGGTGGCTCCGTAGTTTGAAACCAATTCTGGTTATCGCTTCTCGGCCTTTTGGCTAAGATCAAGTGTAGTATCTGTTCTTATCAGTTTAATATCTGATACGTCCCCTATCTGGGGACCATATATTAAATGGATTTTTAGAACAGGGAGATGGAAAAAGAGCTTGCTCTGTCCACTCCACGCATTGACCTGGTATTGCAGTATCTCCAGGACCGGTGCACCCCTTCTTTAATGCAGTTTCTAAAATCAGAAAGAATTGAATTCAATGTTTTTTGTTCATTTTGCTTGTTTGTCGGATTTTGGGATGGACTCTTTGGCTTTGCTTTTCTTCTCCTCATTGGATTTTTCATGTTCAAAGTTGCAGAAGCCAGATTACAAGCTCATTTTGGTTCAACTTCAGCAACTGTGCATTGCATTGCCATGTAATGTGATGCAATGCTATCTTTCTAGCTCTCCCTTTTTACTTCCTTTTGGATAAACAGACATATTAGGCAAGCATTTTGGAGCTTTCACCTAAATAACTACAGGTGGTGAGATAAGCTGCACAATATAATTGACCTTTCAGTATATTGTTGCACACACACCATCTATTTAGCAAATGCCCTTGTTATCAACAGCAGCCTTTTAAACTCACCTGAGCTAACAGGTATGTGCGCTGGTTACTCTGCTGCGCTTAAAATTTCTTTTTTGGTTTGCTACAATGCCTTTTCTGAAACGTTGTCTCCTTCTGCTGGAACACTGACTTCTTTCATTTAATGCCTGCAGACTATAAAAGAGAACCCAACCCAAAAAGTTTGGTTGATTAGTCTGTGGCATTCTGTTAAACTGTTGCTTATGGCGGTCTCTGTGAGCTTCTCAGCGACATTCAGCCAGCCAGGTATCCTGCCTGCAGTAGATGGAATGTGGCAATGGAACGCTGGCTGCGCGTGTCATAATAGGCTCTGAGCCTTTATATACCTGTGCACAGCAGCAGCCACCTTCAGTCTGCTGCTGGACAGCCAGCAGCAGCAGCAGCAGGAGAGGTATGTAATCAGGAGCCCTCCTGCTAAGGGTAGACAGCTGCTCGTTCCACCCCACCCCCCGCCTTAATTGGTTCTCCTCCCTTCCAACGGTGTTGAGGCGGGTGGGAACAGCAGGGGGTGAAGGTGCTGTGTTTAAAGAGGTGGAGTTATGCAGATCTAAAACGCGTGGATTGCAGCAGCAGCAAGCCGAAAAGTGCAGGCATGTAAGGGATCTAGAGGTTGACAACATGTCTTCTTAACGGGAGTCCAGGAGCTCATCTCCACAAATGGACTTTTCAGGATCCTTGGGTGGCTCCGTAGTTTGAAACCAATTCTGGTTATCGCTTCTCGGCCTTTTGGCTAAGATCAAGTGTAGTATCTGTTCTTATCAGTTTAATATCTGATACGTCCCCTATCTGGGGACCATATATTAAATGGATTTTTAGAACAGGGAGATGGAAAAAGAGCTTGCTCTGTCCACTCCACGCATTGACCTGGTATTGCAGTATCTCCAGGACCGGTGCACCCCTTCTTTAATGCAGTTTCTAAAATCAGAAAGAATTGAATTCAATGTTTTTTGTTCATTTTGCTTGTTTGTCGGATTTTGGGATGGACTCTTTGGCTTTGCTTTTCTTCTCCTCATTGGATTTTTCATGTTCAAAGTTGCAGAAGCCAGATTACAAGCTCATTTTGGTTCAACTTCAGCAACTGTGCATTGCATTGCCATGTAATGTGATGCAATGCTATCTTTCTAGCTCTCCCTTTTTACTTCCTTTTGGATAAACAGACATATTAGGCAAGCATTTTGGAGCTTTCACCTAAATAACTACAGGTGGTGAGATAAGCTGCACAATATAATTGACCTTTCAGTATATTGTTGCACACACACCATCTATTTAGCAAATGCCCTTGTTATCAACAGCAGCCTTTTAAACTCACCTGAGCTAACAGGTATGTGCGCTGGTTACTCTGCTGCGCTTAAAATTTCTTTTTTGGTTTGCTACAATGCCTTTTCTGAAACGTTGTCTCCTTCTGCTGGAACACTGACTTCTTTCATTTAATGCCTGCAGACTATAAAAGAGAACCCAACCCAAAAAGTTTGGTTGATTAGTCTGTGGCATTCTGTTAAACTGTTGCTTATGGCGGTCTCTGTGAGCTTCTCAGCGACATTCAGCCAGCCAGGTATCCTGCCTGCAGTAGATGGAATGTGGCAATGGAACGCTGGCTGCGCGTGTCATAATAGGCTCTGAGCCTTTATATACCTGTGCACAGCAGCAGCCACCTTCAGTCTGCTGCTGGACAGCCAGCAGCAGCAGCAGCAGGAGAGGTATGTAATCAGGAGCCCTCCTGCTAAGGGTAGACAGCTGCTCGTTCCACCCCACCCCCCGCCTTAATTGGTTCTCCTCCCTTCCAACGGTGTTGAGGCGGGTGGGAACAGCAGGGGGTGAAGGTGCTGTGTTTAAAGAGGTGGAGTTATGCAGATCTAAAACGCGTGGATTGCAGCAGCAGCAAGCCGAAAAGTGCAGGCATGTAAGGGATCTAGAGGTTGACAACACGTCTTCTTAACGGGAGTCCAGGAGCTCATCTCCACAAATGGACTTTTCAGGATCCTTGGGTGGCTCCGTAGTTTGAAACCAATTCTGGTTATCGCTTCTCGGCCTTTTGGCTAAGATCAAGTGTAGTATCTGTTCTTATCAGTTTAATATCTGATACGTCCCCTATCTGGGGACCATATATTAAATGGATTTTTAGAACAGGGAGATGGAAAAAGAGCTTGCTCTGTCCACTCCACGCATTGACCTGGTATTGCAGTATCTCCAGGACCGGTGCACCCCTTCTTTAATGCAGTTTCTAAAATCAGAAAGAATTGAATTCAATGTTTTTTGTTCATTTTGCTTGTTTGTCGGATTTTGGGATGGACTCTTTGGCTTTGCTTTTCTTCTCCTCATTGGATTTTTCATGTTCAAAGTTGCAGAAGCCAGATTACAAGCTCATTTTGGTTCAACTTCAGCAACTGTGCATTGCATTGCCATGTAATGTGATGCAATGCTATCTTTCTAGCTCTCCCTTTTTACTTCCTTTTGGATAAACAGACATATTAGGCAAGCATTTTGGAGCTTTCACCTAAATAACTACAGGTGGTGAGATAAGCTGCACAATATAATTGACCTTTCAGTATATTGTTGCACACACACCATCTATTTAGCAAATGCCCTTGTTATCAACAGCAGCCTTTTAAACTCACCTGAGCTAACAGGTATGTGCGCTGGTTACTCTGCTGCGCTTAAAATTTCTTTTTTGGTTTGCTACAATGCCTTTTCTGAAACGTTGTCTCCTTCTGCTGGAACACTGACTTCTTTCATTTAATGCCTGCAGACTATAAAAGAGAACCCAACCCAAAAAGTTTGGTTGATTAGTCTGTGGCATTCTGTTAAACTGTTGCTTATGGCGGTCTCTGTGAGCTTCTCAGCGACATTCAGCCAGCCAGGTATCCTGCCTGCAGTAGATGGAATGTGGCAATGGAACGCTGGCTGCGCGTGTCATAATAGGCTCTGAGCCTTTATATACCTGTGCACAGCAGCAGCCACCTTCAGTCTGCTGCTGGACAGCCAGCAGCAGCAGCAGGAGAGGTATGTAATCAGGAGCCCTCCTGCTAAGGGTAGACAGCTGCTCGTTCCACCCCACCCCCCGCCTTAATTGGTTCTCCTCCCTTCCAACGGTGTTGAGGCGGGTGGGAACAGCAGGGGGTGAAGGTGCTGTGTTTAAAGAGGTGGAGTTATGCAGATCTAAAACGCGTGGATTGCAGCAGCAGCAAGCCGAAAAGTGCAGGCATGTAAGGGATCTAGAGGTTGACAACATGTCTTCTTAACGGGAGTCCAGGAGCTCATCTCCACAAATGGACTTTTCAGGATCCTTGGGTGGCTCCATAGTTTGAAACCAATTCTGGTTATCGCTTCTCGGCCTTTTGGCTAAGATCAAGTGTAGTATCTGTTCTTATCAGTTTAATATCTGATACGTCCCCTATCTGGGGACCATATATTAAATGGATTTTTAGAACAGGGAGATGGAAAAAGAGCTTGCTCTGTCCACTCCACGCATTGACCTGGTATTGCAGTATCTCCAGGACCGGTGCACCCCTTCTTTAATGCAGTTTCTAAAATCAGAAAGAATTGAATTCAATGTTTTTTGTTCATTTTGCTTGTTTGTCGGATTTTGGGATGGACTCTTTGGCTTTGCTTTTCTTCTCCTCATTGGATTTTTCATGTTCAAAGTTGCAGAAGCCAGATTACAAGCTCATTTTGGTTCAACTTCAGCAACTGTGCATTGCATTGCCATGTAATGTGATGCAATGCTATCTTTCTAGCTCTCCCTTTTTACTTCCTTTTGGATAAACAGACATATTAGGCAAGCATTTTGGAGCTTTCACCTAAATAACTACAGGTGGTGAGATAAGCTGCACAATATAATTGACCTTTCAGTATATTGTTGCACACACACCATCTATTTAGCAAATGCCCTTGTTATCAACAGCAGCCTTTTAAACTCACCTGAGCTAACAGGTATGTGCGCTGGTTACTCTGCTGCGCTTAAAATTTCTTTTTTGGTTTGCTACAATGCCTTTTCTGAAACGTTGTCTCCTTCTGCTGGAACACTGACTTCTTTCATTTAATGCCTGCAGACTATAAAAGAGAACCCAACCCAAAAAGTTTGGTTGATTAGTCTGTGGCATTCTGTTAAACTGTTGCTTATGGCGGTCTCTGTGAGCTTCTCAGCGACATTCAGCCAGCCAGGTATCCTGCCTGCAGTAGATGGAATGTGGCAATGGAACGCTGGCTGCGCGTGTCATAATAGGCTCTGAGCCTTTATATACCTGTGCACAGCAGCAGCCACCTTCAGTCTGCTGCTGGACAGCCAGCAGCAGCAGCAGCAGGAGAGGTATGTAATCAGGAGCCCTCCTGCTAAGGGTAGACAGCTGCTCGTTCCACCCCACCCCCCGCCTTAATTGGTTCTCCTCCCTTCCAACGGTGTTGAGGCGGGTGGGAACAGCAGGGGGTGAAGGTGCTGTGTTTAAAGAGGTGGAGTTATGCAGATCTAAAACGCGTGGATTGCAGCAGCAGCAAGCCGAAAAGTGCAGGCATGTAAGGGATCTAGAGGTTGACAACATGTCTTCTTAACGGGAGTCCAGGAGCTCATCTCCACAAATGGACTTTTCAGGATCCTTGGGTGGCTCCGTAGTTTGAAACCAATTCTGGTTATCGCTTCTCGGCCTTTTGGCTAAGATCAAGTGTAGTATCTGTTCTTATCAGTTTAATATCTGATACGTCCCCTATCTGGGGACCATATATTAAATGGATTTTTAGAACAGGGAGATAGAAAAAGAGCTTGCTCTGTCCACTCCACGCATTGACCTGGTATTGCAGTATCTCCAGGACCGGTGCACCCCTTCTTTAATGCAGTTTCTAAAATCAGAAAGAATTGAATTCAATGTTTTTTGTTCATTTTGCTTGTTTGTCGGATTTTGGGATGGACTCTTTGGCTTTGCTTTTCTTCTCCTCATTGGATTTTTCATGTTCAAAGTTGCAGAAGCCAGATTACAAGCTCATTTTGGTTCAACTTCAGCAACTGTGCATTGCATTGCCATGTAATGTGATGCAATGCTATCTTTCTAGCTCTCCCTTTTTACTTCCTTTTGGATAAACAGACATATTAGGCAAGCATTTTGGAGCTTTCACCTAAATAACTACAGGTGGTGAGATAAGCTGCACAATATAATTGACCTTTCAGTATATTGTTGCACACACACCATCTATTTAGCAAATGCCCTTGTTATCAACAGCAGCCTTTTAAACTCACCTGAGCTAACAGGTATGTGCGCTGGTTACTCTGCTGCGCTTAAAATTTCTTTTTTGGTTTGCTACAATGCCTTTTCTGAAACGTTGTCTCCTTCTGCTGGAACACTGACTTCTTTCATTTAATGCCTGCAGACTATAAAAGAGAACCCAACCCAAAAAGTTTGGTTGATTAGTCTGTGGCATTCTGTTAAACTGTTGCTTATGGCGGTCTCTGTGAGCTTCTCAGCGACATTCAGCCAGCCAGGTATCCTGCCTGCAGTAGATGGAATGTGGCAATGGAACGCTGGCTGCGCGTGTCATAATAGGCTCTGAGCCTTTATATACCTGTGCACAGCAGCAGCCACCTTCAGTCTGCTGCTGGACAGCCAGCAGCAGCAGCAGCAGGAGAGGTATGTAATCAGGAGCCCTCCTGCTAAGGGTAGACAGCTGCTCGTTCCACCCCACCCCCCGCCTTAATTGGTTCTCCTCCCTTCCAACGGTGTTGAGGCGGGTGGGAACAGCAGGGGGTGAAGGTGCTGTGTTTAAAGAGGTGGAGTTATGCAGATCTAAAACGCGTGGATTGCAGCAGCAGCAAGCCGAAAAGTGCAGGCATGTAAGGGATCTAGAGGTTGACAACATGTCTTCTTAACGGGAGTCCAGGAGCTCATCTCCACAAATGGACTTTTCAGGATCCTTGGGTGGCTCCGTAGTTTGAAACCAATTCTGGTTATCGCTTCTCGGCCTTTTGGCTAAGATCAAGTGTAGTATCTGTTCTTATCAGTTTAATATCTGATACGTCCCCTATCTGGGGACCATATATTAAATGGATTTTTAGAACAGGGAGATGGAAAAAGAGCTTGCTCTGTCCACTCCACGCATTGACCTGGTATTGCAGTATCTCCAGGACCGGTGCACCCCTTCTTTAATGCAGTTTCTAAAATCAGAAAGAATTGAATTCAATGTTTTTTGTTCATTTTGCTTGTTTGTCGGATTTTGGGATGGACTCTTTGGCTTTGCTTTTCTTCTCCTCATTGGATTTTTCATGTTCAAAGTTGCAGAAGCCAGATTACAAGCTCATTTTGGTTCAACTTCAGCAACTGTGCATTGCATTGCCATGTAATGTGATGCAATGCTATCTTTCTAGCTCTCCCTTTTTACTTCCTTTTGGATAAACAGACATATTAGGCAAGCATTTTGGAGCTTTCACCTAAATAACTACAGGTGGTGAGATAAGCTGCACAATATAATTGACCTTTCAGTATATTGTTGCACACACACCATCTATTTAGCAAATGCCCTTGTTATCAACAGCAGCCTTTTAAACTCACCTGAGCTAACAGGTATGTGCGCTGGTTACTCTGCTGCGCTTAAAATTTCTTTTTTGGTTTGCTACAATGCCTTTTCTGAAACGTTGTCTCCTTCTGCTGGAACACTGACTTCTTTCATTTAATGCCTGCAGACTATAAAAGAGAACCCAACCCAAAAAGTTTGGTTGATTAGTCTGTGGCATTCTGTTAAACTGTTGCTTATGGCGGTCTCTGTGAGCTTCTCAGCGACATTCAGCCAGCCAGGTATCCTGCCTGCAGTAGATGGAATGTGGCAATGGAACGCTGGCTGCGCGTGTCATAATAGGCTCTGAGCCTTTATATACCTGTGCACAGCAGCAGCCACCTTCAGTCTGCTGCTGGACAGCCAGCAGCAGCAGCAGCAGGAGAGGTATGTAATCAGGAGCCCTCCTGCTAAGGGTAGACAGCTGCTCGTTCCACCCCACCCCCCGCCTTAATTGGTTCTCCTCCCTTCCAACGGTGTTGAGGCGGGTGGGAACAGCAGGGGGTGAAGGTGCTGTGTTTAAAGAGGTGGAGTTATGCAGATCTAAAACGCGTGGATTGCAGCAGCAGCAAGCCGAAAAGTGCAGGCATGTAAGGGATCTAGAGGTTGACAACATGTCTTCTTAACGGGAGTCCAGGAGCTCATCTCCACAAATGGACTTTTCAGGATCCTTGGGTGGCTCCGTAGTTTGAAACCAATTCTGGTTATCGCTTCTCGGCCTTTTGGCACGATCTATCAGGTTTACCTGTGTGGTCTTGCCTGTGAGGTGCTCTTGGTACCCTTTCTCTCGGCCTGGGGGGATCGTTCCTTTTCGGAGGGACTTAACCCCCCTGCTGCTATTGGGAGGAAGGATTAGTCCGGGAGCAACGGGAAGGGATCCCATGAAGGCTTGCGCCTTTCAGAGAGAAGAGTCGGTACGTTCCTGAGTGAAGGATGCCGGCAACGCTCACATATTCATCGGGTGATGCCCGGATGCGGAACACCGTGAGGATTGAAGTTGGAGCAGGATCGAGGACGGAGAAGAATTTGGATTACATCTGCCATAGGATTCTGCTTGGAGTTCTGGAGTTTCGGCGGGAAGACATATTCTGCTTCCAGGACAATGAGTACAAGGGGACTTACACCATCACCTTCAAGAGCCAGGGATGCTGTCACCAACTCGTACAAAAGGTAAATGAGAAAAACTACTTGGATGAATTGGATGGACTAACCTTTTGTCTCTTGTATGCCTATGACGAGATCCCTATCGTGGTGCATTTCCCGAACCCCTTTGTGGAAGCTGCAGACATCTCGACCTACCTTATCCGTTATTGTGACGATCTGAGATACCTGGGCACTGTGAAGAACGCGGTAGGCTTCTGGTGCGGCAAGAGGAGGTAAATGGCCCGTCTAAAGAGGGACCCAAGCGGAGTGGGAGGAATGCTACACCCTCCCTCAACATTTGTGATCGGTAAGAGCAGAGGCTACTTATTTTACCCTGGAATGCCAGTATGTTGCAGGAACTGTGGACAAATGGGTCATACCCAAACGTCCTGCACAGGCAGGAAAGTAGACCGCTGCAATAATTGCAGCTGTTACGGACATTTAATGAAGGACTGTCCCGCTGGGAGGAAATGCAATCTTTGTGGTGAGGCGGGGCACATGTTCCGAGGATGCCCCAACAGGACCAGGACCAGGACCTACGCAGAAGCTGCATCTTCTGCAGCTGAGCCGATGCGCCCGCCGGTCTTCACTGGCGGGCCGGCGTCGGAGGGCGGTTCGAAGGGCGAGAAGGCTGGGATGGAGCAGGGAACCGGAGGCCCCTCTGGGGCGGCCCCTGCATTGAAGTCCCTTAACGATGGGCGGACCTCGCATGGACCGGAGCGGAGGGGTCCTCCTTCTGGGAGGGTATCCTCCGTGTCGATGGTTCCCGATACCGATCCTGTTGGGCTGGAGGGTGGTGCCCCTGTGCGGTTGGCTACAGGGGACCACGCAGCGATGGCCTCAGGATCTTCCAGGGCGATTAGCCAGCCAGATGAGGGGGCTTTGCTTCTAGGTGGCGAACATCAGGGAATCGGTGTTGGTGATCTTATCCTGATGGACCAGTCTCTCCCCCTGGAGGAGGTGGAGGAAGAGGAGGACTGCACCAGTGACCTAGTGGAGTCTGCCCCGAAAAAGAGACGGAATGTCGAAGCCCCAGTGTCTCCTGGAATGTGGCTGGGAACCGTGACCTACGAGGGGGCAACCGCCGGCTCACAGAATATCGAGTCGTTTGGGTCCTCTAGCCCGGATGTCCTGGAGCAATTTGACATACAGGGCTTTGAGTCAGGTGTCCTCATGGAAGATCCACCACCCTGACCTATGAATGCCGACATCAAGACTTGTCTCACTGAATGTGAGGTCATTAAAGAGCCCAGTTCGTAGGGCTGCTCTATTCAAGTATTTAGAAACCGCTGACTTTGACATTTGTTTATTACAGGAATGCGGGATACAACATGCACTAAATTATAATGACATCAAGACAGATTGGAGACTGGGGCCCTCCATCTGGTCTGGCTCCAATGACAACAAGTCAGCGGGGGTGGGCTTCCTCTGTCGTGGGAGAAATATTACTGTAAATGCTGTCACAGAAATAGTACCAGGCAGAGTGGTTTTAGTGCATTTTAAATTTAATGGTTTTACCCTACGTGTAATGAATATTTATGCTCCCCCTGATAAGCAAGAGAGAATTAATTTATTTGGGATATTGCCATTGTACTGTACTGGGTCATCTCCCCTGATCGTAGGGGGTGATTTTAATTGTCTTTGTGCTAGTGAACAACGAGCGGGGGGTGACCCTTTACGCAAATTGGATAAGTCATGTCATCTATTGAAAGATTTTATAACTGATTTTAAATTATGCGATGCGTGGAGGTCACTCCTGCCGACGGACCCTGGTTATACGTGGTCCGGAAGAGGGGTGTCCTCCAGGATCGATTTTATTTTCCTATCAGATGACTTTAACCCTGTAAAATGTGTTTTAACATCAAATATATTTTCTGACCATAAGGGCTTGGAGGTGCACCTAGAATACCGGGATGAACAGAGGGTCAACAGGGGCCTCTGGCGTCTAAGTACTTACCTGCTGGAGGACCCTCTGATTCGACAAGACTTTGGTAAAGCCTATCAAGCCTGGCGGCGACAAAAACCTTCTGATGCCCCTATGGTAACCTGGTGGGAAAATTTGAAAAAAAAAGTCAGAATGTTTTTTATAAAAGCAGGGAGACGTAAAGCTAGAGAGAAAAAAAGATGTTTTAGTGATCTTAACACCAAACTACAAACACTTTTTAAATTCAAAGAGCTAGGGGTGGAGGTGGGAGATGATATTGCTAGCCTAAAAACTGAAATTCAGAACTTCAGAACTGCATAGACACAAAGGGGAAAGAGATTATTTTTAACTCTAGAGTGCAGCACTTGGAGGAGGGGGAGAAGTGCTCTCGCTTCTTCTTCAAAAAAGTCATGGATAAAAGAGAAGTGATCACAAATCTAGAGGGTGAAACATCTATGCAGGGAATGTTGAATGCTACTTTTAACTTTTATAAGCATCTTTTTAGTAAAAAGTGTATAGATGAGTCCTTTTTATCTGATGCTCTTAATGATCTCGATTTTAAGTTAAATTTTACAGACCAGGAGTTTTTAGAACGCGATATTGTTTTAGAGGAATTATTTTATGTTTTTAAAAGTTTCTCTAAGGGTAAAGCACCTGGGTGTGACGGACTACCTGTAGAATTTTACCTTACTTTTTGGGACATTTTAAAAGAGGACCTTTTTATGCTTTTTAAAGAAGTTTTTATTTCTGAACAGTTGCCATTTTCGTGGAGGAGAGGAGTGGTGTCTTTGATATATAAAAAAGGTGATCGCAGTGCTCTAGCGAATTGGAGACCCATAACTCTCCTAAACGTTGATTACAAGGTACTTGCTAAGGTGGTTGCAAACCGGCTCAGGAATGTCATTGCCAAACTAATCCAGCCTGAGCAGGTTTGTAGTGTACCAGGCAGAAGTATTTCAGAGGTTTTAAACGTATTAAGGGATGTAATTTGGTATTCCAGAGACCGGGGTCAAAATGTAGCTCTTTTAGCCCTAGATTTTGAAAAAGCTTTCGATAGAGTCTCTCATAGATTTCTTTTTAGAGTTTTAAAAAGAATGGGTATCCCTAATATGCTTTTAAATTGTATTAAGATTTTATATAAAAATTGTTTTAGTCAAATTTCTCTTAATGGCTTTTTAACAGATGGAGTTCCCCTTGAGTCCGGAGTGAAGCAGGGATGCCCCTTGTCGCCCATCCTGTTCATCTGCGCCATGGAGCCCCTGCTGAGCGCAATAAGGAAAGACAAAGTGATTAGAGGGGTTCCTGTTCCTGGCGGAGGTGGCAGTGATGTGAGAGTCTTTGGCTACATGGATGACGTGACGGTTGTGTGCGTGGACCCTGCTTCCCTCCGGAGGGCGGTGTTGCGCATTGAATTTTTTTCCCAGGCATCCGGGTTTAAACTTAATTTAAATAAATCTGAATGTCTGACTTTGGGATCCTGGGACACCGCCCAACTCCCGCAGCTCACTATAAAACGAGACAATGTAAAAATTCTTGGAGTTGTTTTTAACGAGGAGAATGTGGGAACTCAAAGCTGGGAGAATGTCATAGAAAAAATGTCAAAGAAAATATCATTTTGGGGTTTGAGGTCCCTAACAATGGAGGGGAAAATTTTAATTATAAAATCAGTGTTGTTACCCCTCATACTGTATATAGCTATGGTGTACCCCCCCTCTGATGTTTTAATTAAAAAAATGACTAGGATGATCTTTATGTTTTTATGGAACTCCAAAATGGAAAAATTAAGGCGGGAAATAATGAGGAAGAATAAAATGAACGGCGGAAGGGATGTCCCCGACTTACATATTTATTTGTATTTAAATTATTTCTGCTTTTGTTTCAAACATTTTAATGGTAATAGTGCGCTAAGTTATTTTTTAAAATATACTTGTGGGATGATTTTTAAAAGATGGTTTAAGTTGTCGTTGAATTCCCCTGTTTTACTATGCCCCCCCAAACACCATCAATCTTAGAAAAGACTGTTCGATTTTATAGCCTTGGTGATTTTAATATGGACATTTTTAAAGACCGCAAGAAGCTTTTATCTTTTCTGAGGAGGAATGAAGATGTGACCCCCATAGTAAATTTCTCAGAAGAGAGATCGAAGCAAGTTTGGAAGAATGTCTTCGGGAAATTCTTAGCAAATGGACATAAGGACATCGCATGGATGGTGGTCCACCAGTGCCTCCCCACCAGAGAGTTTCAACACAGGAGAGGCCTGGTGGCCAGAGCAAAATGCCCCAGAGACTCATGTGTTAATGACGAAACCACCTTGCACCTTATGTGGAATTGCCCATTTGCACAGGAACTTTGGCACAAAGTTGGGATTCTTTTAAAATGG
This sequence comes from Phyllobates terribilis, assembly GCF_046119375.1. Lineage (NCBI taxonomy): Eukaryota > Metazoa > Chordata > Amphibia > Anura > Dendrobatidae > Phyllobates > Phyllobates terribilis. The sequence continues at coordinate 1,196,656 of NW_027362798.1, read as the reverse complement.
ACTTGCGGTTTAAGAGATTTTAACCATGAATATGTTTTATATGGCCTTTTTAAATGTCCGACCCCTCAACAGTATTGTATATGTTGGTGTATGATTAACTGTTTTAAAGACGCCCTTTGGAAGGCACGCAATATTTTACTTTTTAAACGTGATGCTATTTCTGTGAAGGATTGTCTTAAAATTGCTTTTAGTCAGATGTATATTTATTACTTGAGGGATGTCAAATGTATTGGGAGAAGGGATGCCAATCGTATATGGGGTTTTTATGGGTGGAATTCTGTGTTTTATTAATGTATTGTTTGTGTTGCTGTTTTTGATTGTAAACCATCTTTTACGCACATAATAAAATATGTTGAAACCTGATCTGTTCTTATCAGTTTAATATCTGATACGTCCCCTATCTGGGGACCATATATTAAATGGATTTTTAGAACAGGGAGATGGAAAAAGAGCTTGCTCTGTCCACTCCACGCATTGACCTGGTATTGCAGTATCTCCAGGACCGGTGCACCCCTTCTTTAATGCAGTTTCTAAAATCAGAAAGAATTGAATTCAATGTTTTTTGTTCATTTTGCTTGTTTGTCGGATTTTGGGATGGACTCTTTGGCTTTGCTTTTCTTCTCCTCATTGGATTTTTCATGTTCAAAGTTGCAGAAGCCAGATTACAAGCTCATTTTGGTTCAACTTCAGCAACTGTGCATTGCATTGCCATGTAATGTGATGCAATGCTATCTTTCTAGCTCTCCCTTTTTACTTCCTTTTGGATAAACAGACATATTAGGCAAGCATTTTGGAGCTTTCACCTAAATAACTACAGGTGGTGAGATAAGCTGCACAATATAATTGACCTTTCAGTATATTGTTGCACACACACCATCTATTTAGCAAATGCCCTTGTTATCAACAGCAGCCTTTTAAACTCACCTGAGCTAACAGGTATGTGCGCTGGTTACTCTGCTGCGCTTAAAATTTCTTTTTTGGTTTGCTACAATGCCTTTTCTGAAACGTTGTCTCCTTCTGCTGGAACACTGACTTCTTTCATTTAATGCCTGCAGACTATAAAAGAGAACCCAACCCAAAAAGTTTGGTTGATTAGTCTGTGGCATTCTGTTAAACTGTTGCTTATGGCGGTCTCTGTGAGCTTCTCAGCGACATTCAGCCAGCCAGGTATCCTGCCTGCAGTAGATGGAATGTGGCAATGGAACGCTGGCTGCGCGTGTCATAATAGGCTCTGAGCCTTTATATACCTGTGCACAGCAGCAGCCACCTTCAGTCTGCTGCTGGACAGCCAGCAGCAGCAGCAGCAGGAGAGGTATGTAATCAGGAGCCCTCCTGCTAAGGGTAGACAGCTGCTCGTTCCACCCCACCCCCCGCCTTAATTGGTTCTCCTCCCTTCCAACGGTGTTGAGGCGGGTGGGAACAGCAGGGGGTGAAGGTGCTGTGTTTAAAGAGGTGGAGTTATGCAGATCTAAAACGCGTGGATTGCAGCAGCAGCAAGCCGAAAAGTGCAGGCATGTAAGGGATCTAGAGGTTGACAACATGTCTTCTTAACGGGAGTCCAGGAGCTCATCTCCACAAATGGACTTTTCAGGATCCTTGGGTGGCTCCGTAGTTTGAAACCAATTCTGGTTATCGCTTCTCGGCCTTTTGGCTAAGATCAAGTGCTTTATTGCAGGAGATTGTGGTTGAAGGGCACTCGGGTACCCCTCTCCTTGGCCTGGCAGGATCGTCCACTTTGGTGGACTTAACCTGCTTGCTGCTATTAGGGAGAGGGCTTAGTCCCAGGGTAACGAGTTGCGATCCCCCAGCTTCCAGGTGTTTTTCGCTGCAAGAACACTGGGAGCGCAGATTGCAAGCGGCTGCAATTTGCAACCTTGTTGCGTTTTTCCATGGAGGTTGACCCTAACCTCGTGCCTCTTTATGCAAGGCTAAAAAACTCTATCCGAGTTCACTTCACGGCGGGTGGCTCGGATATGAGGAAATTAGGGTATGTAGTCCAGGACGTGCTCAGGAACCTTCTTGGCGTACAAAGGAATGAAATTCTCTCCATCCAGGATTATCCCAGAAGAGGTGACTATGACATCACATTCACCGGAGAAGGTATTTTTAGAGATGTACTAGAAAAGTTAAAAAAAGTTGAAAATAGTCCTGTTTTGAAAGGGATACAAATTGTTGAGCACGTCCTGGATGAGGTAAGACTGGTTATTGTAAAAATATTTTCGCCCTTTGTTTCTGCTCCAGAAGTAATGTCATTTCTAGCAATTTATTTTAAAAGTGTTAAATGTATTGGGAAGATATTAAACGAATATAACATATGGACATCTAAGTGGAAATTCCTTGTGAAGTGTACAAGAGATCCAAATACACCAGGTGGTATACGGCTCCCCCCTGCCCGTTTCAAAATTGGGCAAACAAATGGGGATTTCTTCTTTTCTGGGATGCCAGTATATTGCAGAAATTGTGGGCGCTATGGTCATTCAAAAGAAAACTGTCATGTATCATGTAGAAATTGTGCTAGTGAAGAACATGAGACAAAAGAATGCCCTAAGGAAAAGAAATGCAGTTTTTGCCAGACTCCAGGTCACTTTTATTTTTCTTGCCCTCACAGATTTCGGGAAGATGAGCAAAAGGGGAAGTCCAAGACGTTCGACCAAGGACCAAAAGATCAGACCACCCCTCAGGAGGAGGAACAACAACCTGGAGCCTCTGGAGACAATAAGGGCGTACCAAATAGTGAAGTGTCTCCAGAGTCTATGACAGGTAAAATACCAAATCCCAAAACCTGGCTGCAGGACCTGCGGGAGTCCAAAAGGAGGGCTGAGAAGGAGCAGAAGGGCACTACTGGTAAGGTCAAAAGGGACCGGCAAAAGGCCGACACAGAAGCCCATGCCCAGTCTGGGTCTCCTAGTGCTGAGGGCGCTGAGTGGATAAAGGTGGGTCCTAAGAAAAAGAAAAAGGGTGGTTCGGAGGAGGCAGCAGGAGGTGAACAGATGGACACTTCTCCAGAAGGGGACGTGGACGCTGGACCCTCAGGGGTTTCGGTCTCCGCTGCTACAGGTGGGGACCGGGATCTTGCTGCCTCTGAAGAGTCAGAGGCTCTGCCTTGTGCGCAACCTCCTCCTATAGGACGACCTTCTACAGGTCAAACAGGGGCGGCGGAACCCCTCGGGGACCCACCTGATGAGGAACTGCATGGCCAGCCAATGGAGACCCAGCGGGTTCTGCCAGCCAGCCCTCCGAGCTATGCCAGTGTAGCGTCGGGTTTATATAAATGTGGTAATCTTTCCTCCTCCACGGAGACTCTCGTGACGATACTATCAGATGAGGAGGGAGGCGCAAGCCCAGTGGTCTGATCAGGTTCATCGGACAGGTAAATCCGTTGCTCTTAGTTACCTAAGTAAAATTTCTACATTTTCTAATGATGGCTGAACTCAAAGGTATTTCCCTCAACGTGAGAGGCATAAAATCTAACACGAGAAGAACTGCTCTTTTTAATTTTTTTACGTGTTTTACTGCATCTGTATTTTTTCTGCAAGAATGTAATATCCCACATGAAATGTCATATCAAAAATATAAAGATGAGTGGAAGTGTGGGCCATCTGTCTGGTCCGGATCGAATGCTGCAGGATCAGCGGGTGTAGCCATACTTTTTAAAGGGAACGTTTTAATTGATTTTATTCAGGAAATTTTACCAGGTCGTATTTTATTAGTGAAAGCTTTTATTGATGGTATTAGATGGCAGTTTTTAAATTTTTATGGATCCCCAGAGAAAAATGAAAGAGCCGAAATGCTTGATCTTTTACCATTATTTATTAATAACTCTGAACCTTTTATCTTAGCAGGGGATTTTAATTGTGTTTTAAAAGGTGAAAACCGGCGCTCCAGCTCTGTAAGCAGGAACTACGATAAAACCTCAGGTATGCTACATGATATAGTCAAAGATGCTAAATTGATAGACATATATAAAGAGTGTCATAGTGACAGCACAGAGGACGCCGGTTTCACTTGGAGCAATTCTAATTGTAGCTCTAGGATTGATTTTATTTTTGGTTCAGATAAAACAATACCTGCCAAATGTGAAGTTTTAACTAATATATTTTCAGACCATAAACTTTTATCCTTTACCATAAAAGTAAATGACAACAAAAAATGTGGTAAGAAAAGCTGGAAAATGAACGTATCCCTTTTAACCGACTCGCAGATTTTATCAGATTTTATTGAGTTTTATAGGAAATGTAGAAAAGGGAAAAAAACAAGTGAGACTATGAGTGTATGGTGGGATAGAATGAAAGTAAAAATAAAAGACTTTTTTATTAAAAAGAGTATATGTAGAGCCAAAGAAAAATATGAAGAATATAGAATTTTAAATACCCGCCTACAAACATTATTTAAGCTCAGAGACAATGGGATAGATGTACAAGTTGATATTTCAAACTTAAAAGAAGAGATTTCAAAATGGCTAGAACAAAAAGGAAAAGAGATAATTTTTCGTTCTAGAGTACAACATATAGAAGAAAATGAAAAGTGTTCCAGATATTTTTTTAGGAAAAATAAAAAAGAAAAAGTGATAATTGACCATATAGATGGTGAGAATAATCTAAAAAATATGCTGGGTAAAGTTGAGGTTTTTTTTTCTAATCTTTTTAATGGAAAAAATATAGATAATAAATTAATGGATGATTCGCTGCAAGGACTAACAGCTGTTTTAGATCCCGCATCCCAAGAGTTTTTATCCCAAGTTTTAACGGAACAAGAAGTGTTAAAAACTATTAAAAGTTTTAAAACTGGAAAGGTCCCTGGTCCTGATGGCATCCCAATAGAATTTTATGTATGTTTTTATGATATTTTAAAAGATGATTTGTTTTATTTGTTTACTGAGGTTTTTAATAATAAGGTTTTATTAAATTCCTGGAAGAAAGGTGAAGTCTCCCTCCTATACAAAAAAGGCGATAAATCAAAATTAGAAAACTGGAGACCAATAACACTTTTAAATTGTGACTATAAAATAATGGCTAAAATTTGTGCAAATCGTCTAAAAGAAGTCATCAGCAAAGTTATTCATTCTAATCAAGTGTGTGGGGTGCCGGGGCGCAGTATATGGGACAATCTGAATTTAGTGAAAGACTGTATTGAGGATGTGAAAGACAGAAAGGGGAAAATGGCGATTTTATCTATTGATTTTGAAAAAGCATTTGACCGTGTCTCACACTTTTATCTTTTTAAAGTTTTAGAGAAAATGGGCATACCAGAAGGGTTTTTACTATCGCTTAAAGCATTTTACAAGGATTGTACAAGTAAGATTTTAGTGAATGGTTTTAAGACACAAGAGGTATTTTTACGGTCAGGGGTGAAACAGGGATGCCCTCTGTCCCCCCTACTGTTTATCTGTGCACTGGAACCAATGTTATGTGCAATACGCCAAAATAAACAGATATGCGGTGTCCCTCTGCCTGGAAGCGGTGGTTTGGAGGCCAAGGTTGTAGGCTACATGGATGACGTGGCGGTCTTGTGTACAGATGCACCATCACTTACGGCCACTCTCCATCAAGTGCAATCCTTTTGCCTAGCTTCTGGTTTTAAAATCAATTTTAATAAGTGTAACATTTTAAGTGTTGGGGGGATGATTTTACGTGATGTACCAATTAATGTCTCCGAATCCATTTCCATTTTAGGTATATCATTCACTGAAAATAATGATGGTTATAATAGTTGGGAAACAGTTACACAGAAAGTAAATACGAAAATATGTATGTGGAACATGAGGAGACTTACAATGGAGGGTAAAGTATTGGTTTTAAAGATGGTGATTTTACCTCTTTTATTGTATCTTAGCATGGTTTTCCCCCCGCCTGTTAATGTTTTAAAAAAGATAACCAAAACCTGTTTTACCTTCTTTTGGAACTCAAAAATGGAAAAGCTGAAAAGAGAAATCGTGATGAAATCAAAAGTAAAAGGTGGTAAAGATTTTCCAGATTTTAATAGGTTTCTTTTAATCCATCTGTTCGTTTACTGTTTTAATGCCCTTTTTAAGAATCACTATTGGTCCTTTTTTATGCGTTTTAATACAGGATTTTTTATGAGAAAGTTTGGATGGTATGAAGTTAATATATCTGTGCCCCATGCTTTTAATTTGTCGACGCATTATGAGATTTTAAGGAAAATAGTGTCCGATTTTAATTTAGGGACTAAGAAAATAGAGGAATTAAGAAATAGTAAGAAACTAATTAAAGAAATACGTAAAAGTGAGGAAATATGTAATGTTGACAGATATGATGATGACAAATCTATGTCTATCTGGAAAATGATTAACGTTTTTTATCTTTTTAATGAACAGAGAGATCTGGCTTGGAGTTGCATGCACCGCTGTCTTCCTTGCCGGGCATTCCAATACAGAAGAGGATTTGTGAGGTCTGCCATCTGCCCAAGAGCCGGATGCCAAGACGAGGAAACGGTGGAACATCTATTATGGACATGTAATTTTGCAAAGGATTTCTGGAGAAGACTGCTCCCCCTACTGGAAAGGGTGGCAGACCTCAAGGACTTTACATATAAAACTGTGCTATACGGACTTATGGAATGCCCCACAATGGACCAGTACACAATGGCTTGGAAGACAGTGAACTGCGCCAAGTCATCTCTCTGGAAAGCGCGCAACATTGCTATTTTTAAACAAGATGTTTTATCAGTGAATGATGTTTTAAGTTTATGTTTATGTGAAATGTATACTTATTATTTAATTGACAAAAAGAAGAATGTACATATTTCCAAAAAATGGCTTGTTGACCAATGGAACCTAATTATTTAAAATCTTTGTATTTTTTTGTTTTGTAAATTTCATTTGTCTTTTAACGTTTGGTATTTGTGTAATTATGCTTGTAATTTGTTAAAGTTTTAATAAACGGTTTTATCCCTCTGCAGGGGATAGCCAAATTAAAAAATCTGTTCTTATCAGTTTAACATCTGATACGTCCCCTATCTGGGGACCATATATTAAATGGATTTTTAGAACAGGGAGATGGAAAAAGAGCTTGCTCTGTCCACTCCACGCATTGACCTGGTATTGCAGTATCTCCAGGACCGGTGCACCCCTTCTTTAATGCAGTTTCTAAAATCAGAAAGAATTGAATTCAATGTTTTTTGTTCATTTTGCTTGTTTGTCGGATTTTGGGATGGACTCTTTGGCTTTGCTTTTCTTCTCCTCATTGGATTTTTCATGTTCAAAGTTGCAGAAGCCAGATTACAAGCTCATTTTGGTTCAACTTCAGCAACTGTGCATTGCATTGCCATGTAATGTGATGCAATGCTATCTTTCTAGCTCTCCCTTTTTACTTCCTTTTGGATAAACAGACATATTAGGCAAGCATTTTGGAGCTTTCACCTAAATAACTACAGGTGGTGAGATAAGCTGCACAATATAATTGACCTTTCAGTATATTGTTGCACACACACCATCTATTTAGCAAATGCCCTTGTTATCAACAGCAGCCTTTTAAACTCACCTGAGCTAACAGGTATGTGCGCTGGTTACTCTGCTGCGCTTAAAATTTCTTTTTTGGTCTGCTACAATGCCTTTTCTGAAACGTTGTCTCCTTCTGCTGGAACACTGACTTCTTTCATTTAATGCCTGCAGACTATAAAAGAGAACCCAACCCAAAAAGTTTGGTTGATTAGTCTGTGGCATTCTGTTAAACTGTTGCTTATGGCGGTCTCTGTGAGCTTCTCAGCGACATTCAGCCAGCCAGGTATCCTGCCTGCAGTAGATGGAATGTGGCAATGGAACGCTGGCTGCGCGTGTCATAATAGGCTCTGAGCCTTTATATACCTGTGCACAGCAGCAGCCACCTTCAGTCTGCTGCTGGACAGCCAGCAGCAGCAGCAGCAGGAGAGGTATGTAATCAGGAGCCCTCCTGCTAAGGGTAGACAGCTGCTCGTTCCACCCCACCCCCCGCCTTAATTGGTTCTCCTCCCTTCCAATGGTGTTGAGGCGGGTGGAAACAGCAGGGGGTGAAGGTGCTGTGTTTAAAGAGGTGGAGTTAGGCAGATCTAAAACGCGTGGATTGCAGCAGCAGCAAGCCGAAAAGTGCAGGCATGTAAGGGATCTAGAGGTTGACAACATGTCTTCTTAACGGGAGTCCAGGAGCTCATCTCCACAAATGGACTTTTCAGGATCCTTGGGTGGCTCCGTAGTTTGAAACCAATTCTGGTTATCGCTTCTCGGCCTTTTGGCTAAGATCAAGTGTAGTATCTGTTCTTATCAGTTTAATATCTGATACGTCCCCTATCTGGGGACCATATATTAAATGGATTTTTAGAACAGGGAGATGGAAAAAGAGCTTGCTCTGTCCACTCCACGCATTGACCTGGTATTGCAGTATCTCCAGGACCGGTGCACCCCTTCTTTAATGCAGTTTCTAAAATCAGAAAGAATTGAATTCAATGTTTTTTGTTCATTTTGCTTGTTTGTCGGATTTTGGGATGGACTCTTTGGCTTTGCTTTTCTTCTCCTCATTGGATTTTTCATGTTCAAAGTTGCAGAAGCCAGATTACAAGCTCATTTTGGTTCAACTTCAGCAACTGTGCATTGCATTGCCATGTAATGTGATGCAATGCTATCTTTCTAGCTCTCCCTTTTTACTTCCTTTTGGATAAACAGACATATTAGGCAAGCATTTTGGAGCTTTCACCTAAATAACTACAGGTGGTGAGATAAGCTGCACAATATAATTGACCTTTCAGTATATTGTTGCACACACACCATCTATTTAGCAAATGCCCTTGTTATCAACAGCAGCCTTTTAAACTCACCTGAGCTAACAGGTATGTGCGCTGGTTACTCTGCTGCGCTTAAAATTTCTTTTTTGGTTTGCTACAATGCCTTTTCTGAAACGTTGTCTCCCTCTGCTGGAACACTGACTTCTTTCATTTAATGCCTGCAGACTATAAAAGAGAACCCAACCCAAAAAGTTTGGTTGATTAGTCTGTGGCATTCTGTTAAACTGTTGCTTATGGCGGTCTCTGTGAGCTTCTCAGCGACATTCAGCCAGCCAGGTATCCTGCCTGCAGTAGATGGAATGTGGCAATGGAATGCTGGCTGCGCGTGTCATAATAGGCTCTGAGCCTTTATATACCTGTGCACAGCAGCAGCCACCTTCAGTCTGCTGCTGGACAGCCAGCAGCAGCAGCAGCAGGAGAGGTATGTAATCAGGAGCCCTCCTGCTAAGGGTAGACAGCTGCTCGTTCCACCCCACCCCCCGCCTTAATTGGTTCTCCTCCCTTCCAACGGTGTTGAGGCGGGTGGGAACAGCAGGGGGTGAAGGTGCTGTGTTTAAAGAGGTGGAGTTATGCAGATCTAAAACGCGTGGATTGCAGCAGCAGCAAGCCGAAAAGTGCAGGCATGTAAGGGATCTAGAGGTTGACAACATGTCTTCTTAACGGGAGTCCAGGAGCTCATCTCCACAAATGGACTTTTCAGGATCCTTGGGTGGCTCCGTAGTTTGAAACCAATTCTGGTTATCGCTTCTCGGCCTTTTGGCTAAGATCAAGTGTAGTATCTGTTCTTTTAAGAACACAAGAGCTACGATCTACACTTGACGAGAGCGATCGAACTCGGAAGGAGAAGAGCTTCGGATCCCAGCTGACATCGGAGAACGAAGGCGGATATCGGTGGGAGGAAGAAGCTCTAAAGAATCCAGAAGAAGACGAAGACTCGGAGAAGAATCGGGCTGTCCTGTGGAATCTTCGAGGAAGAAAATCATCGAGACAAAGACCTTTCGGGGAATTTGTCCAGAACACGACGGGAGAAGAATCTGCATAGCTCCACCCATTCCGGGAAGAGTTCCAGATCCAGCTCCAAGAAGTAACTGCAGGAGGAAAGCCATGGCAAGCGCTGCGAGGAAGGCCGAAAAGAAGAGCCTGGAGCTGGGGACAGCCAGGAGGGCCCAGCCAGGAGCCGATTCTGACCCCAAGGACTCTGCCTCCACGACTGGCCAGCAGAAGGGACCCCAGAAGCCCCGCCACGAAGCTCCAGCCCTGGAGCCATGGATGCGGCAGACGGTGGCCCTGAAGCTGAAGGAAGTGGATGGGAGGGTGCCGGACATGTCCTCGGACGTGTTCTGCCAGAAGATGCTGCTGGATCGAGGCTTCTCCAGGTCGGACACCCTCAGCATCCAGACCTTCTTGACGGGGATCTTCTTCGTCACCTTCGCCACTGTGAACACCTGCAGGAGGTTCTGGGAAATGGTAAGCGCAAAAGGACCGGATAATTCTTTCTCTGCCTTTACAGGTAGCTGCCCTATCCAGAGGGATGAAAGGAGGATCACGGTCTCCATGCGCAACCCGCACACCCCAGGCCAAGACATCTGTACCTTCCTGAGACGCTTCTGTTTGGTTGTGAAGGAACCCTCTCACATCCTGAATGGACTCGGCTTCTGGACAGGTAAGTGGTCGGTGACCGTTAGACTTCACAGGGACCTGGCGTACTCAGACGGACTTCGGCACCTGCCCCCGACATTCTCCCTGGGCAACTCCTACGGCCTCATCTATTACCCGGACATGCCGCGGAACTGCAGGAGATGCGGCAAGAACGGCCACGAGATGAAGGACTGCAAGGAGGATGCCTGCAGGATTTGTCGAGTGACGGGACACAGCTCGAAGGACTGCCCGAAGAAGACGTCCTGCAACCTGTGTGGGCTGGCGGCTCATCTGTACAAGGATTGCCCCAGGCGTGAGAGATCCTGGGCATCGGTGGTTGCGACGACCCCAGCTACGGAGGACAAGGCCCCGACGACCAGGCCTGTGAAGGTCAAGGACGCGACGACCAAGGCCCCAGCGGCCAAGGCCGAGACGACCAAGGCCAAAGCGGTCAAGGAGTCGGTGGCCAAAGCCCCAGCGACGGTCCCAGCAGCTCCGAAGCAGAAGAAAAAGTCAAAGGAGGGTAAGAGTTCTGTCACCCCTCTCTCGATCCCTCCCCCTGCCACCCCCGTCCAATCCCCCCCCACCCCGGCCACCCCTGCTGAGGATTCCACTTCCTCTTCCTCCTTCCCCTACTCCTCAGCAGGTGTCCTTTCCCCTGCCCCGGCAGCCACTCTCCCTCCCCAGACCATGGTAGCGGTGGAATTAACCTTTCCTCCACCCGCCGCTATCTATTCCGAGGAGGATTTCCCCTTCTTGTCTCCCCAGTTCCAACCCGGGGAAAGAGGAAGGTGGAGGACAGCCCTGCTACTGAATCCTCCAAAAAGAAGATTCTGGATTTCGTAGGCGAAAAGGAGGATACCCTCCCTGAGCCAGAAGAGATGGAGCACATGGTTGAGACCCTGGTGGCCGAGCCAGAAGAGGAGGAACTGGTGGTCGCCGAGATCGAGGCCGCGCTGCTTGACCAGATGGAGGAAGAGGGCCTGCTGGTGATCCCGTCACCAGCAGTCAACACCGACGAGGGACCACCCGACCGGAGTGGTAACTAAGGTGTATTGCCTGCGCTAACTTTTTCTTTTTTCCCTACATGATGGCTAATATTAACTTATTTTCCATTAATGTCAGGAGCATCAAGGACAAGTTCAGACGTCAGACTATTTATGCCTTCCTTACTTCCCAGTTGTGTGATGTTTATATGTTGCAGGAATGTTCCCTTCCCTCCTCTAGGTCCTTCAAACATCTGGCCAGGGAGTGGTCCCACGGTCCATCCTACTGGTCCGGTGGGGGTGACTGCAAGTCTGCGGGGGTCGCAATTCTGATCAGGGGGGGCGCATTCATGCTTGAGTCCGTCCAGGAGCTCATCTGCGGCAGGGCTCTTGTTGTAGATGGCAACTGGGCGGGAGAACCTGTCAGGTTCATCAACGTGTATGCGTCCCCACTGAAGAATGAGCGTTTGGAGCTTTTCCAGACCCTGCGGCTTCAGCTTGCCACCACCAGGACCTTAGTGATGGCCGGGGATTTCAACTGCCCCATCGAGGAGGACGGTCGTAGTTCTGGCACATCTGCCAAGTTGGACATCACGTCCAAGCTGCTCATCGAGATGGTAACCGAGGCCTCTCTTCAGGACGTGGTGGGCTCCATGGGGAGAGGCTCCACGAACTATTCGTGGAGCCGACCCGATGGCTCACTCCGCTCCAGGATTGACTTTGTGTTCACCTCTCGGGCAGTCAGGCAGAGTAGGCACTCGATGGTCTCCTGCTTCTTCTCCGACCACAGAGCCATTCACTTACAAGGTGTCCTCGGCGACGGTTTTCCGTCCGGCCCCGGCTCCTGGAAGCTGAATTGTGCTCTGCTGGCTCAGGATGAAGTCGTGGAGGAGCTGAGAGCAGCCTACGCAATGTGGCAGTCCTACAAGGGTAGCTTCCAAACAGTCTCTGATTGGTGGGAATATGTTAAACTTGAGTTTCGCTGTTTCTTTCAGGCCAAGGGTCGACAACAGGCGTGTGAGAAGAGGAGGGACTTCAGAGGGCTGCAGCGCGAGCTGCGGTCGCTGCAGGACCTTCTTCACTGCGGCTGGGACGTGAGGGAGGAGCTGGAGGAGACCAAGAAGAGCCTGAAAAGGCACTTTGAGGAGGAGTCCAAGCGAATCATCTTCCGTTCCAAAGTGGAGAATCTGGAGAAGGGTGAGAAATGTAACTCATTCTTTTTCAGGAAACTTCATGCCGGTCACACGCCCCTGAACGAGCTGCGAGACGAGAGCGGAAACATGCGACGTGGGAAGGAGGACGTGATGAGGGTCGTCAGCGACTTCTACAGCGAACTCTACTCCCACAAGACTACCGACCCCGACGCTGCTGATAAGTTCCTGTCAGGTATCACTAACCATCTTGATCCTGCAGGCACGGCAGCCTTGGACAAACCTCTGATGGTGGGCGAATTGCTCTCTGCCGCTAAATCCTTTAGGACCGGCAGGACCCCGGGCAGTGATGGTCTTCCAGCGGAGCTCTATGTAGCGCTGGGAGACCTCATCTGTCCGGACCTGTTGGACCTGTACGAGGAGATGGTGGTGGAGGGTAGAATGCCTCCATCTTTGAGGGAAGGAATGGTCACGATCCTGTACAAGCGGAAGGGAGAGAGGTGCGACCTGAGGAATTGGCGTCCCATCACTCTGCTCAACGTGGACTACAAGATCCTGGCCAAGACGATGGCGACACGACTTAAGACGGTCATCGGACGGATCATCCACCCGGACCAGACCTGCGGCATCCCTGGACGTCGCATCGCAGACAGCCTCGCTCTCGTGCGGGACACGGTCGAGTACATCAAAGTCCGCCGCGCACACGCGGCCCTGGTCTCCTTGGATCAGGAGAAGGCCTTCGACCGGGTTTCCCACGAGTTCATGGGCCGAGCTCTGCACCGGTTAGGTTTGGGTAACATGTTTTGTTCGTATGTCCGTCTGATGTATTTTGATATCCACAGCTCGGTGTTGGTGAACGGCTGGAAGACTGACCCCTTCCCTGTCCTCTCTGGGGTCAGACAAGGCTGCCCTCTATCACCTCTTCTTTTTGTTTGTGTTATAGAACTCTTCGCAGAGGCTATCCGGCAGAATGGAGAGATCAGAGGGATCACCGCACCGGGTCCGGGACGACACGAGGTCAAGTGCTCGCTCTACATGGACGACGTCACCGTCTTCTGCGCTGATCGTGGTTCAGTCGACGCCCTCGTCCAGACGTGTGAGAGGTTCGGCCGGGCTTCAGGGGCCAAAGTCAACTGCAGGAAGTCGGAAGCCATGCTCTTCGGGGATTGGCAGCCGGCCTCCTCCGCCCCCTTCCCCTTCAACATTCAACCGGATTTCCTCAAGGTGCTGGGAGTCTGGTTCGGGAAGGAAGGAGCGGCCCTCAAGTCCTGGCAAGAACGCTTGGCCAAGGTGAAGCAACGGATCGGACTCTGGAGCCTCAGACACCTCACTTGTGAGGGTAAGGCACTCATCCTGCGTAATGAGGTCCTGCCCGTCTTGCAGTACACGGCGCAGGCCTGGCCCCCACACGTCACTGTGTGCAGGGCCATTACCAGGACAGTGTTTCACTTTGTCTGGGGATCCAAGATGGACAGAGTCAGGCGGGCCGTCATGTACAAGGAGCCTCGCAAGGGTGGGAAGGGCGTTCCAGATATCCCCACCCTCCTGCGATCCTCTTTTGTGTGTGATTGTGTCCGCCGGACTTTGCAAGTCAAGAATGGCTCCGCGGGCAGGTCCATGTCTCGCTTCTTCCTGCTTCCTCTTTGGAGGCGACTCGGCTGGGACAAGTGGGACAGCTCCTTCCCCTACAACTGGACGACGCCATGGTTCTACGGAGACGTCGTTCGATTTGTGGGGGAGCATCAACTGGAGGGACTCAAGCCCGACTTGTGGAAGCCCAAAACTATCCACAAGCTAATCAGAGCCAAGGATGACGTGGAGAACATCACAGGACTTCACCAGGACACGCTGGAGACTGTGTGGACAAATGTGTCGTCTGACAGGCTGACCAACGGGCACAAGGACTTGTCGTGGATGGCGATTCAGGGCGGACTGCCCGTCCGGTCATTCATGCATGCCCGGAACCTGTGCAAGACCCGGTACTGCCCAAGGTGCCCCTTCGTGGAGGAAACATCTTTGCACACTTTTTGGGACTGCGGATTTGCACAGCGCCTATTGACTGCACTTGAGGACGACCTGAGGAACTCTGTCCCCAGGGCGAGCCTATCGCACCATTCTGTGCTTTACGGACTCTTCCCTGGGGTTCATACCGTCGGAGCCATCCAGGAGGCTTGGCGCCTTATGAACTGCTTCAAGGATGCCGTTTGGGTCGCCAGGAACCGGCTCATCTTGAGGAGGGAGAGGATGTCCATCCAGGACTGCCGCAGGCTGATCCACAGCCTGCTCAGAGACTATTCCATCATGGACGGTCCGGAGGACGAGGACGAGGACTAAACCCCTCCTCCCCCTCTCCCCTTATGTGTCTTGTCTTTCAATAAAGCTTCGGGCCTGTGATTTTCCCCTCCCCATCCCCTTTTTCCCAATCCCCATCCCTTATCACGGTTCGTCGTACTGTATTGATTGACATGCTTTTCTTTCAGATTGAGTGTTTTGTGTAGCATAGGGGTGTGATGTGTCTAGTTAGTGCGTCGTATCCTCATGCTATGTAAATATGATGTAGAATTCTGTGTGTACTGGGCTGCGGCACTGTACACTGTCTGTTAACTTATTTTTTGTGCTAATAAAAGATATATTCAATCAAAAAAAAAAAAATCTGTTCTTATCAGTTTAATATCTGATACGTCCCCTATCTGGGGACCATATATTAAATGGATTTTTAGAACAGGGAGATGGAAAAAGAGCTTGCTCTGTCCACTCCACGCATTGACCTGGTATTGCAGTATCTCCAGGACCGGTGCACCCCTTCTTTAATGCAGTTTCTAAAATCAGAAAGAATTGAATTCAATGTTTTTTGTTCATTTTGCTTGTTTGTCGGATTTTGGGATGGACTCTTTGGCTTTGCTTTTCTTCTCCTCATTGGATTTTTCATGTTCAAAGTTGCAGAAGCCAGATTACAAGCTCATTTTGGTTCAACTTCAGCAACTGTGCATTGCATTGCCATGTAATGTGATGCAATGCTATCTTTCTAGCTCTCCCTTTTTACTTCCTTTTGGATAAACAGACATATTAGGCAAGCATTTTGGAGCTTTCACCTAAATAACTACAGGTGGTGAGATAAGCTGCACAATATAATTGACCTTTCAGTATATTGTTGCACACACACCATCTATTTAGCAAATGCCCTTGTTATCAACAGCAGCCTTTTAAACTCACCTGAGCTAACAGGTATGTGCGCTGGTTACTCTGCTGCGCTTAAAATTTCTTTTTTGGTTTGCTACAATGCCTTTTCTGAAACGTTGTCTTCTTCTGCTGGAACACTGACTTCTTTCATTTAATGCCTGCAGACTATAAAAGAGAACCCAACCCAAAAAGTTTGGTTGATTAGTCTGTGGCATTCTGTTAAACGGTTGCTTATGGCGGTCTCTGTGAGCTTCTCAGCGACATTCAGCCAGCCAGGTATCCTGCCTGCAGTAGATGGAATGTGGCAATGGAACGCTGGCTGCGCGTGTCATAATAGGCTCTGAGCCTTTATATACCTGTGCACAGCAGCAGCCACCTTCAGTCTGCTGCTGGACAGCCAGCAGCAGCAGCAGCAGCAGGAGAGGTATGTAATCAGGAGCCCTCCTGCTAAGGGTAGACAGCTGCTCGTTCCACCCCACCCCCCGCCTTAATTGGTTCTCCTCCCTTCCAACGGTGTTGAGGCGGGTGGGAACAGCAGGGGGTGAAGGTGCTGTGTTTAAAGAGGTGGAGTTATGCAGATCTAAAACGCGTGGATTGCAGCAGCAGCAAGCCGAAAAGTGCAGGCATGTAAGGGATCTAGAGGTTGACAACATGTCTTCTTAACGGGAGTCCAGGAGCTCATCTCCACAAATGGACTTTTCAGGATCCTTGGGTGGCTCCGTAGTTTGAAACCAATTCTGGTTATCGCTTCTCGGCCTTTTGGCTAAGATCAAGTGTAGTATCTGTTCTTATCAGTTTAATATCTGATACGTCCCCTATCTGGGGACCATATATTAAATGGATTTTTAGAACAGGGAGATGGAAAAAGAGCTTGCTCTGTCCACTCCACGCATTGACCTGGTATTGCAGTATCTCCAGGACCGGTGCACCCCTTCTTTAATGCAGTTTCTAAAATCAGAAAGAATTGAATTCAATGTTTTTCGTTCATTTTGCTTGTTTGTCGGATTTTGGGATGGACTCTTTGGCTTTGCTTTTCTTCTCCTCATTGGATTTTTCATGTTCAAAGTTGCAGAAGCCAGATTACAAGCTCATTTTGGTTCAACTTCAGCAACTGTGCATTGCATTGCCATGTAATGTGATGCAATGCTATCTTTCTAGCTCTCCCTTTTTACTTCCTTTTGGATAAACAGACATATTAGGCAAGCATTTTGGAGCTTTCACCTAAATAACTACAGGTGGTGAGATAAGCTGCACAATATAATTGACCTTTCAGTATATTGTTGCACACACACCATCTATTTAGCAAATGCCCTTGTTATCAACAGCAGCCTTTTAAACTCACCTGAGCTAACAGGTATGTGCGCTGGTTACTCTGCTGCGCTTAAAATTTCTTTTTTGGTTTGCTACAATGCCTTTTCTGAAACGTTGTCTCCTTCTGCTGGAACACTGACTTCTTTCATTTAATGCCTGCAGACTATAAAAGAGAACCCAACCCAAAAAGTTTGGTTGATTAGTCTGTGGCATTCTGTTAAACTGTTGCTTATGGCGGTCTCTGTGAGCTTCTCAGCGACATTCAGCCAGCCAGGTATCCTGCCTGCAGTAGATGGAATGTGGCAATGGAACGCTGGCTGCGCGTGTCATAATAGGCTCTGAGCCTTTATATACCTGTGCACAGCAGCAGCCACCTTCAGTCTGCTGCTGGACAGCCAGCAGCAGCAGCAGCAGGAGAGGTATGTAATCAGGAGCCCTCCTGCTAAGGGTAGACAGCTGCTCGTTCCACCCCACCCCCCGCCTTAATTGGTTCTCCTCCCTTCCAACGGTGTTGAGGCGGGTGGGAACAGCAGGGGGTGAAGGTGCTGTGTTTAAAGAGGTGGAGTTATGCAGATCTAAAACGCGTGGATTGCAGCAGCAGCAAGCCGAAAAGTGCAGGCATGTAAGGGATCTAGAGGTTGACAACATGTCTTCTTAACGGGAGTCCAGGAGCTCATCTCCACAAATGGACTTTTCAGGATCCTTGGGTGGCTCCGTAGTTTGAAACCAATTCTGGTTATCGCTTCTCGGCCTTTTGGCTAAGATCAAGTGTAGTATCTGTTCTTATCAGTTTAATATCTGATACGTCCCCTATCTGGGGACCATATATTAAATGGATTTTTAGAACAGGGAGATGGAAAAAGAGCTTGCTCTGTCCACTCCACGCATTGACCTGGTATTGCAGTATCTCCAGGACCGGTGCACCCCTTCTTTAATGCAGTTTCTAAAATCAGAAAGAATTGAATTCAATGTTTTTTGTTCATTTTGCTTGTTTGTCGGATTTTGGGATGGACTCTTTGGCTTTGCTTTTCTTCTCCTCATTGGATTTTTCATGTTCAAAGTTGCAGAAGCCAGATTACAAGCTCATTTTGGTTCAACTTCAGCAACTGTGCATTGCATTGCCATGTAATGTGATGCAATGCTATCTTTCTAGCTCTCCCTTTTTACTTCCTTTTGGATAAACAGACATATTAGGCAAGCATTTTGGAGCTTTCACCTAAATAACTACAGGTGGTGAGATAAGCTGCACAATATAATTGACCTTTCAGTATATTGTTGCACACACACCATCTATTTAGCAAATGCCCTTGTTATCAACAGCAGCCTTTTAAACTCACCTGAGCTAACAGGTATGTGCGCTGGTTACTCTGCTGCGCTTAAAATTTCTTTTTTGGTTTGCTACAATGCCTTTTCTGAAACGTTGTCTCCTTCTGCTGGAACACTGACTTCTTTCATTTAATGCCTGCAGACTATAAAAGAGAACCCAACCCAAAAAGTTTGGTTGATTAGTCTGTGGCATTCTGTTAAACTGTTGCTTATGGCGGTCTCTGTGAGCTTCTCAGCGACATTCAGCCAGCCAGGTATCCTGCCTGCAGTAGATGGAATGTGGCAATGGAACGCTGGCTGCGCGTGTCATAATAGGCTCTGAGCCTTTATATACCTGTGCACAGCAGCAGCCACCTTCAGTCTGCTGCTGGACAGCCAGCAGCAGCAGCAGCAGGAGAGGTATGTAATCAGGAGCCCTCCTGCTAAGGGTAGACAGCTGCTCGTTCCACCCCAACCCCCGCCTTAATTGGTTCTCCTCCTTTCCAACGGTGTTGAGGCGGGTGGGAACAGCAGGGGGTGAAGGTGCTGTGTTTAAAGAGGTGGAGTTATGCAGATCTAAAACGCGTGGATTGCAGCAGCAGCAAGCCGAAAAGTGCAGGCATGTAAGGGATCTAGAGGTTGACAACATGTCTTCTTAACGGGAGTCCAGGAGCTCATCTCCACAAATGGACTTTTCAGGATCCTTGGGTGGCTCCGTAGTTTGAAACCAATTCTGGTTATCGCTTCTCGGCCTTTTGGCTAAGATCAAGTGTAGTATCTGTTCTTATCAGTTTAATATCTGATACGTCCCCTATCTGGGGACCATATGTTAAATGGATTTTTAGAACAGGGAGATGGAAAAAGAGCTTGCTCTGTCCACTCCACGCATTGACCTGGTATTGCAGTATCTCCAGGACCGGTGCACCCCTTCTTTAATGCAGTTTCTAAAATCAGAAAGAATTGAATTCAATGTTTTTTGTTCATTTTGCTTGTTTGTCGGATTTTGGGATGGACTCTTTGGCTTTGCTTTTCTTCTCCTCATTGGATTTTTCATGTTCAAAGTTGCAGAAGCCAGATTACAAGCTCATTTTGGTTCAACTTCAGCAACTGTGCATTGCATTGCCATGTAATGTGATGCAATGCTATCTTTCTAGCTCTCCCTTTTTACTTCCTTTTGGATAAACAGACATATTAGGCAAGCATTTTGGAGCTTTCACCTAAATAACTACAGGTGGTGAGATAAGCTGCACAATATAATTGACCTTTCAGTATATTGTTGCACACACACCATCTATTTAGCAAATGCCCTTGTTATCAACAGCAGCCTTTTAAACTCACCTGAGCTAACAGGTATGTGCGCTGGTTACTCTGCTGCGCTTAAAATTTCTTTTTTGGTTTGCTACAATGCCTTTTCTGAAACGTTGTCTCCTTCTGCTGGAACACTGACTTCTTTCATTTAATGCCTGCAGACTATAAAAGAGAACCCAACCCAAAAAGTTTGGTTGATTAGTCTGTGGCATTCTGTTAAACGGTTGCTTATGGCGGTCTCTGTGAGCTTCTCAGCGACATTCAGCCAGCCAGGTATCCTGCCTGCAGTAGATGGAATGTGGCAATGGAACGCTGGCTGCGCGTGTCATAATAGGCTCTGAGCCTTTATATACCTGTGCACAGCAGCAGCCACCTTCAGTCTGCTGCTGGACAGCCAGCAGCAGCAGCAGCAGCAGGAGAGGTATGTAATCAGGAGCCCTCCTGCTAAGGGTAGACAGCTGCTCGTTCCACCCCACCCCCCGCCTTAATTGGTTCTCCTCCCTTCCAACGGTGTTGAGGCGGGTGGGAACAGCAGGGGGTGAAGGTGCTGTGTTTAAAGAGGTGGAGTTATGCAGATCTAAAACGCGTGGATTGCAGCAGCAGCAAGCCGAAAAGTGCAGGCATGTAAGGGATCTAGAGGTTGACAACATGTCTTCTTAACGGGAGTCCAGGAGCTCATCTCCACAAATGGACTTTTCAGGATCCTTGGGTGGCTCCGTAGTTTGAAACCAATTCTGGTTATCGCTTCTCGGCCTTTTGGCTAAGATCAAGTGTAGTATCTGTTCTTATCAGTTTAATATCTGATACGTCCCCTATCTGGGGACCATATATTAAATGGATTTTTAGAACAGGGAGATGGAAAAAGAGCTTGCTCTGTCCACTCCACGCATTGACCTGGTATTGCAGTATCTCCAGGACCGGTGCACCCCTTCTTTAATGCAGTTTCTAAAATCAGAAAGAATTGAATTCAATGTTTTTTGTTCATTTTGCTTGTTTGTCGGATTTTGGGATGGACTCTTTGGCTTTGCTTTTCTTCTCCTCATTGGATTTTTCATGTTCAAAGTTGCAGAAGCCAGATTACAAGCTCATTTTGGTTCAACTTCAGCAACTGTGCATTGCATTGCCATGTAATGTGATGCAATGCTATCTTTCTAGCTCTCCCTTTTTACTTCCTTTTGGATAAACAGACATATTAGGCAAGCATTTTGGAGCTTTCACCTAAATAACTACAGGTGGTGAGATAAGCTGCACAATATAATTGACCTTTCAGTATATTGTTGCACACACACCATCTATTTAGCAAATGCCCTTGTTATCAACAGCAGCCTTTTAAACTCACCTGAGCTAACAGGTATGTGCGCTGGTTACTCTGCTGCGCTTAAAATTTCTTTTTTGGTTTGCTACAATGCCTTTTCTGAAACGTTGTCTCCTTCTGCTGGAACACTGACTTCTTTCATTTAATGCCTGCAGACTATAAAAGAGAACCCAACCCAAAAAGTTTGGTTGATTAGTCTGTGGCATTCTGTTAAACTGTTGCTTATGGCGGTCTCTGTGAGCTTCTCAGCGACATTCAGCCAGCCAGGTATCCTGCCTGCAGTAGATGGAATGTGGCAATGGAACGCTGGCTGCGCGTGTCATAATAGGCTCTGAGCCTTTATATACCTGTGCACAGCAGCAGCCACCTTCAGTCTGCTGCTGGACAGCCAGCAGCAGCAGCAGGAGAGGTATGTAATCAGGAGCCCTCCTGCTAAGGGTAGACAGCTGCTCGTTCCACCCCACCCCCCGCCTTAATTGGTTCTCCTCCCTTCCAACGGTGTTGAGGCGGGTGGGAACAGCAGGGGGTGAAGGTGCTGTGTTTAAAGAGGTGGAGTTATGCAGATCTAAAACGCGTGGATTGCAGCAGCAGCAAGCCGAAAAGTGCAGGCATGTAAGGGATCTAGAGGTTGACAACATGTCTTCTTAACGGGAGTCCAGGAGCTCATCTCCACAAATGGACTTTTCAGGATCCTTGGGTGGCTCCGTAGTTTGAAACCAATTCTGGTTATTGCTTCTCGGCCTTTTGGCTAAGATCAAGTGTAGTATCTGTTCTTATCAGTTTAATATCTGATACGTCCCCTATCTGGGGACCATATATTAAATGGATTTTTAGAACAGGGAGATGGAAAAAGAGCTTGCTCTGTCCACTCCACGCATTGACCTGGTATTGCAGTATCTCCAGGACCGGTGCACCCCTTCTTTAATGCAGTTTCTAAAATCAGAAAGAATTGAATTCAATGTTTTTTGTTCATTTTGCTTGTTTGTCGGATTTTGGGATGGACTCTTTGGCTTTGCTTTTCTTCTCCTCATTGGATTTTTCATGTTCAAAGTTGCAGAAGCCAGATTACAAGCTCATTTTGGTTCAACTTCAGCAACTGTGCATTGCATTGCCATGTAATGTGATGCAATGCTATCTTTCTAGCTCTCCCTTTTTACTTCCTTTTGGATAAACAGACATATTAGGCAAGCATTTTGGAGCTTTCACCTAAATAACTACAGGTGGTGAGATAAGCTGCACAATATAATTGACCTTTCAGTATATTGTTGCACACACACCATCTATTTAGCAAATGCCCTTGTTATCAACAGCAGCCTTTTAAACTCACCTGAGCTAACAGGTATGTGCGCTGGTTACTCTGCTGCGCTTAAAATTTCTTTTTTGGTTTGCTACAATGCCTTTTCTGAAACGTTGTCTCCCTCTGCTGGAACACTGACTTCTTTCATTTAATGCCTGCAGACTATAAAAGAGAACCCAACCCAAAAAGTTTGGTTGATTAGTCTGTGGCATTCTGTTAAACTGTTGCTTATGGCGGTCTCTGTGAGCTTCTCAGCGACATTCAGCCAGCCAGGTATCCTGCCTGCAGTAGATGGAATGTGGCAATGGAACGCTGGCTGCGCGTGTCATAATAGGCTCTGAGCCTTTATATACCTGTGCACAGCAGCAGCCACCTTCAGTCTGCTGCTGGACAGCCAGCAGCAGCAGCAGCAGGAGAGGTATGTAATCAGGAGCCCTCCTGCTAAGGGTAGACAGCTGCTCGTTCCACCCCAACCCCCGCCTTAATTGGTTCTCCTCCTTTCCAACGGTGTTGAGGCGGGTGGGAACAGCAGGGGGTGAAGGTGCTGTGTTTAAAGAGGTGGAGTTATGCAGATCTAAAACGCGTGGATTGCAGCAGCAGCAAGCCGAAAAGTGCAGGCATGTAAGGGATCTAGAGGTTGACAACATGTCTTCTTAACGGGAGTCCAGGAGCTCATCTCCACAAATGGACTTTTCAGGATCCTTGGGTGGCTCCGTAGTTTGAAACCAATTCTGGTTATCGCTTCTCGGCCTTTTGGCTAAGATCAAGTGTAGTATCTGTTCTTATCAGTTTAATATCTGATACGTCCCCTATCTGGGGACCATATATTAAATGGATTTTTAGAACAGGGAGATGGAAAAAGAGCTTGCTCTGTCCACTCCACGCATTGACCTGGTATTGCAGTATCTCCAGGACCGGTGCACCCCTTCTCTAATGCAGTTTCTAAAATCAGAAAGAATTGAATTCAATGTTTTTTGTTCATTTTGCTTGTTTGTCGGATTTTGGGATGGACTCTTTGGCTTTGCTTTTCTTCTCCTCATTGGATTTTTCATGTTCAAAGTTGCAGAAGCCAGATTACAAGCTCATTTTGGTTCAACTTCAGCAACTGTGCATTGCATTGCCATGTAATGTGATGCAATGCTATCTTTCTAGCTCTCCCTTTTTACTTCCTTTTGGATAAACTGACATATTAGGCAAGCATTTTGGAGCTTTCACCTAAATAACTACAGGTGGTGAGATAAGCTGCACAATATAATTGACCTTTCAGTATATTGTTGCACACACACCATCTATTTAGCAAATGCCCTTGTTATCAACAGCAGCCTTTTAAACTCACCTGAGCTAACAGGTATGTGCGCTGGTTACTCTGCTGCGCTTAAAATTTCTTTTTTGGTTTGCTACAATGCCTTTTCTGAAACGTTGTCTCCTTCTGCTGGAACACTGACTTCTTTCATTTAATGCCTGCAGACTATAAAAGAGAACCCAACCCAAAAAGTTTGGTTGATTAGTCTGTGGCATTCTGTTAAACTGTTGCTTATGGCGGTCTCTGTGAGCTTCTCAGCGACATTCAGCCAGCCAGGTATCCTGCCTGCAGTAGATGGAATGTGGCAATGGAACGCTGGCTGCGCGTGTCATAATAGGCTCTGAGCCTTTATATACCTGTGCACAGCAGCAGCCACCTTCAGTCTGCTGCTGGACAGCCAGCAGCAGCAGCAGCAGGAGAGGTATGTAATCAGGAGCCCTCCTGCTAAGGGTAGACAGCTGCTCGTTCCACCCCACCCCCCGCCTTAATTGGTTCTCCTCCCTTCCAACGGTGTTGAGGCGGGTGGGAACAGCAGGGGGTGAAGGTGCTGTGTTTAAAGAGGTGGAGTTATGCAGATCTAAAACGCGTGGATTGCAGCAGCAGCAAGCCGAAAAGTGCAGGCATGTAAGGGATCTAGAGGTTGACAACATGTCTTCTTAACGGGAGTCCAGGAGCTCATCTCCACAAATGGACTTTTCAGGATCCTTGGGTGGCTCCGTAGTTTGAAACCAATTCTGGTTATCGCTTCTCGGCCTTTTGGCTAAGATCAAGTGTAGTATCTGTTCTTATCAGTTTAATATCTGATACGTCCCCTATCTGGGGACCATATATTAAATGGATTTTTAGAACAGGGAGATGGAAAAAGAGCTTGCTCTGTCCACTCCACGCATTGACCTGGTATTGCAGTATCTCCAGGACCGGTGCACCCCTTCTTTAATGCAGTTTCTAAAATCAGAAAGAATTGAATTCAATGTTTTTTGTTCATTTTGCTTGTTTGTCGGATTTTGGGATGGACTCTTTGGCTTTGCTTTTCTTCTCCTCATTGGATTTTTCATGTTCAAAGTTGCAGAAGCCAGATTACAAGCTCATTTTGGTTCAACTTCAGCAACTGTGCATTGCATTGCCATGTAATGTGATGCAATGCTATCTTTCTAGCTCTCCCTTTTTACTTCCTTTTGGATAAACAGACATATTAGGCAAGCATTTTGGAGCTTTCACCTAAATAACTACAGGTGGTGAGATAAGCTGCACAATATAATTGACCTTTCAGTATATTGTTGCACACACACCATCTATTTAGCAAATGCCCTTGTTATCAACAGCAGCCTTTTAAACTCACCTGAGCTAACAGGTATGTGCGCTGGTTACTCTGCTGCGCTTAAAATTTCTTTTTTGGTTTGCTACAATGCCTTTTCTGAAACGTTGTCTCCTTCTGCTGGAACACTGACTTCTTTCATTTAATGCCTGCAGACTATAAAAGAGAACCCAACCCAAAAAGTTTGGTTGATTAGTCTGTGGCATTCTGTTAAACTGTTGCTTATGGCGGTCTCTGTGAGCTTCTCAGCGACATTCAGCCAGCCAGGTATCCTGCCTGCAGTAGATGGAATGTGGCAATGGAACGCTGGCTGCGCGTGTCATAATAGGCTCTGAGCCTTTATATACCTGTGCACAGCAGCAGCCACCTTCAGTCTGCTGCTGGACAGCCAGCAGCCGCAGCAGCAGGAGAGGTATGTAATCAGGAGCCCTCCTGCTAAGGGTAGACAGCTGCTCGTTCCACCCCACCCCCCGCCTTAATTGGTTCTCCTCCCTTCCAACGGTGTTGAGGCGGGTGGGAACAGCAGGGGGTGAAGGTGCTGTGTTTAAAGAGGTGGAGTTATGCAGATCTAAAACGCGTGGATTGCAGCAGCAGCAAGCCGAAAAGTGCAGGCATGTAAGGGATCTAGAGGTTGACAACATGTCTTCTTAACGGGAGTCCAGGAGCTCATCTCCACAAATGGATTTTTCAGGATCCTTGGGTGGCTCCGTAGTTTGAAACCAATTCTGGTTATCGCTTCTCGGCCTTTTGGCTAAGATCAAGTGTAGTATCTGTTCTTATCAGTTTAATATCTGATACGTCCCCTATCTGGGGACCATATATTAAATGGATTTTTAGAACAGGGAGATGGAAAAAGAGCTTGCTCTGTCCACTCCACGCATTGACCTGGTATTGCAGTATCTCCAGGACCGGTGCACCCCTTCTTTAATGCAGTTTCTAAAATCAGAAAGAATTGAATTCAATGTTTTTTGTTCATTTTGCTTGTTTGTCGGATTTTGGGATGGACTCTTTGGCTTTGCTTTTCTTCTCCTCATTGGATTTTTCATGTTCAAAGTTGCAGAAGCCAGATTACAAGCTCATTTTGGTTCAACTTCAGCAACTGTGCATTGCATTGCCATGTAATGTGATGCAATGCTATCTTTCTAGCTCTCCCTTTTTACTTCCTTTTGGATAAACAGACATATTAGGCAAGCATTTTGGAGCTTTCACCTAAATAACTACAGGTGGTGAGATAAGCTGCACAATATAATTGACCTTTCAGTATATTGTTGCACACACACCATCTATTTAGCAAATGCCCTTGTTATCAACAGCAGCCTTTTAAACTCACCTGAGCTAACAGGTATGTGCGCTGGTTACTCTGCTGCGCTTAATATTTCTTTTTTGGTTTGCTACAATGCCTTTTCTGAAACGTTGTCTCCTTCTGCTGGAACACTGACTTCTTTCATTTAATGCCTGCAGACTATAAAAGAGAACCCAAC
The DNA here is from genome assembly GCF_046119375.1 of Phyllobates terribilis. Classification (NCBI taxonomy): domain Eukaryota; kingdom Metazoa; phylum Chordata; class Amphibia; order Anura; family Dendrobatidae; genus Phyllobates; species Phyllobates terribilis. The sequence continues at coordinate 1,170,294 of NW_027362798.1, read as the reverse complement.
CCAAAAAGTTTGGTTGATTAGTCTGTGGCATTCTGCTAAACTGTTGCTTATGGCGGTCTCTGTGAGCTTCTCAGCGACATTCAGCCAGCCAGGTATCCTGCCTGCAGTAGATGGAATGTGGCAATGGAACGCTGGCTGCGCGTGTCATAATAGGCTCTGAGCCTTTATATACCTGTGCACAGCAGCAGCCACCTTCAGTCTGCTGCTGGACAGCCAGCAGCAGCAGCAGCAGGAGAGGTATGTAATCAGGAGCCCTCCTGCTAAGGGTAGACAGCTGCTCGTTCCACCCCACCCCCCGCCTTAATTGGTTCTCCTCCCTTCCAACGGTGTTGAGGCGGGTGGGAACAGCAGGGGGTGAAGGTGCTGTGTTTAAAGAGGTGGAGTTATGCAGATCTAAAACGCGTGGATTGCAGCAGCAGCAAGCCGAAAAGTGCAGGCATGTAAGGGTTCTAGAGGTTGACAACATGTCTTCTTAACGGGAGTCCAGGAGCTCATCTCCACAAATGGACTTTTCAGGATCCTTGGGTGGCTCCGTAGTTTGAAACCAATTCTGGTTATCGCTTCTCGGCCTTTTGGCTAAGATCAAGTGTAGTATCTGTTCTTATCAGTTTAATATCTGATACGTCCCCTATCTGGGGACCATATATTAAATGGATTTTTAGAACAGGGAGATGGAAAAAGAGCTTGCTCTGTCCACTCCACGCATTGACCTGGTATTGCAGTATCTCCAGGACCGGTGCACCCCTTCTTTAATGCAGTTTCAAAAATCAGAAAGAATTGAATTCAATGTTTTTTGTTCATTTTGCTTGTTTGTCGGATTTTGGGATGGACTCTTTGGCTTTGCTTTTCTTCTCCTCATTGGATTTTTCATGTTCAAAGTTGCAGAAGCCAGATTACAAGCTCATTTTGGTTCAACTTCAGCAACTGTGCATTGCATTGCCATGTAATGTGATGCAATGCTATCTTTCTAGCTCTCCCTTTTTACTTCCTTTTGGATAAACAGACATATTAGGCAAGCATTTTGGAGCTTTCACCTAAATAACTACAGGTGGTGAGATAAGCTGCACAATATAATTGACCTTTCAGTATATTGTTGCACACACACCATCTATTTAGCAAATGCCCTTGTTATCAACAGCAGCCTTTTAAACTCACCTGAGCTAACAGGTATGTGCGCTGGTTACTCTGCTGCGCTTAAAATTTCTTTTTTGGTTTGCTACAATGCCTTTTCTGAAACGTCTCCTTCTGCTGGAACACTGACTTCTTTCATTTAATGCCTGCAGACTATAAAAGAGAACCCAACCCAAAAAGTTTGGTTGATTAGTCTGTGGCATTCTGTTAAACTGTTGCTTATGGCGGTCTCTGTGAGCTTCTCAGCGACATTCAGCCAGCCAGGTATCCTGCCTGCAGTAGATGGAATGTGGCAATGGAACGCTGGCTGCGCGTGTCATAATAGGCTCTGAGCCTTTATATACCTGTGCACAGCAGCAGCCACCTTCAGTCTGCTGCTGGACAGCCAGCAGCAGCAGCAGCAGGAGAGGTATGTAATCAGGAGCCCTCCTGCTAAGGGTAGACAGCTGCTCGTTCCACCCCACCCCCCGCCTTAATTGGTTCTCCTCCCTTCCAACGGTGTTGAGGCGGGTGGGAACAGCAGGGGGTGAAGGTGCTGTGTTTAAAGAGGTGGAGTTATGCAGATCTAAAACGCGTGGATTGCAGCAGCAGCAAGCCGAAAAGTGCAGGCATGTAAGGGTTCTAGAGGTTGACAACATGTCTTCTTAACGGGAGTCCAGGAGCTCATCTCCACAAATGGACTTTTCAGGATCCTTGGGTGGCTCCGTAGTTTGAAACCAATTCTGGTTATCGCTTCTCGGCCTTTTGGCTAAGATCAAGTGTAGTATCTGTTCTTATCAGTTTAATATCTGATACGTCCCCTATCTGGGGACCATATATTAAATGGATTTTTAGAACAGGGAGATGGAAAAAGAGCTTGCTCTGTCCACTCCACGCATTGACCTGGTATTGCAGTATCTCCAGGACCGGTGCACCCCTTCTTTAATGCAGTTTCAAAAATCAGAAAGAATTGAATTCAATGTTTTTTGTTCATTTTGCTTGTTTGTCGGATTTTGGGATGGACTCTTTGGCTTTGCTTTTCTTCTCCTCATTGGATTTTTCATGTTCAAAGTTGCAGAAGCCAGATTACAAGCTCATTTTGGTTCAACTTCAGCAACTGTGCATTGCATTGCCATGTAATGTGATGCAATGCTATCTTTCTAGCTCTCCCTTTTTACTTCCTTTTGGATAAACAGACATATTAGGCAAGCATTTTGGAGCTTTCACCTAAATAACTACAGGTGGTGAGATAAGCTGCACAATATAATTGACCTTTCAGTATATTGTTGCACACACACCATCTATTTAGCAAATGCCCTTGTTATCAACAGCAGCCTTTTAAACTCACCTGAGCTAACAGGTATGTGCGCTGGTTACTCTGCTGCGCTTAAAATTTCTTTTTTGGTTTGCTACAATGCCTTTTCTGAAACGTCTCCTTCTGCTGGAACACTGACTTCTTTCATTTAATGCCTGCAGACTATAAAAGAGAACCCAACCCAAAAAGTTTGGTTGATTAGTCTGTGGCATTCTGTTAAACTGTTGCTTATGGCGGTCTCTGTGAGCTTCTCAGCGACATTCAGCCAGCCAGGTATCCTGCCTGCAGTAGATGGAATGTGGCAATGGAACGCTGGCTGCGCGTGTCATAATAGGCTCTGAGCCTTTATATACCTGTGCACAGCAGCAGCCACCTTCAGTCTGCTGCTGGACAGCCAGCAGCAGCAGCAGCAGGAGAGGTATGTAATCAGGAGCCCTCCTGCTAAGGGTAGACAGCTGCTCGTTCCACCCCACCCCCCGCCTTAATTGGTTCTCCTCCCTTCCAACGGTGTTGAGGCGGGTGGGAACAGCAGGGGGTGAAGGTGCTGTGTTTAAAGAGGTGGAGTTATGCAGATCTAAAACGCGTGGATTGCAGCAGCAGCAAGCCGAAAAGTGCAGGCATGTAAGGGTTCTAGAGGTTGACAACATGTCTTCTTAACGGGAGTCCAGGAGCTCATCTCCACAAATGGACTTTTCAGGATCCTTGGGTGGCTCCGTAGTTTGAAACCAATTCTGGTTATCGCTTCTCGGCCTTTTGGCTAAGATCAAGTGTAGTATCTGTTCTTATCAGTTTAATATCTGATACGTCCCCTATCTGGGGACCATATATTAAATGGATTTTTAGAACAGGGAGATGGAAAAAGAGCTTGCTCTGTCCACTCCACGCATTGACCTGGTATTGCAGTATCTCCAGGACCGGTGCACCCCTTCTTTAATGCAGTTTCAAAAATCAGAAAGAATTGAATTCAATGTTTTTTGTTCATTTTGCTTGTTTGTCGGATTTTGGGATGGACTCTTTGGCTTTGCTTTTCTTCTCCTCATTGGATTTTTCATGTTCAAAGTTGCAGAAGCCAGATTACAAGCTCATTTTGGTTCAACTTCAGCAACTGTGCATTGCATTGCCATGTAATGTGATGCAATGCTATCTTTCTAGCTCTCCCTTTTTACTTCCTTTTGGATAAACAGACATATTAGGCAAGCATTTTGGAGCTTTCACCTAAATAACTACAGGTGGTGAGATAAGCTGCACAATATAATTGACCTTTCAGTATATTGTTGCACACACACCATCTATTTAGCAAATGCCCTTGTTATCAACAGCAGCCTTTTAAACTCACCTGAGCTAACAGGTATGTGCGCTGGTTACTCTGCTGCGCTTAAAATTTCTTTTTTGGTTTGCTACAATGCCTTTTCTGAAACGTCTCCTTCTGCTGGAACACTGACTTCTTTCATTTAATGCCTGCAGACTATAAAAGAGAACCCAACCCAAAAAGTTTGGTTGATTAGTCTGTGGCATTCTGTTAAACTGTTGCTTATGGCGGTCTCTGTGAGCTTCTCAGCGACATTCAGCCAGCCAGGTATCCTGCCTGCAGTAGATGGAATGTGGCAATGGAACGCTGGCTGCGCGTGTCATAATAGGCTCTGAGCATTTATATACCTGTGCACAGCAGCAGCCACCTTCAGTCTGCTGCTGGACAGCCAGCAGCAGCAGCAGCAGGAGAGGTATGTAATCAGGAGCCCTCCTGCTAAGGGTAGACAGCTGCTCGTTCCACCCCACCCCCGCCTTAATTGGTTCTCCTCCCTTCCAACGGTGTTGAGGCGGGTGGGAACAGCAGGGGGTGAAGGTGCTGTGTTTAAAGAGGTGGAGTTATGCAGATCTAAAACGCGTGGATTGCAGCAGCAGCAAGCCGAAAAGTGCAGGCATGTAAGGGATCTAGAGGTTGACAACATGTCTTCTTAACGGGAGTCCAGGAGCTCATCTCCACAAATGGACTTTTCAGGATCCTTGGGTGGCTCCGTAGTTTGAAACCAATTCTGGTTATCGCTTCTCGGCCTTTTGGCTAAGATCAAGTGTAGTATCTGTTCTTATCAGTTTAATATCTGATACGTCCCCTATCTGGGGACCATATATTAAATGGATTTTTAGAACAGGGAGATGGAAAAAGAGCTTGCTCTGTCCACTCCACGCATTGACCTGGTATTGCAGTATCTCCAGGACCGGTGCACCCCTTCTTTAATGCAGTTTCTAAAATCAGAAAGAATTGAATTCAATGTTTTTTGTTCATTTTGCTTGTTTGTCGGATTTTGGGATGGACTCTTTGGCTTTGCTTTTCTTCTCCTCATTGGATTTTTCATGTTCAAAGTTGCAGAAGCCAGATTACAAGCTCATTTTGGTTCAACTTCAGCAACTGTGCATTGCATTGCCATGTAATGTGATGCAATGCTATCTTTCTAGCTCTCCCTTTTTACTTCCTTTTGGATAAACAGACATATTAGGCAAGCATTTTGGAGCTTTCACCTAAATAACTACAGGTGGTGAGATAAGCTGCACAATATAATTGACCTTTCAGTATATTGTTGCACACACACCATCTATTTAGCAAATGCCCTTGTTATCAACAGCAGCCTTTTAAACTCACCTGAGCTAACAGGTATGTGCGCTGGTTACTCTGCTGCGCTTAAAATTTCTTTTTGGGTTTGCTACAATGCCTTTTCTGAAACGTTGTCTCCTTCTGCTGGAACACTGACTTCTTTCATTTAATGCCTGCAGACTATAAAAGAGAACCCAACCCAAAAAGTTTGGTTGATTAGTCTGTGGCATTCTGTTAAACTGTTGCTTATGGCGGTCTCTGTGAGCTTCTCAGCGACATTCAGCCAGCCAGGTATCCTGCCTGCAGTAGATGGAATGTGGCAATGGAACGCTGGCTGCGCGTGTCATAATAGGCTCTGAGCCTTTATATACCTGTGCACAGCAGCAGCCACCTTCAGTCTGCTGCTGGACAGCCAGCAGCAGCAGCAGCAGGAGAGGTATGTAATCAGGAGCCCTCCTGCTAAGGGTAGACAGCTGCTCGTTCCACCCCACCCCCCGCCTTAATTGGTTCTCCTCCCTTCCAACGGTGTTGAGGCGGGTGGGAACAGCAGGGGGTGAAGGTGCTGTGTTTAAAGAGGTGGAGTTATGCAGATCTAAAACGCGTGGATTGCAGCAGCAGCAAGCCGAAAAGTGCAGGCATGTAAGGGATCTAGAGGTTGACAACATGTCTTCTTAACGGGAGTCCAGGAGCTCATCTCCACAAATGGACTTTTCAGGATCCTTGGGTGGCTCCGTAGTTTGAAACCAATTCTGGTTATCGCTTCTCGGCCTTTTGGCTAAGATCAAGTGTAGTATCTGTTCTTATCAGTTTAATATCTGATACGTCCCCTATCTGGGGACCATATATTAAATGGATTTTTAGAACAGGGAGATGGAAAAAGAGCTTGCTCTGTCCACTCCACGCATTGACCTGGTATTGCAGTATCTCCAGGACCGGTGCACCCCTTCTTTAATGCAGTTTCTAAAATCAGAAAGAATTGAATTCAATGTTTTTTGTTCATTTTGCTTGTTTGTCGGATTTTGGGATGGACTCTTTGGCTTTGCTTTTCTTCTTCTCATTGGATTTTTCATGTTCAAAGTTGCAGAAGCCAGATTACAAGCTCATTTTGGTTCAACTTCAGCAACTGTGCATTGCATTGCCATGTAATGTGATGCAATGCTATCTTTCTAGCTCTCCCTTTTTACTTCCTTTTGGATAAACAGACATATTAGGCAAGCATTTTGGAGCTTTCACCTAAATAACTACAGGTGGTGAGATAAGCTGCACAATATAATTGACCTTTCAGTATATTGTTGCACACACACCATCTATTTAGCAAATGCCCTTGTTATCAACAGCAGCCTTTTAAACTCACCTGAGCTAACAGGTATGTGCGCTGGTTACTCTGCTGCGCTTAAAATTTCTTTTTTGGTTTGCTACAATGCCTTTTCTGAAACGTTGTCTCCTTCTGCTGGAACACTGACTTCTTTCATTTAATGCCTGCAGACTATAAAAGAGAACCCAACCCAAAAAGTTTGGTTGATTAGTCTGTGGCATTCTGTTAAACTGTTGCTTATGGCGGTCTCTGTGAGCTTCTCAGCGACATTCAGCCAGCCAGGTATCCTGCCTGCAGTAGATGGAATGTGGCAATGGAACGCTGGCTGCGCGTGTCATAATAGGCTCTGAGCCTTTATATACCTGTGCACAGCAGCAGCCACCTTCAGTCTGCTGCTGGACAGCCAGCAGCAGCAGCAGCAGGAGAGGTATGTAATCAGGAGCCCTCCTGCTAAGGGTAGACAGCTGCTCGTTCCACCCCACCCCCCGCCTTAATTGGTTCTCCTCCCTTCCAACGGTGTTGAGGCGGGTGGGAACAGCAGGGGGTGAAGGTGCTGTGTTTAAAGAGGTGGAGTTATGCAGATCTAAAACGCGTGGATTGCAGCAGCAGCAAGCCGAAAAGTGCAGGCATGTAAGGGATCTAGAGGTTGACAACATGTCTTCTTAACGGGAGTCCAGGAGCTCATCTCCACAAATGGACTTTTCAGGATCCTTGGGTGGCTCCGTAGTTTGAAACCAATTCTGGTTATCGCTTCTCGGCCTTTTGGCTAAGATCAAGTGTAGTATCTGTTCTTATCAGTTTAATATCTGATACGTCCCCTATCTGGGGACCATATATTAAATGGATTTTTAGAACAGGGAGATGGAAAAAGAGCTTGCTCTGTCCACTCCACGCATTGACCTGGTATTGCAGTATCTCCAGGACCGGTGCACCCCTTCTTTAATGCAGTTTCTAAAATCAGAAAGAATTGAATTCAATGTTTTTTGTTCATTTTGCTTGTTTGTCGGATTTTGGGATGGACTCTTTGGCTTTGCTTTTCTTCTCCTCATTGGATTTTTCATGTTCAAAGTTGCAGAAGCCAGATTACAAGCTCATTTTGGTTCAACTTCAGCAACTGTGCATTGCATTGCCATGTAATGTGATGCAATGCTATCTTTCTAGCTCTCCCTTTTTACTTCCTTTTGGATAAACAGACATATTAGGCAAGCATTTTGGAGCTTTCACCTAAATAACTACAGGTGGTGAGATAAGCTGCACAATATAATTGACCTTTCAGTATATTGTTGCACACACACCATCTATTTAGCAAATGCCCTTGTTATCAACAGCAGCCTTTTAAACTCACCTGAGCTAACAGGTATGTGCGCTGGTTACTCTGCTGCGCTTAAAATTTCTTTTTTGGTTTGCTACAATGCCTTTTCTGAAACGTTGTCTCCTTCTGCTGGAACACTGACTTCTTTCATTTAATGCCTGCAGACTATAAAAGAGAACCCAACCCAAAAAGTTTGGTTGATTAGTCTGTGGCATTCTGTTAAACTGTTGCTTATGGCGGTCTCTGTGAGCTTCTCAGCGACATTCAGCCAGCCAGGTATCCTGCCTGCAGTAGATGGAATGTGGCAATGGAACGCTGGCTGCGCGTGTCATAATAGGCTCTGAGCCTTTATATACCTGTGCACAGCAGCAGCCACCTTCAGTCTGCTGCTGGACAGCCAGCAGCAGCAGCAGCAGGAGAGGTATGTAATCAGGAGCCCTCCTGCTAAGGGTAGACAGCTGCTCGTTCCACCCCACCCCCCGCCTTAATTGGTTCTCCTCCCTTCCAACGGTGTTGAGGCGGGTGGGAACAGCAGGGGGTGAAGGTGCTGTGTTTAAAGAGGTGGAGTTATGCAGATCTAAAACGCGTGGATTGCAGCAGCAGCAAGCCGAAAAGTGCAGGCATGTAAGGGATCTAGAGGTTGACAACATGTCTTCTTAACGGGAGTCCAGGAGCTCATCTCCACAAATGGACTTTTCAGGATCCTTGGGTGGCTCCGTAGTTTGAAACCAATTCTGGTTATCGCTTCTCGGCCTTTTGGCTAAGATCAAGTGTAGTATCTGTTCTTATCAGTTTAATATCTGATACGTCCCCTATCTGGGGACCATATATTAAATGGATTTTTAGAACAGGGAGATGGAAAAAGAGCTTGCTCTGTCCACTCCACGCATTGACCTGGTATTGCAGTATCTCCAGGACCGGTGCACCCCTTCTTTAATGCAGTTTCTAAAATCAGAAAGAATTGAATTCAATGTTTTTTGTTCATTTTGCTTGTTTGTCGGATTTTGGGATGGACTCTTTGGCTTTGCTTTTCTTCTCCTCATTGGATTTTTCATGTTCAAAGTTGCAGAAGCCAGATTACAAGCTCATTTTGGTTCAACTTCAGCAACTGTGCATTGCATTGCCATGTAATGTGATGCAATGCTATCTTTCTAGCTCTCCCTTTTTACTTCCTTTTGGATAAACAGACATATTAGGCAAGCATTTTGGAGCTTTCACCTAAATAACTACAGGTGGTGAGATAAGCTGCACAATATAATTGACCTTTCAGTATATTGTTGCACACACACCATCTATTTAGCAAATGCCCTTGTTATCAACAGCAGCCTTTTAAACTCACCTGAGCTAACAGGTATGTGCGCTGGTTACTCTGCTGCGCTTAAAATTTCTTTTTTGGTTTGCTACAATGCCTTTTCTGAAACGTTGTCTCCTTCTGCTGGAACACTGACTTCTTTCATTTAATGCCTGCAGACTATAAAAGAGAACCCAACCCAAAAAGTTTGGTTGATTAGTCTGTGGCATTCTGTTAAACTGTTGCTTATGGCGGTCTCTGTGAGCTTCTCAGCGACATTCAGCCAGCCAGGTATCCTGCCTGCAGTAGATGGAATGTGGCAATGGAACGCTGGCTGCGCGTGTCATAATAGGCTCTGAGCCTTTATATACCTGTGCACAGCAGCAGCCACCTTCAGTCTGCTGCTGGACAGCCAGCAGCAGCAGCAGCAGGAGAGGTATGTAATCAGGAGCCCTCCTGCTAAGGGTAGACAGCTGCTCGTTCCACCCCACCCCCCGCCTTAATTGGTTCTCCTCCCTTCCAACGGTGTTGAGGCGGGTGGGAACAGCAGGGGGTGAAGGTGCTGTGTTTAAAGAGGTGGAGTTATGCAGATCTAAAACGCGTGGATTGCAGCAGCAGCAAGCCGAAAAGTGCAGGCATGTAAGGGATCTAGAGGTTGACAACATGTCTTCTTAACGGGAGTCCAGGAGCTCATCTCCACAAATGGACTTTTCAGGATCCTTGGGTGGCTCCGTAGTTTGAAACCAATTCTGGTTATCGCTTCTCGGCCTTTTGGCTAAGATCAGGTGCAGTGATCTAAAGGTTGCTGCCTTGGTCTCGGCTAGGAGGTGCCTGGGGTACCCGACTTGTTGGCCTTGGGGGATCGCTCTCTCTTAACGGAGGGAGCTTCACCTCCTTGCAGCTATTGGCAGGTCGGCTTAGTCCCCGGACAACGGGGAGCGATCGCGTCTTGTCTTCGGGGCGACCCGAGGAAATAAGGGCGTTTTCCTTTGCTGAGCTTTATCGCTTAGTGGGCTGTGTAAGTTCTTGGGGTACCCCTCCCTCGGTCTTGGGTTTGTTCCTGCTTTTGTGGGATTCATTCCCTTGTTACTATTGGGGGAGGGCTTAGTCCCTGAGGGCCGAAAATGCCTTTTTCTTTTGGATTTGCGGTGGGGGAGACTCCACTGCGACAGTCCATTAGAATCATGGTGGATGAATGCCAGCGCCATGAGAAGAATCTGCAGTACATCGTGCATGAGATTCTTTTTGGGTTCTTCCACCTGGAGCGAGATAAGATCCTGTGTCTTTACGATCAGGAATTCCGTGGGCGATATACCATTTCCTTTATGGCTAAATCATGCTGTGATAATATCCATGCAGCACTGATGGTTGCGGACAAGGACGATGAGAGACTGAACGGGCTGAGCTTTGACTTCCTGTACGGTGAAGAGGAAGTACCCTTGGTGATCTTCATGTACAGCCCATTCGTCTCTGAGGGCGATATCGAAACCTTTTTGAAGCGTTACTGCAAGTCAGTGCGCTTCTCACATGATATCCTCAACTCCCAGCGCTTCTGGAATGGGAAGAGGAAATACCTGGTGAAGTTCCATCCAGATCAGAGCGGCATTGGTGGTCTTCACCACCCGCCTGCTAATTTTGCCATTGGTAATGTCAGGGGATTCCTACGCTACCCAGGAATGCCCCTTCAATGCCGGAATTGTCATGAATATGGGCATACACGAGAAAATTGTACAAGGGCTCATGTAGTCTTTTGCAACAAGTGCGGTAAGAGTGGGCACACCTCCGCTACGTGTGACTCTGAGATCGTATGTAACCTATGTGGGAAGGCAGGTCACGCCTTCAGGAATTGTCCGAGCAAAAAGTCAAAAACATATGACATGTTTAAGTCAGGTCAACTGACTATCCAAGAATACTTCGGAGGGAGTATTACTACACCTGCCCCTGGACCTGGGTTGGCGCACGCTGACGGGTCCGGAACAAATCCTTCAACGGCTCCGCCAGAGGGCCCGCTGGTAGTTCCACAGAAGGACGGTCGTAGGGGTTCCATAAGATTAACCGAGGGTTCGCTCTCTGTGGAATTGATCGATGTTCTGGCTCTAGATGTTGCCGTATCTCAGAGTCAAGAGGAAGGGTCCTCATCCAGCATGAATGCACCACCGGCATTATGTGGAACTGAGGAGACCTCTAGTACCCCGATTAAGCAAGCACCCAGATTCGCCACACCATCATCGGTGATCTTGGGTAAGGGCAAAAAGGGTACGCTCCTTAATCGATCAACCAGTGTGTCGGATAGAGAGACCTCTAGGGCGCGAAGTAAAAAGGACCCGGCTAAGACCCAGTCGAGCCCTGGTCCTCGAACCAGAAGTCGCAGTAGTTCCGTGACCAGACCAGAGGACAAGACGACCCAGAGGGATGACACCCGTTCCATAGACCAGACCGCCATGAGGACTGCAGATGCACAGGACTTGGAAAAGATGGACAGCTCCCAGCCTCTGAAAAGGCAACGGGAGGACGTAAAGCAACCTGATATCCAAAGAAAACACGGATGTCGAGGTCCAGATGAGGAGTCAAAAGTGGATGATGCCTTTTTGCCTGCTTCAGATCCCGGTAATATTAAACAAATCCTGACCCCTGGAGATGCGGAGGAGGAGGTGCCGTGTATTGACTTCTTCCCATCTTCAGATCCTGATTCTTCTTAATGTCTGTTCCTTTTAAAATCTCCTCACTAAATGTGAGGTCCCTAAAGAGCCCTACACGTAGGGCTGCTTTATTTTCTTATTTAGAGACATTGGACTTTGATTTCTGGTTTCTACAAGAATGTGGTATACAGAGTAATTTAAATTATAAGGACTTAAAAGAAGACTGGAAACTGGGCGCTTCTGTGTGGTCCGGTGCTAATGACTGTCGTGCTGCCGGAGTTGGACTACTTTGCCGTGGACATTCTACCATCATTCAATCTGTGACTGAAATTATACCTGGCAGAGCTATTTTAATACATCTTGTTTTTAATGGACTTTCTTTACGTTTATTAAATGTGTACGCTCCTCCTGGGAAGCAGGAAAGGGCGGATTTACTTGAAATATTGCCATTATTTTGTGTTGGGTCAACCCCCCTGCTAGTGGGAGGAGATTTTAATTGTTTACGTGATGGGGAATCCCGGCAGGGTGGGGATGTGAATCGTAAAGACCGTACCTCCTATTTGTTGAAAAGTTTAATTGATGATTTTAGATTACAGGACTGCTGGAAGGAACTCTTGCCGGCGGATCCAGGTGTTACATGGTCCAATGGAAGAGTTTCTTCTAGAATTGATTTCATATTTGCTTCTACTGCCTTTAAACCTTGTAAATGTTTTCTTTTATCTAATTTATTCTCTGATCATAAAGTTTTATCTGTGTTTTTAGAGTTAGCAGGGGAACAAAATACCTCAAGAGGCCCATGGAGATTAAATACAACTCTCCTAGAGGATATTGATATTCAAAAGAGGTTTGTGCAGGCCTACCAGTGCTGGCAATCAAAGAGAGACCCCCGCGCCTCGATGCTGGATTGGTGGGAGAGCATTAAACCTAAGATTAAATTATTTTTTATTAAGGCAGGGAAAATGAAAGCAAAAAAGAAAAAGCAGTGGTTTTATGTTTTTAATATGAGATTACAAGTACTCTTTAAACTAAAAGAAGTTGGTATTGATGTGGATGATGATATTGCAAATCTTAAGTCTGAAATAAAAAATGCTCTTAATGAAAAAGGAAAACAAATAATTTTTAACTCCCATGTACAGCACCTGGAGGAAGGAGAGAAATGCTCCCGATTCTTCTTCAAAAAGGTAATGGGGAGGAGGGACGCAATCCTAAATCTTGAAGGTGAAAATGATATTAAGGGTATGTTAGGAAAAGCTTTTAATTTTTATCAACTTCTTTTTAACACTAAAGTTATAGATCCATCCTTTTTAGAGTATGCTATTAATTCCCTTGATTTTAAGTTAGATATTTTAGACCAGGGTATTTTATCTAGGGATCTCACCAGTGAGGAACTTTTACAGATTTTTAAAAGTTTCTCCAGTGGGAAAGCCCCTGGGGAAGACGGTCTACCGATTGAGTTTTATCTGACTTTTTGGGGAATTTTAAAGAACGATATGTTTTTATTGTTTAAAGAAGCTTTTAATACTAATAAATTACCCCCATCTTGGAGGAGAGGTCTGGTATCTTTAATATATAAAAAAGGGGATAGGAGCCAACTTAAAAACTGGCGGCCTATTACGCTTTTAAACCTTGATTATAAAATTTTAGCTAAACTTATTGCAGTCCGTTTAAAACCCTTTATAGCCAAATTAATTCACCCTAACCAGGTATGTGGTGTTCCCGGAAGAACCATAGCTGAGTCCCTCAACATAATTAGGGATACCATATGGTATTCAAAAGAGAGAAGTCAAAACCTTGCTATTTTATCCTTAGACTTTGAAAAAGCTTTTGACAGGGTATCGCATGAATTTCTTTTTATGGTTCTTAAAAAAATGGCGTTTCCAGAGAAAATTTTAACCCGCATTATGCTTTTATATCATTCTTGTTTTAGTCAAATTTCTGTAAATGGGTTTTTAACGAAGGGGGTTCCTCTATTATCAGGGGTGAAACAAGGGTGCCCTCTCTCACCACTGCTCTTTATCTGTGTTATGGAACCACTATTAACCATACTGAGAAAAGATAAAGTAATTAAAGGGGTACCTATTCCCGGGAGTAGGGGTATGCAACTTAAAGCCCTAAGTTACATGGATGATGTTACCATACTATGTCCAGATTCCACATCTCTGAGGAGGGTATTGAGAAACACACAATTTTTCTGTGAAGCCTCAGGTTTTAAATTAAATATAGATAAATGTGACTGTTTTAATGTGGGGGGATGGGACTCCTCTTTGACCCCTGGGATAGTGATACAGAAAAATCACATAAAAATTTTAGGAATTATTTTTAACCAAGCCAATGAGGGGGACCCTAACTGGGACTCTGCAATGGATAAAATAGAAAAAAAGATCTCATTGTGGAATTTAAGGAACCTTAGTATGGAAGGTAAAATTTTAATTATTAAAGCTGTTTTAATTCCCATTATGTTGTATGTTGCAATGGTGTTTCCCCCTTCCAATTTACAAATCAAGAAAGTAACAAGAATTGTTTTTATGTTTTTATGGGGTTCAAAAATGGAAAAGTTAAAAAGAGATCTGATGTACAAATGTAAATCTAATGGAGGTAAAGATGTACCCAATTTTTTTACCTTTTTCCATATAAAGTATTTCTGCTTCTGTTTTAAGGTTTTTAAATCTGATGGCATTTTTAGTTATCTTTTAAAATATGCAGCAGGAATGATTTTTAAAAGGTGGTTTAGCCTACCTTTAAGTTCTCCTGTGCTCCTGTGCCCACCTAAACAGTATGTGATACTTGAGAAAACGGTCAGACTTTTAGGTCTCCAGGAATTGGAGCCTGATATATTGGGGGACCAAAGGAAGGTATCTATTGCTTGCAGACACTCTGAGGACACAATTCCTGTCTCCAATTTTTCACAGGCAAGGTCCAAAACGGTGTGGCGAAATGTGTACGGGAAATATCTTGCAAATGTACACAAGGACCTTGCCTGGGCTATCGTCCACCAGTGCCTCCCTACCCGTGAGTTTCAACATAGGCGGGGGCTGGTGGCGAGAGCCAAATGTCCAAGAGATATATGCGGGGAAAGTGAGTCTGTATTGCATCTCTTTTGGAATTGTCATTTTGCACAGGAGGTTTGGAGAAAGGTAGGCCCACTTTTAAAATGGGCATGTGGCCTGAAAGATTTTAATCACTTTTATGTCTTTTATGGTCTTTTTAAGTGTCCAAATTTTAAACAATTCCGAGTTGCCTGGATTATTATTAATTGTTTTAAAAATGCCATGTGGAAAGTTAGAAATATTTTACTCTTCAAACATGATCATATTGATTCAACAGACTGTATAAAAATTGCTTTAAGTGAAATGTATATTTACTATCTCAGAGATAAAAAACTGTATGGAGCAAAAGAAGCGGCTTCTATGTGGTGTGTACAATTATGGAACACAATTAGTGGTAATTAAATAAACCCAAGTACATCTGTAATTATGATTTTCTTAATTGTTACAATGGTTTTATGATGGTAAATTGTGTTTTTACAAAAAACTTGAATTGATTATTATCATGTTTTATCATTTTATTGTAATGTTATAAATGTTCTTTTTTAAAACCTTTGTAAATATACTTTTGAATCAATAAAATTGCGTTGAAACCTTATCTGTTCTTATCAGTTTAATATCTGATACGTCCCCTATCTGGGGACCATATATTAAATGGATTTTTAGAACAGGGAGATGGAAAAAGAGCTTGCTCTGTCCACTCCACGCATTGACCTGGTATTGCAGTATCTCCAGGACCGGTGCACCCCTTCTTTAATGCAGTTTCTAAAATCAGAAAGAATTGAATTCAATGTTTTTTGTTCATTTTGCTTGTTTGTCGGATTTTGGGATGGACTCTTTGGCTTTGCTTTTCTTCTCCTCATTGGATTTTTCATGTTCAAAGTTGCAGAAGCCAGATTACAAGCTCATTTTGGTTCAACTTCAGCAACTGTGCATTGCATTGCCATGTAATGTGATGCAATGCTATCTTTCTAGCTCTCCCTTTTTACTTCCTTTTGGATAAACAGACATATTAGGCAAGCATTTTGGAGCTTTCACCTAAATAACTACAGGTGGTGAGATAAGCTGCACAATATAATTGACCTTTCAGTATATTGTTGCACACACACCATCTATTTAGCAAATGCCCTTGTTATCAACAGCAGCCTTTTAAACTCACCTGAGCTAACAGGTATGTGCGCTGGTTACTCTGCTGCGCTTAAAATTTCTTTTTTGGTTTGCTACAATGCCTTTTCTGAAACGTTGTCTCCTTCTGCTGGAACACTGACTTCTTTCATTTAATGCCTGCAGACTATAAAAGAGAACCCAACCCAAAAAGTTTGGTTGATTAGTCTGTGGCATTCTGTTAAACTGTTGCTTATGGCGGTCTCTGTGAGCTTCTCAGCGACATTCAGCCAGCCAGGTATCCTGCCTGCAGTAGATGGAATGTGGCAATGGAACGCTGGCTGCGCGTGTCATAATAGGCTCTGAGCCTTTATATACCTGTGCACAGCAGCAGCCACCTTCAGTCTGCTGCTGGACAGCCAGCAGCAGCAGCAGCAGGAGAGGTATGTAATCAGGAGCCCTCCTGCTAAGGGTAGACAGCTGCTCGTTCCACCCCACCCCCCGCCTTAATTGGTTCTCCTCCCTTCCAACGGTGTTGAGGCGGGTGGGAACAGCAGGGGGTGAAGGTGCTGTGTTTAAAGAGGTGGAGTTATGCAGATCTAAAATGCGTGGATTGCAGCAGCAGCAAGCCGAAAAGTGCAGGCATGTAAGGGATCTAGAGGTTGACAACATGTCTTCTTAACGGGAGTCCAGGAGCTCATCTCCACAAATGGACTTTTCAGGATCCTTGGGTGGCTCCGTAGTTTGAAACCAATTCTGGTTATCGCTTCTCGGCCTTTTGGCTAAGATCAAGTGTAGTATCTGTTCTTATCAGTTTAATATCTGATACGTCCCCTATCTGGGGACCATATATTAAATGGATTTTTAGAACAGGGAGATGGAAAAAGAGCTTGCTCTGTCCACTCCACGCATTGACCTGGTATTGCAGTATCTCCAGGACCGGTGCACCCCTTCTTTAATGCAGTTTCTAAAATCAGAAAGAATTGAATTCAATGTTTTTTGTTCATTTTGCTTGTTTGTCGGATTTTGGGATGGACTCTTTGGCTTTGCTTTTCTTCTCCTCATTGGATTTTTCATGTTCAAAGTTGCAGAAGCCAGATTACAAGCTCATTTTGGTTCAACTTCAGCAACTGTGCATTGCATTGCCATGTAATGTGATGCAATGCTATCTTTCTAGCTCTCCCTTTTTACTTCCTTTTGGATAAACAGACATATTAGGCAAGCATTTTGGAGCTTTCACCTAAATAACTACAGGTGGTGAGATAAGCTGCACAATATAATTGACCTTTCAGTATATTGTTGCACACACACCATCTATTTAGCAAATGCCCTTGTTATCAACAGCAGCCTTTTAAACTCACCTGAGCTAACAGGTATGTGCGCTGGTTACTCTGCTGCGCTTAAAATTTCTTTTTTGGTTTGCTACAATGCCTTTTCTGAAACGTTGTCTCCTTCTGCTGGAACACTGACTTCTTTCATTTAATGCCTGCAGACTATAAAAGAGAACCCAACCCAAAAAGTTTGGTTGATTAGTCTGTGGCATTCTGTTAAACTGTTGCTTATGGCGGTCTCTGTGAGCTTCTCAGCGACATTCAGCCAGCCAGGTATCCTGCCTGCAGTAGATGGAATGTGGTAATGGAACGCTGGCTGCGCGTGTCATAATAGGCTCTGAGCCTTTATATACCTGTGCACAGCAGCAGCCACCTTCAGTCTGCTGCTGGACAGCCAGCAGCAGCAGCAGCAGGAGAGGTATGTAATCAGGAGCCCTCCTGCTAAGGGTAGACAGCTGCTCGTTCCACCCCACCCCCCGCCTTAATTGGTTCTCCTCCCTTCCAACGGTGTTGAGGCGGGTGGGAACAGCAGGGGGTGAAGGTGCTGTGTTTAAAGAGGTGGAGTTATGCAGATCTAAAACGCGTGGATTGCAGCAGCAGCAAGCCGAAAAGTGCAGGCATGTAAGGGATCTAGAGGTTGACAACATGTCTTCTTAACGGGAGTCCAGGAGCTCATCTCCACAAATGGACTTTTCAGGATCCTTGGGTGGCTCCGTAGTTTGAAACCAATTCTGGTTATCGCTTCTCGGCCTTTTGGCTAAGATCAAGTGTAGTATCTGTTCTTATCAGTTTAATATCTGATACGTCCCCTATCTGGGGACCATATATTAAATGGATTTTTAGAACAGGGAGATGGAAAAAGAGCTTGCTCTGTCCACTCCACGCATTGACCTGGTATTGCAGTATCTCCAGGACCGGTGCACCCCTTCTTTAATGCAGTTTCTAAAATCAGAAAGAATTGAATTCAATGTTTTTTGTTCATTTTGCTTGTTTGTCGGATTTTGGGATGGACTCTTTGGCTTTGCTTTTCTTCTCCTCATTGGATTTTTCATGTTCAAAGTTGCAGAAGCCAGATTACAAGCTCATTTTGGTTCAACTTCAGCAACTGTGCATTGCATTGCCATGTAATGTGATGCAATGCTATCTTTCTAGCTCTCCCTTTTTACTTCCTTTTGGATAAACAGACATATTAGGCAAGCATTTTGGAGCTTTCACCTAAATAACTACAGGTGGTGAGATAAGCTGCACAATATAATTGACCTTTCAGTATATTGTTGCACACACACCATCTATTTAGCAAATGCCCTTGTTATCAACAGCAGCCTTTTAAACTCACCTGAGCTAACAGGTATGTGCGCTGGTTACTCTGCTGCGCTTAAAATTTCTTTTTTGGTTTGCTACAATGCCTTTTCTGAAACGTTGTCTCCTTCTGCTGGAACACTGACTTCTTTCATTTAATGCCTGCAGACTATAAAAGAGAACCCAACCCAAAAAGTTTGGTTGATTAGTCTGTGGCATTCTGTTAAACTGTTGCTTATGGCGGTCTCTGTGAGCTTCTCAGCGACATTCAGCCAGCCAGGTATCCTGCCTGCAGTAGATGGAATGTGGCAATGGAACGCTGGCTGCGCGTGTCATAATAGGCTCTGAGCCTTTATATACCTGTGCACAGCAGCAGCCACCTTCAGTCTGCTGCTGGACAGCCAGCAGCAGCAGCAGCAGGAGAGGTATGTAATCAGGAGCCCTCCTGCTAAGGGTAGACAGCTGCTCGTTCCACCCCACCCCCCGCCTTAATTGATTCTCCTCCCTTCCAACGGTGTTGAGGCGGGTGGGAACAGCAGGGGGTGAAGGTGCTGTGTTTAAAGAGGTGGAGTTATGCAGATCTAAAACGCGTGGATTGCAGCAGCAGCAAGCTGAAAAGTGCAGGCATGTAAGGGATCTAGAGGTTGACAACATGTCTTCTTAACGGGAGTCCAGGAGCTCATCTCCACAAATGGACTTTTCAGGATCCTTGGGTGGCTCCGTAGTTTGAAACCAATTCTGGTTATCGCTTCTCGGCCTTTTGGCTAAGATCAAGTGTAGTATCTGTTCTTATCAGTTTAATATCTGATACGTCCCCTATCTGGGGACCATATATTAAATGGATTTTTAGAACAGGGAGATGGAAAAAGAGCTTGCTCTGTCCACTCCACGCATTGACCTGGTATTGCAGTATCTCCAGGACCGGTGCACCCCTTCTTTAATGCAGTTTCTAAAATCAGAAAGAATTGAATTCAATGTTTTTTGTTCATTTTGCTTGTTTGTCGGATTTTGGGATGGACTCTTTGGCTTTGCTTTTCTTCTCCTCATTGGATTTTTCATGTTCAAAGTTGCAGAAGCCAGATTACAAGCTCATTTTGGTTCAACTTCAGCAACTGTGCATTGCATTGCCATGTAATGTGATGCAATGCTATCTTTCTAGCTCTCCCTTTTTACTTCCTTTTGGATAAACAGACATATTAGGCAAGCATTTTGGAGCTTTCACCTAAATAACTACAGGTGGTGAGATAAGCTGCACAATATAATTGACCTTTCAGTATATTGTTGCACACACACCATCTATTTAGCAAATGCCCTTGTTATCAACAGCAGCCTTTTAAACTCACCTGAGCTAACAGGTATGTGCGCTGGTTACTCTGCTGCGCTTAAAATTTCTTTTTTGGTTTGCTACAATGCCTTTTCTGAAACGTTGTCTCCTTCTGCTGGAACACTGACTTCTTTCATTTAATGCCTGCAGACTATAAAAGAGAACCCAACCCAAAAAGTTTGGTTGATTAGTCTGTGGCATTCTGTTAAACTGTTGCTTATGGCGGTCTCTGTGAGCTTCTCAGCGACATTCAGCCAGCCAGGTATCCTGCCTGCAGTAGATGGAATGTGGCAATGGAACGCTGGCTGCGCGTGTCATAATAGGCTCTGAGCCTTTATATACCTGTGCACAGCAGCAGCCACCTTCAGTCTGCTGCTGGACAGCCAGCAGCAGCAGCAGCAGGAGAGGTATGTAATCAGGAGCCCTCCTGCTAAGGGTAGACAGCTGCTCGTTCCACCCCACCCCCCGCCTTAATTGATTCTCCTCCCTTCCAACGGTGTTGAGGCGGGTGGGAACAGCAGGGGGTGAAGGTGCTGTGTTTAAAGAGGTGGAGTTATGCAGATCTAAAACGCGTGGATTGCAGCAGCAGCAAGCTGAAAAGTGCAGGCATGTAAGGGATCTAGAGGTTGACAACATGTCTTCTTAACGGGAGTCCAGGAGCTCATCTCCACAAATGGACTTTTCAGGATCCTTGGGTGGCTCCGTAGTTTGAAACCAATTCTGGTTATCGCTTCTCGGCCTTTTGGCTAAGATCAAGTGTAGTATCTGTTCTTATCAGTTTAATATCTGATACGTCCCCTATCTGGGGACCATATATTAAATGGATTTTTAGAACAGGGAGATGGAAAAAGAGCTTGCTCTGTCCACTCCACGCATTGACCTGGTATTGCAGTATCTCCAGGACCGGTGCACCCCTTCTTTAATGCAGTTTCTAAAATCAGAAAGAATTGAATTCAATGTTTTTTGTTCATTTTGCTTGTTTGTCGGATTTTGGGATGGACTCTTTGGCTTTGCTTTTCTTCTCCTCATTGGATTTTTCATGTTCAAAGTTGCAGAAGCCAGATTACAAGCTCATTTTGGTTCAACTTCAGCAACTGTGCATTGCATTGCCATGTAATGTGATGCAATGCTATCTTTCTAGCTCTCCCTTTTTACTTCCTTTTGGATAAACAGACATATTAGGCAAGCATTTTGGAGCTTTCACCTAAATAACTACAGGTGGTGAGATAAGCTGCACAATATAATTGACCTTTCAGTATATTGTTGCACACACACCATCTATTTAGCAAATGCCCTTGTTATCAACAGCAGCCTTTTAAACTCACCTGAGCTAACAGGTATGTGCGCTGGTTACTCTGCTGCGCTTAAAATTTCTTTTTTGGTTTGCTACAATGCCTTTTCTGAAACGTTGTCTCCTTCTGCTGGAACACTGACTTCTTTCATTTAATGCCTGCAGACTATAAAAGAGAACCCAACCCAAAAAGTTTGGTTGATTAGTCTGTGGCATTCTGTTAAACTGTTGCTTATGGCGGTCTCTGTGAGCTTCTCAGCGACATTCAGCCAGCCAGGTATCCTGCCTGCAGTAGATGGAATGTGGCAATGGAACGCTGGCTGCGCGTGTCATAATAGGCTCTGAGCCTTTATATACCTGTGCACAGCAGCAGCCACCTTCAGTCTGCTGCTGGACAGCCAGCAGCAGCAGCAGCAGGAGAGGTATGTAATCAGGAGCCCTCCTGCTAAGGGTAGACAGCTGCTCGTTCCACCCCACCCCCCGCCTTAATTGGTTCTCCTCCCTTCCAACGGTGTTGAGGCGGGTGGGAACAGCAGGGGGTGAAGGTGCTGTGTTTAAAGAGGTGGAGTTATGCAGATCTAAAACGCGTGGATTGCAGCAGCAGCAAGCCGAAAAGTGCAGGCATGTAAGGGATCTAGAGGTTGACAACATGTCTTCTTAACGGGAGTCCAGGAGCTCATCTCCACAAATGGACTTTTCAGGATCCTTGGGTGGCTCCGTAGTTTGAAACCAATTCTGGTTATCGCTTCTCGGCCTTTTGGCTAAGATCAAGTGTAGTATCTGTTCTTATCAGTTTAATATCTGATACGTCCCCTATCTGGGGACCATATATTAAATGGATTTTTAGAACAGGGAGATGGAAAAAGAGCTTGCTCTGTCCACTCCACGCATTGACCTGGTATTGCAGTATCTCCAGGACCGGTGCACCCCTTCTTTAATGCAGTTTCTAAAATCAGAAAGAATTGAATTCAATGTTTTTTGTTCATTTTGCTTGTTTGTCGGATTTTGGGATGGACTCTTTGGCTTTGCTTTTCTTCTCCTCATTGGATTTTTCATGTTCAAAGTTGCAGAAGCCAGATTACAAGCTCATTTTGGTTCAACTTCAGCAACTGTGCATTGCATTGCCATGTAATGTGATGCAATGCTATCTTTCTAGCTCTCCCTTTTTACTTCCTTTTGGATAAACAGACATATTAGGCAAGCATTTTGGAGCTTTCACCTAAATAACTACAGGTGGTGAGATAAGCTGCACAATATAATTGACCTTTCAGTATATTGTTGCACACACACCATCTATTTAGCAAATGCCCTTGTTATCAACAGCAGCCTTTTAAACTCACCTGAGCTAACAGGTATGTGCGCTGGTTACTCTGCTGCGCTTAAAATTTCTTTTTTGGTTTGCTACAATGCCTTTTCTGAAACGTTGTCTCCTTCTGCTGGAACACTGACTTCTTTCATTTAATGCCTGCAGACTATAAAAGAGAACCCAACCCAAAAAGTTTGGTTGATTAGTCTGTGGCATTCTGTTAAACTGTTGCTTATGGCGGTCTCTGTGAGCTTCTCAGCGACATTCAGCCAGCCAGGTATCCTGCCTGCAGTAGATGGAATGTGGCAATGGAACGCTGGCTGCGCGTGTCATAATAGGCTCTGAGCCTTTATATACCTGTGCACAGCAGCAGCCACCTTCAGTCTGCTGCTGGACAGCCAGCAGCAGCAGCAGCAGGAGAGGTATGTAATCAGGAGCCCTCCTGCTAAGGGTAGACAGCTGCTCGTTCCACCCCACCCCCCGCCTTAATTGGTTCTCCTCCCTTCCAACGGTGTTGAGGCGGGTGGGAACAGCAGGGGGTGAAGGTGCTGTGTTTAAAGAGGTGGAGTTATGCAGATCTAAAACGCGTGGATTGCAGCAGCAGCAAGCCGAAAAGTGCAGGCATGTAAGGGATCTAGAGGTTGACAACATGTCTTCTTAACGGGAGTCCAGGAGCTCATCTCCACAAATGGACTTTTCAGGATCCTTGGGTGGCTCCGTAGTTTGAAACCAATTCTGGTTATCGCTTCTCGGCCTTTTGGCTAAGATCAAGTGTAGTATCTGTTCTTATCAGTTTAATATCTGATACGTCCCCTATCTGGGGACCATATATTAAATGGATTTTTAGAACAGGGAGATGGAAAAAGAGCTTGCTCTGTCCACTCCACGCATTGACCTGGTATTGCAGTATCTCCAGGACCGGTGCACCCCTTCTTTAATGCAGTTTCTAAAATCAGAAAGAATTGAATTCAATGTTTTTTGTTCATTTTGCTTGTTTGTCGGATTTTGGGATGGACTCTTTGGCTTTGCTTTTCTTCTCCTCATTGGATTTTTCATGTTCAAAGTTGCAGAAGCCAGATTACAAGCTCATTTTGGTTCAACTTCAGCAACTGTGCATTGCATTGCCATGTAATGTGATGCAATGCTATCTTTCTAGCTCTCCCTTTTTACTTCCTTTTGGATAAACAGACATATTAGGCAAGCATTTTGGAGCTTTCACCTAAATAACTACAGGTGGTGAGATAAGCTGCACAATATAATTGACCTTTCAGTATATTGTTGCACACACACCATCTATTTAGCAAATGCCCTTGTTATCAACAGCAGCCTTTTAAACTCACCTGAGCTAACAGGTATGTGCGCTGGTTACTCTGCTGCGCTTAAAATTTCTTTTTTGGTTTGCTACAATGCCTTTTCTGAAACGTTGTCTCCTTCTGCTGGAACACTGACTTCTTTCATTTAATGCCTGCAGACTATAAAAGAGAACCCAACCCAAAAAGTTTGGTTGATTAGTCTGTGGCATTCTGTTAAACTGTTG
This sequence comes from Phyllobates terribilis, assembly GCF_046119375.1. Lineage (NCBI taxonomy): Eukaryota > Metazoa > Chordata > Amphibia > Anura > Dendrobatidae > Phyllobates > Phyllobates terribilis. The sequence goes on along the minus strand of NW_027362798.1, from coordinate 1,146,486 downwards.
CTTATGGCGGTCTCTGTGAGCTTCTCAGCGACATTCAGCCAGCCAGGTATCCTGCCTGCAGTAGATGGAATGTGGCAATGGAACGCTGGCTGCGCGTGTCATAATAGGCTCTGAGCCTTTATATACCTGTGCACAGCAGCAGCCACCTTCAGTCTGCTGCTGGACAGCCAGCAGCAGCAGCAGCAGGAGAGGTATGTAATCAGGAGCCCTCCTGCTAAGGGTAGACAGCTGCTCGTTCCACCCCACCCCCCGCCTTAATTGATTCTCCTCCCTTCCAACGGTGTTGAGGCGGGTGGGAACAGCAGGGGGTGAAGGTGCTGTGTTTAAAGAGGTGGAGTTATGCAGATCTAAAACGCGTGGATTGCAGCAGCAGCAAGCTGAAAAGTGCAGGCATGTAAGGGATCTAGAGGTTGACAACATGTCTTCTTAACGGGAGTCCAGGAGCTCATCTCCACAAATGGACTTTTCAGGATCCTTGGGTGGCTCCGTAGTTTGAAACCAATTCTGGTTATCGCTTCTCGGCCTTTTGGCTAAGATCAAGTGTAGTATCTGTTCTTATCAGTTTAATATCTGATACGTCCCCTATCTGGGGACCATATATTAAATGGATTTTTAGAACAGGGAGATGGAAAAAGAGCTTGCTCTGTCCACTCCACGCATTGACCTGGTATTGCAGTATCTCCAGGACCGGTGCACCCCTTCTTTAATGCAGTTTCTAAAATCAGAAAGAATTGAATTCAATGTTTTTTGTTCATTTTGCTTGTTTGTCGGATTTTGGGATGGACTCTTTGGCTTTGCTTTTCTTCTCCTCATTGGATTTTTCATGTTCAAAGTTGCAGAAGCCAGATTACAAGCTCATTTTGGTTCAACTTCAGCAACTGTGCATTGCATTGCCATGTAATGTGATGCAATGCTATCTTTCTAGCTCTCCCTTTTTACTTCCTTTTGGATAAACAGACATATTAGGCAAGCATTTTGGAGCTTTCACCTAAATAACTACAGGTGGTGAGATAAGCTGCACAATATAATTGACCTTTCAGTATATTGTTGCACACACACCATCTATTTAGCAAATGCCCTTGTTATCAACAGCAGCCTTTTAAACTCACCTGAGCTAACAGGTATGTGCGCTGGTTACTCTGCTGCGCTTAAAATTTCTTTTTTGGTTTGCTACAATGCCTTTTCTGAAACGTTGTCTCCTTCTGCTGGAACACTGACTTCTTTCATTTAATGCCTGCAGACTATAAAAGAGAACCCAACCCAAAAAGTTTGGTTGATTAGTCTGTGGCATTCTGTTAAACTGTTGCTTATGGCGGTCTCTGTGAGCTTCTCAGCGACATTCAGCCAGCCAGGTATCCTGCCTGCAGTAGATGGAATGTGGCAATGGAACGCTGGCTGCGCGTGTCATAATAGGCTCTGAGCCTTTATATACCTGTGCACAGCAGCAGCCACCTTCAGTCTGCTGCTGGACAGCCAGCAGCAGCAGCAGCAGGAGAGGTATGTAATCAGGAGCCCTCCTGCTAAGGGTAGACAGCTGCTCGTTCCACCCCACCCCCCGCCTTAATTGGTTCTCCTCCCTTCCAACGGTGTTGAGGCGGGTGGGAACAGCAGGGGGTGAAGGTGCTGTGTTTAAAGAGGTGGAGTTATGCAGATCTAAAACGCGTGGATTGCAGCAGCAGCAAGCCGAAAAGTGCAGGCATGTAAGGGATCTAGAGGTTGACAACATGTCTTCTTAACGGGAGTCCAGGAGCTCATCTCCACAAATGGACTTTTCAGGATCCTTGGGTGGCTCCGTAGTTTGAAACCAATTCTGGTTATCGCTTCTCGGCCTTTTGGCTAAGATCAAGTGTAGTATCTGTTCTTATCAGTTTAATATCTGATACGTCCCCTATCTGGGGACCATATATTAAATGGATTTTTAGAACAGGGAGATGGAAAAAGAGCTTGCTCTGTCCACTCCACGCATTGACCTGGTATTGCAGTATCTCCAGGACCGGTGCACCCCTTCTTTAATGCAGTTTCTAAAATCAGAAAGAATTGAATTCAATGTTTTTTGTTCATTTTGCTTGTTTGTCGGATTTTGGGATGGACTCTTTGGCTTTGCTTTTCTTCTCCTCATTGGATTTTTCATGTTCAAAGTTGCAGAAGCCAGATTACAAGCTCATTTTGGTTCAACTTCAGCAACTGTGCATTGCATTGCCATGTAATGTGATGCAATGCTATCTTTCTAGCTCTCCCTTTTTACTTCCTTTTGGATAAACAGACATATTAGGCAAGCATTTTGGAGCTTTCACCTAAATAACTACAGGTGGTGAGATAAGCTGCACAATATAATTGACCTTTCAGTATATTGTTGCACACACACCATCTATTTAGCAAATGCCCTTGTTATCAACAGCAGCCTTTTAAACTCACCTGAGCTAACAGGTATGTGCGCTGGTTACTCTGCTGCGCTTAAAATTTCTTTTTTGGTTTGCTACAATGCCTTTTCTGAAACGTTGTCTCCTTCTGCTGGAACACTGACTTCTTTCATTTAATGCCTGCAGACTATAAAAGAGAACCCAACCCAAAAAGTTTGGTTGATTAGTCTGTGGCATTCTGTTAAACTGTTGCTTATGGCGGTCTCTGTGAGCTTCTCAGCGACATTCAGCCAGCCAGGTATCCTGCCTGCAGTAGATGGAATGTGGCAATGGAACGCTGGCTGCGCGTGTCATAATAGGCTCTGAGCCTTTATATACCTGTGCACAGCAGCAGCCACCTTCAGTCTGCTGCTGGACAGCCAGCAGCAGCAGCAGCAGGAGAGGTATGTAATCAGGAGCCCTCCTGCTAAGGGTAGACAGCTGCTCGTTCCACCCCACCCCCCGCCTTAATTGGTTCTCCTCCCTTCCAACGGTGTTGAGGCGGGTGGGAACAGCAGGGGGTGAAGGTGCTGTGTTTAAAGAGGTGGAGTTATGCAGATCTAAAACGCGTGGATTGCAGCAGCAGCAAGCCGAAAAGTGCAGGCATGTAAGGGATCTAGAGGTTGACAACATGTCTTCTTAACGGGAGTCCAGGAGCTCATCTCCACAAATGGACTTTTCAGGATCCTTGGGTGGCTCCGTAGTTTGAAACCAATTCTGGTTATCGCTTCTCGGCCTTTTGGCTAAGATCAAGTGTAGTATCTGTTCTTATCAGTTTAATATCTGATACGTCCCCTATCTGGGGACCATATATTAAATGGATTTTTAGAACAGGGAGATGGAAAAAGAGCTTGCTCTGTCCACTCCACGCATTGACCTGGTATTGCAGTATCTCCAGGACCGGTGCACCCCTTCTTTAATGCAGTTTCTAAAATCAGAAAGAATTGAATTCAATGTTTTTTGTTCATTTTGCTTGTTTGTCGGATTTTGGGATGGACTCTTTGGCTTTGCTTTTCTTCTCCTCATTGGATTTTTCATGTTCAAAGTTGCAGAAGCCAGATTACAAGCTCATTTTGGTTCAACTTCAGCAACTGTGCATTGCATTGCCATGTAATGTGATGCAATGCTATCTTTCTAGCTCTCCCTTTTTACTTCCTTTTGGATAAACAGACATATTAGGCAAGCATTTTGGAGCTTTCACCTAAATAACTACAGGTGGTGAGATAAGCTGCACAATATAATTGACCTTTCAGTATATTGTTGCACACACACCATCTATTTAGCAAATGCCCTTGTTATCAACAGCAGCCTTTTAAACTCACCTGAGCTAACAGGTATGTGCGCTGGTTACTCTGCTGCGCTTAAAATTTCTTTTTTGGTTTGCTACAATGCCTTTTCTGAAACGTTGTCTCCTTCTGCTGGAACACTGACTTCTTTCATTTAATGCCTGCAGACTATAAAAGAGAACCCAACCCAAAAAGTTTGGTTGATTAGTCTGTGGCATTCTGTTAAACTGTTGCTTATGGCGGTCTCTGTGAGCTTCTCAGCGACATTCAGCCAGCCAGGTATCCTGCCTGCAGTAGATGGAATGTGGCAATGGAACACTGGCTGCGCGTGTCATAATAGGCTCTGAGCCTTTATATACCTGTGCACAGCAGCAGCCACCTTCAGTCTGCTGCTGGACAGCCAGCAGCAGCAGCAGCAGGAGAGGTATGTAATCAGGAGCCCTCCTGCTAAGGGTAGACAGCTGCTCGATCCACCCCACCCCCCGCCTTAATTGGTTCTCCTCCCTTCCAACGGTGTTGAGGCGGGTGGGAACAGCAGGGGGTGAAGGTGCTGTGTTTAAAGAGGTGGAGTTATGCAGATCTAAAACGCGTGGATTGCAGCAGCAGCAAGCCGAAAAGTGCAGGCATGTAAGGGATCTAGAGGTTGACAACATGTCTTCTTAACGGGAGTCCAGGAGCTCATCTCCACAAATGGACTTTTCAGGATCCTTGGGTGGCTCCGTAGTTTGAAACCAATTCTGGTTATCGCTTCTCGGCCTTTTGGCTAAGATCAAGTGTAGTATCTGTTCTTATCAGTTTAATATCTGATACGTCCCCTATCTGGGGACCATATATTAAATGGATTTTTAGAACAGGGAGATGGAAAAAGAGCTTGCTCTGTCCACTCCACGCATTGACCTGGTATTGCAGTATCTCCAGGACCGGTGCACCCCTTCTTTAATGCAGTTTCTAAAATCAGAAAGAATTGAATTCAATGTTTTTTGTTCATTTTGCTTGTTTGTCGGATTTTGGGATGGACTCTTTGGCTTTGCTTTTCTTCTCCTCATTGGATTTTTCATGTTCAAAGTTGCAGAAGCCAGATTACAAGCTCATTTTGGTTCAACTTCAGCAACTGTGCATTGCATTGCCATGTAATGTGATGCAATGCTATCTTTCTAGCTCTCCCTTTTTACTTCCTTTTGGATAAACAGACATATTAGGCAAGCATTTTGGAGCTTTCACCTAAATAACTACAGGTGGTGAGATAAGCTGCACAATATAATTGACCTTTCAGTATATTGTTGCACACACACCATCTATTTAGCAAATGCCCTTGTTATCAACAGCAGCCTTTTAAACTCACCTGAGCTAACAGGTATGTGCGCTGGTTACTCTGCTGCGCTTAAAATTTCTTTTTTGGTTTGCTACAATGCCTTTTCTGAAACGTTGTCTCCTTCTGCTGGAACACTGACTTCTTTCATTTAATGCCTGCAGACTATAAAAGAGAACCCAACCCAAAAAGTTTGGTTGATTAGTCTGTGGCATTCTGTTAAACTGTTGCTTATGGCGGTCTCTGTGAGCTTCTCAGCGACATTCAGCCAGCCAGGTATCCTGCCTGCAGTAGATGGAATGTGGCAATGGAACGCTGGCTGCGCGTGTCATAATAGGCTCTGAGCCTTTATATACCTGTGCACAGCAGCAGCCACCTTCAGTCTGCTGCTGGACAGCCAGCAGCAGCAGCAGCAGGAGAGGTATGTAATCAGGAGCCCTCCTGCTAAGGGTAGACAGCTGCTCGTTCCACCCCACCCCCCGCCTTAATTGGTTCTCCTCCCTTCCAACGGTGTTGAGGCGGGTGGGAACAGCAGGGGGTGAAGGTGCTGTGTTTAAAGAGGTGGAGTTATGCAGATCTAAAACGCGTGGATTGCAGCAGCAGCAAGCCGAAAAGTGCAGGCATGTAAGGGATCTAGAGGTTGACAACATGTCTTCTTAACGGGAGTCCAGGAGCTCATCTCCACAAATGGACTTTTCAGGATCTTTGGGTGGCTCCGTAGTTTGAAACCAATTCTGGTTATCGCTTCTCGGCCTTTTGGCTAAGATCAAGTGTAGTATCTGTTCTTATCAGTTTAATATCTGATACGTCCCCTATCTGGGGACCATATATTAAATGGATTTTTAGAACAGGGAGATGGAAAAAGAGCTTGCTCTGTCCACTCCACGCATTGACCTGGTATTGCAGTATCTCCAGGACCGGTGCACCCCTTCTTTAATGCAGTTTCTAAAATCAGAAAGAATTGAATTCAATGTTTTTTGTTCATTTTGCTTGTTTGTCGGATTTTGGGATGGACTCTTTGGCTTTGCTTTTCTTCTCCTCATTGGATTTTTCATGTTCAAAGTTGCAGAAGCCAGATTACAAGCTCATTTTGGTTCAACTTCAGCAACTGTGCATTGCATTGCCATGTAATGTGATGCAATGCTATCTTTCTAGCTCTCCCTTTTTACTTCCTTTTGGATAAACAGACATATTAGGCAAGCATTTTGGAGCTTTCACCTAAATAACTACAGGTGGTGAGATAAGCTGCACAATATAATTGACCTTTCAGTATATTGTTGCACACACACCATCTATTTAGCAAATGCCCTTGTTATCAACAGCAGCCTTTTAAACTCACCTGAGCTAACAGGTATGTGCGCTGGTTACTCTGCTGCGCTTAAAATTTCTTTTTTGGTTTGCTACAATGCCTTTTCTGAAACGTTGTCTCCTTCTGCTGGAACACTGACTTCTTTCATTTAATGCCTGCAGACTATAAAAGAGAACCCAACCCAAAAAGTTTGGTTGATTAGTCTGTGGCATTCTGTTAAACTGTTGCTTATGGCGGTCTCTGTGAGCTTCTCAGCGACATTCAGCCAGCCAGGTATCCTGCCTGCAGTAGATGGAATGTGGCAATGGAACGCTGGCTGCGCGTGTCATAATAGGCTCTGAGCCTTTATATACCTGTGCACAGCAGCAGCCACCTTCAGTCTGCTGCTGGACAGCCAGCAGCAGCAGCAGCAGGAGAGGTATGTAATCAGGAGCCCTCCTGCTAAGGGTAGACAGCTGCTCGTTCCACCCCACCCCCCGCCTTAATTGGTTCTCCTCCCTTCCAACGGTGTTGAGGCGGGTGGGAACAGCAGGGGGTGAAGGTGCTGTGTTTAAAGAGGTGGAGTTATGCAGATCTAAAACGCGTGGATTGCAGCAGCAGCAAGCCGAAAAGTGCAGGCATGTAAGGGATCTAGAGGTTGACAACATGTCTTCTTAACGGGAGTCCAGGAGCTCATCTCCACAAATGGACTTTTCAGGATCCTTGGGTGGCTCCGTAGTTTGAAACCAATTCTGGTTATCGCTTCTCGGCCTTTTGGCTAAGATCAAGTGTAGTATCTGTTCTTATCAGTTTAATATCTGATACGTCCCCTATCTGGGGACCATATATTAAATGGATTTTTAGAACAGGGAGATGGAAAAAGAGCTTGCTCTGTCCACTCCACGCATTGACCTGGTATTGCAGTATCTCCAGGACCGGTGCACCCCTTCTTTAATGCAGTTTCTAAAATCAGAAAGAATTGAATTCAATGTTTTTTTGTTCATTTTGCTTGTTTGTCGGATTTTGGGATGGACTCTTTGGCTTTGCTTTTCTTCTCCTCATTGGATTTTTCATGTTCAAAGTTGCAGAAGCCAGATTACAAGCTCATTTTGGTTCAACTTCAGCAACTGTGCATTGCATTGCCATGTAATGTGATGCAATGCTATCTTTCTAGCTCTCCCTTTTTACTTCCTTTTGGATAAACAGACATATTAGGCAAGCATTTTGGAGCTTTCACCTAAATAACTACAGGTGGTGAGATAAGCTGCACAATATAATTGACCTTTCAGTATATTGTTGCACACACACCATCTATTTAGCAAATGCCCTTGTTATCAACAGCAGCCTTTTAAACTCACCTGAGCTAACAGGTATGTGCGCTGGTTACTCTGCTGCGCTTAAAATTTCTTTTTTGGTTTGCTACAATGCCTTTTCTGAAACGTTGTCTCCTTCTGCTGGAACACTGACTTCTTTCATTTAATGCCTGCAGACTATAAAAGAGAACCCAACCCAAAAAGTTTGGTTGATTAGTCTGTGGCATTCTGTTAAACTGTTGCTTATGGCGGTCTCTGTGAGCTTCTCAGCGACATTCAGCCAGCCAGGTATCCTGCCTGCAGTAGATGGAATGTGGCAATGGAACGCTGGCTGCGCGTGTCATAATAGGCTCTGAGCCTTTATATACCTGTGCACAGCAGCAGCCACCTTCAGTCTGCTGCTGGACAGCCAGCAGCAGCAGCAGCAGGAGAGGTATGTAATCAGGAGCCCTCCTGCTAAGGGTAGACAGCTGCTCGTTCCACCCCACCCCCCGCCTTAATTGGTTCTCCTCCCTTCCAACGGTGTTGAGGCGGGTGGGAACAGCAGGGGGTGAAGGTGCTGTGTTTAAAGAGGTGGAGTTATGCAGATCTAAAACGCGTGGATTGCAGCAGCAGCAAGCCGAAAAGTGCAGGCATGTAAGGGATCTAGAGGTTGACAACATGTCTTCTTAACGGGAGTCCAGGAGCTCATCTCCACAAATGGACTTTTCAGGATCCTTGGGTGGCTCCGTAGTTTGAAACCAATTCTGGTTATCGCTTCTCGGCCTTTTGGCTAAGATCAAGTGTAGTATCTGTTCTTATCAGTTTAATATCTGATACGTCCCCTATCTGGGGACCATATATTAAATGGATTTTTAGAACAGGGAGATGGAAAAAGAGCTTGCTCTGTCCACTCCACGCATTGACCTGGTATTGCAGTGTCTCCAGGACCGGTGCACCCCTTCTTTAATGCAGTTTCTAAAATCAGAAAGAATTGAATTCAATGTTTTTTGTTCATTTTGCTTGTTTGTCGGATTTTGGGATGGACTCTTTGGCTTTGCTTTTCTTCTCCTCATTGGATTTTTCATGTTCAAAGTTGCAGAAGCCAGATTACAAGCTCATTTTGGTTCAACTTCAGCAACTGTGCATTGCATTGCCATGTAATGTGATGCAATGCTATCTTTCTAGCTCTCCCTTTTTACTTCCTTTTGGATAAACAGACATATTAGGCAAGCATTTTGGAGCTTTCACCTAAATAACTACAGGTGGTGAGATAAGCTGCACAATATAATTGACCTTTCAGTATATTGTTGCACACACACCATCTATTTAGCAAATGCCCTTGTTATCAACAGCAGCCTTTTAAACTCACCTGAGCTAACAGGTATGTGCGCTGGTTACTCTGCTGCGCTTAAAATTTCTTTTTTGGTTTGCTACAATGCCTTTTCTGAAACGTTGTCTCCTTCTGCTGGAACACTGACTTCTTTCATTTAATGCCTGCAGACTATAAAAGAGAACCCAACCCAAAAAGTTTGGTTGATTAGTCTGTGGCATTCTGTTAAACTGTTGCTTATGGCGGTCTCTGTGAGCTTCTCAGCGACATTCAGCCAGCCAGGTATCCTGCCTGCAGTAGATGGAATGTGGCAATGGAACGCTGGCTGCGCGTGTCATAATAGGCTCTGAGCCTTTATATACCTGTGCACAGCAGCAGCCACCTTCAGTCTGCTGCTGGACAGCCAGCAGCAGCAGCAGCAGGAGAGGTATGTAATCAGGAGCCCTCCTGATAAGGGTAGACAGCTGCTCGTTCCACCCCACCCCCCGCCTTAATTGGTTCTCCTCCCTTCCAACGGTGTTGAGGCGGGTGGGAACAGCAGGGGGTGAAGGTGCTGTGTTTAAAGAGGTGGAGTTATGCAGATCTAAAACGCGTGGATTGCAGCAGCAGCAAGCCGAAAAGTGCAGGCATGTAAGGGATCTAGAGGTTGACAACATGTCTTCTTAACGGGAGTCCAGGAGCTCATCTCCACAAATGGACTTTTCAGGATCCTTGGGTGGCTCCGTAGTTTGAAACCAATTCTGGTTATCGCTTCTCGGCCTTTTGGCTAAGATCAAGTGTAGTATCTGTTCTTATCAGTTTAATATCTGATACGTCCCCTATCTGGGGACCATATATTAAATGGATTTTTAGAACAGGGAGATGGAAAAAGAGCTTGCTCTGTCCACTCCACGCATTGACCTGGTATTGCAGTATCTCCAGGACCGGTGCACCCCTTCTTTAATGCAGTTTCTAAAATCAGAAAGAATTGAATTCAATGTTTTTTGTTCATTTTGCTTGTTTGTCGGATTTTGGGATGGACTCTTTGGCTTTGCTTTTCTTCTCCTCATTGGATTTTTCATGTTCAAAGTTGCAGAAGCCAGATTACAAGCTCATTTTGGTTCAACTTCAGCAACTGTGCATTGCATTGCCATGTAATGTGATGCAATGCTATCTTTCTAGCTCTCCCTTTTTACTTCCTTTTGGATAAACAGACATATTAGGCAAGCATTTTGGAGCTTTCACCTAAATAACTACAGGTGGTGAGATAAGCTGCACAATATAATTGACCTTTCAGTATATTGTTGCACACACACCATCTATTTAGCAAATGCCCTTGTTATCAACAGCAGCCTTTTAAACTCACCTGAGCTAACAGGTATGTGCGCTGGTTACTCTGCTGCGCTTAAAATTTCTTTTTTGGTTTGCTACAATGCCTTTTCTGAAACGTTGTCTCCTTCTGCTGGAACACTGACTTCTTTCATTTAATGCCTGCAGACTATAAAAGAGAACCCAACCCAAAAAGTTTGGTTGATTAGTCTGTGGCATTCTGTTAAACTGTTGCTTATGGCGGTCTCTGTGAGCTTCTCAGCGACATTCAGCCAGCCAGGTATCCTGCCTGCAGTAGATGGAATGTGGCAATGGAACGCTGGCTGCGCGTGTCATAATAGGCTCTGAGCCTTTATATACCTGTGCACAGCAGCAGCCACCTTCAGTCTGCTGCTGGACAGCCAGCAGCAGCAGCAGCAGGAGAGGTATGTAATCAGGAGCCCTCCTGATAAGGGTAGACAGCTGCTCGTTCCACCCCACCCCCCGCCTTAATTGGTTCTCCTCCCTTCCAACGGTGTTGAGGCGGGTGGGAACAGCAGGGGGTGAAGGTGCTGTGTTTAAAGAGGTGGAGTTATGCAGATCTAAAACGCGTGGATTGCAGCAGCAGCAAGCCGAAAAGTGCAGGCATGTAAGGGATCTAGAGGTTGACAACATGTCTTCTTAACGGGAGTCCAGGAGCTCATCTCCACAAATGGACTTTTCAGGATCCTTGGGTGGCTCCGTAGTTTGAAACCAATTCTGGTTATCGCTTCTCGGCCTTTTGGCTAAGATCAAGTGTAGTATCTGTTCTTATCAGTTTAATATCTGATACGTCCCCTATCTGGGGACCATATATTAAATGGATTTTTAGAACAGGGAGATGGAAAAAGAGCTTGCTCTGTCCACTCCACGCATTGACCTGGTATTGCAGTATCTCCAGGACCGGTGCACCCCTTCTTTAATGCAGTTTCTAAAATCAGAAAGAATTGAATTCAATGTTTTTTGTTCATTTTGCTTGTTTGTCGGATTTTGGGATGGACTCTTTGGCTTTGCTTTTCTTCTCCTCATTGGATTTTTCATGTTCAAAGTTGCAGAAGCCAGATTACAAGCTCATTTTGGTTCAACTTCAGCAACTGTGCATTGCATTGCCATGTAATGTGATGCAATGCTATCTTTCTAGCTCTCCCTTTTTACTTCCTTTTGGATAAACAGACATATTAGGCAAGCATTTTGGAGCTTTCACCTAAATAACTACAGGTGGTGAGATAAGCTGCACAATATAATTGACCTTTCAGTATATTGTTGCACACACACCATCTATTTAGCAAATGCCCTTGTTATCAACAGCAGCCTTTTAAACTCACCTGAGCTAACAGGTATGTGCGCTGGTTACTCTGCTGCGCTTAAAATTTCTTTTTTGGTTTGCTACAATGCCTTTTCTGAAACGTTGTCTCCTTCTGCTGGAACACTGACTTCTTTCATTTAATGCCTGCAGACTATAAAAGAGAACCCAACCCAAAAAGTTTGGTTGATTAGTCTGTGGCATTCTGTTAAACTGTTGCTTATGGCGGTCTCTGTGAGCTTCTCAGCGACATTCAGCCAGCCAGGTATCCTGCCTGCAGTAGATGGAATGTGGCAATGGAACGCTGGCTGCGCGTGTCATAATAGGCTCTGAGCCTTTATATACCTGTGCACAGCAGCAGCCACCTTCAGTCTGCTGCTGGACAGCCAGCAGCAGCAGCAGCAGGAGAGTATGTAATCAGGAGCCCTCCTGCTAAGGGTAGACAGCTGCTCGTTCCACCCCACCCCCCGCCTTAATTGGTTCTCCTCCCTTCCAACGGTGTTGAGGCGGGTGGGAACAGCAGGGGGTGAAGGTGCTGTGTTTAAAGAGGTGGAGTTATGCAGATCTAAAACGCGTGGATTGCAGCAGCAGCAAGCCGAAAAGTGCAGGCATGTAAGGGATCTAGAGGTTGACAACATGTCTTCTTAACGGGAGTCCAGGAGCTCATCTCCACAAATGGACTTTTCAGGATCCTTGGGTGGCTCCGTAGTTTGAAACCAATTCTGGTTATCGCTTCTCGGCCTTTTGGCTAAGATCAAGTGTAGTATCTGTTCTTATCAGTTTAATATCTGATACGTCCCCTATCTGGGGACCATATATTAAATGGATTTTTAGAACAGGGAGATGGAAAAAGAGCTTGCTCTGTCCACTCCACGCATTGACCTGGTATTGCAGTATCTCCAGGACCGGTGCACCCCTTCTTTAATGCAGTTTCTAAAATCAGAAAGAATTGAATTCAATGTTTTTTGTTCATTTTGCTTGTTTGTCGGATTTTGGGATGGACTCTTTGGCTTTGCTTTTCTTCTCCTCATTGGATTTTTCATGTTCAAAGTTGCAGAAGCCAGATTACAAGCTCATTTTGGTTCAACTTCAGCAACTGTGCATTGCATTGCCATGTAATGTGATGCAATGCTATCTTTCTAGCTCTCCCTTTTTACTTCCTTTTGGATAAACAGACATATTAGGCAAGCATTTTGGAGCTTTCACCTAAATAACTACAGGTGGTGAGATAAGCTGCACAATATAATTGACCTTTCAGTATATTGTTGCACACACACCATCTATTTAGCAAATGCCCTTGTTATCAACAGCAGCCTTTTAAACTCACCTGAGCTAACAGGTATGTGCGCTGGTTACTCTGCTGCGCTTAAAATTTCTTTTTTGGTTTGCTACAATGCCTTTTCTGAAACGTTGTCTCCTTCTGCTGGAACACTGACTTCTTTCATTTAATGCCTGCAGACTATAAAAGAGAACCCAACCCAAAAAGTTTGGTTGATTAGTCTGTGGCATTCTGTTAAACTGTTGCTTATGGCGGTCTCTGTGAGCTTCTCAGCGACATTCAGCCAGCCAGGTATCCTGCCTGCAGTAGATGGAATGTGGCAATGGAACGCTGGCTGCGCGTGTCATAATAGGCTCTGAGCCTTTATATACCTGTGCACAGCAGCAGCCACCTTCAGTCTGCTGCTGGACAGCCAGCAGCAGCAGCAGCAGGAGAGGTATGTAATCAGGAGCCCTCCTGCTAAGGGTAGACAGCTGCTCGTTCCACCCCACCCCCCGCCTTAATTGGTTCTCCTCCCTTCCAACGGTGTTGAGGCGGGTGGGAACAGCAGGGGGTGAAGGTGCTGTGTTTAAAGAGGTGGAGTTATGCAGATCTAAAACGCGTGGATTGCAGCAGCAGCAAGCCGAAAAGTGCAGGCATGTAAGGGATCTAGAGGTTGACAACATGTCTTCTTAACGGGAGTCCAGGAGCTCATCTCCACAAATGGACTTTTCAGGATCCTTGGGTGGCTCCGTAGTTTGAAACCAATTCTGGTTATCGCTTCTCGGCCTTTTGGCTAAGATCAAGTGTAGTATCTGTTCTTATCAGTTTAATATCTGATACGTCCCCTATCTGGGGACCATATATTAAATGGATTTTTAGAACAGGGAGATGGAAAAAGAGCTTGCTCTGTCCACTCCACGCATTGACCTGGTATTGCAGTATCTCCAGGACCGGTGCACCCCTTCTTTAATGCAGTTTCTAAAATCAGAAAGAATTGAATTCAATGTTTTTTGTTCATTTTGCTTGTTTGTCGGATTTTGGGATGGACTCTTTGGCTTTGCTTTTCTTCTCCTCATTGGATTTTTCATGTTCAAAGTTGCAGAAGCCAGATTACAAGCTCATTTTGGTTCAACTTCAGCAACTGTGCATTGCATTGCCATGTAATGTGATGCAATGCTATCTTTCTAGCTCTCCCTTTTTACTTCCTTTTGGATAAACAGACATATTAGGCAAGCATTTTGGAGCTTTCACCTAAATAACTACAGGTGGTGAGATAAGCTGCACAATGTAATTGACCTTTCAGTATATTGTTGCACACACACCATCTATTTAGCAAATGCCCTTGTTATCAACAGCAGCCTTTTAAACTCACCTGAGCTAACAGATATGTGCGCTGGTTACTCTGCTGCGCTTAAAATTTCTTTTTTGGTTTGCTACAATGCCTTTTCTGAAACGTTGTCTCCTTCTGCTGGAACACTGACTTCTTTCATTTAATGCCTGCAGACTATAAAAGAGAACCCAACCCAAAAAGTTTGGTTGATTAGTCTGTGGCATTCTGTTAAACTGTTGCTTATGGCGGTCTCTGTGAGCTTCTCAGCGACATTCAGCCAGCCAGGTATCCTGCCTGCAGTAGATGGAATGTGGCAATGGAACGCTGGCTGCGCGTGTCATAATAGGCTCTGAGCCTTTATGTACCTGTGCACAGCAGCAGCCACCTTCAGTCTGCTGCTGGACAGCCAGCAGCAGCAGCAGCAGGAGAGGTATGTAATCAGGAGCCCTCCTGCTAAGGGTAGACAGCTGCTCGTTCCACCCCACCCCCCGCCTTAATTGGTTCTCCTCCCTTCCAACGGTGTTGAGGCGGGTGGGAACAGCAGGGGGTGAAGGTGCTGTGTTTAAAGAGGTGGAGTTATGCAGATCTAAAACGCGTGGATTGCAGCAGCAGCAAGCCAAAAAGTGCAGGCATGTAAGGGATCAACAGGTTGACAACATGTCTTCTTAACGGGAGTCCAGGAGCTCATCTCCACAAATGGACTTTTCAGGATCCTTGGGTGGCTCCGTAGTTTGAAACCAATTCTGGTTATCGCTTCTCGGCCTTTTGGCTAAGATCAAGTGTAGTATCTGTTCTTATCAGTTTAATATCTGATACGTCCCCTATCTGGGGACCATATATTAAATGGATTTTTAGAACAGGGAGATGGAAAAAGAGCTTGCTCTGTCCACTCCACGCATTGACCTGGTATTGCAGTATCTCCAGGACCAGTGCACCCCTTCTTTAATGCAGTTTCTAAAATCAGAAAGAATTGAATTCAATGTTTTTTGTTCATTTTGCTTGTTTGTCGGATTTTGGGATGGACTCTTTGGCTTTGCTTTTCTTCTCCTCATTGGATTTTTCATGTTCAAAGTTGCAGAAGCCAGATTACAAGCTCATTTTGGTTCAACTTCAGCAACTGTGCATTGCATTGCCATGTAATGTGATGCAATGCTATCTTTCTAGCTCTCCCTTTTTACTTCCTTTTGGATAAACAGACATATTAGGCAAGCATTTTGGAGCTTTCACCTAAATAACTACAGGTGGTGAGATAAGCTGCACAATATAATTGACCTTTCAGTATATTGTTGCACACACACCATCTATTTAGCAAATGCCCTTGTTATCAACAGCAGCCTTTTAAACTCACCTGAGCTAACAGGTATGTGCGCTGGTTACTCTGCTGCGCTTAAAATTTCTTTTTTGGTTTGCTACAATGCCTTTTCTGAAACGTTGTCTCCTTCTGCTGGAACACTGACTTCTTTCATTTAATGCCTGCAGACTATAAAAGAGAACCCAACCCAAAAAGTTTGGTTGATTAGTCTGTGGCATTCTGTTAAACTGTTGCTTATGGCGGTCTCTGTGAGCTTCTCAGCGACATTCAGCCAGCCAGGTATCCTGCCTGCAGTAGATGGAATGTGGCAATGGAACGCTGGCTGCGCGTGTCATAATAGGCTCTGAGCCTTTATATACCTGTGCACAGCAGCAGCCACCTTCAGTCTGCTGCTGGACAGCCAGCAGCAGCAGCAGCAGGAGAGGTATGTAATCAGGAGCCCTCCTGCTAATGGTAGACAGCTGCTCGTTCCACCCCACCCCCCGCCTTAATTGGTTCTCCTCCCTTCCAACGGTGTTGAGGCGGGTGGGAACAGCAGGGGGTGAAGGTGCTGTGTTTAAAGAGGTGGAGTTATGCAGATCTAAAACGCGTGGATTGCAGCAGCAGCAAGCCGAAAAGTGCAGGCATGTAAGGGATCTAGAGGTTGACAACATGTCTTCTTAACGGGAGTCCAGGAGCTCATCTCCACAAATGGACTTTTCAGGATCCTTGGGTGGCTCCGTAGTTTGAAACCAATTCTGGTTATCGCTTCTCGGCCTTTTGGCTAAGATCAAGTGTAGTATCTGTTCTTATCAGTTTAATATCTGATACGTCCCCTATCTGGGGACCATATATTAAATGGATTTTTAGAACAGGGAGATGGAAAAAGAGCTTGCTCTGTCCACTCCACGCATTGACCTGGTATTGCAGTATCTCCAGGACCGGTGCACCCCTTCTTTAATGCAGTTTCTAAAATCAGAAAGAATTGAATTCAATGTTTTTTGTTCATTTTGCTTGTTTGTCGGATTTTGGGATGGACTCTTTGGCTTTGCTTTTCTTCTCCTCATTGGATTTTTCATGTTCAAAGTTGCAGAAGCCAGATTACAAGCTCATTTTGGTTCAACTTCAGCAACTGTGCATTGCATTGCCATGTAATGTGATGCAATGCTATCTTTCTAGCTCTCCCTTTTTACTTCCTTTTGGATAAACAGACATATTAGGCAAGCATTTTGGAGCTTTCACCTAAATAACTACAGGTGGTGAGATAAGCTGCACAATATAATTGACCTTTCAGTATATTGTTGCACACACACCATCTATTTAGCAAATGCCCTTGTTATCAACAGCAGCCTTTTAAACTCACCTGAGCTAACAGGTATGTGCGCTGGTTACTCTGCTGCGCTTAAAATTTCTTTTTTGGTTTGCTACAATGCCTTTTCTGAAACGTTGTCTCCTTCTGCTGGAACACTGACTTCTTTCATTTAATGCCTGCAGACTATAAAAGAGAACCCAACCCAAAAAGTTTGGTTGATTAGTCTGTGGCATTCTGTTAAACTGTTGCTTATGGCGGTCTCTGTGAGCTTCTCAGCGACATTCAGCCAGCCAGGTATCCTGCCTGCAGTAGATGGAATGTGGCAATGAAACGCTGGCTGCGCGTGTCATAATAGGCTCTGAGCCTTTATATACCTGTGCACAGCAGCAGCCACCTTCAGTCTGCTGCTGGACAGCCAGCAGCAGCAGCAGCAGGAGAGGTATGTAATCAGGAGCCCTCCTGCTAAGGGTAGACAGCTGCTCGTTCCACCCCACCCCCCGCCTTAATTGGTTCTCCTCCCTTCCAACGGTGTTGAGGCGGGTGGGAACAGCAGGGGGTGAAGGTGCTGTGTTTAAAGAGGTGGAGTTATGCAGATCTAAAACGCGTGGATTGCAGCAGCAGCAAGCCGAAAAGTGCAGGCATGTAAGGGATCTAGAGGTTGACAACATGTCTTCTTAACGGGAGTCCAGGAGCTCATCTCCACAAATGGACTTTTCAGGATCCTTGGGTGGCTCCGTAGTTTGAAACCAATTCTGGTTATCGCTTCTCGGCCTTTTGGCTAAGATCAAGTGTAGTATCTGTTCTTATCAGTTTAATATCTGATACGTCCCCTATCTGGGGACCATATATTAAATGGATTTTTAGAACAGGGAGATGGAAAAAGAGCTTGCTCTGTCCACTCCACGCATTGACCTGGTATTGCAGTATCTCCAGGACCGGTGCACCCCTTCTTTAATGCAGTTTCTAAAATCAGAAAGAATTGAATTCAATGTTTTTTGTTCATTTTGCTTGTTTGTCGGATTTTGGGATGGACTCTTTGGCTTTGCTTTTCTTCTCCTCATTGGATTTTTCATGTTCAAAGTTGCAGAAGCCAGATTACAAGCTCATTTTGGTTCAACTTCAGCAACTGTGCATTGCATTGCCATGTAATGTGATGCAATGCTATCTTTCTAGCTCTCCCTTTTTACTTCCTTTTGGATAAACAGACATATTAGGCAAGCATTTTGGAGCTTTCACCTAAATAACTACAGGTGGTGAGATAAGCTGCACAATATAATTGACCTTTCAGTATATTGTTGCACACACACCATCTATTTAGCAAATGCCCTTGTTATCAACAGCAGCCTTTTAAACTCACCTGAGCTAACAGGTATGTGCGCTGGTTACTCTGCTGCGCTTAAAATTTCTTTTTTGGTTTGCTACAATGCCTTTTCTGAAACGTTGTCTCCTTCTGCTGGAACACTGACTTCTTTCATTTAATGCCTGCAGACTATAAAAGAGAACCCAACCCAAAAAGTTTGGTTGATTAGTCTGTGGCATTCTGTTAAACTGTTGCTTATGGCGGTCTCTGTGAGCTTCTCAGCGACATTCAGCCAGCCAGGTATCCTGCCTGCAGTAGATGGAATGTGGCAATGGAACGCTGGCTGCGCGTGTCATAATAGGCTCTGAGCCTTTATATACCTGTGCACAGCAGCAGCCACCTTCAGTCTGCTGCTGGACAGCCAGCAGCAGCAGCAGCAGGAGAGGTATGTAATCAGGAGCCCTCCTGCTAAGGGTAGACAGCTGCTCGTTCCACCCCACCCCCCGCCTTAATTGGTTCTCCTCCCTTCCAACGGTGTTGAGGCGGGTGGGAACAGCAGGGGGTGAAGGTGCTGTGTTTAAAGAGGTGGAGTTATGCAGATCTAAAACGCGTGGATTGCAGCAGCAGCAAGCCGAAAAGTGCAGGCATGTAAGGGATCTAGAGGTTGACAACATGTCTTCTTAACGGGAGTCCAGGAGCTCATCTCCACAAATGGACTTTTCAGGATCCTTGGGTGGCTCCGTAGTTTGAAACCAATTCTGGTTATCGCTTCTCGGCCTTTTGGCTAAGATCAAGTGTAGTATCTGTTCTTATCAGTTTAATATCTGATACGTCCCCTATCTGGGGACCATATATTAAATGGATTTTTAGAACAGGGAGATGGAAAAAGAGCTTGCTCTGTCCACTCCACGCATTGACCTGGTATTGCAGTATCTCCAGGACCGGTGCACCCCTTCTTTAATGCAGTTTCTAAAATCAGAAAGAATTGAATTCAATGTTTTTTTGTTCATTTTGCTTGTTTGTCGGATTTTGGGATGGACTCTTTGGCTTTGCTTTTCTTCTCCTCATTGGATTTTTCATGTTCAAAGTTGCAGAAGCCAGATTACAAGCTCATTTTGGTTCAACTTCAGCAACTGTGCATTGCATTGCCATGTAATGTGATGCAATGCTATCTTTCTAGCTCTCCCTTTTTACTTCCTTTTGGATAAACAGACATATTAGGCAAGCATTTTGGAGCTTTCACCTAAATAACTACAGGTGGTGAGATAAGCTGCACAATATAATTGACCTTTCAGTATATTGTTGCACACACACCATCTATTTAGCAAATGCCCTTGTTATCAACAGCAGCCTTTTAAACTCACCTGAGCTAACAGGTATGTGCGCTGGTTACTCTGCTGCGCTTAAAATTTCTTTTTTGGTTTGCTACAATGCCTTTTCTGAAACGTTGTCTCCTTCTGCTGGAACACTGACTTCTTTCATTTAATGCCTGCAGACTATAAAAGAGAACCCAACCCAAAAAGTTTGGTTGATTAGTCTGTGGCATTCTGTTAAACTGTTGCTTATGGCGGTCTCTGTGAGCTTCTCAGCGACATTCAGCCAGCCAGGTATCCTGCCTGCAGTAGATGGAATGTGGCAATGGAACGCTGGCTGCGCATGTCATAATAGGCTCTGAGCCTTTATATACCTGTGCACAGCAGCAGCCACCTTCAGTCTGCTGCTGGACAGCCAGCAGCAGCAGCAGCAGGAGAGGTATGTAATCAGGAGCCCTCCTGCTAAGGGTAGACAGCTGCTCGTTCCACCCCACCCCCCGCCTTAATTGGTTCTCCTCCCTTCCAACGGTGTTGAGGCGGGTGGGAACAGCAGGGGGTGAAGGTGCTGTGTTTAAAGAGGTGGAGTTATGCAGATCTAAAACGCGTGGATTGCAGCAGCAGCAAGCCGAAAAGTGCAGGCATGTAAGGGATCTAGAGGTTGACAACATGTCTTCTTAACGGGAGTCCAGGAGCTCATCTCCACAAATGGACTTTTCAGGATCCTTGGGTGGCTCCGTAGTTTGAAACCAATTCTGGTTATCGCTTCTCGGCCTTTTGGCTAAGATCAAGTGTAGTATCTGTTCTTATCAGTTTAATATCTGATACGTCCCCTATCTGGGGACCATATATTAAATGGATTTTTAGAACAGGGAGATGGAAAAAGAGCTTGCTCTGTCCACTCCACGCATTGACCTGGTATTGCAGTATCTCCAGGACCGGTGCACCCCTTCTTTAATGCAGTTTCTAAAATCAGAAAGAATTGAATTCAATGTTTTTTGTTCATTTTGCTTGTTTGTCGGATTTTGGGATGGACTCTTTGGCTTTGCTTTTCTTCTCCTCATTGGATTTTTCATGTTCAAAGTTGCAGAAGCCAGATTACAAGCTCATTTTGGTTCAACTTCAGCAACTGTGCATTGCATTGCCATGTAATGTGATGCAATGCTATCTTTCTAGCTCTCCCTTTTTACTTCCTTTTGGATAAACAGACATATTAGGCAAGCATTTTGGAGCTTTCACCTAAATAACTACAGGTGGTGAGATAAGCTGCACAATATAATTGACCTTTCAGTATATTGTTGCACACACACCATCTATTTAGCAAATGCCCTTGTTATCAACAGCAGCCTTTTAAACTCACCTGAGCTAACAGGTATGTGCGCTGGTTACTCTGCTGCGCTTAAAATTTCTTTTTTGGTTTGCTACAATGCCTTTTCTGAAACGTTGTCTCCTTCTGCTGGAACACTGACTTCTTTCATTTAATGCCTGCAGACTATAAAAGAGAACCCAACCCAAAAAGTTTGGTTGATTAGTCTGTGGCATTCTGTTAAACTGTTGCTTATGGCGGTCTCTGTGAGCTTCTCAGCGACATTCAGCCAGCCAGGTATCCTGCCTGCAGTAGATGGAATGTGGCAATGGAACGCTGGCTGCGCGTGTCATAATAGGCTCTGAGCCTTTATATACCTGTGCACAGAAGCAGCCACCTTCAGTCTGCTGCTGGACAGCCAGCAGCAGCAGCAGCAGGAGAGGTATGTAATCAGGAGCCCTCCTGCTAAGGGTAGACAGCTGCTCGTTCCACCCCACCCCCCGCCTTAATTGGTTCTCCTCCCTTCCAACGGTGTTGAGGCGGGTGGGAACAGCAGGGGGTGAAGGTGCTGTGTTTAAAGAGGTGGAGTTATGCAGATCTAAAACGCGTGGATTGCAGCAGCAGCAAGCCGAAAAGTGCAGGCATGTAAGGGATCTAGAGGTTGACAACATGTCTTCTTAACGGGAGTCCAGGAGCTCATCTCCACAAATGGACTTTTCAGGATCCTTGGGTGGCTCCGTAGTTTGAAACCAATTCTGGTTATCGCTTCTCGGCCTTTTGGCTAAGATCAAGTGTAGTATCTGTTCTTATCAGTTTAATATCTGATACGTCCCCTATCTGGGGACCATATATTAAATGGATTTTTAGAACAGGGAGATGGAAAAAGAGCTTGCTCTGTCCACTCCACGCATTGACCTGGTATTGCAGTATCTCCAGGACCGGTGCACCCCTTCTTTAATGCAGTTTCTAAAATCAGAAAGAATTGAATTCAATGTTTTTTGTTCATTTTGCTTGTTTGTCGGATTTTGGGATGGACTCTTTGGCTTTGCTTTTCTTCTCCTCATTGGATTTTTCATGTTCAAAGTTGCAGAAGCCAGATTACAAGCTCATTTTGGTTCAACTTCAGCAACTGTGCATTGCATTGCCATGTAATGTGATGCAATGCTATCTTTCTAGCTCTCCCTTTTTACTTCCTTTTGGATAAACAGACATATTAGGCAAGCATTTTGGAGCTTTCACCTAAATAACTACAGGTGGTGAGATAAGCTGCACAATATAATTGACCTTTCAGTATATTGTTGCACACACACCATCTATTTAGCAAATGCCCTTGTTATCAACAGCAGCCTTTTAAACTCACCTGAGCTAACAGGTATGTGCGCTGGTTACTCTGCTGCGCTTAAAATTTCTTTTTTGGTTTGCTACAATGCCTTTTCTGAAACGTTGTCTCCTTCTGCTGGAACACTGACTTCTTTCATTTAATGCCTGCAGACTATAAAAGAGAACCCAACCCAAAAAGTTTGGTTGATTAGTCTGTGGCATTCTGTTAAACTGTTGCTTATGGCGGTCTCTGTGAGCTTCTCAGCGACATTCAGCCAGCCAGGTATCCTGCCTGCAGTAGATGGAATGTGGCAATGGAACGCTGGCTGCGCGTGTCATAATAGGCTCTGAGCCTTTATATACCTGTGCACAGCAGCAGCCACCTTCAGTCTGCTGCTGGACAGCCAGCAGCAGCAGCAGCAGGAGAGGTATGTAATCAGGATCCCTCCTGCTAAGGGTAGACAGCTGCTCGTTCCACCCCACCCCCCGCCTTAATTGGTTCTCCTCCCTTCCAACGGTGTTGAGGCGGGTGGGAACAGCAGGGGGTGAAGGTGCTGTGTTTAAAGAGGTGGAGTTATGCAGATCTAAAACGCGTGGATTGCAGCAGCAGCAAGCCGAAAAGTGCAGGCATGTAAGGGATCTAGAGGTTGACAACATGTCTTCTTAACGGGAGTCCAGGAGCTCATCTCCACAAATGGACTTTTCAGGATCCTTGGGTGGCTCCGTAGTTTGAAACCAATTCTGGTTATCGCTTCTCGGCCTTTTGGCTAAGATCAAGTGTAGTATCTGTTCTTATCAGTTTAATATCTGATACGTCCCCTATCTGGGGACCATATATTAAATGGATTTTTAGAACAGGGAGATGGAAAAAGAGCTTGCTCTGTCCACTCCACGCATTGACCTGGTATTGCAGTATCTCCAGGACCGGTGCACCCCTTCTTTAATGCAGTTTCTAAAATCAGAAAGAATTGAATTCAATGTTTTTTGTTCATTTTGCTTGTTTGTCGGATTTTGGGATGGACTCTTTGGCTTTGCTTTTCTTCTCCTCATTGGATTTTTCATGTTCAAAGTTGCAGAAGCCAGATTACAAGCTCATTTTGGTTCAACTTCAGCAACTGTGCATTGCATTGCCATGTAATGTGATGCAATGCTATCTTTCTAGCTCTCCCTTTTTACTTCCTTTTGGATAAACAGACATATTAGGCAAGCATTTTGGAGCTTTCACCTAAATAACTACAGGTGGTGAGATAAGCTGCACAATATAATTGACCTTTCAGTATATTGTTGCACACACACCATCTATTTAGCAAATGCCCTTGTTATCAACAGCAGCCTTTTAAACTCACCTGAGCTAACAGGTATGTGCGCTGGTTACTCTGCTGCGCTTAAAATTTCTTTTTTGGTTTGCTACAATGCCTTTTCTGAAACGTTGTCTCCTTCTGCTGGAACACTGACTTCTTTCATTTAATGCCTGCAGACTATAAAAGAGAACCCAACCCAAAAAGTTTGGTTGATTAGTCTGTGGCATTCTGTTAAACTGTTGCTTATGGCGGTCTCTGTGAGCTTCTCAGCGACATTCAGCCAGCCAGGTATCCTGCCTGCAGTAGATGGAATGTGGCAATGGAACGCTGGCTGCGCGTGTCATAATAGGCTCTGAGCCTTTATATACCTGTGCACAGCAGCAGCCACCTTCAGTCTGCTGCTGGACAGCCAGCAGCAGCAGCAGCAGGAGAGGTATGTAATCAGGAGCCCTCCTGCTAAGGGTAGACAGCTGCTCGTTCCACCCCACCCCCCGCCTTAATTGGTTCTCCTCCCTTCCAACGGTGTTGAGGCGGGTGGGAACAGCAGGGGGTGAAGGTGCTGTGTTTAAAGAGGTGGAGTTATGCAGATCTAAAACGCGTGGATTGCAGCAGCAGCAAGCCGAAAAGTGCAGGCATGTAAGGGATCTAGAGGTTGACAACATGTCTTCTTAACGGGAGTCCAGGAGCTCATCTCCACAAATGGACTTTTCAGGATCCTTGGGTGGCTCCGTAGTTTGAAACCAATTCTGGTTATCGCTTCTCGGCCTTTTGGCTAAGATCAAGTGTAGTATCTTTCGAAAAGGCGGTTTTGGATGTTGGCCGCCCTAGTAGATTGATACATTATGCACACTGGGGTTTAGGCGCTTGTTAGTACGCCAGGTGGCTAATATAGTCATCTGGTGGAAAGCATGGCCCCCCAGGATCGACGCCATTGGGCCGGGGAAGATCGAAAGCCCGAAGTGTGAAGTGCCCCAGGAGTGGTGACCCTGGGGTGCCTTAACTCACTGGGATTGGGAACCCCACTTGAGTTTATGGCACATTTGCACTAGCACTTCAATATTTCTTTCTTCACACACACCCTTATTCCGGGCCTTCTGGCCTTAGGATGGGGAATTTTTCAATTCCCGGTCGAACGTCCGGGCAGT
The DNA here is from genome assembly GCF_046119375.1 of Phyllobates terribilis. Classification (NCBI taxonomy): domain Eukaryota; kingdom Metazoa; phylum Chordata; class Amphibia; order Anura; family Dendrobatidae; genus Phyllobates; species Phyllobates terribilis. Next base: position 1,122,074 of record NW_027362798.1, on the reverse strand, counting down.
ATTATACTGTGAAACCTTCACTATTTATTTAATTTTTTTTTGTCACTGTGTGTCCACTTTTTCAAGTGTGTCCACGTCCTTACTAGGATTTTGTCGGGATGCGGTTCCCTTACGGGTTCCTCTCTTGGCAGGTCTAGGGGGGGAGTGTGTGGCCATCAGGTTCCGCTCCCCCCTGAACCCCACTGGCTCTCCTCTTTCGGGAGGAGAGCATTGTTGGCTCCCCTCTTCCGGGAGGGGAGCACAGTCTTTGGCTCCCAGTGCCTTGCTCGGGTGAGAACTCGGGCAGGTATTGGGGGTAAGATTGGGTCGCCTCTGGCTCCGGCTGGAGGTGGCTATTTGTCCCTGTTCCTCGCTGTGGCCTTCTGGCTCGGAGGGACGGGGAATGGTTTGGGGGACCCTTCTCCTTTTGGAGAGGGTTTCAAGAAGACCAGCATCCTAGTGCACTTTTTTTTGTGGCACTTGTCACTTTTTTAAGCGCACTCGGGTTTTGTACACGAATTCGGGCTTTCGATAAAAAAAAAAAAAAAATCTGTTCTTATCAGTTTAATATCTGATACGTCCCCTATCTGGGGACCATATAATAAATGGATTTTTAGAACAGGGAGATGGAAAAAGAGCTTGCTCTGTCCACTCCACGCATTGACCTGGTATTGCAGTATCTCCAGGACCGGTGCACCCCTTCTTTAATGCAGTTTCTAAAATCAGAAAGTATTGAATTCAATGTTTTTTGTTCATTTTGCTTGTTTGTCGGATTTTGGGATGGACTCTTTGGCTTTGCTTTTCTTCTCCTCATTGGATTTTTCATGTTCAAAGTTGCAGAAGCCAGATTACAAGCTCATTTTGGTTCAACTTCAGCAACTGTGCATTGCATTGCCATGTAATGTGATGCAATGCTATCTTTCTAGCTCTCCCTTTTTACTTCCTTTTGGATAAACAGACATATTAGGCAAGCATTTTGGAGCTTTCACCTAAATAACTACAGGTGGTGAGATAAGCTGCACAATATAATTGACCTTTCAGTATATTGTTGCACACACACCATCTATTTAGCAAATGCCCTTGTTATCAACAGCAGCCTTTTAAACTCACCTGAGCTAACAGGTATGTGCGCTGGTTACTCTGCTGCGCTTAAAATTTCTTTTTTGGTTTGCTACAATGCCTTTTCTGAAACGTTGTCTCCTTCTGCTGGAACACTGACTTCTTTCATTTAATGCCTGCAGACTATAAAAGAGAACCCAACCCAAAAAGTTTGGTTGATTAGTCTGTGGCATTCTGTTAAACTGTTGCTTATGGCGGTCTCTGTGAGCTTCTCAGCGACATTCAGCCAGCCAGGTATCCTGCCTGCAGTAGATGGAATGTGGCAATGGAACGCTGGCTGCGCGTGTCATAATAGGCTCTGAGCCTTTATATACCTGTGCACAGCAGCAGCCACCTTCAGTCTGCTGCTGGACAGCCAGCAGCAGCAGCAGCAGGAGAGGTATGTAATCAGGAGCCCTCCTGCTAAGGGTAGACAGCTGCTCGTTCCACCCCACCCCCCGCCTTAATTGGTTCTCCTCCCTTCCAACGGTGTTGAGGCGGGTGGGAACAGCAGGGGGTGAAGGTGCTGTGTTTAAAGAGGTGGAGTTATGCAGATCTAAAACGCGTGGATTGCAGCAGCAGCAAGCCGAAAAGTGCAGGCATGTAAGGGATCTAGAGGTTGACAACATGTCTTCTTAACGGGAGTCCAGGAGCTCATCTCCACAAATGGACTTTTCAGGATCCTTGGGTGGCTCCGTAGTTTGAAACCAATTCTGGTTATCGCTTCTCGGCCTTTTGGCTAAGATCAAGTGTAGTATCTGTTCTTATCAGTTTAATATCTGATACGTCCCCTATCTGGGGACCATATATTAAATGGATTTTTAGAACAGGGAGATGGAAAAAGAGCTTGCTCTGTCCACTCCACGCATTGACCTGGTATTGCAGTATCTCCAGGACCGGTGCACCCCTTCTTTAATGCAGTTTCTAAAATCAGAAAAAATTGAATTCAATGTTTTTTGTTCATTTTGCTTGTTTGTCGGATTTTGGGATGGACTCTTTGGCTTTGCTTTTCTTCTCCTCATTGGATTTTTCATGTTCAAAGTTGCAGAAGCCAGATTACAAGCTCATTTTGGTTCAACTTCAGCAACTGTGCATTGCATTGCCATGTAATGTGATGCAATGCTATCTTTCTAGCTCTCCCTTTTTACTTCCTTTTGGATAAACAGACATATTAGGCAAGCATTTTGGAGCTTTCACCTAAATAACTACAGGTGGTGAGATAAGCTGCACAATATAATTGACCTTTCAGTATATTGTTGCACACACACCATCTATTTAGCAAATGCCCTTGTTATCAACAGCAGCCTTTTAAACTCACCTGAGCTAACAGGTATGTGCGCTGGTTACTCTGCTGCGCTTAAAATTTCTTTTTTGGTTTGCTACAATGCCTTTTCTGAAACGTTGTCTCCTTCTGCTGGAACACTGACTTCTTTCATTTAATGCCTGCAGACTATAAAAGAGAACCCAACCCAAAAAGTTTGGTTGATTAGTCTGTGGCATTCTGTTAAACTGTTGCTTATGGCGGTCTCTGTGAGCTTCTCAGCGACATTCAGCCAGCCAGGTATCCTGCCTGCAGTAGATGGAATGTGGCAATGGAACGCTGGCTGCGCGTGTCATAATAGGCTCTGAGCCTTTATATACCTGTGCACAGCAGCAGCCACCTTCAGTCTGCTGCTGGACAGCCAGCAGCAGCAGCAGCAGGAGAGGTATGTAATCAGGAGCCCTCCTGCTAAGGGTAGACAGCTGCTCGTTCCACCCCACCCCCCGCCTTAATTGGTTCTCCTCCCTTCCAACGGTGTTGAGGCGGGTGGGAACAGCAGGGGGTGAAGGTGCTGTGTTTAAAGAGGTGGAGTTATGCAGATCTAAAACGCGTGGATTGCAGCAGCAGCAAGCCGAAAAGTGCAGGCATGTAAGGGATCTAGAGGTTGACAACATGTCTTCTTAACGGGAGTCCAGGAGCTCATCTCCACAAATGGACTTTTCAGGATCCTTGGGTGGCTCCGTAGTTTGAAACCAATTCTGGTTATCGCTTCTCGGCCTTTTGGCTAAGATCAAGTGTAGTATCTGTTCTTATCAGTTTAATATCTGATACGTCCCCTATCTGGGGACCATATATTAAATGGATTTTTAGAACAGGGAGATGGAAAAAGAGCTTGCTCTGTCCACTCCACGCATTGACCTGGTATTGCAGTATCTCCAGGACCGGTGCACCCCTTCTTTAATGCAGTTTCTAAAATCAGAAAAAATTGAATTCAATGTTTTTTGTTCATTTTGCTTGTTTGTCGGATTTTGGGATGGACTCTTTGGCTTTGCTTTTCTTCTCCTCATTGGATTTTTCATGTTCAAAGTTGCAGAAGCCAGATTACAAGCTCATTTTGGTTCAACTTCAGCAACTGTGCATTGCATTGCCATGTAATGTGATGCAATGCTATCTTTCTAGCTCTCCCTTTTTACTTCCTTTTGGATAAACAGACATATTAGGCAAGCATTTTGGAGCTTTCACCTAAATAACTACAGGTGGTGAGATAAGCTGCACAATATAATTGACCTTTCAGTATATTGTTGCACACACACCATCTATTTAGCAAATGCCCTTGTTATCAACAGCAGCCTTTTAAACTCACCTGAGCTAACAGGTATGTGCGCTGGTTACTCTGCTGCGCTTAAAATTTCTTTTTTGGTTTGCTACAATGCCTTTTCTGAAACGTTGTCTCCTTCTGCTGGAACACTGACTTCTTTCATTTAATGCCTGCAGACTATAAAAGAGAACCCAACCCAAAAAGTTTGGTTGATTAGTCTGTGGCATTCTGTTAAACTGTTGCTTATGGCGGTCTCTGTGAGCTTCTCAGCGACATTCAGCCAGCCAGGTATCCTGCCTGCAGTAGATGGAATGTGGCAATGGAACGCTGGCTGCGCGTGTCATAATAGGCTCTGAGCCTTTATATACCTGTGCACAGCAGCAGCCACCTTCAGTCTGCTGCTGGACAGCCAGCAGCAGCAGCAGCAGGAGAGGTATGTAATCAGGAGCCCTCCTGCTAAGGGTAGACAGCTGCTCGTTCCACCCCACCCCCCGCCTTAATTGGTTCTCCTCCCTTCCAACGGTGTTGAGGCGGGTGGGAACAGCAGGGGGTGAAGGTGCTGTGTTTAAAGAGGTGGAGTTATGCAGATCTAAAACGCGTGGATTGCAGCAGCAGCAAGCCGAAAAGTGCAGGCATGTAAGGGATCTAGAGGTTGACAACATGTCTTCTTAACGGGAGTCCAGGAGCTCATCTCCACAAATGGACTTTTCAGGATCCTTGGGTGGCTCCGTAGTTTGAAACCAATTCTGGTTATCGCTTCTCGGCCTTTTGGCTAAGATCAAGTGTAGTATCTTTCGAAAAGGCGGTTTTGGATGTTGGCCGCCCTAGTAGATTGATACATTATGCACACTGGGGTTTAGGCGCTTGTTAGTACGCCAGGTGGCTAATATAGTCATCTGGTGGAAAGCATGGCCCCCCAGGATCGACGCCATTGGGCCGGGGAAGATCGAAAGCCCGAAGTGTGAAGTGCCCCAGGAGTGGTGACCCTGGGGTGCCTTAACTCACTGGGATTGGGAACCCCACTTGAGTTTATGGCACATTTGCACAAGCACTTCAAATTTTCTTTCTTCGCACACACCCTTATTCCGGGCCTTCTGGCCTTAGGATGGGGAATTTTTCAATTCCCGGTCGAAGGTCCGGGCAGTATTATACTGTGAAACCTTCACTATTTATTTAATTTCTTTGTCACTGTGTGTCCACTTATTCACGTGTGTCACGTCCTACTAGGATTTTGTCGGGATGCGGTTCCCTTACGGGTTCCTCTCTTGGCAGGTCTAGGGGGGGAGTGTGTGGCCATCAGGTTCCGCTCCCCCCTGAACCCCCCTGGCTCTCCTCTTTCGGGAGGAGAGCGTTGTTGGCTCCCCTCTTCCGGGAGGGGAGCACAGTCTTTGGCTCCCAGTGCCTTGCTCGGGTGAGAACTCGGGCAGGTGCTGGGGGTAAGATTGGGTCGCCTCTGGCTTCGGCTGGAGGTGGCTTTTTGTCCCTGTTCCTCGCTGTGGCCTTTTGGCTCGGAGGGACGGGGAATGGTTTGGGGGACCCTTCTCCTTTTGGAGAGGGTTTCAAGAAGACCAGCATCCTAGTGCACTTTTTTTGTGGCACTTGTCACTTTTTTAAGCGCACTCGGGTTTTGTACACGAATTCGGGCTTTCAAAAAAAAAAAAAAAAAAAATCTGTTCTTATCAGTTTAATATCTGATACGTCCCCTATCTGGGGACCATATATTAAATGGATTTTTAGAACAGGGAGATGGAAAAAGAGCTTGCTCTGTCCACTCCACGCATTGACCTGGTATTGCAGTATCTCCAGGACCGGTGCACCCCTTCTTTAATGCAGTTTCTAAAATCAGAAAGAATTGAATTCAATGTTTTTTGTTCATTTTGCTTGTTTGTCGGATTTTGGGATGGACTCTTTGGCTTTGCTTTTCTTCTCCTCATTGGATTTTTCATGTTCAAAGTTGCAGAAGCCAGATTACAAGCTCATTTTGGTTCAACTTCAGCAACTGTGCATTGCATTGCCATGTAATGTGATGCAATGCTATCTTTCTAGCTCTCCCTTTTTACTTCCTTTTGGATAAACAGACATATTAGGCAAGCATTTTGGAGCTTTCACCTAAATAACTACAGGTGGTGAGATAAGCTGCACAATATAATTGACCTTTCAGTATATTGTTGCACACACACCATCTATTTAGCAAATGCCCTTGTTATCAACAGCAGCCTTTTAAACTCACCTGAGCTAACAGGTATGTGCGCTGGTTACTCTGCTGCGCTTAAAATTTCTTTTTTGGTTTGCTACAATGCCTTTTCTGAAACGTTGTCTCCTTCTGCTGGAACACTGACTTCTTTCATTTAATGCCTGCAGACTATAAAAGAGAACCCAACCCAAAAAGTTTGGTTGATTAGTCTGTGGCATTCTGTTAAACTGTTGCTTATGGCGGTCTCTGTGAGCTTCTCAGCGACATTCAGCCAGCCAGGTATCCTGCCTGCAGTAGATGGAATGTGGCAATGGAACGCTGGCTGCGCGTGTCATAATAGGCTCTGAGCCTTTATATACCTGTGCACAGCAGCAGCCACCTTCAGTCTGCTGCTGGACAGCCAGCAGCAGCAGCAGCAGGAGAGGTATGTAATCAGGAGCCCTCCTGCTAAGGGTAGACAGCTGCTCGTTCCACCCCACCCCCCGCCTTAATTGGTTCTCCTCCCTTCCAACGGTGTTGAGGCGGGTGGGAACAGCAGGGGGTGAAGGTGCTGTGTTTAAAGAGGTGGAGTTATGCAGATCTAAAACGCGTGGATTGCAGCAGCAGCAAGCCGAAAAGTGCAGGCATGTAAGGGATCTAGAGGTTGACAACATGTCTTCTTAACGGGAGTCCAGGAGCTCATCTCCACAAATGGACTTTTCAGGATCCTTGGGTGGCTCCGTAGTTTGAAACCAATTCTGGTTATCGCTTCTCGGCCTTTTGGCTAAGATCAAGTGCAGTATCTGTTCTTATCAGTTTAATATCTGATACGTCCCCTATCTGGGGACCATATATTAAATGGATTTTTAGAACAGGGAGATGGAAAAAGAGCTTGCTCTGTCCACTCCACGCATTGACCTGGTATTGCAGTATCTCCAGGACCGGTGCACCCCTTCTTTAATGCAGTTTCTAAAATCAGAAAGAATTGAATTCAATGTTTTTTGTTCATTTTGCTTGTTTGTCGGATTTTGGGATGGACTCTTTGGCTTTGCTTTTCTTCTCCTCATTGGATTTTTCATGTTCAAAGTTGCAGAAGCCAGATTACAAGCTCATTTTGGTTCAACTTCAGCAACTGTGCATTGCATTGCCATGTAATGTGATGCAATGCTATCTTTCTAGCTCTCCTTTTTTACTTCCTTTTGGATAAACAGACATATTAGGCAAGCATTTTGGAGCTTTCACCTAAATAACTACAGGTGGTGAGATAAGCTGCACAATATAATTGACCTTTCAGTATATTGTTGCACACACACCATCTATTTAGCAAATGCCCTTGTTATCAACAGCAGCCTTTTAAACTCACCTGAGCTAACAGGTATGTGCGCTGGTTACTCTGCTGCGCTTAAAATTTCTTTTTTGGTTTGCTACAATGCCTTTTCTGAAACGTTGTCTCCTTCTGCTGGATCACTGACTTCTTTCATTTAATGCCTGCAGACTATAAAAGAGAACCCAACCCAAAAAGTTTGGTTGATTAGTCTGTGGCATTCTGTTAAACTGTTGCTTATGGCGGTCTCTGTGAGCTTCTCAGCGACATTCAGCCAGCCAGGTATCCTGCCTGCAGTAGATGGAATGTGGCAATGGAACGCTGGCTGCGCGTGTCTTAATAGGCTCTGAGCCTTTATATACCTGTGCACAGCAGCAGCCACCTTCAGTCTGCTGCTGGACAGCCAGCAGCAGCAGCAGCAGGAGAGGTATGTAATCAGGAGCCCTCCTGCTAAGGGTAGACAGCTGCTCGTTCCACCCCACCCCCCGCCTTAATTGGTTCTCCTCCCTTCCAACGGTGTTGAGGCGGGTGGGAACAGCAGGGGGTGAAGGTGCTGTGTTTAAAGAGGTGGAGTTATGCAGATCTAAAACGCGTGGATTGCAGCAGCAGCAAGCCGAAAAGTGCAGGCATGTAAGGGATCTAGAGGTTGACAACATGTCTTCTTAACCGGAGTCCAGGAGCTCATCTCCACAAATGGACTTTTCAGGATCCTTGGGTGGCTCCGTAGTTTGAAACCAATTCTGGTTATCGCTTCTCGGCCTTTTGGCTAAGATCAAGTGTAGTATCTGTTCTTATCAGTTTAATATCTGATACGTCCCCTATCTGGGGACCATATATTAAATGGATTTTTAGAACAGGGAGATGGAAAAAGAGCTTGCTCTGTCCACTCCACGCATTGACCTGGTATTGCAGTATCTCCAGGACCGGTGCACCCCTTCTTTAATGCAGTTTCTAAAATCAGAAAGAATTGAATTCAATGTTTTTTGTTCATTTTGCTTGTTTGTCGGATTTTGGGATGGACTCTTTGGCTTTGCTTTTCTTCTCCTCATTGGATTTTTCATGTTCAAAGTTGCAGAAGCCAGATTACAAGCTCATTTTGGTTCAACTTCAGCAACTGTGCATTGCATTGCCATGTAATGTGATGCAATGCTATCTTTCTAGCTCTCCCTTTTTACTTCCTTTTGGATAAACAGACATATTAGGCAAGCATTTTGGAGCTTTCACCTAAATAACTACAGGTGGTGAGATAAGCTGCACAATATAATTGACCTTTCAGTATATTGTTGCACACACACCATCTATTTAGCAAATGCCCTTGTTATCAACAGCAGCCTTTTAAACTCACCTGAGCTAACAGGTATGTGCGCTGGTTACTCTGCTGCGCTTAAAATTTCTTTTTTGGTTTGCTACAATGCCTTTTCTGAAACGTTGTCTCCTTCTGCTGGAACACTGACTTCTTTCATTTAATGCCTGCAGACTATAAAAGAGAACCCAACCCAAAAAGTTTGGTTGATTAGTCTGTGGCATTCTGTTAAACTGTTGCTTATGGCGGTCTCTGTGAGCTTCTCAGCGACATTCAGCCAGCCAGGTATCCTGCCTGCAGTAGATGGAATGTGGCAATGGAACGCTGGCTGCGCGTGTCATAATAGGCTCTGAGCCTTTATATACCTGTGCACAGCAGCAGCCACCTTCAGTCTGCTGCTGGACAGCCAGCAGCAGCAGCAGCAGGAGAGGTATGTAATCAGGAGCCCTCCTGCTAAGGGTAGACAGCTGCTCGTTCCACCCCACCCCCCGCCTTAATTGGTTCTCCTCCCTTCCAACGGTGTTGAGGCGGGTGGGAACAGCAGGGGGTGAAGGTGCTGTGTTTAAAGAGGTGGAGTTATGCAGATCTAAAACGCGTGGATTGCAGCAGCAGCAAGCCGAAAAGTGCAGGCATGTAAGGGATCTAGAGGTTGACAACATGTCTTCTTAACGGGAGTCCAGGAGCTCATCTCCACAAATGGACTTTTCAGGATCCTTGGGTGGCTCCGTAGTTTGAAACCAATTCTGGTTATCGCTTCTCGGCCTTTTGGCTAAGATCAAGTGTAGTATCTGTTCTTATCAGTTTAATATCTGATACGTCCCCTATCTGGGGACCATATATTAAATGGATTTTTAGAACAGGGAAATGGAAAAAGAGCTTGCTCTGTCCACTCCACGCATTGACCTGGTATTGCAGTATCTCCAGGACCGGTGCACCCCTTCTTTAATGCAGTTTCTAAAATCAGAAAGAATTGAATTCAATGTTTTTTGTTCATTTTGCTTGTTTGTCGGATTTTGGGATGGACTCTTTGGCTTTGCTTTTCTTCTCCTCATTGGATTTTTCATGTTCAAAGTTGCAGAAGCCAGATTACAAGCTCATTTTGGTTCAACTTCAGCAACTGTGCATTGCATTGCCATGTAATGTGATGCAATGCTATCTTTCTAGCTCTCCCTTTTTACTTCCTTTTGGATAAACAGACATATTAGGCAAGCATTTTGGAGCTTTCACCTAAATAACTACAGGTGGTGAGATAAGCTGCACAATATAATTGACCTTTCAGTATATTGTTGCACACACACCATCTATTTAGCAAATGCCCTTGTTATCAACAGCAGCCTTTTAAACTCACCTGAGCTAACAGGTATGTGCGCTGGTTACTCTGCTGCGCTTAAAATTTCTTTTTTGGTTTGCTACAATGCCTTTTCTGAAACGTTGTCTCCTTCTGCTGGAACACTGACTTCTTTCATTTAATGCCTGCAGACTATAAAAGAGAACCCAACCCAAAAAGTTTGGTTGATTAGTCTGTGGCATTCTGTTAAACTGTTGCTTATGGCGGTCTCTGTGAGCTTCTCAGCGACATTCAGCCAGCCAGGTATCCTGCCTGCAGTAGATGGAATGTGGCAATGGAACGCTGGCTGCGCGTGTCATAATAGGCTCTGAGCCTTTATATACCTGTGCACAGCAGCAGCCACCTTCAGTCTGCTGCTGGACAGCCAGCAGCAGCAGCAGCAGGAGAGGTATGTAATCAGGAGCCCTCCTGCTAAGGGTAGACAGCTGCTCGTTCCACCCCACCCCCCGCCTTAATTGGTTCTCCTCCCTTCCAACGGTGTTGAGGCGGGTGGGAACAGCAGGGGGTGAAGGTGCTGTGTTTAAAGAGGTGGAGTTATGCAGATCTAAAACGCGTGGATTGCAGCAGCAGCAAGCCGAAAAGTGCAGGCATGTAAGGGATCTAGAGGTTGACAACATGTCTTCTTAACGGGAGTCCAGGAGCTCATCTCCACAAATGGACTTTTCAGGATCCTTGGGTGGCTCCGTAGTTTGAAACCAATTCTGGTTATCGCTTCTCGGCCTTTTGGCTAAGATCAAGTGTAGTATCTGTTCTTATCAGTTTAATATCTGATACGTCCCCTATCTGGGGACCATATATTAAATGGATTTTTAGAACAGGGAGATGGAAAAAGAGCTTGCTCTGTCCACTCCACGCATTGACCTGGTATTGCAGTATCTCCAGGACCGGTGCACCCCTTCTTTAATGCAGTTTCTAAAATCAGAAAGAATTGAATTCAATGTTTTTTGTTCATTTTGCTTGTTTGTCGGATTTTGGGATGGACTCTTTGGCTTTGCTTTTCTTCTCCTCATTGGATTTTTCATGTTCAAAGTTGCAGAAGCCAGATTACAAGCTCATTTTGGTTCAACTTCAGCAACTGTGCATTGCATTGCCATGTAATGTGATGCAATGCTATCTTTCTAGCTCTCCCTTTTTACTTCCTTTTGGATAAACAGACATATTAGGCAAGCATTTTGGAGCTTTCACCTAAATAACTATAGGTGGTGAGATACGCTGCACAATATAATTGACCTTTCAGTATACAGTTATATGAAAAAGTTTGGGCACCCCTATTAATCTTAAGCTTAATGTTTTATAAAAATTTGTGTTTTTGCAACAGCTATTTCAGTTTGATATATGTAATAACTGTTGGAAACAGTAATGTTTCTGCCTTGAAATGAGGTTTATTGTACTAACAGAAAATGTGCAATCTGCATTCAAACAAAATTTGACAGGTGCATAAGTATGGGCACCCTTATCATTTTCTTGTTTTAAGTACTCCTACCTACTTTTTACTGACTTACTAAAGCACTTTTTTGGGTTTTGTAACCTCATTGAGCTTTGAACTTCATAGCCAGGTGTATGCAATCATGAGAAAAGCTACTTAAAGTGGCCACTTGCAAGTTTTTCTCCTGTTTGAATCTCCTCTGAAGAGTGGCATCATGGGCTCCTCAAAACGACTGTCAAATGATCTGAAAACAAAGATTATTCAACATAGTTGTTCAGGGGAAGGATACAAAAAGCTGTCTCAGAGATTTAACCTGTCAGTTTCCACTGTGAGGAACATAGTAAGGAAATGGAAGAACACAGGGAAAGTTCTTGTTAAGGCCAGAAGTGGCAGGCCAAGAAAAACATCAGAAAGGCAGAGAAGAAGAATGGTGAGATCAGTCAAGGACAATCCTCAGACCACCTCCAGAGAGCTGCAGCATCAACTTGCTGCAGATGGTGTCACTGTGCATCGGTCAACTATACAACGCACTTTGCACAAGGAGAAGCTGTATGGGAGAGTGATGCGAAAGAAGCCGTTTCTGCAAGCATGCCACAAACAGAGTCGGCTGAGGTATGCAAAAGCACATTTGGAGAAGCCAATTTCTTTTTGGAAGAAGGTCCTGTGGACTGATGAAACCAAGATTGAGTTGTTTGGTCATACAAAAAGGCGTTATGCATGGCGGCAAAAAAACACAGCATTCCAAGAAAAACACTTGCTACCCACAGTAAAATTTTGTGGAGGTTCCATCATGCTTTGGGGCTGTGTGGCCAATGCCGGCACCGGGAATCTTGTTAAAGTTGAGGGACGCATGGATTCCACTCAGTATCAGCAGATTCTTGACAATAATGTTCAAGAATCAGTGATAAAGTTGAAGTTACGCAGGGGATGGATCTTTCAGCGAGACAATGATCCAAAACACCGCTCCAAATCTACTCAGGCATTCATGTAGAGGAGCAATTACAATGTTCTGGAATCGCCATCCCAGTCCCCAGACATGAATATCATTGAACATCTGGGGGATCATTTGAAGAGGGCTGTCCATGCTCGGCGACCATCAAACTTAACTGAACTGGAATTGTTTTGTAAAGAGGAATGGTCAAAAATACCTTCATCCAGGATCCAGGAACTCATTAAAAGCTACAGGAAGCGACGAGAGGCTGTTATTTTTGCAAAAGGAGGATCTACTAAATATTAATGTCACTTTTCTGGTGAGGTGCCCATACTTATGCACCTGTCAAATTTTGTTTGAATGCAGAGTGCACATTTTCTGTTAGTACAATAAACCTCATTTCAAGGCAGAAACATTACTGTGTCCAACAGTTATTACATATATCAAACTGAAATAGCTGTTGCAAAAACACCAATTTTTATAAAACATTAAGCTTAAGATTAATAGGGGTGCCCAAACTTTTTCATATAACTGTATTGTTGCACACACACCATCTATTTAGCAAATGCCCTTGTTATCAACAGCAGCCTTTTAAACTCACCTGAGCTAACAGGTATGTGCGCTGGTTACTCTGCTGCGCTTAAAATTTCTTTTTTGGTTTGCTACAATGCCTTTTCTGAAACGTTGTCTCCTTCTGCTGGAACACTGACTTCTTTCATTTAATGCCTGCAGACTATAAAAGAGAACCCAACCCAAAAAGTTTGGTTGATTAGTCTGTGGCATTCTGTTAAACTGTTGCTTATGGCGGTCTCTGTGAGCTTCTCAGCGACATTCAGCCAGCCAGGTATCCTGCCTGCAGTAGATGGAATGTGGCAATGGAACGCTGGCTGCGCGTGTCATAATAGGCTCTGAGCCTTTATATACCTGTGCACAGCAACAGCCACCTTCAGTCTGCTGCTGGACAGCCAGCAGCAGCAGCAGCAGGAGAGGTATGTAATCAGGAGCCCTCCTGCTAAGGGTAGACAGCTGCTCGTTCCACCCCACCCCCCGCCTTAATTGGTTCTCCTCCCTTCCAACGGTGTTGAGGCGGGTGGGAACAGCAGGGGGTGAAGGTGCTGTGTTTAAAGAGGTGGAGTTATGCAGATCTAAAACGCGTGGATTGCAGCAGCAGCAAGCCGAAAAGTGCAGGCATGTAAGGGATCTAGAGGTTGACAACATGTCTTCTTAACGGGAGTCCAGGAGCTCATCTCCACAAATGGACTTTTCAGGATCCTTGGGTGGCTCCGTAGTTTGAAACCAATTCTGGTTATCGCTTCTCGGCCTTTTGGCTAAGATCAAGTGTAGTATCTGTTCTTTTAAGAACACAAGAGCTACGATCTACACTTGATGAGAGCGATCGAACTCGGAAGGAGAAGAGCTTCGGAGCCCAGCTGACATCAGAGAACGAAGGCGGATATCGGTGGGAGGAAGAAGCTCTAAAGAATCCAGAAGAAGACGAAGACTCGGAGAAGAATCGGGCTGTCCTGTGGAATCTTCGAGGAAGAAAATCATCGAGACAAAGACCTTTCGGGGAATTTGTCCAGAACACGACGGGAGAAGAATCTCCATAGCTCCACCCATTCCGGGAAGAGTTCCAGATCCAGCTCCAAGAAGTAACTGCAGGAGGAAAACCATGGCAAGCGCTGCGAGGAAGGCCGAAAAGAAGAGCCTGGAGCTGGGGACAGCCAGGAGGGCCCAGCCAGGAGCTGATTCTGACCCCAAGGACTCTGCCTCCACGACTGGCCAGCAGAAGGGACCCCAGAAGCCCCGCCACGAAGCTCCAGCCCTGGAGCCATGGATGCGGCAGACGGTGGCCCTGAAGCTGAAGGAAGTGGATAGGAGGGTGCCGGACATGTCCTCGGACGTGTTCTGCCAGAAGATGCTGCTGGATCGAGGCTTCTCCAGGTCGGACACCCTCAGCATCCAGACCTTCTTGACGGGGATCTTCTTCGTCACCTTCGCCACTGTGAACACCTGCAGGAGGTTCTGGGAAATGGTAAGCGCAAAAGGACCGGATAATTCTTTCTCTGCCTTTACAGGTAGCTGCCCTATCCAGAGGGATGAAAGGAGGATCACGGTCTCCATGCGCAACCCGCACACCCCAGGCCAAGACATCTGTACCTTCCTGAGACGCTTCTGTTTGGTTGTGAAGGAACCCTCTCACATCCTGAATGGACTCGGCTTCTGGACAGGTAAGTGGTCGGTGACCGTTAGACTTCACAGGGACCTGGCGTACTCAGACGGACTTCGGCACCTGCCCCCGACATTCTCCCTGGGCAACTCCTACGGCCTCATCTATTACCCGGACATGCCGCGGAACTGCAGGAGATGCGGCAAGAACGGCCACGAGATGAAGGACTGCAAGGAGGATGCCTGCAGGATTTGTCGAGTGACGGGACACAGCTCGAAGGACTGCCCGAAGAAGACGTCCTGCAACCTGTGTGGGCTGGCGGCTCATCTGTACAAGGATTGCCCCAGGCGTGAGAGATCCTGGGCATCGGTGGTTGCGACGACCCCAGCTACGGAGGACAAGGCCCCGACGACCAGGCCTGTGAAGGTCAAGGACGCGACGACCAAGGCCCCAGCGGCCAAGGCCGAGACGACCAAGGCCAAAGCGGTCAAGGAGTCGGTGGCCAAAGCCCCAGCGACGGTCCCAGCAGCTCCGAAGCAGAAGAAAAAGTCAAAGGAGGGTAAGAGTTCTGTCACCCCTCTCTCGATCCCTCCCCCTGCCACCCCCGTCCAATCCCCCCCCACCCCGGCCACCCCTGCTGAGGATTCCACTTCCTCTTCCTCCTTCCCCTACTCCTCAGCAGGTGTCCTTTCCCCTGCCCCGGCAGCCACTCTCCCTCCCCAGACCATGGTAGCGGTGGAATTAACCTTTCCTCCACCCGCCGCTATCTATTCCGAGGAGGATTTTCCCCTTCTTGTCTCCCCAGTTCCAACCCGGGGAAAGAGGAAGGTGGAGGACAGCCCTGCTACTGAATCCTCCAAAAAGAAGATTCTGGATTTCGTAGGCGAAAAGGAGGATACCCTCCCTGAGCCAGAAGAGATGGAGCACATGGTTGAGACCCTGGTGGCCGAGCCAGAAGAGGAGGAACTGGTGGTCGCCGAGATTGAGGCCGCGCTGCTTGACCAGATGGAGGAAGAGGGCCTGCTGGTGATCCCGTCACCAGCAGTCAACACCGACGAGGGACCACCCGACCGGAGTGGTAACTAAGGTGTATTGCCTGCGCTAACTTTTTCTTTTTTCCCTACATGATGGCTAATATTAACTTATTTTCCATTAATGTCAGGAGCATCAAGGACAAGTTCAGATGTCAGACTATTTATGCCTTCCTTACTTCCCAGTTGTGTGATGTTTATATGTTGCAGGAATGTTCCCTTCCCTCCTCTAGGTCCTTCAAACATCTGGCCAGGGAGTGGTCCCACGGTCCATCCTACTGGTCCGGTGGGGGTGACTGCAAGTCTGCGGGGGTCGCAATTCTGATCAGGGGGGGCGCATTCACGCTTGAGTCCGTCCAGGAGCTCATCTGCGGCAGGGCTCTTGTTGTAGATGGCAACTGGGCGGGGGAACCTGTCAGGTTCATCAACGTGTATGCGTCCCCACTGAAGAATGAGCGTTTGGAGCTTTTCCAGACCCTGCGGCTTCAGCTTGCCACCACCAGGACCTTAGTGATGGCCGGGGATTTCAACTGCCCCATCGAGGAGGACGGTCGTAGTTCTGGCACATCTGCCAAGTTGGACATCACGTCCAAGCTGCTCATCGAGATGGTAACCGAGGCCTCTCTTCAGGACGTGGTGGGCTTCATGGGGAGAGGCTCCTCGAACTATTCGTGGAGCCGACCCGATGGCTCACTCCGCTCCAGGATTGACTTTGTGTTCACCTCTCGGGCAGTCAGGCAGAGTAGGCACTCGATGGTCTCCTGCTTCTTCTCCGACCACAGAGCCATTCACTTACAAGGTGTCCTCGGCGACGGTTTTCCGTCCGGCCCCGGCTCCTGGAAGCTGAATTGTGCTCTGCTGGCTCAGGATGAAGTCGTGGAGGAGCTGAGAGCAGCCTACGCAATGTGGCAGTCCTACAAGGGTAGCTTCCAAACAGTCTCTGATTGGTGGGAATATGTTAAACTTGAGTTTCGCTGTTTCTTTCAGGCCAAGGGTCGACAACAGGAGTGTGAGAAGAGGAGGGACTTCAGAGGGCTGCAGTGCGAGCTGCGGTCGCTGCAGGACCTTCTTCACTGCGGCTGGGACGTGAGGGAGGAGCTGGAGGAGACCAAGAAGAGCCTGAAAAGGCACTTTGAGGAGGAGTCCAAGCGAATCATCTTCCGTTCCAAAGTGGAGAATCTGGAGAAGGGTGAGAAATGTAACTCATTCTTTTTCAGGAAACTTCATGCCGGTCACACGCCCCTGAACGAGCTGCGAGACGAGAGCGGAAACATGCGACGTGGGAAGGAGGACGTGATGAGGGTCGTCAGCGACTTCTACAGCGAACTCTACTCCCACAAGACTACCGACCCCGACGCTGCTGATAAGTTCCTGTCAGGTATCACTAACCATCTTGATCCTGCAGGCACGGCAGCCTTGGACAAACCTCTGATGGTGGGCGAATTGCTCTCTGCCGCTAAATCCTTTAGGACCGGCAGGACCCCGGGCAGTGATGGTCTTCCAGCGGAGCTCTATGTAGCGCTGGGAGACCTCATCTGTCCGGACCTGTTGGACCTGTACGAGGAGATGGTGGTGGAGGGTAGAATGCCTCCATCTTTGAGGGAAGGAATGGTCACGATCCTGTACAAGCGGAAGGGAGAGAGGTGCGACCTGAGGAATTGGCGTCCCATCACTCTGCTCAACGTGGACTACAAGATCCTGGCCAAGACGATGGCGACACGACTTAAGACGGTCATCGGACGGATCATCCACCCGGACCAGACCTGCGGCATCCCTGGACGTCGCATCGCAGACAGCCTCGCTCTCGTGCGGGACACGGTCGAGTACATCAAGGTCCGCCGCGCACACGCGGCCCTGGTCTCCTTGGATCAGGAGAAGGCCTTCGACCGGGTTTCCCACGAGTTCATGGGCCGAGCTCTGCACCGGTTAGGTTTGGGTAACATGTTTTGTTCGTATGTCCGTCTGATGTATTTTGATATCCACAGCTCGGTGTTGGTGAACGGCTGGAAGACTGACCCCTTCCCTGTCCTCTCTGGGGTCAGACAAGGCTGCCCTCTATCACCTCTTCTTTTTGTTTGTGTTATAGAACTCTTCGCAGAGGCTATCCGGCAGAATGGAGAGATCAGAGGGATCACCGCACCGGGTCCGGGACGACACGAGGTCAAGTGCTCGCTCTACATGGACGACGTCACCGTCTTCTGCGCTGATCGTGGTTCAGTCGACGCCCTCGTCCAGACGTGTGAGAGGTTCGGCCGGGCTTCAGGGGCCAAAGTCAACTGCAGGAAGTCGGAAGCCATGCTCTTCGGGGATTGGCAGCCGGCCTCCTCCGCCCCCTTCCCCTTCAACATTCAACCGGATTTCCTCAAGGTGCTGGGAGTCTGGTTCGGGAAGGAAGGAGCGGCCCTCAAGTCCTGGCAAGAACGCTTGGCCAAGGTGAAGCAACGGATCGGACTCTGGAGCCTCAGACACCTCACTTGTGAGGGTAAGGCACTCGTCCTGCGTAATGAGGTCCTGCCCGTCTTGCAGTACACGGCGCAGGCCTGGCCCCCACACGTCACTGTGTGCAGGGCCATTACCAGGACAGTGTTTCACTTTGTCTGGGGATCCAAGATGGACAGAGTCAGGCGGGCCGTCATGTACAAGGAGCCTCGCAAGGGTGGGAAGGGCGTTCCAGATATCCCCACCCTCCTGCGATCCTCTTTTGTGTGTGATTGTGTCCGCCGGACTTTGCAAGTCAAGAATGGCTCCGCGGGCAGGTCCATGTCTCGCTTCTTCCTGCTTCCTCTTTGGAGGCGACTCGGCTGGGACAAGTGGGACAGCTCCTTCCCCTACAACTGGACGACGCCATGGTTCTACGGAGACGTCGTTCGATTTGTGGGGGAGCATCAACTGGAGGGACTCAAGCCCGACTTGTGGAAGCCCAAAACTATCCACAAGCTAATCAGAGCCAAGGATGACGTGGAGAACATCACAGGACTTCACCAGGACACGCTGGAGACTGTGTGGACAAATGTGTCGTCTGACAGGCTGACCAACGGGCACAAGGACTTGTCGTGGATGGCGATTCAGGGCGGACTGCCCGTCCGGTCATTCATGCATGCCCGGAACCTGTGCAAGACCCGGTACTGCCCAAGGTGCCCCTTCGTGGAGGAAACATCTTTGCACACTTTTTGGGACTGCGGATTTGCACAGCGCCTATTGACTGCACTTGAGGACGACCTGAGGAACTCTGTCCCCAGGGCGAGCCTATCGCACCATTCTGTGCTTTACGGACTCTTCCCTGGGGTTCATACCGTCGGAGCCATCCAGGAGGCTTGGCGCCTTATGAACTGCTTCAAGGATGCCGTTTGGGTCGCCAGGAACCGGCTCATCTTGAGGAGGGAGAGGATGTCCATCCAGGACTGCCGCAGGCTGATCCACAGCCTGCTCAGAGACTATTCCATCATGGACGGTCCGGAGGACGAGGACGAGGACTAAACCCCTCCTCCCCCTCTCCCCTTATGTGTCTTGTCTTTCAATAAAGCTTCGGGCCTGTGATTTTCCCCTCCCCATCCACTTTTTCCCAATCCCCATCCCTTATCACGGTTCGTCGTACTGTATTGATTGACATGCTTTTTCTTTCAGATTGAGTGTTTTGTGTAGCATAGGGGTGTGATGTGTCTAGTTAGTGCGTCGTATCCTCATGCTATGTAAATATGATGTAGAATTCTGTGTGTACTGGGCTGCGGCACTGTACACTGTCTGTTAACTTATTTTTTGTGCTAATAAAAGATATATTCAATCAAAAAATCTGTTCTTATCAGTTTAATATCTGATACGTCCCCTATCTGGGGACCATATATTAAATGGATTTTTAGAACAGGGAGATGGAAAAAGAGCTTGCTCTGTCCACTCCACGCATTGACCTGGTATTGCAGTATCTCCAGGACCGGTGCACCCCTTCTTTAATGCAGTTTCTAAAATCAGAAAGAATTGAATTCAATGTTTTTTGTTCATTTTGCTTGTTTGTCGGATTTTGGGATGGACTCTTTGGCTTTGCTTTTCTTCTCCTCATTGGATTTTTCATGTTCAAAGTTGCAGAAGCCAGATTACAAGCTCATTTTGGTTCAACTTCAGCAACTGTGCATTGCATTGCCATGTAATGTGATGCAATGCTATCTTTCTAGCTCTCCCTTTTTACTTCCTTTTGGATAAACAGACATATTAGGCAAGCATTTTGGAGCTTTCACCTAAATAACTACAGGTGGTGAGATAAGCTGCACAATATAATTGACCTTTCAGTATATTGTTGCACACACACCATCTATTTAGCAAATGCCCTTGTTATCAACAGCAGCCTTTTAAACTCACCTGAGCTAACAGGTATGTGCGCTGGTTACTCTGCTGCGCTTAAAATTTCTTTTTTGGTTTGCTACAATGCCTTTTCTGAAACGTTGTCTCCTTCTGCTGGAACACTGACTTCTTTCATTTAATGCCTGCAGACTATAAAAGAGAACCCAACCCAAAAAGTTTGGTTGATTAGTCTGTGGCATTCTGTTAAACTGTTGCTTATGGCGGTCTCTGTGAGCTTCTCAGCGACATTCAGCCAGCCAGGTATCCTGCCTGCAGTAGATGGAATGTGGCAATGGAACGCTGGCTGCGCGTGTCATAATAGGCTCTGAGCCTTTATATACCTGTGCACAGCAGCAGCCACCTTCAGTCTGCTGCTGGACAGCCAGCAGCAGCAGCAGCAGGAGAGGTATGTAATCAGGAGCCCTCCTGCTAAGGGTAGACAGCTGCTCGTTCCACCCCACCCCCCGCCTTAATTGGTTCTCCTCCCTTCCAACGGTGTTGAGGCGGGTGGGAACAGCAGGGGGTGAAGGTGCTGTGTCTAAAGAGGTGGAGTTATGCAGATCTAAAACGCGTGGATTGCAGCAGCAGCAAGCCGAAAAGTGCAGGCATGTAAGGGATCTAGAGGTTGACAACATGTCTTCTTAACGGGAGTCCAGGAGCTCATCTCCACAAATGGACTTTTCAGGATCCTTGGGTGGCTCCGTAGTTTGAAACCAATTCTGATTATCGCTTCTCGGCCTTTTGGCTAAGATCAAGTGTAGTATCTGTTCTTATCAGTTTAATATCTGATACGTCCCCTATCTGGGGACCATATATTAAATGGATTTTTAGAACAGGGAGATGGAAAAAGAGCTTGCTCTGTCCACTCCACGCATTGACCTGGTATTGCAGTATCTCCAGGACCGGTGCACCCCTTCTTTAATGCAGTTTCTAAAATCAGAAAGAATTGAATTCAATGTTTTTTGTTCATTTTGCTTGTTTGTCGGATTTTGGGATGGACTCTTT
This sequence comes from Phyllobates terribilis, assembly GCF_046119375.1. Taxonomy (NCBI): domain Eukaryota; kingdom Metazoa; phylum Chordata; class Amphibia; order Anura; family Dendrobatidae; genus Phyllobates; species Phyllobates terribilis. The sequence goes on along the minus strand of NW_027362798.1, from coordinate 1,101,375 downwards.
GGCTTTGCTTTTCTTCTCCTCATTGGATTTTTCATGTTCAAAGTTGCAGAAGCCAGATTACAAGCTCATTTTGGTTCAACTTCAGCAACTGTGCATTGCATTGCCATGTAATGTGATGCAATGCTATCTTTCTAGCTCTCCCTTTTTACTTCCTTTTGGATAAACAGACATATTAGGCAAGCATTTTGGAGCTTTCACCTAAATAACTACAGGTGGTGAGATAAGCTGCACAATATAATTGACCTTTCAGTATATTGTTGCACACACACCATCTATTTAGCAAATGCCCTTGTTATCAACAGCAGCCTTTTAAACTCACCTGAGCTAACAGGTATGTGCGCTGGTTACTCTGCTGCGCTTAAAATTTCTTTTTTGGTTTGCTACAATGCCTTTTCTGAAACGTTGTCTCCTTCTGCTGGAACACTGACTTCTTTCATTTAATGCCTGCAGACTATAAAAGAGAACCCAACCCAAAAAGTTTGGTTGATTAGTCTGTGGCATTCTGTTAAACTGTTGCTTATGGCGGTCTCTGTGAGCTTCTCAGCGACATTCAGCCAGCCAGGTATCCTGCCTGCAGTAGATGGAATGTGGCAATGGAACGCTGGCTGCGCGTGTCATAATAGGCTCTGAGCCTTTATATACCTGTGCACAGCAGCAGCCACCTTCAGTCTGCTGCTGGACAGCCAGCAGCAGCAGCAGCAGGAGAGGTATGTAATCAGGAGCCCTCCTGCTAAGGGTAGACAGCTGCTCGTTCCACCCCACCCCCCGCCTTAATTGGTTCTCCTCCCTTCCAACGGTGTTGAGGCGGGTGGGAACAGCAGGGGGTGAAGGTGCTGTGTTTAAAGAGGTGGAGTTATGCAGATCTAAAACGCGTGGATTGCAGCAGCAGCAGCAAGCCGAAAAGTGCAGGCATGTAAGGGATCTAGAGGTTGACAACATGTCTTCTTAACGGGAGTCCAGGAGCTCATCTCCACAAATGGACTTTTCAGGATCCTTGGGTGGCTCCGTAGTTTGAAACCAATTCTGGTTATCGCTTCTCGGCCTTTTGGCTAAGATCAAGTGTAGTATCTGTTCTTATCAGTTTAATATCTGATACGTCCCCTATCTGGGGACCATATATTAAATGGATTTTTAGAACAGGGAGATGGAAAAAGAGCTTGCTCTGTCCACTCCACGCATTGACCTGGTATTGCAGTATCTCCAGGACCGGTGCACCCCTTCTTTAATGCAGTTTCTAAAATCAGAAAGAATTGAATTCAATGTTTTTTGTTCATTTTGCTTGTTTGTCGGATTTTGGGATGGACTCTTTGGCTTTGCTTTTCTTCTCCTCATTGGATTTTTCATGTTCAAAGTTGCAGAAGCCAGATTACAAGCTCATTTTGGTTCAACTTCAGCAACTGTGCATTGCATTGCCATGTAATGTGATGCAATGCTATCTTTCTAGCTCTCCCTTTTTACTTCCTTTTGGATAAACAGACATATTAGGCAAGCATTTTGGAGCTTTCACCTAAATAACTACAGGTGGTGAGATAAGCTGCACAATATAATTGACCTTTCAGTATATTGTTGCACACACACCATCTATTTAGCAAATGCCCTTGTTATCAACAGCAGCCTTTTAAACTCACCTGAGCTAACAGGTATGTGCGCTGGTTACTCTGCTGCGCTTAAAATTTCTTTTTTGGTTTGCTACAATGCCTTTTCTGAAACGTTGTCTCCTTCTGCTGGAACACTGACTTCTTTCATTTAATGCCTGCAGACTATAAAAGAGAACCCAACCCAAAAAGTTTGGTTGATTAGTCTGTGGCATTCTGTTAAACTGTTGCTTATGGCGGTCTCTGTGAGCTTCTCAGCGACATTCAGCCAGCCAGGTATCCTGCCTGCAGTAGATGGAATGTGGCAATGGAACGCTGGCTGCGCGTGTCATAATAGGCTCTGAGCCTTTATATACCTGTGCACAGCAGCAGCCACCTTCAGTCTGCTGCTGGACAGCCAGCAGCAGCAGCAGCAGGAGAGGTATGTAATCAGGAGCCCTCCTGCTAAGGGTAGACAGCTGCTAGTTCCACCCCACCCCCCGCCTTAATTGGTTCTCCTCCCTTCCAACGGTGTTGAGGCGGGTGGGAACAGCAGGGGGTGAAGGTGCTGTGTTTAAAGAGGTGGAGTTATGCAGATCTAAAACGCGTGGATTGCAGCAGCAGCAAGCCGAAAAGTGCAGGCATGTAAGGGATCTAGAGGTTGACAACATGTCTTCTTAACGGGAGTCCAGGAGCTCATCTCCACAAATGGACTTTTCAGGATCCTTGGGTGGCTCCGTAGTTTGAAACCAATTCTGGTTATCGCTTCTCGGCCTTTTGGCTAAGATCAAGTGTAGTATCTGTTCTTATCAGTTTAATATCTGATACGTCCCCTATCTGGGGACCATATATTAAATGGATTTTTAGAACAGGGAGATGGAAAAAGAGCTTGCTCTGTCCACTCCATGCATTGACCTGGTATTGCAGTATCTCCAGGACCGGTGCACCCCTTCTTTAATGCAGTTTCTAAAATCAGAAAGAATTGAATTCAATGTTTTTTGTTCATTTTGCTTGTTTGTCGGATTTTGGGATGGACTCTTTGGCTTTGCTTTTCTTCTCCTCATTGGATTTTTCATGTTCAAAGTTGCAGAAGCCAGATTACAAGCTCATTTTGGTTCAACTTCAGCAACTGTGCATTGCATTGCCATGTAATGTGATGCAATGCTATCTTTCTAGCTCTCCCTTTTTACTTCCTTTTGGATAAACAGACATATTAGGCAAGCATTTTGGAGCTTTCACCTAAATAACTACAGGTGGTGAGATAAGCTGCACAATATAATTGACCTTTCAGTATATTGTTGCACACACACCATCTATTTAGCAAATGCCCTTGTTATCAACAGCAGCCTTTTAAACTCACCTGAGCTAACAGGTATGTGCGCTGGTTACTCTGCTGCGCTTAAAATTTCTTTTTTGGTTTGCTACAATGCCTTTTCTGAAACGTTGTCTCCTTCTGCTGGAACACTGACTTCTTTCATTTAATGCCTGCAGACTATAAAAGAGAACCCAACCCAAAAAGTTTGGTTGATTAGTCTGTGGCATTCTGTTAAACTGTTGCTTATGGCGGTCTCTGTGAGCTTCTCAGCGACATTCAGCCAGCCAGGTATCCTGCCTGCAGTAGATGGAATGTGGCAATGGAACGCTGGCTGCGCGTGTCATAATAGGCTCTGAGCCTTTATATACCTGTGCACAGCAGCAGCCACCTTCAGTCTGCTGCTGGACAGCCAGCAGCAGCAGCAGCAGGAGAGGTATGTAATCAGGAGCCCTCCTGCTAAGGGTAGACAGCTGCTCGTTCCACCCCACCCCCCGCCTTAATTGGTTCTCCTCCCTTCCAACGGTGTTGAGGCGGGTGGGAACAGCAGGGGGTGAAGGTGCTGTGTTTAAAGAGGTGGAGTTATGCAGATCTAAAACGCGTGGATTGCAGCAGCAGCAGCAAGCCGAAAAGTGCAGGCATGTAAGGGATCTAGAGGTTGACAACATGTCTTCTTAACGGGAGTCCAGGAGCTCATCTCCACAAATGGACTTTTCAGGATCCTTGGGTGGCTCCGTAGTTTGAAACCAATTCTGGTTATCGCTTCTCGGCCTTTTGGCTAAGATCAAGTGTAGTATCTGTTCTTATCAGTTTAATATCTGATACGTCCCCTATCTGGGGACCATATATTAAATGGATTTTTAGAACAGGGAGATGGAAAAAGAGCTTGCTCTGTCCACTCCACGCATTGACCTGGTATTGCAGTATCTCCAGGACCGGTGCACCCCTTCTTTAATGCAGTTTCTAAAATCAGAAAGAATTGAATTCAATGTTTTTTGTTCATTTTGCTTGTTTGTCGGATTTTGGGATGGACTCTTTGGCTTTGCTTTTCTTCTCCTCATTGGATTTTTCATGTTCAAAGTTGCAGAAGCCAGATTACAAGCTCATTTTGGTTCAACTTCAGCAACTGTGCATTGCATTGCCATGTAATGTGATGCAATGCTATCTTTCTAGCTCTCCCTTTTTACTTCCTTTTGGATAAACAGACATATTAGGCAAGCATTTTGGAGCTTTCACCTAAATAACTACAGGTGGTGAGATAAGCTGCACAATATAATTGACCTTTCAGTATATTGTTGCACACACACCATCTATTTAGCAAATGCCCTTGTTATCAACAGCAGCCTTTTAAACTCACCTGAGCTAACAGGTATGTGCGCTGGTTACTCTGCTGCGCTTAAAATTTCTTTTTTGGTTTGCTACAATGCCTTTTCTGAAACGTTGTCTCCTTCTGCTGGAACACTGACTTCTTTCATTTAATGCCTGCAGACTATAAAAGAGATCCCAACCCAAAAAGTTTGGTTGATTAGTCTGTGGCATTCTGTTAAACTGTTGCTTATGGCGGTCTCTGTGAGCTTCTCAGCGACATTCAGCCAGCCAGGTATCCTGCCTGCAGTAGATGGAATGTGGCAATGGAACGCTGGCTGCGCGTGTCATAATAGGCTCTGAGCCTTTATATACCTGTGCACAGCAGCAGCCACCTTCAGTCTGCTGCTGGACAGCCAGCAGCAGCAGCAGCAGGAGAGGTATGTAATCAGGAGCCCTCCTGCTAAGGGTAGACAGCTGCTCGTTCCACCCCACCCCCCGCCTTAATTGGTTCTCCTCCCTTCCAACGGTGTTGAGGCGGGTGGGAACAGCAGGGGGTGAAGGTGCTGTGTTTAAAGAGGTGGAGTTATGCAGATCTAAAACGCGTGGATTGCAGCAGCAGCAAGCCGAAAAGTGCAGGCATGTAAGGGATCTAGAGGTTGACAACATGTCTTCTTAACGGGAGTCCAGGAGCTCATCTCCACAAATGGACTTTTCAGGATCCTTGGGTGGCTCCGTAGTTTGAAACCAATTCTGGTTATCGCTTCTCGGCCTTTTGGCTAAGATCAAGTGTAGTATCTGTTCTTATCAGTTTAATATCTGATACGTCCCCTATCTGGGGACCATATATTAAATGGATTTTTAGAACAGGGAGATGGAAAAAGAGCTTGCTCTGTCCACTCCACGCATTGACCTGGTATTGCAGTATCTCCAGGACCGGTGCACCCCTTCTTTAATGCAGTTTCTAAAATCAGAAAGAATTGAATTCAATGTTTTTTGTTCATTTTGCTTGTTTGTCGGATTTTGGGATGGACTCTTTGGCTTTGCTTTTCTTCTCCTCATTGGATTTTTCATGTTCAAAGTTGCAGAAGCCAGATTACAAGCTCATTTTGGTTCAACTTCAGCAACTGTGCATTGCATTGCCATGTAATGTGATGCAATGCTATCTTTCTAGCTCTCCCTTTTTACTTCCTTTTGGATAAACAGACATATTAGGCAAGCATTTTGGAGCTTTCACCTAAATAACTACAGGTGGTGAGATAAGCTGCACAATATAATTGACCTTTCAGTATATTGTTGCACACACACCATCTATTTAGCAAATGCCCTTGTTATCAACAGCAGCCTTTTAAACTCACCTGAGCTAACAGGTATGTGCGCTGGTTACTCTGCTGCGCTTAAAATTTCTTTTTTGGTTTGCTACAATGCCTTTTCTGAAACGTTGTCTCCTTCTGCTGGAACACTGACTTCTTTCATTTAATGCCTGCAGACTATAAAAGAGAACCCAACCCAAAAAGTTTGGTTGATTAGTCTGTGGCATTCTGTTAAACTGTTGCTTATGGCGGTCTCTGTGAGCTTCTCAGCGACATTCAGCCAGCCAGGTATCCTGCCTGCAGTAGATGGAATGTGGCAATGGAACGCTGGCTGCGCGTGTCATAATAGGCTCTGAGCCTTTATATACCTGTGCACAGCAGCAGCCACCTTCAGTCTGCTGCTGGACAGCCAGCAGCAGCAGCAGCAGGAGAGGTATGTAATCAGGAGCCCTCCTGCTAAGGGTAGACAGCTGCTCGTTCCACCCCACCCCCCGCCTTAATTGGTTCTCCTCCCTTCCAACGGTGTTGAGGCGGGTGGGAACAGCAGGGGGTGAAGGTGCTGTGTTTAAAGAGGTGGAGTTATGCAGATCTAAAACGCGTGGATTGCAGCAGCAAAAAGCCGAAAAGTGCAGGCATGTAAGGGATCTAGAGGTTGACAACATGTCTTCTTAACGGGAGTCCAGGAGCTCATCTCCACAAATGGACTTTTCAGGATCCTTGGGTGGCTCCGTAGTTTGAAACCAATTCTGGTTATCGCTTCTCGGCCTTTTGGCTAAGATCAAGTGTAGTATCTTTCGAAAAGGCGGTTTTGGATGTTGGCCACCCTAGTAGATTGATACATTATGCACACTGGGGTTTAGGCGCTTGTTAGTACGCCAGGTGGCTAATATAGTCATCTGGTGGAAAGCATGGCCCCCCTGGATCGACGCCATTGGGCCGGGGAAGATCGAAAGCCCGAAGTGTGAAGTGCCCCAGGAGTGGTGACCCTGGGGTGCCTTAACTCACTGGGATTGGGAACCCCACTTGAGTTTATGGTACATTTGCACAAGCACTTCAAATTTTCTTTCTTCGCACACACCCTTATTCCGGGCCTTCTGGCCTTAGGATGGGGAATTTTTCAATTCCCGGTCGAAGGTCCGGGCAGTATTATACTGTGAAACCTTCACTATTTATTTAATTTCTTTGTCACTGTGTGTCCACTTATTCACGTGTGTCACGTCCTACTAGGATTTTGTCGGGATGCGGTTCCCTTACGGGTTCCTCTCTTGGCAGGTCTAGGGGGGGAGTGTGTGGCCATCAGGTTCCGCTCCCCCCTGAACCCCCTGGCTCTCCTCTTTCGGGAGGAGAGCGTTGTTGGCTCCCCTCTTCCGGGAGGGGAGCACAGTCTTTGGCTCCCAGTGCCTTGCTCGGGTGAGAACTCGGGCAGTTGCTGGGGGTAAGATTGGGTCGCCTCTGGCTTCGGCTGGAGGTGGCTTTTTGTCCCTGTTCCTCGCTGTGGCCTTTTGGCTCGGAGGGACGGGGAATGGTTTGGGGGACCCTTCTCCTTTTGGAGAGGGTTTCAAGAAGACCAGCATCCTAGTGCACTTTTTTTGTGGCACTTGTCACTTTTTTAAGCGCACTCGGGTTTTGTACACGAATTCGGGCTTTCAAAAAAAAAAAAAAAAATCTGTTCTTATCAGTTTAATATCTGATACGTCCCCTATCTGGGGACCATATATTAAATGGATTTTTAGAACAGGGAGATGGAAAAAGAGCTTGCTCTGTCCACTCCACGCATTGACCTGGTATTGCAGTATCTCCAGGACCGGTGCACCCCTTCTTTAATGCAGTTTCTAAAATCAGAAAGAATTGAATTCAATGTTTTTTGTTCATTTTGCTTGTTTGTCGGATTTTGGGATGGACTCTTTGGCTTTGCTTTTCTTCTCCTCATTGGATTTTTCATGTTCAAAGTTGCAGAAGCCAGATTACAAGCTCATTTTGGTTCAACTTCAGCAACTGTGCATTGCATTGCCATGTAATGTGATGCAATGCTATCTTTCTAGCTCTCCCTTTTTACTTCCTTTTGGATAAACAGACATATTAGGCAAGCATTTTGGAGCTTTCACCTAAATAACTACAGGTGGTGAGATAAGCTGCACAATATAATTGACCTTTCAGTATATTGTTGCACACACACCATCTATTTAGCAAATGCCCTTGTTATCAACAGCAGCCTTTTAAACTCACCTGAGCTAACAGGTATGTGCGCTGGTTACTCTGCTGCGCTTAAAATTTCTTTTTTGGTTTGCTACAATGCCTTTTCTGAAACGTTGTCTCCTTCTGCTGGAACACTGACTTCTTTCATTTAATGCCTGCAGACTATAAAAGAGAACCCAACCCAAAAAGTTTGGTTGATTAGTCTGTGGCATTCTGTTAAACTGTTGCTTATGGCGGTCTCTGTGAGCTTCTCAGCGACATTCAGCCAGCCAGGTATCCTGCCTGCAGTAGATGGAATGTGGCAATGGAACGCTGGCTGCGCGTGTCATAATAGGCTCTGAGCCTTTATATACCTGTGCACAGCAGCAGCCACCTTCAGTCTGCTGCTGGACAGCCAGCAGCAGCAGCAGCAGGAGAGGTATGTAATCAGGAGCCCTCCTGCTAAGGGTAGACAGCTGCTCGTTCCACCCCACCCCCCGCCTTAATTGGTTCTCCTCCCTTCCAACGGTGTTGAGGCGGGTGGGAACAGCAGGGGGTGAAGGTGCTGTGTTTAAAGAGGTGGAGTTATGCAGATCTAAAACGCGTGGATTGCAGCAGCAGCAAGCCGAAAAGTGCAGGCATGTAAGGGATCTAGAGGTTGACAACATGTCTTCTTAACGGGAGTCCAGGAGCTCATCTCCACAAATGGACTTTTCAGGATCCTTGGGTGGCTCCGTAGTTTGAAACCAATTCTGGTTATCGCTTCTCGGCCTTTTGGCTAAGATCAAGTGTAGTATCTGTTCTTATCAGTTTAATATCTGATACGTCCCCTATCTGGGGACCATATATTAAATGGATTTTTAGAACAGGGAGATGGAAAAAGAGCTTGCTCTGTCCACTCCACGCATTGACCTGGTATTGCAGTATCTCCAGGACCGGTGCACCCCTTCTTTAATGCAGTTTCTAAAATCAGAAAGAATTGAATTCAATGTTTTTTGTTCATTTTGCTTGTTTGTCGGATTTTGGGATGGACTCTTTGGCTTTGCTTTTCTTCTCCTCATTGGATTTTTCATGTTCAAAGTTGCAGAAGCCAGATTACAAGCTCATTTTGGTTCAACTTCAGCAACTGTGCATTGCATTGCCATGTAATGTGATGCAATGCTATCTTTCTAGCTCTCCCTTTTTACTTCCTTTTGGATAAACAGACATATTAGGCAAGCATTTTGGAGCTTTCACCTAAATAACTACAGGTGGTGAGATAAGCTGCACAATATAATTGACCTTTCAGTATATTGTTGCACACACACCATCTATTTAGCAAATGCCCTTGTTATCAACAGCAGCCTTTTAAACTCACCTGAGCTAACAGGTATGTGCGCTGGTTACTCTGCTGCGCTTAAAATTTCTTTTTTGGTTTGCTACAATGCCTTTTCTGAAACGTTGTCTCCTTCTGCTGGAACACTGACTTCTTTCATTTAATGCCTGCAGACTATAAAAGAGAACCCAACCCAAAAAGTTTGGTTGATTAGTCTGTGGCATTCTGTTAAACTGTTGCTTATGGCGGTCTCTGTGAGCTTCTCAGCGACATTCAGCCAGCCAGGTATCCTGCCTGCAGTAGATGGAATGTGGCAATGGAACGCTGGCTGCGCGTGTCATAATAGGCTCTGAGCCTTTATATACCTGTGCACAGCAGCAGCCACCTTCAGTCTGCTGCTGGACAGCCAGCAGCAGCAGCAGCAGGAGAGGTATGTAATCAGGAGCCCTCCTGCTAAGGGTAGACAGCTGCTCGTTCCACCCCACCCCCCGCCTTAATTGGTTCTCCTCCCTTCCAACGGTGTTGAGGCGGGTGGGAACAGCAGGGGGTGAAGGTGCTGTGTTTAAAGAGGTGGAGTTATGCAGATCTAAAACGCGTGGATTGCAGCAGCAGCAAGCCGAAAAGTGCAGGCATGTAAGGGATCTAGAGGTTGACAACATGTCTTCTTAACGGGAGTCCAGGAGCTCATCTCCACAAATGGACTTTTCAGGATCCTTGGGTGGCTCCGTAGTTTGAAACCAATTCTGGTTATCGCTTCTCGGCCTTTTGGCTAAGATCAAGTGTAGTATCTGTTCTTATCAGTTTAATATCTGATACGTCCCCTATCTGGGGACCATATATTAAATGGATTTTTAGAACAGGGAGATGGAAAAAGAGCTTGCTCTGTCCACTCCACGCATTGACCTGGTATTGCAGTATCTCCAGGACCGGTGCACCCCTTCTTTAATGCAGTTTCTAAAATCAGAAAGAATTGAATTCAATGTTTTTTGTTCATTTTGCTTGTTTGTCGGATTTTGGGATGGACTCTTTGGCTTTGCTTTTCTTCTCCTCATTGGATTTTTCATGTTCAAAGTTGCAGAAGCCAGATTACAAGCTCATTTTGGTTCAACTTCAGCAACTGTGCATTGCATTGCCATGTAATGTGATGCAATGCTATCTTTCTAGCTCTCCCTTTTTACTTCCTTTTGGATAAACAGACATATTAGGCAAGCATTTTGGAGCTTTCACCTAAATAACTACAGGTGGTGAGATAAGCTGCACAATATAATTGACCTTTCAGTATATTGTTGCACACACACCATCTATTTAGCAAATGCCCTTGTTATCAACAGCAGCCTTTTAAACTCACCTGAGCTAACAGGTATGTGCGCTGGTTACTCTGCTGCGCTTAAAATTTCTTTTTTGGTTTGCTACAATGCCTTTTCTGAAACGTTGTCTCCTTCTGCTGGAACACTGACTTCTTTCATTTAATGCCTGCAGACTATAAAAGAGAACCCAACCCAAAAAGTTTGGTTGATTAGTCTGTGGCATTCTGTTAAACTGTTGCTTATGGCGGTCTCTGTGAGCTTCTCAGCGACATTCAGCCAGCCAGGTATCCTGCCTGCAGTAGATGGAATGTGGCAATGGAACGCTGGCTGCGCGTGTCATAATAGGCTCTGAGCCTTTATATACCTGTGCACAGCAGCAGCCACCTTCAGTCTGCTGCTGGACAGCCAGCAGCAGCAGCAGCAGGAGAGGTATGTAATCAGGAGCCCTCCTGCTAAGGGTAGACAGCTGCTCGTTCCACCCCACCCCCCGCCTTAATTGGTTCTCCTCCCTTCCAACGGTGTTGAGGCGGGTGGGAACAGCAGGGGGTGAAGGTGCTGTGTTTAAAGAGGTGGAGTTATGCAGATCTAAAACGCGTGGATTGCAGCAGCAGCAAGCCGAAAAGTGCAGGCATGTAAGGGATCTAGAGGTTGACAACATGTCTTCTTAACGGGAGTCCAGGAGCTCATCTCCACAAATGGACTTTTCAGGATCCTTGGGTGGCTCCGTAGTTTGAAACCAATTCTGGTTATCGCTTCTCGGCCTTTTGGCTAAGATCAAGTGTAGTATCTGTTCTTATCAGTTTAATATCTGATACGTCCCCTATCTGGGGACCATATATTAAATGGATTTTTAGAACAGGGAGATGGAAAAAGAGCTTGCTCTGTCCACTCCACGCATTGACCTGGTATTGCAGTATCTCCAGGACCGGTGCACCCCTTCTTTAATGCAGTTTCTAAAATCAGAAAGAATTGAATTCAATGTTTTTTGTTCATTTTGCTTGTTTGTCGGATTTTGGGATGGACTCTTTGGCTTTGCTTTTCTTCTCCTCATTGGATTTTTCATGTTCAAAGTTGCAGAAGCCAGATTACAAGCTCATTTTGGTTCAACTTCAGCAACTGTGCATTGCATTGCCATGTAATGTGATGCAATGCTATCTTTCTAGCTCTCCCTTTTTACTTCCTTTTGGATAAACAGACATATTAGGCAAGCATTTTGGAGCTTTCACCTAAATAACTACAGGTGGTGAGATAAGCTGCACAATATAATTGACCTTTCAGTATATTGTTGCACACACACCATCTATTTAGCAAATGCCCTTGTTATCAACAGCAGCCTTTTAAACTCACCTGAGCTAACAGGTATGTGCGCTGGTTACTCTGCTGCGCTTAAAATTTCTTTTTTGGTTTGCTACAATGCCTTTTCTGAAACGTTGTCTCCTTCTGCTGGAACACTGACTTCTTTCATTTAATGCCTGCAGACTATAAAAGAGAACCCAACCCAAAAAGTTTGGTTGATTAGTCTGTGGCATTCTGTTAAACTGTTGCTTATGGCGGTCTCTGTGAGCTTCTCAGCGACATTCAGCCAGCCAGGTATCCTGCCTGCAGTAGATGGAATGTGGCAATGGAACGCTGGCTGCGCGTGTCATAATAGGCTCTGAGCCTTTATATACCTGTGCACAGCAGCAGCCACCTTCAGTCTGCTGCTGGACAGCCAGCAGCAGCAGCAGCAGGAGAGGTATGTAATCAGGAGCCCTCCTGCTAAGGGTAGACAGCTGCTCGTTCCACCCCACCCCCCGCCTTAATTGGTTCTCCTCCCTTCCAACGGTGTTGAGGCGGGTGGGAACAGCAGGGGGTGAAGGTGCTGTGTTTAAAGAGGTGGAGTTATGCAGATCTAAAACGCGTGGATTGCAGCAGCAGCAAGCCGAAAAGTGCAGGCATGTAAGGGATCTAGAGGTTGACAACATGTCTTCTTAACGGGAGTCCAGGAGCTCATCTCCACAAATGGACTTTTCAGGATCCTTGGGTGGCTCCGTAGTTTGAAACCAATTCTGGTTATCGCTTCTCGGCCTTTTGGCTAAGATCAAGTGTAGTATCTGTTCTTATCAGTTTAATATCTGATACGTCCCCTATCTGGGGACCATATATTAAATGGATTTTTAGAACAGGGAGATGGAAAAAGAGCTTGCTCTGTCCACTCCACGCATTGACCTGGTATTGCAGTATCTCCAGGACCGGTGCACCCCTTCTTTAATGCAGTTTCTAAAATCAGAAAGAATTGAATTCAATGTTTTTTGTTCATTTTGCTTGTTTGTCGGATTTTGGGATGGACTCTTTGGCTTTGCTTTTCTTCTCCTCATTGGATTTTTCATGTTCAAAGTTGCAGAAGCCAGATTACAAGCTCATTTTGGTTCAACTTCAGCAACTGTGCATTGCATTGCCATGTAATGTGATGCAATGCTATCTTTCTAGCTCTCCCTTTTTACTTCCTTTTGGATAAACAGACATATTAGGCAAGCATTTTGGAGCTTTCACCTAAATAACTACAGGTGGTGAGATAAGCTGCACAATATAATTGACCTTTCAGTATATTGTTGCACACACACCATCTATTTAGCAAATGCCCTTGTTATCAACAGCAGCCTTTTAAACTCACCTGAGCTAACAGGTATGTGCGCTGGTTACTCTGCTGCGCTTAAAATTTCTTTTTTGGTTTGCTACAATGCCTTTTCTGAAACGTTGTCTCCTTCTGCTGGAACACTGACTTCTTTCATTTAATGCCTGCAGACTATAAAAGAGAACCCAACCCAAAAAGTTTGGTTGATTAGTCTGTGGCATTCTGTTAAACTGTTGCTTATGGCGGTCTCTGTGAGCTTCTCAGCGACATTCAGCCAGCCAGGTATCCTGCCTGCAGTAGATGGAATGTGGCAATGGAACGCTGGCTGCGCGTGTCATAATAGGCTCTGAGCCTTTATATACCTGTGCACAGCAGCAGCCACCTTCAGTCTGCTGCTGGACAGCCAGCAGCAGCAGCAGCAGGAGAGGTATGTAATCAGGAGCCCTCCTGCTAAGGGTAGACAGCTGCTCGTTCGACCCCACCCCCCGCCTTAATTGGTTCTCCTCCCTTCCAACGGTGTTGAGGCGGGTGGGAACAGCAGGGGGTGAAGGTGCTGTGTTTAAAGAGGTGGAGTTATGCAGATCTAAAACGCGTGGATTGCAGCAGCAGCAAGCCAAAAAGTGCAGGCATGTAAGGGATCTAGAGGTTGACAACATGTCTTCTTAACGGGAGTCCAGGAGCTCATCTCCACAAATGGACTTTTCAGGATCCTTGGGTGGCTCCGTAGTTTGAAACCAATTCTGGTTATCGCTTCTCGGCCTTTTGGCTAAGATCAAGTGTAGTATCTGTTCTTATCAGTTTAATATCTGATACGTCCCCTATCTGGGGACCATATATTAAATGGATTTTTAGAACAGGGAGATGGAAAAAGAGCTTGCTCTGTCCACTCCACGCATTGACCTGGTATTGCAGTATCTCCAGGACCGGTGCACCCCTTCTTTAATGCAGTTTCTAAAATCAGAAAGAATTGAATTCAATGTTTTTTGTTCATTTTGCTTGTTTGTCGGATTTTGGGATGGACTCTTTGGCTTTGCTTTTCTTCTCCTCATTGGATTTTTCATGTTCAAAGTTGCAGAAGCCAGATTACAAGCTCATTTTGGTTCAACTTCAGCAACTGTGCATTGCATTGCCATGTAATGTGATGCAATGCTATCTTTCTAGCTCTCCCTTTTTACTTCCTTTTGGATAAACAGACATATTAGGCAAGCATTTTGGAGCTTTCACCTAAATAACTACAGGTGGTGAGATAAGCTGCACAATATAATTGACCTTTCAGTATATTGTTGCACACACACCATCTATTTAGCAAATGCCCTTGTTATCAACAGCAGCCTTTTAAACTCACCTGAGCTAACAGGTATGTGCGCTGGTTACTCTGCTGCGCTTAAAATTTCTTTTTTGGTTTGCTACAATGCCTTTTCTGAAACGTTGTCTCCTTCTGCTGGAACACTGACTTCTTTCATTTAATGCCTGCAGACTATAAAAGAGAACCCAACCCAAAAAGTTTGGTTGATTAGTCTGTGGCATTCTGTTAAACTGTTGCTTATGGCGGTCTCTGTGAGCTTCTCAGCGACATTCAGCCAGCCAGGTATCCTGCCTGCAGTAGATGGAATGTGGCAATGGAACGCTGGCTGCGCGTGTCATAATAGGCTCTGAGCCTTTATATACCTGTGCACAGCAGCAGCCACCTTCAGTCTGCTGCTGGACAGCCAGCAGCAGCAGCAGCAGGAGAGGTATGTAATCAGGAGCCCTCCTGCTAAGGGTAGACAGCTGCTCGTTCGACCCCACCCCCCGCCTTAATTGGTTCTCCTCCCTTCCAACGGTGTTGAGGCGGGTGGGAACAGCAGGGGGTGAAGGTGCTGTGTTTAAAGAGGTGGAGTTATGCAGATCTAAAACGCGTGGATTGCAGCAGCAGCAAGCCGAAAAGTGCAGGCATGTAAGGGATCTAGAGGTTGACAACATGTCTTCTTAACGGGAGTCCAGGAGCTCATCTCCACAAATGGACTTTTCAGGATCCTTGGGTGGCTCCGTAGTTTGAAACCAATTCTGGTTATCGCTTCTCGGCCTTTTGGCTAAGATCAAGTGTAGTATCTGTTCTTATCAGTTTAATATCTGATACGTCCCCTATCTGGGGACCATATATAAAATGGATTTTTAGAACAGGGAGATGGAAAAAGAGCTTGCTCTGTCCACTCCACGCATTGACCTGGTATTGCAGTATCTCCAGGACCGGTGCACCCCTTCTTTAATGCAGTTTCTAAAATCAGAAAGAATTGAATTCAATGTTTTTTGTTCATTTTGCTTGTTTGTCGGATTTTGGAATGGACTCTTTGGCTTTGCTTTTCTTCTCCTCATTGGATTTTTCATGTTCAAAGTTGCAGAAGCCAGATTACAAGCTCATTTTGGTTCAACTTCAGCAACTGTGCATTGCATTGCCATGTAATGTGATGCAATGCTATCTTTCTAGCTCTCCCTTTTTACTTCCTTTTGGATAAACAGACATATTAGGCAAGCATTTTGGAGCTTTCACCTAAATAACTACAGGTGGTGAGATAAGCTGCACAATATAATTGACCTTTCAGTATATTGTTGCACACACACCATCTATTTAGCAAATGCCCTTGTTATCAACAGCAGCCTTTTAAACTCACCTGAGCTAACAGGTATGTGCGCTGGTTACTCTGCTGCGCTTAAAATTTCTTTTTTGGTTTGCTACAATGCCTTTTCTGAAACGTTGTCTCCTTCTGCTGGAACACTGACTTCTTTCATTTAATGCCTGCAGACTATAAAAGAGAACCCAACCCAAAAAGTTTGGTTGATTAGTCTGTGGCATTCTGTTAAACTGTTGCTTATGGCGGTCTCTGTGAGCTTCTCAGCGACATTCAGCCAGCCAGGTATCCTGCCTGCAGTAGATGGAATGTGGCAACGGAACGCTGGCTGCGCGTGTCATAATAGGCTCTGAGCCTTTATATACCTGTGCACAGCAGCAGCCACCTTCAGTCTGCTGCTGGACAGCCAGCAGCAGCAGCAGCAGGAGAGGTATGTAATCAGGAGCCCTCCTGCTAAGGGTAGACAGCTGCTCGTTCCACCCCACCCCCCGCCTTAATTGGTTCTCCTCCCTTCCAACGGTGTTGAGGCGGGTGGGAACAGCAGGGGGTGAAGGTGCTGTGTTTAAAGAGGTGGAGTTATGCAGATCTAAAACGCGTGGATTGCAGCAGCAGCAAGCCGAAAAGTGCAGGCATGTAAGGGATCTAGAGGTTGACAACATGTCTTCTTAACGGGAGTCCAGGAGCTCATCTCCACAAATGGACTTTTCAGGATCCTTGGGTGGCTCCGTAGTTTGAAACCAATTCTGGTTATCGCTTCTCGGCCTTTTGGCTAAGATCAAGTGTAGTATCTGTTCTTATCAGTTTAATATCTGATACGTCCCCTATCTGGGGACCATATATTAAATGGATTTTTAGAACAGGGAGATGGAAAAAGAGCTTGCTCTGTCCACTCCACGCATTGACCTGGTATTGCAGTATCTCCAGGACCGGTGCACCCCTTCTTTAATGCAGTTTCTAAAATCAGAAAGAATTGAATTCAATGTTTTTTGTTCATTTTGCTTGTTTGTCGGATTTTGGGATGGACTCTTTGGCTTTGCTTTTCTTCTCCTCATTGGATTTTTCATGTTCAAAGTTGCAGAAGCCAGATTACAAGCTCATTTTGGTTCAACTTCAGCAACTGTGCATTGCATTGCCATGTAATGTGATGCAATGCTATCTTTCTAGCTCTCCCTTTTTACTTCCTTTTGGATAAACAGACATATTAGGCAAGCATTTTGGAGCTTTCACCTAAATAACTACAGGTGGTGAGATAAGCTGCACAATATAATTGACCTTTCAGTATATTGTTGCACACACACCATCTATTTAGCAAATGCCCTTGTTATCAACAGCAGCCTGTTAAACTCACCTGAGCTAACAGGTATGTGCGCTGGTTACTCTGCTGCGCTTAAAATTTCTTTTTTGGTTTGCTACAATGCCTTTTCTGAAACGTTGTCTCCTTCTGCTGGAACACTGACTTCTTTCATTTAATGCCTGCAGACTATAAAAGAGAACCCAACCCAAAAAGTTTGGTTGATTAGTCTGTGGCATTCTGTTAAACTGTTGCTTATGGCGGTCTCTGTGAGCTTCTCAGCGACATTCAGCCAGCCAGGTATCCTGCCTGCAGTAGATGGAATGTGGCAACGGAACGCTGGCTGCGCGTGTCATAATAGGCTCTGAGCCTTTATATACCTGTGCACAGCAGCAGCCACCTTCAGTCTGCTGCTGGACAGCCAGCAGCAGCAGCAGCAGGAGAGGTATGTAATCAGGAGCCCTCCTGCTAAGGGTAGACAGCTGCTCGTTCCACCCCACCCCCCGCCTTAATTGGTTCTCCTCCCTTCCAACGGTGTTGAGGCGGGTGGGAACAGCAGGGGGTGAAGGTGCTGTGTTTAAAGAGGTGGAGTTATGCAGATCTAAAACGCGTGGATTGCAGCAGCAGCAAGCCGAAAAGTGCAGGCATGTAAGGGATCTAGAGGTTGACAACATGTCTTCTTAACGGGAGTCCAGGAGCTCATCTCCACAAATGGACTTTTCAGGATCCTTGGGTGGCTCCGTAGTTTGAAACCAATTCTGGTTATCGCTTCTCGGCCTTTTGGCTAAGATCAAGTGTAGTATCTGTTCTTATCAGTTTAATATCTGATACGTCCCCTATCTGGGGACCATATATTAAATGGATTTTTAGAACAGGGAGATGGAAAAAGAGCTTGCTCTGTCCACTCCACGCATTGACCTGGTATTGCAGTATCTCCAGGACCGGTGCACCCCTTCTTTAATGCAGTTTCTAAAATCAGAAAGAATTGAATTCAATGTTTTTTGTTCATTTTGCTTGTTTGTCGGATTTTGGGATGGACTTTTTGGCTTTGCTTTTCTTCTCCTCATTGGATTTTTCATGTTCAAAGTTGCAGAAGCCAGATTACAAGCTCATTTTGGTTCAACTTCAGCAACTGTGCATTGCATTGCCATGTAATGTGATGCAATGCTATCTTTCTAGCTCTCCCTTTTTACTTCCTTTTGGATAAACAGACATATTAGGCAAGCAGTTTGGAGCTTTCACCTAAATAACTACAGGTGGTGAGATAAGCTGCACAATATAATTGACCTTTCAGTATATTGTTGCACACACACCATCTATTTAGCAAATGCCCTTGTTATCAACAGCAGCCTTTTAAACTCACCTGAGCTAACAGGTATGTGCGCTGGTTACTCTGCTGCGCTTAAAATTTCTTTTTTGGTTTGCTACAATGCCTTTTCTGAAACGTTGTCTCCTTCTGCTGGAACACTGACTTCTTTCATTTAATGCCTGCAGACTATAAAAGAGAACCCAACCCAAAAAGTTTGGTTGATTAGTCTGTGGCATTCTGTTAAACTGTTGCTTATGGCGGTCTCTGTGAGCTTCTCAGCGACATTCAGCCAGCCAGGTATCCTGCCTGCAGTAGATGGAATGTGGCAATGGAACGCTGGCTGCGCGTGTCATAATAGGCTCTGAGCCTTTATATACCTGTGCACAGCAGCAGCCACCTTCAGTCTGCTGCTGGACAGCCAGCAGCAGCAGCAGCAGGAGAGGTATGTAATCAGGAGCCCTCCTGCTAAGGGTAAACAGCTGCTCGTTCCACCCCACCCCCCGCCTTAATTGGTTCTCCTCCCTTCCAACGGTGTTGAGGCGGGTGGGAACAGCAGGGGGTGAAGGTGCTGTGTTTAAAGAGGTGGAGTTATGCAGATCTAAAACGCGTGGATTGCAGCAGCAGCAAGCCGAAAAGTGCAGGCATGTAAGGGATCTAGAGGTTGACAACATGTCTTCTTAACGGGAGTCCAGGAGCTCATCTCCACAAATGGACTTTTCAGGATCCTTGGGTGGCTCCGTAGTTTGAAACCAATTCTGGTTATCGCTTCTCGGCCTTTTGGCTAAGATCAAGTGTAGTATCTTTCGAAAAGGCGGTTTTGGATGTTGGCCGCCCTAGTAGATTGATACATTATGCACACTGGGGTTTAGGCGCTTGTTAGTACCCCAGGTGGCTAATATAGTCATCTGGTGGAAAGCATGGCCCCCCAGGATCGACGCCATTGGGCCGGGGAAGATCGAAAGCCCGAAGTGTGAAGTGCCCCAGGAGTGGTGACCCTGGGGTGCCTTAACTCACTGGGATTGGGAACCCCACTTGAGTTTATGGCACATTTGCACAAGCACTTCAAATTTTCTTTCTTCGCACACACCCTTATTCCGGACCTTCTGGCCTTAGGATGGGGAATTTTTCAATTCCCGGTCGAAGGTCTGGGCAGTATTATACTGTGAAACCTTCACTATTTATTTAATTTCTTTGTCACTGTGTGTCCACTTATTCACGTGTGTCACGTCCTACTAGGATTTTGTCGGGATGCGGTTCCCTTACGGGTTCCTCTCTTGGCAGGTCTAGGGGGAGAGTGTGTGGCCATCAGGTTCCGCTCCCCCCTGAACCCCCCTGGCTCTCCTCTTTCGGGAGGAGAGTGTTGTTGGCTCCCCTCTTCCGGGTGGGGAGCACAGGCTTTGGCTCCCAGTGCCTTGCTCGGGTGAGAACTCGGGCAGGTGCTGGGGGTAAGATTGGGTCGCCTCTGGCTTCGGCTGGAGGTGGCTTTTTGTCCCTGTTCCTCGCTGTAGCCTTTTGGCTCGGAGGGACGGGGAATGGTTTGGGGGACCCTTCTCCTTTTGGAGAGGGTTTCAATTAGACCAGCATCCTAGTGCACTTTTTTTGTGGCACTTGTCACTTTTTTAAGCGCACTCGGGTTTTGTACACGAATTCGGGCTTAAAAAAAGAAAAAATCTGTTCTTATCAGTTTAATATCTGATACGTCCCCTATCTGGGGACCATATATTAAATGGATTTTTAGAACAGGGAGATGGAAAAAGAGCTTGCTCTGTCCACTCCACGCATTGACCTGGTATTGCAGTATCTCCAGGACCGGTGCACCCCTTCTTTAATGCAGTTTCTAAAATCAGAAAGAATTGAATTCAATGTTTTTTGTTCATTTTGCTTGTTTGTCGGATTTTGGGATGGACTCTTTGGCTTTGCTTTTCTTCTCCTCATTGGATTTTTCATGTTCAAAGTTGCAGAAGCCAGATTACAAGCTCATTTTGGTTCAACTTCAGCAACTGTGCATTGCATTGCCATGTAATGTGATGCAATGCTATCTTTCTAGCTCTCCCTTTTTACTTCCTTTTGGATAAACAGACATATTAGGCAAGCATTTTGGAACTTTCACCTAAATAACTACAGGTGGTGAGATAAGCTGCACAATATAATTGACCTTTCAGTATATTGTTGCACACACACCATCTATTTAGCAAATGCCCTTGTTATCAACAGCAGCCTTTTAAACTCACCTGAGCTAACAGGTATGTGCGCTGGTTACTCTGCTGCGCTTAAAATTTCTTTTTTGGTTTGCTACAATGCCTTTTCTGAAACGTTGTCTCCCTCTGCTGGAACACTGACTTCTTTCATTTAATGCCTGCAGACTATAAAAGAGAACCCAACCCAAAAAGTTTGGTTGATTAGTCTGTGGCATTCTGTTAAACTGTTGCTTATGGCGGTCTCTGTGAGCTTCTCAGCGACATTCAGCCAGCCAGGTATCCTGCCTGCAGTAGATGGAATGTGGCAATGGAACGCTGGCTGCGCGTGTCATAATAGGCTCTGAGCCTTTATATACCTGTGCACAGCAGCAGCCACCTTCAGTCTGCTGCTGGACAGCCAGCAGCAGCAGCAGCAGGAGAGGTATGTAATCAGGAGCCCTCCTGCTAAGGGTAGACAGCTGCTCGTTCCACCCCACCCCCCGCCTTAATTGGTTCTCCTCCCTTCCAACGGTGTTGAGGCGGGTGGGAACAGCAGGGGGTGAAGGTGCTGTGTTTAAAGAGGTGGAGTTATGCAGATCTAAAACGCGTGGATTGCAGCAGCAGCAAGCCGAAAAGTGCAGGCATGTAAGGGATCTAGAGGTTGACAACATGTCTTCTTAACGGGAGTCCAGGAGCTCATCTCCACAAATGGACTTTTCAGGATCCTTGGGTGGCTCCGTAGTTTGAAACCAATTCTGGTTATCGCTTCTCGGCCTTTTGGCTAAGATCAAGTGTAGTATCTGTTCTTATCAGTTTAATATCTGATACGTCCCCTATCTGGGGACCATATATTAAATGGATTTTTAGAACAGGGAGATGGAAAAAGAGCTTGCTCTGTCCACTCCACGCATTGACCTGGTATTGCAGTATCTCCAGGACCGGTGCACCCCTTCTTTAATGCAGTTTCTAAAATCAGAAAGAATTGAATTCAATGTTTTTTGTTCATTTTGCTTGTTTGTCGGATTTTGGGATGGACTCTTTGGCTTTGCTTTTCTTCTCCTCATTGGATTTTTCATGTTCAAAGTTGCAGAAGCCAGATTACAAGCTCATTTTGGTTCAACTTCAGCAACTGTGCATTGCATTGCCATGTAATGTGATGCAATGCTATCTTTCTAGCTCTCCCTTTTTACTTCCTTTTGGATAAACAGACATATTAGGCAAGCATTTTGGAGCTTTCACCTAAATAACTACAGGTGGTGAGATAAGCTGCACAATATAATTGACCTTTCAGTATATTGTTGCACACACACCATCTATTTAGCAAATGCCCTTGTTATCAACAGCAGCCTTTTAAACTCACCTGAGCTAACAGGTATGTGCGCTGGTTACTCTGCTGCGCTTAAAATTTCTTTTTTGGTTTGCTACAATGCCTTTTCTGAAACGTTGTCTCCTTCTGCTGGAACACTGACTTCTTTCATTTAATGCCTGCAGACTATAAAAGAGAACCCAACCCAAAAAGTTTGGTTGATTAGTCTGTGGCATTCTGTTAAACTGTTGCTTATGGCGGTCTCTGTGAGCTTCTCAGCGACATTCAGCCAGCCAGGTATCCTGCCTGCAGTAGATGGAATGTGGCAATGGAACGCTGGCTGCGCGTGTCATAATAGGCTCTGAGCCTTTATATACCTGTGCACAGCAGCAGCCACCTTCAGTCTGCTGCTGGACAGCCAGCAGCAGCAGCAGCAGCAGGAGAGGTATGTAATCAGGAGCCCTCCTGCTAAGGGTAGACAGCTGCTCGTTCCACCCCACCCCCCGCCTTAATTGGTTCTCCTCCCTTCCAACGGTGTTGAGGCGGGTGGGAACAGCAGGGGGTGAAGGTGCTGTGTTTAAAGAGGTGGAGTTATGCAGATCTAAAACGCGTGGATTGCAGCAGCAGCAAGCCGAAAAGTGCAGGCATGTAAGGGATCTAGAGGTTGACAACATGTCTTCTTAACGGGAGTCCAGGAGCTCATCTCCACAAATGGACTTTTCAGGATCCTTGGGTGGCTCCGTAGTTTGAAACCAATTCTGGTTATCGCTTCTCGGCCTTTTGGCTAAGATCAAGTGTAGTATCTGTTCTTATCAGTTTAATATCTGATACGTCCCCTATCTGGGGACCATATATTAAATGGATTTTTAGAACAGGGAGATGGAAAAAGAGCTTGCTCTGTCCACTCCACGCATTGACCTGGTATTGCAGTATCTCCAGGACCGGTGCACCCCTTCTTTAATGCAGTTTCTAAAATCAGAAAGAATTGAATTCAATGTTTTTTGTTCATTTTGCTTGTTTGTCGGATTTTGGGATGGACTCTTTGGCTTTGCTTTTCTTCTCCTCATTGGATTTTTCATGTTCAAAGTTGCAGAAGCCAGATTACAAGCTCATTTTGGTTCAACTTCAGCAACTGTGCATTGCATTGCCATGTAATGTGATGCAATGCTATCTTTCTAGCTCTCCCTTTTTACTTCCTTTTGGATAAACAGACATATTAGGCAAGCATTTTGGAGCTTTCACCTAAATAACTACAGGTGGTGAGATAAGCTGCACAATATAATTGACCTTTCAGTATATTGTTGCACACACACCATCTATTTAGCAAATGCCCTTGTTATCAACAGCAGCCTTTTAAACTCACCTGAGCTAACAGGTATGTGCGCTGGTTACTCTGCTGCGCTTAAAATTTCTTTTTTGGTTTGCTACAATGCCTTTTCTGAAACGTTGTCTCCTTCTGCTGGAACACTGACTTCTTTCATTTAATGCCTGCAGACTATAAAAGAGAACCCAACCCAAAAAGTTTGGTTGATTAGTCTGTGGCATTCTGTTAAACTGTTGCTTATGGCGGTCTCTGTGAGCTTCTCAGCGACATTCAGCCAGCCAGGTATCCTGCCTGCAGTAGATGGAATGTGGCAATGGAACGCTGGCTGCGCGTGTCATAATAGGCTCTGAGCCTTTATATACCTGTGCACAGCAGCAGCCACCTTCAGTCTGCTGCTGGACAGCCAGCAGCAGCAGCAGCAGGAGAGGTATGTAATCAGGAGCCCTCCTGCTAAGGGTAGACAGCTGCTCGTTCCACCCCACCCCCCGCCTTAATTGGTTCTCCTCCCTTCCAACGGTGTTGAGGCGGGTGGGAACAGCAGGGGGTGAAGGTGCTGTGTTTAAAGAGGTGGAGTTATGCAGATCTAAAACGCGTGGATTGCAGCAGCAGCAAGCCGAAAAGTGCAGGCATGTAAGGGATCTAGAGGTTGACAACATGTCTTCTTAACGGGAGTCCAGGAGCTCATCTCCACAAATGGACTTTTCAGGATCCTTGGGTGGCTCCGTAGTTTGAAACCAATTCTGGTTATCGCTTCTCGGCCTTTTGGCTAAGATCAAGTGTAGTATCTGTTCTTATCAGTTTAATATCTGATACGTCCCCTATCTGGGGACCATATATTAAATGGATTTTTAGAACAGGGAGATGGAAAAAGAGCTTGCTCTGTCCACTCCACGCATTGACCTGGTATTGCAGTATCTCCAGGACCGGTGCACCCCTTCTTTAATGCAGTTTCTAAAATCAGAAAGAATTGAATTCAATGTTTTTTGTTCATTTTGCTTGTTTGTCGGATTTTGGGATGGACTCTTTGGCTTTGCTTTTCTTCTCCTCATTGGATTTTTCATGTTCAAAGTTGCAGAAGCCAGATTACAAGCTCATTTTGGTTCAACTTCAGCAACTGTGCATTGCATTGCCATGTAATGTGATGCAATGCTATCTTTCTAGCTCTCCCTTTTTACTTCCTTTTGGATAAACAGACATATTAGGCAAGCATTTTGGAGCTTTCACCTAAATAACTACAGGTGGTGAGATAAGCTGCACAATATAATTGACCTTTCAGTATATTGTTGCACACACACCATCTATTTAGCAAATGCCCTTGTTATCAACAGCAGCCTTTTAAACTCACCTGAGCTAACAGGTATGTGCGCTGGTTACTCTGCTGCGCTTAAAATTTCTTTTTTGGTTTGCTACAATGCCTTTTCTGAAACGTTGTCTCCTTCTGCTGGAACACTGACTTCTTTCATTTAATGCCTGCAGACTATAAAAGAGAACCCAACCCAAAAAGTTTGGTTGATTAGTCTGTGGCATTCTGTTAAACTGTTGCTTATGGCGGTCTCTGTGAGCTTCTCAGCGACATTCAGCCAGCCAGGTATCCTGCCTGCAGTAGATGGAATGTGGCAATGGAACGCTGGCTGCGCGTGTCATAATAGGCTCTGAGCCTTTATATACCTGTGCACAGCAGCAGCCACCTTCAGTCTGCTGCTGGACAGCCAGCAGCAGCAGCAGCAGGAGAGGTATGTAATCAGGAGCCCTCCTGCTAAGGGTAGACAGCTGCTCGTTCCACCCCACCCCCCGCCTTAATTGGTTCTCCTCCCTTCCAACGGTGTTGAGGCGGGTGGGAACAGCAGGGGGTGAAGGTGCTGTGTTTAAAGAGGTGGAGTTATGCAGATCTAAAACGCGTGGATTGCAGCAGCAGCAAGCCGAAAAGTGCAGGCATGTAAGGGATCTAGAGGTTGACAACATGTCTTCTTAACGGGAGTCCAGGAGCTCATCTCCACAAATGGACTTTTCAGGATCCTTGGGTGGCTCCGTAGTTTGAAACCAATTCTGGTTATCGCTTCTCGGCCTTTTGGCTAAGATCAAGTGTAGTATCTGTTCTTATCAGTTTAATATCTGATACGTCCCCTATCTGGGGACCATATATTAAATGGATTTTTAGAACAGGGAGATGGAAAAAGAGCTTGCTCTGTCCACTCCACGCATTGACCTGTTATTGCAGTATCTTCAGGACCGGTGCACCCCTTCTTTAATGCAGTTTCTAAAATCAGAAAGAATTGAATTCAATGTTTTTTGTTCATTTTGCTTGTTTGTCGGATTTTGGGATGGACTCTTTGGCTTTGCTTTTCTTCTCCTCATTGGATTTTTCATGTTCAAAGTTGCAGAAGCCAGATTACAAGCTCATTTTGGTTCAACTTCAGCAACTGTGCATTGCATTGCCATGTAATGTGATGCAATGCTATCTTTCTAGCTCTCCCTTTTTACTTCCTTTTGGATAAACAGACATATTAGGCAAGCATTTTGGAGCTTTCACCTAAATAACTACAGGTGGTGAGATAAGCTGCACAATATAATTGACCTTTCAGTATATTGTTGCACACACACCATCTATTTAGCAAATGCCCTTGTTATCAACAGCAGCCTTTTAAACTCACCTGAGCTAACAGGTATGTGCGCTGGTTACTCTGCTGCGCTTAAAATTTCTTTTTTGGTTTGCTACAATGCCTTTTCTGAAACGTTGTCTCCTTCTGCTGGAACACTGACTTCTTTCATTTAATGCCTGCAGACTATAAAAGAGAACCCAACCCAAAAAGTTTGGTTGATTAGTCTGTGGCATTCTGTTAAACTGTTGCTTATGGCGGTCTCTGTGAGCTTCTCAGCGACATTCAGCCAGCCAGGTATCCTGCCTGCAGTAGATGGAATGTGGCAATGGAACGCTGGCTGCGCGTGTCATAATAGGCTCTGAGCCTTTATATACCTGTGCACAGCAGCAGCCACCTTCAGTCTGCTGCTGGACAGCCAGCAGCAGCAGCAGCAGGAGAGGTATGTAATCAGGAGCCCTCCTGCTAAGGGTAGACAGCTGCTCGTTCCACCCCACCCCCCGCCTTAATTGGTTCTCCTCCCTTCCAACGGTGTTGAGGCGGGTGGGAACAGCAGGGGGTGAAGGTGCTGTGTTTAAAGAGGTGGAGTTATGCAGATCTAAAACGCGTGGATTGCAGCAGCAGCAAGCCGAAAAGTGCAGGCATGTAAGGGATCTAGAGATTGACAACATGTCTTCTTAACGGGAGTCCAGGAGCTCATCTCCACAAATGGACTTTTCAGGATCCTTGGGTGGCTCCGTAGTTTGAAACCAATTCTGGTTATCGCTTCTCGGCCTTTTGGCTAAGATCAAGTGTAGTATCTGTTCTTATCAGTTTAATATCTGATACGTCCCCTATCTGGGGACCATATATTAAATGGATTTTTAGAACAGGGAGATGGAAAAAGAGCTTGCTCTGTCCACTCCACGCATTGACCTGGTATTGCAGTATCTCCAGGACCGGTGCACCCCTTCTTTAATGCAGTT
Source organism: Phyllobates terribilis (assembly GCF_046119375.1). Taxonomy (NCBI): domain Eukaryota; kingdom Metazoa; phylum Chordata; class Amphibia; order Anura; family Dendrobatidae; genus Phyllobates; species Phyllobates terribilis. The sequence continues at coordinate 1,074,882 of NW_027362798.1, read as the reverse complement.
TCTAAAATCAGAAAGAATTGAATTCAATGTTTTTTGTTCATTTTGCTTGTTTGTCGGATTTTGGGATGGACTCTTTGGCTTTGCTTTTCTTCTCCTCATTGGATTTTTCATGTTCAAAGTTGCAGAAGCCAGATTACAAGCTCATTTTGGTTCAACTTCAGCAACTGTGCATTGCATTGCCATGTAATGTGATGCAATGCTATCTTTCTAGCTCTCCCTTTTTACTTCCTTTTGGATAAACAGACATATTAGGCAAGCATTTTGGAGCTTTCACCTAAATAACTACAGGTGGTGAGATAAGCTGCACAATATAATTGACCTTTCAGTATATTGTTGCACACACACCATCTATTTAGCAAATGCCCTTGTTATCAACAGCAGCCTTTTAAACTCACCTGAGCTAACAGGTATGTGCGCTGGTTACTCTGCTGCGCTTAAAATTTCTTTTTTGGTTTGCTACAATGCCTTTTCTGAAACGTTGTCTCCTTCTGCTGGAACACTGACTTCTTTCATTTAATGCCTGCAGACTATAAAAGAGAACCCAACCCAAAAAGTTTGGTTGATTAGTCTGTGGCATTCTGTTAAACTGTTGCTTATGGCGGTCTCTGTGAGCTTCTCAGCGACATTCAGCCAGCCAGGTATCCTGCCTGCAGTAGATGGAATGTGGCAATGGAACGCTGGCTGCGCGTGTCATAATAGGCTCTGAGCCTTTATATACCTGTGCACAGCAGCAGCCACCTTCAGTCTGCTGCTGGACAGCCAGCAGCAGCAGCAGCAGGAGAGGTATGTAATCAGGAGCCCTCCTGCTAAGGGTAGACAGCTGCTCGTTCCACCCCACCCCCCGCCTTAATTGGTTCTCCTCCCTTCCAACGGTGTTGAGGCGGGTGGGAACAGCAGGGGGTGAAGGTGTTGTGTTTAAAGAGGTGGAGTTATGCAGATCTAAAACGCGTGGATTGCAGCAGCAGCAAGCCGAAAAGTGCAGGCATGTAAGGGATCTAGAGGTTGACAACATGTCTTCTTAACGGGAGTCCAGGAGCTCATCTCCACAAATGGACTTTTCAGGATCCTTGGGTGGCTCCGTAGTTTGAAACCAATTCTGGTTATCGCTTCTCGGCCTTTTGGCTAAGATCAAGTGTAGTATCTGTTCTTATCAGTTTAATATCTGATACGTCCCCTATCTGGGGACCATATATTAAATGGATTTTTAGAACAGGGAGATGGAAAAAGAGCTTGCTCTGTCCACTCCACGCATTGACCTGGTATTGCAGTATCTCCAGGACCGGTGCACCCCTTCTTTAATGCAGTTTCTAAAATCAGAAAGAATTGAATTCAATGTTTTTTGTTCATTTTGCTTGTTTGTCGGATTTTGGGATGGACTCTTTGGCTTTGCTTTTCTTCTCCTCATTGGATTTTTCATGTTCAAAGTTGCAGAAGCCAGATTACAAGCTCATTTTGGTTCAACTTCAGCAACTGTGCATTGCATTGCCATGTAATGTGATGCAATGCTATCTTTCTAGCTCTCCCTTTTTACTTCCTTTTGGATAAACAGACATATTAGGCAAGCATTTTGGAGCTTTCACCTAAATAACTACAGGTGGTGAGATAAGCTGCACAATATAATTGACCTTTCAGTATATTGTTGCACACACACCATCTATTTAGCAAATGCCCTTGTTATCAACAGCAGCCTTTTAAACTCACCTGAGCTAACAGGTATGTGCGCTGGTTACTCTGCTGCGCTTAAAATTTCTTTTTTGGTTTGCTACAATGCCTTTTCTGAAACGTTGTCTCCTTCTGCTGGAACACTGACTTCTTTCATTTAATGCCTGCAGACTATAAAATAGAACCCAACCCAAAAAGTTTGGTTGATTAGTCTGTGGCATTCTGTTAAACTGTTGCTTATGGCGGTCTCTGTGAGCTTCTCAGCGACATTCAGCCAGCCAGGTATCCTGCCTGCAGTAGATGGAATGTGGCAATGGAACGCTGGCTGCGCGTGTCATAATAGGCTCTGAGCCTTTATATACCTGTGCACAGCAGCAGCCACCTTCAGTCTGCTGCTGGACAGCCAGCAGCAGCAGCAGCAGGAGAGGTATGTAATCAGGAGCCCTCCTGCTAAGGGTAGACAGCTGCTCGTTCCACCCCACCCCCCGCCTTAATTGGTTCTCCTCCCTTCCAACGGTGTTGAGGCGGGTGGGAACAGCAGGGGGTGAAGGTGCTGTGTTTAAAGAGGTGGAGTTATGCAGATCTAAAACGCGTGGATTGCAGCAGCAGCAAGCCGAAAAGTGCAGGCATGTAAGGGATCTAGAGGTTGACAACATGTCTTCTTAACGGGAGTCCAGGAGCTCATCTCCACAAATGGACTTTTCAGGATCCTTGGGTGGCTCCGTAGTTTGAAACCAATTCTGGTTATCGCTTCTCGGCCTTTTGGCTAAGATCAAGTGTAGTATCTGTTCTTATCAGTTTAATATCTGATACGTCCCCTATCTGGGGACCATATATTAAATGGATTTTTAGAACAGGGAGATGGAAAAAGAGCTTGCTCTGTCCACTCCACGCATTGACCTGGTATTGCAGTATCTCCAGGACCGGTGCACCCCTTCTTTAATGCAGTTTCTAAAATCAGAAAGAATTGAATTCAATGTTTTTTGTTCATTTTGCTTGTTTGTCGGATTTTGGGATGGACTCTTTGGCTTTGCTTTTCTTCTCCTCATTGGATTTTTCATGTTCAAAGTTGCAGAAGCCAGATTACAAGCTCATTTTGGTTCAACTTCAGCAACTGTGCATTGCATTGCCATGTAATGTGATGCAATGCTATCTTTCTAGCTCTCCCTTTTTACTTCCTTTTGGATAAACAGACATATTAGGCAAGCATTTTGGAGCTTTCACCTAAATAACTACAGGTGGTGAGATAAGCTGCACAATATAATTGACCTTTCAGTATATTGTTGCACACACACCATCTATTTAGCAAATGCCCTTGTTATCAACAGCAGCCTTTTAAACTCACCTGAGCTAACAGGTATGTGCGCTGGTTACTCTGCTGCGCTTAAAATTTCTTTTTTGGTTTGCTACAATGCCTTTTCTGAAACGTTGTCTCCTTCTGCTGGAACACTGACTTCTTTCATTTAATGCCTGCAGACTATAAAAGAGAACCCAACCCAAAAAGTTTGGTTGATTAGTCTGTGGCATTCTGTTAAACTGTTGCTTATGGCGGTCTCTGTGAGCTTCTCAGCGACATTCAGCCAGCCAGGTATCCTGCCTGCAGTAGATGGAATGTGGCAATGGAACGCTGGCTGCGCGTGTCATAATAGGCTCTGAGCCTTTATATACCTGTGCACAGCAGCAGCCACCTTCAGTCTGCTGCTGGACAGCCAGCAGCAGCAGCAGCAGGAGAGGTATGTAATCAGGAGCCCTCCTGCTAAGGGTAGACAGCTGCTCGTTCCACCCCACCCCCCGCCTTAATTGGTTCTCCTCCCTTCCAACGGTGTTGAGGCGGGTGGGAACAGCAGGGGGTGAAGGTGCTGTGTTTAAAGAGGTGGAGTTATGCAGATCTAAAACGCGTGGATTGCAGCAGCAGCAAGCCGAAAAGTGCAGGCATGTAAGGGATCTAGAGGTTGACAACATGTCTTCTTAACGGGAGTCCAGGAGCTCATCTCCACAAATGGACTTTTCAGGATCCTTGGGTGGCTCCGTAGTTTGAAACCAATTCTGGTTATCGCTTCTCGGCCTTTTGGCTAAGATCAAGTGTAGTATCTGTTCTTATCAGTTTAATATCTGATACGTCCCCTATCTGGGGACCATATATTAAATGGATTTTTAGAACAGGGAGATGGAAAAAGAGCTTGCTCTGTCCACTCCACGCATTGACCTGGTATTGCAGTATCTCCAGGACCGGTGCACCCCTTCTTTAATGCAGTTTCTAAAATCAGAAAGAATTGAATTCAATGTTTTTTGTTCATTTTGCTTGTTTGTCGGATTTTGGGATGGACTCTTTGGCTTTGCTTTTCTTCTCCTCATTGGATTTTTCATGTTCAAAGTTGCAGAAGCCAGATTACAAGCTCATTTTGGTTCAACTTCAGCAACTGTGCATTGCATTGCCATGTAATGTGATGCAATGCTATCTTTCTAGCTCTCCCTTTTTACTTCCTTTTGGATAAACAGACATATTAGGCAAGCATTTTGGAGCTTTCACCTAAATAACTACAGGTGGTGAGATAAGCTGCACAATATAATTGACCTTTCAGTATATTGTTGCACACACACCATCTATTTAGCAAATGCCCTTGTTATCAACAGCAGCCTTTTAAACTCACCTGAGCTAACAGGTATGTGCGCTGGTTACTCTGCTGCGCTTAAAATTTCTTTTTTGGTTTGCTACAATGCCTTTTCTGAAACGTTGTCTCCTTCTGCTGGAACACTGACTTCTTTCATTTAATGCCTGCAGACTATAAAAGAGAACCCAACCCAAAAAGTTTGGTTGATTAGTCTGTGGCATTCTGTTAAACTGTTGCTTATGGCGGTCTCTGTGAGCTTCTCAGCGACATTCAGCCAGCCAGGTATCCTGCCTGCAGTAGATGGAATGTGGCAATGGAACGCTGGCTGCGCGTGTCATAATAGGCTCTGAGCCTTTATATACCTGTGCACAGCAGCAGCCACCTTCAGTCTGCTGCTGGACAGCCAGCAGCAGCAGCAGCAGGAGAGGTATGTAATCAGGAGCCCTCCTGCTAAGGGTAGACAGCTGCTCGTTCCACCCCACCCCCCGCCTTAATTGGTTCTCCTCCCTTCCAACGGTGTTGAGGCGGGTGGGAACAGCAGGGGGTGAAGGTGCTGTGTTTAAAGAGGTGGAGTTATGCAGATCTAAAACGCGTGGATTGCAGCAGCAGCAAGCCGAAAAGTGCAGGCATGTAAGGGATCTAGAGGTTGACAACATGTCTTCTTAACGGGAGTCCAGGAGCTCATCTCCACAAATGGACTTTTCAGGATCCTTGGGTGGCTCCGTAGTTTGAAACCAATTCTGGTTATCGCTTCTCGGCCTTTTGGCTAAGATCAAGTGTAGTATCTGTTCTTATCAGTTTAATATCTGATACGTCCCCTATCTGGGGACCATATATTAAATGGATTTTTAGAACAGGGAGATGGAAAAAGAGCTTGCTCTGTCCACTCCACGCATTGACCTGGTATTGCAGTATCTCCAGGACCGGTGCACCCCTTCTTTAATGCAGTTTCTAAAATCAGAAAGAATTGAATTCAATGTTTTTTGTTCATTTTGCTTGTTTGTCGGATTTTGGGATGGACTCTTTGGCTTTGCTTTTCTTCTCCTCATTGGATTTTTCATGTTCAAAGTTGCAGAAGCCAGATTACAAGCTCATTTTGGTTCAACTTCAGCAACTGTGCATTGCATTGCCATGTAATGTGATGCAATGCTATCTTTCTAGCTCTCCCTTTTTACTTCCTTTTGGATAAACAGACATATTAGGCAAGCATTTTGGAGCTTTCACCTAAATAACTACAGGTGGTGAGATAAGCTGCACAATATAATTGACCTTTCAGTATATTGTTGCACACACACCATCTATTTAGCAAATGCCCTTGTTATCAACAGCAGCCTTTTAAACTCACCTGAGCTAACAGGTATGTGCGCTGGTTACTCTGCTGCGCTTAAAATTTCTTTTTTGGTTTGCTACAATGCCTTTTCTGAAACGTTGTCTCCTTCTGCTGGAACACTGACTTCTTTCATTTAATGCCTGCAGACTATAAAAGAGAACCCAACCCAAAAAGTTTGGTTGATTAGTCTGTGGCATTCTGTTAAACTGTTGCTTATGGCGGTCTCTGTGAGCTTCTCAGCGACATTCAGCCAGCCAGGTATCCTGCCTGCAGTAGATGGAATGTGGCAATGGAACGCTGGCTGCGCATGTCATAATAGGCTCTGAGCCTTTATATACCTGTGCACAGCAGCAGCCACCTTCAGTCTGCTGCTGGACAGCCAGCAGCAGCAGCAGCAGGAGAGGTATGTAATCAGGAGCCCTCCTGCTAAGGGTAGACAGCTGCTCGTTCCACCCCACCCCCCGCCTTAATTGGTTCTCCTCCCTTCCAACGGTGTTGAGGCGGGTGGGAACAGCAGGGGGTGAAGGTGCTGTGTTTAAAGAGGTGGAGTTATGCAGATCTAAAACGCGTGGATTGCAGCAGCAGCAAGCCGAAAAGTGCAGGCATGTAAGGGATCTAGAGGTTGACAACATGTCTTCTTAACGGGAGTCCAGGAGCTCATCTCCACAAATGGACTTTTCAGGATCCTTGGGTGGCTCCGTAGTTTGAAACCAATTCTGGTTATCGCTTCTCGGCCTTTTGGCTAAGATCAAGTGTAGTATCTGTTCTTATCAGTTTAATATCTGATACGTCCCCTATCTGGGGACCATATATTAAATGGATTTTTAGAACAGGGAGATGGAAAAAGAGCTTGCTCTGTCCACTCCACGCATTGACCTGGTATTGCAGTATCTCCAGGACCGGTGCACCCCTTCTTTAATGCAGTTTCTAAAATCAGAAAGAATTGAATTCAATGTTTTTTGTTCATTTTGCTTGTTTGTCGGATTTTGGGATGGACTCTTTGGCTTTGCTTTTCTTCTCCTCATTGGATTTTTCATGTTCAAAGTTGCAGAAGCCAGATTACAAGCTCATTTTGGTTCAACTTCAGCAACTGTGCATTGCATTGCCATGTAATGTGATGCAATGCTATCTTTCTAGCTCTCCCTTTTTACTTCCTTTTGGATAAACAGACATATTAGGCAAGCATTTTGGAGCTTTCACCTAAATAACTACAGGTGGTGAGATAAGCTGCACAATATAATTGACCTTTCAGTATATTGTTGCACACACACCATCTATTTAGCAAATGCCCTTGTTATCAACAGCAGCCTTTTAAACTCACCTGAGCTAACAGGTATGTGCGCTGGTTACTCTGCTGCGCTTAAAATTTCTTTTTTGGTTTGCTACAATGCCTTTTCTGAAACGTTGTCTCCTTCTGCTGGAACACTGACTTCTTTCATTTAATGCCTGCAGACTATAAAAGAGAACCCAACCCAAAAAGTTTGGTTGATTAGTCTGTGGCATTCTGTTAAACTGTTGCTTATGGCGGTCTCTGTGAGCTTCTCAGCGACATTCAGCCAGCCAGGTATCCTGCCTGCAGTAGATGGAATGTGGCAATGGAACGCTGGCTGCGCGTGTCATAATAGGCTCTGAGCCTTTATATACCTGTGCACAGCAGCAGCCACCTTCAGTCTGCTGCTGGACAGCCAGCAGCAGCAGCAGCAGGAGAGGTATGTAATCAGGAGCCCTCCTGCTAAGGGTAGACAGCTGCTCGTTCCACCCCACCCCCCGCCTTAATTGGTTCTCCTCCCTTCCAACGGTGTTGAGGCGGGTGGGAACAGCAGGGGGTGAAGGTGCTGTGTTTAAAGAGGTGGAGTTATGCAGATCTAAAACGCGTGGATTGCAGCAGCAGCAAGCCGAAAAGTGCAGGCATGTAAGGGATCTAGAGGTTGACAACATGTCTTCTTAACGGGAGTCCAGGAGCTCATCTCCACAAATGGACTTTTCAGGATCCTTGGGTGGCTCCGTAGTTTGAAACCAATTCTGGTTATCGCTTCTCGGCCTTTTGGCTAAGATCAAGTGTAGTATCTGTTCTTATCAGTTTAATATCTGATACGTCCCCTATCTGGGGACCATATATTAAATGGATTTTTAGAACAGGGAGATGGAAAAAGAGCTTGCTCTGTCCACTCCACGCATTGACCTGGTATTGCAGTATCTCCAGGACCGGTGCACCCCTTCTTTAATGCAGTTTCTAAAATCAGAAAGAATTGAATTCAATGTTTTTTGTTCATTTTGCTTGTTTGTCGGATTTTGGGATGGACTCTTTGGCTTTGCTTTTCTTCTCCTCATTGGATTTTTCATGTTCAAAGTTGCAGAAGCCAGATTACAAGCTCATTTTGGTTCAACTTCAGCAACTGTGCATTGCATTGCCATGTAATGTGATGCAATGCTATCTTTCTAGCTCTCCCTTTTTACTTCCTTTTGGATAAACAGACATATTAGGCAAGCATTTTGGAGCTTTCACCTAAATAACTACAGGTGGTGAGATAAGCTGCACAATATAATTGACCTTTCAGTATATTGTTGCACACACACCATCTATTTAGCAAATGCCCTTGTTATCAACAGCAGCCTTTTAAACTCACCTGAGCTAACAGGTATGTGCGCTGGTTACTCTGCTGCGCTTAAAATTTCTTTTTTGGTTTGCTACAATGCCTTTTCTGAAACGTTGTCTCCTTCTGCTGGAACACTGACTTCTTTCATTTAATGCCTGCAGACTATAAAAGAGAACCCAACCCAAAAAGTTTGGTTGATTAGTCTGTGGCATTCTGTTAAACTGTTGCTTATGGCGGTCTCTGTGAGCTTCTCAGCGACATTCAGCCAGCCAGGTATCCTGCCTGCAGTAGATGGAATGTGGCAATGGAACGCTGGCTGCGCGTGTCATAATAGGCTCTGAGCCTTTATATACCTGTGCACAGCAGCAGCCACCTTCAGTCTGCTGCTGGACAGCCAGCAGCAGCAGCAGCAGGAGAGGTATGTAATCAGGAGCCCTCCTGCTAAGGGTAGACAGCTGCTCGTTCCACCCCACCCCCCGCCTTAATTGGTTCTCCTCCCTTCCAACGGTGTTGAGGCGGGTGGGAACAGCAGGGGGTGAAGGTGCTGTGTTTAAAGAGGTGGAGTTATGCAGATCTAAAACGCGTGGATTGCAGCAGCAGCAAGCCGAAAAGTGCAGGCATGTAAGGGATCTAGAGGTTGACAACATGTCTTCTTAACGGGAGTCCAGGAGCTCATCTCCACAAATGGACTTTTCAGGATCCTTGGGTGGCTCCGTAGTTTGAAACCAATTCTGGTTATCGCTTCTCGGCCTTTTGGCTAAGATCAAGTGTAGTATCTGTTCTTATCAGTTTAATATCTGATACGTCCCCTATCTGGGGACCATATATTAAATGGATTTTTAGAACAGGGAGATGGAAAAAGAGCTTGCTCTGTCCACTCCACGCATTGACCTGGTATTGCAGTATCTCCAGGACCGGTGCACCCCTTCTTTAATGCAGTTTCTAAAATCAGAAAGAATTGAATTCAATGTTTTTTGTTCATTTTGCTTGTTTGTCGGATTTTGGGATGGACTCTTTGGCTTTGCTTTTCTTCTCCTCATTGGATTTTTCATGTTCAAAGTTGCAGAAGCCAGATTACAAGCTCATTTTGGTTCAACTTCAGCAACTGTGCATTGCATTGCCATGTAATGTGATGCAATGCTATCTTTCTAGCTCTCCCTTTTTACTTCCTTTTGGATAAACAGACATATTAGGCAAGCATTTTGGAGCTTTCACCTAAATAACTACAGGTGGTGAGATAAGCTGCACAATATAATTGACCTTTCAGTATATTGTTGCACACACACCATCTATTTAGCAAATGCCCTTGTTATCAACAGCAGCCTTTTAAACTCACCTGAGCTAACAGGTATGTGCGCTGGTTACTCTGCTGCGCTTAAAATTTCTTTTTTGGTTTGCTACAATGCCTTTTCTGAAACGTTGTCTCCTTCTGCTGGAACACTGACTTCTTTCATTTAATGCCTGCAGACTATAAAAGAGAACCCAACCCAAAAAGTTTGGTTGATTAGTCTGTGGCATTCTGTTAAACTGTTGCTTATGGCGGTCTCTGTGAGCTTCTCAGCGACATTCAGCCAGCCAGGTATCCTGCCTGCAGTAGATGGAATGTGGCAATGGAACGCTGGCTGCGCATGTCATAATAGGCTCTGAGCCTTTATATACCTGTGCACAGCAGCAGCCACCTTCAGTCTGCTGCTGGACAGCCAGCAGCAGCAGCAGCAGGAGAGGTATGTAATCAGGAGCCCTCCTGCTAAGGGTAGACAGCTGCTCGTTCCACCCCACCCCCCGCCTTAATTGGTTCTCCTCCCTTCCAACGGTGTTGAGGCGGGTGGGAACAGCAGGGGGTGAAGGTGCTGTGTTTAAAGAGGTGGAGTTATGCAGATCTAAAACGCGTGGATTGCAGCAGCAGCAAGCCGAAAAGTGCAGGCATGTAAGGGATCTAGAGGTTGACAACATGTCTTCTTAACGGGAGTCCAGGAGCTCATCTCCACAAATGGACTTTTCAGGATCCTTGGGTGGCTCCGTAGTTTGAAACCAATTCTGGTTATCGCTTCTCGGCCTTTTGGCTAAGATCAAGTGTAGTATCTGTTCTTATCAGTTTAATATCTGATACGTCCCCTATCTGGGGACCATATATTAAATGGATTTTTAGAACAGGGAGATGGAAAAAGAGCTTGCTCTGTCCACTCCACGCATTGACCTGGTATTGCAGTATCTCCAGGACCGGTGCACCCCTTCTTTAATGCAGTTTCTAAAATCAGAAAGAATTGAATTCAATGTTTTTTGTTCATTTTGCTTGTTTGTCGGATTTTGGGATGGACTCTTTGGCTTTGCTTTTCTTCTCCTCATTGGATTTTTCATGTTCAAAGTTGCAGAAGCCAGATTACAAGCTCATTTTGGTTCAACTTCAGCAACTGTGCATTGCATTGCCATGTAATGTGATGCAATGCTATCTTTCTAGCTCTCCCTTTTTACTTCCTTTTGGATAAACAGACATATTAGGCAAGCATTTTGGAGCTTTCACCTAAATAACTACAGGTGGTGAGATAAGCTGCACAATATAATTGACCTTTCAGTATATTGTTGCACACACACCATCTATTTAGCAAATGCCCTTGTTATCAACAGCAGCCTTTTAAACTCACCTGAGCTAACAGGTATGTGCGCTGGTTACTCTGCTGCGCTTAAAATTTCTTTTTTGGTTTGCTACAATGCCTTTTCTGAAACGTTGTCTCCTTCTGCTGGAACACTGACTTCTTTCATTTAATGCCTGCAGACTATAAAAGAGAACCCAACCCAAAAAGTTTGGTTGATTAGTCTGTGGCATTCTGTTAAACTGTTGCTTATGGCGGTCTCTGTGAGCTTCTCAGCGACATTCAGCCAGCCAGGTATCCTGCCTGCAGTAGATGGAATGTGGCAATGGAACGCTGGCTGCGCGTGTCATAATAGGCTCTGAGCCTTTATATACCTGTGCACAGCAGCAGCCACCTTCAGTCTGCTGCTGGACAGCCAGCAGCAGCAGCAGCAGGAGAGGTATGTAATCAGGAGCCCTCCTGCTAAGGGTAGACAGCTGCTCGTTCCACCCCACCCCCCGCCTTAATTGGTTCTCCTCCCTTCCAACGGTGTTGAGGCGGGTGGGAACAGCAGGGGGTGAAGGTGCTGTGTTTAAAGAGGTGGAGTTATGCAGATCTAAAACGCGTGGATTGCAGCAGCAGCAAGCCGAAAAGTGCAGGCATGTAAGGGATCTAGAGGTTGACAACATGTCTTCTTAACGGGAGTCCAGGAGCTCATCTCCACAAATGGACTTTTCAGGATCCTTGGGTGGCTCCGTAGTTTGAAACCAATTCTGGTTATCGCTTCTCGGCCTTTTGGCTAAGATCAAGTGTAGTATCTTTCGAAAAGGCGGTTTTGGATGTTGGCCGCCCTAGTAGATTGATACATTATGCACACTGGGGTTTAGGCGCTTGTTAGTATGCCAGGTGGCTAATATAGTCATCTGGTGGAAAGCATGGCCCCCCAGGATCGACGCCATTGGGCCGGGGAAGATCGAAAGCCCGAAGTGTGAAGTGCCCCAGGAGTGGTGACCCTGGGGTGCCTTAACTCACTGGGATTGGGAACCCCACTTGAGTTTATGGCACATTTGCACAAGCACTTCAAATTTTCTTTCTTCGCACACACCCTTATTCCGGGCCTTCTGGCCTTAGGATGGGGAATTTTTCAATTCCCGGTCGAAGGTCCGGGCAGTATTATACTGTGAAACCTTCACTATTTATTTAATTTCTTTGTCACTGTGTGTCCACTTATTCACGTGTGTCACGTCCTACTAGGACTTTGTCGGGATGCGGTTCCCTTACGGGTTCCTCTCTTGGCAGGTCTAGGGGGGGAGTGTGTGGCCATCAGGTTCCGCTCCCCCCTGAACCCCCCCTGGCTCTCCTCTTTTGGGAGGAGAGCTTTGTTGGCTCCCCTCTTCCGGGAGGGGAGCACAGTCTTTGGCTCCCAGTGCCTTGCTCGGGTGAGAACTCGGGCAGGTGCTGGGGGTAAGATTGGGTCGCCTCTGGCTTCGGCTGGAGGTGGCTTTTTGCCCCTGTTCCTCGCTGTGGCCTTTTGGCTCGGAGGGACGGGGAATGGTTTGGGGGACCCTTCTCCTTTTGGAGAGGGTTTCAAGAAGACCAGCATCCTAGTGCACTTTTTTTGTGGCACTTGTCACTTTTTTAAGCGCACTCGGGTTTTGTACACGAATTCGGGCTTTCGACAAAAAAAATCTGTTCTTATCAGTTTAATATCTGATACGTCCCCTATCTGGGGACCATATATTAAATGGATTTTTAGAACAGGGAGATGGAAAAAGAGCTTGCTCTGTCCACTCCACGCATTGACCTGGTATTGCAGTATCTCCAGGACCGGTGCACCCCTTCTTTAATGCAGTTTCTAAAATCAGAAAGAATTGAATTCAATGTTTTTTGTTCATTTTGCTTGTTTGTCGGATTTTGGGATGGACTCTTTGGCTTTGCTTTTCTTCTCCTCATTGGATTTTTCATGTTCAAAGTTGCAGAAGCCAAAATACAAGCTCATTTTGGTTCAACTTCAGCAACTGTGCATTGCATTGCCATGTAATGTGATGCAATGCTATCTTTCTAGCTCTCCCTTTTTACTTCCTTTTGGATAAACAGACATATTAGGCAAGCATTTTGGAGCTTTCACCTAAATAACTACAGGTGGTGAGATAAGCTGCACAATATAATTGACCTTTCAGTATATTGTTGCACACACACCATCTATTTAGCAAATGCCCTTGTTATCAACAGCAGCCTTTTAAACTCACCTGAGCTAACAGGTATGTGCGCTGGTTACTCTGCTGCGCTTAAAATTTCTTTTTTGGTTTGCTACAATGCCTTTTCTGAAACGTTGTCTCCTTCTGCTGGAACACTGACTTCTTTCATTTAATGCCTGCAGACTATAAAAGAGAACCCAACCCAAAAAGTTTGGTTGATTAGTCTGTGGCATTCTGTTAAACTGTTGCTTATGGCGGTCTCTGTGAGCTTCTCAGCGACATTCAGCCAGCCAGGTATCCTGCCTGCAGTAGATGGAATGTGGCAATGGAACGCTGGCTGCGCGTGTCATAATAGGCTCTGAGCCTTTATATACCTGTGCACAGCAGCAGCCACCTTCAGTCTGCTGCTGGACAGCCAGCAGCAGCAGCAGCAGGAGAGGTATGTAATCAGGAGCCCTCCTGCTAAGGGTAGACAGCTGCTCGTTCCACCCCACCCCCGCCTTAATTGGTTCTCCTCCCTTCCAACGGTGTTGAGGCGGGTGGGAACAGCAGGGGGTGAAGGTGCTGTGTTTAAAGAGGTGGAGTTATGCAGATCTAAAACGCGTGGATTGCAGCAGCAGCAAGCCGAAAAGTGCAGGCATGTAAGGGATCTAGAGGTTGACAACATGTCTTCTTAACGGGAGTCCAGGAGCTCATCTCCACAAATGGACTTTTCAGGATCCTTGGGTGGCTCCGTAGTTTGAAACCAATTCTGGTTATCGCTTCTCGGCCTTTTGGCTAAGATCAAGTGTAGTATCTGTTCTTATCAGTTTAATATCTGATACGTCCCCTATCTGGGGACCATATATTAAATGGATTTTTAGAACAGGGAGATGGAAAAAGAGCTTGCTCTGTCCACTCCACGCATTGACCTGGTATTGCAGTATCTCCAGGACCGGTGCACCCCTTCTTTAATGCAGTTTCTAAAATCAGAAAGAATTGAATTCAATGTTTTTTGTTCATTTTGCTTGTTTGTCGGATTTTGGGATGGACTCTTTGGCTTTGCTTTTCTTCTCCTCATTGGATTTTTCATGTTCAAAGTTGCAGAAGCCAGATTACAAGCTCATTTTGGTTCAACTTCAGCAACTGTGCATTGCATTGCCATGTAATGTGATGCAATGCTATCTTTCTAGCTCTCCCTTTTTACTTCCTTTTGGATAAACAGACATATTAGGCAAGCATTTTGGAGCTTTCACCTAAATAACTACAGGTGGTGAGATAAGCTGCACAATATAATTGACCTTTCAGTATATTGTTGCACACACACCATCTATTTAGCAAATGCCCTTGTTATCAACAGCAGCCTTTTAAACTCACCTGAGCTAACAGGTATGTGCGCTGGTTACTCTGCTGCGCTTAAAATTTCTATCTTGTGTGATACCATCTGCCGAGCCGTGTATCTAATCCTCTCCTGTGTGATACCGTCTGCTGAGCTGTGTATCTAATGCTCTCCTGTGTGATACTGTCTGCTGAGCTGTGTATCTAATCCTGTCCTGTGTGATACAGTCCGCTGAGCTATGTATCTAATCCTCCCCTGTGCGATATTGTCTGCTGAGCTGTGTATCTAATCCTCTCCTGTGTGATACTATCTGCTGAGCAGTGTATCTAATCCTATGCTGTGTGATACTGTCTGCTGAGCCGTGTATCTAATCCCGCCCTGTGCGATACTGTCTGCTGAGCCGTGTATCTAATCCACTCCTGTGTGATACTGTCTGATGAACTGTGTATCTAATCCTATCCTGTGTGATACTGTCTGCTGAGCCGTGTATCTAATCCACTCCTGTGTGATACTGTCTGCTGAGCTGTGTATCTAACCCCGCCCTGTGCGATACTGTCTGCTGAGCCGTGTATCTAATCCACTCCTGTGTGATACTGTCTGCTGAGCTGTGCATCTAATCCTATCCTGTGTGATACTATCTGCTGAGCAGTGTATCTAATCCTATGCTGTGTGATACTGTCTGCTGAGCCGTGTATCTAATCCCGCCCTGTGCGATACTGTCTGCTGAGCCGTGTATCTAATCCACTCCTGTGTGATACTGTCTGATGAACTGTGTATCTAATCCTATCCTGTGTGATACTGTCTGCTGAGCCGTGTATCTAATCCACTCCTGTGTGATACTGTCTGCTGAGCCGTGTATCTAATCCACTCCTGTGTGATACTATCTGCTGAGCTTTGTATCTAATCCTGTGCTGTGTGATACTGTCAGCTGAGTTGTGTATCTAATCCTATCCTGTGTGATACCATCTGCTGAGCTGTGTATCTAATCCTTTCCTGTGTGATACTGTCTGCTGAGCTGTGTATCTAATCCTCTCCTGTGTGATACCGTCTGCTGAGCCGTGTATCTAATCCTCTCCTGTGTGATACTGTCTGCTGAGCTATGTATCTAATCCTCTCCTGTGTGATAATGTTTGCTGAGCTGTGTATCTAATTCTTTCCTGTGAGATACTGCCTGCTGAACTGTGTATCTAAGCCTATCCTGTGTGATACTGTCTGCTGAGCCATGTATATAATCCTCTACTGTGTGATACTGTCAAGTGAGCTGTGTATCTAATCCTCTCCTGTGTGATATTGTCAGCTGAGCTGTGTATCTAATCCTGTCCTGTGTGATACTGTCTGCTGAGCAGTGTATCTAATTCCATCCTGTTTGATACCATCTGCTGATCCGTGTATCTAATACTCTCCTGTGTGATACTGACTGCTGTGCTGTGTATCTAATCCTATGCTGTGTGATACTGTCTGCTGAGCTGTGTATCTAATCCTATGCTGTGTGATACTGTCTGCTGAGCTGTATCTCTAATCCTACCCTGTGTGATACTGTCTGCTCAACCGTGTATCTAATCCTCTCCTGTGTGATACCATCTGCTGAGCAGTGTATCTAATCCTCTCCTGTGTGATACCGGCTGCTGAGCTGTGTATCTAATCCTCTCCTGTGCGATACTCTCTGCTGAGCTGTGTATCTAATCCTTTCCTGTGTGATACTGTGTGCTGAGCTGTGTATCTAATCCTCTCCTGTGTGATACTGTCTGATGAGCTGTGTATCTAATCCTCTCCTGTGTGATACTGTCTGCTGAGCTGTGTATCTAATCCTCTCCTGTGTGATACTGTCTGATGAACTGTGTATCTAATCCTATCCTGTGTGATACTGTCTGCTGAGCAGTGTATCTAATCCTCTCCTGTGTGATACTGTCTGCTGAGCTGTGTATCTAATCCTCTCCTGTGATACTGTCTGCTGAGCTGTGCATCTAATCCTGTCCTGTGTGATACCGTCTGCTGAGCTATGTATCTAATCCTTTCCTGTGTGATACTGTCTGCTGAGCTGTGTATCTAATCCTCTCCTGTGCGGTACTGTCTGCTGAGCCGTGTATCTAATCCTCTCCTGTGTGATACTGTCTGCTGAGCTGTGCATCTAATCCTGTCCTGTGTGATACCGTCTGCTGAGCTATGTATCTAATCCTTTCCTGTGTGATACTGTCTGCTGAGCTGTGTATCTAATCCTCTCCTGTGCGGTACTGTCTGCTGAGCCGTGTATCTAATCCTCTCCTGTGCGATACCGTCTGCTGAGTAGTGTGTCTAATCCTTTCCTGTGCGATACTGTCTGCTGAGCTGTGTATCTAATCCTCTCCTGTGTGATACTGTCTGCTGAGCTGTGTATCTAATCCTTTCCTGTGTGATACTGTGTGCTGAGCTGTGTATCTAATCCTCTCCTGTGTGATACTGTCTGCTGAGCAGTGTGTCTAATCTTATACTGTGTGATACTGTCTCCTGAGCTGTGTATCTAATCCCCTCCTGTGTGATACTGTCTGCTGAGCTGTGTATCTAATCCTCTCCTGTGTGATACTGTCTGTTGAGCCGTGTATCTAATCCTATGCTGTGTGATAGTCTGCTGAGCAGTGTATCTAATCTTATACTGTGTGATACTGTCTGCTGAGCTGTGTATCTTTCTTCTGCTGGTTGTTCGCCTTTTTTTTGTTGTTCTGGGAGACATCCGTCGTTTGGGTCGTTCTCCAAGTTGGGATCTGCCGTGCCTGAGGAGGAGAATTTTTCCGGTGATTTGGAAAGAGTTTGGACGGATGTGCGTGGTAATCTTCAGGAGGCCAACAGAAAATCTAAAGACTACTTTGATAGGAAACGACAGGAGGTTTTGTTCGCTGTTGGTGACATGGTTTGGTTGTCCTCTAGGAATCTGCGGTTGAGGATTCCTTCTAAGAAATTGGGTCCCAAGTTTGTAGGGCCCTTTAAGGTGCTTCAGGTTGTCAACCAATCTGCTGTTAGGTTGGAGGTTCCTACCTCCTGGAGAATTAATCCGGTCTTTCATGTCTCTCTGTTAAAAAAAGCTGTTGTGTCGGATGGTGACGCCTCTGCCTCTGTTCCTCCGGTGGTGGAGGACGGGGAATATGAAATTTCTCGCATCCTTGACTCTAGACGGTATAGAGGTAGTTTGCAGTATCTTGTGGCCTGGAAAGGTTTCGGACCCGAGGATAACTCTTGGGTGAGGTCAGATGATGTTTCCGCGTCCAGACTTATCAGAGCGTTTCACAGGAGATTTCCTGATAAGCCTGGTCCTAGGGGATCCGGAGGATCCTCTTAGAAGGGGGGGTACTGTTAGAACCTTGCTGTTAGGTTTTTTTTCCTTTGCTGGTCACATGACCTTGTTGGCCTATTTAATCCTGCTCCGCCCTTCTGGCTTTGCTGGACTTCATTGTATATCTACTTTCTAGCTAGCCTGTGCTCTGTATCTAACTCTGTTAGTTTGCTTGGTCTACGGACCTCTATGTTCTATATATTTTGTTTGTTCGTCTGTCTGCTACTATTTCTGTTAGGAGGTGTCCCATATTCCTCCCAGTCCTTAGTACTTGTAGGGATTCCCTCCCCACATCTATAGGTCTCCGTACAGACTAGATTAGGACTTTAGCAGGTCTGATCGCAGGATCAGGTTCCCTGTTACATCGTAGGGATTCAGCTGAGTCCTATAGTAGGGACAGATCTCCTCTCTTTCCTTAGCTTTGGTAGCAGAACATAACAGATAGGGCCTTCTCTTTGGAGATCACTCTCCCTGGACGCTGGGACCTCCGTGACTCCTAGCCCTGGTACTGTAGTCAGCGTTTGGTGAACCTGGGACCTGTAGTCCTCCAGGGGTTCCGGTGGTTCCTACTGGGAATAAAGGGTCCCTGTAGGTGCAGACCCGGTGTCCGGTATATATATCGGGGTGAGCCTGGTATGCTCCTCTGCCCCCTTGCTACTTCTTCCTTCTTCTCTCTGCCTTCGGCCCACCCAAGGCCCTCACTAGGCTTTCAAACGTGCTGTAGGCCTTGGCTCGCCTAAGCAAAGCAGCCAGCTCGCTGCCTCTTCTCTGCTCTCTGAGCATCAGCACACTCTCTGCTCAATTCTGAGCTGTGTTCCGCTCTGTATCTGAACACTAATCTGAAACTAGAACTCTAATCTGAGCTGCCTAGCTCCACCCTCCCTATGTATATCCCTGACGGGATCCCTCTGCTGGTCTGAGGTGGTAGGGTGGAGGTGTGTGAATGTGTGAGGGCCTCTTGTGGAGAAGTCCATCCATGCACCCTTCTGGGTTCTTTAGCACCAGTGCGTAGCAGGGCGCCACAGTTTCCTATCACTAAGCCAGTTCTTAACCCACATACATATATTTTCCCCTATCCCCATTGTTCTCATTTTATGTATCAACCTTTTGTGTGGAACCGTATCAAAAGCTTTTGAAAAGTCCATATACACAACATCCACTGCATTTCCTTGGTCCAGTCCCGAACTTGCCTCCTCATAAAAACTGATCAGATTAGTCTGACAGGAACGGTCCCTCGTAAACCCATGTTGATATTGGGTCGTGAGGTTATTCTTCTTCAGATACTCTAGTATAGCATCTGTTAGGAAACCCTCCAGGATTTTACCCACAGTAGAGGTTACGCTTACTGGCCTACAATTTCCAAGTTCAGTTTTTGTCCCCTTTTTGAACATTGGCACCACATTTGCTATACGCCAGTCCTGTGGTACAATAGCAAAAAGAACTTCGGCACTCCATACATGAAAATATAAGAAATATTGTATCTAGACTAATGTCACTTTGAAAAATGAAGGTTTTTTGCGCATAATTTGGCCAATTTATGTGTGCCCATCAACCACGACAAGGTCACCTTCGTATGATGGGAAACTACGCTATGCTACCACTGGATATGCCACTCTTGGGCTGTAAGCCTGTATGGACAATATGTCTCTGCTTGGGCTTTTAACCTACAATGTATGGGCTGGTAGAGCTAGTTAAAACCACCTGTGACTGAATGGGAGGGACACATGGTCAGAAAAAAGGCTGTCAAACTTCTAATAGTGTGAACACGTACCTGCTGCAATGCTCCAGGAGCGGGATCCCAAAAATGATTAATAGAAAAAAGAGAGGGGTCGCTCACTGGTCTATTCGGGTGCTCTGAAGAAAAGAGTAATCTCAATAGCAAAAAGAACTTCGGCACTCCATACATGAAAATATAAGAAATATTGTATCTAGACTAATGTCACTTTGAAAAATGAAGGTTTTTTGCGCATAATTTGGCCAATTTATGTGTGCCCATCAACCACGACAAGGTCACCTTCGTATGATGGGAAACTACGCTATGCTACCACTGGATATGCCACTCTTGGGCTGTAAGCCTGTATGGACAATATGTCTCTGCTTGGGCTTTTAACCTACAATGTATGGGCTGGTAGAGCTAGTTAAAACCACCTGTGACTGAATGGGAGGGACACATGGTCAGAAAAAAGGCTGTCAAACTTCTAATAGTGTGAACACGTACCTGCTGCAATGCTCCAGGAGCGGGATCCCAAAAATGATTAATAGAAAAAAGAGAGGGGTCGCTCACTGGTCTATTCGGGTGCTCTGAAGAAAAGAGTAATCTCAATAGCAAAAAGAACTTCGGCACTCCATACATGAAAATATAAGAAATATTGTATCTAGACTATTGTCACTTTGAAAAATGAAGGTTTTTTGCGCATAATTTGGCCAATTTATGTGTGCCCATCAACCACAACAAGGTCACCTTCGTATGATGGGAAACTACGCTATGCTACCACTGGATATGCCACTCTTGGGCTGTAAGCCTGTATGGACAATATGTCTCTGCTTGGGCTTTTAACCTACAATGTATGGGCTGGTAGAGCTAGTTAAAACCACCTGTGACTGAATGGGAGGGACACATGGTCAGAAAAAAGGCTGTCAAACTTCTAATAGTGTGAACACGTACCTGCTGCAATGCTCCAGGAGCGGGATCCCAAAAATGATTAATAGAAAAAAGAGAGGGGTCGCTCACTGGTCTATTCGGGTGCTCTGAAGAAAAGAGTAATCTCAATAGCAAAAAGAACTTCGGCACTCCATACATGAAAATATAAGAAATATTGTATCTAGACTAATGTCACTTTGAAAAATGAAGGTTTTTTGCGCATAATTTGGCCAATTTATGTGTGCCCATCAACCACGACAAGGTCACCTTCGTATGATGGGAAACTACGCTATGCTACCACTGGATATGCCACTCTTGGGCTGTAAGCCTATATGGACAATATGTCTCTGCTTGGGCTTTTAACCTACAATGTATGGGCTGGTAGAGCTAGTTAAAACCACCTGTGACTGAATGGGAGGGACACATGGTCAGAAAAAAGGCTGTCAAACTTCTAATAGTGTGAACACGTACCTGCTGCAATGCTCCAGGAGCGGGATCCCAAAAATGATTAATAGAAAAAAGAGAGGGGTCGCTCACTGGTCTATTCGGGTGCTCTGAAGAAAAGAGTAATCTCAATAGCAAAAAGAACTTCGGCACTCCATACATGAAAATATAAGAAATATTTTTGGGATCCCGCTCCTGGAGCATTGCAGCAGGTACGTGTTCACACTATTAGAAGTTTGACAGCCTTTTTTCTGACCATGTGTCCCTCCCATTCAGTCACAGGTGGTTTTAACTAGCTCTACCAGCCCATACATTGTAGGTTAAAAGCCCAAGCAGAGACATATTGTCCATACAGGCTTACAGCCCAAGAGTGGCATATCCAGTGGTAGCATAGCGTAGTTTCCCATCATACGAAGGTGACCTTGTCATGGTTGATGGGCACACATAAATTGGCCAAATTATGCGTAAAAAACCTTCATTTTTCAAAGTGACATTAGTCTAGATACAATATTTCTTATATTTTCATGTATGGAGTGCCGAAGTTCTTTTTGCTATTGAGATTACTCTTTTCTTCAGAGCACCCGAATAGACCAGTGAGCGACCCCTCTCTTTTTTCTATTAATCATTTTTGGGATCCCGCTCCTGGAGCATTGCAGCAGGTACGTGTTCACACTATTAGAAGTTTGACAGCCTTTTTTCTGACCATGTGTCCCTCCCATTCAGTCACAGGTGGTTTTAACTAGCTCTACCAGCCCATACATTGTAGGTTAAAAGCCCAAGCAGAGACATATTGTCCATATAGGCTTACAGCCCAAGAGTGGCATATCCAGTGGTAGCATAGCGTAGTTTCCCATCATACGAAGGTGACCTTGTCGTGGTTGATGGGCACACATAAATTGGCCAAATTATGCGCAAAAAACCTTCATTTTTCAAAGTGACATTAGTCTAGATACAATATTTCTTATATTTTCATGTATGGAGTGCCGAAGTTCTTTTTGCTATTGAGATTACTCTTTTCTTCAGAGCACCCGAATAGACCAGTGAGCGACCCCTCTCTTTTTTCTATTAATCATTTTTGGGATCCCGCTCCTGGAGCATTGCAGCAGGTACGTGTTCACACTATTAGAAGTTTGACAGCCTTTTTTCTGACCATGTGTCCCTCCCATTCAGTCACAGGTGGTTTTAACTAGCTCTACCAGCCCATACATTGTAGGTTAAAAGCCCAAGCAGAGACATATTGTCCATACAGGCTTACAGCCCAAGAGTGGCATATCCAGTGGTAGCGTAGCGTAGTTTCCCATCATACGAAGGTGACCTTGTCGTGGTTGATGGGCACACATAAATTGGCCAAATTATGCGCAAAAAACCTTCATTTTTTCAAAGTGACATTAGTCTAGATACAATATTTCTTATATTTTCATGTATGGAGTGCCGAAGTTCTTTTTGCTATTGAGATTACTCTTTTCTTCAGAGCACCCGAATAGACCAGTCCTGTGGTACAGACCCTGTTATTATGGAATCTTTAAAGATTAAAAATAATGGTCTATCTATGACGTTACTTAATTCCTGCAGTACTCGTGGGTATATCCCATCCGGGCCCGGGGATTTGTCAACTTTAGTGATTTTTAGATGCCGCCAGACTTCCTGCTGGGTTAAGCAAGTGACATTTAATGGAGAATTTTTGTCATCACTAATCATGTTTTCTGTCATGCGATTTTCTTGTGTAAATACTGTTGAAAAAAAATCATTTAGCATATTGGCTTTTTCCTCATCCTCATCCACCATTTCACCCAGACTATTTTTAAGGGGGCCAACGCTATCATTTTTTAGTTTTTTACTATTTATGTAGTTAAAGAATATTTTGAGATTATTTTTACTTTCTCTGGCAATGTGTCTCTCTGTCTCAATCTTTGCTGCCTTGATTTGGTTTTTACAGAATTTATTTAATTTTCTGTATTGAATTAATGCCTCATCACTACCGACTGTTATGATCTGCAACATGTACTAAGGAAAGATAAGGGAAAACTGTCCCTACAGTAAAACTAAGCTGAATCCCTACGATGTAGCGGACTGCCTGTTCCTAGCGAACAGACCCGCCTAAGTCCTCGGCTAGTCTGAACGAGGACCTATAGCATAAGGGGAGGGGTCCCTAAAAGAACTAATGACTGGGACAAAAAATGGGACACCTCCTAAACAGAGAAATTGTTACAGAACACAAAAAGACAAACAGACAAAAAAGTACTAGAGGTCCCAGAAGGACCAAACGAACTGACAGAGAAAGGCACAGAAGCACCTGGCTAGAAAAACAGTCAAACACTGAAGTCCAGCACAGCCAAAAGGGCGGAGCTGGAATATAAAGGCCGATGGTCACGTGACCACAAAACACAAGAAGGAAAAAACAAACAGGAGGGTTCTAACAGTACCCCCTCTTTTATGAGGATCCTCCGGATCCTCCTGGCCCAGGCCTCCTGTGGAAAGCTTTAACAAGCCTAGGAGCAGAGACCTCATCCGTCCTTACCCAGGAGTTGTCTTCGGGACCGAAACCCTTCCAGGAGATAAGATACTGTAATCTCCCTCTATGCCATCTAGAATTCAAGATACGAGAAATTTCATATTCGCCGTCTTCCACCACAGGAGGAACTGAGACAGTGGCATCCCTATCTGATACATCAGCCTTTTTCAACAAGGAAACATGAAACAAAGGATTAATCTTCCAGTAAGTAGGGACATCCAACCTAACAGCAGACGGGTTAACAATCTGAAGCACTTTAAATGGACCCACAAACTTAGGACCCAGTTTTTTAGAGGGAATCCTCAACCGCAGGTTCTTTGAGGACAACCAAACCATGTCACCCACCGTAAACAAAACCTCCTTACGTTTCCTGTCAAAATACTTCTTGGACTTTGTTAGCCTCTTGAAGGTTGCAACGTACATTAGTCCAAACTCTCTCCAAATCACCGGAAAAATTCTCCTCCTTCGGCACCGCCGACCCCAATTTGGAGAACGAACCAAAAGACGGATGTCTCCCAGTACTACAAGAAAAAGGAGAACACCCTGCAGAGGAGGATGCATGATTGTTAAGAGCAAATTCTGCGAGAGGCAGAAACTCAGACCACCCCTCTTGATTGTCCGCCACAAAACCACGCAAAAACTGTTCAACATCCTGGTTCTTTGTTTCAGTCTGTCCATTAGACTCAGGATGATACCCAGACGAAAATGACAAATGGACTCTCTATCAGAAACAATATCCGTGGGAACGCCATGGAGCTTGACAATCTCCTTAACAAATGCCTTAGCGAGTGTCTTGGAACAGGGCAACTTAATGAATGGAACCAAATGACACATATTACTAAAACGGTCCACGACCACCCAGATGACAGTAAAACCCTCGGACACAGGAAGATCAGTAATAAAATCCATTGTGAGATGCGTCCAAGGCACACTAGGAACCTCCAGATGGCAAAGCAACCCCGCAGCAGGAGTATGTGAAGCCTTTGACCTAGCACACACAGTACATTGAGGCACCCACTAGATGACTTCCTTCTGCCATCCAGGCCACCAAAAACTGTGACTGATAAGTCTCTTAGTCTCCGAAATTCCTGGATGATCTGCCAGCCAAGACTCATGACACTCCACAAACAAATCTCTCCTAAAGGCTCTAGGCAAGTCTCTTAGTCTCCGAAATTCCTGGATGACCTGCCAACCGAGACTCATGACACTCCACAAACAAATCTCTCCTAAAGGCTCTGGGCACGAACAACCTCCCATGGGGAGTGTTAGATGGAGAATCATCTTGAGCTTTCAGAATCCCATTCTCCAAAACGGAGTCCAATGCCGCCACCACAACTCCTTTCTGTAAAATGCTCTCCTCCTCCTCGGCACCGACCATAGGAGAGAAGCTGCGAGATAAAGCATCAGCTTTAACGTTCTTAGTACCAGGGAAATAGGTAACAGAAAAATGAAACCGAGAAAAAAAAAGTGCCCACCTAGCTTGACGGGCATTCAAGCGATTGGCAGCATCCAGATAGATCAAATTCTTATGATCTGTGAAAACCTGAATATGAAATCCAGCACCTTGCAAAAAATGACACCAATGTTCAAACGCAAGTTTAATAGCCAGCAACTCCCGATTTCCAACATCATAATTCAGTTTGGTTTCCGAAATTTTTTTCGAAAAGAAGGCACAAGGATGTACTCCATCTTTGTTCTCCTGAGACAAAACTGCTCCGACCTCCACCGATTAAGCATCGACCTCGACCAAAAAAGGCTTAGTCTCATCAGGCTGCATAAGGATAGGGGCAGAACTGAACCTCTCTTTGAGATACTCAAACGCTTCAATGGCCTCAGTAGTCCACTGGACTGTATTCGCTCCTTTCCTGGTGAGATTGGTCAGAGGCTTAACAATTGCAGAAAAATTCTTAATGAAATTCCTATAATAATTGGCAAAACCCAAAAATCTCTGTATAGATTTCAAACCAATAGGCCTAAGCCGTTCCTGCACAGCCTGAACCTTCACCGGGTCCATCTCAAAGCCCTCACTGGAGACAATGTAGCCCAAAAAACGAATTTTCTGCACAGCGAACTCACATTTCTCCAGCTTAGCAAGGAGTGAATTATCACTCAATAACTGCAAAACTTCACGTACACTCTGCCAATGGGACTCTAGATCTGGTGAATAAATCAAAATGTCATCCAAATACACAACCACATCCTTACCAATCAAAGGTCTCAGGATGTCATTAATAAGGTTCTGAAAAAATGCAGGTGCATTGGTAAGACCAAAAGGCATCACCAGATTCTCAAAATGACCTACCAGAGTGTTGAAAGCAGTTTTCCATTCATCACCCTCCTTCACTCGTAACAAATTGTTTGCACCCTGGAGATCAATTTTAGAGAACCACTTGGCCCCACCAACTGGTTAAACAAGTCAGGAATTAACGGGAATGGGTAGGAATTGCGTACGGTAATCTTATTAATTTCCCGAAAATCCAGACATGGATGTAAACCCCTGTCCTTTTTTTTAACAAAGAAAAATCCAACTGCCACAGGCGACTTAGAAGGTCTAATGTGACCTGCAGCCAGGCTAGTCTGTATGTACTCCTCCAAGGCCTTTCTTTCAGGGATAGTCAGATTAAACAAGCGACTCTTGGGAAGAGTAGTTCCAGGAACAAACTCAATGGTGCAATCATAATCCCTATGAGGAGGTAAAACTTGCGATTCCTACTCTGAAAAAACCCTCCAAAAATCTTGAATAGGTACAGGTAATTTCCCTTTTTCCACAGCCGCAATGCGACCATTACAACATTTATCATAGCACTTCAGACTCCAAGACTTAATCACATTAGTAGACCAGTCCAGCAAAGGATTGTGCAGTTTTAACCAAGGCAATCCTAGAATGACCGGAGAGGGTAAAGTATCTAATACACCAAGTCCAAAATTTCTTGGTGAACTCCATTGATAGTGAGGGGAAATGCAGCAACCTTGTGAGTAATACATTTCAAGGGAGTGTTATAAATTGCAATCACAGAAATAGGTGATGACAAAAGTTTGGATTTCAATTTAAGGTTTTCCAAAAACCCTTTATCAATCACATTAAGTGTTGAACCACAATCCACAAATACCTGAAATTCAATCAAATTTTCCTATAAAGTAGTACTCCCAGAAAGAAATACTCCTGCAGAGCATAAACAAGCTATATGGGCGTAACTGAACTTTTTTTTTTCTTTACTTAAACGAAGCTCAGAATACTTAATCAAATGGTCAGCTTTACCACAATAAAGACACAATCCCTCAGCAAACCTCCGATCTCTTTCCTGAGAGGAGCAGATTTTCTGGGGACTAGGACCTGGCATTACAGGAGTCTTTACCTCATTCCGTCTAAATCTCAGTCTCTATCCACACGAACAGCTAATTACATGGCATCCTGCCAAGTCTCAGGTGCGGGGAATGCAATTAGCAAATCCTTAACCCTTTCACTCAGACCAGCAAGAAATAGACATTTCAGAGCTGGATCATTCCATTTAACTTCTGAGGCCAATCTTCTGAAGTGTGTGCAATAATTTTCAACATCACCTGACACCTGATTCAAACACCTGAGGTCTGCCTCAGCAGATGAGATTCGATCAGGATCGTCATATAATAGCCCCATAGCAGAAAAAAATTCTTCTACAGACCTTAAACATGGATCATTAGGTTGGAGAGAACAGGCCCACCCCTGTTGTTTCTTTGCGCAAAAGTGACATAATAAAACCAATGCGCTGTGATTCATTCCCAGAGGACCTTGCTCTCAAACGAAAATATAACAAACAAGCATTTTTAAAGGAAAAAAAATCTTGCTGTTTACCATAAAAAACATCAGGCAGTCCTACCTTGGGTTCCACAAAATGCGCTTCAGAACAGCCACTCACGTGTTGCTGGAGCTTGGCCACCTCCAGAGACAATCTCTGCAGGCGTTGAGCCAAATCCTGGACGGAAACTATACTGATCCCCGAATTTCTTTCCTTTTAGTTTTTTTGGGCTGAACTTACTGTTATGATCTGCAACATGTACTAAGGAAAGCTAACGGAAAATTGTCCCTACAGTAAAACTAAGCTGAATCCTTACGATGTAGCGGGCTGCCTGTTCCTAGCGAACAGACCCGCCTAAGTCCTTGGCTAGTCTGAATGAAGACCTATAGCATAAGGGGAGGGGTCCCTAAAAGAACTAAGGACTGGGACAAAAAATGGGACACCTCCTAAATAGAGAAGTTGTTGCAGAACACAAAAAGACAAACAGACAAGAAAGTGCAAGAGGTCCCAGAAGGACCAAACAAACTGACAGAGAAAGGCACAGAAGCACCTGACTAGACAAACAGTCAAACACTGAAGTCCAGCACAGCCAAAAGGGCAGAGCTGGAATATAAAGGCAGATGGTCACATGAGCGCAAAACACAAGATGGAAAAAACAAACAGGATAGTTCTAACACCTACTTGCTTTAGTTCTCTAAATGCTTTATTTTTGTCACTTATTTCACCCCTTACAGCTCTATTTAGCCATAGTGGTTTCCTCCTATTTCTAGCATGTTTATTCCCATAGGGTATATATTGTGCACAGGTCCTATTCAGGATGCTAATAAATGTCTCCCATTTGCTTTGTGTAGTTTTATGTCTCAGGATATCGTCCCAGTTTATTGCACTAAGATCATCTCTCAACCATTGGAAATTTGCCTTCCTGAAGTTTAGTGTCCTTGTAACCCCTCTACTACACATCTTATTAAAGGATACATGAAAACTTATTATTTTGTGATCAATATTACCCAAGTGACCCTCAACTCGTATATTTGATATGCAGTCTGGCCTGTTGTTTAATATTAGGTCTAGCAGTGCCCCCCTTCTTGTTGGGTCCTGCACCAGTTGTGAAAGTCTCTCATAGTTGTCAAAAACCTATTACCTTTGCTTGCACTACAGGTTTCCGTTCCCCAATGTATTTCAGGGTAGTTGAAGTCCCCCAGAATAATGATTTCTCCTTGAGTCGCTGCTTCATCTATTTGCTTTATGAGGATATTCTCCGCTGCTTCCATTATTTTTGGAGACTTATAGCAAACCTCTATCAGTAATTTATTATTTTTCCCCCCTCCCCTTATCTACACCCACAGGGACTCTACGTTTTCATTAGATTCACATATATTCTCACGCAAGATGGGTTTTAAGGATGATTTTACATATAAACACACACCCCCCCTCGCTTGTTTGTATGGTCATTTCTGAACAGACTATAGCCCTGTAAATTAACTGACCAGTCATGGCTCTCGTCCAGCCATGTCTCAGATATCCCCACCATGTCATAATTATTTTCCAACAAAATTAATTCTAATTCCTCCATTTTGTTGGCGAGGCTTCTGGCATTAGTGTACATGTATTTTATGCATCTCTCTGTACCTCTATTCCTTCTTACTATATTGACTGTTCTAACCCCACCCCCAATGTCTTTATATGTGCCCAGGTCACTATCTACACTATCTTCCCCACCTATAAAATGAATACCCTCCTCCCCAATCACTAGCTTAAACACTCCTCCAACCTTTCTCCCCCAGCGAAGCTGCACCCTCCCCATTGAGGTGCAGCTCGTCTCTAGCGTAGAATCTGTAGCCAACTGAGAAGTCAGCCTAGTTCTCCAGGAACCCAAACCCCTCCTTCCTACACCAGTTCTTGAGCCACTTATTTATCTCCCTAATCTCCCATTGCCTCTCTGGCGTGGCACGTGGTACAGGTAGTATTTCAGAGAATACCACCTTGGAGGTCCTAGCTTTAAGCTTGCAGCCTAATTCCCTGAAATTATCTTTAAGGACCTTCCACCTACCTCTAACTTTGTCATTTGTGCCAATGTGCACCATGACCGCTGGGTCCTCACCAGCCCCTCCCATTAATCTGTCAACCCGATCAGCGATGTGCCGGACTCGAGCGCCAGGTAGGCAGCACACTGTTCGACGATCCCTGTCTTTGTGACAGATTGCCCTATCTGTTCCCCTAATAATTGAGTCCCCCACTACCAGCACCTGCCTTGCTTGCCCTGCTCTCTTATCTCCCCCCTTACTGGAGCTAACACTCCTCCGGCTTTCAGAGGACATGCCTTGCTGCAGCAGTACTACCCCTGTACTGACACCCCCCTCATCTGCCAACTTTGCAAACTTATTGGGGTGTGCCAGATCAGGACTAGCCTCCCTGGCACTCTTCCCTCTACCCCACCTTCTAACTGTCACCCAGCTAGCTGCCTCACTGTCCTGCAGCTCCCTACTACCACCCTCCCCCACATCTACCCCAGTGAGCAGCTCCTCAGTGAGCAGCAGACTCCTTTCCATATTGTCAATGGATCTCAGTGTTGCCAGCTGCTCATTTAGATCCAGTACCTGGGCTTCCAAATGCACAATGTGCACACATCTAGCACAGCAGTATGCATCCACGACCGGCCTTTCAAGGATTTCATATGACTCACCCCCTGGGCCAGTGCTGCAGTGCGGCGCGCGTGCGCGCGGGGGATACCCGGAGCCGGATCCGATGGGGGTAGTAGTCTTCGTGTGGCGGTGACCCGGTCCGCGCCCAGGGTGGTCAAACTAAGTGGCAGTTATTGGTATGATGGTATTAGTGTCCGACTACGCCACCCGTTGAATGCGGTTATGAAACCGCCGCTGCAGGGCAGACCGCTGAGGCCGGTGGTATAGGTGTGCAGCAATGTTGATATAACCCCCAACGGGAGAGGTATGGCCTCAGGGCAGCGGATGTGGGTGATGTTGGGAGTGATGGTGTGGATGTCCCAGCACTAACGGTGCGACAAGGAAGCACGGAGACGCGAGGGTACAGTTCAGGGCCTTTACTGATGGTACAAGGCAAATTCCCCCGGGAGTACTGGCTAGTAGTTGGGGCCTGGTTAGTCTGCGAGTAAGCCGGAGTTCCCCTGGCCAGGTGGAGTTGTAGGCCTTCCCGTTAGTCTGTACCCTTCCTGGCTACCCTGCTTTCGGCGGTTACAAGTAGCCCACGTCCCTGGGTATACCGTGTGGTGCTCACCCGTATGGCTGGTGACCTGGGGCCTCCTGTTAGCCTCCGCTCCGGGATGGCGGTGCTGGTCCCTTCGTTGTGACTGAGCCTCCGGGCTTTTATGGCCAGAGGACCTGGAATCCCCTGCCGGATGGATTCTGCTGCTGGGTATATCTTAGTCCCCACAGCCTCGGACTCCTGTGTCCGGTTTTAGTACCTTCTCCCAGGGCGAGCTCTGCACAGCTCCAGCCCCTGGCGCTTCTCCTTGGCTCCTACAGAGCTCCTGATGTCTATCTGTCCCTGTTTCTGCGTGTCCAGACCAGACTCCGTCTCTGTCTGGAACTCCTCTCTCTAACCCTGCCTCAGCCCCAGTTTATGTAGGGGAAGTTCTTCCCCTCCCAGGACTGGGCAGGAGGTGTGGCATGCTTAGGATTCCTGCCCAGGAGACCTCCCACCTGCTCACAGACGTAATACTGCTATTACTGTGGAAACCAGACCCCTGGGGTGCCACATTCCCCCCTAGTGAAATTTAGTACTCCCGGACTAAACATATTTTTTTTTTTTCAAAACATAACAGGGTATAAACAATAACAATTAAATACATGAGATGGTCACGGCGTGTCCGTAACCGGGAAGCAATAAGGGTGTCCATTTCACCAAAGAACAGGGAGCCGTAACCAGGTAGGGGTCTGTCCTGCCCCGAGTCTTTAACAGTCTTTAGTCCATTCCTGGGTTACACTCCAAACATATTTACAACAGAGTTCCGGTTACTCACTGTCCATAACCTGTCAGTCCATATAAAGAAATCTGTAACTGAAAAACATAATTAGCAACGGCTACAACAAAACAGGTAAACATAAAATAGTTAAAGCAACTAGCCAACTTAGATTCTCCAACGTACGGGCATCTGGCCTCTGGTAACCCTAGTGGACCTACGGAGCTCACTAACTGGTCCTGCACTACAGGGTGTAGGAGGTGTTATGGGCAGGCTGGGCAGCTTTCTGCGCACTCTTTGGCTCACTAGGGGCACGGCAGGCTCACTACTAGCAGAGGGTTGATCCTCCTGTACTGCTGGCGTGGACTCTTCTGCCTCTTGGGTCGGCTGCTCTTCCAGCTCTACTGGTTCCTCTGTAGGCACTTGCGGGACCGGCTGGAGAAAGGTGAGGACGGGTACCACGACAGCACCGTTTACTTGTGTCCAAGACCGGGGGAAGTCTCCGAGTACAGTCCTGATCATTTCTTCCCTTTCCTCTGCGGGTCGAGGGTTTTCTTGATCTTCCTCTTCAGGGTTTTGCAGCTGCTCGGGACACTTCTTCAGGTGGTCTCTGGAGACAACGGCTGTGGTTTCTCCTCCATCCTTACTGATCACGCAAATCTTTGGGTTCTCATGGCTTGATGGCAGTACGGTGTACGGGTCCTTCTCCCACTGGTCGTCCAACTTGTGGAGCCGTCTTTTCCTCTTCAAGACCTGCTCTCCAGGTACCAGGGGAACAGCGGGAGCATACTGATTATAAGCCCTCTCTTGCCTTTCTCTAGCTTGAGACAGACTTCGCTCCACGCTCTCCTGCACTTTCCGATACTGCTGCTGCCGTCCTGTATCCCAGTCTGCCTCTGGCGAGGTGTCCTCGGGCGTCAGGACTCCCATATCCAGGTCGATAGGCAGCTTACCAGGCCTCGCTCTCATTAGGTAAGCCGGGGTACAGTTGGTAGAACCTACAGGGATGTGGTTGTATAGGTCCACCAGATCAGGCAGCTTCTCAGGCCACAGACTGCGTTCTTCCAGGGGCAATGTTTTCAGGAGGTCTATCACCACCTGGTTCATCTTCTCGCAGAGTCCATTAGTCTGTGGGTGATAGGGCGTTGTTCTTATCTTCGTGCAGCCATACAGGTTGAAGAACTCCTGGAAGACTTCCGCTTCGAAGGCTGGCCCTTGGTCTGTCAGCACTTGGTCCGGGTACCCGTGTGGACGGCAGAAGTGCTGCTGGAAGGCTCTAGCTGCTGTTTGAGCCGTTAAGTCCTTGACCGGGACCACCACCAGGAACCGGGAGTAATGATCTACGATTGTGAGGGCGTAGACATACCCAGATCTGCTTGGAGCCAGTTTCACATGGTCCAGGGCTGCCAGTTCCAGTGGCTGTCGGGTGATGATGGGCTGCAAGGGAGTCTTCTGGCTGGCACGGTCCTTCCTTCTTAGGTGGCACGGTCCACAGTCTCTGCACCACCTCTCGATGGCTCCTCTCATGCCTACCCAGTAGAACCATTCACGCAATAAGAACTCCAGCTTCTTCCACCCGAAATGTCCTGCTCCGTTGTGGTACGCCTCCAGAATCATAGCCGCGTCTCGTCTGGGGACCACTACCTGCCAGGTCAACTCATGTGTTCGAGAGTTAACCATTCTCCGGCACAACTTCTCCCTGTAGAGGAACAGCCTACTTTTCTCCTTCCACAGTTGCTTAGTCTCCTCTGGGGCGTCTGGGTCCAGACTGGCATCGGCTTGGGTCAGCATTTCCTTCACCAGACGGACTGCAGGATCACTATCTTGCGTCTCCGCCCAGTTGTAGTGGGGCAAGGGATTGAACGTCGCGGAGCGTCTGTCCTTCACACGGTGGGAATACAGGGTAATCCCATGACGGTGGAACGCAGGGAGCTCAACTTCTTCCAGATCTTCTGGATCTTCCCCTACGTCCGGTAAGTTCGGCATTCTAGACAGGGCATCCGTGTTGGCATTTGAGCGTCCTGCCCGGTATTTGATGGTGAATTCAAAGTTGGACAGGCGAGCCATCCATCTCTGTTCCAGAGCACCGAGCCTTGCAGTGTCCAGGTGTGTCAACGGGTTGTTATCCGTGTACACGATGAATTTGGAGGAGGCAAGGTAATGCTTGAAACGTTCGGTCACTGCCCACACTACTGCCAGGAACTCCAGCTTGAATGAGCTATAATTCTCAGGGTTCCTCTCGGTGGGTCGTAGCTTTCGGCTAGCGTAAGCGATTACTCGTTCTTTTCCTTGCTGGATCTGGGACAGCACGGCTCCTAGCCCGATGTTACTTGCGTCTGTGTGGAGGATAAAGGGCTGGCTGTAGTCTGGATATGCCAGGATTTCATCCCCCGTGAGGGCCATCTTCAGCTGGCAAAAGGACTCCTCTTCCAGCTTTTCCCACCTGAAGGGCGGCTTCTGGTTTTTGGCTTTTCGAGATTGACCTATCAGGAGGTCCTGCATAGGAGCTGCCATTTTGGTGAAACCGGGAATGAATCTTCGGTAGTAGCCTACCAACCCGAGGAACTGCCGCACTTCCTTTATGCTGGAGGGTCTTGGCCAGTCCTTAATCACGGTGATCTTATCAGGGTCAGGAGCCACTCCGTCAGCACTCACCACGTGTCCCAGGTATTGCACCTTTGGTTTCAGGAGGTGACACTTGGAGGGTTTCACCTTTAGGCCGTAGTTTGCCAGAGCTTCGAACACTTCTGCCAGGTGTTTCAGGTGGTCCTCGTAGGTCTTGGAATAGACGATGACATCGTCCAGGTATAACAGGACCGTCTCGAAGTTCCGGTGTCCCAGATAGCATTCCATCAACCGTTGGAAGGTTCCTGGTGCGTTGCAGAGCCCGAACGGCATACAGTTAAATTTGCTGAGACCCATCGGGGTGGTGAATGCGGTCTTCTCTCGGTCTGCCTCTGCTACAGGAACCTGCCAGTACCCGCTAGTGAGATCCAAAGTAGAGAAGAAGTTAGCAGATTTTAATGCAGCTAAGGACTCTTCTATCCTTGGTAACGGGTACGCATCTTTGTGTGTGATACGGTTGACCTTCCTGTAGTCTACACACATTCTCATAGTGTTGTCCTTCTTTTTCACTAAGACTAGTGGAGCTGCCCAGGGGCTACAGCTGTCCCTGATTACCCCAGCCTCCTTCATGTCTCTAAGCATCCCCTTGGCGTGTTGGTAGTGTGCAGGGGGTACGGGTCGGTATCTCTCCTTTATGGGAGGATGGTCTCCCGTGGGGATGTGGTGTTCTACCCCCTTTACTCGCCCGAAGTCTAACGGGTGTTTACTAAACACTCTCTCGTACTCTTGAACCACCCGATAGACTCCTTGTTTCTGGTGTGAGGGAGTGGAGTCAGTACCCAGATGTAGTTGCTGACACCAGTCCTCCACTGGTTTCTTAGAGCCGTTACCTTCCTCTGGTTGAGATGGAGGCAAGGGTTCCACGGCCTGTACAGAATTCTGGTTTATGGTGAACAATTTAGCTAGCGTGGCATACCGGGGCAGGTGTACTTCTCTCTCACCGATATTTATGATGCGAACGGGCACCCTCCCATGGCGTACATCGACCACCCCCCGTGCTGTCAAAATGGTGGGCCTACTGTCTGAGTAGACGGGTTCTACCATTGCTTGGTAGTCTCTACCTCTTAGACCAATAGCTGCCCGGCACCAAATCATCATCTCACTTTTTGGGGGCATGGCAATAGGGAACGGGTCACACATTCTCACGCTACCTATCTCACCACCAGATAGTTCCACCTGTTGCCGCTTCATCAGTGCCCGGATCTCTTTTTGGAGCACACGCTGCTGGCCGGAACTGGCGTTCTTGGCAACCTGCTGTAAAATGAGAATCACCTCTGCAAGACAATTTTCAATTACATTGGTTCCCAGGGTGATTCTAGGGTGACTCTCATGACGGTCTATGTCCACTATAATCAGTCCTTGTGCCGCCAGTTCGACTTTACCGATTTTAATGGTCACCTCCTTGAATCCCACCTGCGGCACGGGCTGACCATTGCTGGCGATGATACTCAGGTCGTCGTCTGGGTAGTGGGTTATGTCCGAATCATTCCAGTACTGCTTGAAGAGCACGTACGGGATGGTGGTGACCTGTGACCCAGTGTCTAGTAGGGCACTCATAGGAATGCCATCCAGTACCACAGGCAAGATTGGACGTCCCCCTACGTATTTATCACGCCAGTTTGATGGGCCTGATGGTCTTATGCCTGGGGGTTGGCCCTCTACCCCAGGTTGTGCCCGTTTAAATGACAGTACCTTGCCACATGTCCGGGTTGATTGCAGCGGCGGCAAATAAGTCGTCCGTCCTCGTTGTATCGATCGCTGGGTCTTCCTCTGGCCGGTGGGGTCCTCCTTGGTCGGCGCCACGGGATGTCCTCCGGTCCGGATGCCAGCTCGATCTTCCCTGCAGTAGAAACCTGTAAAGACTGCACAGTTCGGGTTAGCGCGGCAACGCTTTTAGTTAGCTCTTGGACCTGATGGTGCAGGTCTGTAGCCGGGTCACTGTTTAAAGCCTGCGCATCAGCTCCCACAGGCCCTGCAGACAAGGGCGCCGTCTCCTGGTGATAAGTGATAGCAGGGCGCCTGTGGGTCACAGCACCACCTGGTGCCGGTTCTCGGAGCACCCGGATGGCTCTGTCCTTGAACTGTGCAAAGTCCAGGTCAGGGTCCTGTAAGGCCATCGCCCGCAACTGGGTTCGGTGGGCATTGCACAGTAGACCCTCAATGAATTGTTCAGTCAACAGCTTATCTTCATTTCCCACGCTGTCAGGGTCTGCCTGCTTAATGGCTCTCAGGGCCTCTTGTAGGTTTAGAGCATAGTCTCTTATACTCTCATGTGCCCGTTGTTTGCACCCATAAAATCTTAGTTTTATTTCGGCTGAGGTGCGGGTGTCAAATGTGTCTTTCAGCCGGGTTAGTATGTCTCTGACAGTACTCTTCCTCCCAGGTGGCCAGGACTTTACCTCCCTTTGGGCTGCCCCGATTAATTGGGCCACCAGGATGCTCACTTTTTGCGCCTCCGTGAGGGGATACACCTGGAAGAGGCTATCCAGCCTTTCTCTGAAGTCATTTAGGGTATGTGACTCCCCTGAGTACTGGGGTAGCCAGGCTGCCCCCGGGATATAGGGCATGGTGAAAGGCATGACCGCAGCAGCGGTGGCGCTGGCGGCGGCTGTGGCGGTGAAGCTCTCCTCCGTATCCGACATCCTCCTCCCCCCTAGTGGACCGTGGCCTACCTTGCGATGATCCTCTTCCGTAGGCCGCGGCTCCGCAGTGGATCGTCAGGGTTGAGGACCTTCCGTCGCGCTCCTGTGACGTCGGCGTCTGCTGGGCTCCTTCCAGGACCTTACGCAACGTCTGGACGTGAGGCGGGGCTTCAGTTCTCGCGGGCTTTCGGAGTCCACGCCCCTCTTCTTCCCGCGCGGCGCCCTCAGGATGGCGTCCAATGGCGGGAAAACTCCACGGATGGCAGGAAGAAGGCAGAAGATGGCGTCGGATGGCGGGAATCGGCTCCAGATGGCGGGAAACGACTCCGGACGGCGGGAAACTTCACCACAGGTAAGTATAAAAGTCTCTTTTTTTCAGGCACGCAGTACCCGGTGGTTGCGGGCACGTAATCCTGCCGACTACGCCAAAGTTGACTCACCCCCTGGGCCAGTGCTGTAGTGCGGCGCGCGTGCACGCGGGGGATACCCGGAGCCGGATCCGATGGGGGTAGTAGTCTTCGTGTGGCGGTGACCCGGTCCGTGCCCAGGGTGGTCAAACTAAGTGGCAGTTATTGGTATGATGGTATTAGTGTCCGACTACGCCACCCGTTGAATGCGGTTATGAAACCGCCGCTGCAGGGCAGACCGCTGAGGCCGGTGGTATAGGTGTGCAGCAATGTTGATATAACCCCCAACGGGAGAGGTATGGCCTCAGGGCAGCGGATGTGGGTGATGTTGGGAGTGATGGTGTGGATGTCCCAGCACTAACGGTGCGACAAGGAAGCACGGAGACGCGAGGGTACAGTTCAGGGCCTTTACTGATGGTACAAGGCAAATTCCCCCGGGAGTACTGGCTAGTAGTTGGGGCCTGGTTAGTCTGCGAGTAAGCCGGAGTTCCCCTGTCCAGGTGGAGTTGTAGGCCTTCCCATTAGTCTGTACCCTTCCTGGCTACCCTGCTTTCGGCGGTTACAAGTAGCCCACGTCCCTGGGTATACCGTGTGGTGCTCACCCGTATGGCTGGTGACCTGGGGCCTCCTGTTAGCCTCCGCTCCGGGATGGCGGTGCTGGTCCCTTCGTTGTGACTGAGCCTCCGGGCTTTTATGGCCAGAGGACCTGGAATCCCCTGCCGGATGGATTCTGCTGCTGGGTATATCTTAGTCCCCACAGCCTCGGACTCCTGTGTCCGGTTTTAGTACCTTCTCCCAGGGCGAGCTCTGCACAGCTCCAGCCCCTGGCGCTTCTCCTTGGCTCCTACAGAGCTCCTGATGTCTATCTGTCCCTGTTTCTGCGTGTCCAGACCAGACTCCGTCTCTGTCTGGAACTCCTCTCTCTAACCCTGCCTCAGCCCCAGTTTATGTAGGGGAAGTTCTTCCCCTCCCAGGACTGGGCAGGAGGTGTGGCATGCTTAGGATTCCTGCCCAGGAGACCTCCCACCTGCTCACAGACGTAATACTGCTATTACTGTGGAAACCAGACCCCTGGGGTGCCACACATATATGTGGCAAGATGTACACTGGATAGCATTGTCAATAATGGAGCTCATTTCCTAATGGGGATTGCACTAGATAGAAATGTTAAGTAAAAAGAAATGTAAAGAATTAATAAAATACAGACAGCCATTCAGTCCAAATTCCTCCCTTCCAAACTCCCTGAATCCAAGTCACTGAAAAACAAGTCACTCACTTACTTCCGTTTGCACTTACACTCCAGTCACACTCAGCTCCTTCATACTGGCTAAGGAAGAAGATTTAAAGAGGTTTTTTTTTTCCCCTTTTAGCAGCAATTCAACCCACAGCTCAATGCACTTCCAAAGGACTGGATGCCCCAACCAGCTGCTCCTTATAAACCCTTAATTATGACCCCTCACCCTTAAGTAACACCTTGTGAGTATAGCTACAAGTCAGGATTTAAGTGCAATTTAGTTAACCCTTAAATACACAGGTAGTAAAATAGGAGACTGTAAAACTGTAGAGAGAAAATAGGTTTTAAAAAGCCCAATAAAACTAAACAGGTAGAAAAGCACTCAGCAGGTCACAATTCAACAACTCACAGCAATTCACACAGGTATTTTCTGCAGGATTCCCAAATACCTCTTCACTGAAAAACAAGTCACGCACTTACTTCCGTTTGCACTTACGCTCCGGTCACACTCAGCTTGTTTACACTCGCTAAAGAAGAAGATTTAAAGAGGTTTTTTTTTCCCTTTTTGCAGCAATTCAACCCACAGCTCAATGCACTTCCAAAGGGCATGATATATAATAATGCATAAAAGATAATCAAAGAAGAAATGCTTAGAACTATCTTAGCAATAGATATCATTCTCAACGGACAAACACAACAATAGCAACTTACATGTGATTCCTGTAATAGTTCAAGGAGTTGTCCAGCTGTTCACAAAAAATGTACAGCTTCCCTATGTGACTGCATTGTATAGCATGACATGATATACTGTCGCTAAACGTATAAGGCGTTACTCCTGTGTGTGACCGTATGTAACTGCAACTCCATCTTTCTTTTAGAAACCTCATTGCAAGAAGGATAGTTAAAAACCTAAAAATAAAAATACCAAAAATCAGGTATTCAGAAGCCTCCACCAATAGGTCTAACCAGAAATGAAACGAGAGGTAAAATGAGAATCTGTGACATGTAAATCTGGAATTATAGAGGGTAACACCAGTCACCTGCAGCCTGGAAGCTTCACTGCAGTCAAGAGGGGCACATGAAGCTGGAGACCGTCCATTCAAGTCACACTACTACAGCGAAAGGCCACCTTTGTGTATCATCTTCATTGTAGGCTTTTGATTTTATTTATATTGTTTAGATTACAGTGATGTTTATCCATTACATTTTGTGACAAAAGAGCTGACATTCTATATATATATATGTATATATATATAGATATATATAGATATATATATATATATATATATATATATATATATATATATACATACAGTACAGACAAAAATTTTGGACACACCTTCTCATTTAAAGATTTTTCTGTATTTTCTTGACTATGAAAATTGGACATTCACACTGAAGGCATCAAAACTATGAATTAACACATGTGGAATTATATACTTAACAAAAAAGTGTGAAACAACTGAAAATATGGCTTATATTCTAGGTTCTTCAAAGTAGCCACCTTTTGCTTTGATGACTGCTTTGCACACTCTTGGCATTCTCTTGATGAGCTTCAAGAGGTAGTCACAGGAAATGGTCTCCCAACAATCTCGAAGGAGTTCCCAGAGATGCTTAGCACTTGTTGGCCCTTTTGCCTTCACTCTGCGGTGCAGCTAACCCCAAACCATCTCGATTGGGTTCAGGTCTGGTGACTGTGGAGGCCCGGTCATCTGGCGTAGCACCCCATCACTCTCCTTCTTGGTCAAATAACCCTTACACAGCCTGGAGGTGTGTTAGGGGTCATTGTCCTGTTGATAAATAAATGATGGGCCAACAAAACGCAAACCGGAAGGAATAGCATGCTGCTGCAAGATGCTGTGGTAGCCATGCTGGTTCAGTATGCCTTCAATTTTGAATAAATCCCCAACAGTGTCACCAGCAATGCACCCCCACACACCCACAGTGGCTCTGAGCGAAAGACGCGGACATAAAGTTTGCCTCTGCTCCCGAGTCCACACAAGCTCCTATCTCCACAGTCTTCTGATCAAGAATGACTGAGGAAGGCAACAGAATTTTGGAGGAAACAAATTCATTTTCTTGTGACTCGCCTCCAACAGACACTAGAACTCCCCGTTTAACATGCGGAGAGCGACTGGCGCATCGCCCAGACACCCGAGGGGTGTGGGACAATAGACTGGATTTTATTGACTGTTTGGGAAGACAAAGACCCTCCGTGCGTGACACCTCCATGGGCACAGAAGGGTCGAAATTGCCCGAACCCTCACTCAGAGGCTCTGAGAAGGTTAGAGCAGAACGCTTCTGTAGCTTCTCAGCAGTCACCTCCAGTCGTCTCTCGGCAAACTGAAGGTCAATTCTGGTAGCGAGATTAATCAATGCCTCAGTCGTTACTGGCAGCTCTCGGGTAGCCAATGCATCTTTTACATGGGAGGCCAGACCTCTCCAGAAAATGAGAAT
Organism: Phyllobates terribilis; assembly: GCF_046119375.1. Taxonomy (NCBI): domain Eukaryota; kingdom Metazoa; phylum Chordata; class Amphibia; order Anura; family Dendrobatidae; genus Phyllobates; species Phyllobates terribilis. The sequence continues at coordinate 1,034,616 of NW_027362798.1, read as the reverse complement.
CAGAGCTTTGTCTGGCCAATCCAACTCAGCTGCTAGGGTGCGGAAACTCACCGCATAGTCGCTTACGGACGACGTAGCCTGACTAATAACGAGAATACGCATGGCAGTGTCATTGGTGACCTCAGGACCCAAGAAAACCTGTTTGAGGGCTGTTGCGAAACCGGCTACAGTCTACACAACTGGATCCGACCATTCCCAGAGTGGAGTAGCCCACTCCAGCGCCCGCTCAGAAAGCAAGGAAAATATAAATCCCACCCTAGACCTATCAGTGGGGTACACCTGCGGTTGTAACTCGAAGTGCACCGCACATTGATTGAGAAACCCCTGACAGGTCCGAGCGCTCCCAGAAAACTTACTTGGAAGCGCTAGGCGAGGAGATGGGACAGGGGAGGGTATTAGGGCGGGTACCGTCTGGCCCACAGCCTGAGCGGTCAGAGTCGGAATGTCCAGAGTCGGCGGACATTGTTCTACTCGTTGCAACCGAGACTCCAGCTGCTGGATATGGCGTTGCATCGAGGATGAGCCGTTCTGACTCTGTGCAGTAGCCGTCACACTCAGCCAGACCCTGGCCTAGTCTAATGTTATGCTGGCGTGTCCTTTAATAAAATAAAACTTAAAGGACACATCGGGGGTCCATCGGACTGCAGAGGAGCTGCAGCAGCTGAGTCCCGGAGGAATGTTCAGCTAAGCACAGAGAAAGAAATGAACTAGTGTGTTAAGTGCACACACAAGTAGTAACTAACAAGGTACAATGCTGGGAGTTAGCAACACTCCAAAAATGAAACTAATAAACTTCTGCACTGCAAGATACCGCTGTGCAGAGCAGGAAGGATTTGGCAGCATGAAATGTCTGAGCACTAGGTGGCGGCGTATAGAGCTGCAGATAGCTGCAGGCCTAAAGAGGAGGAGGATCTCGGCAGCACCCAACACATGGGTGTAAAAGTGGCAGTGTGACCACACATACAATGGCGGACCCTGGGATGCTGGATCGGTAGCAAGGACGCCTCCGTGGCGTGGACACCAACCGGTGAACCAACACGGTAGAGCGTGCTGCTCACAGCATTCCCCTAGCCCTAATTGATGACTAGGATGACTAGGGAGCTTTCAGCAGGAACCCTTGACAACGACTCTAATGGTGACCCCCATCACAGTATTATTCTCCAACTGTAATCCCCACACAGTCCTCCATACAGTATAATGGCCTCACATAGTCCTCCATATGGTATAAGGACCCCACATAGTCCTCCATACAGTATAATGGGCACAAAAAGTCCTCCATACAGTATAATGGCCCCACATAGTCCTCCATACAGTATAATGGACCCCACATAGTCCTCCATACAATATAATGGGCCCGACATAGTCCTCCATACAGTATAATGGGCACAAAAAGTCCTCCATACAGTATAATGGGCCCCACATAGTCCTCCATACAGTATAATGGCCCCACATAGTCCTCCATACAGTATAATGGGCCCCACATAGTGCTCAATACAGTATAATGGCCCCACATAGTCCGCCATACAGTATAATGGCCACAAAAAGTGCTCCATACAGTAATTTCCCCACACAGTGCTCCATATAGTGTAATGGCCCCACATAGTCCTCCATACACTGTATTGGCCCCACATAGTGCTCCATACAGTATAATTGCCACAAAAGTGCTTCATACAAGTGTAATGGCCCCACATAGTCCTCCATACAGTCTAATGGCCCCACATAGTCCTCCATATAGTGTAATGGGCCTCACATAGTCCTCCATACAGTGTAATAGGCCCCACATAGTGCTCCATACAGTATAATGGCCCCACATAGTCTGTCATATAGTGTAATGGCCCCACATGATGTTCCATGCTGTATAATGGCCCCACATAGTGCTCCATACAGTATAATGGCCCCACACAGTCCTCCATACAGTGTAATGGGCCCCACATAGTCCTCCATACAGCAAAATGGACCTCACATAGTGCTCCATACAAATGGGCCCCACATAGTCCTCCATACAGTATAATTGCCACAAAAAGTGCTTCATACAGTGTAATGGCCCCACATAGTCCTCCATACAGTATAATGGGCCCCACATAGTCCTCCATACAGTATAATGGCCTCACATAGTCCTCCATACAGAATAATGGGCCCCACATGATGCTCCATACTGTATAATGGTCCCACATAGTGTTCCATACTGTATAATGGCCCCACATGATGCTCCATACTGTATAATGGCCCCACATGATGCTCCATACTGTATAATGGCCCCACATGATGCTCCATACTGTATAATGATCCCAGATGATGCTCCATACAGTATAATAGCCCCATATAGTGCTCCATACTATAAAATGGCCCCACATGATGCTCCATACTTTATAATGGCCCCACATGATGCTCCATACTGTATAATGGCCCCTCATGATGCTCCATACTGTATAATTGCCCCACATGATGCTCCATACTGTATAACGACCCCACATAATGCTCCATACTTTATAATGGCCCCAAATGATGCTCCATACTGTATAATGGCCCCACATGATGCTCCATACTGTATAACGGCCCCACATGATGCTCCATACAGTATAATGGCCCCACATGATGCTCCATACTGTATAATGGCCCCACATAGTGCTCTATACTGTATAAAAGCCCTTAATGATGCTCCATACTGTATAATGGCCCCACATGATGATCCATACTTTATAACTGCCCCACATGATGCTTCATACAGTATAATGGCCCCACATGATGCTCCATACTGTATAATGGCCCATCATGATACTCCATACAGTATAATGGCCCCACATGATGCTCCATACTGTATAACGGCCCCACATGATGCTCCATACAGTATAATGGCCCCACATGATACTCCATACTGTATAATGGCCCCACATAGTGCTCCATACTGTATAAAAGCCCCACATGATGTTCCATATTGTATAATGGCCCCACATAGTGCTCCATACAGTATAATGGCCCCACACAGTCCTCCATACAGTGTAATGGGCCCCACATGATGCTCCAAAGAGTATAATGGACCTCACATAGTGCTCCATACAAATGGGCCCCACATAGTCTTCCATACAGTATAATTGCCACAAAACGTGCTTCATACAGTGTAATGGCCCCACATAGTCCTCCATACAGTATAATGGGCCCCACATAGTACTCCATACAGTGTAATGGGCCCCACGTAGTCCTCCATACAGTTTAATGGCCTCACATAGTCCTCCATACAGAATAATGGGCCCCACATGATGCTCCATACTGTATAATGGCCCCACATGATGCTCCATACTGTATAATGACCCCAGATGATGCTCCATACAGTATAATGGCCCCATACGATGCTCCATACTGTATAATGGCCCCACATGATGCTCCATACAGTATAATGGCCCCACATGATGCTCCATGCTATATAATGACCCCAGATGATGCTCCATACAGTATAATAGCCCCATATAGTGCTCCATACTATATAATGGCCCCACATGATGCTCCATACTGTATAATGGCCCTGCATGATGTTCCATACTGTATAATGACCCCATATGATGCTCCATACTGTATAATAGCCCCATATAGTGCTCCATACTTTATAAAGGCCCCACATGATGCTCCATACTTTATAATGGCCCCACATGATGCTCCATACTGTATAATGGCCCCTCATCATTCTCCATACTGTATAATGGCCCCACATGATGCTCCATACTGTATAACGGCCCCACATGATGCTCAATACAGTATAATGGCCCCACATGATGCTCCATACTGTATAATGGCCCCACATAGTGCTCCATACTGTATAAAAGCCCTTAATGATGCTCCATACTGTATAATGGCCCCACATGATGCTCCATAGTGTATAACGGCCCCACATGATGCTCCATACTTTATAATGGCCCCACATGATGCTCCATACTGTATAATGGCCCCTCATGATGCTCCATACTGTATAATGGCCCCACATGATGCTCCATACTATATAATGACCCCAGATGATGCTCCATACAGTATAATGGCCCCATATGATGCTCCATACTGTATAATGGCCCCACATGATGCTCCATACAGTATAATGGCCCCACATGATGCTCCATGCTGTATAATGACCCCAGATGATGCTCTATACAGTATAATAGTCCCATATAGTGCTCCATACTATAAAATGGCCCCACATGATGCTCCATACTGTATAATGGCCCTACATGATGTTCCATACTGTATAATGACCCCTTATGATGCTCCATACTGTATAATAGCCCCATATAGTGCTCCATACTTTATAAAGGCCCCACATGATGCTCCATACTTTATAATGGCCCCACATGATGCTCCATACTGTATAATGGCCCCTCATCATGCTCCATACTGTATAATGGCCCCACATGATGCTCCATACTGTATAATGGCCCTACATGATGTTCCATACTGTATAATGACCCCATATGATGCTCCATACTGTATAATAGCCCCATATAGTGCTCCATACTTTATAAAGGCCCCACATGATGCTCCATACTGTATAATGGTCCCACATAGTGTTCCATACTGTATAATGGCCCCACATGATGCTCTATACTGTATAATGGCCCCACATGATGCTCCATACTGTATAATGGCCCCACATGATGCTCCATACTGTATAATGATCCCAGATGATGCTCCATACTGTATAATTGCCCCACATGATGCTCCATACTGTATAATGGCCCCACATGATGCTCCATACTGTATAATGGCCCCTCATGATGCTTCATACTGTATAATTGCCCCACATGATGCTCCATACTGTATAACGACCCCACATGATGCTCCATACTTTATAATGGCCCCAAATGATGCTCCATATGTATAATGGCCCCACATGATGCTCCATACTGTATAACGGCCCCACATGATGCTCCATACAGTATAATGGCCCCACATGATGCTCCATACTGTATAATGGCCCCACATAGTGCTCTATACTGTATAAAAGCCCTTAATGATGCTCCATACTGTATAATGGCCCCACATGATGATCCATACTTTATAACTGCCCCACATGATGCTCCATACAGTATAATGGCCCATCATGATGCTCCATACAGTATAATGGCCCCACATGATGTTCCATACTGTATAACGGCCCCATATGATGCTCCATACAGTATAATGGCCCCACATGATACTCCATACTGTATAATGGCCTTACATGATGTTCCATACTGTATAATGACCCCATATGATGCTCCATACTGTATAATAGCCCCATATAGTGCTCCATACTTTATAAAGGCCCCACATGATGCTCCATACTTTATAATGGCCCCACATGATGCTCCATACTGTATAACGGCCCCACATGATGCTCAATACAGTATAATGGCCCCACATGATGCTCCATACTGTATAATGGCCCCACATAGTGCTCCATACTGTATAAAAGCCCCTAATGATGCTCCATACTGTATAATGGCCCCACATGATGCTCCATAGTGTATAACGGCCCCGCATGATGCTCCATACTGCATAATGGCCTCACATGATGCTCCATACTGTATAATGGCCCCACATGATGCTCCATACTGTATAATGGCCCCACATAGTGCTCTATACTGTATAAAAGCCCCTAATGATGCTCCATACTGTATAATGGCCACACATGATGCTCCATACTGTATAACGGCCCCACATGATGCTCCATACAGTATAATGGCCCCACAAGATGCTCCGTACTGTATAATGGCCCCTCATGATGCTCCATTCTGTATAATGGCCCCATATGATGCTCCATACTGTATAACAGCCCCACATGATGCTCCATACAGTATAATGGCCCCACATGATGCTCCATACTGTATAATGGCCCCACATAGTGCTCCATACTGTATAAAAGCCCCTAATGATGCTCCATACTGTATAATGGCCCCACATGATGCTCCATGCTGTACAATGGCCCCACATTATGCTCCATACTGTATAATGGCCCCACATGATGCTCCATACTGTACAATGGCCCCACATGATTCTCCATACTGTTTAAAGGCCCCAGATTAAATACCTCTGCCCCTCACAACACTATCTGGTCTCTTCATATAGCGCAGTCCTGACTGTGGGCCTACACACCATCTCTCCAGCGCGCACGTTACCGCAGAATTAGTGCCGCTGCCACTCTCCTCTGTACGCGTGCCTTCCCATCAGGCCGTGTGCCCTCCCATCAGGCTGTGCGCTAATGAAAGAGGGATGGCGCGCGGGCTGAGGAAAGTGGTGACGGCAGCAGTGCTGGGGAAATGACGCTCGTGCCCACCAGGAGGGCACTGCTTACCATAGGTTTGCCACTGCATTCTTATGGTATGGGATTGCATTAGATGGCATGCACAGGTGTCACATCTTGATAGGTACCATCAATGTTGAGTATTATATAAAGGTTTTAGTACAACATATGCTACCATCCAAGCAACATATAATTCAGCAAGACAATGCTAAATCCCATACTGCATCCATCTGGACTCTTCACAGAAAAAGAGTTCAGATGATGAACTTACCTGCCTGCAGTCCAGGGCATTATGAAATGAAAAATCCAGCAGAGATGACCCAGGACTGTGGAATAGAATCCTACAACAGACAAGAATAAGACGACATTCCTTTCTCAAATCTCCAGCAATTGTTCTCCTCACTTCCCAGATGTTTACAGACTGTTGTGAAAAGAAGAGTGAGTGCATGCTACACAATGGTAGACATGGCCCTGTCCCAACTTTTAGGGATGTGTTGTTGCCATCAATTTCTAAATAATTAAATTTTTACAGCTAAAATGGAAACATTTTCAACTTCTGATCTGTGTTGTATGTTTTGAATAAGATATGGCTATAAGAGAGTTTTAGAGCATTGCATTCTTGTTTTCTTTACATTTTACTCAGCGTGGTTCTTTATATGGTGGTGTGGACTAGGACGTGTAGCTATTTCAGGAGGGTGTATCTTGCATTTACAAGCTACAGTGGGGAGAAAAGTATTTAGTCAGCCACCAATTGTGCAAGTTCTCCCACTTAAAAAGATGAGCGAGGCCTGTAATTGACATAGGTAGACCTCAACTATGAGACAAAATGAGAGAAAAAATCCTGAAAATCACATTGTCTGATTTGGAAAGAATTTTTTTTCAAATTTTGGTGGAAAATAAGTATTTGGTCAATTACCAAAGTTCATCTCAATACTTTGTTATATATCCTTTGTTGGCAATGACAGAGGTCAAATGTTTTCTGTAAGTCTTCACAAGGTTGGCACACACTGTTGCTGGTATGTTGTCCCATTCGTCTATGCAGATCTCCTCTAGAGCAGTGATGTTTTGGGGCTGTCGCTGGGCAACACAGACTTTCAACTCCCTCCAAAGTTTTCTATAGGGTATAGATCTGGACACTGGCTAGGCCACTCCAGGGCCTTGAAATGCTTCTTTCGAAGCTAGTCCTTCGTTGCCTTGGCGGTGTACTTGGCATCATTGTCATGCTGAAAGACCTAGCCACATTTCATCTTCAATGCCCTTGCTGATGGAAGGAGGTTTGCACTCAAAATCTGACGATACATGGCCCCATTCATTCTTTCATGTACATGGATCAGTCGTCCTGGTTCCTTGGCACAGAAACAGCCCCAAAGCATGATGTTGCCACCCCCATGCTTCACAGTAGGTATGGTGTTCTTTGGATGCAACTCAGCATTCTTTCTCCTCCAACACGACGAGTTGTGTTTTTACCAAACAGTTCTACTTTGGTTTCATCTGACCATATGACATTCTCCCAATACTCTTCTGGATCATCCAAATCCTCTCTAGCAAACTTCAGACGTGCCCGGACATGTAATGGCTTAAGCAGGTGGACACGTCTGGCACTGCAGGATCTGAGCCTGTGTAATGTTGGTTCCAGCTCTCTGCAGGTCATTCACTAGGTCCCATGTGTGGTTATGGGATTTTTGCTCACTGTTCTTGAGATCATTTTGACCCCACGGGGTGAGGTCTTGTGTGGAGCCCCAGATCGAGGGAGATTGTCCCATTTTCTAATTATTGCTCCCACAGTTGATTTCTTCACACCAAGCTGCTTGCCTATTGCAGATTCAGTCTTCCCAGCCTGGTGCAGGGCTACAATTTTGTTTCTGGTGTCCTTCGACAGCTCTTTGGTCTTCACCATAGTGGAGTTTGGAGTGTGACTGTTTGAGGTTGCGGACAGGCGTCTTTTATACTGATAACAAGTTCAAACAGGTGCCAGTACTACAGGTAATGAGTGGAGGACAGAGGAGCCAGTACTACAGGTAATGAGTGGAGGAAAGAGGAGCCAGTACTATAGGTAATGAGTGGAGGAAAGAGGAGCCAGTACTACAGGTAATGAGTGGAGGAAAGAGGAGCCAGTACTACAGGTAATGAGTGGAGGACAGAGGAGCCAGTACTACAGGTAATGAGTGGAGGAAAGAGGAGCCAGTACTACAGGTAATAAGTGGAGGACAGAGGAGCCAGTACTACAGGTAATGAGTGGAGGACAGAGGAGCCAGTACTACAGGTAATGAGTGGAGGACAGAGGAGCCAGTACTACAGGTAATGAGTGGAGGAAAGAGGAGCCAGTACTACAGGTAATGAGTGGAGGACAGAGGAGCCTCTTAAAGAAGTTACAGGTCTGTGAGAGCCAGAAATCTTGCTTGTTTGTTATTGACCAAATACTTATTTTCCACCAAAATTTGAAAACAATTTCTTTCCAAATCAGACAATGTGATTTTCAGGATTTGTTTTCTCATTTTGTCTCTCATAGTTGAGGTCGACCTATGATGTCAATTACAGGCCTCTCATCTTTTTAAGTGGGAGAACTTGCACAATTGGTGGCTGACTAAATACTTTTTTTCCCCATTGTATGGTCCATTTTTCAAAGTGGAGTGTTCCTTTGTTGTCTTTTCGAGTATATATGTATTATATGAGTGTTTCCCACTTCACAGCAGCTATAGATAATACACTGCAGCAAGTAAAATGGGATATTCATTTTACCATTTGCTTTTTGTTGTCTTTAGCATATTACACAGAGCAGGGGGTGGGTGCCCTGTGGACAATGCATTTAAATCCCATTCCTGCATACTACACGTATATCACACTGCCAAGGGGGTGCCTTGTCTACAGAGTAAGGAAGTTTCACTGTGCATTACATGTATATTACTGTGGCGGGGGGGCGCCCTATGCATAATGTATGGAAATCATGCTGATGTTATTACATGTATTTTGCAATGTCAAGGCTGTTCAGTGCTGGTGGAAAACGTGCAACATATTAAATAGTGAGGGCATTATCCATGTGCCTTTTCTTGTCTGAAGCATTTTCCAGTGTCGGGAGTGATCCTGGTCCTCAGTGCATATGTAAATTACATTGCTGCTCATTAAATGCTGCTGCTTAAATTACAGTCCGTAGTGTGTATGGAAATCACGCTGCTGCACATTGCATGTAAATTACAGTATCACGGCTGTCCCTGTACATAGAGTTATGGAGAAAACATGCAGTACACTAAATGGTGAGTTCATTTTCTCTTGCGTTTTTGTTGTTCTGCAGCATATTACTGTGTCCGTAGTTACAGTAGCTTGCAAATGTATTCAACGCCCCCCCTCCTCCCCGGCATTTTTCATGTTTTACTACCTCACCACCGGGAATCTCTTTTTTTTCTGAGGGTTTACATCAGTTCATGTAAAGAACATGACTACAATTGTGAACATTTGGTGTTCTTTTTATTGTGAAGCAAACAAATAGAACAAAATAACTGAAAACTTCAGCGTGCATAACTATTCACCCCCCTAAAGTCAGTACTTTGTAGAGCCTCCTTTTGCGGCAATTATAGCTGCAAGTTGCTTTGGATAAGTCTCTATGAGCTTTCCACATCTTGCCACTGGATTGTTGCCTATTCCTTAAGGCAAAACGGCTTCAGCTCCTTCAAGTTAGATGGTTTCCTCTGGTGAACAGCAATCTTCAAGTCTGACCATAGATTCTCAATTGGATTAAGGTCTGGGCTTTGACTAGGCCACTCCAAAACATTTACACGTTTCCCCTTAAACCACTCGAGTGTTACTTTACCAGTATGCTTTAGGTCATTGTCTTGTTGGAAAGTGAACCTCCGTCCTAGTTTCAAATTACTGACAGACTGAAACAGGTTTTGCTAAAGAATCTCCCTGTATTTCTCACCATCCATCTTTCCCCTCGACTCAGAACATTTTCCCTGTCCTTGCTGCCAAAAAACATGGTTGATGGTCTTGGGGTGATGACCTTTGTTGGTTTGGTGCCACACATAGCGTTTGCCTTGGTGGCCAAAAAGTTAAATTTTGGTCTCATCTGACCACAGCACCTTCCTCCATTCATTCGGGGAGCCTCCGACATGTCTTTAAGCAAACTCAAACTGAGCATTACAATTTTTGTATGTTTGTAAAGATTTTTTTCTGCTCACTCTTCTATAAAGGCCAACTCAATGGAGCGTACGTCTTATTGTGGTCATATGCACAGATACTCCAGTCTCTGCTTGGGAACTCTGCAGCTCCTTCAGGGTTACATTCGGCCTCTGTGCTGCCTCTCGGATTAATGCCCTCTTTGTCCGGGCTGAGAGTTTTGGTGGGCGACCCTCTCTTGGCAGGTTTGTTGTGGTACCAGGTTTTTTCCATTTGATTATAATGGATTAGATGGTGCTCCGGGTAATCCTCGGAGATTGGGATATTTTTTCTATAACCCAACCCTGACTTGTACTTCTCAACAACTTTGTCCCTGACATGTTTGGGGATCTCCTTGGTCTTCATGGTGTTGTTTGGTTAGCGGTGCCTCTTGCTTAATGGTGTTGAAGCCTCTGTTACTTTTCAGAAAAGGTAAAGTATATACTGACAGACCATGTGACACTTACATTGCACACAGGCGGACTTCCTTTTACTAAGCATGTGACCTATGAAAGTAATTGCTTGCACCAGACGTTTTAAGAGACTACATAGCAAAAGGGGGAATACATATGCACATGCCAATTTTTGTTTATTTGATCCCATAAATTTAAATGTATGCCTATATTTTTCTCACTTCATTAATTTAGACTATTTAGTGCGGATGTATCACACACAAATCGGATTACAAAAGTATTTAAGCACAGGTTGTAATGTAACAAAATAAGTAAAAAGTCGAGGGGTTGAATACTTTCAAAGCCACTGTATTCCTGGTCTTCATTGTTTCTACAAATGACATTGCTGCTTATTACAGGCTGCTTCTTATATTACAGTCCACAGTGTGTATGTAAACCATGCAGATGTACAGTACAGTTTTCAGGGCTGTATCTGTACTTATTATTTATGGAAAACACACGGAGCACATTAAATGGCGAGTTCATTTCTTACAAGTTTTCTGTCTGTAGCATATTACAGTGTCCGGTGTTATCCCAGTCCTCAATGTTTCTAGGAATCACATTGCTACTTATTACAAGCTGCTGATTATATTACAGGCCACAGTGTTTGCAGAAATGGTGCAGCTGCATATTACATCGTCAGAACTCTACATAAACCTATGGCTGACACGTGACGCACAGTAAATGGTGAGTTAATTTCTCATCTGCTTTTCATTATCTGCAGTATATTGCAGTGATTCCTGGTCCTCAGTGTTAACACAAATCACACTGCTATTTATTTAAGGTACAAGTGCTTCTCACTAAATTAGAATATCATCAAACTGTTAATTTGAGTTCTTCAATACAAAAAGTGAAACTCCTATATTATATAGAGTCATTACAGACAGAGTGATCTATTTCACGTGTTTATTTCTGTTAATGTTGATGATTATGGCTTACAGCCAATGAAAACACAGCAGTCATTATCTCAGTAAATTAGAATACTTTACAACAACAGCTTGAAAAATGTTATTAAAATCCGAAATGTTGGCCTACGAAATGTATGTTCAGTAAATGCACTCAGTACTTGGTCGGGGCTCCTTTTGCATCAATTACTGCATCAATGCGGCAATGTGGCATGGAGGCGATCAGCCTGTGGCACTGCTGAGGTGTTATGGAAGCCCAGGTGGCTTTGATAGCAGCCAATAGCTCGTCTGCATTGTTGGGTCTGGTGTCTCTCATCTTCCTCTTGACAATACCCCATAGATTCTCTATAATAGATTCTCTATGGGGTTAAGGTCAGGCGAGTTTACTGGCCAATCAAGCACAGTGATACTGTTGTTTTTACACCAGGTATTGGTACTTTTGGCCGTGTGGACAGGGGCCAAGTCCTGCTGGAGAATGACATTTCCATCTCCAAAAAACTTGTCGGCAGAGGGAAGCATGAAGTGCTCTAAAATTTCCACGTAGATGGCTGTTCTGACTTTGGTCTTGATAAAACACAGTGGACCTACACCAGCAGATGACATGGCTCCCAAAGCCATCACTGATTGTGGAAACTTCACACTAGACCTCAAGCAGCTTGGATTGTGGCCTCTCCACTCTTCCTCCAGACTCTGGGACATTGATTTCCAAATGAAATGCAAAATTTACTTTAATCTGAAAACAATACCTTGGACCACTGAGCATCAGTCCAGGTCTTTTTCTCCTTGGCCCAGGTAAGACGCTTCTGACGTTGTCTATTGGTCATGAGTGGCTTGACACAGGGAATGCGACACGTCTGTGTGTGGTGGCTCTTGAAGCAATGACTCCAGCAGCAGTCCACTCCTTACGAATCTCCCCCAAATTTTTGAATGGGCTTTTCTTAACAATCCTTTCAAGCCTGCTGTTATCCCAGTAGAGATGAGCGTTGTTCGACTCGAACTGTTCGCCAATCTCAAATTCGAGCTGTTTTGGGCGGTGTTCGAGCCGTTCGGCGAACACGAACAATTTGAGAAAAATTCGGCTGTTCGAGGTTATGTTCGATAACTGTTCGTGCACCAAAATCATAACTGGATTTTTTCTCAGTAATGATGAAAATTAATGTTAATACGCAGTTTGAGTGTACAGCGGGGTGGGGGGAGGGGCAGGGGATGGATCTCTGCAGGAACAATGAAGATCTCCATTTTTTTTTCTCTTTCCCGCATTTACAGTGGGGAGGTGCAATCTGTCAGCCTATCAGCAGCGCACACACGGAGCGAAGTGCTTTTTTTCACACAAGCAAGGGCATGTGTCATTGGCAGTGTATGTCACATGTCCTTGCCCTATAAGACCAAGCCATTTTCCCCGTCGCCACCATTTTCTCACTGCTGCAGCTGCGTGTTAGACGGCACCGCTGTTGCTGTGTGCGCTATACCTTGTTAATTTCAAGCCAATTTTCGCACAAATATACAGATAGCTTGGGAGTAGGGAATAGTTGTGATTGCAGTCCTTTTAAGGACTAGGTTACAGCATTTCCTACGACTTTTATCAGGCAGGTCTGTGCTCTTAAATAGATAGATTGTGGGAGTAAAGACTAATTGTAATTGGAGTCCTTTTCAGGACTAGGTTACATCAGTTCCTATCAGTTTTTGCCAGGCAGGTCTGTGCCAGTGCTGTGCAAGTTTTTTTCACAGCATTTGGCTGAATCTAGCAAAGCTAATCCTTTTTGGCCTATTGCAGAGTGTGTTAGTCAGTGGAGTAGCCTATCTGTGTTGCAAGATATACCACCTGTGTATAGAACACCAATTTTTTTACTGCACCTAGTGAAGTAAAATCTTTTGGGCATAGCATCATTCTATTAGTCCATCTATACTGACCTCCATCAGGTTGCAAATTGAATATAATTTTTTTCTGCATCTAGCTCTGAAAAAATATTTGGCCTTCTAGCAGTGTGTGGGACTTCCTCTATTAGTCCATCTATACTGACCTCCATCAGGTTGCAAACTGAATATAATTTTTTTCTGCATCTAGCTCTGAAAAAATATTTGGCCTTCTAGCAGTGTGTGGGACTTTCTCTATTAGTCCATCTATACTGACCTCCATCACGCTGCAAATTCAAAATAATTTTTTGTCTGCATCTAGCTCTGAAAAAATATTTGGCCTTCTAGCAGTGTGTGGGACTTTCTCTATTAGTCCATCTATACTGACCTCCATCAGGTTGCAAATTAAAAATAATTTTTATCTGCATCTACCTCTGAAAAAATATTTGGCCTTCTAGCAGTGTGTGGGACTTTCTCTATTAGTCCATCATTACTGACCTCCATCAGGTTGCAAATTAAAAATAATTTTTATCTGCATCTAGCTCTGAAAAAATATTTGGCCTTCTAGCAGTGTGTGGGACTTTCTCTATTAGTCCATCTATACTGACCTCCATCAGGTTGCAAATTAAAAATAATTTTTATCTGCATCTAGCTCTGAAAAAATATTTGGCCTTCTAGCAGTGTGTGGGACTTTCTCTATTAGTCCATCTATACTGACCTCCATCAGGTTGCAAATTCAAAATAATTTTTTGTCTGCATCTAGCTCTGAAAAAATATTTGGCCTTCTAGCAGTGTGTGGGACTTTCTCTATTACTCCATCTATACTGACCTCCATCAGGCTGCAAATTAAAAATAATTTTTATCTGCATCTACCTCTGAAAAAATATTTGGCCTTCTAGCTGTGTGTGGGACTTGTTCTATTAGTCCATCTATACTGACCTCCATCAGGTTGCAAACTGAATATAATTTTTTTCTGCATCTAGCTCTGAAAAAATATTTGGCCTTCTAGCAGTGTGTGGGACTTTCTCTATTAGTCCATCTATACTGACCTCCATCAGGTTGCAAATTAAATATAATTTATATCTGCATCTAGCTCTGAAAAAATATTTGGCCTTCTAGCAGTGTGTGGGACTTTCTCTATTAGTCCATCTATACTGACCTCCATCAGGTTGCAAATTAAAAATAATTTTTTGTCTGCATCTAGCTCTGAAAAAATATTTGGCCTTCTAGCAGTGTGTGGGACTTTCTCTATTAGTCCATCTATACTGACCTCCATCAGGTTGCAAATTAAAAATAATTTATATCTGCATCTAGCTCTGAAAAAATATTTGGCCTTCTAGCAGTGTGTGGGACTTTCTCTATTAGTCCATCTATACTGACCTCCATCAGGTTGCAAATTAAAAATAATTTTTTGTCTGCATCTAGCTTTGAAAAAATATTTGGCCTTCTAGCAGTGTGTGGGACTTTCTCTATTAGTCCATCTATACTGACCTCCATCAGGTTGCAAATTAAAAATAATTTATATCTGCATCTAGCTCTGAAAAAATATTTGGCCTTCTAGCAGTGTGTGGGACTTTCTCTATTAGTCCATCTATACTGACCTCCATCAGGTTGCAAACTGAATAAAAATTTTTTCTGCATCTACCTCTGAAAAAATATTTGGGCTTCTAGCTGTGTGTGGGACTTGTTCTATTAGTCCATCTATACTGACCTCCATCAGGTTGCAAATTGAATATAATTTTTTTCTGCATCTAACCCAGCCAATAGTTTTGGCCTAATACCACAGTTTGGCCACTCAGCTCTGCTCGGTTCCCATCCATTGTTTTTTTGTGCAAACAACTCCAGAGTTGTGAATTAGTTAACCACCAAAATGAGTGGAAAAAGGCCTGCTGCTGGTGGAAAGGGGAATAGGCGTGTTGGGAAGGGGAAAAAAGGTTGTGTCCGTGGGGTAGGTGTTAAAGCAACAGTAACATCTGCAGAAGAAAGACCATCTTCCAGCCAAACTAAAATGTCTACTTCTTTTAGCGGACAATGTGATAAGATCCTTTTCTTACGGCCACGCCAATCGCTACAAATTCCAGATGAGGCACAAAAACAGCAGGTGCTTCAACGGATATCAAGTGCTCCTTTAAGTGGGCTCTCCTCCACATCAACTTCAACATCACAAATACTCCAGTCCTCAAAGGTGTCACCCCAATCGCACTTGCTTCCTCACAGCTCCCAAATCTCCAGCTGCCCGTCTGAGTATGAGGTAGAACAGATGGTTGAGTCTGCAGAGCTGTTTACTCATACTATAGCCTGGGAATCAGAGGTCGACTCCAGCGCTTCTGTGAATCCAGACGAGGAAATGATCTGCACTGATGCCCAGAATCTTTATGAGTCGGATCCAGGACCAGACGCAGAAGGTTCTGACCATAATGTAGACCCTCATTCCCAAACTGTAACTCCTGTTGGTGGAGACAATGAGGAAGACGATGATGAGACTCAAATACCTGATTGGAGCGACAACTTTAGTTTTTTGTCAGGGCAGGAACAGGTTGGCTCTGAGGACGACGGGTGTGATAACGCACAGGGTGATGATGATGAGGTTGGAGATCCCACTTACTGTCAACCCACAGTCAGCCAAGAGATGAGGTCAGCAGAGGAGGTGGAGGAAGATGCTAGTGACGACGAGGTCAGGTTGCGCCTTCCTGGACAGAGACGTAGTACTGGAAGCACGTCAACAACTGCATCCTCAAACACAACTCTGCCTCTCACCACAAGTCGTGGTGGCTCTTCAGGTCGCATGGGTGCTACGCCTTGCATAGCCTGGGCATTTTTTCAGATTGATAAAGATGACCCAACTCGTGTTATCTGTAACATTTGTCAGCAAAAGCTAAGTAGAGGCCAAAAAATACATAGTTTGAGTACTTCATGCATGAACCGGCACATGGACATGAAGCATAAGTTGCAGTGGGAAGCTCAGTGTGCTACAATGCGGCCTAGCCGGCCGGGCCAACCGTCGTCTGCCATATCTTGTGCATCCGCGGCCTCTTCATCCTCTGTGACTGGGGGGACAGCAGTCACACCTGTTTTGGGGCGCAGACCTGCCACCTCTTTACCCGCAACAGCCAGCGTGATTGGCAGGTCATCATTTTCTTTGGAGGTGGTAACACCAGCTGGTGTTGATGTTAGATCCTTGCTGTTAGGTTTTTTTTCCTTTGCTGGTCACATGACCTTGTTGGCCTATTTAGTCCTGCTCCGCCCTTCTGGCTTTGCTGGACTTCATTGTATATCTACTTTCTAGCTAGCCTGTGCTCTGTATCTAACTCTGTTAGTTTGCTTGGTCTACGGACCTCTATGTTCTATCTATTTTGTTTGTTCGTCTGTCTGCTACTATTTCTGTTAGGAGGTGTCCCATATTCCTCCCAGTCCTTAGTACTTGTAGGGATTCCCTCCCCACATCTATAGGTCTTCGTACAGACTAGATTAGGACTTTAGCAGGTCTGATCGCAGGATCAGGTTCCCTGTTACATCGTAGGGATTCAGCTGAGTCTCATAGTAGGGACAGATCTCCTCTCTTTCCTTAGCTTTGGTAGCAGAACATAACAGTAAGTCCAGCCCGCAAATTCTCTAAGGAAAGATTTTTCTGTTCCATCATGGTGTCGGTTCAGGATTTGGCTCATCGCCTGCAGGGACTCTCTCTGGAGGTGGCCGAGCTCCGTCAGCACGTGAGTAACTGTCCTGGAGCACATTTCTTGGAGCCTAAGGTATGTTTGCCGGATTTGTTTTTTGGTGAACACCGAGAATTTTTTTCATTTAAAAATGCTTGCTTATTGTATTTTCGTTTGAGACCTAAGTCCTCTGGGGATGAATCCCAGCGCGTAGGGTTCATAATGTCACTTTTGCGCAAAGAGCCTCAGGAGTGGGCCTTTTCTTTGCAACCTAGTGATTCATGCTTCTGATCAGTGGATAGTTTTTTTTCTGCTTTGGGACTATTATATGATGATCCTGACCGTGTCGCATCAGCTGAGACTGAGTTGAGACGTCTAAAACAAGGATCGGGTAATGTGGAAAAATATTGTACACATTTTCGTCGTTGGTCCACTCAAACAGGGTGGAACGATTCTGCTCTGAAAAGTCTATTTCTTGCTGGGCTCAGTGAAAGGGTTAAAGACCTGCTAATTGCTTATCCTACACCTGAAGATTTGCAACAGGCTATGCAATTAGCTATACGGGTGGATAGAAGACTGCGTGCTAGGGTTAATGAGAGCAAATCCTCTGCTATGTCAGTTTCTGGTTATGATAATGTGTGTACTAACAGTGGTGAACCGATGGAGATTGGATCGGTGGCACCTCGCTCTCAAGAAAAAGACCGTCGTTTTTCGCAAGGCTTGTGTTTCTACTGCGGAAAATCTGGTCATTTGATTAAAGGCTGTGAGCTTCGTATGAAGAAAGAAAAAAAAATGGTCAGTCACGCCCGTATTGCCTGTTTAAATTCCAAGGGTATATTTTTAGCTGCTTCCACGATTGCTCAGGAAAAATTAATGGAATTTCGGGTATTTGTTGATTGCGGGTCTACACTGAATGTAATTGATGGGGGATTCGTGGAAAAACTCAATTTAAAACCTGAACCTTTGTCATCCCCCATTGCTGTGGTTTCTGTGGATGGCTCCCCTTTGAAGAATATTACTCTCAAGGTCAGTGAATTTCCTCTCACTATTAATGGTGTTCACCATGAGAAATTGGATTTGGTAGTGTTGAATAACTTGCCTTCTCCAGTAATATTGGGTTTGCCCTGGTTAAAATTTCACAATCCTGTACTGGATTGGTCTACCAGTGAAATTAAATCCTGGAGCCATAAATGTTATGACAAGTGTTGTAACGGGCGTATTGCAGCTTTGGATAGGGGAGAATTGCCTGTTCCTATTCAGGATTTTTGGAGAGTTTTTTCTGAGAAGGAATCGCAGGTTTTGCCTCCCCATAGAGACTATGATTGTTCTATTGAATTTGTCCCTGGAGCGACTGTTCCTAAGAGTCGTTTATTTAACCTTACTATTCCTGAGAGGAAGGCTTTGGAGGAATACATACAGACAAGTTTGGCCGCCGGTCACATTAGGCCCTCTAAGTCTCCTGTGGCGGTTGGATTTTTTTTTGTAAAAAAAAAGGACGGCGGTTTACGTCCTTGTCTGGATTTTCGTGAGATTAACAAAATTACGGTACGCAATCCTTACCCACTGCCATTGATTCCTGATCTGTTTAACCAGTTATTGGGGGCCAAGTGGTTCTCTAAAATTGACCTTAAGGGGGCATACAATCTGTTGCGCATGAAGGAGGGTGATGAATGGAAGACTGCTTTTAACACTCCTGTGGGTCATTTTGAGAATCTGGTTATGCCTTTTGGTCTCACTAATGCTCCTGCATTTTTTCAGAATCTGATTAATGACATCCTTAGACCTTTGATCGGTAAAAATGTGGTTGTGTATTTGGATGACATTTTGATTTATTCGCCAGATCTGGAGTCTCATTGGCGGAGCGTGCGTGAGGTATTACAGTTATTAATGGACAATTCGCTTTTTGCTAAGCTGGAGAAATGTGAGTTCGCTGTACAGAGAATTAGTTTTTTGGGCTACATTATCTCCAGCAAAGGTTTTGAGATGGATCCGGTTAAGGTTCAGGCTGTGCAGGAATGGCCTAGGCCTATTGGTTTGAAATCGATACAGAGGTTTTTGGGTTTCGCCAATTACTATAGAAAGTTCATAAAAAATTTTTCTAGTATTGTCAAACCTCTGACTGATCTCACCAGGAAAGGTGCTGATGCGGTTCAGTGGTCTTCTGAGGCCATTGAAGCTTTTGTGTATCTCAAGGAGAGGTTCACCTCTGCTCCCATCCTTATGCAGCCTGATGTTACTAGGCCGTTTTTGGTTGAGGTTGATGCTTCCTCTGTGGGGGTTGGCGCAGTATTGTCTCAGGATAACGGGGATGGATTACATCCCTGTGCCTTTTTTTCAAAAAAATTTTCGGAGACTGAATTGAATTACGATATTGGTAATCGGGAATTATTGGCTATTAAACTCGCATTTGAACACTGGCGCCACTTCTTGGAAGGTGCGGAATTTCCCGTTCAGGTTCTTACGGATCATAAAAATCTGGTATATCTTGATGCTGCCAAGCGCCTGAATGCCCGTCAGGCTAGGTGGGCACTGTTTTTCTCGCGGTTTAATTTCTCCGTTACTTACATCCCTGGTACTAAGAATGTTAAGGCGGATGCCTTGTCTCGCAGTTTTTCTCCCATAGTCGGTGCTGAGAAAGAGGAAAACATTTTACAAGAAGGTGTTGTGATAGCTGCTTTAGACTCCGTTTTGGAAGATGAGATTCTTAAAGCTCAGGAGAATGCCCCATCTAACACTCCTCATGGGAGGTTGTTTGTGCCTGAGACCTTTAGGAGAGATTTGTTTGTTGAGTGTCACGAATCTCGGTTGGCAGGTCATCCCGGAATCTCTGAGACCAAGAGACTGGTGGGTCGCAGTTTTTGGTGGCCTGGATGGCAGAAGGAAGTCATTAAGTGGGTGCGCCAATGTACTATATGTGCTAGATCTAAGTCCTCACATACTCCTGCTGCGGGGTTGCTTTGTCCTTTGGAGGTCCCCAGTGCTCCTTGGACACATTTGGCTATGGACTTTATAACTGACCTTCCCCCCTCTGAGGGTTTTACTGTCATCTGGGTGGTCGTGGACCGCTTTAGCAAGATGTGTCACTTGGTTCCCTTCGTCAAACTGCCCTGCGCTAAAACTCTCGCTAAGGCCTTTGTCAAGGAAATTGTCAGACT
Organism: Phyllobates terribilis; assembly: GCF_046119375.1. Lineage (NCBI taxonomy): Eukaryota > Metazoa > Chordata > Amphibia > Anura > Dendrobatidae > Phyllobates > Phyllobates terribilis. The sequence goes on along the minus strand of NW_027362798.1, from coordinate 1,014,183 downwards.
TCATGGCGTTCCTACTGACATTGTTTCTGATAGGGGTCCTCAGTTTGTGGCTCGTTTTTGGCGTGCCTTTTGTGACAGGTTGGGAATTCATTTGTCGTTTTCGTCCGGATATCATCCTGAATCTAATGGCCAGACAGAAAGGAAAAACCAGGATGTTGAGCAGTTCTTGCGTTGTTTTGTGGCAGACAATCAAGAGGGGTGGTCTGAGTTTCTGCCACTTGCCGAATTTGCTCTGAACAATCATACATCTTCTTCTGCTGGTTGTTCGCCTTTTTTTTGTTGTTCTGGGAGACATCCGTCGTTTGGGTCGTTCTCCAAGTTGGGATCTGCCGTGCCTGAGGAGGAGAATTTTTCCGGTGATTTGGAAAGAGTTTGGACGGATGTGCGTGGTAATCTTCAGGAGGCCAACAGAAAATCTAAAGACTACTTTGATAGGAAACGACAGGAGGTTTTGTTCGCTGTTGGTGACATGGTTTGGTTGTCCTCTAGGAATCTGCGGTTGAGGATTCCTTCTAAGAAATTGGGTCCCAAGTTTGTAGGGCCCTTTAAGGTGCTTCAGGTTGTCAACCAATCTGCTGTTAGGTTGGAGGTTCCTACCTCCTGGAGAATTAATCCGGTCTTTCATGTCTCTCTGTTAAAAAAAGCTGTTGTGTCGGATGGTGACGCCTCTGCCTCTGTTCCTCCGGTGGTGGAGGACGGGGAATATGAAATTTCTTGCATCCTTGACTCTAGACGGTATAGAGGTAGTTTGCAGTATCTTGTGGCCTGGAAAGGTTTCGGACCCGAGGATAACTCTTGGGTGAGGTCAGATGATGTTTCCGCGTCCAGACTTATCAGAGCGTTTCACAGGAGATTTCCTGATAAGCCTGGTCCTAGGGGATCCGGAGGATCCTCTTAGAAGGGGGGGTACTGTTAGAACCTTGCTGTTAGGTTTTTTTTCCTTTGCTGGTCACATGACCTTGTTGGCCTATTTAGTCCTGCTCCGCCCTTCTGGCTTTGCTGGACTTCATTGTATATCTACTTTCTAGCTAGCCTGTGCTCTGTATCTAACTCTGTTAGTTTGCTTGGTCTACGGACCTCTATGTTCTATCTATTTTGTTTGTTCGTCTGTCTGCTACTATTTCTGTTAGGAGGTGTCCCATATTCCTCCCAGTCCTTAGTACTTGTAGGGATTCCCTCCCCACATCTATAGGTCTTCGTACAGACTAGATTAGGACTTTAGCAGGTCTGATCGCAGGATCAGGTTCCCTGTTACATCGTAGGGATTCAGCTGAGTCTCATAGTAGGGACAGATCTCCTCTCTTTCCTTAGCTTTGGTAGCAGAACATAACAGTTGAGCGCTGTCCGACATCGATAGCACCACCTTTGGATCAAGGCAACCTAACATGTCCGCCTGCATCTTCCTCACAGACCGGCAGTTTGCCGGGGACACCCTTATCAACCCCGTCTAAGCACAATAGCCAGCCCTCGGTCCCTCAGATGTGGACAAGTAAAAGACCATTTCCTCCTAGCCATGAGAAAGCTAAGAGGTTGAATTTCACCATCTGCAAGCTCTTGGCTACAGAAATGCTGCCTTTCCGCCTGGTGGACACAGAGGATTTTCGAGACCTTATGTCCGTCGCAGTGCCCCAGTACCAGATGCCCAGTCGGCACTACTTCTCAAAGAAAGGTGTGCCTGCGCTCCACCAGCATGTCGCACACAACATCACCGCTTCTTTGAGAAACTCTGTGTGTGACAGGGTGCATTTCACCACAGACACTTGGACGAGTAGGCATGGACAGGGGCGTTACATGTCGCTGACTGGGCACTGGGTAACTATGGTGACAGCAGGACAAGGGGCTGCTGTCCAAGTCTTGCCGTCCCCACGAGTTGTGCGTCAATCCTCTTTATGTCAAAGTTCCTCCACTGCTTCTGCCTCCTCAACCTCCTCTCGGTCTTCCACCTGCACCCAAAGCCTGTCTGGTCATGCCACAAGCTTTCTAACTGCGCAGAAGGGATCCTGCACACCTCCTTACTATGCTGGCAGTAGGGCTCAACGTCATCAGGCGGTTTTTACTTTGAAATGTCTGGGAAATGTGAGTCACACAGCTGAGGAGTTGTGGTCAGCTCTGGAGAACCAATTTCATGAATGGTTGTCTCCACTGGACCTGAAACCAGGGAAGGCCGTGTGCGACAATGCTGCAAACCTGGGTGCGGCCCTTCGCCGGGGCAATGTCACACACGTGCCTTGTATGGCTCACGTGTTGAACCTGGTTGTCCAGCAATTTTTAGCCCACTATCCCAGACTAGATGGCCTTCTGCAGAGGGCACGGTCGCTGTGTGCTCACTTCCGCCGTTCGCATCCCGCAGCTCAGCGACTTACATCTCTACAGAAGTCGTTGGGCCTGCCACTTCACCGGCTAAAATGCGATGTGCCTACCCGGTGGAATTCAACTCTGCACATGTTGCAGTGACTGTGGCAGCACCGACAAGCCCTGGTGCAATACGTTCTGACGTATAGCCTGGGCCAACGAGATCCAGAGGTGGGGCAAATCATGCTGGAGGAGTGGTCTCAGATCAGGGACCTATGCACCCTTCTGCACAGTTTTGAAATGGCGACGAAGATGTTTAGTGCTGACGATGCCATTATCAGCATGACTATTCCGGTGATTTACATGCTGGAGCACATGTTAAACAGAATTCGGAGTCAGGTGGTGGCACAAGAGGAGGTGGAGGAAGTAGAGGAGGAGGAGTTGTATGCGGAAGGGCTAACATCTGCAAGGTCCAGACGGTCGGCAGCACCAAGGCGGCAGGCATGTGAGGGTGGGGGAGATGGTTTTACCAGGGCGCATGGTAGCAGCCAAACTAGTGAGGAAGGTGCAGGAGCCCAGGAAGAAGTGGAGGACGAACTGATGGAAGACTCATCAGATGAGGGAGACCTTGATCACATTTCTGTTGTGCGAGGTTGGGGGGAGAGGACAGAGGAAGGAAGCATGATTGTTACCTCGCCACCAACACAACAGGGACTTGGTGCTCCTGGATGCGCAACACACATGAGTGCCTTCTTGCTGCACTACCTGCAACATGACCCTCGAATTGTGAGAATTAGAAATAATCCTGACTACTGGATTGCCACACTGTTAGAACCCCGATACAAAAGTAAATTTGCAGAAATTATTCCTGCCATAGAAAGGGATGCACGCATGCAGGAGTATCAGCAGAGACTGTTGCAGAATCTTACATGTGCTTTTCCACAAAACACCAGTGGTGCACGTAGTGAATCTCACAGTTCCAACTTGCCAACCGTGGGAGCGTCAAGTGTTCAGCACTCAAACCGTAACAGAACCACAGTATCTGCTGGTAACATCAATTTTGCGGAATCATTTCACCACTTTTTTAGCCCATCCTTTGCAAGGCCACAGGAGACAAGAAGTCTGACACATAGTCAACGCCTAGAGACGATGGTACAGGAGTATCTCCAAGTAAACATTGAAGCCATGACTGTGTCACTGGAACCTTGCTCTTTTTGGGCTTCCAATCTGGATAAATGGCCGGAGCTAGCCACTTACGCCTTGGAGATCTTGTCATGCCCCGCAGCCAGCGCTCTGTCTGAACGTGTGTTCAGCGCTGCTGGTGGTGTGCTGACAGATAAGCGCACGCGGCTCTCCACTGATAATGTAGACAGACTCACGTTCATAAAGATGAACAAATCATGGATCCGAAACGACTTTTTTACCCCTGTGTCATCCTGGGGAGAGTAAAAGCTTGATGATTGGTTAAAATCACCCTACCAACCGTTTTAAGCTTTCAAATTACTAATCATGTTTATCTGTATCTTGGCTAGAAAATAATTTGGGCTTTGTAGCAGTGTGCAGCACTGATTCTATTAGGCCATCTATAATAAGCTTCACCAGATTTAAAATTACTAATCATGTTTATCTGTATCTTGACTGGAAAATAATTTGGGCTTTGTAGCAGTGTGCAGCACTGATCCTATTAGGCCATCTATACTAAGCTCCACCAGATTTAAAATTAATAATAATTTTTAGTTGCATCTAGCCCGGAAAATAATTTTGGGGCTCCGAGATGCGCAAGACACATAAGTGCCTTCTTGCTGCACTACCTGCAACATGACCCTCATATTGTCAGAATTCGAAGTAATCATGACTACTGGGTTGCCACACTCTTAGATCCCCCAAACTTTTCGATCAACCTTTTCATTTTAATAAAGACCAAAAAAATGGTCATTTTTGAAATTATAAGCATTAGCAGGTTATTAGAAACTGAAATCAAACAGTTTTCAACTCAAAACTTTATTCTAGGTGATGTTACATTTTCACATAGGACCCCTTGTTCGAAAGGAGCTTCTGAACTCTCTCGTCCATTGAATTTGTCAGGTTTTGGATGGTTTCTGCTTCAATTGTTTTGCATGAGGACAGAATACCCTCCCAGAGCTGTTGCTTAGATGTGAACTGCCTCCCGCCATCATAGACACTCCTTTTGATGATGCCCCAGAGGTTCTGAATGGGGTAGAGGTCAGGGGAGCATGGGGGTCACACCATAAGTTTGTCCCCTTTTATGCCCATATCAGCCAGAGATGCAGATGTTTTATGTGCAGCATGAGATGGTGCATTATCATGCAAAAAAATGATCTTGCTGTGAAATACACGGTTCTTCTTCTTGAACCATGGCAGGAAGTGCTGTTTGAGAAAATCCACATACATTATGGAGTTCATCTTTAGCGCCTTCAGGGATCCTAAAGGGGCCGACAATCTCTCTCCCCATGATTCCAGCCCAAAACATTACTCCACCTCCTCCTTGTTGGCGCTGTAGCCGTGTTTGCGTAGGGGTGTCCATCAACCAGCCATCCTCCACTCCATCCATCTGGACCATCGAGCGCTGCACGGCACTCATCCATGAACAAAACAGTTTTGAAATCAGTCTTCATGTAATGTTTGGCCCACTGGAGCCGTTTCTGCTTGTGTGAAGTGGATAGAGGAGGTCGACAGGATGGCGTATGCACAGCTGCAAACCTCTGAAGGACCCTGCATCTTGTTGTTCGGGGGACGTTGGAGGCACCAGCAGCTTCAAAAACTTGTCTGCTGCTATGACAAGGCTTTTTTGCCGCTGCTCTTTTAACCTGACGTAATTGCCTGTAGGAAAGAGTCCTCAATTTGCCCTTATCAGCACGCACACGTGTGTACTGTGAATCAGCTACATACTTCTTGATTGCCAAGACACTTCATCCCGATCATCGCACAATGTTGATTGTAGTCATGCCTTGACCTAAACACTCCACAATTTGTTGCTTCTCAGCAGCCGACACATCCTTTTTCTTTCCCATTTTGGCAGAAAATGTAGGCTGCTTAATAATGTGAGACAGCCTTCTTAAGTAGTCTTGCCTTTCATTGGACACACCTGCCAAACTAATTAGCACAGGTGTCTGCAATTGCTTACAGTGATATAAAGAGCCCTGACACACATCACCATCAATGAGTTTAACTGACAAACAAACAAATTCTTCCCTTATCACTCCTAAACACTTTTTGCATAATAATTTGGAACGCAGTGTACATGTGCTTTTCCACAAAACACCAGTGGTTCACGTAGTGAATCTTACAGTTCTAACTTGCCAACCGTGGTCTGTATGGAGTTGTTCAATAAAGGGCCCAAAATTAAGATAACATAGATGGGAGAGGTCTCTATGAATAGGAATTCCTAAGTATTTGATACCCTGTGAGGGCCAGGCAAAGGGAAAGTTGGACTGGATGGAATCCTATATGGATTTGGGGAGGGAGACATCGAGGGCCTCAGACTTCGCTGCATTGATTTTAAAATTTCACCATGTAACAAAGTGATCTATTTCAGCCATAACAGCATGGATGGATATATGTGATTGAGTGATATATACTAGGACATCATCAGCAAATAGAGAGCACTTGTACTCGGTGCCTCCCACCTCAATCCACCTAATATTGGGGTTATGGCGAATTGATGAGAGCAGGTGCTCCGTCACTAGGATGTATAAGAGAGGGGACAGAGGACATCCCTGCCTTGTCCCATTGGTGATCGTGAAAGGTGATGAAAATGTTCTGATGCACCCCCTGGGCCTTGGGACACCCGGAGCCGGACCCTTTTTGGTGGATGCTGGTGGTTGTAGTCTCCGTGGCGGCGACCCGGTTCCGTGGCTCAGGGTGGTCAAACCAGTGGCGGAACTATTTATGTGGTTTTGATGTTTAAATGTCCGACTACGCCACCCGTGGATTGCGGTCAGAGTGAACCGCCGCTGCAGGGCAGACCGCTGAGGCTGGTGTTGTGGGTGCAGCAGAGCGTAGCATAACTCCCCACGGGAGGAGTATAGCCTCAGGGCAGTGTATGCGGAGGATGGGGGTGATGGTGCAGGGCAGCAGCAGTAACGACACGGAGTCAGTGATGCAGTCCAGGGCCTTTTCTCACAGTTCTTATTATCCCGACCACGTCTGCAGGTAACGGCTGCCCACGTCGTACTGTGCTCACCAGGTGAGGGGCTCAGACAACTCCCAGATAACTTTGGAGCGCTTCACAGGACCCCCTTTGTGTGTCCTTTCTCTGGCCTTTCTTACCAACCCTTCTGTCCGGCTGCCTCGGGCCTCCTCTTGGTAAACTTGGCGCCAGTTTCCCTGACCCTATGTGGTGCCTTCCTAGCGGGTGTAGCGAGGGGCTGCGCCACATAAAATGTCACAGCCTCCGGTTTCTAGCTGAGGGTCGTTTCCTGCCTCCACTAGTTTCGGGGACCGGTCTCCCCCTTTGGCCTGACCCGTCCACGCAGGTGGATTCGGGCGTGCGGTGGCGACTCGCCCGTCCGCACCCCTGGGATCCCTTCATTCCTCGTTCCTGGAGCCTTCTCCGCTCCTCTTCCTTCCTTCTCCCTCTTCCAGGCCTGGGCCTCTGTTACTAGGCCCGCCTCCGGAGCAGAGCTCATGCAGAGCCCCTGCTCCCTGCCACTTCTGCTCAGACTTCTCTGCACTGAACTAAGATGGTGCCCACCTTTTATACTCCCTTCTCAATGCACCCAGGAACTGCTTCCTCCCTGCTCCTGAACTACAGGGTTCCCCTTCCTCAGTGTTCCCTCCCCCCACTCCAGCCAGAGACAGGGACTGTCGTGCCCATCTCAGGGGCATATTGGTCGCCCTGCCCCACGGCAATGTGGTGTAATGCATGCAGGTGTCGGGTCCTGATCCACACTCCATCCTTACCTGAGAGTGAGATATCACACCTCTGGGTGAGGTGCAATACCTCTGTAGCAACCGAGCCCTCAGGGTGCTACAGTTCCATTTATCTTCAGCCTAGGTGACGTATTGTGATACAGGGCCGTGATTTTGGCTATAAAAGGGTCCCCTAGACCCCTACCCCAAGCTTTTTAAGAGAATCATATATGGCGTGCCAGGAGACTCTATGGAATGCTTTCTCAGCATCCAACGAGAGTATCTAATTACAAATTTTTAACTGCATCTAGCCCAGGAAATACTTTGTGCCTAGTAGCAGTGTCTGCTAGTCAGCGGATTATCCCGGCTGTTAAGCAAGCTACACCACCTGTAGTTTGGACACTTCATTTTTTCAAAGGAAATGCTTCGGGACCACGGGATACTCAGTGAAGAGCATCAGGAGGCACCCCAAGGCATAGGGGCTGGGACTGGCAGTAGGATGCCTTGCGGTGGACAGCCGAGCTCGATCCTTATAAAAGCTTTTTAACTGCAGCAGCTTTAGTGGACGCTACTGGAGCTGGAATTACGCGGCTGCTGGCATGAGACTTGCCCTCCAATAGATCCTTGTAAATGGATTTAAAGTGTATTTATTCAAATTAGAGAGACAATTTAAATTAAAAAGCTTAGAGCTGCCTCCACCACAGGGGGGCTCGCTCGACCCACCAGGGGACAGGCACCAGTATTGGGAGAGGGGGGCTGGCCGTCAGGGTTCACCGCGGCTCTGGCACAAACCCGGCGACACGGAGGTGGCACTGGCAGGAACGGACTGGCCGTGTCGGCTTCTCACTTTTTGGATTTTAGAAGGGCATGACATGCCTATATCTGTGTCTCCCCCTCCTTTTACTCCTCCACCTCTTTTATTTTCTCATGACTATATGTACTTGTCACTTTTCCATGTGTTAGTTGTGTCTTCTGAGCAGTTTGTCAGCTTTTGGACACCTTTGAAGGTGTTTTCTATGTGTTTCTATGTGTTTTTGTTTGCCTGCCATTGGTTTTAACGGTGTTCGAAGGTGTTCGACGAACCGAACCGAACTCGAACACTACGGGGGGTGGCTCAACACTACTGCTGAGCTGTATCTCTAATCCTACCCTGTGTGATACTGTCTGCTGAGCCGTGTATCTAATCCTCTCCTGTGTGATACCGTCTGCTGAGCAGTGTATCTAATCCTCTCCTGTGTGATACTCTCTGCTGAGCAGTGTATGTAATCGTATACTGTGTGATACTGTCTGCTGAGCTGTGTATGTATTTAATCCTCTCCTGTGTGATACTGTCTGCTGAGCTGTGTATCTAATCCTCTCCTGTGTGATACTGTTTGCTGAGCTGTGTATCTAATCCAGTCCTGTATGATACTATCTGCAGAGCAGTGTATCTAATCCTCTCCTGTGTGATACTGTCTCCTGAGCTGTATCTCTAATCCTCTCCTGTGTGATACTGTCTGCTGAGCTGTGTATCTAATCCTCTCCTGTGTGATACTGTCTGCTGAGCTGTGTATCTAATCCTCTCCTGTGTGATACCGGCTGCTGAGCAGTGTATCTAATCCTCTCCTGTGTGATACTTTCTGCTGAGCTGTGTATCTAATCCTCTCCTGTGTGATACCAGCTGCTGAGCAGTGTATCTAATCCTCTCCTGTGTGATACTGTCTGCTGAGCTGTGTATCTAATCCTATGCTGTGTGATACAGTCAGCTGAGCCGTGTATCTAATCCTCTCCTGTGCGATACTTTCTGCTGAGCTGTGTATCTAATCCTCTCCTGTGTGATACTTTCTGCTGAGCTGTGTATCTAATCCTATGCTGTGTGATACAGTCAGCTGAGCAGTGTATCTAATCCTCTCCTTTGCGATACTTTCTGCTGAGCTGTGTATCTAATCCTACCCTGTGTGATAATGTCTGCTGAGCCGTGTATCTAATCCTCTCCTGTGTGATACCGTCTGCTGAGCAGTGTATCTAATCCTCTCCTGTGTGATACTCTCTGCTGAGCTGTGTATGTATCTAATCCTCTCCTGTGTGATACTGTCTGCTGAGCTGTGTATCTAATCCAGTCCTGTATGATACTATCTGCAGAGCAGTGTATCTAATCCTCTCCTGTGTGTTACTCTCTGCTGATCTGTGTATCTAATTCTCTCCAGTGTGATACCGGCTGCTGAGCAGTGTATCTAATCCTCTCTTGTGTGATACTGTCTGCTGAGCTGTGTATCTAATCCTATGCTGTGTGATACAGTCAGCTGAGCCGTGTATCTAATCCTCTCCTGTGCGACACTTTCTCCTGAGCTGTGTATCTAATCCTCTCCTGTGTGATACTTTCTGCTGAGCTGTGTATCTAATCCTATGCTGTGTGATACAGTCAGCTGAGCAGTGTATCTAATCCTCTCCTTTGCGATACTTTCTGCTGAGCTGTGTATCTAATCCTACCCTGTGTGATACTGTCTGCTGAGCCGTGTATCTAAACCTCTCCTGTGTGATACTGTCTGCTGAGCCGTGTATCTAATCCTTTCCTGTGTGATACTGTCTGCTGAGCTGTGTATCTAATCCTATCCTGTGTGATACTGTCTGCTGAGCTGTGTATCTAATCCTCTCCTGTGTGATACTGTCTGATGAACTGTGTATCTAATCCTATCCTGTGTGATACTATCTGCTGAGCCGTGAATCTAATCCAGCCCTGTGCGATACTGTCTGCTGAGCCGTGTATCTAATCCACTCCTGTGTGATACTGTCTGCTGAGCTGTGTATCTAATCCTATGCTGTGTGATTCTGTCTGCTGAGCTGTGTATCTAATCCACTCCTGTGTGATACTATCTGCTGAGCTGTGTATCTAATCCTATTCTGTGTGATACTGTCTGCTGAGCTGTGTATCTAATCCACTCCTGTGTGATACTATCTGCTGAGCTGTGTATCTAATCCTATTCTGTGTGATACTGTGTGCTGAGCAGTGTATCTAATCCTATTCTGTGTGATACTGTCTGCTGAGCCGTGTATCTAATCCCGCCCTGTGTGATACTGTCTGCTGAGCCGTGTATCTAATCCACTCCTGTGTGATACTGTCTGCTGAGCTGTGTATCTAATCCTATGCTGTGTGATACTGTCTGCTGAGCTGTGTATCTAATCCTCTCCTGTGTGATACTGTCTGATGAACTGTGTATCTAATCATCTCCTGTGTGATACTCTCTGCAGAGCTGTGTATCTACTCCTCTCCTGTGTGATACTGTCTGCTGAGCTGTGTATCTAATCCTCTCATGTGTGATACTGTCAGCTGAGCTATGTATCTAATCCTCTCCTATGTGATACTGTCAGCTGAGCTGTGTATCTAATCCTCTCCTGTGTGATACTGTCTGCTGAGCTGTGTATCTAATCCTCTCCTGTGTGATACTGTCTGCTGAGCCGTTTATCTAATCCTCTCCTGTGTGATACTGTCTGCTGAGCTGTGTATCTAATCCTCTCCTGTATGATACTGTCTGCTGAGCCGTGTATCTAATCCTCTCCTGTGAGAAACTGTGTGCTGAGCCGTGTATCTAATCCTCTCCTGTGTGATACTGTCTGCTGAGCTGTGTATCTAATCCTCTCCTGTGTGATACTGTCTGCTGAGCTGTGTATCTAATCCTCTACTGTGTGATACTGTCTGCTGAGCTGTGTATCTAATCCTCTCCTGTGTGATACTGTCTGCTGAGCCGTTTATCTAATCCTCTCCTGTGTGATACTGTCTGCTGAGCTGTGTATCTAATCCTCTCCTGTGTGATACTGTCTGCTGAGCTGTGTATCTAATCCTCTCCTGTGTGATACTGTCTGCTGAGCCGTGTATCTAATCCTCTCCTGTGTGATACTGTCTGCTGAGCTGTGTATCTAATCCTCTCCTGTGTGATACTGTCTGCTGAGCTGTGTATCTAATCCTATCCTGTGTGATACTGTCTGCTGAGCCGTGTATCTAATCCTCTCCTTTGTGGTACTGTCTGCTGAGCTGTGTATCTAATCCTCTCCTGTGTGATACTGTCAGCTGAGCTGTGTATCTAATCCTCTCCTGTGTGATACTGTCAGCTGAGCTGTGTATCTAATCCTCTCCTGTGTGATACTGTCTGCTGAGCTGTGTATCTAATCCTCTCCTGTGTGATACTGTCTGCTGAGCTGTGTATCTAATCCTCTCCTGTGTGATACTGTCTGCTGAGCTGTGTATCTAATCCTCTCCTGTGTGATACTGTCTGCTGAGCTGTGTATCTAATCCTCTCCTGTGTGATACTGTCTGCTGAGCCGTGTATCTAATCCTATCCTGTGTGATACTGTCTGCTGAGCTGTGTATCTAATCCTCTCCTGTGTGATACTGTCTGCTGAGCCGTGTATCTAATCCTCTCCTGTGAGAAACTGTGTGCTGAGCCGTGTATCTAATCCTCTCCTGTGTGATACTGTCTGCTGAGCTGTGTATCTAATCCTATCCTGTGTGATACTGTCTGCTGAGCCTTGTATCTAATACTCTCCTGTGTGATACTGTCTGCTGAGCAGTGTATCTAATCCTGTTCTGTGTGATACTGTCTGCTGAGCTGTGTATCTAATCCTCTGCTGTGTGATACTGTCTGCTGAGCCGTATATCTAATCCTCTCCTGTGTGATACTGTCTGCTGAGCTGTGTATCTAATCCTATCCTGTGTGGTACTGTCTGTTGAGCCTTGTATCTAATACTCTCCTGTGTGATACCGTCTGCTGAGCTCTGTATCTAATCCTCTCCTGTGTGATACTGTCTGCTGAGCCGTATATCTAATCTTTTCCTGTGTGATACTGTCTGCTGAGCCTTGTATCTAATCCTCTCCTGTGTGATACTGTCTGATGAGCTGTGTATCTAATCCTCTCCTGTGAGAAACTGTCTGCTGAGCCGTGTATCTAATCCTCTGCTGTGTGATACTGTCTGCTGATCCTTGTATCTAATACTCTCCTGTGTGATACTCTCTGCTGAGCTGTGTATCTAATCCTCTCCTGTGAGAAACTGTCTGCTGAGCCGTATATCTAATCCTCTCCTGTGTGATACTGTCTGCTGAACCTTGTATCTAATCCTATCCTGTGTGATACTGTCTGCTGAGCTGTGTATCTAATACTCTCCTATGTGATACTGTCTGCTGAACCTTGTATCTAATCCCCTCCTGTGATACTGTCTGCTGAGCTGTGTATCTAATACTCTCCTGTGTGATACTGTCTGCTGAACCTTGTATCTAATCCTCTCCTGTGTGATACTGTCAGCTGAGCTGTGTATCTAATCCTCTCCTGTGTGATACTGTCTGCTGAGCTGTGTATCTAATCCTCTCCTGTGTGGTACTGTCTGCTGAGCTGTGTATCTAATCCTCTCCTGTGTGGTACTGTCTGCTGAGCCGTGTATCTAATCCTCTCCTGTGAGAAACTGTGTGCTGAGCCGTGTATCTAATCCTCTCCTGTGTGGTACTGTCTGCTGAGCTGTGTATCTAATCCTCTCCTGTGTGGTACTGTCTGCTGAGCCGTGTATCTAATCCTCTCCTGTGAGAAACTGTGTGCTGAGCCGTGTATCTAATCATCTCCTGTGTGATAATGTCTGCTGAGCTGTGTATCTAATCCTATCCTGTGTGATACTGTCTGCTGAGCCTTGTATCTAATACTCTCCTGTGTGATACTGTCTGCTGAGCAGTGTATCTAATCCTGTTCTGTGTGATACTGTCTGCTGAGCTGTGTATCTAATCCTCTGCTGTGTGATACTGTCTGTTGAGCCTTGTATCTAATACTCTCCTGTGTGATACCGTCTGCTGAGCTCTGTATCTAATCCTCTCCTGTGTGATACTGTCTGCTGAGCCGTATATCTAATCTTTTCCTGTGTGATACTGTCTGCTGAGCCTTGTATCTAATCCTCTCCTGTGTGATACTGTCTGCTGAGCCGTGTATCTAATCCTCTGCTGTGTGATGCTGTCTGCTGATCCTTGTATCTAATACTCTCCTGTGTGATACTCTCTGCTGAGCTGTGTATCTAATCCTCTCCTGTGAGAAACTGTCTGCTGAGCCGTGTATCTAATCCTCTCCTGTGTGATACTGTCTGCTGAGCAGTGTATCTAATACTCTCCTGTGTGATACTGTCTGCTGAACCTTGTATCTAATCCTCTCCTGTGTGATACTGTCTGCTGAGCAGTGTATCTAATCCTATCCTGTGTGATACCATCTGCTGAGTTGTGTATCTAATCCTCTCCTGTGTGATACTGTCTGCTGAGCTGTGTATCTAATCCACTCCTGTGTGATACTGTCTGCTGAGCTGTGTATCTAATCCTCTCCTGTGTGATACTGTCTGCTGAGCTGTGTATCTAATCATATCCTGTGTGATACTGTCTGCTGAGCTGTGTATCTAATCCTCTCCTGTGAGAAACTGTCTGCTGAGCCGTGTATCTAATCCTCTCCTGTGTGATACTGTCTGCTGAGCAGTGTATCTAATACTCTCCTGTGTGATACTGTCTGCTGAACCTTGTATCTAATCCTCTCCTGTGTGATACTGTCTGCTGAGCAGTGTATCTAATCCTATCCTGTGTGATACCATCTGCTGAGTTGTGTATCTAATCCTCTCCTGTGTGATACTGTCTGCTGAGCTGTGTATCTAATCCACTCCTGTGTGATACTGTCTGCTGAGCTGTGTATCTAATCCTCTCCTGTGTGATACTGTCTGCTGAGCTGTGTATCTAATCCTATCCTGTGTGATACTGTCTGCTGAGCTGTGTATCTAATCCTCTCCTTTGTGGTACTGTCTGCTGAGCTGTGTATCTAATCCTCTCCTGTGTGATACTGTCTGCTGAGCTGTGTATCTAATCCTCTCCTGTGTGATACTGTCAGCTGAGCTGTGTATCTAATCCTCTCCTGTGTGATACTGTCTGCTGAGCTGTGTATCTAATCCTCTCCTGTGTGGTACTGTCTGCTGAGCTGTGTATCTAATCCTCTCCTGTGTGGTACTGTCTGCTGAGCCGTGTATCTAATCCTCTCCTGTGAGAAACTGTGTGCTGAGCCGTGTATCTAATCCTCTGCTGTGTGATAATGTCTGCTGATCCTTGTATCTAATACTCTCCTGTGTGATACTCTCTGCTGAGCTGTGTATCTAATCCTCTCCTGTGAGAAACTGTGTGCTGAGCCGTATATCTAATCCCCTCCTGTGTGATACTGTCTGCTGAGCCTTGTATCTAATCCCCTCCTGTGTGATACTGTCTGCTGAGCTGTGTATCTAATCCTCTCCTGTGTGATACTGTCTGCTGAGCTGTGTATCTAATCCTCTCCTGTGAGAAACTGTCTGCTGAGCCGTGTATCTAATCCTCTGCTGTGTGATGCTGTCTGCTGATCCTTGTATCTAATACTCTCCTGTGTGATACTCTCTGCTGAGCTGTGTATCTAATCCTCTCCTGTGAGAAACTGTCTGCTGAGCCGTGTATCTAATCCTCTCCTGTGTGATACTGTCTGCTGAACCTTGTATCTAATCCTATCCTGTGTGATACTGTCTGCTGAGCAGTGTATCTAATACTCTCCTGTGTGATACTGTCTGCTGAACCTTGTATCTAATCCTCTCCTGTGTGATACTGTCAGCTGAGCTGTGTATCTAATCCTCTCCTGTGTGATACTGTCTGCTGAGCTGTGTATCTAATCCTCTCCTGTGTGGTACTGTCTGCTGAGCTGTGTATCTAATCCTCTCCTGTGTGGTACTGTCTGCTGAGCCGTGTATCTAATCCTCTCCTGTGTGGTACTGTCTGCTGAGCTGTGTATCTAATCCTCTCCTGTGTGGTACTGTCTGCTGAGCCGTGTATCTAATCCTCTCCTGTGAGAAACTGTGTGCTGAGCCGTGTATCTAATCCTCTCCTGTGTGATACTGTCTGCTGAGCTGTGTATCTAATCCTATCCTGTGTGATACTGTCTGCTGAGCCTTGTATCTAATACTCTCCTGTGTGATACTGTCTGCTGAGCAGTGTATCTAATCCTGTTCTGTGTGATACTGTCTGCTGAGCCGTGTATCTAATCCTCTGCTGTGTGATACTGTCTGTTGAGCCTTGTATCTAATACTCTCCTGTGTGATACCGTCTGCTGAGCTCTGTATCTAATCCTCTCCTGTGTGATACTGTCTGCTGAGCCGTATATCTAATCTTTTCCTGTGTGATACTGTCTGCTGAGCCTTGTATCTAATCCTCTCCTGTGTGATACTGTCTGCTGAGCTGTGTATCTAATCCTCTCCTGTGAGAAACTGTCTGCTGAGCCGTGTATCTAATCCTCTCCTGTGTGATACTGTCTGCTGAACCTTGTATCTAATCCTCTCCTGTGTGATACTGTCTGCTGAGCTGTGTATCTAATCCCCTCCTGTGTGATACTGTCTGCTGAGCTGTGTATCTAATACTCTCCTGTGTGATACTGTCTGCTGAACCTTGTATCTAATCCTCTCCTGTGTGATACTGTCTGCTGAGCTGTATCTCTAATCCTCTCCTGTGTGATACTGTCTGCTGAGCAGTGTATCTAATCCTATCCTGTGTGATACCATCTGCTGAGTTGTGTATCTAATCCTCTCCTGTGTGATACTGTCTGCTGAGCTGTGTATCTAATCCACTCCTGTGTGATACTGTCTGCTGAGCTGTGTATCTAATCCTATGCTGTGTGATACTGTCTGCTGAGCTGTGTATCTAATCCTATGCTGTGTGATACTGTCTGCTGAGCCGTGTATCTAATCCTCTCCTATGTGATACTGTCTGATGAACTGTGTATCTAATCCTCTCCTGTGTGATAATCTCTGCTGAACCGTGTATCTAATCCTATCCTGTGTGATACTGTCTGCTGAGCCGTGTATCTAATCCTCTCCTGTCTGATACTGTCTGCTGAGCCATGTATCTAATCCTCTCCTGTATGATACTGTCTGCTGAGCTGTGTATCTAATCCTACCCTGTATGATACTGTCTGCTGAGCTGTGTATCTAATCCTCTCCTGTGTGGGACTGTCTGCTGAGCAGTGTATCTAATCCTGCCCTGTGTGATACTGTCTGATGAACTGTGTATCTAATCCTCTCTTGTGTGATACTGTCTGCTGAGCCGTGTATCTAATCCTCTCCTGTGTGATACTGTCTGCTGAGCCGTGTATCTAATCCTCTCCTGTCTGATACTGTCTGCTGAGCTGTGTATCTAATCCTCTCCTGTGTGATACTGTCTGCTGAGCTGTGTATCTAATCCTCCTGTGTGATACTGTCTGCTGAGCCGTGTATCTAATCCTCTCCTGTGTGATACTGTGTGCTGAGCCGTGTATCTAATCCTCTCCTGTGTGATACTGTGTGCTGAGCTGTGTATCTAATCCTCTCATGTGTGATACTGTCTGCTGAGCTGTGTATCTAATCCTCTCATGTGTGATACTGTCTGCTGAGCTGTGTATCTAATCCTCCTGTGTGATACTGTCTGCTGAGCCGTGTATCTAATCCTCTCCTGTGTGATACTGTCTGTTGAGCCGTGTATCTAATCCTCTCCTGTGTGATACCGTCTGCTGAGCAGTGTATCTAATCCTCTCCTGTGTGATACTGTCTGCTGAGCTGTGTATCTAATCCTCTCCTGTGTGATACTCTCTGCTGAGCAGTGTATGTATCTAATCCTCTCCTGTGTGATACTGTCTGCTGAGCTGTGTATCTAATCCTCTCCTGTGTGATACTGTCTGCTGAGCTGTGTATCTAATCCTCTCCTGTGTGATACTGTCTGCTGAGCCGTGTATCTAATCCTCTCCTTTGTGGTACTGTCTGCTGAGCTGTGTATCTAATCCTCTCCTGTGTGATACTGTCTGCTGAGCTGTGTATCTAATCCTCTCCTGTGTGATACTGTCAGCTGAGCTGTGTATCTAATCCTCTCCTGTGTGATACTGTCTGCTGAACCTTGTATCTAATCCTCTCCTGTGTGATACTGTCTGCTGAGCTGTGTATCTAATCCTCTCCTGTGTGATACTGTCTGCTGAGCTGTGTATCTAATCCTCTCCTGTGTGATACTGTCTGCTGAGCTGTGTATCTAATCCTCTCCTGTGTGATACTGTCTGCTGAGCTGTGTATCTAATCCTCTCCTGTGTGATCCTGTCTGCTGAGCCGTTTATCTAATCCTATCCGGTGTGATACTGTCTGCTGAGCTGTGTATCTAATCCTCTCCTGTGTGATACTGTCTGCTGAGCCGTGTATCGAATCCTCTCCTTTGTGGTACTGTCTGCTGAGCTGTGTATCTAATCCTCTCCTGTGTGATACTGTCTGCTGAGCTGTGTATCTAATCCTCTCCTCTGTGATACTGTCAGCTGAGCTGTGTATCTAATCCTCTCCTGTGTGATACTGTCTGCTGAGCCGTGTATCTCATACTCTCCTTTGTGGTACTGTCTGCTGAGCTGTGTATCTAATCCTCTCCTGTGTGATACTGTCTGCTGAGCTGTGTATCTAATCCTCTCCTGTGTGATACTGTCTGCTGAGCTGTGTATCTAATCCTCTCCTGTGTGATACTGTCTGCTGAGCTGTGTATCTAATCCTCTCCTGTGTGATACTGTCTGCTGAGCTGTGTATCTAATCCTCTCCTGTGTGATACTGTCTGCTGAGCCGTGTATCTAATCCTCTCCTGTGAGAAACTGTGTGCTGAGCCGTGTATCTAATCCTCTCCTGTGTGATACTGTCTGCTGAGCTGTGTATCTAATACTCTCCTGTGTGATACTGTCTGCTGAGCAGTGTATCTAATCCTGTCCTGTGTGATACTGTCTGCTGAGCTGTGTATCTAATCCTCTGCTGTGTGATACTGTCTGTTGAGCCTTGTATCTAATCCTCTCCTGTGTGATACTGTCTGCTGAGCCGTATATCTAATCTTTTCCTGTGTGATACTGTCTGCTGAGCCTTGTATCTAATACTCTCCTGTGTGATACTGTCTGCTGAGCTGTGTATCTAATCCTCTGCTGTGTGATACCGTCTGCTGAGCAGTCTATCTATTCCTCTCCTGTGTGATACTGACTGCTGTGCTGTGTATCTAATCCTATGCTGTGTATCTAATTCTATGCTGTGTGATACCGGCTGCTGAGTTGTGTATCTAATCCTATCCTGTGCGATACTGTCTGCTGAGCTGTGTATCTAATCCTTTCCTGTGTGATACTGTCTACTGAGCTGTGCATCTAATCCTCTCCTGTGTGATACTGTCTGATGAGCTGTGTATCTAATCCTCTCCTGTGTGATACTGTCTGCTGAGCTGTGTATCTAATCCTCTCCTGTGTGATACTGTCTGATGAACTGTGTATCTAATCCTATTCTGTGTGATACTGTCTGCTGAGCCGTGTATCTAATCCCGCCCTGTGCGATACTGTCTGCTGAGCCGTGTATCTAATCCACTCCTGTGTGATACTGTCTGCTGAGCTGTGTATCTAATCCTATGCTGTGTGATACTGTCTGCTGAGCTGTGTATCTAATCCTCTCCTGTGTGATACTGTCTGATGAACTGTGTATCTAATCCTCTCCTATGTGATACTGTCAGCTGAGCTGTGTATCTAATCCTCTCCTGTGTGATACTGTCTGCTGAGCTGTGTATCTAATCCTCTCCTGTGTGATACTGTCAGCTGAGCTGTGTATCTAATCCTCTCCTATGTGATACTGTCAGCTGAGCTGTGTATCTAATCCTCTCCTGTGTGATACTGTCAGCTGAGCAGTGTATCTAATCCTGTTCTGTGTGATACTGTCTGCTGAGCTGTGTATCTAATCCTCTCCTGTGTGATACTGTCTACTGAGCTGTGTATCTAATCCTATCCTGTTTGATACTGTCTGCTGAGCAGTGTATCTAATCCTCTCCTGTGTGATACTGTCTGCTGAGCTGTGTATCTAATCCTCTCCTGTGTGATACTCTCTGCTGAGCTGTGTATCTAATCCTCTCCTGTGTGATACTGTCTGCTGAGCCGTTTATCTAATCCTCTCCTGTTTGATACTGTCTGCTGAGCTGTGTATCTAATCCTGTCCTGTGTGATACTGTCTGCTGAGCTGTGTATCTAATCCTCTCCTTTGTGGTACTGTCTGCTGAGCTGTGTATCTAATCCTCTCCTGTGTGATACTGTCTGCTGAGCTGTGTATCTAATCCTCTCCTGTGTGATACTGTCAGCTGAGCTGTGTATCTAATCCTCTCCTGTGTGATACTGTCTGCTGAGCTGTGTATCTAATCCTCTCCTGTATGATACTGTCTGCTGAGCCGTGTATCTAATCCTCTCCTGTGTGATACTGTCTGCTGAGCTGTGTATCTAATCCTATCCTGTGTGATACTGTCTGCTGAGCAGTGTATCTAATCCTCTCCTGTGTGATACTGTCTGCTGAGCCGTGTATCTAATCCTCTCCTGTGTGATACTGTCTGCTGAGCTGTGTATCTAATCCTATCCTGTGTGATACTGTCTGCTGAGCAGTGTATCTAATCCTGTCCTGTGTGATACTGTCTGCTGAGCTGTGTATCTAATCCTCTGCTGTGTGATACTGTCTGTTGAGCCTTGTATCTAATCCTCTCCTGTGTGATACTGTCTGCTGAGCCGTATATCTAATCTTTTCCTGTGTGATACTGTCTGCTGAGCCTTGTATCTAATACTCTCCTGTGTGATACTGTCTGCTGAGCTGTGTATCTAATCCTCTGCTGTGTGATACCGTCTGCTGAGCAGTCTATCTATTCCTCTCCTGTGTGATACTGACTGCTGTGCTGTGTATCTAATCCTATGCTGTGTATCTAATTCTATGCTGTGTGATACCGGCTGCTGAGTTGTGTATCTAATCCTATCCTGTGCGATACTGTCTGCTGAGCTGTGTATCTAATCCTTTCCTGTGTGATACTGTCTACTGAGCTGTGCATCTAATCCTCTCCTGTGTGATACTGTCTGATGAGCTGTGTATCTAATCCTCTCCTGTGTGATACTGTCTGCTGAGCTGTGTATCTAATCCTCTCCTGTGTGATACTGTCTGATGAACTGTGTATCTAATCCTATTCTGTGTGATACTGTCTGCTGAGCCGTGTATCTAATCCCGCCCTGTGCGATACTGTCTGCTGAGCCGTGTATCTAATCCACTCCTGTGTGATACTGTCTGCTGAGCTGTGTATCTAATCCTATGCTGTGTGATACTGTCTGCTGAGCTGTGTATCTAATCCTCTCCTGTGTGATACTGTCTGATGAACTGTGTATCTAATCCTCTCCTATGTGATACTGTCAGCTGAGCTGTGTATCTAATCCTCTCCTGTGTGATACTGTCTGCTGAGCTGTGTATCTAATCCTCTCCTGTGTGATACTGTCAGCTGAGCTGTGTATCTAATCCTCTCCTATGTGATACTGTCAGCTGAGCTGTGTATCTAATCCTCTCCTGTGTGATACTGTCAGCTGAGCAGTGTATCTAATCCTGTTCTGTGTGATACTGTCTGCTGAGCTGTGTATCTAATCCTCTCCTGTGTGATACTGTCTACTGAGCTGTGTATCTAATCCTATCCTGTTTGATACTGTCTGCTGAGCAGTGTATCTAATCCTCTCCTGTGTGATACTGTCTGCTGAGCTGTGTATCTAATCCTCTCCTGTGTGATACTCTCTGCTGAGCTGTGTATCTAATCCTCTCCTGTGTGATACTGTCTGCTGAGCCGTTTATCTAATCCTCTCCTGTTTGATACTGTCTGCTGAGCTGTGTATCTAATCCTGTCCTGTGTGATACTGTCTGCTGAGCTGTGTATCTAATCCTCTCCTTTGTGGTACTGTCTGCTGAGCTGTGTATCTAATCCTCTCCTGTGTGATACTGTCTGCTGAGCTGTGTATCTAATCCTCTCCTGTGTGATACTGTCAGCTGAGCTGTGTATCTAATCCTCTCCTGTGTGATACTGTCTGCTGAGCTGTGTATCTAATCCTCTCCTGTATGATACTGTCTGCTGAGCCGTGTATCTAATCCTCTCCTGTGTGATACTGTCTGCTGAGCTGTGTATCTAATCCTATCCTGTGTGATACTGTCTGCTGAGCAGTGTATCTAATCCTCTCCTGTGTGATACTGTCTGCTGAGCCGTGTATGTAATCATCTCCTGTGTGATAATGTCTGCTGAGCTGTGTATCTAATCCTCTCCTGTGTGATACTGTCTGCTGAGCTGTGTATCTAATCCTCTCCTGTATGATACTGTCTGCTGAGCTGTGTATCTAATCCTCTCCTGTGTGATACTGTCTGCTGAGCTGTGTATCTAATACTCTCCTGTGTGATACTGTCTGCTGAGCAGTGTATCTAATCCTGTTCTGTGTGATACTGTCTGCTGAGCTGTGTATCTAATCCTCTGCTGTATGATACTGTCTGTTGAGCCTTGTATCTAATCCTCTCCTGTGTGATACTGTCTGCTGAGCCGTATATCTAATCTTTTCCTGTGTGATACTGTCTGCTGAGCTGTGTATCTAATCCTCTGCTGTGTGATACCGTCTGCTGATCCTTGTATCTAATACTCTCCTGTGTGATACTGTCTGCTGAGCTGTGTATCTAATCCTCTCCTGTGAGAAACTGTCTGCTGAGCCGTGTATCTAATCCTCTCCTGTGTGATAGTGTCTGCTGAGCTGTGTATCTAATCCTCTCCTGTGTGATACTGTCTGCTGAACCTTGTATCTAATCCTATCCTGTGTGATACTGTCTGCTGAGCAGTGTATCTAATACTCTCCTATGTGATACTGTCTGCTGAGCTGTATCTTTAATCCTTCCCTGTGTGATACCGTCTGCTGAGCTGTGTATCTAATCCTCTCCTGTGCGATACTGTCTGTTGAGCTATGGATCTAATCCTCTCCTGTGTGAAACTGTCTGCTGAGCCATGTATCTAATCCTCTCCTGTGAGATACTGTCTGCTGAGCCGTGTATCTAATCCTCTCCTGTGAGATACTGTGTGCTGAGCTGTGTATCTAATCCTCTCCTGTGTGATACTGTCTTCTGAGCTGTGTATCTAATCCTCTCCTGTGTGACACCTTCTGCTGAGCTATGTATCTAATCCTGTCCTGTGTGATACTGTCTGCTGAGCTGTGTATCTAATACTCTCCTGTGTGATACTGTCTTCTGCGCCGTGTATCTAATCCTCTCCTATGTGATACTGTCTGCAGAGCAGTGTATCTAATCTTATACTGTGTAATACTGTCTGCTGAGCTGTGTATCTAATCCTCTCCTGTGTGATACTGTCTGCTGAGCCGTGTATCTAATCACCTCATGTGTGATACTGTCTGCTGAGCTGTGTATCTAATCCCCTCCTGTGTGATACTGTCTGCTGAGCCGTGTATCTAATCCACTCCTGTGTGATACTGTCTGCTGAGCCGTGTATCTAATCACCTCCTGTGTGATACTGTCTGCTGAGCTGTGTATCTAATCCCCTCCTGTGTGATACTGTCTGCTGAGCCGTGTATCTAATCCTATGCTGTGTGATACTATCTGCTGAGCTGTGTATCTAATCCTATGCTGTGTATCTAATCCTCTCCTGTGTGATAATGTCTGCTGAGCTGTGTATCTAATCCTCTCCTGTGTGATACTGTCTACTGAGCTGTGTATCTAATCCTATCCTGTGTGATACTGTCTGCTGAGCAGTGTATCTAATCCTGTTCTGTGTGATACTGTCTGCTGAGCTGTGTATCTAATCCTCTCCTGTGTGATACTGTCTGCTGAGCTGTGTATGTAATCTTATACTGTGTGATACTGTCTGCTGAGCTTTGTATGTATCTAATCCTCTCCTGTGTGATACTGTCTGCTGAGCTGTGTATCTAATCCTCTCCTGTGTGATACTGTCTGCTGAGCTGTGTATCTAATCCTCTCCTGTGTGATACTGTCTGCCGAGCTGTGTATCTAATCCTCTCCTGTGCGATACTATCTGCTGAGCTGTGTATGTATCTAATCCTCTCCTGTGTGATACTGTCTGCTGAGCTGTGTATCTAATCCTCTCCTGTGTGATACTGTCTGCTGAGCTGTGTATCTAATCCTCTCCTGTGTGATACTGTCTGCTGAGCTGTGTATCTAATCCTCTCCTGTGTGATACTGTCTGCTGAGCCGTTTATCTAATCCTCTCCTGTGTGATACTGTCTGCTGATCCGTGTATCTAATCCTCTCCTTTGTGGTACTGTCTGCTGAGCTGTGTATCTAATCCTCTCCTGTGTGGTACTGTCTGCTGAGCCGTGTATCTAATCCTCTCCTGTGTGATACTGTCTGCTGAGCAGTGTATCTAATCCTGTTCTGTGTGATACTGTCTGCTGAGCTGTGTATCTAATCCTCTGCTGTGTGATACTGTCTGTTGAGCCTTGTATCTAATCCTCTCCTGTGTGGTACTGTCTGCTGAGCTGTGTATCTAATCCTCTCCTGTGTGGTACTGTCTGCTGAGCCGTGTATCTAATCCTATCCTGTGTGATACTGTCTGCTGAGCCTTGTATCTAATACTCTCCTGTGTGATACTGTCTGCTGAGCAGTGTATCTAATCCTGTTCTGTGTGATACTGTCTGCTGAGCTGTGTATCTAATCCTCTGCTGTGTGATACTGTCTGCTGAGCCGTATATCTAATCTTTTCCTGTGTGATACTGTCTGCTGAGCCGTGTATCTAATACTCTCCTGTGTGATACTGTCTGCTGAGCCGTGTATCTAATACTCTCCTGTGTGATACTGTCTGCTGAGCTGTGTATCTATTCCTCTCCTGTGTGATACTGACTGCTGTGCTGTGTATCTAATCCTATGCTGTGTATCTAATTCTATGCTATGCGATACTGTCTGCTGAGCAGTGTATCTAATCCTCTCCTGTGTCATACCGGCTGCTGAGCTGTGTATCTAATCCTATGCTGTGTGATACTGTCTGCTGAGCTGTGCATCTAATCCTCTCCTGTGTGATACTGTCTGATGAGCTGTGTATCTAATCCTCTCCTGTGTGATACTGTCTTCTGAGCTGTGTATCTAATCCTCTCCTGTGTGATACTGTCTGATGAACTGTGTATCTAATCCTATTCTGTGTGATACTGTCTGCTGAGCCGTGTATCTAATCCCGCCCTGTGCGATACTGTCTGCTGAGCCGTGTATCTAATCCACTCCTGTGTGATCCTGTCTGCTGAGCTATGTATCTAATCCTATGCTGTGTGATACTGTCTGCTGAGCTGTGTATCTAATCCTCTCCTGTGTGATACTGTCTGATGAACTGTGTATCTAATCATCTCCTGTGTGATACTCTCTGCAGAGCTGGGTATCTGCTCCTCTCCTGTGTGATACTGTCTGCTGAGCTGTGTATCTAATCATCTCCTGTGTGATACTGTCAGCTGAGCTGTGTATCTAATCCTCTCCTATGTGATACTGTCAGCTGAGCTGTGTATCTAATCCTCTCCTGTGTGATACTGTCTGCTGAGCTGTGTATCTAATCCTCTCCTGTGTGATACTGTCTGCTGTGCTGTGTATCTAATCCTCTCCTGTGTGATACTGTCTGCTGAGCTGTGTATCTAATCCTATCCTGTGTGATACTGTCTGCTGAGCTGTGTATCTAATCCTCCTGTGTGATACTGTCTGCTGAGCCGTGTATCTAATCCTCTCCTGTGTGATACTGTCTGCTGAGCTGTGTATCTAATCCTCCTGTGTGATACTGTCTGCTGAGCTGTGTATCTAATCCTCCTGTGTGATACTGTCTGCTGAGCCGTGTATCTAATCCTATGCTGTGTGATGCTGTCTGCTGAGCTGTGTATCTAATCCTCTCCTGTATGATACCGTCTGCTGAGCAGTGTATCTAATCCTCTCCTGTGTGATACTGTCTGCTGAGCTGTGTATCTAATCCTCTCCTGTGTGATACTGTCTGCTGAGCTGTGTATCTAATCCTCTCCTGTATGATACTGTCTGCTGAGCCGTGTATCTAATCCTCTCCTGTGAGAAACTGTGTGCTGAGCCGTGTATCTAATCCTCTCCTGTGTGATACTGTCTGCTGAGCTGTGTATCTAATCCTATCCTGTGTGATACGGTCTACTGAGCTGTGTATCTAATCCTATCCTGTGTGATACTGTCTGCTGAGCTGTGTATGTATCTATTCCTCTCCTGTGTGATACCGGCTGCTGAGCAGTGTATCTAATCCTCTCCTGTGTGATACTGTCTGCTGAGCTGTGTATCTAATCCTCTCCTGTGTGATACTTTCTGCTGAGCAGTGTATGTAATCTTATACTGTGTGATACTGTCTGCTGAACCTTGTATCTAATCCTATCCTGTGTGATACTGTCTGCTGAGCAGTGTATCTAATACTCTCCTATGTGATAATGTCTGCTGAGCTGTATCTTTAATCCTTCCCTGTGTGATACTGTCTGCTGAGCTGTGTATCTAATCCTCTATTGTGTGATACTGTCTGCTGAGCTGTGTATCTAATCCTCTCCTGTGCGATACTGTCTGTTGAGCTATGGATCTAATCCTCTCCTGTGTGAAACTGTCTGCTGAGCCATGTATCTAATCCTCTCCTGTGTGAAACTGTCTGCTGAGCCATGTATCTAATCCTCTCCTGTGCGATACTGTCTGCTGAGCCATGTATCTAATCCTCTCCTGTGAGATACTGTCTGCTGAGCCGTGTATCTAATCCTCTCCTGTGAGATACTGTGTGCTGAGCTGTGTATCTAATCCTCTCCTGTGTGATACTGTCTTCTGAGCTGTGTATCTAATCCTCTCCTGTGTGACACCTTCTGCTGAGCTATGTATCTAATCCTGTCCTGTGTGATACTGTCTGCTGAGCTGTGTATCTAATCTTCTCCTGTGTGATATTGTCTGCTGAGCAGTGTATCTAATCCTCTCCTATGTGATACTGTCTGCAGAGCAGTGTATCTAATCTTATACTGTGTGATACTGTCTGCTGAGCTGTGTATCTAATCACCTCCTGTGTGATACTGTGTGCTGAGCCGTGTATCTAATCCTATGCTGTGTGATACTGTCTGCTGAGCTGTGTATCTAATCACCTCCTGTGTGATACTGTGTGCTGAGCCGTGTATCTAATCCTATGCTGTGTGATACTGTCTGCTGAGCTGTGTATCTAATCCTATGCTGTGTATCTAATCCTCTCCTGTGTGATAATGTCTGCTGAGCTGTGCATCTAATCCCCTCCTGTGTGATACTGTCTGCTGAGCTGTGCATCTAATCCTATGCTGTGTGATACTGTCTGCTGAGCTGTGTATCTAATCCTATGCTGTGTATCTAATCACCTCCTGTGTGATACTGTGTGCTGAGCCGTGTATCTAATCCTATGCTGTGTGATACTGTCTGCTGAGCTGTGTATCTAATCCTATGCTGTGTATCTAATCCTCTCCTGTGTGATAATGTCTGCTGAGCTGTGCATCTAATCCTCTCCTGTGTGATGCTGTCTGCTGAGCTGTGCATCTAATCCCCTCCTGTGTGATACTGTCTGCTGAGCCGTGTATCTAATCCTATGCTGTGTGATACTGTCTGCTGAGCTGTGTATCTAATCCTATGCTGTGTATCTAATCCTCTCCTGTGTGATAATGTCTGCTGAGCTGTGTATCTAATCCTCTCCTGTGTGATACTGTCTACTGAGCTGTGTATCTAATCCTATCCTGTGTGATACTGTCTGCTGAGCAGTGTATCTAATCCTGTTCTGTGTGATACTGTCTGCTGAGCTGTGTATCTAATCCTCTCCTGTGTGATACTGTCTACTGAGCTGTGTATGTAATCCTATCCTGTGTGATACTGTCTGCTGAGCAGTGTATCTAATCCTCTCCTGTGTGATACTGTCTGCTGAGCAGTGTATCTAATCCTGTTCTGTGTGATACTGTCTGCTGAGCTGTGTATCTAATCCTCTCCTGTGTGATACTGTCTACTGAGCTGTGTATGTAATCCTATCCTGTGTGATACTGTCTGCTGAGCTGTGTATGTATCTAATCCTCTCCTGTGTGATACTGTCTGCTGAGCTGTGTATCTAATCCTCTCCTGTGTGATACTGTCTGCTGAGCTGTGTATCTAATCCTCTCCTGTGCGATACTATCTGCTGAGCTGTGTATGTATCTAATCCTCTCCTGTGTGATACTGTCTGCTGAGCTGTGTATCTAATCCTCTCCTGTGTGATACTGTCTGCTGAGCTGTGTATCTAATCCTCTCCTGTGTGATACTGTCTGCTGAGCCGTTTATCTAATCCTCTCCTGTGTGATACCGTCAGCTGAGCTGTGTATGTATCTAATCCTCTCCTGTGTGATACTGTCTGATGAGCTATGTATCTAATCCTCTCCTGTGTGATACTGTCTGCTGATCCGTGTATCTAATCCTCTCCTTTGTGGTACTGTCTGCTGAGCTGTGTATCTAATCCTCTCCTGTGTGATACTGTCTGCTGAGCTGTGTATCTAATCCTCTCCTGTGTGATACTGTCAGCTGAGCTGTGTATCTAATCCTCTCCTGTGTGATACTGTCTGCTGAGCCGTTTATCTAATCCTCTCCTGTGTGATACTGTCTGCTGATCCGTGTATCTAATCCTCTCCTTTGTGGTACTGTCTGCTGAGCTGTGTATCTAATCCTCTCCTGTGTGATACTGTCTGCTGAGCTGTGTATCTAATCCTCTCCTGTGTGATACTGTCTGCTGAGCAGTGTATCTAATACTCTCCTATGTGATAATGTCTGCTGAGCTGTATCTTTAATCCTTCCCTGTGTGATACTGTCTGCTGAGCTGTGTATCTAATCCTCTCCTGTGTGATACTGTCTGCTGAGCTGTGTATCTAATCCTCTCCTGTGCGATACTGTCTGTTGAGCTATGGATCTAATCCTCTCCTGTGTGAAACTGTCTGCTGAGCCATGTATCTAATCCTCTCCTGTGTGAAACTGTCTGCTGAGCCATGTATCTAATCCTCTCCTGTGCGATACTGTCTGCTGAGCCATGTATCTAATCCTCTCCTGTGAGATACTGTCTGCTGAGCCGTTTATCTAATCCTCTCCTGTGAGATACTGTGTGCTGAGCTGTGTATCTAATCCTCTCCTGTGTGATACTGTCTTCTGAGCTGTGTATCTAATCCTCTCCTGTGTGACACCTTCTGCTGAGCTATGTATCTAATCCTGTCCTGTGTGATACTGTCTGCTGAGCTGTGTATCTAATCTTCTCCTGTGTGATATTGTCTGCTGAGCAGTGTATCTAATCCTCTCCTATGTGATACTGTCTGCAGAGCAGTGTATCTAATCTTATACTGTGTAATACTGTCTGCTGAGCTGTGTATCTAATCACCTCCTGTGTGATACTGTGTGCTGAGCCGTGTATCTAATCCTATGCTGTGTGATACTGTCTGCTGAGCTGTGTATCTAATCCTATGCTGTGTATCTAATCCTCTCCTGTGTGATAATGTCTGCTGAGCTGTGCATCTAATCCCCTCCTGTGTGATACTGTCTGCTGAGCTGTGCATCTAATCCTATGCTGTGTGATACTGTCTGCTGAGCTGTGTATCTAATCCTATGCTGTGTATCTAATCACCTCCTGTGTGATACTGTGTGCTGAGCCGTGTATCTAATCCTATGCTGTGTGATACTGTCTGCTGAGCTGTGTATCTAATCCTATGCTGTGTATCTAATCCTCTCCTGTGTGATAATGTCTGCTGAGCTGTGCATCTAATCCTCTCCTGTGTGATGCTGTCTGCTGAGCTGTGCATCTAATCCCCTCCTGTGTGATACTGTCTGCTGAGCCGTGTATCTAATCCTATGCTGTGTGATACTGTCTGCTGAGCTGTGTATCTAATCCTATGCTGTGTATCTAATCCTCTCCTGTGTGATAATGTCTGCTGAGCTGTGTATCTAATCCTCTCCTGTGTGATACTGTCTACTGAGCTGTGTATCTAATCCTATCCTGTGTGATACTGTCTGCTGAGCAGTGTATCTAATCCTGTTCTGTGTGATACTGTCTGCTGAGCTGTGTATCTAATCCTCTCCTGTGTGATACTGTCTACTGAGCTGTGTATGTAATCCTATCCTGTGTGATACTGTCTGCTGAGCAGTGTATCTAATCCTCTCCTGTGTGATACTGTCTGCTGAGCAGTGTATCTAATCCTGTTCTGTGTGATACTGTCTGCTGAGCTGTGTATCTAATCCTCTCCTGTGTGATACTGTCTGTTGAGCTGTGCATGTATCTAATCCTCTCCTGTGTGATACTGTCTGCTGAGCTGTGTATCTAATCCTCTCCTGTGTGATACTGTCTGCTGAGCTGTGTATCTAATCCTCTCCTGTGCGATACTATCTGCTGAGCTGTGTATGTATCTAATCCTCTCCTGTGTGATACTGTCTGCTGAGCTGTGTATCTAATCCTCTCCTGTGTGATACTGTCTGCTGAGCTGTGTATCTAATCCTCTCCTGTGTGATACTGTCTGCTGAGCTGTGTATCTAATCCTCTCCTGTGTGATACTGTCTGCTGAGCCGTTTATCTAATCCTCTCCTGTGTGATACTGTCTGCTGATCCGTGTATCTAATCCTCTCCTTTGTGGTACTGTCTGCTGAGCTGTGTATCTAATCCTCTCCTGTGTGATACTGTCTGCTGAGCTGTGTATCTAATCCTCTCCTGTGTGATACTGTCAGCTGAGCTGTGTATCTAATCCTCTCCTGTGTGATACTGTCTGCTGAGCTGTGTATCTAATCCACTCCTGTGTGATACTGTCTGCTGAGCAGTGTATCTAATCCTCTCCTGTGTGGTACTGTCTGCTGAGCCGTGTATCTAATCCTCTCCTGTGTGATACTGTCTGCTGAGCAGTGTATCTAATCCTGTTCTGTGTGATACTGTCTGCTGAGCTGTGTATCTAATCCTCTGCTGTGTGATACTGTCTGTTGAGCCTTGTATCTAATACTCTCCTGTGTGATACTGTCTGCTGAGCTGTGTATCTAATCCTCTCCTGTGAGAAACTGTCTGCTGAGCCGTGTATCTAATCATCTCCTGTGTGATACTGTCTGCTGAGCCGTGTATCTAATCCTATGCTGTGTATCTAATCCTCTCCTGTGAGAAACTGTCAGCTGAGCTGTGTATCTAATCCTCTCCTGTGTGGTACTGTCTGCTGAGCCGTGTATCTAATCATCTCCTGTGAGAAACTGTGTGCTGAGCCGTGTATCTAATCCTCTCCTGTGTGATACTGTCTGCTGAGCTGTGTATCTAATCCTATGCTGTGTGATACTGTCTGCTGAGCTGTGTATCTAATCCTATGCTGTGTATCTAATCCTCTCCTGTGTGATAATGTCTGCTGAGCTATGTATCTAATCCTCTCCTGTGTGATACTGTCTGCTGAGCTGTGTATCTAATCCTCTCCTGTGTGATACTGTCTGCTGAGCTGTGTATCTAATCCTCCTGTGTGATACTGTCTGCTGAGCCGTGTATCTAATCCTCTCCTGTGTGATACTGTGTGCTGAGCCGTGTATCTAATCCTATGCTGTGTGATGCTGTCTGCTGAGCTGTGTATCTAATCCTCTCCTGTGTGATACTGTCTGCTGAGCTGTGTATCTAATCCTCTCCTGTATGATACTGTCTGCTGAGCCGTGTATCTAATCCTCTCCTGTGAGAAACTGTGTGCTGAGCCGTGTATCTAATCCTCTCCTGTGTGATACTGTCTGCTGAGCTGTGTATCTAATCCTATCCTGTGTGATACTGTCTACTGAGCTGTGTATCTAATCCTATCCTGTGATACTGTCTGCTGAGCCGTGTATCTAATCCTCTCCTGTGTGATACCGTCTGCTGAGCAGTGTATCTAATCCTCTCCTGTGTGATACTGTCAGCTGAGCTGTGTATCTAATCCTCTCCTGTGTGATACTGTCTGCTGAGCTGTGTATCTAATCCTCTCCTGTATGATACTGTCTGCTGAGCCGTGTATCTAATCCTCTCCTGTGAGAAACTGTGTGCTGAGCCGTGTATCTAATCCTCTCCTGTGTGATACTGTCTGCTGAGCTGTGTATCTAATCCTATCCTGTGTGATACTGTCTACTGAGCTGTGTATCTAATCCTATCCTGTGTGATACTGTCTGCTGAGCAGTGTATCTAATCCTCTCCTGTGTGATACTGTCTGCTGAGCTGTGTATCTAATCCTCTCCTGTGTGATACTCTCTGCTGAGCTGTGTATTTAATCCTCTCCTGTGTGATACTGTCTGCTGAGCTGTGTATCTAATCCTCTCCTGTGTGATACTGTCTGCTGAACCTTGTTTCTAATCCTCTCCTGTGAGAAACTGTCTGCTGAGCCGTGTATCTAATCCTCTCCTGTGTGATACTGTCTGCTGAGCTGTGTATCTAATCCTCTCCTGTGAGAAACTGTCTGCTGAGCCGTGTATCTAATCCTCTCCTGTGTGATACTGTCTGCTGAGCCGTGTATCTAATCCTATGCTGTGTATCTAATCCTCTCCTGTGAGAAACTGTCAGCTGAGCTGTGTATCTAATCCTCTCCTGTGTGGTACTGTCTGCTGAGCCGTGTATCTAATCATCTCCTGTGAGAAACTGTGTGCTGAGCCGTGTATCTAATCCTCTCCTGTGTGATACTGTCTGCTGAGCTGTGTATCTAATCCTATGCTGTGTGATACTGTCTGCTGAGCTGTGTATCTAATCCTATGCTGTGTATCTAATCCTCTCCTGTGTGATAATGTCTGCTGAGCTATGTATCTAATCCTCTCCTGTGTGATACTGTCTGCTGAGCTGTGTATCTAATCCTCTCCTGTGTGATACTGTCTGCTGAGCTGTGTATCTAATCCTCCTGTGTGATACTGTCTGCTGAGCTGTGTATCTAATCCTATCCTGTGATACTGTCTGCTGAGCCGTGTATCTAATCCTCTCCTGTGTGATACTGTCTGCTGAGCAGTGTATCTAATCCTCTCCTGTGTGATACTGTCAGCTGAGCTGTGTATCTAATCCTCTCCTGTGTGATACTGTCTGCTGAGCTGTGTATCTAATCCTCTCCTGTATGATACTGTCTGCTGAGCCGTGTATCTAATCCTCTCCTGTGAGAAACTGTGTGCTGAGCCGTGTATCTAATCCTCTCCTGTGTGATACTGTCTGCTGAACTGTGTATCTAATCCTATCCTGTGTGATACTGTCTGCTGAGCTGTGTATCTAATCCTCTCCTGTGTGATACTGTCTACTGAGCTGTGTATCTAATCCTATCCTGTGTGATACTGTCTGCTGAGCAGTGTATCTAATCCTCTCCTGTGTGATACTGTCTGCTGAGCTGTGTATCTAATCCTCTCCTGTGTGATACTCTCTGCTGAGCTGTGTATCTAATCCTCTCCTGTGTGATACTGTCTGCTGAACCTTGTTTCTAATCCTATCCTGTGTGATACTGTCTGCTGAGCAGTGTATCTAATAATCTCCTATGTGATACTGTCTGCTGAGCTGTGTATCTAATCCTATCCTGTGTGATACTGTCTACTGAGCTGTGTATCTAATCCTATCCTGTGATACTGTCTGCTGAGCCGTGTATCTAATCCTCTCCTGTGTGATACCGTCTGCTGAGCAGTGTATCTAATCCTCTCCTGTGTGATACTGTCAGCTGAGCTGTGTATCTAATCCTCTCCTGTGTGATACTGTCTGCTGAGCTGTGTATCTAATCCTCTCCTGTATGATACTGTCTGCTGAGCCGTGTATCTAATCCTCTCCTGTGAGAAACTGTGTGCTGAGCCGTGTATCTAATCCTCTCCTGTGTGATACTGTCTGCTGAACTGTGTATCTAATCCTATCCTGTGTGATACTGTCTGCTGAGCTGTGTATCTAATCCTCTCCTGTGTGATACTGTCTACTGAGCTGTGTATCTAATCCTATCCTGTGTGATACTGTCTGCTGAGCAGTGTATCTAATCCTCTCCTGTGTGATACTGTCTGCTGAGCTGTGTATCTAATCCTCTCCTGTGTGATACTCTCTGCTGAGCTGTGTATCTAATCCTCTCCTGTGTGATACTGTCTGCTGAGCTGTGTATCTAATCCTCTCCTGTGTGATACTGTCTGCTGAGCAGTGTATCTAATAATCTCCTATGTGATACTGTCTGCTGAGCTGTATCTTTAATCCTTCCCTGTGTGATACCGTCTGCTGAGCTGTGTATCTAATCCTCTCCTGTGCGATACTGTCTGTTGAGCAGTGTATCTAATCCTCTCCTGTGTGATACTGTCTGCTGAGCAGTGTATCTAATAATCTCCTATGTGATACTGTCTGCTGAGCTGTATCTTTAATCCTTCCCTGTGTGATACCGTCTGCTGAGCTGTGTATCTAATCCTCTCCTGTGCGATACTGTCTGCTGAGCCGTGTATCTAATCCTATCCTGTGTGATACTGTCTGCTGAGCTGTGTATCTAATCCTCTCCTGTGTGATACTGTCTGCTGAGCTGTGTATCTAGTCCTCTCCTGTGTGATACTGTCTGCTGAGCTGTGTATCTAGTCCTCTCCTGTGTGATACTGTCTGCTGAGCAGTGTATCTAATAATCTCCTATGTGATACTGTCTGCTGAGCTGTATCTTTAATCCTTCCCTGTGTGATACCGTCTGCTGAGCTGTGTATCTAATCCTCTCCTGTGCGATACTGTCTGTTGAGCAGTGTATCTAATCCTCTCCTGTGTGAAACTGTCTGCTGAGCCATGTATCTAATCCTATCCGGTGTGATACTGTCTGATGAACTGTGTATTTAATCCTATCCTGTGTGATACTGTCTGCTGAGCTGTGTATCTAATCCTCTCCTGTGTGATACTGTCTGCTGAGCTGTGTATCTAATCCTCTCCTGTGTGATACTGTCTGCTGAGCTGTGTATCTAATCCTCTCCTGTGTGATACTGTCTGCTGAGCTGTGTATCTAATCCTCTCCTGTGTGATACTGTCTGCTGAGCCGTTTATCTAATCCTCTCCTGTGTGATACTGTCTGCTGATCCGTGTATCTAATCCTCTCCTTTGTGGTACTGTCTGCTGAGCTGTGTATCTAATCCTCTCCTGTGTGATACTGTCTGCTGAGCTGTGTATCTAATCCTATCCTGTGTGATACTCTCTGCAGAGCTGTGTATCTGCTCCTCTCCTGTGTGATACTGTCTGCTGAGCTGTGTATCTAATCATCTCCTGTGTGATACTGTCAGCTGAGCTGTGTATCTAATCCTCTCCTATGTGATACTGTCAGCTGAGCTGTGTATCTAATCCTCTCCTGTGTGATACTGTCTGCTGAGCAGTGTATCTAATCCTCTCCTGTGTGATACTGTCTGCTGAGCTGTGTATCTAATCCTCCTGTGTGATACTGTCTGCTGAGCCGTGTATCTAATCCTCTCCTGTGTGATACTGTGTGCTGAGCCGTGTATCTAATCCTCTCCTGTGTGATACTGTCTGCTGAGCCGTGTATCTAATCCTCTCCTGTGTGATACTGTGTGCTGAGCCGTGTATCTAATCCTCTCCTGTGTGATACTGTCTGCTGAGCTGTGTATCTAATCCTCCTGTGTGATACTGTCTGCTGAGCCGTGTATCTAATCCTCTCCTGTGTGATACTGTGTGCTGAGCCGTGTATCTAATCCTCTCCTGTGTGATACTGTCTGCTGAGCCGTGTATCTAATCCTCTCCTGTGTGATACCGTCTGCTGAGCAGTGTATCTAATCCTCTCCTGTGTGATACTGTCTGCTGAGCTGTGTATCTAATCCTCTCCTGTGTGATACTGTCAGCTGAGCTGTGTATCTAATCCTCTCCTGTGTGATACTGTCTGCTGAGCAGTGTATCTAATCCTCTCCTGTGTGATACTGTCTGCTGAGCTGTGTATCTAATCCTCTCCTGTGTGATACTGTCAGCTGAGCTGTGTATCTAATCCTCTCCTGTGTGATACTGTCTGCTGAGCTGTGTATCTAATCCTCTCCTGTGTGATACTGTCTGCTGAGCCGTGTATCTAATCCTCTCCTGTGTGATACCGTCTGCTGAGCAGTGTATCTAATCCTCTCCTGTGTGATACTGTCTGCTGAGCTGTGTATCTAATCCTCTCCTGTGTGATACTGTCAGCTGAGCTGTGTATCTAATCCTCTCCTGTGTGATACTGTCTGCTGAGCTGTGTATCTAATCCTCTCCTGTGTGATACTGTCTGCTGCGCTGTGTATCTAATCCTATCCTGTGTGATACTGTCTACTGAGCTGTGTATCTAATCCTATCCTGTGTGATACTGTCTGCTGAGCAGTGTATCTAATCCTCTCCTGTGTGATACTGTCTGCTGAGCTGTGTATCTAATCCTCTCCTGTGTGATACTGTCTGCTGAACCTTGTATCTAATCCTATCCTGTGTGATACTGTCTGCTGAGCAGTGTATCTAATACTCTCCTATGTGATACTGTCTGCTGAGCCATGTATCTAATCCTCTCCTGTGCGATACTGTCTGTTGAGCTGTGTATCTAATCCTCTCCTGTGAGATACTGTCTGCTGAGCCGTGTATCTAATCCTCTCCTGTGTGATACTGTCTGCTGAGCCGTGTATCTAATCCTCTCCTGTGAGATACTGTATGCTGAGCTGTGTATCTAATCCTCTCCTGTGTGATACTGTCTTCTGAGCTGTGTATCTAATCCTCTCCTGTGTGATACTGTCTTCTGAGCTGTGTATCTAATCCTCTCCTGTGTGAAACTGTCTGCTGAGCCATGTATCTAATCCTCTCCTGTGAGATACTGTCTGCTGAGCCGTGTATCTAATCCTCTCCTGTGAGATACTGTGTGCTGAGCTGTGTATCTAATCCTCTCCTGTGTGATACTGTCTTCTGAGCTGTGTATCTAATCCTCTCCTGTGTGATACTGTCTTCTGAGCTGTGTATCTAATCCTCTCCTGTGTGACACC
This sequence comes from Phyllobates terribilis, assembly GCF_046119375.1. Classification (NCBI taxonomy): domain Eukaryota; kingdom Metazoa; phylum Chordata; class Amphibia; order Anura; family Dendrobatidae; genus Phyllobates; species Phyllobates terribilis. The sequence continues at coordinate 978,270 of NW_027362798.1, read as the reverse complement.
TTCTGCTGAGCTATGTATCTAATCCTGTCCTGTGTGATACTGTCTGCTGAGCTGTGTATCTAATACTCTCCTGTGTGATACTGTCTTCTGCGCCGTGTATCTAATCCTCTCCTATGTGATACTGTCTGCAGAGCAGTGTATCTAATCTTATACTGTGTAATACTGTCTGCTGAGCTGTGTATCTAATCACCTCCTGTGTGATACTGTCTGCTGAGCTGTGTATCTAATCCCCTCCTGTGTGATACTGTCTGCTGAACCGTGTATCTAATCCTATGCTGTGTGATACTGTCTGCTGAGCTGTGTATCTAATCCTATGCTGTGTATCTAATCCTCTCCTGTGTGATAATGTCTGCTGAGCTGTGTATCTAATCCTCTCCTGTGTGATACTGTCTACTGAGCTGTGTATCTAATCCTACCCTGTGTGATACTGTCTGCTGAGCAGTGTATCTAATCCTGTTCTGTGTGATACTGTCTGCTGAGCTGTGTATCTAATCCTCTCCTGTGTGATACTGTCTGCTGAGCTGTGTATGTATCTAATCCTCTCCTGTGTGATACTGTCTGCTGAGCTGTGTATCTAATCCTCTCCTGTGTGATACTGTCTGCTGAGCTGTGTATCTAATCCTCTCCTGTGTGATACTGTCTGCTGAGCTGTGTATCTAATCCTCTCCTGTGTGATACTGTCTGCTGAGCCGTGTATCTAATCCTCTCCTGTGTGATACTGTCTGCTGAACTGTGTATCTAATCCTATCCTGTGTGATACTGTCTGCTGAGCTGTGTATCTAATCCTCTCCTGTGTGATACTGTCTACTGAGCTGTGTATCTAATCCTATCCTGTGTGATACTGTCTGCTGAGCAGTGTATCTAATCCTCTCCTGTGTGATGCTGTCTGCTGAGCTGTGTATCTAATCCTCTCCTGTGTGATACTCTCTGCTGAGCTGTGTATCTAATCCTCTCCTGTGTGATACTGTCTGCTGAGCTGTGTATCTAATCCTCTCCTGTGTGATACTGTCTGCTGAACCTTGTTTCTAATCCTATCCTGTGTGATACTGTCTGCTGAGCAGTGTATCTAATAATCTCCTATGTGATACTGTCTGCTGAGCTGTATCTTTAATCCTTCCCTGTGTGATACCGTCTGCTGAGCTGTGTATCTAATCCTCTCCTGTGCGATACTGTCTGTTGAGCAGTGTATCTAATCCTCTCCTGTGTGAAACTGTCTGCTGAGCCATGTATCTAATCCTATCCGGTGTGATACTGTCTGATGAACTGTGTATCTAATCCTATCCTGTGTGATACTGTCTGCTGAGCTGTGTATCTAATCCTCTCCTGTGTGATACTGTCTGCTGAGCTGTGTATCTAGTCCTCTCCTGTGTGATACTGTCTGCTGAGCTGTGTATCTAATCCTCTCCTGTGTGATACTGTCTGCTGAGCTGTGTATCTAATCCTATCCTGTGCGATACTATCTGCTGAGCTGTGTATGTATCTAATCCTCTCCTGTGTGATACTGTCTGCTGAGCTGTGTATCTAATCCTCTCCTGTGTGATACTGTCTGCTGAGCTGTGTATCTAATCCTCTCCTGTGTGATACTGTCTGCTGAGCTGTGTATCTAATCCTCTCCTGTGTGATACTGTCTGCTGAGCCGTTTATCTAATCCTCTCCTGTGTGATACTGTCTGCTGATCCGTGTATCTAATCCTCTCCTTTGTGGTACTGTCTGCTGAGCTGTGTATCTAATCCTCTCCTGTGTGATACTGTCTGCTGAGCTGTGTATCTAATCCTATCCTGTGTGATACTCTCTGCAGAGCTGTGTATCTGCTCCTCTCCTGTGTGATACTGTCTGCTGAGCTGTGTATCTAATCATCTCCTGTGTGATACTGTCAGCTGAGCTGTGTATCTAATCCTCTCCTATGTGATACTGTCAGCTGAGCTGTGTATCTAATCCTCTCCTGTGTGATACTGTCTGCTGAGCAGTGTATCTAATCCTCTCCTGTGTGATACTGTCTGCTGAGCTGTGTATCTAATCCTCCTGTGTGATACTGTCTGCTGAGCCGTGTATCTAATCCTCTCCTGTGTGATACTGTGTGCTGAGCCGTGTATCTAATCCTATGCTGTGTGATGCTGTCTGCTGAGCTGTATCTCTAATCCTACCCTGTGATACTGTCTGCTGAGCCGTGTATCTAATCCTCTCCTGTGTGATACCGTCTGCTGAGCAGTGTATCTAATCCTCTCCTGTGTGATACTGTCTGCTGAGCTGTGTATCTAATCCTCTCCTGTGTGATACTGTCAGCTGAGCTGTGTATCTAATCCTCTCCTGTGTGATACTGTCTGCTGAGCTGTGTATCTAATCCTCTCCTGTATGATACTGTCTGCTGAGCCGTGTATCTAATCCTCTCCTGTGAGAAACTGTGTGCTGAGCTGTGTATCTAATCCTCTCCTGTGTGATACTGTCTGCTGCGCTGTGTATCTAATCCTATCCTGTGTGATACTGTCTACTGAGCTGTGTATCTAATCCTATCCTGTGTGATACTGTCTGCTGAGCAGTGTATCTAATCCTCTCCTGTGTGATACTGTCTGCTGAGCTGTGTATCTAATCCTCTCCTGTGTGATACTGTCTGCTGAACCTTGTATCTAAACCTATCCTGTGTGATACTGTCTGCTGAGCAGTGTATCTAATACTCTCCTATGTGATACTGTCTGCTGAGCCATGTATCTAATCCTCTCCTGTGCGATACTGTCTGTTGAGCTGTGTATCTAATCCTCTCCTGTGAGATACTGTCTGCTGAGCCGTGTATCTAATCCTCTCCTGTGTGATACTGTCTGCTGAGCCGTGTATCTAATCCTCTCCTGTGAGATACTGTATGCTGAGCTGTGTATCTAATCCTCTCCTGTGTGATACTGTCTTCTGAGCTGTGTATCTAATCCTCTCCTGTGTGATACTGTCTTCTGAGCTGTGTATCTAATCCTCTCCTGTGTGAAACTGTCTGCTGAGCCATGTATCTAATCCTCTCCTGTGAGATACTGTCTGCTGAGCCGTGTATCTAATCCTCTCCTGTGAGATACTGTGTGCTGAGCTGTGTATCTAATCCTCTCCTGTGTGATACTGTCTTCTGAGCTGTGTATCTAATCCTCTCCTGTGTGATACTGTCTTCTGAGCTGTGTATCTAATCCTCTCCTGTGTGACACCTTCTGCTGAGCTATGTATCTAATCCTGTCCTGTGTGATACTGTCTGCTGAGCTGTGTATCTAATACTCTCCTGTGTGATACTGTCTTCTGAGCTGTGTATCTAATCCTCTCCTGTGTGATACTGTCTGCTGAGCTGTGTATCTAATCCTCTCCTGTGCGATACTGTCTGCTGAGCCGTGTATCTAATCCTATCCTGTGTGATACTGTCTGCTGAGCTGTGTATCTAATCCTCTCCTGTGTGATACTGTCTGCTGAGCTGTGTATCTAGTCCTCTCCTGTGTGATACTGTCTGCTGAGCTGTGTATCTAGTCCTCTCCTGTGTGATACTGTCTGCTGAGCAGTGTATCTAATAATCTCCTATGTGATACTGTCTGCTGAGCTGTATCTTTAATCCTTCCCTGTGTGATACCGTCTGCTGAGCTGTGTATCTAATCCTCTCCTGTGCGATACTGTCTGTTGAGCAGTGTATCTAATCCTCTCCTGTGTGAAACTGTCTGCTGAGCCATGTATCTAATCCTATCCGGTGTGATACTGTCTGATGAACTGTGTATCTAATCCTATCCTGTGTGATACTGTCTGCTGAGCTGTGTATCTAATCCTCTCCTGTGTGATACTGTCTGCTGAGCTGTGTATCTAATCCTCTCCTGTGTGATACTGTCTGCTGAGCCGTTTATCTAATCCTCTCCTGTGTGATACTGTCTGCTGATCCGTGTATCTAATCCTCTCCTTTGTGGTACTGTCTGCTGAGCTGTGTATCTAATCCTCTCCTGTGTGATACTGTCTGCTGAGCTGTGTATCTAATCCTATCCTGTGTGATACTCTCTGCAGAGCTGTGTATCTGCTCCTCTCCTGTGTGATACTGTCTGCTGAGCTGTGTATCTAATCATCTCCTGTGTGATACTGTCAGCTGAGCTGTGTATCTAATCCTCTCCTATGTGATACTGTCAGCTGAGCTGTGTATCTAATCCTCTCCTGTGTGATACTGTCTGCTGAGCAGTGTATCTAATCCTCTCCTGTGTGATACTGTCTGCTGAGCTGTGTATCTAATCCTCCTGTGTGATACTGTCTGCTGAGCCGTGTATCTAATCCTCTCCTGTGTGATACTGTGTGCTGAGCCGTGTATCTAATCCTCTCCTGTGTGATACTGTCTGCTGAGCCGTGTATCTAATCCTCTCCTGTGTGATACTGTGTGCTGAGCCGTGTATCTAATCCTCTCCTGTGTGATGCTGTCTGCTGAGCTGTATCTCTAATCCTACCCTGTGATACTGTCTGCTGAGCCGTGTATCTAATCCTCTCCTGTGTGATACCGTCTGCTGAGCAGTGTATCTAATCCTCTCCTGTGTGATACTGTCTGCTGAGCAGTGTATCTAATCCTCTCCTGTGTGATACTGTCTGCTGAGCTGTGTATCTAATCCTCTCCTGTGTGATACTGTCAGCTGAGCTGTGTATCTAATCCTCTCCTGTGTGATACTGTCTGCTGAGCTGTGTATCTAATCCTCTCCTGTATGATACTGTCTGCTGAGCCGTGTATCTAATCCTCTCCTGTGTGATACCGTCTGCTGAGCAGTGTATCTAATCCTCTCCTGTGTGATACTGTCTGCTGAGCTGTGTATCTAATCCTCTCCTGTGTGATACTGTCAGCTGAGCTGTGTATCTAATCCTCTCCTGTGTGATACTGTCTGCTGAGCTGTGTATCTAATCCTCTCCTGTGTGATACTGTCTGCTGCGCTGTGTATCTAATCCTATCCTGTGTGATACTGTCTACTGAGCTGTGTATCTAATCCTATCCTGTGTGATACTGTCTGCTGAGCAGTGTATCTAATCCTCTCCTGTGTGATACTGTCTGCTGAGCTGTGTATCTAATCCTCTCCTGTGTGATACTGTCTGCTGAACCTTGTATCTAATCCTATCCTGTGTGATACTGTCTGCTGAGCAGTGTATCTAATACTCTCCTATGTGATACTGTCTGCTGAGCCATGTATCTAATCCTCTCCTGTGCGATACTGTCTGTTGAGCTGTGTATCTAATCCTCTCCTGTGAGATACTGTCTGCTGAGCCGTGTATCTAATCCTCTCCTGTGTGATACTGTCTGCTGAGCCGTGTATCTAATCCTCTCCTGTGAGATACTGTATGCTGAGCTGTGTATCTAATCCTCTCCTGTGTGATACTGTCTTCTGAGCTGTGTATCTAATCCTCTCCTGTGTGATACTGTCTTCTGAGCTGTGTATCTAATCCTCTCCTGTGTGAAACTGTCTGCTGAGCCATGTATCTAATCCTCTCCTGTGAGATACTGTCTGCTGAGCCGTGTATCTAATCCTCTCCTGTGAGATACTGTGTGCTGAGCTGTGTATCTAATCCTCTCCTGTGTGATACTGTCTTCTGAGCTGTGTATCTAATCCTCTCCTGTGTGATACTGTCTTCTGAGCTGTGTATCTAATCCTCTCCTGTGTGACACCTTCTGCTGAGCTATGTATCTAATCCTGTCCTGTGTGATACTGTCTGCTGAGCTGTGTATCTAATACTCTCCTGTGTGATACTGTCTTCTGCGCCGTGTATCTAATCCTCTCCTATGTGATACTGTCTGCAGAGCAGTGTATCTAATCTTATACTGTGTAATACTGTCTGCTGAGCTGTGTATCTAATCACCTCCTGTGTGATACTGTCTGCTGAGCTGTGTATCTAATCCCCTCCTGTGTGATACTGTCTGCTGAACCGTGTATCTAATCCTATGCTGTGTGATACTGTCTGCTGAGCTGTGTATCTAATCCTATGCTGTGTATCTAATCCTCTCCTGTGTGATAATGTCTGCTGAGCTGTGTATCTAATCCTCTCCTGTGTGATACTGTCTACTGAGCTGTGTATCTAATCCTACCCTGTGTGATACTGTCTGCTGAGCAGTGTATCTAATCCTGTTCTGTGTGATACTGTCTGCTGAGCTGTGTATCTAATCCTCTCCTGTGTGATACTGTCTGCTGAGCTGTGTATGTATCTAATCCTCTCCTGTGTGATACTGTCTGCTGAGCTGTGTATCTAATCCTCTCCTGTGTGATACTGTCTGCTGAGCTGTGTATCTAATCCTCTCCTGTGTGATACTGTCTGCTGAGCTGTGTATCTAATCCTCTCCTGTGTGATACTGTCTGCTGAGCCGTGTATCTAATCCTCTCCTGTGTGATACTGTCTGCTGAACTGTGTATCTAATCCTATCCTGTGTGATACTGTCTGCTGAGCTGTGTATCTAATCCTCTCCTGTGTGATACTGTCTACTGAGCTGTGTATCTAATCCTATCCTGTGTGATACTGTCTGCTGAGCAGTGTATCTAATCCTCTCCTGTGTGATACTGTCTGCTGAGCTGTGTATCTAATCCTCTCCTGTGTGATACTCTCTGCTGAGCTGTGTATCTAATCCTCTCCTGTGTGATACTGTCTGCTGAGCTGTGTATCTAATCCTCTCCTGTGTGATACTGTCTGCTGAACCTTGTTTCTAATCCTATCCTGTGTGATACTGTCTGCTGAGCAGTGTATCTAATAATCTCCTATGTGATACTGTCTGCTGAGCTGTATCTTTAATCCTTCCCTGTGTGATACCGTCTGTTGAGCTGTGTATCTAATCCTCTCCTGTGCGATACTGTCTGTTGAGCAGTGTATCTAATCCTCTCCTGTGTGAAACTGTCTGCTGAGCCATGTATCTAATCCTATCCGGTGTGATACTGTCTGATGAACTGTGTATCTAATCCTCTCCTGTGTGATACTGTCTGCTGAGCTGTGTATCTAGTCCTCTCCTGTGTGATACTGTCTGCTGAGCTGTGTATCTAATCCTCTCCTGTGTGATACTGTCTGCTGAGCTGTGTATCTAATCCTATCCTGTGCGATACTATCTGCTGAGCTGTGTATGTATCTAATCCTCTCCTGTGTGATACTGTCTGCTGAGCTGTGTATCTAATCCTCTCCTGTGTGATACTGTCTGCTGAGCTGTGTATCTAATCCTCTCCTGTGTGATACTGTCTGCTGAGCTGTGTATCTAATCCTCTCCTGTGTGATACTGTCTGCTGAGCCGTTTATCTAATCCTCTCCTGTGTGATACTGTCTGCTGATCCGTGTATCTAATCCTCTCCTTTGTGGTACTGTCTGCTGAGCTGTGTATCTAATCCTATCCTGTGTGATACTCTCTGCAGAGCTGTGTATCTGCTCCTCTCCTGTGTGATACTGTCTGCTGAGCTGTGTATCTAATCATCTCCTGTGTGATACTGTCAGCTGAGCTGTGTATCTAATCCTCTCCTATGTGATACTGTCAGCTGAGCTGTGTATCTAATCCTCTCCTGTGTGATACTGTCTGCTGAGCAGTGTATCTAATCCTCTCCTGTGTGATACTGTCTGCTGAGCTGTGTATCTAATCCTCCTGTGTGATACTGTCTGCTGAGCCGTGTATCTAATCCTCTCCTGTGTGATACTGTGTGCTGAGCCGTGTATCTAATCCTATGCTGTGTGATGCTGTCTGCTGAGCTGTATCTCTAATCCTACCCTGTGATACTGTCTGCTGAGCCGTGTATCTAATCCTCTCCTGTGTGATACCGTCTGCTGAGCAGTGTATCTAATCCTCTCCTGTGTGATACTGTCTGCTGAGCTGTGTATCTAATCCTCTCCTGTGTGATACTGTCAGCGGAGCTGTGTATCTAATCCTCTCCTGTGTGATACTGTCTGCTGAGCTGTGTATCTAATCCTCTCCTGTGTGATACTGTCTGCTGCGCTGTGTATCTAATCCTATCCTGTGTGATACTGTCTACTGAGCTGTGTATCTAATCCTATCCTGTGTGATACTGTCTGCTGAGCAGTGTATCTAATCCTCTCCTGTGTGATACTGTCTGCTGAGCTGTGTATCTAATCCTCTCCTGTGTGATACTGTCTGCTGAACCTTGTATCTAATCCTATCCTGTGTGATACTGTCTGCTGAGCAGTGTATCTAATACTCTCCTATGTGATACTGTCTGCTGAGCCATGTATCTAATCCTCTCCTGTGCGATACTGTCTGCTGAGCCGTGTATCTAATCCTCTCCTGTGTGATACTGTCTGCTGAGCCGTGTATCTAATCCTCTCCTGTGAGATACTGTATGCTGAGCTGTGTATCTAATCCTCTCCTGTGTGATACTGTCTTCTGAGCTGTGTATCTAATCCTCTCCTGTGTGATACTGTCTTCTGAGCTGTGTATCTAATCCTCTCCTGTGTGAAACTGTCTGCTGAGCCATGTATCTAATCCTCTCCTGTGAGATACTGTCTGCTGAGCCGTGTATCTAATCCTCTCCTGTGAGATACTGTGTGCTGAGCTGTGTATCTAATCCTCTCCTGTGTGATACTGTCTTCTGAGCTGTGTATCTAATCCTCTCCTGTGTGATACTGTCTTCTGAGCTGTGTATCTAATCCTCTCCTGTGTGACACCTTCTGCTGAGCTATGTATCTAATCCTGTCCTGTGTGATACTGTCTGCTGAGCTGTGTATCTAATACTCTCCTGTGTGATACTGTCTTCTGAGCTGTGTATCTAATCCTCTCCTGTGTGATACTGTCTGCTGAGCTGTGTATCTAATCCTCTCCTGTGTGATACTGTCTGCTGAGCTGTGTATCTAATCCTCTCCTGTGTGATACTGTCTGCTGAGCTGTGTATCTAATCCTCTCCTGTGTGATACTGTCTGCTGAGCAGTGTATCTAATCCTGTTCTGTGTGATACTGTCTGCTGAGCTGTGTATCTAATCCTCTGCTGTGTGATACTGTCTGTTGAGCCTTGTATCTAATACTCTCCTGTGTGATACTGTCTGCTGAGCTGTGTATCTAATCACCTCCTGTGTGATACTGTCTGCTGAGCTGTGTATCTAATCCCCTCCTGTGTGATACTGTCTGCTGAACCGTGTATCTAATCCTATGCTGTGTGATACTGTCTGCTGAGCTGTGTATCTAATCCTATGCTGTGTATCTAATCCTCTCCTGTGTGATAATGTCTGCTGAGCTGTGTATCTAATCCTCTCCTGTGTGATACTGTCTACTGAGCTGTGTATCTAATCCTACCCTGTGTGATACTGTCTGCTGAGCAGTGTATCTAATCCTGTTCTGTGTGATACTGTCTGCTGAGCTGTGTATGTATCTAATCCTCTCCTGTGTGATACTGTCTGCTGAGCTGTGTATCTAATCCTCTCCTGTGTGATACTGTCTGCTGAGCTGTGTATCTAATCCTCTCCTGTGCGATACTATCTGCTGAGCTGTGTATCTAATCCTCTCCTGTGAGATACTGTCTGCTGAGCCGTGTATGTATCTAATCCTCTCCTGTGTGATACTGTCTGCTGAGCTGTGTATCTAATCCTCTCCTGTGTGATACTGTCTGCTGAGCTATGTATCTAATCCTCTCCTGTGTGATACTGTCTGCTGAGCTGTGTATCTAATCCTCTCCTGTGTGATACTGTCTGCTGAGCTGTGTATCTAATCCTCTCCTGTGTGAAACTGTCTGCTGAGCCATGTATCTAATCCTCTCCTGTGAGATACTGTCTGCTGAGCCGTGTATCTAATCCTCTCCTGTGAGATACTGTGTGCTGAGCTGTGTATCTAATCCTCTCCTGTGTGATACTGTCTTTTGAGCTGTGTATCTAATCCTCTCCTGTGTGACACCTTCTGCTGAGCTATGTATCTAATCCTGTCCTGTGTGATACTGTCTGCTGAGCTGTGTATCTAATACTCTCCTGTGTGATACTGTCTTCTGCGCCGTGTATCTAATCCTCTCCTATGTGATACTGTCTGCAGAGCAGTGTATCTAATCTTATACTGTGTAATACTGTCTGCTGAGCTGTGTATCTAATCACCTCCTGTGTGATACTGTCTGCTGAGCTGTGTATCTAATCCCCTCCTGTGTGATACTGTCTGCTGAGCCGTGTATCTAATCCTATGCTGTGTGATACTGTCTGCTGAGCTGTGTATCTAATCCTATGCTGTGTATCTAATCCTCTCCTGTGTGATAATGTCTGCTGAGCTGTGTATCTAATCCTCTCCTGTGTGATACTGTCTACTGAGCTGTGTATCTAATCCTATCCTGTGTGATACGGTCTGCTGAGCTGTGTATCTAATCCTCTCCTGTGTGATACTGTCTGCTGAGCCGTGTATCTAATCCTGTTCTGTGTGATACTGTCTGCTGAGCTGTGTATCTAATCCTCTCCTGTGTGATACTGTCTACTGAGCTGTGTATGTAATCCTATCCTGTGTGATACTGTCTGCTGAGCAGTGTATCTAATCCTCTCCTGTGTGATACTGTCTGCTGAGCTGTGTATGTATCTAATCCTCTCCTGTGTGATACTGTCTGCTGAGCTGTGTATCTAATCCTCTCCTGTGTGATACTGTCTGCTGAGCTGTTTATCTAATCCTCTCCTGTGTGATACTGTCTGCTGAGCTGTGTATCTAATCCTCTCCTGTGCGATACTATCTGCTGAGCTGTGTATGTATCTAATCCTCTCCTGTGTGATACTGTCTGCTGAGCTGTGTATCTAATCCTCTCCTGTGTGATACTGTCTGCTGAGCTGTGTATCTAATCCTCTCCTGTGTGATACTGTCTGCTGAGCTGTGTATCTAGTCCTCTCCTGTGTGATACTGTCTGCTGAGCTGTGTATCTAATTCTCTCCTGTGTGATACTGTCTGATGAACTGTGTATCTGCTCCTCTCCTGTGTGATACTGTCTGCTGAGCTGTGTATCTAATCATCTCCTTTGTGATACTGTCAGCTGAGCTGTGTATCTAATCCTCTCCTATGTGATACTGTCAGCTGAGCTGTGTATCTAATCCTCTCCTGTGTGATACTGTCTGCTGAGCTGTGTATCTAATCCTCCTGTGTGATACTGTCTGCTGAGCCGTGTATCTAATCCTCTCCTGTGTGATACTGTGTGCTGAGCCGTGTATCTAATCCTATGCTGTGTGATGCTGTCTGCTGAGCTGTATCTCTAATCCTACCCTGTGATACTGTCTGCTGAGCCGTGTATCTAATCCTCTCCTGTGTGATACTGTCTGCTGAGCAGTGTATCTAATCCTCTCCTGTGTGATACTGTCTGCTGAGCCGTGTATCTAATCCTCTCCTGTGTGATACTGTCAGCTGAGCTGTGTATCTAATCCTCTCCTGTGTGATACTGTCTGCTGAGCTGTGTATCTAATCCTCCTGTGTGATACTGTCTGCTGAGCCGTGTATCTAATCCTCTCCTGTGTGATACTGTGTGCTGAGCCGTGTATCTAATCCTATGCTGTGTGATGCTGTCTGCTGAGCTGTATCTCTAATCCTACCCTGTGATACTGTCTGCTGAGCCGTGTATCTAATCCTCTCCTGTGTGATACTGTCTGCTGAGCAGTGTATCTAATCCTCTCCTGTGTGATACTGTCTGCTGAGCCGTGTATCTAATCCTCTCCTGTGTGATACTGTCAGCTGAGCTGTGTATCTAATCCTCTCCTGTGTGATACTGTCTGCTGAGCTGTGTATCTAATCCTCTCCTGTATGATACTGTCTGCTGAGCCGTGTATCTAATCCTCTCCTGTGAGAAACTGTGTGCTGAGCCATGTATCTAATCCTCTCCTGTGTGATACTGTCTGCTGAGCTGTGTATCTAATCCTATCCTGTGTGATACTGTCTACTGAGCTGTGTATCTAATCCTATCTTGTGTGATACTGTCTGCTGAGCAGTGTATCTAATCCTCTCCTGTGTGACACTGTCTGCTGAGCTGTGTATCTAATCCTCTCCTGTGTAATACTGTCTGCTGAGCTGTGTATCTAATCCTATCCTGTGTGATACTGTCTGCTGAGCAGTGTATCTAATACTCTCCTATGTGATACTGTCTGCTGAGCAGTGTATCTAATACTCTCCTATGTGATACCGTCTGCTGAGCTGTGTATCTAATCCTCTCCTGTGCGATACTGTCTGTTGAGCTATGGATCTAATCCTCTCCTGTGTGAAACTGTCTGCTGAGCCATGTATCTAATCCTCTCCTGTGAGATACTGTCTGCTGAGCCGTGTATCTAATCCTCTCCTGTGAGATACTGTGTGCTGAGCTGTGTATCTAATCCTCTCCTGTGTGATACTGTCTTCTGAGCTGTGTATCTAATCCTCCCCTGTGTGACACCTTCTGCTGAGCTATGTATCTAATCCTCTCCTGTGTGATACTGTCTGCTGAGCTGTGTATCTAATACTCTCCTGTGTGATACTGTCTTCTGCTCCGTGTATCTAATCCTCTCCTATGTGATACTGTCTGCAGAGCAGTGTATCTAATCTTATACTGTGTAATACTGTCTGCTGAGCTGTGTATCTAATCACCTCCTGTGTGATACTGTCTGCTGAGCTGTGTATCTAATCCTCTCCTGTGTGATACTGTCTGCTGAGCTGTGTATCTAATCCTCTCCTGTGCGATACTATCTGCTGAGCTGTGTATGTATCTAATCCTCTCCTGTGTGATACTGTCTGCTGAGCTGTGTATCTAATCCTCTCCTGTGTGATACTGTCTGCTGAGCTGTGTATCTAATCCTCTCCTGTGTGAAACTGTCTGCTGAGCCATGTATCTAATCCTCTCCTGTGAGATACTGTCTGCTGAGCCGTGTATCTAATCCTCTCCTGTGAGATACTGTGTGCTGAGCTGTGTATCTAATCCTCTCCTGTGTGATACTGTCTTTTGAGCTGTGTATCTAATCCTCTCCTGTGTGACACCTTCTGCTGAGCTATGTATCTAATCCTGTCCTGTGTGATACTGTCTGCTGAGCTGTGTATCTAATACTCTCCTGTGTGATACTGTCTTCTGCGCCGTGTATCTAATCCTCTCCTATGTGATACTGTCTGCAGAGCAGTGTATCTAATCTTATACTGTGTAATACTGTCTGCTGAGCTGTGTATCTAATCACCTCCTGTGTGATACTGTCTGCTGAGCTGTGTATCTAATCCCCTCCTGTGTGATACTGTCTGCTGAGCCGTGTATCTAATCCTATGCTGTGTGATACTGTCTGCTGAGCTGTGTATCTAATCCTATGCTGTGTATCTAATCCTCTCCTGTGTGATAATGTCTGCTGAGCTGTGTATCTAATCCTCTCCTGTGTGATACTGTCTACTGAGCTGTGTATCTAATCCTATCCTGTGTGATACTGTCTGCTGAGCTGTGTATCTAATCCTCTCCTGTGTGATACTGTCTGCTGAGCCGTGTATCTAATCCTGTTCTGTGTGATACTGTCTGCTGAGCTGTGTATCTAATCCTCTCCTGTGTGATACTGTCTACTGAGCTGTGTATCTAATCCTCTCCTGTGTGATACTGTCTGCTGAGCTGTTTATCTAATCCTCTCCTGTGTGATACTGTCTGCTGAGCAGTGTATCTAATCCTCTCCTGTGCGATACTATCTGCTGAGCTGTGTATGTATCTAATCCTCTCCTGTGTGATACTGTCTGCTGAGCTGTGTATCTAATCCTCTCCTGTGTGATACTGTCTGCTGAGCTGTGTATCTAATCCTCTCCTGTGTGATACTATCTGCTGAGCAGTGTATCTAATCCTCTCCTGTGCGATACTATCTGCTGAGCTGTGTATGTATCTAATCCTCTCCTGTGTGATACTGTCTGCTGAGCTGTGTATCTAATCCTCTCCTGTGTGATACTGTCTGTTGAGCTGTGTATCTAATCCTCTCCTGTGTGATACTGTCTGCTGAGCTGTGTATCTAGTCCTCTCCTGTGTGATACTGTCTGCTGAGCTGTGTATCTAATCCTCTCCTGTGTGATACTGTCTGCTGAGCTGTGTATCTAGTCCTCTCCTGTGTGATACTGTCTGCTGAGCTGTGTATCTGCTCCTCTCCTGTGTGATACTGTCTGCTGAGCTGTGTATCTAATCCTCTCCTATGTGATACTGTCAGCTGAGCTGTGTATCTAATCCTCTCCTGTGTGATACTGTCTGCTGAGCTGTGTATCTAATCATCTCCTGTGTGATACTGTCTGCTGAGCTGTGTATCTAATCCTCCTGTGTGATACTGTCTGCTGAGCCATGTATCTAATCCTCTCCTGTGTGATACTGTGTGCTGAGCCGTGTATCTAATCCTATGCTGTGTGATGCTGTCTGCTGAGCTGTATCTCTAATCCTACCCTGTGATACTGTCTGCTGAGCCGTGTATCTAATCCTCTCCTGTGTGATACCGTCTGCTGAGCAGTGTATCTAATCCTCTCCTGTGTGATACTGTCTGCTGAGCTGTGTATCTAATCCTCTCCTGTGTGATACTGTCAGCTGAGCTGTGTATCTAATCCTCTCCTGTGTGATACTGTCTGCTGAGCTGTGTATTTAATCCTCTCCTGTATGATACCGTCTGCTGAGCAGTGTATCTAATCCTCTCCTGTGTGATACTGTCTGCTGAGCTGTGTATCTAATCCTCTCCTGTGTGATACTGTCTGCTGAGCCGTGTATCTAATCCTCTCCTGTGAGAAACTGTGTGCTGAGCCGTGTATCTAATCCTCTCCTGTGTGATACTGTCTGCTGAGCTGTGTATCTAATCCTATCCTGTGTGATACTGTCTACTGAGCTGTGTATCTAATCCTATCCTGTGTGATACTGTCTGCTGAGCAGTGTATCTAATCCTCTCCTGTGTGATACTGTCTGCTGAGCTGTGTATCTAATCCTCTCCTGTGTGATACTCTCTGCTGAGCAGTGTATCTAATCTTATCCTGTGTGATACTGTCTGCTGAGCAGTGTATCTAATACTCTCCTATGTGATACTGTCTGCTGAGCTGTATCTTTAATCCTTCCCTGTGTGATACCGTCTGCTGAGCTGTGTATCTAATCCTCTCCTGTGCGATACTGTCTGTTGAGCTATGGATCTAATCCTCTCCTGTGTGAAACTGTCTGCTGAGCCATGTATCTAATCCTCTCCTGTGAGATACTGTCTGCTGAGCCGTGTATCTAATCCTCTCCTGTGAGATACTGTGTGCTGAGCTGTGTATCTAATCCTCTCCTGTGTGATACTGTCTTCTGAGCTGTGTATCTAATCCTCCCCTGTGTGACACCTTCTGCTGAGCTATGTATCTAATCCTCTCCTGTGTGATACTGTCTGCTGAGCTGTGTATCTAATACTCTCCTGTGTGATACTGTCTTCTGCTCCGTGTATCTAATCCTCTCCTATGTGATACTGTCTGCAGAGCAGTGTATCTAATCTTATACTGTGTAATACTGTCTGCTGAGCTGTGTATCTAATCACCTCCTGTGTGATACTGTCTGCTGAGCTGTGTATCTAATCCCCTCCTGTGTGATACTGTCTGCTGAGCCGTGTATCTAATCCTATGCTGTGTGATACTGTCTGCTGAGCTGTGTATCTAATCCTATGCTGTGTATCTAATCCTCTCCTGTGTGATAATGTCTGCTGAGCTGTGTATCTAATTCTCTCCTGTGTGATACTGTCTACTGAGCTGTGTATCTAATCCTATCCTGTGTGATACTGTCTGCTGAGCAGTGTATCTAATCCTGTTCTGTGTGATACTGTCTGCTGAGCTGTGTATGTAATCTTATACTGTGTGATACTGTCTGCTGAGCTGTGTATGTATCTAATCCTCTCCTGTGAGATACTGTGTGCTGAGCTGTGTATCTAATCCTCTCCTGTGTGATACTGTCTTCTGAGCTGTGTATCTAATCCTCTCCTGTGTGATACTGTCTTCTGAGCTGTGTATCTAATCCTCTCCTGTGTGACACCTTCTGCTGAGCTATGTATCTAATCCTGTCCTGTGTGATACTGTCTGCTGAGCTGTGTATCTAATACTCTCCTGTGTGATACTGTCTTCTGAGCTGTGTATCTAATCCTCTCCTGTGTGATACTGTCTGCTGAGCTGTGTATCTAATCCTCTCCTGTGTGATACTGTCTGCTGAGCTGTGTATCTAATCCTCTCCTGTGTGATACTGTCTGCTGAGCTGTGTATCTAATCCTCTCCTGTGTGATACTGTCTGCTGAGCAGTGTATCTAATCCTGTTCTGTGTGATACTGTCTGCTGAGCTGTGTATCTAATCCTCTGCTGTGTGATACTGTCTGTTGAGCCTTGTATCTAATACTCTCCTGTGTGATACTGTCTGCTGAGCTGTGTATCTAATCACCTCCTGTGTGATACTGTCTGCTGAGCTGTGTATCTAATCCCCTCCTGTGTGATACTGTCTGCTGAACCGTGTATCTAATCCTATGCTGTGTGATACTGTCTGCTGAGCTGTGTATCTAATCCTATGCTGTGTATCTAATCCTCTCCTGTGTGATAATGTCTGCTGAGCTGTGTATCTAATCCTCTCCTGTGTGATACTGTCTACTGAGCTGTGTATCTAATCCTACCCTGTGTGATACTGTCTGCTGAGCAGTGTATCTAATCCTGTTCTGTGTGATACTGTCTGCTGAGCTGTGTATCTAATCCTCTCCTGTGTGATACTGTCTGCTGAGCTGTGTATGTATCTAATCCTCTCCTGTGTGATACTGTCTGCTGAGCTGTGTATCTAATCCTCTCCTGTGTGATACTGTCTGCTGAGCTGTGTATCTAATCCTCTCCTGTGTGATACTGTCTGCTGAGCTGTGTATCTAATCCTCTCCTGTGCGATACTATCTGCTGAGCTGTGTATCTAATCCTCTCCTGTGAGATACTGTCTGCTGAGCCGTGTATGTATCTAATCCTCTCCTGTGTGATACTGTCTGCTGAGCTGTGTATCTAATCCTCTCCTGTGTGATACTGTCTGCTGAGCTATGTATCTAATCCTCTCCTGTGTGATACTGTCTGCTGAGCTGTGTATCTAATCCTCTCCTGTGTGATACTGTCTGCTGAGCTGTGTATCTAATCCTCTCCTGTGTGAAACTGTCTGCTGAGCCATGTATCTAATCCTCTCCTGTGAGATACTGTCTGCTGAGCCGTGTATCTAATCCTCTCCTGTGAGATACTGTGTGCTGAGCTGTGTATCTAATCCTCTCCTGTGTGATACTGTCTTTTGAGCTGTGTATCTAATCCTCTCCTGTGTGACACCTTCTGCTGAGCTATGTATCTAATCCTGTCCTGTGTGATACTGTCTGCTGAGCTGTGTATCTAATACTCTCCTGTGTGATACTGTCTTCTGCGCCGTGTATCTAATCCTCTCCTATGTGATACTGTCTGCAGAGCAGTGTATCTAATCTTATACTGTGTAATACTGTCTGCTGAGCTGTGTATCTAATCACCTCCTGTGTGATACTGTCTGCTGAGCTGTGTATCTAATCCCCTCCTGTGTGATACTGTCTGCTGAGCCGTGTATCTAATCCTATGCTGTGTGATACTGTCTGCTGAGCTGTGTATCTAATCCTATGCTGTGTATCTAATCATCTCCTGTGTGATAATGTCTGCTGAGCTGTGTATCTAATCCTCTCCTGTGTGATACTGTCTACTGAGCTGTGTATCTAATCCTATCCTGTGTGATACGGTCTGCTGAGCTGTGTATCTAATCCTCTCCTGTGTGATACTGTCTGCTGAGCCGTGTATCTAATCCTGTTCTGTGTGATACTGTCTGCTGAGCTGTGTATCTAATCCTCTCCTGTGTGATACTGTCTACTGAGCTGTGTATGTAATCCTATCCTGTGTGATACTGTCTGCTGAGCAGTGTATCTAATCCTCTCCTGTGTGATACTGTCTGCTGAGCTGTGTATGTATCTAATCCTCTCCTGTGTGATACTGTCTGCTGAGCTGTGTATCTAATCCTCTCCTGTGTGATACTGTCTGCTGAGCTGTTTATCTAATCCTCTCCTGTGTGATACTGTCTGCTGAGCTGTGTATCTAATCCTCTCCTGTGCGATACTATCTGCTGAGCTGTGTATGTATCTAATCCTCTCCTGTGTGATACTGTCTGCTGAGCTGTGTATCTAATCCTCTCCTGTGTGATACTGTCTGCTGAGCTGTGTATCTAATCCTCTCCTGTGTGATACTGTCTGCTGAGCTGTGTATCTAGTCCTCTCCTGTGTGATACTGTCTGCTGAGCTGTGTATCTAATTCTCTCCTGTGTGATACTGTCTGATGAACTGTGTATCTGCTCCTCTCCTGTGTGATACTGTCTGCTGAGCTGTGTATCTAATCATCTCCTTTGTGATACTGTCAGCTGAGCTGTGTATCTAATCCTCTCCTATGTGATACTGTCAGCTGAGCTGTGTATCTAATCCTCTCCTGTGTGATACTGTCTGCTGAGCTGTGTATCTAATCCTCTCCTGTGTGAAACTGTCTGCTGAGCTGTGTATCTAATCCTCCTGTGTGATACTGTCTGCTGAGCCGTGTATCTAATCCTCTCCTGTGTGATACTGTGTGCTGAGCCGTGTATCTAATCCTATGCTGTGTGATGCTGTCTGCTGAGCTGTATCTCTAATCCTACCGTGTGATACTGTCTGCTGAGCCGTGTATCTAATCCTCTCCTGTGTGATACTGTCTGCTGAGCAGTGTATCTAATCCTCTCCTGTGTGATACTGTCTGCTGAGCCGTGTATCTAATCCTCTCCTGTGTGATACTGTCAGCTGAGCTGTGTATCTAATCCTCTCCTGTGTGATACTGTCTGCTGAGCTGTGTATCTAATCCTCTCCTGTATGATACTGTCTGCTGAGCCGTGTATCTAATCCTCTCCTGTGAGAAACTGTGTGCTGAGCCATGTATCTAATCCTCTCCTGTGTGATACTGTCTGCTGAGCTGTGTATCTAATCCTATCCTGTGTGATACTGTCTACTGAGCTGTGTATCTAATCCTATCTTGTGTGATACTGTCTGCTGAGCAGTGTATCTAATCCTCTCCTGTGTGACACTGTCTGCTGAGCTGTGTATCTAATCCTCTCCTGTGTAATACTGTCTGCTGAGCTGTGCATCTAATCCTATCCTGTGTGATACTGTCTGGTGAGCAGTGTATCTAATACTCTCCTATGTGATACTGTCTGCTGAGCTGTATCTTTAATCCTTCCCTGTGTGATACCGTCTGCTGAGCTGTGTATCTAATCCTCTCCTGTGCGATACTGTCTGTTGAGCTATGGATCTAATCCTCTCCTGTGTGAAACTGTCTGCTGAGCTGTGTATCTAATCCTCTCCTGTGAGATACTGTCTGCTGAGCCGTGTATCTAATCCTCTCCTGTGAGATACTGTGTGCTGAGCTGTGTATCTAATCCTCTCCTGTGTGATACTGTCTTCTGAGCTGTGTATCTAATCCTCCCCTGTGTGACACCTTCTGCTGAGCTATGTATCTAATCCTCTCCTGTGTGATACTGTCTGCTGAGCTGTGTATCTAATACTCTCCTGTGTGATACTGTCTTCTGCTCCGTGTATCTAATCCTCTCCTATGTGATACTGTCTGCAGAGCAGTGTATCTAATCTTATACTGTGTAATACTGTCTGCTGAGCTGTGTATCTAATCACCTCCTGTGTGATACTGTCTGCTGAGCTGTGTATCTAATCCTCTCCTGTGTGATACTGTCTGCTGAGCTGTGTATCTAATCCTCTCCTGTGCGATACTATCTGCTGAGCTGTGTATGTATCTAATCCTCTCCTGTGTGATACTGTCTGCTGAGCTGTGTATCTAATCCTCTCCTGTGTGATACTGTCTGCTGAGCTGTGTATCTAATCCTCTCCTGTGTGAAACTGTCTGCTGAGCCATGTATCTAATCCTCTCCTGTGAGATACTGTCTGCTGAGCCGTGTATCTAATCCTCTCCTGTGAGATACTGTGTGCTGAGCTGTGTATCTAATCCTCTCCTGTGTGATACTGTCTTTTGAGCTGTGTATCTAATCCTCTCCTGTGTGACACCTTCTGCTGAGCTATGTATCTAATCCTGTCCTGTGTGATACTGTCTGCTGAGCTGTGTATCTAATACTCTCCTGTGTGATACTGTCTTCTGCGCCGTGTATCTAATCCTCTCCTATGTGATACTGTCTGCAGAGCAGTGTATCTAATCTTATACTGTGTAATACTGTCTGCTGAGCTGTGTATCTAATCACCTCCTGTGTGATACTGTCTGCTGAGCTGTGTATCTAATCCCCTCCTGTGTGATACTGTCTGCTGAGCCGTGTATCTAATCCTATGCTGTGTGATACTGTCTGCTGAGCTGTGTATCTAATCCTATGCTGTGTATCTAATCCTCTCCTGTGTGATAATGTCTGCTGAGCTGTGTATCTAATCCTCTCCTGTGTGATACTGTCTACTGAGCTGTGTATCTAATCCTATCCTGTGTGATACTGTCTGCTGAGCTGTGTATCTAATCCTCTCCTGTGTGATACTCTCTGCTGAGCCGTGTATCTAATCCTGTTCTGTGTGATACTGTCTGCTGAGCTTTGTATCTAATCCTCTCCTGTGTGATACTGTCTACTGAGCTGTGTAGCTAATCCTCTCCTGTGTGATACTGTCTACTGAGCTGTGTAGCTAATCCTATCCTGTGTGATAATGTCTGCTGAGCTGTTTATCTAATCCTCTCCTGTGTGATACTGTCTGCTGAGCAGTGTATCTAATCCTCTCCTGTGCGATACTATCTGCTGAGCTGTGTATGTATCTAATCCTCTCCTGTGTGATACTGTCTGCTGAGCTGTGTATCTAATCCTCTCCTGTGTGATACTGTCTGCTGAGCTGTGTATCTAATCCTCTCCTGTGTGATACTGTCTGCTGAGCTGTGTATCTAGTCCTCTCCTGTGTGATACTGTCTGCTGAGCTGTGTATCTAATCCTCTCCTGTGTGATACTGTCTGCTGAGCTGTGTATCTAGTCCTCTCCTGTGTGATACTGTCTGCTGAGCTGTGTGTCTAATCCTATCCTGTGTGATACTGTCTGCTGAGCTGTGTATCTGCTCCTCTCCTGTGTGATACTGTCTGCTGAGCTGTGTATCTAATCCTCTCCTATGTGATACTGTCAGCTGAGCTGTGTATCTAATCCTCTCCTGTGTGATACTGTCTGCTGAGCTGTGTATCTAATCATCTCCTGTGTGATACTGTCTGCTGAGCTGTGTATCTAATCCTCCTGTGTGATACTGTCTGCTGAGCCGTGTATCTAATCCTCTCCTGTGTGATACTGTGTGCTGAGCCGTGTATCTAATCCTATGCTGTGTGATGCTGTCTGCTGAGCTGTATCTCTAATCCTACCCTGTGATACTGTCTGCTGAGCCGTGTATCTAATCCTCTCCTGTGTGATACCGTCTGCTGAGCAGTGTATCTAATCCTCTCCTGTGTGATACTGTCTGCTGAGCTGTGTATCTAATCCTCTCCTGTGTGATACTGTCAGCTGAGCTGTGTATCTAATCCTCTCCTGTGTGATACTGTCTGCTGAGCTGTGTATTTAATCCTCTCCTGTATGATACCGTCTGCTGAGCAGTGTATCTAATCCTCTCCTGTGTGATACTGTCTGCTGAGCTGTGTATCTAATCCTCTCCTGTGTGATACTGTCTGCTGAGCCGTGTATCTAATCCTCTCCTGTGAGAAACTGTGTGCTGAGCCGTGTATCTAATCCTCTCCTGTGTGATACTGTCTGCTGAGCTGTGTATCTAATCCTATCCTGTGTGATACTGTCTACTGAGCTGTGTATCTAATCCTATCCTGTGTGATACTGTCTGCTGAGCAGTGTATCTAATCCTCTCCTGTGTGATACTGTCTGCTGAGCTGTGTATCTAATCCTCTCCTGTGTGATACTCTCTGCTGAGCAGTGTATCTAATCCTATCCTGTGTGATACTGTCTGCTGAGCAGTGTATCTAATACTCTCCTATGTGATACTGTCTGCTGAGCTGTATCTTTAATCCTTCCCTGTGTGATACCGTCTGCTGAGCTGTGTATCTAATCCTCTCCTGTGCGATACTGTCTGTTGAGCTATGGATCTAATCCTCTCCTGTGTGAAACTGTCTGCTGAGCCATGTATCTAATCCTCTCCTGTGAGATACTGTCTGCTGAGCCGTGTATCTAATCCTCTCCTGTGAGATACTGTGTGCTGAGCTGTGTATCTAATCCTCTCCTGTGTGATACTGTCTTCTGAGCTGTGTATCTAATCCTCCCCTGTGTGACACCTTCTGCTGAGCTGTGTATCTAATCCTCTCCTGTGTGATACTGTCTGCTGAGCTGTGTATCTAATACTCTCCTGTGTGATACTGTCTTCTGCTCCGTGTATCTAATCCTCTCCTATGTGATACTGTCTGCAGAGCAGTGTATCTAATCTTATACTGTGTAATACTGTCTGCTGAGCTGTGTATCTAATCACCTCCTGTGTGATACTGTCTGCTGAGCTGTGTATCTAATCCCCTCCTGTGTGATACTGTCTGCTGAGCCGTGTATCTAATCCTATGCTGTGTGATACTGTCTGCTGAGCTGTGTATCTAATCCTATGCTGTGTATCTAATCCTCTCCTGTGTGATAATGTCTGCTGAGCTGTGTATCTAATCCTCTCCTGTGTGATACTGTCTACTGAGCTGTGTATCTAATCCTATCCTGTGTGATACTGTCTGCTGAGCAGTGTATCTAATCCTGTTCTGTGTGATACTGTCTGCTGAGCTGTGTATGTAATCTTATACTGTGTGATACTGTCTGCTGAGCTGTGTATGTATCTAATCCTCTCCTGTGTGATACTGTCTGCTGAGCAGTGTATCTAATCCTCTCCTGTGTGATACTGTCTGCTGAGCTGTGTATGTAATCTTATACTGTGTGATACTGTCTGCTGAGCTGTGTATGTATCTAATCCTCTCCTGTGTGATACTGTCTGCTGAGCTGTGTATCTAATCCTCTCCTGTGTGATACTGTCTGCTGAGCTGTGTATCTAATCCTCTCCTGTGTCATACTATCTGCTGAGCTGTGTATGTATCTAATCCTCTCCTGTGTGATACTGTCTGCTGAGCTGTGTATCTAATCCTCTCCTGTGTGATACTGTCAGCTGAGCTGTGTATCTAATCCTCTCCTGTGTGATACTGTCTCCTGAGCTGTGTATCTAATCCTCTCCTGTGTGATACTGTCAGCTGAGCTGTGTATCTAATCCTCCCCTGTGTGATACTGTCTGCTGAGCTGTGTATCTAATCCTCTCCTGTATGATACTGTCTGCTGAGCCGTGTATCTAATCCTCTCCTGTGAGAAACTGTGTGCTGAGCCGTGTATCTAATCCTCTCCTGTGTGATACTGTCTGCTGAGCTGTGTATCTAATCCTATCCTGTGTGATACTGTCTACTGAGCTGTGTATCTAATCCTATCCTGTGTAATACTGTCTGCTGAGCAGTGTATCTAATCCTCTCCTGTGTGATACTGTCTGCTGAGCTGTGTATCTAATCCTCTCCTGTGTGATACTGTCTGCTGAACCTTGTATCTAATCCTATCCTGTGTGATACTGTCTGCTGAGCAGTGTATCTAATACTCTCCTATGTGATACTGTCTGCTGAGCTGTATCTTTAATCCTTCCCTGTGTGATACCGTCTGCTGAGCTGTGTATCTAATCCTCTCCTGTGTGAAACTGTCTGCTGAGCCATGTATCTAATCCTCTCCTGTGAGATACTGTCTGCTGAGCCGTGTATCTAATCCTCTCCTGTGAGATACTGTGTGCTGAGCTGTGTATCTAATCCTCTCCTGTGTGATACTGTCTTCTGAGCTGTGTATCTAATCCTCTCCTGTGTGACACCTTCTGCTGAGCTATGTATCTAATCCTGTCCTGTGTGATACTGTCTGCTGAGCTGTGTATCTAATACTCTCCTGTGTGATACTGTCTTCTGCGCCGTGTATCTAATCCTCTCCTATGTGATACTGTCTGCAGAGCAGTGTATCTAATCTTATACTGTGTAATACTGTCTGCTGAGCTGTGTATCTAATCACCTCCTGTGTGATACTGTCTGCTGAGCTGTGTATCTAATCCCCTCCTGTGTGATACTGTCTGCTGAGCCGTGTATCTAATCCTATGCTGTGTGATACTGTCTGCTGAGCTGTGTATCTAATCCTATGCTGTGTATCTAATCCTCTCCTGTGTGATAATGTCTGCTGAGCTGTGTATCTAATCCTCTCCTGTGTGATACTGTCTACTGAGCTGTGTATCTAATCCTATCCTGTGTGATACTGTCTGCTGAGCAGTGTATCTAATCCTGTTCTGTGTGATACTGTCTGCTGAGCTGTGTATCTAATCCTCTCCTGTGTGATACTGTCTACTGAGCTGTGTATGTAATCCTATCCTGTGTGATACTGTCTGCTGAGCAGTGTATCTAATCCTCTCCTGTGTGATACTGTCTGCTGAGCTGTGTATGTAATCTTATACTGTGTGATACTGTCTGCTGAGCCGTGTATCTAATCCTATGCTGTGTGATACTGTCTGCTGAGCAGTGTATCTAATCCTCTCCTGTGTGATACTGTCTGCTGAGCTGTGTATCTAATCCTCTCCTGTGTGATACTGTCTGCTGAGCTGTGTATCTAATCCTCTCCTGTGTGATACTGTCTGCTGAGCTGTGTATCTAATCCTCTCCTGTGTGATACTGTCTGCTGAGCTGTGTATCTAATCGTCTCCTGTGTGATACTGTCTGCTGAGCTGTGTATCTAATCATCTCCTGTGCGATACTATCTGCTGAGCTGTGTATGTATCTAATCCTCTCCTGTGTGATACTGTCTGCTGAGCTGTGTATCTAATCCTCTCCTGTGTGATACTGTCAGCTGAGCTGTGTATCTAATCCTCTCCTGTATGATACTGTCTACTGAGCCGTGTATCTAATCCTCTCCTGTGTGATACTGTCTGCTGAGCTGTGTATCTAATCCTATCCTGTGTGATACTGTCTACTAAGCTGTGTATCTAATCCTATCCTGTGTAATACTGTCTGCTGAGCAGTGTATCTAATCCTCTCCTGTGTGATACTGTCTGCTGAGCTGTGTATCTAATCCTCTCCTGTGTGATACTCTCTGCTGAGCAGTGTATGTAATCTTATACTGTGTGATACTGTCTGCTGAACCTTGTATCTAATCCTATCCTGTGTGATACTGTCTGCTGAGCAGTGTATCTAATACTCTCCTATGTGATACTGTCTGCTGAGCTGTATCTTTAATCCTTCCCTGTGTGATACCGTCTGCTGAGCTGTGTATCTAATCCTCTCCTGTGTGATACTGTCTGTTGAGCTATGGATCTAATCCTCTCCTGTGAGATACTGTCTGCTGAGCCGTGTATCTAATCCTCTCCTGTGAGATACTGTGTGCTGAGCTGTGTATCTAATCCTCTCCTGTGTGATACTGTCTTCTGAGCTGTGTATCTAATCCTCTCCTGTGTGACACCTTCTGCTGAGCTATGTATCTAATCCTGTCCTGTGTGATACTGTCTGCTGAGCTGTGTATCTAATACTCTCCTGTGTGATACTGTCTTCTGCGCCGTGTATCTAATCCTCTCCTATGTGATACTGTCTGCAGAGCAGTGTATCTAATCTTATACTGTGTAATACTGTCTGCTGAGCTGTGTATCTAATCACCTCCTGTGTGATACTGTCTGCTGAGCTGTGTATCTAATCCCCTCCTGTGTGATACTGTCTGCTGAGCCGTGTATCTAATCCTATGCTGTGTGATACTGTCTGCTGAGCTGTGTATCTAATCCTATGCTGTGTATCTAATCCTCTCCTGTGTGATAATGTCTGCTGAGCTGTGTATCTAATCCTCTCCTGTGTGATACTGTCTACTGAGCTGTGTATCTAATCCTATCCTGTGTGATACTGTCTGCTGAGCAGTGTATCTAATCCTGTTCTGTGTGATACTGTCTGCTGAGCTGTGTATCTAATCCTCTCCTGTGTGATACTGTCTACTGAGCTGTGTATGTAATCCTATCCTGTGTGATACTGTCTGCTGAGCAGTGTATCTAATCCTCTCCTGTGTGATACTGTCTGCTGAGCTGTGTATGTAATCTTATACTGTGTGATACTGTCTGCTGAGCCGTGTATCTAATCCTATGCTGTGTGATACTGTCTGCTGAGCAGTGTATCTAATCCTCTCCTGTGTGATACTGTCTGCTGAGCTGTGTATCTAATCCTCTCCTGTGTGATACTGTCTGCTGAGCTGTGTATCTAATCCTCTCCTGTGTGATACTGTCTGCTGAGCTGTGTATCTAATCCTCTCCTGTGTGATACTGTCTGCTGAGCTGTGTATCTAATCCTCTCCTGTGTGACTCTGTCTGCTGAGCTGTGTATCTAATCCTCTCCTGTGCGATACTATCTGCTGAGCTGTGTATGTATCTAATCCTCTCCTGTGTGATACTGTCTGCTGAGCTGTGTATCTAATCCTCTCCTGTGTGATACTGTCTGCTGAGCTGTGTATCTAATCCTATGCTGTGTGATACTGTCTGCTGAGCTGTGTATCTAATCCTCTCCTGTGTGATACTGTCTGCTGAGCTGTGTATCTAATCCTCTCCTGTGTGATACTGTCTGCTGAGCCGTTTATCTAATCCTCTCCTGTGTGATACTGTCTGCTGAGCTGTGTATCTAATCCTCTCCTGTGTGATACTGTCTGCTGAGCCGTTTATCTAATCCTCTCCTGTGTGATACTGTCTGCTGAACTGTGTATCTAATCCTCTCCTGTGTGATACTGTCTGCTGAGCTGTGTATCTAATCCTCTCCTGTGTGATACTGTCTGCTGAGCCGTTTATCTAATCCTCTCCTGTGTGATACTGTCTGCTGAACTGTGTATCTAATCCTCTCCTGTGTGATACTGTCTGCTGAGCTGTGTATCTAATCCTCTCCTGTGTGATACTGTCTGCTGAGCCGTTTATCTAATCCTCTCCTGTGTGATACTGTCTGCTGAGCCGTGTATCTAATCCTATGCTGTGTGATACTGTCTGCTGAGCTGTGTATCTAATCTTATACTGTGTGATACTGCCTGCTGAGCTGTGTATCTAATCCTATGCTGTGTGATACTGTATGCTGAGCAGTGTATCTAATCCTCTCCTGTGTGATACTGTCTCCTCAGCCGTGTATCTAATCCCCTCCTGTGTGATACTGTCTGCTGAGCCATGTATCTAATCCTATGCTGTGTGATACTGTCTGCTGAGCTGTGTATCTAATCCTCTCCTGTGTGATACTGTCTGCTGAGCCGTTTATCTAATCCTCTCCTTTGTGGTACTGTCTGCTGAGCTGTGTATCTAATCCTCTCCTGTGTGATACTGTCTGCTGAGCTGTGTATCTAATCCTCTCCTGTGTGATACTGTCAGCTGAGCTGTGTATCTAATCCTCTCCTGTGTGATACTGTCTGCTGAGCTGTGTATCTAATCCTCTCCTGTGTGGTACTGTCTGCTGAGCTGTGTATCTAATCCTCTCCTGTGTGGTACTGTCTGCTGAGCCGTGTATCTAATCCTCTCCTGTGTGATACTGTCTGCTGAGCAGTGTATCTAATCCTGTTCTGTGTGATACTGTCTGCTGAGCTGTGTATCTAATCCTCTGCTGTGTGATACTGTCTGTTGAGCCTTGTATCTAATACTCTCCTGTGTGATACTGTCTGCTGAGCTGTGTATCTAATCCTCTCCTGTGAGAAACTGTCTGCTGAGCCGTGTATCTAATCCTCTCCTGTGTGATACTGTCTGCTGAGCTGTGTATCTAATCCTCTCCTGTGAGAAACTGTGTGCTGAGCCGTGTATCTAATCCTCTCCTGTGTGATACTGTCTGCTGAGCTGTGTATCTAATCCTATCCTGTGTGATACTGTCTGCTGAGCTGTGTATCTAATCCTGTTCTGTGTGATACTGTCTGCTGAGCTGTGTATCTAATCCTCTGCTGTGTGATACTGTCTGTTGAGCCTTGTATCTAATACTCTCCTGTGTGATACTGTCTGCTGAGCTGTGTATCTAATCCTCTCCTGTGTGATACTGTCTGCTGAGCCGTATATCTAATCTTTTCCTGTGTGATACTGTCTGCTGAGCCTTGTATCTAATACTCTCCTGTGTGATACTGTCTGATGAGCTGTGTATCTAATCCTATGCTGTGTATCTAATTCTATGCTATGTGATACTGTCTGCTGAGCAGTGTATCTAATCCTCTCCTGTGTCATACCGGCTGCTGAGCTGTGTATCTAATCCTATCCTGTGCGATACTGTCTGCTGAGCCGTGTATCTAATCCTCTCCTGTGTGATACTGTCTGATGAGCTGTGTATCTAATCCTCTCCTGTGTGATACTGTCTGCTGAGCTGTGTATCTAATCCTCTCCTGTGTGATACTGTCTGATGAACTGTGTATCTAATCCTATTCTGTGTGATACTGTCTGCTGAGCCGTGTATCTAATCCCGCCCTGTGCAATACTGTCTGCTGAGCCGTGTATCTAATCCACTCCTGTGTGATCCTGTCTGCTGAGCTATGTATCTAATCCTATGCTGTGTGATACTGTCTGCTGAGCTGTGTATCTAATCCTCTCCTGTGTGATACTGTCTGATGAACTGTGTATCTAATCATCTCCTGTGTGATACTCTCTGCAGAGCTGTGTATCTGCTCCTCTCCTGTGTGATACTGTCTGCTGAGCTGTGTATCTAATCATCTCCTGTGTGATACTGTCAGCTGAGCTGTGTATCTAATCCTCTCCTATGTGATACTGTCAGCTGAGCTGTGTATCTAATCCTCTCCTGTGTGATACTGTCTGCTGAGCTGTGTATCTAATCCTCTCCTGTGTGATACTGTCTGCTGAGCTGTGTATCTAATCCTCCTGTGTGATACTGTCTGCTGAGCCGTGTATCTAATTCTCTCCTGTGTGATACTGTGTGCTGAGCCGTGTATCTAATCCTATGCTGTGTGATGCTGTCTGCTGAGCTGTATCTCTAATCCTACCATGTGATACTGTCTGCTGAGCTGTGTATCTAATCCTCTCCTGTGTGATACTGTCAGCTGAGCTGTGTATCTAATCCTCTCCTGTGTGATACTGTCTGCTGAGCTGTGTATCTAATCCACTCCTGTATGATACTGTCTGCTGAGCCGTGTATCTAATCCTCTCCTGTGAGAAACTGTGTGCTGAGCCGTGTATCTAATCCTCTCCTGTGTGATACTGTCTGCTGAGCTGTGTATCTAATCCTATCCTGTGTGATACTGTCTACTGAGCTGTGTATCTAATCCTATCCTGTGTGATACTGTCTGCTGAGCAGTGTATCTAATCCTCTCCTGTGTGATACTGTCTGCTGAGCTGTGTATCTAATCCTCTCCTGTGTGATACTGTCTACTGAGCTGTGTATTTAATCCTATCCTGTGTGATACTGTCTGCTGAGCTGTGTATCTAATCCTCTCCTGTGTGATACTGTCTGCTGAGCAGTGTATCTAATCCTCTCCTGTGTGATACTGTCTGCTGAGCCGTGTATCTAATCCTCTCCTTTGTGGTACTGTCTGCTGAGCTGTGTATCTAATCCTCTCCTGTGTGATACTGTCTGCTGAGCTGTGTATCTAATCCTCTCCTGTGTGATACTGTCAGCTGAGCTGTGTATCTAATCCTCTCCTGTGTGATACTGTCTGCTGAGCTGTGTATCTAATCCTCTCCTGTATGATACTGTCTGCTGAGCCGTGTATCTAATCCTCTCCTGTGAGAAACTGTGTGCTGAGCCGTGTATCTAATCCTCTCCTGTGTGATACTGTCTGCTGAGCTGTGTATCTAATCCTCTCCTGTGTGATACTGTCTGCTGAGCCGTGTATCTAATCCTCTCCTGTGTGATACTGTCTGCTGAGCTGTGTATCTAATACTCTCCTGTGTGATACTGTCTGCTGAGCTGTGTATCTAATCCTCTGCTGTGTGATACTGTCTGTTGAGCCTTGTATCTAATCCTCTCCTGTGTGATACTGTCTGCTGAGCCGTATATCTAATCTTTTCCTGTGTGATACTGTCTGCTGAGCTGTGTATCTAATCCTCTGCTGTGTGATACTGTCTGCTGAGCCTTGTATCTAATCCTCTCCTGTGTGATACTGTCTGCTGAGCTGTGTATCTAATCCTCTCCTGTGTGATACTGTGTGCTGAGCTGTGTATCTAATCCTCTCCTGTGTGATACTGTCTGCTGAGCTGTGTATCTAATCCTCTGCTGTGTGATACTGTCTGCTGATCCTTGTATCTAATACTCTCCTGTGTGATACTGTCTGCTGAGCCATGTATCTAATCCTCTCCTGTGAGAAACTGTCTGCTGAGCCATGTATCTAATCCTCTCCTGTGTGATACCATCTGCTGAGCCGTGTATCTAATCCTCTCCTGTGTGATACTGTCTGCTGAACCTTGTATCTAATCCTATCCTGTGTGATACTGTCTGCTGAGCAGTGTATCTAATACTCTCCTATGTGATACTGTCTGCTGAGCTGTATCTTTAATCCTTCCCTGTGTGATACCGTCTGCTGAGCTGTGTATCTAATCCTCTCCTGTGCGATACTGTCTGTTGAGCTGTGTATCTAATCCTCTCCTGTGAGATACTGTGTGCTGAGCAGTGTATCTAATCCTCTCCTGTGAGATACTGTGTGCTGAGCTGTGTATCTAATCCTCTCCTGTGTGATACTGTCTTCTGAGCTGTGTGTCTAATCCTCTCCTGTGTGACACCTTCTGCTGAGCTATGTATCTAATCCTGTCCTGTGTGATACTGTCTGCTGAGCTGTGCATCTAATCCTCTCCTATGTGATACTGTCTGCAGAGCAGTGTATCTAATCTTATACTGTGTAATACTGTTTGCTGAGCTGTGTATCTAATCACCTCCTGTGTGATACTGTCTGCTGAGCTGTGTATCTAATCCCCTCCTGTGTGATACTGTCTGCTGAGCCGTGTATCTAATCCTATGCTGTGTGATACTGTCTGCTGAGCTGTGTATCTAATCCTATGCTGTGTATCTAATCCTCTCCTGTGTGATAATGTCTGCTGAGCTGTGTATCTAATCCTCTCCTGTGTGATACTGTCTACTGAGCTGTGTATCTAATCCTATCCTGTGTGATACTGTCTGCTGAGCTGTGTTTCAAATCCCCTCCTGTGTGATACCATCTGCTGAGCTGTGTATCTAATCCTGTTCTGTGTGATACTGTCTGCTGAGCTGTGTATCTAATCCTCTCCTGTGTGATACTGTCTACTGAGCTGTGTATGTAATACTATCCTGTGTGATACTGTCTGCTGAGCTGTGTATGTATCTAATCCTCTCCTGTGTGATACTGTCTGCTGAGCTGTGTATCTAATCCTCTCCTGTGTGATACTGTCTGCTGAGCTGTGTATGTATCTAATCCTCTCCTGTGTGATACTGTCTGCTGAGCTGTGTATCTAATCCTCTCCTGTGTGATACTGTCTGCTGAGCTGTGTATCTAATCCTCTCCTGTGTGATACTGTCTGCTGAGCTGTGTATCTAATCCTCTCCTGTGTGATACTGTCTGATGATCCGTGTATCTAATCCTCTCCTTTGTGGTACTGTCTGCTGAGCTGTGTATCTAATCCTCTCCTGTGTGATACTGTCTGCTGAGCTGTGTATCTAATCCTCTCCTGTGTGATACTGTCAGCTGAGCTGTGTATCTAATCCTCTCCTGTGTGATACTGTCTGCTGAGCTGTGTATCTAATCCTCTCCTGTGTGGTACTGTCTGCTGAGCTGTGTATCTAATCCTCTCCTGTGTGGTACTGTCTGCTGAGCCGTGTATCTAATCCTCTGCTGTGTGATACTGTCTGCTGAGCAGTGTATCTAATCCTGTTCTGTGTGATACTGTCTGCTGAGCTGTGTATCTAATCCTCTGCTGTGTGATACTGTCTGTTGAGCCTTGTATCTAATACTCTCCTGTGTGATACTGTCTGCTGAGCTGTGTATCTAATCCTCTCCTGTGAGAAACTGTGTGCTGAGCTGTGTATCTAATCCCCTCCTGTGTGATACTGTCTGCTGAGCCGTGTATCTAATCCTCTCCTGTGTGATACTGTCAGCTGAGCTGTGTATCTAATCCTCTCCTGTGTGGTACTGTCTGCTGAGCCGTGTATCTAATCCTCTCCTGTGAGAAACTGTGTGCTGAGCCGTGTATCTAATCCTCTCCTGTGTGATACTGTCTGCTGAGCTGTGTATCTAATCCTATCCTGTGTGATACTGTCTGCTGAGCCTTGTATCTAATACTCTCCTGTGTGATACTGTCTGCTGAGCAGTGTATCTAATCCTGTTCTGTGCGATACTGTCTGCTGAGCTGTGTATCTAATCCTCTCCTGTGTGATACTGTATGCTGAGCCGTGTATCTAATCCTCTCCTGTGTGATACTGTCTGCTGAGCCGTGTATCTAATCTTTTCCTGTGTGATACTGTCTGCTGAGCCTTGTATCTAATACTCTCCTGTGTGATACTGTCTGCTGAGCTGTGTATCTAATCCTCTGCTGTGTGATACCGTCTGCTGAGCAGTGTATCTATTCCTCTCCTGTGTGATACTGACTGCTGTGCGGTGTATCTAATCCTATGCTGTGTATCTAATTCTATGCTATGTGATACTGTCTGCTGAGCAGTGTATCTAATCCTCTCCTGTGTCATACCGGCTGCTGAGCTGTGTATCTAATCCTATCCTGTGCGATACTGTCTGCTGAGCTGTGTATCTAATCCTTTCCTGTGTGATACTGTCTACTGAGCTGTGCATCTAATCCTCTCCTGTGTGATACTGTCTGATGAGCTGTGTATCTAATCCTCTCCTGTGTGATACTGTCTGCTGAGCTGTGTATCTAATCCTCTCCTGTGTGATACTGTCTGATGAACTGTGTATCTAATCCTCTCCTGTGTGATACTGTCTGCTGACCCGTGTATCTAATCCCGTCCTGTGCGATACTGTCTGCTGAGCCGTGTATCTAATCCACTCCTGTGTGATCCTGTCTGCTGAGCTATGTATCTAATCCTATGCTGTGTGATACTGTCTGCTGAGCTGTGTATCTAATCCTCTCCTGTGTGATACTGTCTGATGAACTGTGTATCTAATCATCTCCTGTGTGATACTCTCTGCAGAGCTGTGTATCTGCTCCTCTCCTGTGTGATACTGTCTGCTGAGCTGTGTATCTAATCCTCTCCTATGTGATACTGTCAGCTGAGCTGTGTATCTAATCCTCCTGTGTGATACTGTCTGCTGAGCTATGTATCTAATCCTATGCTGTGTGATACTGTCTGCTGAGCTGTATCTCTAATCCTACCCTGTGACACTGTCTGCTGAGCTGTGTATCTAATCCGCCTGTGTGATACTGTCTGCTGAGCCGTGTATCTAATCCTCTCCTGTGTGATACTGTGTGCTGAGCCGTGTATCTAATCCTATGCTGTGTGATACTGTCTGCTGAGCTGTATCTCTAATCCTACCCTGTGACACTGTCTGCTGAGCTGTGTATCTAATCCTCTCCTGTGTGATACTGTCTGCTGAGACGTTTATCTAATCCTCTCCTGTGTGATACTGTCTGCTGAGCTGTGTATCTAATCCTCTCCTGTGTGATACTGTCTGCTGAACTATGTATCTAATCCTCTCCTGTGTGATACTGTCTGCTGAGCCGTTTATCTAATCCTCTCCTGTGTGATACTGTCTGCTGAGCCGTGTAGCTAATCCTCTCCTTTGTGGTACTGTCTGCTGAGCAGTGTATCTAATCCTATTCGGTGTGATACTGTCTGCTGAGCTGTGTATCTAATCCTCTCCTGTGCGATACTGTCAGCTGAGCTGTGTATCTAATCCTCTCCTGCGTGATACTGTCTGCTGAGCTGTGTATCTAATCCCCTCCTGTGTGATACTGTCAGCTGAGCTGTGTATCTAATCCTCTCCTGTGTGATACTGTCTGCTGAGCTGTGTATCTAATCCTCTCCTGTATGATACTGTCTGCTGAGCCGTGTATCTAATCCTCTCCTGTGAGAAACTGTGTGCTGAGCCGTGTATCTAATCCTATCCTGTGTGATACTGTCTGCTGAGCCTTGTATCTAATCCTGTCCTGTGTGATACTGTCTGCTGAGCAGTGTATCTAATCCTGTCATGTGTGATACTGTCTGCTGAGCTGTGTATCTAATCCTCTGCTGTGTGATACTGTCTGTTGAGCCTTGTATCTAATACTCTCCTGTGTGATACTGTCTGCTGAGCTGTGTATCTAATCCTCTCCTGTGTGATACTGTCTGCTGAGCTGTGTATCTAATCCTCTCCTGTGAGAAACTGTCTGCTGAGCTGTGTATCTAATCCCCTCCTGTGTGATACTGTCTGCTGAACCTTGTATCTAATCCTATCCTGTGTGATACTGTCTGCTGAGCTGTGTATCTAATCCTCTCCTGTGAGATACTGTGTGCTGAGCTGTGTATCTAATCCTCTCCTGTGTGATACTGTCTTCTGAGCTGCGTATCTAATCCTCTCCTGTGTGACACCTTCTGCTGAGCTGTGTATCTAATGTTATCTTGTGTGATACTGTTTGCTGAGCTGTGTATCTAATCCTCTCCTGTGTGATACTGTTTGCTGAGCTGTGTATCTAATCCTGTCCTGTGTGATACTGTCTGCTGAGCTGTGCATCTAATCCTCTCCTGTGTGATACTGTCTGCTGAGCTGTGTATCTAATCACCTCCTGTGTGATACTGTCTGCTGAGCCGTGTATCTAATCCTATGCTGTGTGATACTGTCTGCTGAGCTGTGTATCTAATCCTATGC
Organism: Phyllobates terribilis; assembly: GCF_046119375.1. Lineage (NCBI taxonomy): Eukaryota > Metazoa > Chordata > Amphibia > Anura > Dendrobatidae > Phyllobates > Phyllobates terribilis. The sequence goes on along the minus strand of NW_027362798.1, from coordinate 943,582 downwards.
TGTGTATCTAATCCTCTCCTGTGTGATAATGTCTGCTGAGCCGTGTATCTAATCCTCTCCTGTGTGATACTGTCTACTGAGCTGTGTATCTAATCCTATCCTGTGTGATACTGTCTGCTGAGCAGTGTATCTAATCCTGTTCTGTGTGATACTGTCTGCTGAGCTGTGTATCTAATCCTCTCCTGTGTGATACTGTCTACTGAGCTGTGTATCTAATCGTATCCTGTGTGATACTGTCTGCTGAGCAGTGTATCTAATCCTATCCTGTGTGATACCATCTGCTGAGCAGTGTATCTAAACCTATCCCGTGTTATACTGTCTGCTGAGCTGTGTATCTAATCCTCTCCTGTGTGATACTGTCTACTGAGCCATGTATCTAATCCTCTCCTGTGTGATACTATCTGCTGAGCCGTGTATCTAATCCTCTCCTGTGTGATACTGTCTGCTGAGCCGTGTATCTAATCCTCTCCAGTGTGATACTGTTTGCTGAGCTGTGTATCTAATCCTCTCCAGTGTGATACTGTCTGCTGAGCTGTGTATCTAATCCTCTCCTGTGTGATACTGTCTGCTGAGCAGTGTATCTAATCCTCTCCTGTGTGATACTGTCTGATGAACTGTGTATCTAATCCTCTCCTGTGTGATACTCTCTGCTGAGCTGTGTATCTAATCCTCTCCTATGTGATACTGTCTGATGAACTGTGTATCTAATCCTCTCCTGTGTGATACTCTCTGCTGAGCTGTGTATCTAATCCTCTCCTATGTGATACTGTCTGATGAACTGTGTATCTAATCTTATCCTGTGTGATACAGTCTGCTGAGCTGTGTATCTAATCCTCTCCTACGAGAGTCCCTATCCACATTCTACAAGTACTCAACAACAGGCCCAGCCGATCTAACCTACCCGTCGCACCTGAGAAGGAAGATTAATTTCAATCATCAAATTTCTTTCTATGTTTTATGTTTTTATCATATTAGCCTGGTGCATTTTTAAAGAAATTTGTACACTAATCCTGGTGATACATATCACCCTTTTAAAACTTTTTTTTTCCCACCCCCATATATTTTATATCTTAATAAAAGCTTCAAGCTAATTAAGTTATCCACCTCTGGTTTTCTTTCTCCAAACCCACTACCATTAGCGCGAATTTACACAATTATCTTAACCCTAGAACAAAAGATCCTCTAAAGCTAGACATCATGCTGCGATCCAAAGAAATTCAGGACCAAATGAGAAACAAAGTAATTGAGATCTATCAGTCTGGAAAAAGTTCTAAAGCCATTTCTAAAGATTTGGGACTCCAGCGAACCACAGTGGGAGTCATTATCCACAATAGGCGAAAATATGGAACAATGGTGAACTTTCCTAGGCGTGGCCGGCTGATCAAAATTACCCCAAGAGCGCAGCAACGACTCATCCAAGAGGTCAGAAAAGACCCCACAACAACATCCAGAGAACTGCAGGTCTCACTTGCCTCAGTTAAGGACAGTGTTCATGACTACACCATAAGAAAGAGACTGGGCAAAAATGACACGCATAGCAGAGTTCCAAGACAAAAACCACTGCTGAGCAATAAGAACAAAGGCTCATCTCAGTTTTGGCAGAAAACATCTTGATGATCGCCAAAGACTTTTGGGAGAATACTCTGTGGACTGACAAGACAAAAGTTGAACTTTTTGGAAGGTGTATGTCCCATTACATCTGGCGTAGAAGTAACACTGCATTTCAAAAAAGGAACATCATACCAACAGTAAAATATGGTGGCGGTAGCGTGATGGTCTGGGACTGTTATGCTGCTTCAGGACCTGGAAGACTTGCTGTGGTAAATGGAACCATGAATTCTGCTGGTTAACCAAAAAATCCTGAAAGAGAATGTCCAGCCATCTGTTCATGACCTCAAGCTGAAGTGCACTTGGGTTATGCAGCAGGACAATGATCCAAAACACACCATTAAGTCCACCTCTGAATGGCTTAAGGAAAACAAAATTAAGACTTTGCAGTGGCTTAGTCAAAGTCCTGACCTTAAGAAAGCGGTTCATGCTCGGAAACCCTCCAATGTGGCTAAATTACAACAATTTTGCAAAGATGAGTGGGCAAAAATTCCTCCAGAGTGTTGTAAAAGACTCATTGCCAATTATCCCAAACACTTGATTGTAGTTGTTGTTGCTGAGGGTGCTTCAACCAGTTATTAGGTTTAGAGGGCAATCACTTTTTCACACAGGGCCCTGTAGGTTTGGATTTCTTTTTCCCTTAATAATTAGGATCTTCATTTAAAAACTGCATTTTGTGTTTACTTGTGTTATCTTTGTCTAATATTAAAATTTGTTTTGAGATCTGAAATATTTAAGTATGACAAACATGCAAAAGAATGAGAAATCAGGAAGGGTCAAACAACTTTTCTAACATATACATATACATATATATACAGTGGCGTACCGACAATGGCGGCAGACCACGCGACTGCTATGGGGCCCGTGAGCCGAGAGGGCCCCATAGCAGTCCAAGGGCGGACATACCGACGCCGGTGCAGCTGTGCCGTGTCCCCACCATGGAGCTGCACCAAGAGGCCCGCAAGGTGCAGCTGCTCCCTGCACGCAGCGCGCAGGGAGCGATCCCTGCAGCTCCACTGCTGTCAGGAGAAGAATAGCAGCGGAGTTGCAGGGATCGTCCTCTGCTTCCTCCCTGACCCAGGCGCGCGCAGCTTCATGACGTCATCATCCAGCGCGTGCCTGGGGTCAGGAAGAAAGCTGCCGGCAACCAGGGGAATGCTGCAGGGGAGCGAGCTGAGCTGCTCAGGTAAGTTTTTATTTTATTTATTTTTTTTACTGAAACGCTGGGGAGGGGAGGCGCTGGGACAGAGCAATATGGAGGCGCTGGGACAGAGCAATATGGAGTCGCTAGGAGAGAGCAATATGGAGGCGCTGGGACAGAGCAATATGGAGGCGCTGGGACAGAGCAATATGGAGGCACTAGGAGAGAGCAATATGGAGGCGCTGGGACAGAGCAATATGGAGGCGCTGGGACAGAGCAATATGGTGGTGCTGGGAGAGAGCAATATGGAGGCGCTGGGACAGGGCAATATGGAGGCGCTGAGACAGAGCAATATGGAGGCGCTGGGACAGAGCAATATTGTGGCGCTGGGACAGAGCAATATGGAGGCGCTGGGACAGAGCAATATGGAGGCGCTGGGACAGAGCAATATGGAGGCGCTGGGACAGAGCAATATGGAGGCGCTGGGGCAGAGCAATATGGAGGCGCTGGGACAGAGCAATATGGAGGCGCTGGGGCAGAGCAATATGGAGGCGCTGGGGCAGAGCAATATGGAGGCGCTGGGACAGAGCAATATGGTGGCGCTGGGACAGAGCAATATGGTGGCGCTGGGACAGAGCAATATGGAGGTGCTGGGACAGAGCAATATGGAGGCGCTGGGACAGAGCAATATGGAGACGCTGGGACAGAGCAATATGGAGGCGCTGGGACAGAGCAATATGGAGGCGCTGGGACAGAGCAATATGGAGGCGCTAGGAGAGAGCAATATGGAGGCGCTGGGACAGAGCAATATGGAGGCGCTGGGACAGAGCAATATGGAGGCGCTGGGACAGAGCAATATGGAGGCGCTGGGACAGAGCAATATGGAGGCGCTGGGACAGAGCAATATGGAGGCGCTAGGAGAGAGCAATATGGAGGCGCTGGGACAGAGCAATATGGAGGCGCTGGGACAGAGCAATATGGTGGTGCTGGGAGAGAGCAATATGGTGGTGCTGGGAGAGAGCAATATGGTGGCGCTGGGACAGAGCAATATGGAGGCGCTGGGACAGAGCAATATGGAGGCGCTGGGACAGAGCAATATGGAGGCGCTGGGACAGAGCAATATGGAGGCGCTGGGACAGAGCAATATGGAGGCGCTGGGACAGAGCAATATGGAGGCGCTAGGAGAGAGCAATATGGAGGCGCTGGGACAGAGCAATATGGAGGCGCTGGGACAGAGCAATATGGTGGTGCTGGGAGAGAGCAATATGGTGGCGCTGGGACAGAGCAATATGGTGGCGCTGGGACAGAGCAATATGGAGGCGCTGGGACAGAGCAATATGGAGGCGCTGGGACAGAGCAATGACGAGGGCGCTGGGACAGAGCAATGACGGGGGCGCTGGGTCAGAGCAATATGGAGGCGCTGGGACAGAGCAATGACGGGGGTGCTGGGACAGAGCAATGACGGGGGTGCTGGGACAGAGCAATGACGGGGGTGCTGGGACAGAGCAATGACGGGGGTGCTGGGACAGAGCAATGACGGGGGTGCTGCGACAGAGCAATGACGGGGGTGCTGGGACAGAGCAATGACGGGGGTACTGGGAGAGAGCAATGACGGGGGTGCTGGGAGAGAGCAATGATCGGGGTGCTGGGAGAGAGCAATGATGAGGGTGCTGGGAGAGAGCAATGATGAGGGTGCTGGGAGAGAGCAATGATTGGGGTGCTGGGAGAGAGCAATGATGAGGGTGCTGGGAGAGAGCAATGACGGGGGTGCTGGGACAGAGCAATGACGGGGGTGCTGGGACAGAGCAATGACGGGGGTGCTGCGACAGAGCAATGACGGGGGTGCTGGGACAGAGCAATGACGGGGGTACTGGGAGAGAGCAATGACGGGGGTGCTGGGAGAGAGCAATGATGGGGGTGCTGGGAGAGAGCAATGATCGGGGTGCTGGGAGAGAGCAATGATGAGGGTGCTGGGAGAGAGCAATGATGAGGGTGCTGGGAGAGAGCAATGATTGGGGTGCTGGGAGAGAGCAATGATGAGGGTGCTGGGAGAGAGCAATGATGAGGGTGCTGGGAGAGAGCAATGATCGGGGTGCTGGGAGAGAGCAATGATGAGGGTGCTGGGAGAGAGCAATGATGAGGGTGCTGGGAGAGAGCAATGATTGGGGTGCTGGGAGAGAGCAATGATGGGGGTGCTAGGAGAGAGCAATGATGTGGGTCTCTTTGCTTGTACTGTGAAGCCTTGCATATTTTCTGTGTGCACATAGCCTTACAGTTAATTGGGGAGAGTCACAGAGACTGAATAATTTATATTATTGGCCGGTGCAGATTATAGTTAGTGGGGGGCACAGTGCTGCTTATCACTTTATATTTTGATTACTAGGTGGTTAATAGTATATTAATGGGGGGGTTACATATCTGTATTCGAGGACGCAGAGCGGGGGAGACACATGTATACATACAATATGTGACCTTGTTATTTTCTAGGCTGGAGATCATCGTGACAAGACGAGTCGTGGCTGGGAGATGTCGACATGAAGGTCTGACCAGATGGAGAAGAAGAAGCAGAAACCGACTCTGATCAGATGAGACGTCAGCGGTAAGTGCCTGGATGTAAATATTATTCTGTATCTGCGCTGTGTGACTTGGAGTGATAATGTTATCTGTAAAATCCCTTAGGCTGCATTCTCACATTTGTGTGAAATGTCCGTGTGCTGCCAGATTTTTTTATCGGATGGTCCACGGACTCGTAGAGTTTTATAGATCCATTCACACATCCATGAAAATCACGGATCTGAGAATGAGATCTAAGAGGGTCAGAGAATGTCCTGTTCTGATCCGATATTGAGGATTAGAATAGGACATGCTCAATGCGTCGGTAAAACAGGGCAGCACACCGACACTGCACACAGATGCAGGAATGTAGCCTTATTATGTATAGCACAGTCCCTTAGTATATGGTGTACTCACTTATTATGTATAGCGCCATCCTTAGTTATATAGTTTCCTCTTTTATTATGTATAACACCCTCCCTTATTATGTACCATCATCTCTAGCTCTAGGGGCTCACAGTTGGGGGATCATACTGTGTTGGGGTCAGCATACTTTACCCTGGGAGTTGAGGTGGGGTACAGTAGGGTCATTATGCTGCGCATATGGAGGAATTCACCATGGGGGTATCATACTGTTTGGGGGGCCCTTTTATTGGCATCACACTTTATGGGGCAATGAAAGGGATCTAGGACGTCAGCAGGAGGAAAATTACTATGTAAAAGATGGAAAGTTGTGAGATCTGATCTTTGGTGACCCCGACAATTATTTTATTTTTTTTTTTTTGGGGGGGGGAGGGCCCAATCAGAGCTTCTGCTATGGGGCCCCCTGATTCCTATGTACGCCCCTGTATATATATATATTCATCCCACAATGTGACATTCATGGTAGAAGAGAGGGATTGGTAAGATGGGACAACCATTACAAACCAGCCACCTGATCAGACGTTATTGAACACCTTTCCAGAAGCTTTAATCAATCTTATCTACTGTTATTTTCTGAGGAGAGGAAGCAAATGTCCTAAAAATAAAAAAATATAAAAATGAAAGTTACAAAAAAATAATAATAGTCTCACCTCCACTATGAGCATTTTTTGCTCTTCTAATAATCCAAGCTTTCCTAATTGTTCTTCTATTTGCTCCTGCGTCTTCATATTCCTCTCCAGCACAAATGATGCATGCTGGGGCTGTAAGAGCTGTAATAGAAGCCTAGAAGAACCATCAGAGGTCAGGCCCATCTGGTTACAGAAAGAACACAGATACACGCTGTATAAGACAATGGGATGGATACAAGATTTTAAAAGGAGTTATCAAACACTTTTATACTCCACTGGATAGGTCATTAATATAAGACAGGTGGGGGTCCAACCATCGGCCCCCCGATGATCAGCTGTCATCACCTCTGGCAAGATGCAGGCAATGTTCAAAGTGGAACAAAACTGCTCCGTACACTGCGGCCGCTGCCGGGTGCAGACCAGCTATTGAGGAGTACCGGAGGTGATCTGCAGCACCAGGCAGTGGCCACTGGGGTGCGCTCTGTTCACAAGTTACATCCGGCCGTTGCCAGAGCTATAAACAGCTTATTGGTGGGGAGCCAAGAGTCGGACCTACAACGATCTGATATAGACCACCTATTTTATGCATAAATCATCTGCATTAAAGTATTAGAGAACGTCTTTAAGAGCCCTGCATTTTCAGAGCCAAACTTCAGTCAACATCTAATAACCAATTCCAATGTCTTTCTTAGGACTCGTTCACACAAATGTATTTTCAGTAGAAAAGTTGTCTGTGGAACAAATGGACGGCACTCAGACCAATGGGATTCAATGGGAAAGTGCAGAGGAGTCATTTTTCTTTTTTGTCACTGATCGAATCTGTGTGTGAGCAAAAAATAAAGAAAGAAAATGGCAGCATGTCCTCGTTTCATCCGTCAGACAAGATTCACCCATTCAAGTCTATGGGTACAGAAAAAAATCTGCTTTTTACAGATACATTGCAATCCTGTAGCCCTGGAAACTGTAAATGGTTAAAAAGCCAGATTAGATCTGGACCGCACATGGACGACAAGTGAGGAAAGAATTCTCCCACTTTTCTGGATGAAACTCTGAATGATATTTTATCTGCTTGTGTGAACAGGCCCTTAGAGGTCTCGACAAGACGGAGGAGCTGATCCAGAGCGTCCAGGTAAAGCTAGCAGTCCAGGTAATGGCGGATACGGAGGCAACCATCCACATCGTGCTCCATGCCCTTCTAATCTGACCTCCGTGACAGTGATGCTCAGTGTAAAGCCTGAGCTCAGGAGATGTGGGCTCGGACCCTGTTCAGACACACTGGAACTGATCAATCTCCATTCAACATTATGAAGGTAAAACTGGAGCACTGGCCCCACTCAAATATATTGTATTATGGTGAAATCATTCCCTTTAGGAGCTGAGTGATGTGTAATAGAGGAGGATAAGGCCCCCGTATACAGTAATCTATTCTCTGATAGGCGAGAGGGAAGAGACGTCATCTCCTCCTTTCTGATAATGTCCCCTGTATCCTGCTGACAGTGATTGTGCCATCCCAGCAGGTGACACTAGAGCCGCTCCCCGCTCTTAGGCTATGTGCCCATGTAAAACCGTCTGCCATGCAAAGCAATGTGAATTGGGATGTGCTGTGCACATGATGCGCTAATTAGCGCGCCGAATTCACATTGCAACACGCAGCATGACCATTTCTACCGCGATTACGCGGCCATTGAAAAGCAGCAAACCCGCAGGTATATGTGGATTTACTGCGTTTCAATTAAATTCAATGGCCGAGAATTTGCAGCGTAATCGGGGTGCGTGTGGTACCCAGGATGAAGAAGAGACTACAACTCCTCTTCATCCCGGCTACCAAGCGGTGAAAAAAAGAAATAAATAAGTTAAAAATAAAAAAAACCTGTATACTCCCCTCTCCGGTCTGCTCCCGGCGGCGATCCTCTCTCCTCGGCGTCCAGTGGTGTACTGGCAGGACCTGCGGTGACGTCATCTAGTCAGCTGATGGTCACGCGACCGCTGACGTCAGAGGTCAGGTGATGGTCGCGTGACCAGCTGACTAGATGACGTCACCGCAGGTTCTGCCAGTATACCGCGGGACGCTGAAGAGAGAGAACGCTGCCGGGAGGAGACTGGAGAGGTGAGTATACAGGGTTTTTTATTTTTAACTTTTTAATTCTTTTTTTTTACTATAGATGCAGCATTTAAAGCATCTAAGTTGGTCACACAATATAAATCCATGCCGGTTGCCGGTTGCATGAATTTATATTGTGTGACCAACTTGTCAAGCACTTTCCAGGTGATGCTCAAAATCACTTGGAAAAGTGCTTGAAAAAACGCTGAAAAAATGCTGAAAAAAACTTCTCTCTGCATGTAAATCTGCATGTAAATCTGCATGTAAATCTGCATGTAAATCTGCATGTAAATCTGCATGCGTTTTTTTCTGCCAGAGAGAGGCAAAAACGCTCTGCATCAAATCTGCTACGTGGGCACTTAGCCTTAGCGTGTATGTGCTGTACTTATCATTCAGGACTGTGCAAAGACCTGCCTGTGACCAAAAGAACAACAAGGCTGTGTGCACACGCTGCAGATTTGGTGCGTTTTTCAATGGAACAGGCTGCCACGAGAGGTGGTGAATTCTCCTTCAATGGAAGTCTTCAAACAGAGGCTGGACAGACATTTGTCTGAGATGGTTTAGTGAATCCTGCATTGAGCAGGGGTTGGACACTAGGACCCTGGAGGTTCCTCCAATTCTAATGTTCTAGGATTCTATGTATAAACACCAGCTGCAATCTTCCATGGAGAAGTAACTGTGGTTTCAGGAGAACTTGCAGCAGAAGGTCTGTGCCTTCCGCTAGCTCCTCCCCCTTCCGCTAGCTCCTCCCCTTCCTTCTGTAAAGAGTATTAATAGCACTAACTGTCATCTATCTCACTAATAGGAAAGTTTGTCTTCACTGAATACAGATTTTACAGATGTTACCGCGAATTGAGACTGAAAGATCAATCCAGCAGGAAAAAGAAGACTTCTCTGATAAGATTATAAAATTACTTGTTTTCATGTGTAATATTAATTTACAAAACAAAAATTAAAACAACGGTTATTCTTTAACTAATAAAGCACTTAGGACACGGATTCTTTAACTAATAAAGCACTTAGGACACGGATTCATTAAGACTGGCCATATTCAAGCTGCTCTTGATGAGGGAGCGTGCTGGAGTCAGACGGTCCAGATTCATTAAGTGGCGCATGAATTATGCGCTTCTGACAAGTGGTGTGTGCACCTTGCCACAAATCTTACTCCAGTCACGGACTGGAGTAAGATTTCTGGTGTAAGGGAAGCCACAGTTCGCTATGAATTAGACAAGCTGTGGTGCCACACTTCCATCCTGCCCCAACTCTGCCCATTTTGGTGAAGCTGGGCAAAACTGACGTGAAAACACCAAACGTCACAGCATTTTTGATCAACTCAACAATGTACGAGGTGTATGAAGCGGAGCCGCGCGTGGACAAGGTGTGTGGAGTGGAGCCGCGCGTGTACGAGGTGTGTGGAGTGGAGCCGCGCGTGTACGAGGTGTGTGGAGTGGAGCCGCGCGTGTACGAGGTGTGTGGAGTGGAGCCGCGCGTGTACGAGGTGTGTGGAGTGGAGCCGCGCGTGTACGAGGTGTGTGGAGCAGAGCCCCGCGTGTACGAGGTGTGTGGAGCAGAGCCCCGCGTGTACGAGGTGTGCAGAGCAGAGCCGCGAATGTACGAGGTGTACGGAGCGGAGCCGCACGTGTCCGAGGTGTGCGGAGCGGAGTGGAGCCGCACGTGTACAATGTGTACGGAGCGAGGCCGCGCAAGTACGAGGTGTACGGAGCGAAACTGCGCAAGTACAAGGTGTACGGAGCGGAGCCGCGTGTGTGCGACGTGTACGGAGCAGAGCCGCGCGTGTACGAGGTGTGCGGAGAGGGGCCGCGCGTGTACGAGTTTTACGGAATGGAGACGCGCGTGTACGAGTTGTACGGAGTGGAGCCGAGCGTGTATGATGTGTGCGGAGCGGATCCGCGCGTGTACGAGGTGTATGGAGCAGAGCTGCGCATTTACGAGTGTGCGGAGCGGATCCGCGCGTGTTCAAAGTGTACAGAGAAAAGCCGCGCGTGTACGAGCTGTACGGAGCGGGCCGCACGTGTACGAGGTGTACGGAGCAGAGCAGCGCGTGTACGAGTGTGCGGAGCCGCGCGTGTACGAGTGTGCAGAGCGGAGCCGCGCGTGTACGAGTGTGCAGAGCGGAGCCGCGCGTGTACGAGGTGTGTGAAGCGGAGACACGCGTGTACAAGGTGTGCGGAGTGGAGCTGCGCGTGTACGAGGTGTGTGGAGCGGAGCCGCGCGTTTACGAGGTGTATGGAGTGGAGACAGGCGTGTACGAGGTGTGCAGAGCAGAGCCGCACGTGTACGAGGTGTGCGGAGAGGAGCCGCGCGTGTACAAGGTGTGCGGAGCGGAGCCAATCGTGTACAAAGTGTACGGAGCGGAGCCGCGCGTGTATGAGCTGTACAGAGCGGAGCCGTGCATGTACGAGGTGTGCAGAGCGGAGCTGCACGTGTAGAAAGTGTATGGAGCGGAACCATGCGTGTACAAGGTGTACGGAGCAGAGCCAATCGTGTATGAGTTGTATAGAGCGGAGCCGCATGTGTTCAAGGTGTACAGAGAAAAGCCGCGCGTGTACGAGCTGTACGGAACGGGCCGCACGTGTACGGGGTGTACGGAGCAGAGCAGCGCGTGTACGAGTGTGTGGAGCGGATCCACGCATGTACAGGGTGTACGGAGCGGAGCTTAGCGTGTACGAGGTGTGCAGAGCGGAGCCGTGCGTGTACGGGGTATGTGGAGCAGAGCCGCACAAGTACGAGGTGTGGAGAGGAGACACGCGTGTACGAGGTGTGTGGAGTACAGCCGCGCGTGTACGAAGTGTGCGGAGCGGAGTCGCACGTGTACGAGGTGTGCAGAGCAGAGCCGCACATGTACGAGTGTGTGGAGCGGAGCCAATCGTGTACGAGGTGTGCGGAGCGGATCCGCGCGTGTACAAAGTGTATGGAGCGGAGCCGCGTGTGTATGAGTTGTATAGAGCAGAGCTGCGCGTGTACAAAGTGTATGGAGCGGAGCCGCGCGTGTACGGAGCGGATCCGAGAGTGTACAAAGTTTACGGAGCGGAGCCGCGCGTGTGTGAGCTGTACGGAGCGGAGCCGCGCGTGTACGAGCTGTACGGAGCGGAGCCGCGCGTGTACGAGCTGTACGGAGCGGAGCCGCGTGTGTACGAGCTGTACGGAGCGGAGCCGCGTGTGTACGAGCTGTACGGAGCGGAGCCGCGCGTGTACGAGCTGTACGGAGCGGAGCCGCATGTGTACGAGCTGTACAGAGCGGAGCCGTGCATGTACGAGTGTGCGGAGCTTAGCCGCTCGTGTACAAGGTGTACGGAGCGGAGCCGCGCGTGTACGAGCTGTACGGAGCGGAGCCGCGCGTGTACGAGCTGTACGGAGCGGAGCCGTGCGTGTACGATGTGCAGAACGGAGCTGCGCGTGTACAAAGTGTATGGAGCGGAACCGTGCGTGTACGAGATGTGCGGAGCAGAGCTGCGCATGTACGAGTGTGCGGAGTCACGCGTGTACGAGGTGTGCAAAGCGGAGTTGCGCGTGTAAAAGGTGTGCGGAACGGAGCCGCGCATGTACAAGGTGTGCGGAGCGGAGCCGCGCATGTACGAGGTGTGTGGAGCGGAGCCGTGTGTGTATGAGGTGTACACAGCATGGCAGCGCGTGTACGAGTGTGTGGAGCGGATCCGCGCATGTACGAGTGTGCGCAGCAGAGCCGCGTGTGTACGAAATGTGCAGAGCGGAGCCGCGCATGTACGAGGTGTGTGGAGCGGAGACACGCGTGTACGAGGTGTGTGGAGCTGAGCCGCACGTGTACGAGTTGTGGAGCACAGCCGTGCGTGTACGAGGTGTGCAGAGCGGAGACACGCATGTATGAGGTGTGCGGAGCAGATCCGCACGTGTACAAGGTGTACGGAGCGGAGCCGCGCATGTACGAGCTGTACGGAGCGGAGCCACGCGTGTACGAGCTGTACGGAGCGGAACCTTGCATGTACGAGGTGTGCGGAGCGGAGCCGCGCGTGTACAAGTTGTGGAGCACAGCCGTGCGTGTACGAGGTGTGCAGAGCGGAGACACGCGTGTATGAGGTGTGCGGAGCAGATCCGCACGTGTACAAGGTGTGCGGAGCGGAGCCACGCGTGTACGAGGTGTACGGAGCAGAGCCACACGTGTACGCGGTGTACGGAGGGGTATTGCGCGTCTATGAGGTGTACGGAGCAGAGCCGCGCTTCTACGAGTTGTACGGAGTTGAGCCGCACATGTACAAGGCGTTCGGAGCAGCGTCGCGTGTGTACGATATGTGCGGAGCAGAGCCACCCATGTACGAGGTGAGCAGAGCAGCATGTGTACGAGTGTGCAGAGCTGGAGCGGAGCCGCGTGTGTACGAGATGTACGGAGCGAAGCAACGCGTTTACGAGGTGTACGGAGCGGAGCCACATGTGTACTAGGTGTACGGAGCAGAGCCGCGCATGTACAAGGTGTGCGGAGCGGAGCCGCATGTGTACGAGGTGTACAGAGCAGAGCAGTGAGTGTACGAGTGTGCGGAGCAGATCCGCGCTTGTACTAGGTATACGGGGCGGAGCCGCACGTGTACTAGCTGTACGGAGCATAGCTGTGCATGTACGAGGTGTACGGAGCAGAGCCGCACGTGTACGAGTGTGCAGAGCGGAGCCACGCGTGTACGAGGTGTACAGAGCAGAGCAGCGTGTGTACGAGTTTGCGGAGCGGATCCGCACGTGTACAAGGTGTACAGAGCGGAGCCGCGCATGTACAAGCTGTACGGAGCGGAGCCACGCGTGTACGAGCCGTACGTGTACGAGGTGTACGGATCAGAGCAGCGCGTGTACGAGTGTGCGGAGTGGAGCCGCACGTGTATGAGGTGTACGGAGTGGAGCCGCGAGTTTACGAGGTGTACGGAGCGGAGCCACGCATTTACGAGGTTTACAGAGCGGAGCCGCGTGTGTACGAGGTGTGCGGATCCGCACGTGTACGACATTTAAGGAGTGGAGCCGTGCGTGTACGAGCTGTAGGGAGAGGAGCCGTGTGTGTACGAGGTGTGCAGAGCGGAGCTCAGCGTGTATGAGGTTGTGGAGCAGAAACACACGTGGACGAGGTGTGCGGAGCGAAGCCGCGCGTGGACGAGGTGTGCGGAGCGGAGCCGAGCCATGCGTGTGCGAGGTGTACGGAGCGGAGCCACGTGTGTATGAGGTGTACGGAGCGGAGCAGCAAGTGTACGAGCTGTACGGAGCGGAACCGTGCGTGCACGAGGTGTGCGGAGCGGAGCCGCACGTGTACGAGGTGTGTGGAGCAGAGCCGCACGTGTACGAGGTGTGTGGAGCGGAGTCGAGCGTGTACGATGTGTGTGGAGCTGAGCCACGCGTGTATGAGGTGTGCCGAGCGGAGCCGCGCGTGTACGAGGTGTACGAAGCAGAGTCGGGCGTGTACGATATGTGCAGAGCGGAGCCACGCGTGTATGAAGTGTACGGAGAAGAGCCACGCTAGTACCAGTGTGCGGAGCGGATCCGCGCGTGTACAAGGTGTACGGAGCAAAGCCACGCGTTTACGAGGTGTGCGGAGCGGAGCCGCGCGTGTTCGAGGTGTTCAAAGCGGAGCCACGCGTGTAGGAGGTGTATGGAGCAGAGTCTCCAGTGTACGAGTGTGCGGAGCGGAGCCGCGTGTGTACGAGGTGTACAAAGCGGAGCCACGCGTGTAGGAGGTGTATGGAGCAGAGTCTCCAGTGTACGAGTGTGCGGAGCGGAGCCGCGTGTGTACGAGATGTAAGGAGCAGAGCCGCGCATGTACGAGTGTGCGGAGCGGAGCCGCGAGTGTACGAGGTGTACAGAGCAGAGTCATGCGTTTATGAGGGGTACGGAGCAGAGCTGCGCATGTACGAGGTGTACGGAGCAGAGCCGCGCATGTACGAGTGTGCGGAGCGGAGCCACGCGTGTACGAGTGTGCGGAGCGGAGCTGCGAGTGTACGAGGTGTACGGAGCAGAGACGCGCGTGTACGAGGTGTACGGAGCAGAACCGCGCGTATACGAGTGTGTGGAGCCGCGGGTGTACGAAGTGTACAGAGCAGAGCCGCGCGTGTACGAGTGTGCAGAGCGGAGCCGCGTGTGTACGAGATGTAAGGTGCAGAGCTGCGCGTGTATGAGTATGCGGAGCGGAGCCGCGAGTGTACGAGGTGTTCGGAGCAGTCACGCATGTGTGAGGTGTACGGTGCAGAGCCGCGCGTGTACGAGGTGTACGGAGCAGAGCCGCGTGTGTACGAGTGTGCGAAGCGGAGCCGCCCATGTACGAGTGTGCGGATCGGAGCCGCGCGTGTACGAGGTGTACAGAGCAGAGCCGCACGTGTACGAGGTGTACAGAGCAGAGCAGCGAGTGTACGATGTGTAAGGAGCGGAGCCACACGTGTACGAGGTGTATGGAGCGGAGCCGCACGTGTATGAGGTGTGCAGAGCGGAGCCGCGCATGTACGAGGTGTGCAGAGCAGAGCCGCACGTGTACGTGGTGTACAGAGCAGAGCAGCGAGTGTACGACGTGTAAGGAGCGGAGCCACGCGTGTACGAGGTGTATGGAGCGGAGCCGCACGTGTATGAGGTGTGCAGAGCAGAGTCGCGCATTTACAAGGTGTGCAGAGCAGAGCAGCGCGTGTACGAGGTGTACGGAGCGGAACCGCACGTGTACGATGTGTATGGAGCGGAGTGGAGCCGCACGTGTACAAGGTGTACGGAGAGACGCCGCCAAGTACGAGGTGTACGGAGCAAAGCTGCGCAAGTACGAGGTGTACGGAGCGTAGACGCGCGTGTACAAGGTGTGCGGAGCAGAGCAGCGCGTGTACGAGTGTTCAGAGTGGAGCGGAGCCGCGCATGTACGAGGTGTACGGAGCGGAGCCACGCTTATATGAGGAGTACGGACCGGAGCCACGCGTTTACGAAGTGTACGGAGCAGAGCCGCGCGTTGTCGAGGTGTACAGAGCGGAGCCGCGCGTGTACGAGTTTGCGGAGCAGAGGCACGCGTGTACAAAGCAGAGCTGCACGTGTACGAGGTGTACGAAGCAGAGCCACGCGTGTACGAGTGTGTGGAGCGGAGCCGCCCGTGTACGAGGTGTACGGAGCGGAGCCGCACATGTACGAATTGTACGGAGCTGAGCCGCGCGTGTACAAGGCGTACGGAGCGGCGTCGCACGTGTACGATGTGTGCGGAGCAGAGCCGCCCATGTACGAGATGTGCAGAGCGGAGCCGCGCATATTCGTGGTGTACAGAGCAGAGCAGCACGTGTACGAGTGTGCCGAGCTGGAGAGGAGCCGCACGTGTACAAGGTATACGGAGCGAGACCGCACAAGTACGAGGTGTGCGGAGCCGCCCGTGTTCGAGGTGTACAGAGCAGAGCGTGTACAAGTGTGCATAGCTGGAGCGGAGCGTGGCGTGTACGAAATGTACAGAGTGAAGCCACATGTGTACGAGGTGTACGGAGCAGAGCCGCGGGTGTACGAGTGTGCGGAGCGGATCCGCTTGTGTACAAGGAGTACGAAGCGGATTCGCATGTGTACAAGGTGTACGGAGCGAAGCCACGTGTGTACGAGGTGTACGGAGTGGTGCCACATGTGTACGAGGTGTACGGAGCAGAGCCGCGAATGTACGAGTGTGCGGAGCGGATCATCATGTGTACAAGGTGTACGGAGTGGCGTCGCGCGTGTACGATGTGTGCGGAGCAGAGCAGCGCTTGTACGATGTGTGCGGAGCTGGAGCGGAGCCGAGCGTGTACAAGATGTATGGAGCGAAGCCACGCGTGTATGAGTTGTACAGAGCGGAGCCACAAGTGTACGAGGTGTTCGGAGCGGAGCCGCGCGTGTACGAGGTGTACAGAGCAGAGCAGCGCGTGTACGAGTGTGCGGAGCGGATCCGCACGTGTACAAGGTGTACGGAGAGGAGCCGCGCGTGGACGAGCTGTACGGAGAGGAGCCGCGCGTGGACGAGCTGTACGGAGAGGAGCCGCGCGTGGACGAGCTGTACGGAGAGGAGCCGCACGTGGACGAGCTGTACGGAGCGGAGCCGAGCGTGTACGAGGTGTATGGAGCGGAGTCGCGCGTGTACGAGTGTGCAAAGCGGAGCCGCGTGTGTACGAGGTGTACAGAGTAGTTTGCACGAGTTGTACGGAGCGGAGTCGCGCTTGAATGATGTGTGCGGAGCGGAGTCGCGCGTGTACGAGGTGTATGGAGCAGAGCCGCGCAATTACGAGTCTGCGGAGCGAAGCTGCGCGTGTACGAGGTGTGCGGAGCCACGCGTGTACGAGGTGTACAGAGCAGAGCAGTGCATGTACGAGGTGTACGGAGCGGAGCCGCATGTGTACTAGGTGTACAGAGTGGAGCCGCACATGTACGAGTTGTATGGAGCTGAGTCGCGCGTGTACGATGTGTGCGGAGCAGAGCCGCGCGTGTACGAGTGTTCAGAGTGGAGCGGAGCTGCGCATGTACGAGGTGTACGGAGCGGAGCCACGGTTATATGAGGAGTACCGACCGGAGCCACGCGTTTACGAAGTGTACGGAGCAGAGCCGCGCGTATTCGAGGTGTACAGAGCGGAGCCGCGCGTGTACGAGTGTGCGGAGCGGAGCCGCGTGTGTACGAGATGTAAGAGCAGAGCCGCGCGTGTACGAGTATACGGAACAGAGTCACGCGTGTACAAAGCAGAGCTGCACGTGTACGAGGTGTACGAAGCAGAGCCGCGCGTGTATGAGTGTGTGGAGCGGAGCCGCCCGTGTACGAGGTGTACGGAGCGGAGCCGCACATGTACGAATTGTACGGAGCTGAGCCGCGCGTGTACAAGGCGTACGGAGCAGCGTCGCACGTGTACGATGTGTGCGGAGCAGAGCCGCCCGTGTACGAGATGTGCAGAGCGGAGCCGCGCATGTTCGAGGTGTACAGAGCAGAGCAGCACGTGTACGAGTGTGCCGAGCTGGAGAGGAGCCGCACGTGTACAAGGTGTACGGAGCGAGACCGCACAAGTACGAGGTGTGCGGAGCCGCCCGTGTTCGAGGTGTACAGAGCAGAGCGTGTACAAGTGTGCAGAGCTGGAGCGGAGCGTGGCGTGTACGAAATGTACAGAGTGAAGCCACATGTGTACGAGGTGTACGGAGCAGAGCCGCGGGTGTACGAGTGTGCGGAGCGGATCCGCTTGTGTACAAGGAGTACAAAGCGGATTCGCATGTGTACAAGGTGTACGGAGCGAAGCCACGTGTGTACGAGGTGTACGGAGTGGTGCCACATGTGTACGAGGTGTACGGAGCAGAGCCGCGAATGTACGAGTGTGCGGAGCGGATCATCATGTGTACAAGGTGTACGGAGTGGCGTCGCAAGTGTACGATGTGTGCGGAGCAGAGCAGCGCTTGTACGATGTGTGCGGAGCTGGAGCGGAGCCGAGCGTGTACAAGATGTATGGAGCGAAGCCACGCGTGTATGAGTTGCACAGAGCGGAGCCACAAGTGTACGAGGTGTACGGAGCAGAGCCGAGCGTGTACGAGGTGTTCGGAGCGGAGCCGCGCGTTTACGAGGTGTACAGAGCAGAGCAGCGCGTGTACGAGTGTGCGGAGCGGATCCGCACGTGTACAAGGTGTACGGAGCGGAGCCGCGCGTGGACGAGCTGTACGGAGAGGAGCCGCGCGTGTACGAGCTGTACGGAGCGGAGCCGAGCGTGTACGAGGTGTATGGAGCGGAGTCGCGCGTGTACGAGTGTGCGAAGCGGAGCCGCGTGTGTACGAGGTGTACAGAGTAGTTTACACGAGTTGTACGGAGCGGAGTTGCGCTTGAATGATGTGTGCGGAGCGGAGTCGCGCGTGTACGAGGTGTATGGAGCAGAGCCGCGCAATTACGAGTCTGCGGAGCGAAGCTGCGCGTGTACGAGGTGTGCGGAGCCACGCGTGTATGAGGTGTACAGAGCAGAGCAGTGCATGTACGAGGTGTACGGAGCGGAGCCGCATGTGTACCAGGTGTACAGAGTGGAGCCGCACATGTACGAGTTGTATGGAGCAGAGCCGCGCATGTACGATGTGTGCGGAGCAGAGCCGCGCGTGTACGATGTGTGCAGAGCAGAGCCACGCGTGTACGATGTGTGCAGAGCAGAGCCACGCGTTTACAAGATGTGCAGAGCGGAGCCGCGGGTGTACGAAGTGTACCGAGCAGAGCAGCGCGTGTACGAGTGTGCGGAGCTGGAGCGGAGCCGCGCGTGTGCGAGATGTACGGAGCGGAGCCACGCGTGTACAAGGTGTGCGGAGGAGAGCCGCATGTGTACGAGGTGTACAGAGCAGAGCAGCGCGTGTACGAGTGTGCAGAGTGGAGTTGCACGTGTACGAGGTGTAAGGAGGGGAACCGCGCGTGTACAAGGTGTGCGGAGCCACGCACGTACGAAGTGTATGGAGCAGTGCCACGCGAGTACGAGTGTGCAGAGCCGCGTGTGTACGAGGTGTGAGGAGCGGAGCCGCGCGTGTACGACGTGTAAGGAGCGAAGCCGAACGTGTACGACGTGTATGGAACGGAGCCATGCGTGTACGAGGTGTGCGGAGCGGATCCACGCGTGTACAAGGTGTACGGAGCGGAGCCGCGCGTGTATGAGGTGTGCGGAGCGGAGCCACGCGTGGACGAGGTGTACGGAGCAGAGCCGCGTGTGTACGATGTGTGCGGAGCGGAGCCACGCGTGTACGAGGTGTACGGAGCAGAGCGGATCCACGCGTGTACAAGGTGTACGGAGCGGAGCCGCACGTGTACGAGGTGTGCAGAGCAGAGCCGCGCGTATACGAGGTGTGCAGAGCGTAGCTGTGCGTTACGAGGCTTGTGGAGCGGAAACACGCATGTACGAGTTGTACAGAGAGGAGCTGCGCGTGTACGAGGTGTGCGGAGCGGAGCCGTGCGTGTACAAAGTGTACGGAGCGGAGCCGCGCGTGTACGAGCAGTACCAGAGCGGAGACGCGCGTGTACGAGCTGTATGGAGTGGAGCCTCGCGTGTACAAGCTGTATGGAGCGGAGCCTCGCGTGTACAAGCTGTACGGAGCAGAGCCGTGCATGTACGAGGTATGCAGAGCGGAGCTGCGCATGTACAAAGTGTATGGAGCGGAACCATACGTGTACGAGGTGTGCGGAGCAGAGCTGCGCGTGTACGAGCTGTGCGGAGCAGAGCCGCACGTGTACGAGTGTGCGGAGTGGAGCCGCTCATGTACGGAGCATAGCCGCGCGTGTACGAGGTGTATGGAGCAGAGACACGCGTGTATGAGGTGTGCGGAGCGGAGCGGATCCATGCGTGTACAAGGTGTGCGGAGCGGAGCCGTGCGTGTACAAAGTGTACGGAGCGGAGCCGCGCGTGTACGAGCAGTACCAGAGCGGAGCCGCGCGTGTACGAGCAGTACCAGAGCGGAGCCGCGCGTGTACGAGCTGTATGGAGTGGAGCCGCGCGTGTACAAGCTGTACGGAGCAGAGCCGTGCATGTACGAGGTATGCAGAGCGGAGCTGCACGTGTACAAAGTGTATGGAGCGGAACCATACGTGTACGAGCTGTGCGGAGCAGAGCTGCGCGTGTACGAGCTGTGCGGAGCAGAGCCGCACGTGTACGAGTGTGCGGAGTGGAGCCGCTCATGTACGGAGCATAGCCGCGCGTGTACGAGGTGTATGGAGCAGAGACACGCGTGTATGAGGTGTGCGGAGCGGATCCATGCGTGTACAAGGTGTACGGAGCGGAGCTGCGCGTGTACGAGCTGTACGGAACGGAGCCGCGCGTGTACGAGTTGTACGGAACGGAGCCTGTGTGTACGAGCTGTACGGAGCGGAGCTGTGCGTGTACGAGGTGTGCAGAGCGGAGCTGCGCGTGTACAAAGTGTATGGAGCGGAGCCGTGCGCGTACGAGCTGTACGGAGTGGAGGAGTGCGTGTACGAGGTGTGCAGAGCGGAGCTGCGCGTGTACAAAGTGTATGGAGCGGAGCAGTGCGTGTACGAGGTGTGCAGAGCGGAGCCGCGTGTGTACGAGGTGTGTGGAGCAGAGCCGCACGTGTACGAGGTGTCTCTGCATACAGCTGAATTTTACCACCACAAAAGGACTAGGTGGACTCTGGCTAGCAACAGAAAAAAAATTATATTTTTTTTACTGTGCATACAAATCAATTTCACCCCCAAAAACTGATAAGGTGGGCTACTATACCTTGCGCTATCACACTGGCAAATTATAAAAATATATTTTTGTGTTCTGCACTCAGCTCTGTATAACAGCTGAATTTCAATCCCACAAAATGAAAAGGTGTGCTAGTCTTTATTAAAGCCATAAAAATTAAATAAAAAGTTGAATAAAATGTAACACTAAAGCCAAGTTCACACAACATGAAGACTGCATTTTTTTATGCAGGTGTCCGCACCATACAACAAAATAACAATCTTATTATTGTGTGTTTGCTGAGTTTCTTTTGAGTTTTCCCCCTTAAAATGTGTTTTGGTGAAGCTGTGAATCTACATTTTTAATACTACTGAAAAACTTAGATTTTTGAGCTTAAAAATGTTTTTTTTTTACAGGCTCCACAGAGGCTTATATATATATATATAATAAAATGCATGAAATCCGCACAGTTCAGCAGCGTCTTTAGACTCACTGCAGGCGTAGATTTCATTAAATCACATCCACTGCACTTGCACATTTAGGCCGTGTTCAGATGTAGCATAAGTGCTGTGTTTTTTCAGCTGCTTTTTTGGAACAGTCATTTTGCAGCATTTAAATGGCCAAGAAAAGTGGATGTGATTTCATGAAAACGGCTCTGTGGTCTAAAGACGCTGCTGATCTGTACGGTTATGGTTTATTTTACGTCTAGAGGCTTCTATGTGGAGCCTAAAAAGAGAGAAAACGCAGGTAAAAAGACTGCAGGTACCTTAAGAGCAGAATCAAAGCTATTCTGTATTATAACAAAAAATGAACAATGCGGCTTCACATCTGCACCAAAAAACATCAAATAAGGGGGAAAAGGCATAAAAAAATGCAGCAAGTACGCAATAATCAGAGACGATTGTTATTGTGTAGTTTGGTGTGGACATCTGCAGAAAACCAAAAAAAATACAGTATTTATTCAACATGTGAACACGGCCTTGCAGACACAAAAAAGCCAATGTCAAATAGTGAAGCTACATAAAGATGAGAAAGTGGAATGGACAGAAAATAAATCCATAGATCCCAAGTGAAAGAAGCACGACGCACAGATGACACCATGCCAGCTTCATCAAAAGTCACGCCGGATGAGGCAAGGTTAGTAGTGACGCATGAGCGTGTTCTCTTAACCCTCTCACAGAGCACGCTCAGGTGCTGCCTGAGTATTTTCGGCATCTATGCTCGAGCCGCCGCGGCTGCATGTGTCGCGGCTGTTAGACAGCTGTGACACATGCAGGGATTGCATGTTTGTTAGGCAATCCCTGCATGTGTCACAGCTGTCTAACAGCCCCAGCGGCCCGAGCATAGATACCGAACACGCCGAAAATACTCGGGCAGCAACCGAGCGTGCACGGTGAAAGGGTAAACCGAGCATGCTCGTGCAACACTATAGGTAAGAGATTCGTGGCCTCAAGTCCAGCGTCCCAAGAATTGATCCTCTCAGCTCTAGTTCCAACTGTCCCGGATACGGTGAACAGCCCCGTATAAATAAACTAGCTACTGTGAGCGAAATACGCTCTCTTCTATGCCTTCCGAACTCCAAATTAATAAGATTTGTTTTACGAGCGCTCGGGAAATCAATACAGCACAGCCTTGTATGGTGTACTAGAAAAGACTTCTGCTTTATTAGCACATGTGGCACTTTAAATAGGGTCAGAGACAAAGGAATAGTTCCCTCTGACCTATGAACCAATAGTAACCTTAAGGGAGTGAATAGTAATGTGAAACCTCACTGCCCATCAGTGTTACCTGATGACCATTACATAAGAGTGAAAACAAAATGGATACCACAGACAAACAAGATGGATTCTTTTCTCTCACACTACTGAATCCGTTCTACACCCGGGTGGCGAGCATCTTTATTGGTATATGGTCTCCCATGCTGGTATGTGCTGCCCCCCTCCTGGTATTTGTGCTGCCCCCATCATCCTATACTGGGATGCATGGCACCTCTCACCCCCCAATCCTGGTATGCGTGGCCCCCCTCATCCCCCAATGCTGGTATGTGTGGCCCCCTCATCCCCCAATCCTGGTATGCATGGTACCCCTCATCCCCCAATCCTGGTATGCGTGGCCCCCCTCATTGCCCAATGCTGGTATGCGTGGCACCCCTCATCCCCAATCCTGGTATGCATGGCACCCCTCATCCCCCAATCCTGGTATGCATGGCAACCCTCATCCCCCAATCCTGGTATGTATGGCATCCCTCATCCTCTAATCCTGGCATGCATAGGGCCCCTCATCCCCCAATCCTGGTATGGATGGGGCCCCTCACCCCCCAATCCTGGTATGTATGGGCCCCTTACCCCCCAATCCTGGTATGTATGGCATCCCTCATCCCCCAATCCTGGTATGCATGGCATCCCTCATCCCCCAATCCTGGTATGCATGGCGTCCCTCATCCCCCAATCCTGGTATGCATGGCGTCCCTCATCCCCCAATCCTGGTATGCATGGCGTCCCTCACCCCCCCAATCCTGGTATGCATGGCGTCCCTCACCCCCCAATCCTGGTATGTGTGGCCCCCTCATCTCTTTCACGCTGCACACACATACAAAAAAATAAACACTTATACTCACCTTTCTTCCCTGTGCTCCAGCGCTGCTGTGTCCTGCTCTGCCGGGGGAGGAGTGCGGCGCCGGAGTACGTGCGTGCACATACCGCGCTGTCCGGCGCCACTTTGCTGAAGAGACACTGCAAATGTGTCTTCAGTAAAATGGCGCTGGATAGCGCTATGCGCATGCGCCGATCCGACGCCTCACTCCTGCCCCGGCTCCGGCGAAGAGAGAGGCGCCGCGACAACGCTCCTCCCGGTCAGGTAAGTATATAAGTATGCATTCAGTGTCTAGGCATACCGCGATCTCCGGCGCCATACACTGCTCTTACCTGTAACGGCTCCATGCGTTCTTCTGTCTAGAGCCAGACTGCGCGTCGCACATGCGCAGTCTATCGAGGCTTCAGACAGAGGGACGCTTAACTGATTATATTATAGATATAATTATAACACTGTTTATAAATGTACTATATTTTGTTGCTGTGGTGCTCTTTCAGTCATATTTTGATTTATTTTTTTATCTGCAGCATGTGGTCTGAAGAACGGCAGGCACAATCTAGTACCGTCCTCCCGTGCGGTCTGAGGCACGGCAGGCACAATCTTGTACCGTCCCCCCGTGCGGTCTGAGGCACGGCAGGCACTATCTAGTACCGTCCTCCCGTGCGGTCTGAAGAGCGGCAGGCACTATCTAGTACCGTCCTCCCGTGCGGTCTGAAGAGCGGCAGGCACTATCTAGTACCGTCCTCCCGTGTGCTCTGAGGCACGGCAGGCACAATCTAGTACCGTCCTCCCGTGTGGTCTGAGGCACGGCAGGCACTATCTAGTACCGTCCTCCCGTGTGGTCTGAAGAGCGGCAGGCACAATCTAGTACCGTCCTCCCGTGCGGTCTGAAGCACGGCAGGCACTATCTAGTACCGTCCTCTCGTGTGGTCTGAAACACGGCAGGCACAATCTAGTACCGTCCTCCCGTGTGGTATGAAGCACGGCAGGCACTATCTAGTACCGTCCTCCCGTGCGGTCTGAAGAGCGGCAGGCACTATCTAGTACCGTCCTCCCGTGTGCTCTGAGGCACGGCAGGCACAATCTAGTACCGTCCTCCCGTGCGGTCTGAAGCATGGCAGGCACAATCTAGTACCGTCCTCTCATGTGGTCTGAGGCACGGCAGGCACAATCTAGTACCGTCCTCCCGTGCGGTCTGAAGCACGGCAGGCACAATCTAGTACCGTCCTCTCGTGTGGTCTGAGGCACGGCAGGCACAATCTAGTACCGTCCTCCCGTGTGGTCTGAGGCACGGCAGGCACAATCTAGTACCGTCCTCTCGTGTGGTCTGAAGAACGGCAGGCACAATCTAGTACCGTCCTCTCGTGTGGTCTGAGGCACGGCAGGCACAATCTAGTACCGTCCTCCCGTGCGGTCTGAAGCACGGCAGGCACAATCTAGTACCGTCCTCTCGTGTGGTCTGAGGCACAGCAGGCACAATCTAGTACCGTCCTCCCATGCGGTCTGAAGCACGGCAGGCACAATCTAGTACCGTCCTCTCGTGTGGTCTGAGGCACGGCAGGCACAATCTAGTACCGTCCTCCCGTGTGGTCTGAGGCACGGCAGGCACAATCTAGTACCGTCCTCTCGTGTGGTCTGAAGAACAGCAGGCACAATCTAGTACCGTCCTCTCGTGTGGTCTGAGGCACGGCAGGCACAATCTAGTACCGTCCTCCCGTGCGGTCTGAAGCACGGCAGGCACAATCTAGTACCGTCCTCTCGTGTGGTCTGAGGCACGGCAGGCACAATCTAGTACCGTCCTCCCGTGCGGTCTGAAGCACGGCAGGCACAATCTAGTACCGTCCTCTCGTGTGGTCTGAGGCACGGCAGGCACAATCTAGTACCGTCCTCCCGTGTGGTCTGAGGCACGGCAGGCACAATCTAGTACCGTCCTCTCGTGTGGTCTGAAGAACGGCAGGCACAATCTAGTACCGTCCTCTCGTGTGGTCTGAGGCACGGCAGGCACAATCTAGTAGCGTCCTCCCGTGCGGTCTGAGGCACGGCAGGCACAATCTAGTACCGTCCGACTTCTTTACAGCACTCTAGGGCATACAGGTGGTGGTCGTACTTTATATGGGGAAAAACAGGTGACAGGTTCCCTTAAGGCTGTGTGCCCACGATGCATTTTTTAAGCA
Source organism: Phyllobates terribilis (assembly GCF_046119375.1). Taxonomy (NCBI): domain Eukaryota; kingdom Metazoa; phylum Chordata; class Amphibia; order Anura; family Dendrobatidae; genus Phyllobates; species Phyllobates terribilis. Next base: position 918,245 of record NW_027362798.1, on the reverse strand, counting down.
AAAACGCTGCAGAAACGCTTAAAAAACGCATGGTAGAAGGTCTGCCATGTTCCCCAAAGATAATCCGCATGTGCTGTGCACATGCTGCGGAAATTTCCTCTGCGGATCATCATTGCGGAAAAAAACACAGCACTACCAATTATTTTGCGGAAGTGCTGCATTTTCGCCGCCATTGACTTGCATTAGATCGCATGGATTACGCATCACTGTATATGTAGATGCGCATTCCATGCGTTCTAGTGTGCGGATGGTACCCAGGTATAGAGGAGAGGAGACTCCTCCGGACCAGGGTACCATAGAAAACTGCAAAGAAAAAAAAAAGAATAAAATAAAAAATAAATATATACTTACCTTCTGGCGGCCCCCGCTGCACTCCTCCTCTCATGCCGGCAGTTCGCGATGTACTGAAGGACCTGCGCTGACATTATAGTCATGTGACAGGTCACGCGACGCTGACGTCGGCAGGTCCTTCACTGTATCGCTGCTGGCAAGGGAGAACGGAGGGAAAGCAGGACACCGGGGGCCATCAGAGGGTAAGTATATATTTATTTTTTTAACATTCTTTCGGTCACACTATATAAATCCTTGCCGGTTGCATGGATTTATTTAGTGTGACCAAGTTGTCAAACACTTTCCAAATGATGCTAAAATCGCTTGGAAAGCGCTTGACAACCCGCATGCGGAAATGCAAGTGAAGAACGCTTCACTTCCGCTTGTCCCTGGCAGCAAAACGCATGTACAATCCGCATGCATAATCCGCATGTACAATCCGCATTGTGATGCAGCAGGCATCCCTTTAATGGTTCAGTGTGTGTTTTGACGGACCACGTACCTCCCTCAGCTGACTGGTCACATGACTGTGACATCACACAGGTCCTTTTGCACAACAGAAGGTCTGGACATGTGACTGTGAGATAAGCACAGGTCCTGTGGCTGTTTCTATAGGATATAAAAACCCTGGTAATTTGAGACAGAAGTATGCAGGGGTGCAAGGGGTGTGATAGGCGTGAGGCCTGAGGCCTGTTACCTGTTACCCGTGTGTGTGGCACCGTGTGAGGCCTGATGAAGCTTGGTGGGCTCCTGGAGGGTGAAGCCTGGATCCTTGTGTGTGTAAGTGATGCCAGTAAGCCTTGGAGAGCCAGAGGCTTTGGAGGATAAGCGTCCTGGAGGGCAGAGCCTGGATCTGTGTGTGTGAGAGATGCCAGTGGCCTTGGACGGGATAAGGGCTGGAGACCACGTGTGGTAAGCTGTAGAGCCACAGTGGTGGCGGAACCAAATGGACTGAAGCAGCTAAAACCTGACAAAGGTAATACACTTTGTTATATGGACATTGCTATAGTATTACCTTGCTGAAGGCTGTATCTGGAGCCAAGTGGGCCTGTCTGCCACTTGAGCTCGTGGACATTATATGTGTGAACTGCGGTTTATGAAGTATAATAAACTGCTGAAGTGTGAAAACCAGAAAGACATTGCTGGTGTGCATTAATTGACGTGCTGCAGCGAGTATTCCCCAGGATGATGACTAGCGCTGCCTTACAGCATGCACAATCCGCATGGACAATCCGCATGGACGATCCGCATGCACGATCCGCATGCGTTTTTTTTTTCTGCCAGGGAGTTGCAGAAACTCTCAGGATAAAATCCTGAGCATTTCTGCATCGTGGGCACACAGCCTAAATCAGGTTTTCATCTATGCAGCTTGTACAAGTGAACTTCATTGTTTCAAAAGTCTAAGCCATGTTATTACAGTACCTTTTATATGGTTTACACAGGTGCATCATGGGCTTTTCCTGCCCTATGAGCAAAATGAAAGGCTAAAATACAATGTGGAAGCTTAATCAGAGAAATGTTTTATTTACATTCAGAACAGGTTTAAAAGAAACAAAATAACCATTACCACAGAAATCTCATGTAGAAATATTATAGAAATAACATTTTACCATTATGTATAGAAATAATTCTAATTTAATAAAAGTGCATTTATGGGAGGATTGTGGGTAAGGTCTTTGGCTTTGCCCCGACCCCTCGGCCTGCCTCCGGTGTCTGATGTCTCAGCGTCCTGGAACTGAGATCATGATGCTGCTTTGGATAGCAAATCAATAGCCTTGAAAAACCCAGGAATAAGGGAAGGGGGTCTTTAGGGAAATTGGTCTCGAAAACAAGGCAGCGTGGAAAAATCTATTTTGTGGCTGTAGGCGACAACATCTCAGACCCAAGCGTTGTTGACTACCGAGAGCCACTCATCCTGGAACCAAAGGAGACGGCCGCCCACCCTGAGCAATATCCCAGGTGGGAATCTTCTAGATCCGGGTCTGGCAGACCAGCGCTGGTGGGTTCGTTGATGCCAGGAGGGGGCTAGCCTAAAGGAAGGTCTCTTCTTTTCCTGGTGGGCCGGAGTGTTGTCCTTTTGGTTGCTTTTCTACACTGAAAATTTCCGAAAGGACCAAAACTGGACTGTGCGTCTCTTGGGAGGAGGGCATATGGCCCTCTGTTGCAGAAACAAAATACTCTTACCCCCCATGGCATTAGAGATCATCTTATCTAGCTATTCGAAAAGGCAGGAGCCCTGGAAGGTGAGGCTGGTGGACTTTTTGGAAGCTGAATACAAGTTCCATGATTTCAGCTATGAGGCCATGGGGATGGTGATGTTGCCGGCTGCCAGGGCTGAATAGGGGGCTGCAGGGGGGCGGGCACACTCTCCTTATGGGGTCTCTGGGGGGATATAATGTTTGCAGGGGGCCATCTGCTGGGACGCCCCCCCCCACAAGCGTGCATCATCCGTCCCCCCCCCACAAGCGTGCATCATCCGTCCCCCCCACACAAGCGTGCATCGTCCGCCCCCCCCCCACACAAGCGTGCATCGTCCGCCCCCCCCCACACAAGCGTGCATCGTCCGCCCCCCCCCACACAAGCGTGCATCGTCCGCCCCCCCCCACACAAGCGTGCATCGTCCGCCCCCACCCACACAAGCGTGCATCGTCCGCCCCCCCCACAAGCGTGCATCGTCCGCCCCCCCCCACACAAGCGTGCATCGTCCGCCCCCCCACACAAGCGTGCATCGTCCGCCCCCACCCACACAAGCGTGCATCATCTGCCCCCCCACAAGCGTGCATCATCTGCCCCCCCACAAGCGTGCATCATCTGCCCCCCCACAAGCGTGCATCATCAGCCCCCACCAGCCCACAGCATGCCCCCACCATCCCCCACCGACCCGCAGCATCCCCCCCAGAGGCACCACCGACCCGCAGCATCCCCCCCAGAGGCACCACCAGCCCGCAGCATCCCTCCAGAGCCCCCACCAGCCAGCATGCCCCCAGCATCCCTCCAGAGCCCCCACAAGCCCGCAGCATCCCTCCAGAGCCACCACCAGCCCGCAGCATGCCCACACAGCCCCCACCAGAGCAATAGACATGCCACCACAGCCCGCAGCATGCCCCCAGTATCCCCACCAGCCCGCAGCATCCCTCCAGAGCCACCATGAGCCCACAGCATGCCCCCACCATCCCCCACAGACCCGCAGCATGCCCCCAGCATCCCCACCAGCCCGCTGCATCCCTCCAGAGCCACCATGAGCCCGCAGCATCCCTCCAGAGCCACCATGAGCCAGCAGCATGCCCCCAGCATCCCCACAGAGCCCCCACAAGCCCGCAGCATCCCTCCAGAGCCACCACCAGCTCGTAGCATGCCCACAGAGCCCCCACCAGAGCCATAGACATGCCACCACAGCCGGCAGCATCCCCACAGAGCTCCCAGAGCCCCCACACGCGTGCATCATCATTAATCATCAATCATCATCATCATCCCAGACCACCCAAAGCCCGCAGCACCCCCCCAGAGCCCAGCACTGACCTCCTGAAGCTTCACCGTATCACTTTCTGCATGAATCTATGGCGTCTGGTGCTAAACTAGAACACGCCCATAATGCAGTCAGGACACGCCCACGGAAACTACGTCATACCTGGAAGGAGCCCATACATTCTAGCGTTTACCAGGGAGGAGGCTGCAGAGCGAGTGGTTGGTGGTGAGGCTGCTGAGTATTGGGGAGACATGGCGGATGACTGCGCACCCCACACTGAGCTCCCGGGGGCGGGGGGCAGTCTCAGTCCGGGGGGGGGGCACCCTGGCTTCCAGTTGGATGTGGTTAGTCCCCTGCACTATAGAGAGCGGCTCATAGAATGCTGTAGAGCAGCAATGGTCGGTGACGGGTCAGAGCCGGTGATTACAGGGAGCCGCAGCCTCTCACCTGTCAGCAGTTGGACTATAAACCAGGTTTCCAGTCACTGACAGTATGGCTGGAGCTGCGCCCATTATGCACTGTTAGAACTTGGCGATTTCTGCCATGTTTGGAGGTTCCTGGATTCTGTATTTTTCTGCACAGGGTTTGTCCATGAGAAAAAGGAACACAGAGCGCCAGTCCTGGCCACAGGTTGTGTCTGGTACTACAACTCCGGTCTAGTGACGTGACAGGTGCTGAGCTGTAATGCCACACACAGCCTGTGCCCAGGGGTGGCGCTGTAATACAACAGCTCTGACTTTCTACTCTGGGACAACTTCTGTAAGGCTGAATTCACACATCTGTGCTCCACGGAGCGAGCTCAGACCTGACAACCGCTGGGTCACCAGTGCTGATCTGTGATTACCTCCTAGGAAAAGGTGAGGCACTGATCAGGTCCGGAGAGCCGGGCCCGGTCCTCCGATCCCACCACGGATGTGTGAATTCCTCCTTAAGTTAATATCTTAGTGTTAGAGTTCTCCTTTAGAATTTGTGTTCACATGAGAGTAATTTATTATAGTTTATTGTGTAACTTTCGAAAAACGTATCGATTACTAATCCTGAGTTAGGGTATGTGCACACGATGCAGAAATGCTCAGGATTTTTTCCTGAGCGTTTCTGCATCTCTCTGGCAGGAAAAAACGCATGCGGATTGTACATGCGGATTGTACATGCGGTTTCCTGCCAGTGACATGCGGAAATGAAGCGGTCTTCACTTTCATTTCCGCATGCGGGTTGACAAGCGCTTCCCAAGCGATTTTAGCATCACTTGGAAAGTGCTTGTCAACTTCACACTATATAAATCCATGCAGCCGGCATGGATTTATATAGTGTGTGATGTCAAAAAATAAAAAATAAATCTATACTTTACCCTCTGATGGCCCCCGGTGTCCTGCTTCATCGGTCCCGGCTGCCGGCAGTGAAGACTGTAGGACCTTCCGACGTCAGCGTCACGTGACCCGTCACATGACTCTGACGTCAGCGAAGGTCCTTCATTCAACCGCGAAGTGCGCGGGAAGCCGGCAGGACGCAGCGCGGGCCGTCAGAAGGTGAGAATATATATATTTTTTATTTTCTTTTTTTTTTTTAATGGTACCTGGGTCTGGATGAGAGTCCTCTCCTCCACACCCGGGTACCATCCGCACATTAGACCGCATGAAAAGCGCATCAACATATACAGTGATGGGGATTCCATGCGGTCTAATGCTAGTCAATGGCGGCAAAAGAGCAGCGTTTCCGCAAAATTAATTGACATGCTGCGGATTTTTGACCGCAGCGTTTACGCTGCGGAAAAATCCGCATCATGGGCACAGCACATGCGGATTTCCATTGGGGAACATTGCTGCCCTTCTACCATGCGTTTTTCATGCGTTTCCGCGACTGCAAAAACGCCGCGGAAACGCATGAAAAACGCATCGTGTGAACTCAGCCTTACAGCCAGTGATAGTCTAGAGCTGCGTTCAGAGATCTGCAGGCTTCTGAGCTGAAATCTCCCAGCAGTCCTTGCTGCGATCACTATTGTTAGCGTTGCAATGTTAAGGCTGGTGCAGATAGCAGTGTTTTCGGTCGGAGTGCGATCTGACAAAACATTGAATCGCACTGTGACCAGTGTTTGTCCAAGGAGAAAAATCGGACATGTGCACGGCCCGATAGACAGTCTGTCCGAGGACAAAAATCACTATGCTTGAGTTTCATCTAATATTCGGATCACGCTCTGCCATGCAAGTTAATGAGTCCTTGGAAAAGATCGCACTGCACTCAGATGACATCTGAGTGCAGTCCCATTTTTCACGGATTGACGTAACGAAGAAGATGGAGAATTTTTTTTTACCTATGTCTTGTATCTTGTTTTGTGTCACTTTATGTACAAATCCTGACTGACGACGGACAATTTTTGTCTAATCAGTGCTAGGAGCTCACTACATACATTTCTGTTTGTCCACCCACTTTTTGAGGAGTGACCACAATCGAATTGAGATCTGGAGAGTTTACTGGCCATGAACCCAAAATGTTAATGTTACCCAGACACTTAGTTGTCACTTTTGCCTTGTGACATATTCTCCATCATGCTCATATATGCATTGTTAATCACCAAAAATGCTTCTGCTGTGTTCTTAGGCAAAATTGTGAGTGAGCCCACTCCCTTTTGATGATGGATAACTCCACACATGACTCGTCTCGGGGTGCTTTACGGTTGGCATAACACAGGACTCAAAGTAGCGCTGAGCTTTTCCTCTCTGGACATTCATTCTTCTATATATCCCTAACAGTTTGAAGGGGGCCTTCATCAGGGAAATAACTTTACCCCAGTCCTCTGTAATCCAATCACTGTAGTTTACTGCATTTTATAATCCTGTTCTTAATGTTTTTCATGGAAAAAAGTGGTTTCTTTGCTTCCCTACTTGACACCAGCACAGCCTCCAAAATCCTTCTCCTCACGGTGTGTACAGATGCACTGACGCCTGCCTGCTGCCATTCTTGAGCAAGCTCTGCACTGGTGTTGAACCAATTCCATAGCTGAATCCTATGTAGGAAGTGATACAGGGACTTGCTGGACTTTCTTCGGAGTCCTGAAGTCTTCACAGCAAATTAACCTCCCCCTATTAAGTTATTATTTATTATAGTGCCATTTATTACATGGAGCTTTACATGTGAAAAGGGATATACATAGCAAAAAACAAGTACAATAATCTTGAACAAAAACGAATCACCGACTGGTACAGGAGGAGCGAGGACCCTGCCCGCGAGGGCTTACAGTCTACAATGAATGGGTGAGGATACAGTAGGTGAGGGTAGAGCTGGTCGTGCAGTGGTATGATGGAGCGAGGGTTACTGCAGATTGTAGGCTTGTCAGAAGAGGTGGATCTTCAGCTTCCTTTTGAAGGTTTCCACGGTTGGCAACAGTCTGATATATTGGGGTAGCGAGTTCTAGAGTAGGGGGATGCATGGGAGAAATCCTATGTGCAATTGTGGGAAGAGGAGATAAGAGGGGAGTAGAGAAGGAGATCTTGTGAGGATCGGAGGTTGAGTGCAGGTATGTAGCGGGACACTAAGTCACAGTTATATGGAGGAGACAGGTTGTGAATGGCTTTGTATACTATGGTTAGGGTTTTCAACTGGAGTCTCTGGATAATGGGGAGCCAGCGAAGGGATTGACAGAGGGGAAAGGCCAGGGAATAGCGGGGGGGACAGGTGGATTAGTCGGGCAGCAGAGTACAGTTATCTGACAGGAGAAAACAAACTCCTTTGCCATGCTTGCCGATGGGGCGAGGGGTGTGGGAAAGGTGGAATCCAACGTATGAAAGTGCAGCTGGAGACGCCATGTCAGATGGGGTGAGTCAGGTACCATTGATGCCAAGGAAGGAAAGTTTGTTAGTAATGAAAAGGTCATGGATGTAGGAAAGTTTGTTGCAGATGGAGAGAGCGTTCCATAGAGCTCCTGTTAGTGGGATTGGGGAAGCGGGGGATGGGCAATGGGTATAGGGTTAGAAAGGTTGTGGAAATTTGATAGATTGTGGATGAGAGGTAGAAGTGACTGTGGGGATGTGGTGAGGAGGGCCATGATTTGGAGAGATATCGCCAGCAGTGAGGAGCAGCAGGAGAGAGCGTGAGGTGGCTGTCTGTGTTTGGAGACAGAGGATTGTATGTTGAGGAACAGATCTGAGGAGGAGGTGAGATGGAGGGAGAGATGACCAGTTCATTACTAGGTGTAGGGATTAGAAGGGTTAGTAGAACATCTAGGACTATAGGGGTGAGAGTGAAAACAAAGAGAAACATTTTTTACTCTGGCTGTGCAGTTACCTTCAGTTATCTTCTGGTTCAATTCTGGTCTAACTCAGTGCAACACAATGTAAGGTGGCTGCCAGACAGGTCGTGGACGGGAGGTATGTGTCCCCGAAGTACCAAACTTCGGTGATGTAGGACATGGAGAAGCAGGCTCCAGAACACATAGTGCTGGGAGGGAGTTAATGGGCCCGGATTAAAGGGCCGGGTTTCAAGAGCAGCTGAAAGAGTTGGGGGGAAACAGCTGCTCACTCACCTCCAGTCCAGGTCTTGGAAGGCCTGATTTAAGACAGCTGCGCCTGTCTCAGTGGTGCTGTGTGTTGTGCAAGGTGAGCAAACCTTGCATGTGCTGCTCAGTCTGCTGGAGGCAGAGAAAAGCACTACATTTAAACGGCTGATGCCGTGCTGTATGGACTGGTTATTTTTAGTTTTGTTCTGTTATAGCAGTGTTTCCCAAACCCCATCCTCACGGACCCCCATAGGTCATGTTTTCAGAATCTCCTTAGTATTACACAGGTGAGAGAATTCCTGATGCCTTGATGATACTTCAATCACCTGTGTAATACTAAGGAGATCCTGAAAATATGACCTGTGAGGATGGGGTTTGGGAAACACTGCGTTATACCTTTTGTGTATCTATTGTATGGTGGCAGAAGGTGCCAAGCCCCCCCTGCTTTAGGCAGAGGGGGGAATGTGTAAGGTTGCTGCCGGACAGGTCGTGGACGGGAGGTATGTGTCATCGAAGTGCCAAGCTTTGGTGATGTAGGACCCGGAGAAGCAGGCTCCAGCACACATAGTGTAGGGAGTTAGTGGGCCCGGATTGAAGGGCCGAGTTTTACGAGCAGCTGAAAGAGCTGTTATGTTTTGTTTTCCTGGCTGGTTTATGGACATTTAATAAACCACCAGTTTGTTTTGGAACCTGCGGACTGCATTCCTGTGTGAACCTGCGCCTACCCAAGAGCTGATCCGTCACAGCACGTATATGATGCACCGCAGACTAAATTCTTAATGACCCGATAAATGGTTGATCTAGGGGCAATCTTACAAGCAGCAATGTCCTTGCCTGCAAAGCAATGATGACTGCACATGTTTCCTTGAAGGTAATCAGAAGACCATGATTTGAAGCACCAGCCTGCTCTTGTAATTCAGTAAGCATGACTGTGGAAATGGGGGTTTTGTGGTTAAGTAATTTCCTTGGGAAAAAATTAATATGCATTTTTTTTTTTTTAACATTTCATCTGATCGTTCTTCATAACAATCTACAGTTAATGCAAATTGACACTATAAAAACTGAAGCGGCAAACTTTATGAAAGCCAGAATGTGTTTCAGTCTCCAAACTTGACGACTGTGTATTATTGTGTTACCTCTTTTGTATATTATTGTGTCACCTCTTATCTTGTGTGTCGCTTCTCTTTTCAGTTTGTTAGCCACATGCTGCCAGGCGAGAGCTTGTGGGCACAATCATGCGGCTGGTGATTCTTGATGACTATGCCCTGTCCAGCGAATGGGCAGCAAAATACATAAGTAATCGCATCGCCCAGTTCAATCCTGGACCTGACAATTACTTCACACTTGGGCTACCCACAGGTAATGTGCCTTTTATCTATCTTTATCCAGTTTTCAACGAGTTGGTTCAAGCATTTTAGTTGTGGATTGAACTATTTTTGCACATGTGAATTACGAGAAGTCCTCAGGAGTAAGTCAGATGTGTACGGCAAAGCTTCATAGAGGAGGGAGACTCCAAGTTCACTGCTGAACATCTGCTCTCTCCATGTTTCGTTGCGATCTACCAGTGTCTCCGTAAGATTTGGCCATTCTCTACTGTTATATGCAAGAGTGTGCCAATTTTCCAAAGGAACAAGGAGATTGAGTAGCTCAACAGCCTCTTGCCACTGATCGGCAAACAAATTTGGAGAAAATAATTGGACAAAGCCTGAAGGACGCTGTAATGCAGGGCTGTGTTCTGGGGGATCGATGAATACATAAGAAGCATGATCTGTGCTGAACAGTATGGATGGTAATCCAAAGCCTCCATAACCAAGCTTGGCGTGGAAGGCACTCGGGAAATAGGAGTGTGAGTTGGGGATCTCCCAGTGGTAATACAGTTGGAATCACTGCCTTATTAATACAACGGGGAACTGTTTTGATTTCAATTAACATTAAAGGGGTTGTCCGTACCCTACACTGATTTAATCCTAAATCTCTATTTAATTTAATAATCTACCGTATTTTTCGGACTATAAGACGCACTTTTTTTCCTCAAAAAATTTGGAGGAAAATGGGGGGGTGCGTCTTATAGTCCGAATGGGGTGTGTGTGTGTGTAAAATATATATATATATATCTCTATATCTCTATTGAACCCGTTCTACGCCCGGGTGGCGAGCATTTTTATTGGTATATGGTCTCCCATGTTAGTATGTGCTGCCCCCCTCCTGGTATTTGTGCTGCCCCCGCCATCCTATCCTGGAATGCGTGGCTCCCCTCATCCCCAATCCCATTATGCGTGGCTCCCCTCATCCCCAATCCCATTATGCGTGGCTCCCCTCATCCCCAATCCCGGTATGCGTGGCTTCCCTAATCCCCCCCACTATACACACATCCCCAAAAAAATAAACAGTTATACTCCCCTTTCTTCTCTGTACTCCAGCGCTGCAGCGTCCTGTTCTGCCGGAGGCCGGGGGAGGAGTGCGGCGACAGAGCACAGCGCCGACCGGCGCCAATTTGCTGAAGACACACTGTAAATGTGTCTTCATAAAAATGGCGCCGGATAGCGCTATGCGCACGCGCCGATCCAACGTCTCACTCTGCCCCCGGTCTCCGCTGAAGAGAGGCGCCGCGGCAACGCTTTTCCCGGTCAGGTAAGTATGGCGCCGGAGATCGCAGTGTGCGTTCAGTGCCTACACACAACCGCGATCTCTGACGCCATACACCTCTTACCTGTAACGGCTGGATGTGGTCTTCTGTCTGGAGCCAGACTGCGCGTCATGCATGCGCAGTCTATCGAGGCTTTGGACAGAGACCCGCATCCCCGGTTATATTATAGATTGTGGGGTGTGAGAGGAGTGGTAGCTGTGGAGGAGCGGGGCACAGGAGGCAGCGGTGCAGCCTACACTGTCCCTGCTGCTAAAGAAAATGAATATTCACTGCTCCTTAATAGCAGCACACAGTGTAGCCGCGCTGCGGCTCCTGCTGCTGCCGGAATCGCCTGTGCCCGCTGTTAAAGGGCATGAATATTCAACCTCTCTCCACGCTCATGGGCGTGGGGAGGGGGTGAATATTCATGCCTTTTAATAAGCGGGCACACGCTATAGCCCGGCAGCAGCAGGAGCCGCAGCGCGGCCAAGCTGTGTGCCGGCTATGAAGGAGAGAAGTCACTGCTCCCCGCGCACGCAGACCCGGCGTGGGGAGCAGTGACTTAAGGCAGCTGATCTCTCCATGTGAGCCGCGCATGGCAGTGACGTGCGGCTCACATGGAGAGATCAGTGCGGGCAGACATGAGGAGAGAGAAGAAAGGTGAGTATAAGTGTTTGTTTTTTTTTTTTTTATGTGCAGCCTGATGGGGATTAGGGGGACCATGCATATTAGGGTATGGATGAGGGGGCCATATAAAACAGGATAAAGATGAGGGGGCCATACATACCAGGATGGGGATGAGGGGTGCCGTGCGTACCTGGACGGGGATGATGGCCGCCGTGCGTACCTGGACGGGGATGATGGCCACGTATAAAAGGAAGGGGGTTGGGCATATATACCAGGATAGGGGATATTGTCAGAATTGGGTATTACCCCCTCCCCCTTAAAAGTGCATCATGAACAATTTTTTGCTTAATTTTTATTTTTTTTTTTCCCTCCTCTAAAACCTAGGTGCGTCTTATAGTCCGAAAAATACGGTAATTGCTTTTCTAATATACTTTAATTAAAAGTTAATCTAAATTTATCTAACTGGGGTGTGTGTGTGTGTGTGTGTGTGTGTGTATATATTTGTTTTTTTTACCAACTTCCTGTTTGATAACATTTAGTTTGAAAATCCCCAGTGCATCCTGGGATATGAAGACGGACGTGATCAGGGAGCAGAGGCTGCGGTCCCTGCTGCTGCCTCTTTCCCCACCCTGAATGAAGCGTCATCAGTGATGCCTGTTTCAGGGGCTGGGCTAGTCCCTGCTACTCTGCGCATGTGTCAATTCTAACTCTCAGTTGCTCAGCAGGATCTTGTCACTGTGCAATATTCTTTTTAATGCGCAGCGTCAGGGATTCCTCAGAGACGACACCGGGGAGATCACGCAATATCTCACCCTGCCGTCACTGTGTCATGGATTTCGTCTGGAATCTCGAGCACACGATCCAGATTACTCAACAGTTCAGCAGTTTTTGGGGATTGCGAATCTCAAGAATGCTACCTCCCGGAAGCTAAAATACGATAAATGAGGGGCCCGGTGAAGAAAGCCATAGCAAATTCGGTCATGTCCCTTGGAGGTGCAATGTACCTGTTGGGTACCCTGATATCGTGGGTTCTGTGAGCACAATACCATTCCAGGGTTTTACAGTGGGATCTGCTACATAATGAAGTTTCTCTTAAGGGGCACTTGGAAGGGAAGATGTCCTTATCACCCCGGTCAGTAAAATCTTTATAGAGGTTAGGATCATCCTGCCACCAATCTCGAGGGGTTCCCTGGGTACTTGGGGTCACTAGCACAATTACCACAGATGCGAGTCCCAGAGGGTGGGGAACCCAGGGGACCTGGTCAGATATCGAAAAGGGTCTCTCCTCCAATGCAAAAGAACTTGTCGGTCCGAGCTCTGCTGTGCCTGTTAGGGGTGAAGTTCGGGTCCTAGGAGGCATCGTCTATGCAGCCTGCACAGCAGATCACAGCCCGGGCACCACGTCTCCGGGTAAATCTCCACCTTTTGAGTTACTTCTTGTGCAGCAGCCCCATGCAAGTTGCTCCGCTCTCCTCGGCCAGCTCCTGCTGAAGACTGAGCTCCTCTGCCCAATCTAGGAGCTCAATAGCCCTGATCACGTCAGTGGTAGCCCAGCGCTGCTGGATCAGATTTACAAATGGCAAACAAATCAGCCCTAGGCATTTCTAATATGTGCAGAGCAGGCGACATAAGTCTGACCGGTGTCCTCATAGACCTTTCCTCAGCCGGGGTCTAATAGGAGCAGTAAGATGGCCGTCATGGGGTCCATTGTTAGATCTCGGCTGCCATAGAAACTCATCAGCACCATGATCGCGCCTCCCTCTCCTGTCTAAAGTGCCTAAATGCTGTGGAAGCCCCCTACTGTGTCATACAGTGGATTAAGCTGCCAGGATCCGGGTTGGCTCCACTGTCGGTGGCTGAGGCAGGAGCAGGACTGTGTTATACAGCCACACTTCTGCCGCCGATCTTGTAAGAGCCCTGACAGGACCTGCCTGATGATAATGTGTCCTATAGAGCGGGTCCTGGTACTGGACTGCCCTGTACATATTCACCACTAGCCTGGAACCAGTTACTTACAAGGTCTAGTTTCGGATGTGTTTCCAGGATCTGTAGTTATCAGCATTTTATCCTTTAGGCCGAGTTATAATATCACTGTAACACTCTCGCCCTGTACCTGTATTCCTGCCCTGTGTGCTGCACAAAATTATATAACAAAGTGTGTGTGTGTGTACACAGATATCTATCTCCTGAATGGAATTACTGCTAGATCTCCTGTACATAGAAATATGAGGTTCTTAGCGCACATTTTGAGCAAATTGTGCGAGCCCATCTGCCAACGTCAAGGCGACCTCTTCAGATGGGTCCCTACACTAACACTACACTAACTTAGTAACTGGGACTAGTTTTTTGTATTATTATTACGACCATTTTTACTACTTATTATTATTGCAATAATGCAATTAATTGTAACTGTTATAACACTAATTAAAAAAATTGAATTCAATTTTTTTTATTATACTTGTGATTCTAATAATGGTATTACTAAAATCCCTTTGCCTAAAGCTGTTGATCCAGAAGTAGGCAAAAACCCCAGGACACCTAACGCCAATATGTTTCCTAGGGGAAAAAATTCCTTCTTGACCTATGGAAAAGGCGATCAGTCCTAGGACCCTGGATCAAACGCTAATTATTGTACTACTGGAGTTATTTTAATTTGTTTTTATAAATCTAACTATTTGAGATGGTTATTATTAACATTGTGCTATCTTATTACAGTATTATTCTTCTTTCCTATCACTACTAATACTGCCCTATACCTACAGTGTTGATCCAGAAGAAGGCAAAAACCCCAGGACACCTTCAGCCAATTTGTGTTACAGGGGAAAAATTCCTTCTTGACCCCGAGAAAAGACGATCAGTCCTAGAACCCTGGATCAAACCTAATTATGTTACTAGTTATGTAATTACTATTACTGTACTAAATGTACTTCTACAGTTGTTTTTAATATAGTTTTTTTTTTATATATTTTGTCTTATGTCCTGCTTTCTTATTAAAGTACTACTCTAATTTTTCTATAACTATTTAATATTACAGTATTGATTGAACTACGTCTATAATTATTTTTATTTACTCTTTGTTCTTTCTATAGATATAACTAGTTTATATTTATTATTAATAATAATAATAACCTGCTATCTTATTACGGTATTATTCTTCTTTCCTATTACTACTAATACTACCCTATACCTACAGTGTTGATCCAAAAGAAGGCAAAAACCCCAGAACACCTTCAGTCAATTTGTGTCACAGCGGAAAAATTCCTTTTTGACCCCGAGAAAAGGCGATCAGTCCTAGAACACTGGATCACACTGTTATTCTACCTACTACTATTATTTTATTACTTTCTTACTATTATCACTAGTATTATTACTCAAATTACACTAATAATGATATACTACCACTAGATTACTACTATCCTGCGATTATTACTTTGGTGGATTTCTACTTACCAGCCGGTATTGCCGTATGATGATATCGGCAGAGAGGTCCCAGCAGGATGGTCCACATGGTGTTCCTCTTTCCTCTCAAATACCTTTTGATGTAATGGCAGATGTTGTTCTGCTTCTTCCTTTATGTTGTAGGATCGATTCTTCTGTCCTCTTCTGTCCTCTTCTGTCCTCTTCTGTCCTCTTCTGTCCTCTTCTGTCCTCTTCTGTCCTCTTCTGTCCTCTTCTGTCCTCTTCTGTCCTCTTCTGTCCTCTTCTGTCCTCTTCTGTCCTCTTCTGTCCTCTTCTGTCCTCTTCTGTCCTCTTCTGTCCTCTTCTGTCCTCTTCTGTCCTCTTCTGTCCTCTTCTGTCCTCTTCTGTCCTCTTCTGTCCTCTTCTGTCCTCTTCTGTCCTCTTCTGTCCTCTTCTGTCCTCTTCTGTCCTCTTCTGTCCTCTTCTGTCCTCTTCTGTCCTCTTCTGTCCTCTTCTGTCCTCTTCTGTCCTCTTCTGTCCTCTTCTGTCCTCTTCTGTCCTCTTCTGTCCTCTTCTGTCCTCTTCTGTCCTCTTCTGTCCTCTTCTGTCCTCTTCTGTCCTCTTCTGTCCTCTTCTGTCCTCTTCTGTCCTCTTCTGTCCTCTTCTGTCCTCTTCTGTCCTCTTCTGTCCTCTTCTGTCCTCTTCTGTCCTCTTCTGTCCTCTTCTGTCCTCTTCTGTCCTCTTCTGTCCTCTTCTGTCCTCTTCTGTCCTCTTCTGTCCTCTTCTGTCCTCTTCTGTCCTCTTCTGTCCTCTTCTGTCCTCTTCTGTCCTCTTCTGTCCTCTTCTGTCCTCTTCTGTCCTCTTCTGTCCTCTTCTGTCCTCTTCTGTCCTCTTCTGTCCTCTTCTGTCCTCTTCTGTCCTCTTCTGTCCTCTTCTGTCCTCTTCTGTCCTCTTCTGTCCTCTTCTGTCCTCTTCTGTCCTCTTCTGTCCTCTTCTGTCCTCTTCTGTCCTCTTCTGTCCTCTTCTGTCCTCTTCTGTCCTCTTCTGTCCTCTTCTGTCCTCTTCTGTCCTCTTCTGTCCTCTTCTGTCCTCTTCTGTCCTCTTCTGTCCTCTTCTGTCCTCTTCTGTCCTCTTCTGTCCTCTTCTGTCCTCTTCTGTCCTCTTCTGTCCTCTTCTGTCCTCTTCTGTCCTCTTCTGTCCTCTTCTGTCCTCTTCTGTCCTCTTCTGTCCTCTTCTGTCCTCTTCTGTCCTCTTCTGTCCTCTTCTGTCCTCTTCTGTCCTCTTCTGTCCTCTTCTGTCCTCTTCTGTCCTCTTCTGTCCTCTTCTGTCCTCTTCTGTCCTCTTCTGTCCTCTTCTGTCCTCTTCTGTCCTCTTCTGTCCTCTTCTGTCCTCTTCTGTCCTCTTCTGTCCTCTTCTGTCCTCTTCTGTCCTCTTCTGTCCTCTTCTGTCCTCTTCTGTCCTCTTCTGTCCTCTTCTGTCCTCTTCTGTCCTCTTCTGTCCTCTTCTGTCCTCTTCTGTCCTCTTCTGTCCTCTTCTGTCCTCTTCTGTCCTCTTCTGTCCTCTTCTGTCCTCTTCTGTCCTCTTCTGTCCTCTTCTGTCCTCTTCTGTCCTCTTCTGTCCTCTTCTGTCCTCTTCTGTCCTCTTCTGTCCTCTTCTGTCCTCTTCTGTCCTCTTCTGTCCTCTTCTGTCCTCTTCTGTCCTCTTCTGTCCTCTTCTGTCCTCTTCTGTCCTCTTCTGTCCTCTTCTGTCCTCTTCTGTCCTCTTCTGTCCTCTTCTGTCCTCTTCTGTCCTCTTCTGTCCTCTTCTGTCCTCTTCTGTCCTCTTCTGTCCTCTTCTGTCCTCTTCTGTCCTCTTCTGTCCTCTTCTGTCCTCTTCTGTCCTCTTCTGTCCTCTTCTGTCCTCTTCTGTCCTCTTCTGTCCTCTTCTGTCCTCTTCTGTCCTCTTCTGTCCTCTTCTGTCCTCTTCTGTCCTCTTCTGTCCTCTTCTGTCCTCTTCTGTCCTCTTCTGTCCTCTTCTGTCCTCTTCTGTCCTCTTCTGTCCTCTTCTGTCCTCTTCTGTCCTCTTCTGTCCTCTTCTGTCCTCTTCTGTCCTCTTCTGTCCTCTTCTGTCCTCTTCTGTCCTCTTCTGTCCTCTTCTGTCCTCTTCTGTCCTCTTCTGTCCTCTTCTGTCCTCTTCTGTCCTCTTCTGTCCTCTTCTGTCCTCTTCTGTCCTCTTCTGTCCTCTTCTGTCCTCTTCTGTCCTCTTCTGTCCTCTTCTCAGGAAACGCAACCAGATATTAACAGCAATCCTCAACTGACAGAGCGCCACTACTGACCTCATCCCGCTAAGTAAAAGTGGTTTTCCTGTTTTACACAGAATGCAGACTACCGTGCAGCAACCTATACTCCCGAGGGGCCGCAGGAAACTGGAGTGAATAATGTCCCCCTCTTCCTTTGGATTACGCTTATGCTGTGTTCTCACTGGTGCTATTGGCTTCCATTGGAGATTTAAGCTTTTTGGTATTTTTGATGCTGTATAGTTAGTCACAGTTACCTGAGACGTAATAAATAGCATTAAAGCTGCAGTAATTTTTTTATGTACACTGCTCAAAAAATAAAGGGAACACTTAAACGACAGAATATAACTCCAAGTAAATCAAACTTCTCTGAAATCAAACTGTCCACTTAGGAAACAACACTGATTGACGATCAATTTCACATGCTGTTGTGCAAATGGAATAGACAATAGATGGAAATTATTGGCAATTATCAAGACACCCTCAGTAAAGGAGTAGTTCTGCAGGTGGGGACCACAGACCACATCTCAGTACCAGTGCTTTCTGGCTGATGTTTTGGTCACTTTTGAATGTTGGTTGTGCTTTCACACTCGTGGTAGCATGGGACAGACTCTACAACCCACAGAAGATGCTCAGGTAGTGCAGCTCATCCAGGATGGCACATCAATGCGAGCTGTGGCAACGAGGTTTGCTGTGTCTCAGCGTAGTGTCCAGAGGCTGGAGGCGCTATCAGGAGACAGGCCAGTACACCAGGAGACATGGAGGGGGGGCCGTAGGATGGCAACAACCCAGCAGCAGGACCGCTACCTCTGCCTTTGTGCAAGGAGGAACAGGAGGAGCACTGCCAGAGCCCTGCAAAATGACCTGCAGCAGGCCACAAATGATCCTCCTTAAGATTGTCAGAAGGAGCTCACTGATAGATTCTCAGTTAGCTAATTTTGCAGCCAGGAATAGACAGTGCAGCACAGATGCTACAGAAGGCAACATTTTTAATGAAACTCAATTACAGAAATCAATTTTAGCCCCAAATACTTGCATTAAAGTAAAAAAAACAAATGACCCCAAATCTGGACAACTGCTTTAACTCCTTACCAATATCTGCCGTACGTGTATGGTATAAGTCAGTAGCGGGTGTATGGAGCAGAGTCAGTTCGCGCCGTACATGGCAGATAATGGCTGTGACAAACAACCAGGACCTGCCTCTAAGAGCTGCGAGTGGAGCGAAGATCTGCCCACCACTGTTAACCTGTTCAGTGCTGCTGTCAATCACTAACAGCAGCATTAACAGCGCGCCGGCATTGGGACGCATCGTTCCATGCGCCCACCGGCGCTCCTGTGACGCGATCACAGGGCGCCGATGGACTGCTATGACATCCGGGGGTCTGCTGAAGCCTCCGTGCCTGTCATCATAAAGCTTCATTTGGGCTGTAAAGAAGACCGTGATTTTGCTATATGGAGCATTACTGTGGTATCGCTGTATATAGCACAAGCAATCAGATAATGTATACAAATACAGTGAAAATTTAAAAAAAAAAAGTTTAAAATATTAAAACCCCACACGTTCAACTCACCTCCCACTAAAAATAAAGATAATAAAAATATACACATTTGTGGTATGGTCTCTTTCAGAGAAATACAATCTATCCAAATATAAAAAACAAACGATCAGTGAACACAGAAAAAAATTCAAAAAGCCCAAATTGCATTTTTTTCGTTCGCCACAATACTACAGAAAATCCTGTAAGAAGCGATGACCATGTCATATGTGTCCCAAAATGTTATCAATAAAGTCCTCTTGCCCTTCAAAAAATAATCCCCCACACAGCTCCATCAACCCGAAAAACGAAAATGTTACGGGTCTCAGAAAAAATGGTGACACCATAAAAAAAAGTTTTTTTCTTTTGCCAAAGCTATTGGAGAAGTTTGGTCTTGCTGTAATCACACTGAGGAGTAGGATCCTATTACCAGGTCATTTTCACCACACGCCGTTAAAACCCTTCCCAGAAAAACAGGGTCAGGCTTTTTTTTTCCTCGCACTTTTACTGCACTTGGACTTTTTTTCCCGTTTTCTAGTACTATGTGGTAAATGAATGGTGGGATTTATAAGTACCGCTCGTCCTGCAAAATAACAAGACCTCACACTATGTGGACAGACATGAAAAAGTTATAGCCCTTGGAAAAAGCGGAGGAAAAAACAGAAAAAAAACATCAATTGGTTATGTTGGGAAGGGGCAAAGCTGAAGAAACGCATGTAACAGCAGAATATGGAGGAAGGTGAGATATCACCGGCTGGTGGATACTACCTGCTCCATCGCTGGCAGAGTAACCCATCCCCATGGAGGCCGCTGAGATCTTCTCTTGTAGAAACGTCTCCAAGCTCTATAAAACATGGGGAACAGTCAGCAGAGGGTTTGGTGATTGGCTCATATTGGCGATATACCCAGGGGCATTACTGGGCACAGGGAAGATTGGGAATGAATAGGATTGGCTGTTAGATATGTGATCTCTTCAATTGAAGGGGATGTCTAGTTGGAACAAGTTCTCACTGATCTCTGGATAGGTGATGACTCTTAGATCGGTGGGTTTGGCCGCTATGACCCAATCAGCAGAACAGCACTTATAGATAGAAGTGAGCGAAGTGCAAATGTTCAGCCGCCGGTCCGTTCATTCTCTATGGGGGGCGCTGTACTCGGCTTTCTCCTGCATAGAGAATGAATGGAGCGGTGGCCGGGGAGGTACTAGCAGGGATTAGTTGGGTTCCCAGCAGATCTAGAAGTTGTCACTTATCATGTGTTGGGGAATAATGACTTCTCCTCTGATAAATGTGCTGATTCCTGTCAGTTGTGGTCGCTGAGTGCGTGTGATGGGATGTGGCTCCGTCCGTTATATTATATCACGTCTTATACCTATAATCTCGCTGATCGCAGGTGTCTGTCTTCACAATCAGATGAGATGGAACAAACTGACCATATAGAACTTTTTTTTTTTTCTTCAAATTCAAACCGAGCAATCCTATTGGCTGAGTATGAATGCAGTTACCATGGTGACAGAAGTAGCTGCAGATTTAAAGGGACAAGATACTAATATTGTACTAAAGTGTATTTTATTATATACTTCACATAACTGACTGGGTACACCTTGGTGCTGGTGGGATGGCTTTTTTTTTAATCAAACAACATGTTTACTAAGTACCCTATATTATATATATTTCCTATTGCTTTTTACTTACTTATAGCAGGGTATATGTTCATATTGTTTCTATCCTAAGTTTGTCTATTTTCTAATAGATGGTGGCAAACTTCTTCCTGGCCTTTGAAGCACAGCTTTCAATTATTCCTGTCGTAAACCAGGTAAAAAGCTTCGAGCCGAGCACGATCAGACTCCTTCAGTCCCGCAGCAGGTAAATCTGTGAACATCGCCGGCACTCCTGCTGTTCCTAGTACCGATCCCTCTGAGCGGCTGTGCAGTAATGAAGGCAGGATTCACCCCAAACTTGCTCGTCTTTTTTTTCGATTTCCAGTTCTGGTAATTAGTGATACACATGTGTATATCCAGTGGTCAACTCAAAACCTATGTATGGAAAATCAATTGTTTGCTGTATGCATCTCATTTGTAGGATGCACACTATTCATTTCAATATGGAGCGGAGCAGGAGGAGACTTTCATTACTGTCGCCCTTTACTTCCTCCCTGCTGATAGGAAATGCCATGCTGTTTGCTTGTGTCCTGTGATTACAGCAGCCTGCAACAGTTTTCAAGCGTGCACTCCCCGGCTCAGGCATCAAGCAGTAAATGATAACATTAAAACGCTGCTACCCCTTTGTTAGTCACTTTTTTATCTTCTTCCCCTTCTACGAATGCTATAGTCCGTTATTCTAGAACTGCTCTGAAAATGGTTCTCTCTGGAGTGTTGGGATTTGGGTTTAGGGTGGGTTATGGGAATTGAAGTTCAGATACTTTGTTCATATTTTTACTATGGAATTACTATGTCATGTATGTTATTTGAAAGATGGAATATTTGTAGTTGGAGTTTTTCAATAAAAATGATTTGATTAAAAAAAATATGAAATTAAAATTCCTCTGTTCTTGAGAAAGCATAGGATTTTTACTAAGAGGTAAATTGCACGTTCCTTGTTTTCCAGGCACTTTACATTTTTGCTAGTTTTGTACGATTACACAATCCCTTTTATAGGCCAGTGCCAGCTGTACATCTCTCCCTAAACTCTTGTTCACACTATATTTTAAGCCAGTTTTCTTATATGGTTTCTAGATGTTGTCCAGCTTTGATAAATAATTAGTATTTATACTTTTGCTTTTAGATAGACTTGAAGAATGCAGATCCGGAAAGGGTGGAGAAACAAATTGAGAAGATGTTTGACGTTCCCGCTAGTGACTGTATCCGGGTACGATGCGCTCCAGATCAAAATCATTCCTGTAGGCAAATTTAACTCCGCTGTCTGTACCTTGTCTTTTTATTTTTTTCTACAAAATGTGGCTGGAAAAGGGGCAATGTAGCGAGGAATTTACATCAATTTTTGGTGTTAAAAAAAAACAAAAAAAACTTTTGTGACGCATCATTTTTGCGCAAAAATGTGCAGCTTCCTATTTTACACCGCTCTTGCAACTTTTAGAAATTGGGCTTGGTAAGCCACACAGGTCTAAGAACGACGGGTGACGTTAAAAGTGGATAAAGATACACGGTGGCTCAGTGGTTAGCATTGTTGTTTTGCAGCACTGGGATCCTGGGTTCAAATCCCACCAAGGACGACATCTGCAAGAAGTTTGTATGTTCTCCCTGTGTTTGCGTGGGTTTCCTCCGGGTTCTCCGGTTTTCTCCCACACTCCAAAGACATACTGATAGGGAATGTAGATTGTGAGCCCCGATGGGGACAGTGATGATAATGTCTGTAAAGTGCTGTGAAATTAATGACGCCATATAAGTGAGTAAAATAAAGATAGATGGAAGTGCTACATAAACATTTATCAAACATCGTGCAACACTTTGATACATTTGGCACAAATAATGGTAACACAACCACAAGCAAAACTGACCTGAGAAAGTCCCTTTATGATACATTTTTCAGAAAGAATTTGAAAGATTTAAAGCGTTAGAAATGAACAAGATTATCCAATATCACCGAAAAAGGAAAAGTCTCCAGATGTCTTTATGCCGGATGCCGGTCTGTGTCCATACCTAAAGAAGAGCTGCCAAAAGAATGGGGAAGGAATCCTTTAGTAAACATAAATATCCATTGGGGTTTTAGGTGTTAAAAAAATGATCATATGAAAGATTTTGTGATCTGGGTTTACATGATTGTAATAAAAACATTAAAGCCCCATTCAGATGTACAGGTTTTATCCATGAGAAACTGAGCAGAACGATATATAGGTTTGTGGGAGAAGATTCAGTATAAATTGTAATTTATTCATTAGATTTGAGAGTCCTCAGTGGTTGATACCTTTAATGGCTAACTGAAAAGATGGTAACAAATTGCAAGCTTTCCAGATTACTCGGGCTTCTTCATCAGGCAGACCTGAGACCTGAGTAGTCTGGAAAGCCTGCAATTTGTTACCTTTTAATGGCTAACGGAAAAGATGGTATCAACCACTGAGGACTCTCAAATCTAAATACTCTTCTATCTACTGGCTAATACGCTACAAAGATAGATGTTTTTCCTGTATCAATTTATTCAGTGGAATCCTGCTGTTTGTACAGATGAGTCCAGTGGGCGGTCCTACTAGTGATTGACAGCTATCTTTGCCTGCATGGTCATACAAGGAACTGTCAATCACTTAGTAGGACCGCCCACTGGACTAGTGTACATACGGCAGGACTTTTCACTGCATAAAATGCCAGTTTTGCTGACTCTCTTCCCACAGATATGTCTATCAGTCTGATCAACTTCTCTGCTCTACAACACCCCCCTACAGATCTTATACCATTTCAACATGACAGGTTCCTTTAATCACCTGCAGATGACATAAGTAGCCATGTTCTGTGTGGCTTACGGAGGGGCTTGATTGCTTGTCAGCTTCAAACAGGTTTCATTTCTTCTGATTCGTTGTAGCCGAGTTCTAAACTGTATTAAGAAATTCATTTCTCTGTTTATTTCTATTAGATGTCGGGGAAGCTTGGAACAAATGTGGAAAGTGTTCTTCAAGAAGTTGTCAGGAGGCTTCCACCGTGAGTACGGACTAATGCGGCTCTATCCATCTTCTCTTTATTAAAGGGAACCTGTCACCTTGGAAAATGCTATGTACCTGCAGGTATAGGGTTAATCTGCAGATAAATATTGTTACAATGCTGCCCGGCCGCCTTATTGATAGTGTAGGTACCGGGAGAAAATTAACTTCTTTCCTCCCTGCAGCCGCCGGCCTTCACTCATCGTTGTGCACGGAGCGGCTACAGTCTTGGATCACAGCACCGCTCGCTATATCAGGGGCGACGGCTGTAAACCCGGCCCGGATTTTGATTGACAGCTTGCTCTGCACAGATGCGCTGCAGAACCACTTAGAATCTGAGTGAAGGAGTAGTATGTTCACAGATAGAGAATATGGCTCATCCACGTGCAGATCTGCTCCACGTCCGATTACATATTTGTGGGAGAAACCCTAGTGGCAGCCTCATATTTCTGACATGGATCCTCTAGCACTATTTGTGAAACTGCGGCTCCCAGCATAACTTGATGAGAGACCGTCAGTCTGCTGGGACCTGTAGTTTCACTACAGCAGGAGTGTCACAAGCTGCGGACCTCTGCTCACTCCAGCACTGGTCGGCATTTTCAGCACGTGAACGTACGCTATGCTTTCTGGAGACACAAGGGTGTAGATAATTTTATCAAACCCTTGACTGTAAGTTTGCTGAACCCTAAATGGATTATATTGTTCCCACAGTTTCAGTTTTGGACCATTTAAGGGGAATTTAAAGGGTTCTGGCCATTGATTTTCCTTAAAGGGGATCAGTATCCCTGTATGTCTTTGTATACACTTGATAAAGACCTATAACAGGTCGAAACGTTATGTGATGGCGGAATAAACTTTGTCTTTTGGAATTCATCACTCTGGACTGAACGCTGTTTACTTACCTTTTATCCCCCTTAACCGGTTCCCGACCGCCCACTGTAGATAAACGTCGGCGCTTGCTGGGCTCTGTGCAGCGCCGACGTTTAAAAACGGTGGGTGGTCTCGCAGCGCTCAGGACCCCCAGGGTCCTGCAAGCGCTGCGATTCCGGTGCAGAGCGTTAGCTCTGACAGGGGACATCATCGGGACCTGATTGGATCAGGTCTCAGTGATGTTAACCCTTTGCTATGTTCTATATGCCGCGATCTATAGTGATCGCGGCATATAGAAGATAGAAGGAGGAGAGAGGGTCGTCTTACTTACCTTTCTGAAGACCCCTGATACCTTCCAGGACCTGGGGTTGCTATGGCAGCTGGAGGTCACATGACCGCCTCCAGATCTGCCATATATGGTGTCCTGCCTGACTCAGCCTGCAGCTGAAGCCAGGCAGGAGACTGATTGTGAAACAGTCAGCGAAAATCTCATGTAATGTAATACATGTCTATTACATTACATGAGATCAGTGATCAGAAAAATAAAAATTAATGTCCCATACAGGGACTAAGTAAAAATCTAAAAAAAAGTTTAAAAAAAGTTTTTAAACTGTTAAAAAAAATCACAAAATAAATAAAAATAAATAAAATATTAAAGCAATAAATCCGTATATTTTTACAAAACCAAAAAAAGTACACATATTTGGTATCGCCACGTCCGAAACAACCTGAGCTATAAAACTGTCACACTAATTAACTCCTTCTGTGCACACCGTAATAAAAATAAATAAAAAACGGAGCAAAAAAATATGCTTTTTCATCATATCGCCAAACAAAAAGTGGAAAAAAATGCGATCAAAAAACAAAATAGAAATAAAAATGGTACCGTTGAAAACGTCATCTTGTTTCGCAAAAAAAAAGCCGCCATACAGCTCCATCAGCCGAAAAATAAAAAAGTTATAGTGCTCAGAATAAAGCAATGCAAAAAAATATTTTTTTCTATAAAATTGTTTTATTGTGTAAAAGCGCCAAAACATAAAAAAAAATACAGTAAGTGTAGTATCGCTGTAAACATACTGACCCGAAGAATAACGCTGCCTGATCACTTTTACCACACGCTGAACGGCATAAAAAAAACCCTCAAAAAACAATTCCTGAATTGTTTGTTTTTGTTAATTTTACCTCCCAAAAAACGGAATAGAAAGCGATCAAAAAATGTCACGTACCCAAAAATGGTGCCAATAAAAATGTCAACTTGTCCCGCAAAAAACAAGCCATCACATGACTCTGTCGGCCGAAATATGGAAAAATTATAGCTCTCAAAATATGCCGATGCAAAAACTAGATTTTACAAAAAAAAGCGTCTTTTAGTATGTGACAGCTGTCACTCATAAAAACCCGATATAAATCTGGTATCTCTGTAATCGCACCGACCCGAAGAATAAAGTAATCTAATCAGTTATATCACACTAGGAACGGCGTAAAAAATAAATAAAACCAATTCTTCACCTGCTACTGATTTGTTTATTATGTCTCCCAAAGATCGCAGTAAGACTCTGCTCACATTTATCCTGCGCTCTGCGCTGAGCACTTACACCAGAGTTTCTGTGTAAATCTCTGAAATATGTGATTCAGCCGGAACCCATGATGGAAGATTCCCTGTAATGAGGCAGATATAGGCCACTGTGGATGCCATCTGGCCTGTGATCCCACGGTGTCATTTGTTTTAGGCGTGCATAAAAGTGCGGTTGGCCACAGTTTTGTGCACTTCTGAGAAAAAGGACACCGCTAAACAGAGGCCAGACGGAGTCCAGAGTAACTCTGCTGCCTCATTACAGTGAATGGATCCCGCAGGGGTTTCATCTGAATTACATCACTTGGAAATTTAGATGGAAACCCCAATGTAAGTGCTCAGCCTAGAGCGCCGGATAAATGTTACGTAAAATGTTCCCAATAAAAGCTTCAACTCAGTCCTCAAAAAAAGCTAGTCCCCACTCAGGTCCGTCATCTGTTAAAAATATAAGGGACTTCCAAGTTACTGGTAGCAGAAAGGCTCTGGAAAAGCAAAATGGCCCTTGCCCCCCAAAAGAAATTCAGAAAACTTTGTGCTCCCAAATCTAAATGCCTATTCTACAATAATTTGTTCTCCAATTGTCAAATAGTACTCCGTCCCCCCCAGATCTCGCCGTATGGCTGAGCGGTACGATACAGCCACATATGGGGTATTGCCACTTTTAGAAGAAATTGTGTGACACATTTCGGCACCATTTTTACCCATTGCCCTGTGTGAAAATGTAAAATCTGAGGGTAAAACATTTTTTTGTGGTAAAAATATAATTATGCTTTTTTCACTGCCCAATGGTATAAATTTAAAAATTAAAAAATACTCACTACTTCCCTAGATGAATTCCTTGAGAGGTGTAGTTTACAAAATGGGGTCACTTGTGGGGGTTTCTGCTGTTTTGGCATGTCAGCGATTCTTCAAATGTGACATGGTGTCTGCTGCCTATCCCAGCCAACATAGCGCTCCTTTCTCTTCCGAACCCTGCCGTACACCAAAGCAGTGGTTTTCCCCCACTTATGGGGTATCAGCGTACTCAGGAGAAATTGTACAACAAATTTCATGGTGCAATTTATCCTGTTACCCTTATGATAATACAAAATTAGGGAATGAAAAACATTTTTTGTGGGAAAAATGTGAAAATTTTATTTTTACGGCTCAATATTATAAACTTCTGTGAAGCAGCTGGGGGTGCAAGATGCTCACCACACATCTAGATAAGTTCCCTAAGGGGTCTAGTTTCCGAAATGGTGGCACTTGTGGGGGGTTTCCACTGTTTAGGCACATTAGGGGCTCCCCAAATGCAACATGGCGTCCGCTAATTATTCAAACAAATTTTACATTCAAAAAGTCAAATGGCGCTCCTTCCCTTTCAAACCCTGCCATGCGCCCAAACAGTGGTTTGCCTCCACATATGGGGTATCGGCGTGTTCAGGAGAAATTGCACAACAAATTTCATGGTGCAATTTATCCTATTACCCTTATTATAATGCAAAATTAAGGGATGAAAAACGGTTTTGTGGGAAAAATGTGAAAATTTTATTTTTACAGCTCAATATTATAAACTTCTGTGAAGCACCTTGGGGTTCAAGGTGCTCACCACACATCTAGATAAGTGCCCTACGGGGTCTAGTTTCCAAAATGGTGTCACTTGTGGGGGGTTTCCACTGTTTAGGCACATCAGGGGCTCTCCAAATGCAACATGGCGTCTGCTAATTATTCAGACAAATTTTACATTCAAAAAGTCAAATGGCGCTCCTTCCCTTTCAAACCCTACCGTGCGCCCAAACAGTGGTTTGCCTCCACATATGGGGTATCAGTGTGTTCAGGAGAAATTGCACAACAAATTTCATGGTGCAATTTTTCCTATTACCCTTATGATAATGCAAAATTAAGGGATGAAAAAAGTATTTGTGGGAAAAATGTGAAAATTTTATTTTTACAGCTCAATATTATAAACTTATATGAAGCACCTTGGGGTTCAAGGTGCTCACCACACATCTAGATAAGTTCCCTGAGGGGTCTAGTTTCCAAAATGGTGTCACTTGTGGGGGGTTTTCACTGTTTAGGCACATCAGGAGCTCTCCAAACGCAACATGGCGTCTGCTAATTATTCAGACAAATTTTACATTCAAAAAGTTTAATGGCACTCCTTCCCTTCCGAACCCTGCAGTGCGCCCAAACAGTGGTTTTCCCTCACATATGGGGTATCAGCACGCTCAAGAGAAATTGCACAAAAAAATTTGGGGTCCATTTTTCCTGTTACTCCTGTGAAAATAAAAAAAATTGGGTCTAAAGTAACATTTTTGTGAAAAAAGTTAAATGTTAATTTTTTTCTTCCACATTCCAAAAATTCCTGTGAAGCACCTGAAGGGTTAATAAAGTTCTTGAATGTGGTTTTGAGCACCTTGAGGGGTGCAGCTTTTAGAATTGTGTCACTTTTGGGTATTTTCTGTCATAAAGACCCCTCAAAGTGACTTCAAATATGATGTGGTCCCTAAAAAATGTTTTTGTAAATTTTGTTGGAAAAATGAGAAATCGCTGGTCAACTTTTAACCCTTATAGCTCCCTAATAAAAAAAAATTTTGGTTCCAAAATTGTGCTGATGTAAAGTAGACATGTGGGAAATGTTATTTATTAACTATTTTGTGTGACATATCTCTCTGATTTAAGGGCATGAAAATTCAAAGTTTGAAAATTGCAAAATTTTCAAAATTTTCGCCAAATTTCCGATTTTTTCACAAATAAACGCAAGTTATATCGAAGAAATTTTACCACTATCATGAAGTACAATATGTCATGAAAAAACAGTCTCAGAATCAGGGGAATACGTTGAAGCGTTCCAGAGTAATTACTTCATAAAGTGACCGTGGTCAGAATTGAAAAAATTGACCCGGTCACGAAGGCAAAAACAGGCTCTGGTGCGAAGTGGTTAACAGGATGTCTTATTTTTGTGTTTTAGTCCCAAGATTGAAAAGGGCAGCCCTCTTAAAGCCCTGCTGTTTGACTCAACGTTTGATCACTACAGAGGCATCGTAGCCAACATCGCACTGTGTGGAGGTGACGTGTGTAAAGGCAATAAAATAGTGTCTGCCCACTCTGGCAAGTGCTATGAAGTCAATGAGGTTGGCTTGGCATACTGCCCCAGAGGAAGTGCCAGCCGAAAAACTAATTTTTTTTTTAATAATTTTATTAGCCTTTCCCTCTGTCTTCACCAATCAGCCCTCTGAATTAATGATCAGATCAAAGACCTAGACAGGGATAGGAGGGGGCTGGAGACAGCACAGCTAGGGGGAAGCCACCCATGACCGGGGTTGGCCTGGAGGTTTCACCCCCCCCCGTTTTGAATAAGGCTTTCTTGGGGATTGGATAAGGGGAAGTTGGGGGCGGGTAGTGGGAGAGGTGCATATGACGCGCCCCTGGGCCTGTGTCGCGCTGCGTTGCGCACGCGGGAGCTTACCCGGAGCCGGATCTGTTGAGGGTTGTAGTCTCGTGGCGGTGATCCGGTCCGTGCCCAGGGAGTCAGACTAAGTGGCGCTGTATTAGCAGTAGATGTTGGATGACTACGCCACCCGTTGAGTACAGCTAAGGAGCTGCTGCTGCAGGGCAGACCGCTGAGGCCGGTGGTAGGATTGTGCAGCGTGATAGTATAACCCCCAACGGGAGGGGTATGGCCTCAGGGCAGCCGACGTGGATGATGGGGGTAGCAGGAACCACTCGGAGACGGTACTGTGTAGTTCAGGGTCTTTACTGGTGACAAAGATAGACCCTCCCGGAGTACTGGCTAGCGATTGGGGCCTGGTCAGTCCTTGAGCAGATGGGATCTCCCCTGGCCAGGCGGAGTTGTAGGCCTCCCAAACTAACGATACTCTTCTAGCTACCTTGCTAGAGGCGGGTATAAGTAGCCCACGTCCCTGAGTGTACCGTGTGGTGCTCACCCATATGGCCGGTGACTCGGGGCCTTCGGGTTTCTGGGCCAGAGGACCTGCAATCCCCTGCCGGTCGGTTTCTGCTGCTGGATAGGAGTTAGTCCCCACAGCCTCGGACTCCGGGTCCGGTGATAACTTCTCAGTCAGGGCGAGCTCTGCAGCTGCCAGCCCCTGACTCCTTGTAACACTGCTCCCACAGAGCTCCTGTTGTTTCTTCCTATATTTGCTTCTTTTCTCTGCTTCTTCTCTACTCACTCACCCTGCCTCAGCCCTAGGTTTATATAGGGGAAGTTCTTCCCCTCCCAGGACTGGGCAGGAGGTGTGGCATGCATAGGATCCCTGACCAAGAGACCTCCCACCTGCTCTCAGACATAACATTGCTGTTACTGTGGAAAACCAGACCCCTGGGGTGCCACATTCCCCCCTAGTGAAATTTAGTACTCCGGGACTAAACATATTTTAGAAAAACATAACAAGATATAACAATAACAATAAGGAAACACATAAAGGTAGTCACGGCATGTCCGTAACCGGGTGCAGTCTTTGAAGAAAGCAAGGTGTCCATTTCACCAAAACAGGGAGACGTAACCAGGTAGGGGTCTGTCCTGCCCCGAGTCCTTAACAGTCTTTAGTCCGTCCTGGGTTACGCTCCAACTATGTACAAAGGATTCCCGGTAAATCCACCAAGGACTCCTAAAAATAACTAGAAACACATAATTATACACAAGCAACAATAAACAGGTAACCACAAATAAAACAATTTATACACTTCAAATCCTCCAACGTGCGGGTAACTGGCCCCTAGTGGCCCTAGTGAACCTACGGAGCTGACTGTCTGGCCCTGAACTACAGGGTGTAGGAGCTGTTAAGGGTAAACTGGGCAGCGGTCTACGGGCCCTTTGGCTCACTAGGGATATGGCAGGCTCACTGCAAGCAGAGGGTTGATCCTCCTGGTCTGCTGGTGTGGGGTCTTCTGCCTCCTGGACCGGCTGTTCTTCCAGCTCTACCTGTTGCTCCGTAGGTGCTTGGGATGCTGGTTGGAGGAAGGTGAGTACGGGTACCACAACTGCACCATTGACTTGAGTCCAAGACCGAGGGAAGTCTCCGAGCACAGTATTAACCATGTCTTCCCTTTCCTCTACGGGTCGAGGGTCTTCTTGTTCCTCTTCAGGGTTCCGTAGCTGTTCGGGACACTTCTTCAGGTGACCCCGGGATACAATGGTTGTGGTTTCCCCTCCGTCTTTACTGATGGTACAGACCTTTGGGTTGTCGTGGCTTGAGGGCAGTACGGTGTACGGGTCCTTCTCCCACTGGTCGTCCAACTTGTGGAGCCGTCTTTTTCTCTTCAAGACCTGCTCTCCGGGTACCAGGGGAACAGCGGGAGCATACTGGTTGTAAGTTTTCTCTTGTCTTTCCCTAGCCTGACAGAGACTTCGCTCCACGCTCTCCTGTACTCTCCGGTACTGCTGCTGCCTCTCTGTGTCCCAGTCTGCTTCTGGTGAAGTGTCCTCAGGTGTCAGGACTCCCATTTCCAGGTCAACAGGTAACTTACCAGGTCTCGCCCTCATTAGGTAAGCCGGGGTACAGTTGGTGGAACCTACCGGGATGTGGTTGTATAGGTCCACCAGATCGGGCAGCTTCTCAGGCCACAGACTGCGTTCTTCCAGGGGCGACGTTTTCAGAAGATCCATTACCACCTGGTTCATTTTCTCACAAAGTCCATTAGTTTGCGGATGATAGGGTGTCGTCCTTATCTTCCGGCAGCCATACAGAGTGCAGAATTCTTGGAAGACCTCCGCTTCAAAGGCAGGTCCCTGGTCTGTCAACACTTGGTCCGGGTACCCGTGTGGACGGCAGAAATGCTGCTGGAAGGCTCTCGCTGCTGTTCGAGCTGTTAAGTCCTTGACGGGGACGACAACCAAGAACCGGGAGTAGTGATCCACGATGGTTAGTGCGTAGACGTAGCCACTTCTGCTTGGGGTCAGTTTTACATGATCCAAGGCTACCAGTTCCAACGGCTGCCGGGTGACGATGGACTGCAGGGGAGTCTTCTGGCTGGCACGGTCCTTCCTTCTTAGGTTGCACGGGCCACAGTCTCTGCACCACCTCTCGATGGTTCCCCTCATGCCTACCCAGTGGAACCGCTCGCGCAGCAGGAACTCCAGCTTCTTCCATCCGAAGTGTCTAGCCCCGTCGTGGTATGCCTCCATCACCATGGCTGCGTCTCTTCGTGGCACCACTACTTGCCAGATTAGTTCATGCGTCCGGGAGTTAACCATTCTGCGGCACAACTTCCCCTTATAAAGGAACAGTCGACTCTTCTCAGCCCACAGTTGCTTGGCTTCCTCCGGAGCGTCTGGGTCAAGGCGAGCCTCTGGCCGAGTCAGCATCTCCTTCACCAGTCGGACGGCAGGGTCACTGTCTTGCGTTTCCTCCCAGTTGTAGTGAGGCAAGGGGTTAAACGTAGCGGCTTGCTTACTCCTTACCTGGTGGGAATACTGGATAGTCCCATGCCGGTGGAACGCAGGGAGTTCGACTTCTTCCAGTCCCTCTGGATCTTCTCCTACGTCCGGTAGGTTTGGCATCCTGGACAGGGCGTCCGCGTTGGTATTGGAGCGTCCTGCCCGGTATTTGATTGTGAACTCGTAGTTGGACAGACGGGCCATCCATCTCTGCTCTAGGGCACCGAGTCTTGCTGTGTCCAGGTGTGTCAACGGGTTGTTATCCGTGTACACGACGAACCGGGAAGAAGCGAGGTAGTGCTTAAAGCGTTCAGTGACTGCCCACACCACTGCCAGGAACTCTAGCTTAAATGAGCTGTAATTCTCAGGGTTTCTCTCGGTGGGTCGCAGTTTTCGGCTGGCGTAAGCGATTACTCGTTCTTTCCCCTGCTGGATCTGGGACAGCACGGCTCCTAGCCCGATGTTACTTGCGTCGGTGTAGAGGATAAAGGGCTGGCTGTAATTCGGGTACGCCAGGATTTCATCCCCCGTGAGGGCCATCTTCAGCTGGCGGAAGGACTCCTCTTCCAACTTCTCCCATCTGAAGGGCGGCTTCTGGTTCTTGGCCTTCCGGGACTGGCCTATCAGGAGGTCCTGCATAGGAGCTGCCTTTTTGGTGAAACCGGGGATGAACCTGCGGTAGTAGCCTACCAACCCGAGGAACTGACGCACTTCCTTTACACTGGAGGGACTTGGCCATTCCTTAATTGCGGTGATCTTATCAGGGTCGGGAGCCACTCCGTCAGCGCTCACCACGTGTCCCAGGTACTGCACCTTTGGTTTCAGGAGGTGACACTTGGAGGGTTTCACCTTTAGGCCGTAGCTTGCCAGAGCTTCGAACACTTCCGCCAGGTGTTTCAGGTGGTCCTCATAAGTCTTAGAATATACGATGACATCGTCCAGGTACAACAGGACCGTCTCGAAGTTTCTATGGCCCAGACAGCACTCCATTAATCGTTGGAAGGTTCCTGGTGCGTTGCAGAGTCCGAACGGCATGCAGGTAAACTCGCTAAGTCCCATCGGGGTGGTGAATGCGGTCTTCTCCCGGTCCGCCTCTGCTACAGGAACCTGCCAGTACCCACTAGTGAGATCCAAGGTAGAGAAGAAGTTAGCAGATCTTAAAGCAGCCAAAGACTCCTCTATCCTTGGTAAGGGGTACGCATCCTTGTGTGTGATACGGTTGATTTTCCGGTAATCTACACACATCCTCATGGTGTTGTCTTTCTTTTTGACTAAGACTAGTGGAGCTGCCCAGGGGCTACAGCTATCCCTGATCACCCCAGCCTCCTTCATGTCTCTAAGCATCCCCTTGGCGTGTTGGTAGTGTGCAGGGGGTACTGGTCGATACCTCTCTTTTATGGGAGGATGGTCTCCCGTGGGGATGTGGTGTTCTACCCCCTTGACTCGCCCGAAGTCTAACGGGTGTTTACTAAACACTCTCTCGTACTCTTGAACCACCCGATAGACTCCCTGTTTCTGATGTGAGGGAGTGGAGTCAGTACCCAAATGTAGTTGCTGACACCAGTCCTCCATTGTTTTCTTAGAGCCGTTACCTTCCTCCGGGTGAGATGGAGGCAAGGGTTCCACAGATTGTATAGCATTTTGGTTAATGGTATATAATTTGGCTAGCGTGGCATACCGGGGCAGGTACACTTCCCTCTTCCCGATATTGATTATGCGAACGGGCACCCTCCCATGGCGTACATTAACCACCCCCCGTGCTGTCAAGATGGTGGGCCTACTGTCTGAGTAAACTGGTTCTACCATTGCCTGGTAATCTCTACCTCTCAGACCAATAGCTGCCCGGCACCAAATCATCATTTCACTTTTTGGGGGCATGGCAATAGGGAAAGGGTCACACATCCTCACGCTACCAATCTCACCGCCGGAGAGTTCCACCTGTTGCCGTCGCATCAGTGCCCGGATCTCTTTTTGGAGCACTCGCTGCTCGCCGGAGCTGGCGTTCTTGGCAACCTGCTGTAAAAGGAAAATCACCTCTGCAAGACAATTTTCAATTACATTAGTTCCTAGAGTTATCTTTGGGTGACTCTCGTGTTTGTCAATGTCTACAATGATCAGTCCCTGTGCTGCCAGTTCAACTCTACCAATTTTAATGGTCACCTCTTTAAATCCGATCTGTGGCACGGGCTGACCATTGCTGGCGATGATACTCAAGTCGTCGTCAGGGTAGCGGGTAATATCCGAGTCATTCCAGTACTGCTTGAAGAGCACGTACGGGATGGTGGTGACCTGTGACCCGGTGTCCAGTAGGGCACTCATAGGAATGCCATCCAGTACCACAGGCAAGACTGGACATCCTCCCACATATTTGTCGCGCCAGTTTGATGGGCCTGATGATCTTTTTCCTAGGGGTTGGCCCTCTACCCTAGGTTGTGCCAGTTTAAAGGACAGTACCTTGCCATATGTCCGGGTTGATTACAGCGGCGGCAGATGGGTCGTCCGTCCTCGTTGTATCGGTCGCTGGGTCTTCCTCTGGCCGGTGGGGTCCTCCTTGGTCGACGCCACGGGATGTCCTCCGGTCCGGATGCCAGCTGGATCTTCCCTGGAGTGGAAACCTGTAAAGACTGCACAGTTCGGGTTAGCGCAGCAACGCTTTTAGCTAGCTCTTGGACCTGATGGTGCAGGTCTGGAGCCGAGTCATTGTTCAAAGCCTGCGCATCAGCTCCCACAGGCCCTGCCGACAAGGGCGCCGCCTCCTGGTGGTAGGTGGTAGTGGGGCGTCTGTGGGTCACAACGCCACCTGGTGCCGGTTCTCGGAGCACCCGGATGGCTCTGTCCTTGAACTGTGCAAATCCCAGATGAGGGTCCTGTAAGGCCATTGCCCGCAACTGGGTTCGGTGGGCATTGCAATATAAACCCTCTATAAATTGTTCAGTTAACAGCCTGTCCTCGTCTCCCACGCCGTCAGGGTCGGTCTGCTTAATGGCTCTCAGGGCCTCTTGTAGGTTCAGGGCATAGTCCCTTATACTCTCATGTGCCCGCTGTTTGCACCCGTAGAATCTAAGCTTGATCTCGGCTGAGGTGCGGGTATCAAAGGTGTCCCTCAGCCGGGTTAGTATCCCTGCGACAGTCCTCCCCCCAGGTGGCCAGGACTTTACCTCCCTTTGGGCTGCCCCGGTTAATTGGGCCACCAGGATGCTTACTTTTTGCTCTTCTGTGAGGGGGTACACCTGGAAGAGGCTATCCAGTTTTTCTCTAAAGTCCTGCAGGGTATGTGACTCCCCTGAGTACTGGGGTAGCCAGGCTGCCCCCGGGATATAGGGCATGGTGAAAGGCATGACCGCAACAGCGGTGGCGCTGGCGGGGGTTGGAGCGGTGAAGCTCTCCTCCGTATCCGACATCCTTCTCCCCCCTAGTGGACCGTGGCCTACCTTGCGATGATCCTCTTCCGTAGGCCGCGGCTCCGCAGTGGATCGTCAGGGTTGAGGACCTTCCGTCGCGCTCCTGTGACGTCGGCGTCTGCTGGGCTCCTTCCAGGACCTTACGCAACGTCCGGACGTGAGGCGGGGCTTCAGTTCTCGCGCGTTTTCGGTTTCCACGCCCCTCTTCTTCCCGCGCGGCGTCCTCAAGATGGCGTCCAATGGCGGGAAAACTCCACGGATGGCGGGAAGAAGGCCGAAGATGGCGCCGGATGGCGGGAAAACTCCACCGATGGCGGGAAGAAAGCGGAAGATGGCGCCGGATGGCGGGAATCTTCACCACGGGTAAGTTTTCACAGTCTTTTTCAGGCACGCAGTACCCGGTGGTTGCGGGCACGAGATCCTGCCGACTACGCCAAAAGTTGACGCGCCCCTGGGCCTGTGTCGCGCTGCGTTACGCACGCGGGAGCTTACCCGGAGCCGGATCTGTTGAGGGTTGTAGTCTCGTGGCGGTGATCCGGTCCGTGCCCAGGGAGTCAGACTAAGTGGCGCTGTATTAGCAGTAGATGTTGGATCACTACGCCACCCGTTGAGTACAGCTAAGGAGCTGCTGCTGCAGGGCAGACCGCTGAGGCCGGTGGTAGGATTGTGCAGCGTGATAGTATAACCCCCAACGGGAGGGGTATGGCCTCAGGGCAGCCGACGTGGATGATGGGGGTAGCAGGAACCACTCGGAGACGGTACTGTGTAGTTCAGGGTCTTTACTGGTGACAAAGATAGACCCTCCCGGAGTACTGGCTAGCGATTGGGGCCTGGTCAGTCCTTGAGCAGATGGGATCTCCCCTGGCCAGGCGGAGTTGTAGGCCTCCCAAACTAACGATACTCTTCTGGCTACCTTGCTAGAGGCGGGTATAAGTAGCCCACGTCCCTGAGTGTACCATGTGGTGCTCACCCGTATGGCCGGTGACTCGGGGCCTTCGGGTTTCTGGGCCAGAGGACCTGCAATCCCCTGCCGGTCGGTTTCTGCTGCTGGATAGGAGTTAGTCCCCACAGCCTTGGACTCCGGGTCCGGTGATAACTTCTCAGTCAGGGCGAGCTCTGCAGCTGCCAGCCCCTGACTCCTTGTAACACTGCTCCCACAGAGCTCCTGTTGTTTCTTCCTATATTTGCTTCTTTTCTCTGCTTCTTCTCTACTCACTCACCCTGCCTCAGCCCTAGGTTTATATAGGGGA
This sequence comes from Phyllobates terribilis, assembly GCF_046119375.1. Lineage (NCBI taxonomy): Eukaryota > Metazoa > Chordata > Amphibia > Anura > Dendrobatidae > Phyllobates > Phyllobates terribilis. Next base: position 881,378 of record NW_027362798.1, on the reverse strand, counting down.
AGTTCTTCCCCTCCCAGGACTGGGCAGGAGGTGTGGCATGCATAGGATCCCTGACCAAGAGACCTCCCACCTGCTCTCAGACATAACATTGCTGTTACTGTGGAAAACCAGACCCCTGGGGTGCCACACATATATAGGGAAAAGTGCGGGAAAACCGCCATTACCTGAAGAGCAGCAGACTGATTACCAGAGATGGCGTCCATCGAATCCCTGGTGGGCCAACTCAGAGATCTCGCCAGGTCACGGAGAGGAGGATGGCTGGAGGCCCAGCTTTCTGCCTTGCTGGGAGCAGCTGAAAATATGGAGGTGCCGTCCGGAGCTGTGCGAAGGAGCAGGAGGACCCCGCCCCTGGAGAGACTGTCACCGGAGGGATCAACGCGCAACAGGCGCAGGCTCCGGAGCCCCTCCGGGTACCCTGCGGGAGGAGAGCAAGACGGTGCGGTCCCTGCCCGCCGCGCTCGTCCTGGCAGGAATCCATCTAGCCGGCCTTTTGGCGCTGCACGACGAGGAGCGCGGCCCGCACCGGAAGTCAGGGCCGCACCAGAAATGACGTCCGCACCGGAAGTGACGTCCGCACCGAATGTGCACTCCCCGGGAACAGCGTCGCTGGAGCCGGGGTTCAGGGCCCCGGCCGAGCGGCGATCGCGCACTGCAGCTGGGCCGCACAGGCCAGCTGCTACCAGCGGTGGGGGACAGAACGAGAAGAGAGGGCCCAGGAGGATCGGGGGAACAGAGCAAAAAACGGCAGGCGCCACTGGCGATGCTCCTATCGGGGCGCCTGCTGGGAGGACCACGACGACACCAGGAAGGCAAGCATCTGCGGGCAGGCAGCAGTCCAGGGATCCACTGCTGCCTGGCTCACATGGAAGATGTGGAAGGGAAGGAGTGGCGGGCGGCGACACCGTGCTGCCTGGCAGCGTCCATTCTGGCAGCACGGACCAGGCCCGTGTGTCTGGGTCTGGTAGCCGGAGGAGGCCCAGAGCTGCGTCCAGGAGCATAAGACGGTCCGGCGGGAGGCGAGCGTCGAGGAGAAGACAGTCTGCAGCATCTGTGACCGTTAAGGTCCCCCCTGGTGACGTGGAGGCCAGGGGCGCGGGCCTTGAGCGACGAACGGACACTGAAGGATCCTATTCCAGCGGTGACCGTGATGGAAGTGGTGATCGTCAGGACTCAGGAATTCTGGCTGGCGGGGACACAGCACCTGCGCAGCTGCGTGAGTATAGTTCTATGTCTCGTTTGGCGCCCGCAGGGGCTGTTTTGCAAGGGGTGTAGTGGTCAGTTTGCAGGTCCAGAGGGGAGGAGCTTAGGCGGTCCCGGGGGTGCAGAGGTATCGGGGATTAGGGATATCTTACATAGCATGTCTCAGATTTTGCTTAGAATGGAGAGCGGGGCAGCGGGTGGGTAAAGGGCATCCCCCGTAGGAGCCTGGTTACCAGGCCAGGAGGTGTTGCTGCAACCCAGTTGCGTTACGGTAGGGTCAGCGGCGGGCACTGAGGTAGCGTCTACGGGCGTTTCGGTATCGGTTCAAACGGAAAACGACAAGGGCGATACGGTAAAGCTGGATGATAGGGCAAAGGGTGAGGTGTATGTGTGCTTCGAGGGGCCACTGGGGGCACATTTAAAAAAAAAGGTGAAGGAGAAAATTTGGCGTGATGAATACGTCAAAATTTTCTCCCTCCTTCCCTTGGAGAAATTGGAGAAATTTAATTTAGACAAGGGGAGGAAGGATGATAGCAAAAAGGAGGAGGAGGAGAAGCGCAGGTGGCGCTTGATTCCCTCAGACTTTTGCAAATTGGCTTCAACCATTTGCTATATTGGCTGGTGTCATTGGGGAAAAGTTTCCAGAAAATTGCTCGGGTTTATTCTGTTACTTAGACGCGATTGGGGAAGCGCATCGTACTTACGGGGGACAAACATGGCTGAGGTACGATGAGGCAGAGGAAGGCGGTGCGGCCTGAGATTAAGTGGGACCAGAAGGATATTGGCCTTTGGTTAAAAGTGATGGCCCCTGCTAGATACAGGCAGTCCTTTCACGGGAGCGGAGGAAGCGGGAGTCAATCGTCGGGAACGGGTGGAGGTAGTCAGGGAGCACAGGGAGGAAAAGAGAAGTTGGGAATGTGCTGGCAATTTAATGATGGCCAGTGCAAATATGGGAACGACTGTAAGTTCAAGCACGTTTGTTCTCATTGTAACGGGAGCTCCCATGGGGCAGCAAAATGCTTCAAAAAAGGAAAAGGAAGGATGTCTGTGGGTACCGGTCAAGGGGGTGACTCCAGTGAATCTGCTAGGGATGGCCCCCTTTCTAAGTAGATATCGAAGGCCAGGATTATTAATGATGGTTTTTTGGAAGGTTTCAGGATCCCGCCTCCTGGCCACACGGTTCCTTTCTCTGTTAATAATTTGAGGTCTGCTTTGTTGCATCCAGAGGTTGTCGGTGTTAAGTTGGCGAAGGAGGTGGAGTTAGGTCGTATGGCGGGGCCTTTTGGGGTAGTGCCTAAGAAGGAGCCGAATAAATTTCGCCTGATCCAACATTTGTCGTACCCGAAAGGTTGTTCGGTCAATGACGGTATAGCGCCGGAATTATGTTCGGTTGAATACACATCATTTGATGCGGCTGTGTCATGGGTTCGTAGGTATGGGCCTGGGTCATTGTTAGCAAAAACTGACATTGAATCAGCTTTTAGGTTACTCCCGGTTCACCCGGCTAGCATTCCACTGTTGGGTTGTTTTTGGAACAAAGGTTATTACCTGGATAGGTGTTTGCCTATGGGTTGTTCTATTTCATGTTCCTTGTTTGAAACTTTCAGTACTTTTCTGGAATGGGTGGTCAGGAACGTTGCAGGCGTGCAGTCCGTTATCCACTACCTGGATGACTTTTTGTTCATAAATCCCCCAGATTCGTTTGTCTGTGGTTATTTGTTAGCAGCCATGGTGCGGGTTGCTGAACGTTTTGGGGTCCCTTTGGCCAAAGAAAAAACTGAAGGTCCTTGTACTGTATTGAGTTTTTTAGGAATATTGATCGCATGGAGTGTCGACTGCCCGAGGATAAATTGTTGTTACTCAGGCAGGAGGTCGTTCGAATTGGTAAACTGCGTAAGGTGACATTGAAGGAGCCCCATTCGCTGCTAGGGAGATTGAACTTTGCTTGTAGGATCATGCCTATGGGCAGAATATTTTGTCGCAGGTTGTCAAGGGCAACTGCGGAAGTGCGGGCATCGCATCACTTTATTCATTTGAATAGAGAGCACAGAGAGGATTTGTTGGTGTGGAAGCGTTTTTTGGACAATTACAACAGCAGGTCGTTGATTCAGCAGGAGTTTTTGAACAGCTTTGATTGCGAGATTTACACGGACGCGGCAGGCGGTGCTGGCTATGGAGCTTTTTGTAAGGGAAAGTGGAGCGTGGGAAAATGGCCCGATTCATGGAAAGATAAGGGTCTTACAAAGAATCTCGCTCTGTTGGAATTATTCCCAATTGTAGTTGCCGTCTCGATTTGGGGTGAGTTCTTTTTGAATCGGAGAGTCAGGTTTTACTGCGATAACATGGGAGTGGTGACGGTGATTAACAGCTTGTCGGCTTTATCTCCTCCGGTTATTAAGCTGGTCAGGGAACTGGTACTATGGTGTTTGGAGTTGAATGCGTTGATTTCGGCTGTGCATGTGCCAGGTGTCCAAAATTCTATAGCGGATGCTTTGTCTCGTTTCCAGTGGGAGCGTTTCCGTGCTCTGGCACCGGAGGCAGAGGTCGCAGGAGTGGAATGCCCTTCGCAGTTGTGGCAGCTGATTACGGACGAGCCGGAAGATTGATCCAGGAGTCAGTGGCGAGTTCAACCTGGTCTGCTTACGAGGCATCGTGGCGAGTATGGCAAAGCTGGGTGTCGCATTGGGGGGCAATAGAGAGTGACGAGGATAGGACGTTGGCGGTCTTGTTTTTGATTGGTAAGGCTGCGGACTTAGGGTGGTCGCCATCTAGAATTAGTAAATTTGTTGCTGGCCTCGCATTTGGTTTCAAGTTACAGGGTTTGACTGATGTTACTAAATCCTTTTTGGTCAAGCAGGCACTTAGAGGTATTCAAAAGGGTAGCAAGAGTGTGGATAAGCGTAGGCCAGTCACGTTTAGTATGTTGAAAAGGTTAGGTCTGGTTTTGGAAAGGATTTGTTGTTCTGCTTTTGAGGCGGCTCTGTTTAAGTTAGCTTTTTCTTTAGCTTTTTTCGGGGCAATGAGAGTAGGCGAGTTGGTCGCCCCCAGCAGGAATAGGGAGGGAGGTTTATTAGCCGAAGACATGAGTTGCTGGGCCTGGGGTATCGATTTTTGGATTAGACGCTCAAAAACTGAACAATTGGGTAGAGGTAAGCGCGTCGTTTTGGGTAGAGTGGACGGGGCACTGATGTGTCCAAGAAGGTGCTTGGAGGTTTATTGGCAAGTGTGGTCGGGTAGATCCGGCCCACTGTTACGTCATTGCGACGGGTCATTTCTTTCCCGTTTCCAATTTATAGCGGTCCTAAAAAAGGGGGTGCAGGAGTTGGGCCTTAGCCCAGGGGTTTATGGTTCGCATTCCTTTAGGATTGGCGCAGCGTCTGAGGCTGATAGGCGCGGTTTGGGGGCGGGGGTGATAAAGCGGATTGGAAGATGGAGTTCGGACCATTATTTAATGTATGTTCGTCGTTAAATACCCAGGACCTTGTTTCATTTGTGAGTTGTTTGGATAGTTGTTGAATATGCTTGTTTATTATTCTTTTAGGTGGTGTTCCCTCGTTAGCTTGGATTTTCGGACATTCGTATGTGCATTGGGGGGCGCTGCGTGCGGATGTAAGGCGTGACGGTAGGCAATTGGGCTTTCCGAGGGTACAAGTGGTTATAAGGTGGCTAGGTTTTAGAGGAATGGTATGGAGCCGGTTTTTGTCGGAATTTCATAAAGCGTCAAGATTGGACAGAACACCGGATATTCTGGTTGTGCATTTGGGGGGGAACGATTTGGGGGCAAGGCCCGTGAGAGAGTTGATTCGGGATATCCGTTTTGATTTTTTGAGATTGTGGACATCGTTCCCGGGGGTTTCGACGGTTTGGTCGGATATAGTGCCCAGGAAAAAATGGCGGGCGGTCAGATCCGAAAAAGGTATAAATAGAGCGAGAGTGAAATTAAATAGGGCCGTGTCCAGTTTTGTGTCACGGAATGGTGGGATAAGTGTTAGGCACTTTGAGTTGGAATCGGGGGTTGGTAATTTTTGGTCGAAGGACGGTGTTCATCTCAATGATATCGGTATGGATCTTTGGGCCCTTGCAATACAGGAAGGGATTGAAAGGGCGTTGGTGGCTTTGGGGCACTCACGAGCCTAAGGTTTTTAGGGCTGTTCGTGGTTGGCGGGGGGTGGGGTTCTTGGAGTTGGTACCGAATTGTCGGTGGAAGGAATTGGGAAAAATTCCAGGTCATTTAAATTGAGTGGGGGGTGATCTGGCAGTCAGTTCTGGGCTCTGGACGGGGTTTTACCTCAGGAGCATTTAGCTTTGTTGGTCTTTCACGGAATGTGGAAGTTTTGGTGCCCTCGAGCTGGTGCTGAACGGCTGAGGGTAACATGGCGGTTGATTTTTATAGTTAATTTAAAGCCAGATCTATTAGCTCCAAGAACCCTCACTCCATATATATATATATATATATATATATATTTATTTAATTGTTATTTGGTTTGTTATTTGTTGTTTGTTAATAAACTGCCGCTGTGGAGTCTTTATTTCAGGGACGGATCATGGGATCCCGGGGTTTGTGGGAAGACAACAGGGAAACCACATTGGCCGTAACAGGTCATGTCTCACGCTGCATCTCCTTCCTGATTGTATCACTGAGAAGACAGAAGCTGCCCCATCCCATTCTCAAAGAAATGCAGAACCCAATGGATCTGCTGTCCGTGATCCGCTTATTGTCAGAGGACATCATTAGGGAATGCATTTTCTCATTGCTTAAGAAATTGTTGGGGGATCCTGCTAATTGCTGAATAATAAAACTGCAGCACCGCTCCATTTAAAGCAGTGTTTCCCAAACTGCAGTCCTCATGGCACCCAACAGGTCAGGTTTTCAGGATTTCCTCAGTGTTACACATGTGATGAAAGTATCATCAAGGAATCTGGAATTCTCTCACCTGTGCAATGCTATGGAAATCCTGAAGACATGACCTGTGGGGGGCCGTGAGGACTGGAGTTTGGGAAACACTGATTTTAAAGGGACTGTCAGCACAGAATGACTGTTGAAACCAAGTACAAGCGCTCCGTGGATCACGGCGTGGGCCAATCCTTTATATACACCTTCCCACCTGCTTGTTTTACTTCTGTCTCCTTCCTTCTCTGGTTCTATGAAGCCAGAGCTGTCAATCAACTAGCGGTATTGGAGCCCAGGGTAAATACTAAAAACAGAGGAGCCAGAGGTGTAATTGGAGCAAGTTTTAAATTAGTAGTACAGTGGATGTGGACAGAGCAGGATAATTTGCCGGACACACAGCTGGGGATCAGCTGACGTTACTGAACCCCAATAACACTGGAGCAAGCGTTGACTGTGCAGACGGCACTTCTGAGCAGCAACTAGCGGTATTGGAGCCCAGGGTAAATACTAAAAACAGAGGAGCCAGAGGTGTAATTGGAGCAAGTTTTAAATCAGTAGTACAGTGGATGTGGACAGAGCAGGAGAATTTGCCGGACACACAGCTGGGGATCAGCTGACATTACTGAACCCCAATAACACTGGAGCAAGCATTGACTGTGCAGATGGCACTTCTGAGCAGCAACTAGTGGTATTGGAGCCCAGGGTAAATACTAAAAACAGAGGAGCCAGAGGTGTAATTGGAGCAAGTTTTAAATCTGTAGTACAGTGGATGTGGACAGAGCAGGAGAATTTGCCGGACACACAGCTGGGGATCAGCTGACGTTACTGAACCCCAATAACACTGGAGCAAGCGTTGACTGTGCAGACGGCACTTCTGAGCAGCAGCTAGTGGTATTGGAGCCCAGGGTAAATACTAAAAACAGAGGAGCCAGAGGTGTAATTGGAGCAAGTTTTAAATTAGTAGTACAGTGGATGTGGACAGAGCAGGAGAATTTGCCGGACACACAGCTGGGGATCAGCTGACGTTACTGAACCCCAATAACACTGGAGCAAGCATTGACTGTGCAGACGGCACTTCTGAGCAGCAAATAGCGGTATTGGAGCCCAGGGTAAATACTAAAAACAGAGAAGCCAGAGGTGTAATTGGAGCAAGTTTTAAATCTGTAGTACAGTGGATGTGAACAGAGCAAGAGAATTTGCCAGACACACAGCTGGGGATAAGCTGACGTTACTGAACCCCAATAACACTGGAGCAAGCGTTGACTGTGCAGACGGCACTTCTGAGCAGCAACTAGCGGTATTGGAGCCCAGGGTTAAATACTAAAAACAGAGGAGTCAGAGGTGTAATTGGAGCAAGTTTTAAATCTGTAGTACAGTGGATGTGGACAGAGCAGGAGAATTTGCCGGACACACAGCTGGGGATCAGCTGACGTTACTGAACCCCAATAACACTGGAGCAAGCGTTGACTGTGCAGACGGCACTTCTGAGCAGCAACTAGCGGTATTGGAGCCCAGGGTAAATACTAAAAACAGAGGAGCCAGAGGTGTAATTGGAGCAAGTTTTAAATCTGTAGTACAGTGGATGTGGACAGAGCAGGAGAATTTGCCGGACACACAGCAGGGGAACAGCTGACGTTACTGAACCCCAATAACACTGGAGCAAGCATTGACTGTGCAGACGGCACTTCTGAGCAGCAACTGGCGGTGTTGGAGCTCAGGGATTACAGTTCAGGTTGTAGAAACATGAACACAACAGGAGACCTGGATACTGTTGCCAACCAATTATTTATTCTGGAAGAGGACTGGCAAATTCATGCGAGATCCAGGCCTTGTTCATTTTCAGAAAAGTATGCCGGTCAACGTTATCGGAGGATAGTCGCATGCGACGGTCTGTTAGTGTGTCACCCTGGCCTGGATGCCACAAATATAATAAAGCTGGGTCTGAGAGCAAGGGGGAGGTTCTCTAGTCAGGGGAACATTAGCATGCAATACCTCCTGTCTCAGGCCAGTAGGGGGCAGGCCTTATAAAAGCTGGAACTGGGGGCAGGGTTAGGGAGAACTGGACGACCTGTCTCAGGACTGAGAGGTGTCCCAGAGCAGAGAGAAACAGTTGTGTTGCACCCTAAGAGGACGTGTGGCAGTAGGAGAGCCACAAGTCAGGGACAAGAGGTGAAGTACGCCTGTCCTGGCAGACAAAGAACCAAATTTACCAGACTTTGGTGTCTGAGGCTGTGAGGATTCCACGTCCTGCAGCAGATAACCAGTCCGCGGGGGACTGTATGTTCCTTGGCCTAAGAAGCCTGGAGGCTCCGCCACAGCAGAAGGGACTAGCAAAGCCGTACCAGGCCGAGAGTAGAAAGGGACCCACGTTGCAAACCATACGGGCGAGAGGACACGGTGAGCTCGGGAACGTGGGCTGTTACCCTATAAGGAGGAGATAGCCAGAAGGAGCGCAGAGAGCACGGTAGGCCTACACCCTCACCCTGACCAGGGCCAACTTCCCATTTGCTCTCAGACATCCAGGTCCCCTCTTAGCTGGGACTGTTTGTGGGTCAGTTCACCTGTTCTAGTAAAGACCCTGGACTGCAACCTGTTGTCTGTGTGCTCCTTGCTCCTCCAGCACTAACGGTACTGGGACGCCCTACACCATCACCCCCATCCTCCATTATACTGCCCTGGGGCCGCACTCTTCCCGTGGGGAGTCACACTACCCCAGCTGCATACATCATCAGCCCCAGTGCTCTGCCTGGCAGTGGCGGTTCGCACTGACCGCAATCCACGGGTGGCGTAGTCGGACATACCAACAGCGCATAGCAGACTACCACCGGTCTGACCACCCTGAGCCACGGAACCGGGGTGCCACCACTACCCCCATCGTTTCCCTATTGCTCGGATCCGAGTGCCCCACGACCCAGGGGGCGAGTCATTAGTACACCACCTGAGGCACTAAAGACGTGTTCCGATACTACACTAGCAGCAGGGCAAGCTAGCACCTCCAATGCATACTGGCTAAGCTCTAGCTATGTATCCAGCTTACAGACCCAAAACTTGAAGGGGGAAGAGCCGTCTGGGAGTACACTGAGAGGGCAAGACATGTAGTCTGTCACCATCTGACGGAAACGTTGCCTCCTGCTGACTGGAGCCGTCTGTGATGGTGTAGACATTTGTGGCGGCGGGGACACAAAACTTTGCCATATTTGGGTCATACTGGTCTTGCCTTGTGCTGAAGCGCTGCTTCTGCTCCCTCTTTGTGCAGAGCTTCCTCCACTGCCTCGACGCATTGAGCTGCTTTGTAAAGCACTAGCAGCACTGCTCTCGGTTGGAATGGAGAACATGATGGAATGCACCAGTGCGTCTTAGTACTCCCGCATTTTACGCTCCTGGTTCAACGGTGTTATGAGGCTTTGTAAGTTGTCCCGGTAGCGAGGATCTAGGAGGGTGGACACACAATAATCAGCCGTGTTGAGAATGTGGGCGATGCGGCGTTCGTTTCTCAGGCACTGCAGCATGAAATCAACCATGTGCTGCAGACTGCCAACTGGCCAAGAAACGCTGTCCCCTGCTTGAGGCGTGATCTCTGCCTGCTCTGCATCACCCCACCCTCGCTCTAGATACTAACTACTAGAGCATTGTGTACCTCCCTCCTCTGGACAGATGTCTTCCTCCTCCATTGACTTCTCCTCATCCTCCTCACAAAGTATCCCCTGCCTAGGCCTTTGTGAGGAACCACGTTGCGCAGACTGTAGAGAAGCAGGTGGCATTTGTGACTCCTCATCCTCCACCTCTTCCAAAACCTCGTCCCTTAGTGCTTGCAGTGTTTTTTCAAGCTGGCTGATAAGGGGGATAGTCATGCTGACTAGTGTGCATCATCTGCACTCGCCATCCGCGTGGAATAATCGAAGGCACAAAAAACGTGGCAAATGTCCTTCATAGAGGCCCACTCAGTGGTGGTGAAGTGTGAACGGCGCGCACTGCGACTTGTTTGCGCCTGCTGCTGCTGGTACTCCATTACTGCTGCCTGCTGCTCACACAACCTCTCCAACATATGTAACGTTGAATTCCACCTCGTGGGTAGGTCACATATAATGCGATGTTCCGGAAGACATAATCGGCGGAAGACATAATCGGCGCTGCAGAGTTGCAATGCGCGATCTTGCGTTGCTGGAACGCCGCAAGTGAGCGCACTCTATGCGGACCTTGTGAAGCAGTGCATCAAGATCTGGATAGTCCCTCAAAAAACTCTGCACGACCAAGTTGAGCACATGTGCCAGACATGGGATGTGAGTGAGGTTGCCTAGGCCCAGAGCTGCCACCAGATTTCGGCCATTGTCACACACTACCATGCCTGGCTGGAGATTCGCTGGCACAAACCACACGTCGCTCTGCTGCTTGATGGCATTCCAGAGCTCCTGCGCTGTGTGGCTTCGATTCCCCAAAGAAATTAATTTTAATACGGCCTGTTGACGTTTGGCCATGGCTGTGCTCATATCGGTCATCATAACAGGTAACCGTTCACGGGTCAATGTGGAGGTAGACTGTGACGGCTCCAGCAGCGCTGATTCAGAGGAACTGGAGTATGAGGAGGAGTCAATGTGTACAGACTGGATTCCTGCAATCCTTGGAGTTGGCAGAACACGTACAGCGCCACTCTCAAGATCTGTACCTGGCTCCACAACATTTACCCAATGGGCAGTGAGGGAAAGGTATCGTCCCTGTCCATGCATACTGGTCCACGCATCGGTGGTCAAGTGGACCTTGCTACTGACGGCATTTTGTAGCGCATGTTTAATTTTTCCCTCCACATTCTGTTGCAGGGCAGGGACGGCTTGCCTGCTGAAATAAAAGCGGCTGGGCACGTTGTATTGTGGAACTGCCAACACCATAAAGTTATGGAAGGTGTCAGTCTCCACCAGCCTGAATGATAGCATTTCAAGGGCCAGTAGTTTAGCAATGCCAGCATTCAGTGCCTGTGCTCGGGGGTGGTTTGCCGAGCATGGGCGCCTTTTCTCCCATGCCTGTGCTAACGATGGCTGTAGACTGGCCTGGGAGTGTGAGGATGACAGGGAAAGTGGTGCTGTGGGTGGAATTACACTGTGTCTCTGTACAACAGTGCCAGAGATTCTTCCATGGCGATCCTGTGAGGAAGCTGAACCAGCTGTGTGTGAGCTGGAGGAAGAGGCTACAACACGAGCTGAAGCGGTGGTAGGTGGCGCTGTAGGTTGGCCTAGGTCTTCAGTGTGTTTTTCTAACTCCACCACGTGCTTGGTCCGCACATGTTTCCACATATTTGTGGTATTGAGGTTGCTGACACTTTTCCCTCTTTTCACCTTCTGATTACACAGCTTGCATTTGACAAAGCAAATGTCATCTGCAACTGTGTCAAAAAAGGACCAGGCACTGCAAGTCTTGGGAGCGCCCGCTTTGGATTTTGGAAGAGCCATGCTCCTAATGGGTGCCGAAGTGGAGGCTACAGGCAACCAAGTCTGCCCCCTCCCTCTCCCTCCTTTTTGGGCCGTTCGGGGAATCTCTTCCTCAGAGCTGCTCCCACCACCTTCCTGTCCCTCACGCCATGATGGGTCAAGGACCTCATCATCTACACCACCCTCTTCAAACAACTGCTTCTCCTGGGTAGTCTCAACAGCACAGTACGCACCAGAAAGTGGCACCTGAGTCTCATCATCAGATGCGTACTGAGGTGTGCTGCTGACCATAGGCACTGGCCCACCCGCCTCTTCAGATTCCGAGAGACAAAACGGTTGCGCATCACTGCATACTACCTCTTCTTCAAATTCTAGAATTCTGCTTGCCTGGCCCCCTCTTTCCAAGCAAAGAGATTCAGAGAACAGAAGTAGAGATGGCTCCTGTACAGGGCTCTCTGACTGCCTGGGCAATTTGGCAGGTGGTGAAGAGACAGATGGGTGCTCTTCAGTGCTCAGGACCTGAGAGGATCTGGAACTAATTGAAGTCGATGCGTTCGCTGCCATCCATCCGACAACGGCTTCAATTTGGTCCTCCCGCAGCAGTGGGGTACGGCTAGCTCCTACAAAGCTGCGCATAAAGGACTGTTCCCTGGTAAAACTGGGGGATGCTGAGTCACTGGTGCCCGCAGCAGGCACAGAATCCCCACGTCCTCTCCCTACAGGCACAGAATCCTCACGTCCTCTCCCTGCAGAAACTGCACGCCCACGACCACATGCCTTACTCCCTGCCTTCTTCATCTTGGTAGACTGATAAAGATAGGCAGAAAAGTACTAAGGGCTTAGTGTGCTTATTCCTGAACAGCTGCTAACAGGTATAAGAAACACTAATTTTATAAAGTGTAGACTTTAACATGAGCTAATGTGGCCTACACAACTGTAAAGTGGAGTGTTTGGTGAGCTTTATTTAGGTCTTTTTTGTCACAAAAAGACACCGGATGTGCCCAAAGATGTAATACCGATCGTATCACAAACTTTTTGTAGCTATTACAAAGCAGGAAGGTAACCTACAATGCAATAGATGAGGCTACAAAAAATAGGCTAATACTAATCTGGCTGGGTCTGCAGGGCACAATGCTGCAGAAAGGCTCCTCTATCTACTCCTATATAGTGTGTTTGGAACCAGTTTAGCTGAATACGGATGGAACCACCACACTAATAGGAGAAATCAGGAAAAATTATCAATTAGCAAAAAAGGACAATGTATGAGGCAGTGACACACACTGAGTGCACTACAACCAGACGTGGCTGAAGCACACACTACAGCGTGAGCTGCACTCACACACCAGACCTTGCAGACAGCCGTGAACAGCACAGAGAACTGTGCACTAGCGCTGCAAGGCACAGCGATTTATAAAGCAGAATAGAGCTAATAGGTAGCTAAAACTGTCCCTGAGAACAACAGCGTCCTATCCCTAACTGAATTCACAGCAGAGTGAGCTCAAAATGGCGGCGGCGGCTTTTATAGTGCATCATGACATCATTTCAGCAGCCAATCACAGCCATGCCATTAGTTAACATGCCTACATGCCTAACAGGATGTGCCCACACTTCTTAGGATCCTCATTGGCTGAATAAAATGAAACTGGCTCATTGCATTATGGGAACTTCCGATTCAGGTATACGATATTCTAAAAGTATGGGAATTAAGTATCGGAATTCCGATACCGTGAATATCGGCCGATACCCGATATTTCAGCATCGGATGCTCAACACTACTGATGACACATTAATGACGTTGCACCAGCCAGACTATTCAAAAGCCACGTTAGGGACCCCTCCAAAGTAAGAGATTTGCGAGCCTCCTATCCAGAGGCCAGAGACTACTGACTTGGCTGATGGATCGGGATACCACAAATGAGTACACCCCTCTGTAAAAACAAATCTTTTTTTTCTGTTTTATTGTTTTCATATTCTTAGGATCATAACGTGTTTTATTGGTACTATTTTGGGATATGTAAGTCTTTTTGGTCATCCTTATTTTTGTGATAAAATGACAAATGTGTGTGGTTTTTTTTGTTGGAATTTGTTTTTTATTTGATAAAAAAAAATTATTGGGAAAACAAAACCTGTTTTTCAACATTTTTGTAAATGATTAGTTTCACAACGGGAACACGCAATGCGTTAGTTGCATAAATAATCCATTAGTGCAGTTCAATGTCCAGCCTGTGTGTGTTATATTGGCAGGCCGCCTATTAGATGGGGTCTCCAGTCGGATCTAATATCTCCAGTGACCATGGCATGTAAGGAGTTAACGGAGCAGCGGCAGAGTGCTGACAGTGCACCCTTTCACTGCTGGGTCCCTGCTTGATGTGGGTAGTGAGCACTGTTGGATGGAGCCCTGGGATCATGATTCCAGGATGAAGATGCAAGTCCTAATGTCAATGGGCATGTTCCATTAGGAAGTGCTTTGACAGGAAGTGGTTTATCTACTACATTTTTTTTATCTTAACATCCAATATTATGAAAGCTTAGGTTTGATCTCTCATATCAAAGGGTTTTTTAATCTCCAGCATTCATGGTATATGCACAGGATATGCCATAATAGCTGGATAGGTGATGGTGTTACCTCCCGGGCCTCTGCCTGTCAGGAGTACAGGAGTTCCACTTTGCATTGGCTAACATTCTGAAGCCCGCCATCCTGTTCTTGGTTAGATATGGGTACCCATACTCATCTGCTTTTTCTTTTCTTTTCCAAGGACTTGAGAAGTTTCCTTTACAAAAAACTTCCAAGGTACTTTCTTTCCATAGTTTTTCGTATGATTAATGATTGCTATTATGTAATTATATTTAATAATTTAAGACCTCAACTCCCAAGGTCTGAATAACAAAACTCCTGCCCTCCTCTCTCTGACGATACAGCCTGGTCTCTGGGGCCTTTATTTCTGATACCAATGCCCATGCGTTGGCTCGTTAACAATGGTCATTCTGATGTGAGGTGTGTAGTAAATTATGTCTATTACTAACATAACCTTTTGATTGTTGTTTTATTAGTGTTGAAGGACTTCATGCCATTGTAGTGTCAGACAGAGATGGGGTACCTGTAATTAAAGGTAAGGAACTAGAATGGACATGCATGTCTCGGCATGCAGTTCTGCTGTAATGTGGTTCTCTGCCCTTATACCCACTCTTACAGCTAGGTTACACACCTCAACTCTTATCTCAAACTTCCAAATTAATGATGCGGATATGATGAACCACTGGTGAGCCCACAAGGAACTATCTGACCAGCAGATTTGTTCCTGCCAATATTGGAACTCAATCTAATAATTTCAGCCATAATGATAATTGAGATTAAAGAAGTTGTCCACTACTTGTACATTGATGCCCTATCCATAGGATAGGACATCAATGTCTGGTCGGTTGGGGTCCCACACCCGGCACTCCCGCCGATCCGCTGTTATCGGTGCCGCCGGCTGTAAGTGCTTACTTGCGGAGCTTGGCCATCAAGTTGCAGTGGCCACCACAGGGTACTTCACATTCGCCTCCTATTCAGTTCAATTTAATAAGAGGCGGATGTGTAGTACTCCACGGCGGCCACTACAACTAGGCGGCCAAGATCTGCAAGTAAGCACTTCCGTCCGGCAGCACCGATTACAGCTGATCATCAGGGGTGCTGGTTGTGGGACCCCAGTTGATCAGACATTGATGCTCTATCCTACGCATGGGGCATCAATGTAAAAGTAGTGGATGGGTTTGTTTCCATGTTGAGATTTTTTTTTTTTTTTTAAGCGGTTTTTGTAGCTAAAGCCAGAAATGAATAATAAATGGTAGATGTCTCTTTTTTTAATCCACTCTTGGTTTTGGCTTCAAAAACTGCATCAAAATCTGAAGTTGGAAACCACTTTCATTATTTTTAAAAGGAAAAAGAGGGTGATATGAATCTTAATACAATTAGTTTACTTTATTTTTTAGTCCGCTTAGAGGACTTGAAAACCTGTGATCCTTTGCTTTTTCTATATACTGCAAAACTATGATTGCTCTATTTAACTGCCACTGCCAGTGATTGACAGCAGCGCCTAGGCAGTTAAACATCAGCGACTGGAACAAGCGCTGCTGCTGAAGACTGATGGTGGCTGTATAGCAGCCGGTATATGGCGCAAGCTGAGCCCCCTCCACACATGCAGACCCCAGTACGAACATACAGGTACATGCATTTGCTCCAGAGTTGTAAAGAGCCATGCCACATGACTTGGGCTATAAAGCCAAACCAGGACCCTCTATTTGTGTACAGCCATTTTGGGCTGCTTGTACCTCATCAACCAAAAGTAGGAGACTGGATTATAGAAATGTTCACATTCAAACACTTATTGCTGTTTTCTTTATCAGTTGCAAATGAGAATTCCCCTGAACATGCTCTGAGGCCATGTTTCCTATCCACATTTGCACTGGCCACTGACCAGGGAAGCAAGCTGGGACTCTCCGAAAACAAAAGCATCATATGTTACTACAACACGTATCAGGTAGGTAAGGCTGTAGACCCAGGACGGCTTTGTGAGCATCAGGTGTGATTATCACGATCGGTGGTGGTGATGGACATGCTCATCCCAACCAGATTCAAGTGGTATCATCTTCTGGTTTAGAGTTTTTTGGGGGCAGGTATTTTCGGGCAGGTCTGTCTGACCTGCTATACAGTTGGCTTTAGATATGTAGATTGTAAATATTTTCCATAGTTCTCAAAGAGATTGTCCCAAATCAGAAAATCGTGATCCCTGGGTGCAGTTTGTTATAAAACGATTGTAAAATTGTCTGGTGTAAGCCACCCTCTTCCGGTCCGGTGCTGAGCCTCTCCGGCTGCTCCATGTGTCCAGTATTACCTGCGGGGCCGATGTCACATCAGCAGCTTGGCAGCCAGTCAGTGAGCTCAGGTGTTTTGAGTGGGGTGTTTTGTCTACACCGCCAAGCCACTGAGCTCTCTGATTTGCTGGTGTGCTGTCGACATGACGTCAGCGCTGCAGCCCATATCCGTTACCGAGAGCTATGGTGGAGACTCAGCCCTGCACCTGGGGAGGGGGAGTAAAGCGTGGGGTCCAAGAACAAGCTAAACCCTGATGAAACACTTTGTTTTAATTCCATTTGTTATGAGGATTGTGTGTAAAGTGCCGGTGTTAATAGACATATTAATAGGCCCATCCTCCTTTTAGAATTGCTGTTTCAGTCCTCATTGCACTGACATTAACCGATCTCACTGTGTTTTCTTTGTGGTCCACAAGTCACTTTCTCCATGCATACCTCACATTACGGTTCATAGGGATCCATTGGAAGTGTTTTCCATGTTCATTGTACAGTAAAGCATCATTTACACAATAGAAAACGCCTTTAAGCAGCATGGAAATATGGAGGTTATAAGTATCACTTCATTTCTATTGTCTGTAAGTCATTGATTTGTGTTTCAGGTTGTCCAGTTTAACAGATTGCCGTTGGTTGTGAGCTTCATAGCTAGCAGCAATGCCAATACAGGTAGGCGTTCTTCTGTATTATTTACATTGTATTTACATGTCTAGCCCGATAAAAGGTGCAGTGTACAGTACAGACCAAAAGTTTGGACACACCTTCTCATTTAATGATTTTTCTGTATTTTCATGACTTTGAAAATTGTACATTCACACTGAAGGCATCAAAACTATGAATTAACACATGTGGAATTATATACTTAACAAAAAAGTGTGAAACAACTGAAAATATGTCTTATATTCTAGGTTCTTCAAAGTAGCCACCTTTTGCTTTGATGACTGCTGTAACATACCTGGCGGCGTCCTTGCATAGTGGTCCATCTCCCACTGTGCAAGAGCGCGCACTTGATCTCCAGTCCAGTCTGCTAGCCTGGCTTCCCTCCATGCTGTCTGCTTGCCTCTGTGTCTGCTGCTTAAGGGCGGCGCCCGATCACTTCCTGCTTTTTGTACCTGCTGCAGGCACACCCCTTGTGCGTGCCCAGCCTATTTCTGTCTGTCATCTGGTATTTAACCCAGCTGCTCCAATGAATCCCTGCCTGAGCATTGTGTTTCATTCAGTGTGGTCTTTCACTCTGAATGTGCCAGGTCCCCTTCTGTGTTCTCTTGTCTGCCTATCCTGGAGGCTGTATTTCCAGGCCTGTCTGAACACGCTCCTTGCCTGTTCGTCTCGCCTTCTAGGGGCCGCATACCTAGACCTGCTCCTGTATCTTGTCTGTCCTGTCTGAACACGCTCCTAGCCTGTTCCTCCAACCTTCTAGGGGCTGCATTCCTAGACCCGCTCCTGTATCTAGTCTGTCCTGTCTGAACACGCTCCTGGCCTGTTCCCACCTTCTAGGGGCTGCATTCCTAGACCCGCTCCTGTATCTTGCTACTGTGTCTGTTCTTGTCTGTATAATCTTCTAGCCTGTTTTCCCGTGTTTCTCTATGTCCGTACCTTTCCTTTTTCTGCAGAGTCTGAACTCGTACCTTACTCCTGCTCGTTGTCACTGTACTCCCGTTTGTGAGTTTGTGGTCCACTCGCTACTTCACTGCAAGTACCCTGTGGGTATCTGGTTCTGCCTTTCCCTTCTTGTCTGTTCTGAGTGAACAGAGCCCTGTCCCCCCTGCTCTGCCTTGCTCACCGCTCCGGCGGTTCTAGCCTGCACTGCCTTGCTCACCGCTCCGGCGGTTCTAGCCTGCTCTGCCTTTGCTCACCGCTCCGGCGGTTCTAGCCTGCTCTGCCTTTGCTCACCGCTCCGGCAGTTCTAGCCTGCTCTGCCTTTGCTCACCACTCCGGCGGCTCTAGCCTGCTCTGCCTTTGCTCACCGCTCCGGCGGTTCTAGCCTGCTCTGCCTTTGCTCACCGCTCCGGCGGTTCTAGCCTGCTCTGCCTTTGCTCACCGCTCCGGTGGTTCTAGCCTGCTCTGCCTTTGCTCACCGCTCCGGCGGTTCTAGCCTGCTCTGCCTTTGCTCACCGCTCCGGCGGTTCTAGCCTGCTCTGCCTTTGCTCTCCGCTCCGGCGGTTCTAGCCTGCTCTGCCTTTTCTCACCGCTCCGGCGGTTCTAGCCTGCTCTCCCTTTGCTCACTGCTCCAGATGTCCTTGTCCTGCTCTACTCTTGCTCACCGCTCCAGGCGGCCTTGTCCTGCTCTACTCTTGCTCACCACTCCAGGCGGCCTTGTCCTGCTCTACTCTTGCTCACCGCTCCAGGCGGCCTCGTCCTGCTCTACTCTTGCTCACCGCTCCAGGCGGCCTCGTCCTGCTCTACTCTTGCTCACCGCTCCAGGCGGCCTCGTCCTGCTCTACTCTTGCTCACCGCTCCAGGCGGCCTCGTCCTGCTCTACTCTTGCTCACCGCTCCAGGCGGCCTCGTCCTGCTCTACTCTCACTCACCGCTCTAGGCGGTCTCGTCCTGCCCTGCTCTCGCTCACCGCTCTAGGCGGTCTCGTCTTGCCCTGCTCTCGCTCACCGCTCTAGGCGGTCTCGTCCTGCCCTGCTCTCGCTCACCTCTCTGGGCGGCCTCACTCTGCTGTGTTTGTCCGCCACATCTGTGGTTCTGTTCCTGAGTCCCAGTGTGTACTGGGTCCTATCCCGCCTGTGTTCCTACCTGCTAGCGCCTCCCTGTCTGCACTCTAGCCGTGCTTGCCTGTACCCCCCTGCCTGCATACCCGCCTGCCTGCATACCAGTCGTGCCTGCCTATACCCACCAGTCTGTGTGCCAGTCTAACCAGTCTGTTCCTGTATTCCCCTGTGTGGGTCAACAGCCGTGTCCGGGGTCTGTCCTGGAGTAGCACCTGGTCCCTCTGCTCGGTTCCTCCTTGGTGCACTGGCGTCGTATGCCGTCGTGCGACCCTGGTCGGATCGGGTGAATACCTAGTTACGCCCCTCCAGGCATTCACTCTCCGGCACGGTCCAGTGGAATCCACGCCTCTCATCCCGGGCGTGTGCATTACAACTGCTTTGCACACTCTTGGCATTCTCTTGATGAGCTTCAAGAGGTAGTCACCGGAAATGGTTTTCACTTCACAGGTGTGCCCTGTCAGGTTTAATAAGTTGGATTTCTTGCCTTATAAATGGGGTTGGGACCTTCAGTTGTGTTGTGCAGAAGTCTGGTGGATACACTGCTGATAGTCCTACTGAATAGACTCTCAGAATTTGTATTATGGCAAGAAAAAAGCAGCTTAGTAAAGAAAAACGAGTGGCCATCATTACTTTAAGAAATGAAGGTCAGTCAGTCTGAAAAATTGGGCAAACTTTGAAAGTGTCCCCAAGTGCAGTTGCAAAAACCATCAAGCGCTACAAAGAAACTGTCTCACATGAGGACCGCCCCAGGAAAGGAAGACCAAGAGTCACCTCTGCTTCTGAGGATAGAGTTCTAGCAGCAGACACATCTCTACAACAACTGTTAAGAGGAGACTTTGTGCAGCAGGCCTTCATGGTAAAATAGCTGCTAGGAAACCATTGCTAAGGACAGGCAACAAGCAGAAAAGACTTGTTTGGGCTAAACACCACAAGGAATGGACATTAGACCAGTTGAAATCTGTGCTTTGGTCTGATGAGTCCAAATTTGAGATCTTTGGTTCCAACCGCCGTGTCTTTGTGTGATGCAGAAAAGGTGAACGGATGGACTCTACATGCCTGGTTCCCACCGTGAAGCATGGAGGAGGAGGTGTGATGGTGTGGGGGTGCTTTGCTGGTGACACTGTTGGGGATTTATTCAAAATTGAAGGCATACTGAACCAGCATGGCTACCGCAGCATCTTGCAGCGGCATGCTATTCCATCCGGTTTGTGTTTAGTTGGACCATCGTTTATTTTTCAACAGGACAATGACCCCAAACACACCTCCAAGGCTGTGTAAGGGCTATTTGACCAAGAGGGAGAGTGATGGGGTGCAACACCAGATGACCTGGCCTCCACAGTCACCGGACCTGAACCCAATCGAGATGGTTTGGGGTGAGCTGGACCGCAGAGTGAAGGCAAAAGGACCAACAAGTGCTAAGCATCTCTGGGAACTCCTTCAAGATTGTTGGAAGACCATTTCCGGTGACTCCCTCTTGAAGCTCATCAAGAGAATGCCAAGAGTGTGCAAAGCAGTCATCAAAGCAAAAGGTGGCTACTTTGAAGAACCTAGAATATAAGACATATTTTCAGTTGTTTCACACTTTTTTGTTAAGTATATAATTCCACATGTGTTAATTCATAGTTTTGATGCCTTCAGTGTGAAAGTACAATTTTCAAAGTCATGAAAATACAGAAAAATCTTTATATGAGAAGGTGTGTCCAAACTTTTGGTCTGTACTGTATGTCTGTTGTGAAAGAAGAATTTCTCAACTGGAAGCCGAGGAGAAAATCCAATCTACCCTGTCCCAATTTACATGAAATGGTTCTTGGTTCTTGTCAGAGTTGATGAGATACAACTACTGATCCCTTAATGATACTGTAGATGTTCTGTATCCAGTAATGGTGTGATGTGGTCCTTACACAAAGATAATTTAAAATGTGCAGTCAGTGCAATAACAACAACAAAAAATACTAGTAAAGTGTCCTTAAAATATTTTTAGATGTGTTTAGAAAAATATATAACTTATACTTAACGTCAAAAAAGTGCTCTGGTCTCCAATTCTCAACACTAGTCCTGGCAGATCCACTTGCAACTTGTGCCCGCTTTCCTGGACTATAATACGGGTGTCCTATTCTTCAGAGGATAGCACGCCCATCATTCAGCTGAATGGAAGCAATGGATCTAAATTGACTCTCACATCAAACATTTGCTTAAAATCTGTCTGGTGAAAACAAGTAACCGCCTATGCACAAGGTAGCTGATAACTGATTGATCGGTGGAGGTATGACCACTGCAACCTGCACCGATTGGTAAAAGGGGGCACTTTCATGCCCATTAGAAAGATGGTTGACCGCTGCTCTACTCATTCCCTGTGGGCTGTGGAATGCTGCATTCGGCTTTTTCTGGCCGCCCCATAGAGAACGAATGGTCCTGCAATCAGGCATGTGCACTGCTGATGAACTTTAATGAGGATAAAAGTACCCTGTTGGGGATAAAAATTTCTTGATTTGCCCCCACTAATCAATAAGTGATAACTCGTCTTTGGAGAATCCCTTTAGCCAAAATGTATTGGCTTCATGTGTGCTCTGAATGGAAGCCACTACAATAGTAATTACACTGCACAACAAATGCCATCAATAACCAGTCTCAGACGCATCCAGCACTATGTCTACCATATTGTCCACCTGAACTAAGATTACACAGTGGGCTAGTCATCACTGACCAGTTATCAGCCACTAACAAATGTCACAACTGGCTCAACATAGTCAAGTTTTAGTTCTATCTGCATAATATTAGTTTCGTTTTGTAATGAGGATTAAAGTTCCTTCTGCTTCCAAACAGTGCGACACGACCTCCACGATCAGTAAGTTACAGAACTTGTCTTCACTCAATATCCCCTTTAAGCAGTTGGACAAAGAGCAGTTCCCAGAACAGGTTCCTCTCATTTCTACCGTTTGATGCAGTTTTATGCCGGATGATGGAAAGTTTCAGGTTCCCACTTTCTGCCCTGAAATCGGAGTACACATATTGTCTACAGCAGCTTGTAGTCTGCCAACAGCTGGAATATACATAGAAATATGGACTTCTGCAGTCAATTTTCACTATTTATTCATATATATTTTTTTTTTAGGTCTAATCCTTAGTTTGGAAAAAGAACTTGGCCCCTTGTTTGAAGAGCTTCGACAAGTGGTGGAGAATTCTTCATCTGCGTGGTCCTCAAAAGAAGTCATGAACTTTTGGTGTGGGGAAAAAAAAAAAGGTTGCCATTTCCAAAGCAATGAAACACTTTGTACTTGTAGTTCTGCCAGTGCACTGAGTAATATTCCTCTCTGCTAGAGAAATGAAGGAGAACTGCTGGATTTCTAGGGGGCATCAGCCCTAACATTTCACATTCCTCCTAAGTGAAGGAGCTTATCCACTGCAGAGATGGATCCAGTTGTGGTTACACTGGGCAATTAACCAACAAATTCCCTGCAGATAACCATTGTATTAACACAGTAAGAGGCGTAGATTTGTATCGGTCGTATTCTCTGTTGCTTTTCTATCTGGAACCACATTAAATTGTAACTTGCTGATATTAAACCTAGGACATTGTGTGCACAGAGCCAATGATGACGTGTGAGTGTCTCAGTGACATCTGCAGATCTTTGTAGCTGGTTTCATAGCGGCTTACAATGACATTGGTCTGCACTGACGGGTAAAATCCAGAAGCAGAATACTGCTAGAATGGTTTGCTCTCTAGCTCCCCCTGGTGTTAGTCCTCCTCATGGTCACTATGGAGGACGACTGATCAGAGTGAAGCTGCCATCCACCTTCCAAACTACAAATTCTTACCAACACATTAGGACTATAATAGCTAGCTATCTTCAGTGAACTTTCAACCTAGAACGGAGCAGAGCAGTGGCAATGGGGAAAGTCAGATACCTGTAATAATAAACCTCTCGCCACTAGATGTCAGCATAGGACCATTGTGAAAAGTTATTTTCTGCAACTATTAAGCTTGCCTATAGAATATAATGCACTTACCACTGTCTCTTGAGGAACCGAGGCTTGTAGCCTTAAGATTTTTACCTACAAGATTAACGGAAAAAATATTCCAGATGTAATTGTGTGTGGAACTCATTCTGCTTATGATGCAGTTTTTCAGCTTCCATTACTAGGTCTGACACTGGTCTGAGGACGCTCCTGATTGTGGAAAGGAGTAAGCTCCTTCCAATATAAAGTGATGTGCGGCCGCTGCTTTTGGGGGAAAGCTGCTCTTTTGTCAGCGGCATCAAGATTTTCTAACTGTTCATGGGAGGAGAATCACAGATTTGTTAGTGCCACGTTAAACTGGGGTCTTTTGCGGTCAATGTTTAATTAAAGTGACCCTACTGTGTAACTTTCTTCTGACATATCGCCATATCATTTGTGGGACTTAGTGAGTTTGAGACTCGTATGGAAGGTTATAATAAGCGATGCTGAAGCATTGGAATAGAAATGACGGCATTTGACACATTAACTGTTTTTACATCTTGCAATACAATTTAACTTTAAAAAAATAATAAAACTAATGCCTTGATTGCAGTTTTTGTGCTACTTGAAGTTGTGAAAAAATTTGGCAACTTTTGTCATTCTTAGACCATTACTGGCCGGCTTCACCAGCTTTTCCAAAAGTGGGTGGAACTTGGACTGGTCGTGAGCGTGCAAACCCGACAAATTCACCATGAAAGGAGCCACAAAGTAGTGTCAATTACTACAGCCATCTACACCAGCTCAGGGCTACTGGATATGTCTTGGGGTGGCGTACGGCTCCTAATTCATTAAGAATAGCAACTTACTCCAGGGCGCTCATTATTAACATTGATGTACAAAAGGCCAGTCTTAATGAATCAGGGCCTTTATCTTTAATAGGTTGAGAATGACCATTGAATTTATAATTCATCTTAATGCACACCATATAGTATTACATTAAACCAGAGTTGTATATGATTATTTCATTTTCTGTACAACTTTGGTTAATATTTTGTATACGAATAAATTTGGCAAATCCTAACAGTATACTTCCTAAAGAATGTCCAAAACCTGAGACAGAAACAAAATGCACATATACCCTGCTGTGAGTAAAAGCAATAGTGCATAGAAATAACATGGAGTACTTGGTAAAAAAGCGTAAAAGCCATCCCACCAGCGTTAAGGTGTACCCAAAGCGGGATGGTCCTAACCTCTAGTATTAAAACCTTACCATGTGTCAGTGACGTCAATGTGAATAAGGGACTAAATGGCCTTCTTCCTGAATAGTTGGTAAACATTAAAAACATTAAAATACCTGGGACTGTAAAGGACTATGTGGCTTCTATGGCGGCTTGTTTCCTTGCTGATTGATAAATTCTTCATTTCATTCTTCAATGATCTTGTTCTGAGGGGAGTTTGTAGCTGTTTTTTGTTACTGAGCTTCTCTGGCAGACCATAGCACTCCTTGTATTATATGGACACTTGGACAGTCATTCATCTGAATTGCTGATTTCTAATACAAAAACAATATATTGTTTACTGCTTTTTCAGCAAGATAAGCTTTGATTAGACATCTCTTTTTAGATTTGCAGGGCTGCCACCGGCAAGTTCAAGGCCCCATACTGGCAAATTTTTCAGGCCTCCTTGAGACTGTGCCCATGCTCCACCCCCAGCCAAGCCTCAACACCGCCCACTGCCCAGGCTCCACCCCCAGCCTAGCCTCAACACTGCCCACTGCCCAGGCTCCACCCCCAGCCTAGCCTCAACTCCTTCCACTGCCCAGGCTCCACCCCCAGCCTAGCCTCAACACTGCCCACTGCCCAGGCTCCACCCCCAGCCTAGCCTCAACACCGCCCGCTGCCCAGGCTCCACCCCCAGCCTAGCCTCAACACCTCCCACTGCCCAGGCTCCACCCCCAGCCTAGCCTCAACACCTCCCACTGCCCAGGCTCCACCCCCAGCCTAGCCTCAACACCTCCCACTGCCCAGGCTCCACCCCCAGCCTAGCCTCAACACCTCCCACTCTTGGAAAAACTCCACTTCTGCGCCACATCTTCACCAATCGCACATTAACAGTTCCCATTGAACACCATATCACACACATAGCCATCAGCTTTTGTTTTGACCAAAAGATTGTTTTAAGCCTGCCACCACAACAAGGGTAGACTCCTTTGGCAGTAACCTACTCTTCCTTAACTTATTAAAAATTTGTTAAAATATCCAATACTCTTTTTAGGCATTTTTATTTGTTTTTCTTTAAGGGAATTCGTCACATACCGTATATACTTGAGTATAAGCCAAGTTTTTCAGCACATTTTTTGTGCCGCTGCTCCTGCTAATGGTGCTTGCTACTAAAGAGAATGCATATTCGCTCCTTTCCATGCACATAATCCCGACGTGGAGAGGAGTGAATATGCCGGCAGCTCACATCAGTGTCTGAGAGCACATGGCAGTGACGCCGTGCGCTGCTCAGATGCTGACATGAGCTGCAGCATAACAGGATGCAGCGCTGGAGCATAGGTGAGGAAGGAAGGTGAGTATATGTGTTTATTTTTTTGTGTGTGCAGTCATGTGGCCGTACATACCAGGATTGGGGGATGAACAGGCCATGCATACCAGGATTGGGGGATGAGGAGGCCATGCATACCAGGATTTGGGGTTAGGAGGCCATGCATACCAGGATTGGGGGATGAGTTGTACCATACATACCAGAATTGGGGGATGAGGGGGGGACATGCATACCACGATTGGGGATGAGGGGGCCATGCATACCAGGATTGGGGATGAGGGGGCCATGCATACCAGGATTGGGGATGAGGGAGCAATGCGTACCAGGATGCGGAAATTTACCAGTAGCTGCTGCATTTCCCACCCTAGGCTTATACTCGAGTCAATACGTTTTCCCAGTTTTTTGTGGTAAAATTAGGTACCTCGGCTTATACTCTAGTATATATGGTACATTTTGTAAAATGACCAATAGTACCATATATAAGGGAAAAATACCGGCACACCATGGCCAGACCACATATTACCACCACATAGTGACCGAACAATACCACATACAAGGGACAAATACCGCCACACCATGACCAGACTACATATTGGCACTAGTGACATTATACACAGGAGCTCTGTATATAGTGTCAATGTACAGGTAATACAGGGATCACTGATGACATTATACTCAGGAGCTCTGTATATAGTGTCAGTGTACAGGTAATACAGTAACTCACCGCTGAAAACATACACAGGAGCTCTGTACATACAGTGAGGAAAATAAATATTTGATACACTACCGATTTTGCAAGTTTTCCCACCTACAAAGAATGGAGAGGTCTGTAATTTTTATCGCAGGTACACTTCAACTCTGAGAGACAGAATCTAAAGATAAGAACCAGAAACTCATATTGTATGATTTTTAAATAAATTGCACGAAATAAGTTTTTTACCACCTACCAACCAGCAAGAATTCTGGCTCTCACAGGCCTGTTAGTTTTTCTTTAAGAAGCTTTCCTACTCTGCACTCATTACCTGTTTTAATTGCACCTGTTTGCACTCATTACCTGTATAAAAGACACCTGTCCACACAATCACACTCCAACCTCTCCACCATGGCCAAGATCAAAGAACTGTCTAAGGACACCAGGGACAAAATTGTAGGCCTGCACAATGCTGGGATGGGCTAAAGGACAATAGGCAAGCAACTTGTTAAGAAGGCAACAACTGCTGGCACAATTAATAATATTTTTTTTATTTATATAGCGTCAACATATTCCACAGTACTTTACAATTCAGACACATTATCAGCACTGTCCCCATCGGGGCTCACAATCTAAATTCCCTATCAGTATGTCTTTGGTGTGTGGGAGGAAACCCACACAAACACAGGGAGAACATACCAACCCCTTGCAGATGTTGTCCTTGGTGGGATTTGAACCCAGGACCCCAGTGCTGCAAGGCTGCAATCCTAACCACTGACCCACTGTGCTGCATTTTATTTGAAAATGGAAGAAACATAAGATGACTGTCTATCTTCCTCGGTCTGGGGCTACATGCAAGATCTTGCCTTGTGGGTTACAGATGATTCAGAGAAAAGTCAGGCATCAGCCCAGAACTACATGGGAGGACCTGATCAATGATGTGAAGAGAGCTGGAACCACAGTCTCAAACATTACCATTAGTAACACACTATGCCGTCATGGATTAAAATCCTGCAGGCCACGCAAGGTCCCCCTGCTCACGCCAGCAGGTCAATGCCCATTTGAAGTTTGCCGATGATCCAGAGGAAGTATGGGAGAAGGTCATGTGGTCAAAGGAGACCAAAATAGAACTTTTTGGTATCAACTTCACTTGCCTTGTTTGGAGGAAGAACACCGCCCTAACCGTGAAGCATGGTGGGGGAAACATCATACTTTGGGGGTGCTTTTCTGCAAAGGGGACAGGACGACTGCACCGTATTGAAGAGAGGATGGATGGGGTCATGTATCACAAAACTTTGGCCAACAACCTCCTTCCCTCAGTAATAGCACTGAAGATAGGTCGTGGCTGGGTCTTCCATCATGACAATGACCCGAAACACACAGCCAGGGCAACTAAGGAGTGGCTCCATAAGAAGCATTTCAAGGTTCGGGAGTTTCCTAGCCAGTCTCCAAACCTGAACCCAATAGAAAATCTTTGGAGGGAGCTGAAACTCAACATTGTCAAGTGACAACCCCGAAACCTGAAAGATCTGGAGAAGATCTGTATGGAGAAGTGGGCCAAAATCCCTGCTGCAGTTTGTACAAATGTGGTGAAGAACTACAGGAAACGTCTGACCTCTGCAATTGCAAACAAAGGTTTCTGTTTTTCTATTGTATCAAATACTTATTCCATGCAATAAAATGCTAATTAATTATGTAATAATCAATAAAAATTACAGACCTCTCCATTCTTTGTAGGTGGAAAAACTTGCAAAATTGGCAGTGTATCAAATACGTATTTTCCCCACTGTAGTGTCAGTGTACAGGTAATACAGGGATCACCAGTGACATTATTCACAGGAGCTCTGTATATAGTGTCAGTATACAGGTAATACAGTGATCACCAGTAACATTATACACAGGAGCTCTGTATATAGTGTCATTATACAGGTAATACAGTGATCACCAGTGCCATTATACACAGGAGCTCTGTATATAGTGTCAGTGTACAGGTAATACAGTGCTCACCAGTGACATTATACACAGGAGCTCTGTATATAGTGTCAGTGTACAGGTAATACAGTGATCACCAGTGACATTATACACAGGAGCTCTGTATATAGTGTATAGTGTACAGGCAATACAGGGATCACCAGTGACATTATACACAGGAGCTCTGTATATAGTGTCAGTATACAGGTAATACTGGGATCACCAGTGACATTATACACAGGAGCTCTGTATATAGTGTCAGTGTCCAGGTAATACAGGGATCACCAGTTACATTATACACAGGAGCTCTGTATATAGTGTCAGTGTACAGGTAATACAGGGATCACCAGTGCCATTATACACAGGAGCTCTGTATATAGTGTCATTGTATAGGTAATACAGTGA
Source organism: Phyllobates terribilis (assembly GCF_046119375.1). Taxonomy (NCBI): domain Eukaryota; kingdom Metazoa; phylum Chordata; class Amphibia; order Anura; family Dendrobatidae; genus Phyllobates; species Phyllobates terribilis. The sequence goes on along the minus strand of NW_027362798.1, from coordinate 852,750 downwards.
TCACCAGTGACATTATACACAGGAGCTCTGTATATAGTGTCAGTGTACAGGTAATACAGTGATCACCAGTGCCATTATACACAGGAGCTCTGTATATAGTGTCAGTATACAGGTAATACAGTGATCACCGGTGACATTATACACAGGAGCTCTGTATATAGTGTCAGTATACAGGTAATACAGTGATCACCGGTGACATTATACACAGGAGCTTTGTACATAGTGTGTAGTGTCAGTGTACAGGTAACACACTAGTCCTTCATCGCTTTTTTCCTTCCAGCGCAGACTACCATCACTTCTTCCAGCCACGACTCATCTCTGCATATAATAACAGAGTTATCTAGAGCACCGCTTCCAGAGCACATTCCCCAGTTTTTCACCAACTTCTACACTACGCAGCTGAATACACACGTGAACCCACCATTAATATATAATTAGGTATTATGCAACCCACCATTCGAAATATAAATTTCAATCTATCACTGTACCCTCACTAACTATTAATAGCCACTTTCCCCCACCCAATAAATATATAAATTAATTAGCACATGTACTCTATTCCCAAATTCAATACCAGTCTCACTCCTGCATCCTCAACACCCCCCACTCTGTACCCGCCGCTCCCCCAATTCATTATATTTACATGCCCCCTTTCGCCCCAATTCATTATGTCATGTCCTCTCTCTCCCACCCCCACCCTCTATTCATTATCAGCTGCTGTCCCCCACCCTCCATGCATCATATGGTCTCCCCCACCCTCAATACAGCATCTTTTGCTCTCCCCCACATTCAATACATCATTTACTCTTCCCCATGTTCAATGTATCGATATCTGCTGCTCCCGACCCCAATTCATCATTTGTTGTCCCCTACCCTCCACTCTCAATTCATCATCATTTGCTCTCCCCCACCTTCAACACATAATTCTTTACTCTCCCACCCTTAATTCATCATCATTTGCTCTCCCCCACCTTCAACACATAATTCTTTACTCTCCCACCCTTAATTCATTATCATTTGCTGTCCCTTACCCTCAACTCATCATTATTTGCTCTCCAGTCCTCATCATTTGCTGTTACCCCCAGTCTCATTTCATCACATTTTTTTAATCACTGATAACAAATGAATAAAATCATTCTGAATATAAGAGTGGGAGATATAACCTTGCCAACATGTCTATCAGTTCTGGCATTCTCATGGAGTCGTTTGATAATCATTATCTCCAATACATTACATCTACCTGGCACACACTGAGCAGGGGGTGCAGCGGGACCCCATTCATATGAACTGGGCTGCCTTAGAAGCGGATGCATTACATCAGCATTAGGGAACCTTCACTTTTAGGATTGAGGATGATCCTAAAGGTCTTGGTCACATAGGTTTGACCCACAATTTATAGTATAAAACAGGACTTATATTTGGTACTTGTTTGGGGATTTTATCAAGACCGGCTATAAGCTTGCTGGAGTAAAGTAAGCCCAATCTATTAAAAGGCTCATGCCTCTTGGCACATTTGGCACATTTTGGGGGCTGTTTGTGCACCAGAAATAAAATATTTTCCAGCTGTGGGCTGTTTTACATTTTAGCTACAAAGTATGCCAGTTTTCTAGTCTTTAAAGTATATTTGTAATGTGGCAGGTGGCCATGCCCCTTTACCTTAGAAAAATGTTGGAGGCGCTGTAAAAGGGGCAAAACGCAAGCCGGAATTACAAGGTTATTCTCACAATCACATTATTTTTCACAAATCGTAGTGCATACTTATTGTTAATATACAGACGAAGCTCAATATAATGTTTCTTTCCTATTCGTACACTACTAGAACTACAATTCCCAGCAACACTGCTGCCAACTCCTTTCTCTGACGCGGACAAATCAGTGAAACTGCAAATGCCACTTTGTTGATGCACATGGCAGAGGATTATCTTCTGTCAGAGCTGCAGGCACCGCAGAGCTATGATAGAAGAAAACCAGCTGAGAGACCCTGCACTCTGCATGATTGACCACAGCAGGAGAACTACAGAAGCACAGATCTAAATGCAATACAGCCTGCAGGCACCGCAGAGCTATGATAGAAGAAACCAGCTGAGAGACCCTGCACTCTGCATGATTGACCAGAGCAGGAGAACTACAGAAGCACAGATCTAAATGCAATACAGCCTGGAGGCACCGCAGAGCTATGATAGAAGAAACCAGCTGAGAGACCCTGCACTCTGCATGACTGACCAGAGCAGGAGAACTACAGAAGCACAGATCTAAATGCAATACAGCCTGGAGGCACCACAGAGCTATGATAGAAGAAAACCAGCTGAGAGACCCTGCACTCTGCATGATTGACCACAGCAGGAGAACTACAGAAGCACAGATCTAAAGGCAATACAGCCTGCAGGCACCGCAGAGCTATGATAGAAGAAACCAGCTGAGAGACCCTGCACTCTGCATGATGGACCAGAGCAGGAGAACTACAGAAGCACAGATCTAAATGCAATACAGCCTGCAGGCACCGCAGAGCTATGATAGAAGAAACCAGCTGAGGGACCCTGCACTCTGCATGATTGACCACAGCAGGAGAACTACAGAAGCACAGATCTAAATGCAATACAGCCTGGAGGCACCGCAGAGCTATGATAGAAGAAACCAGCTGAGAGACCCTGCAGTCTGCATGATTGACTACAGCAGGAGAACTACAGAAGCACAGATCTAAATGCAATACAGCCTGCAGGCACCGCAGAGCTATGATAGAAGAAAACCAGCTGAGAGACCCTGCACTCTGCATGATGGACCACAGCAGGAGAACTACAGAAGCACAGATCTAAATGCAATACAGCCTGGAGGCACCGCAGAGCTATGATAGAAGAAAACCAGCTGAGAGACCCTGCACTCTGCATGATGGACCACAGCAGGAGAACTACAGAAGCACAGATCTAAATGCAATACAGCCTGCAGGCACCGCAGAGCTATGATAGAAGAAAACCAGCTGAGAGACCCTGCACTCTGCATGATGGACCACAGCAGGAGAACTACAGAAGCACAGATCTAAATGCAATACAGCCTGCAGGCACCGCAGAGCTATGATAGAAGAAAACCAGCTGAGAGACTCTGCACTCTGCATGATGGACCACAGCAGGAGAACTACAGAAGCACAGATCTAAATGCAATACAGCCTGCAGGCACCGCAGAGCTATGATAGAAGAAAACCAGCTGAGAGACTCTGCACTCTGCATGATGGACCACAGCAGGAGAACTACAGAAGCACAGATCTAAATGCAATACAGCCTGGAGGCACCGCAGAGCTATGATAGAAGAAACCAGCTGAGGGACCCTGCACTCTGCATGATTGACCACAGCAGGAGAACTACAGAAGCACAGATCTAAATGCAATACAGCCTGCAGGCACCGCAGAGCTATGATAGAAGAAAACCAGCTGAGAGACCCTGCACTCTGCATGATTGACTACAGCAGGAGAACTACAGAAGCACAGATCTAAATGCAATACAGCCTGCAGGCACCGCAGAGCTATGATAGAAGAAACCAGCTGAGAGACCCTGCACTCTGCATGATGGACCACAGCAGGAGAACTACAGAAGCACAGATCTAAAGGCAATACAGCCTGCAGGCACCGCAGAGCTATGATAGAAGAAACCAGCTGAGAGACCCTGCACTCTGCATGATTGACCACAGCAGGAGAACTACAGAAGCACAGATCTAAATGCAATACAGCCTGCAGGCACCGCAGAGCTATGATAGAAGAAACCAGCTGAGAGACCCTGCACTCTGCATGATGGACCAGAGCAGGAGAACTACAGAAGCACAGATCTAAATGCAATACAGCCTGCAGGCACCGCAGAGCTATGATAGAAGAAAACCAGCTGAGAGACCCTGCACTCTGCATGACTGACCAGAGCAGGAGAACTACAGAAGCACAGATCTAAAGGCAATACAGCCTGGAGGCACCGCAGAGCTATGATAGAAGAAAACCAGCTGAGAGACCCTGCACTCTGCATGATTGACCAGAGCAGGAGAACTACAGAAGCTCAGATCTAAATGCAATACAGCCTGGAGGCACCGCAGAGCTATGATAGAAGAAAACCAGCTGAGAGACCCTGCACTCTGCATGATTGACCACAGCAGGAGAACTACAGAAGCACAGATCTAAATGCAATACAGCCTGCAGGCACCGCAGAGCTATGATAGAAGAAAACCAGCTGAGAGACCCTGCACTCTGCATGACTGACCACAGCAGGAGAACTACAGAAGCACAGATCTAAATGCAATACAGACTGGAGGCACCGCAGAGCTATGATAGAAGAAAACCAGCTGAAAGACCCTGCACTCTGCATGATTGACCAGAGCAGGAGAACTACAGAAGCACAGATCTAAATGCAATACAGCCTGGAGGCACCGCAGAGCTATGATAGAAGAAACCAGCTGAGAGACCCTGCACTCTGCATGATTGACCAGAGCAGGAGAACTACAGAACCACAGATCTAAAGGCAATACAGCCTGCATGCACCGCAGAGCTATGATAGAAGAAAACCAGCTGAAAGACCCTGCACTCTGCATGATGGACCAGAGCAGGAGAACAACAGAAGCACAGATCTAAATGCAATACAGCCTGGAGGCACCGCAGAGCTATGATAGAAGAAACCATCTGAGAGAGAGACCCTGCACTCTGCATGATTGACCACAGCAGGAGAACTACAGAAGCTCAGATCTAAAGGCAATACAGCCTGGAGGCACCGCAGAGCTATGATAGAAGAATCCAGCTGAGAGACCCTGCACTCTGCATGATTGACCAGAGCAGGAGAACTACAGAAGCACAGATCTAAAGGCAATACAGCCTGGAGGCACCGCAGAGCTATGACAGAAGAAACCAGCTGAGAGTCCCTGCACTCTGCATGATTGACCAGAGCAGGAGAACTACAGAAGCACAGATCTAAAGGCAATACAGCCTGCAGGCACCGCAGAGCTATGATAGCAGAAACCAGCTGAGAGACCCTGCACTCTGCATGATTGACCAGAGCAGGAGAACTACAGAAGCACAGATCTAAAGGCAATACAGCCTGGAGGCACCGCAGAGCTATGATAGAAGAAACCAGCTAAGAGACCCTGCACTCTGCATGATTGACCAGAGCAGGAGAACTACAGAAGCACAGATCTAAAGGCAATACAGCCTGGAGGCACCGCAGAGCTATGATAGAAGAAAGCAGCTGAGAGACCCTGCACTCTGCATGATTGACCAGAGCAGGAGAACTACAGAAGCACAGATCTAAAGGCAATACAGCCTGCAGGCACCGCAGAGCTATGATAGAAGGAACCAGCTGAGAGACCCTGCACTCTGCATGATTGACCAGAGCAGGAGAACTACAGAAGCACAGATCTAAAGGGAATACAGACTGCAGGCACCGCAGAGCTATGATAGAAGAAACCAGCTGAGAGACCCTGCACTCTGCATGATTGACCAGAGCAGGAGAACTACAGAAGCACAGATCTAAAGGCAATACAGCCTGGAGGCACCGCAGAGCTATGATAGAAGAAACCAGCTGAGAGTCCCTGCACTCTGCATGATTGACCAGAGCAGGAGAACTACAGAAGCACAGATCTAAAGGCAATACAGCCTGGAGGCACCGCAGAGCTATGATAGAAGAAACCAGCTGAGGGACCCTGCACTCTGCATGATTGACCAGAGCAGGAGAACTACAGAAGCACAGATCTAAAGACAATACAGCCTGCAGGCACCGCAGAGCTATGATAGAAGAAACCAGCTGAGAGACCCTGCACTCTGCATGATTGACCAGAGCAGGAGAACTACAGAAGCACAGATCTAAATGCAATACAGCCTGGAGGCACCGCAGAGCTATGATAGAAGAAAACCAGCTGGGAGACCCTGCACTCTGCATGATGGACCAGAGCAGGAGAACTACAGAAGCTCAGATCTAAATGCAATACAGCCTGCAGGCACCACAGAGCTATGATAGAAGAAAAGCAGCTGAGAGAGCCTGCACTCTGCATGATTGACCAGAGCAGGAGAACTACAGAAGCACAGATCTAAAGGCAATACAGCCTGCAGGCACCGCAGAGTTATGATAGAAGAAAACCAGCTGAGGGACCCTGCACTCTGCATGATTGACCAGAGCAGGAGAACTACAGAAGCTCAGATCTAAATGCAATACAGCCTGGAGGCACCGCAGAGCTATGATAGAAGAAAACCAGCTGAGAGACCCTGCACTCTGCATGATTGACCACAGCAGGAGAACTACAGAAGCACAGATCTAAATGCAATACAGCCTGGAGGCACCGCAGATCTATGATAGAAGAAACCAGCTGAGAGACCCTGCACTCTGCATGATTGACCACAGCAGGAGAACTACAGAAGCACAGATCTAAAGGCAATACAGCCTGGAGGCACCGCAGAGCTATGATAGAAGAAACCAGCTGAGAGACCCTGCACTCTGCATGACTGACCAGAGCAGGAGAACTACAGAAGCACAGATCTAAATGCAATACAGCCTGCAGGCACCGCAGAGCTATGATAGAAGAAACCAGCTGAGAAACCCTGCACTCTGCATGATTGACCAGAGCAGGAGAACTACAGAAGCACAGATCTAAATGCAATACAGCCTGCAGGCACCGCAGAGCTATGATAGAAGAAACCAGCTGAGAGACCCTGCACTCTGCATGATTGACCACAGCAGGAGAACTACAGAAGCACAGATCTAAATGCAATACAGCCTGGAGGCACCGCAGAGCTATGATAGAAGAAACCAGCTGAGAGACCCTGCACTCTGCATGATTGACCACAGCAGGAGAACTACAGAAGCACAGATCTAAATGCAATACAGCCTGGAGGCACCGCAGAGCTATGATAGAAGAAACCAGCTGAGAGACCCTGCACTCTGCATGATGGACCAGAGCAGGAGAACTACAGAAGCACAGATCTAAAGACAATACAGCCTGTAGGCACCGCAGAGCTATGATAGAAGAAAAACAGCTGAGAGACCCTGCACTCTGCATGATTGACCACAGCAGGAGAACTACAGAAGCACAGATCTAAATGCAGTACAGCCTGGAGGCACCGCAGAGCTGTGATAGAAGAAACCAGCTGAGGGACCCTGCACTCTGCATGATTGACCAGAGCAGGAGAACTACAGAAGCACAGATCTAAAGGCAATACAGCCTGCAGGCACCGCAGAGCTATGATAGAAGAAACCAGCTGAGAGACCCTGCACTCTGCATGATGGACCAGAGCAGGAGAACTACAGAAGCACAGATCTAAATGCAATACAGCCTGGAGGCACCGCAGAGCTATGATAGAAGAAACCAGCTGAGAGACCCTGCACTCTGCATGATGGACCAGAGCAGGAGAACTACAGAAGCACAGATCTAAATGCAATACAGCCTGGAGGCACCGCAGAGCTATGATAGAAGAAAACCAGCCGAGAGACTCTGCACTCTGCATGATTGACCACAGCAGGAGAACTACAGAAGCTCAGATCTAAAGGCAATACAGCCTGCAGGCACCACAGAGCTATGATAGAAGAAACCAGCTGAGAGACCCTGCACTCTGCATGATTGACCAGAGCAGGAGCACTACAGAAGCACAGATCTAAATGCAATACAGCCTGGAGGCACCGCAGAGCTATGATAGAAGAAAACCAGCTGAGAGACTGTGCACTCTGCATGATTGACCACAGCAGGAGAACTACAGAAGCACAGATCTAAAGGCAATACAGCCTGCAGGCACCGCAGAGCTATGATAGAAGAAACCAGCTGAGAGACCCTGCACTCTGCATGATTGACCACAGCAGGAGAACTACAGAAGCTCAGATCTAAAGGCAATACAGCCTGCAGGCACCACAGAGCTATGATAGAAGAAACCAGCTGAGAGACCCTGCACTCTGCATGATTGACCACAGCAGGAGAACTACAGAAGCACAGATCTAAAGGCAATACAGCCTGCAGGCACCGCAGAGCTATGATAGAAGAAACCAGCTGAGAGACCCTGCACTCTGCATGATGGACCACAGCAGGAGAACTACAGAAGCACAGATCTAAATGCAATACAGCCTGCAGGCACCGCAGAGCTATGATAGAAGAAACCAGCTGAGAGACCCTGCACTCTGCATGATGGACCAGAGCAGGAGAACTACAGAAGCACAGATCTAAAGGCAATACAGCCTGGAGGCACCGCAGAGCTATGATAGAAGAAACCAGCTGAGAGACCCTGCACTCTGCATGATTGACCACAGCAGGAGAACTACAGAAGCACAGATCTAAATGCAATACAGCCTGGAGGCACCGCAGAGCTATGATAGAAGAAAACCAGCTGAGAGACCCTGCACTCTGCATGATGGACCAGAGCAGGAGAACTACAGAAGCACAGATCTAAAGGCAATACAGCCTGGAGGCACCGCAGAGCTATGATAGAAGGAAACCAGCTGAGAGACCCTGCACTCTGCATGATTGACCACAGCAGGAGAACTACAGAAGCACAGATCTAAAGGCAATACAGCCTGCAGGCACCGCAGAGCTATGATAGAAGAAACCAGCTGAGAGACCCTGCACTCTGCATGATTGACCACAGCAGGAGAACTACAGAAGCACAGATCTAAAGGCAATACAGCCTGGAGGCTCCGCAGAGCTATGATAGAAGAAACCAGCTGAGAGACCCTGCACTCTGCATGATTGACCAGAGCAGGAGAACTACAGAAGCACAGATCTAAAGGCAATACAGCCTGCAGGCACCGCAGAGCTATGATAGAAGAAACCAGCTGAGAGACCCTGCACTCTGCATGATTGATCACAGCAGGAGAACTACAGAAGCACAGATCTAAATGCAATACAGCCTGCAGGCATCGCAGAGCTATGATAGAAGAAACCAGCTGAGAGACCCTGCACTCTGCATGATTGACCACAGCAGGAGAACTACAGAAGCACAGATCTAAAGGCAATACAGCCTGGAGGCACCGCAGAGCTATGATAGAAGAAACCAGCTGAGAGACCCTGCACTCTGCATGATTGACCAGAGCAGGAGAACTACAGAAGCACAGATCTAAATGCAATACAGCCTGCAGGCACCGCAGAGCTATGATAGAAGAAACCAGCTGAGAGACCTTGCACTCTGCATGACTGACCACAGCAGGAGAACTACAGAAGCACAGATCTAAAGGCAATACAGCCTGGAGGCACCGCAGAGCTATGATAGAAGAAAACCAGCTGAGAGACCCTGTACTCTGCATGATTGACCAGAGCAGGAGAACTACAGAAGCACAGATCTAAAGGCAATACAGCCTGCAGGCACCGCAGAGCTATGATAGAAGAAACCAGCTGAGAGACCCTGCACTCTGCATGATTGACCACAGCAGGAGAACTACAGAAGCACAGATCTAAAGGCAATACAGCCTGGAGGCACCGCAGAGCTATGATAGAAGAAAACCAGCTGAGAGACCCTGCACTCTGCATGACTGACCAGAGCAGGAGAACTACAGAAGCACAGATCTAAAGGCAATACAGCCTGCAGGCACCGCAGAGCTATGATAGAAGAAACCAGCTGAGAGACCCTGCACTCTGCATGACTGACCACAGCAGGAGAACTACAGAAGCACAGATCTAAAGGCAATACAGCCTGGAGGCACCGCAGAGCTATGATAGAAGAAAACCAGCTGAGAGACCCTGCACTCTGCATGATTGACCAGAGCAGGAGAACTACAGAAGCACAGATCTAAAGGCAATACAGCCTGGAGGCACCGCAGAGCTATGATAGAAGAAAACCAGCTGAGAGACCCTGCACTCTGCATGACTGACCACAGCAGGAGAACTACAGAAGCACAGATCTAAATGCAATACAGACTGGAGGCACCGCAGAGCTATGATAGAAGAAAACCAGCTGAAAGACCCTGCACTCTGCATGATGGACCAGAGCAGGAGAACTACAGAAGCACAGATCTAAATGCAATACAGCCTGGAGGCACCGCAGAGCTATGATAGAAGAAACCAGCTGAGAGACCCTGCACTCTGCATGATGGACCAGAGCAGGAGAACAACAGAAGCACAGATCTAAATGCAATACAGCCTGCAGGCACCGCAGAGCTATGATAGAAGAAACCATCTGAGAGAGAGACCCTGCACTCTGCATGATTGACCACAGCAGGAGAACTACAGAAGCTCAGATCTAAAGGCAATACAGCCTGGAGGCACCGCAGAGTTATGATAGAAGAAACCAGCTGAGAGACCCTGCACTCTGCATGATTGACCACAGCAGGAGAACTACAGAAGCACAGATCTAAATGCAATACAGCCTGGAGGCACCGCAGAGCTATGATAGAAGAAACCAGCTGAGAGACCCTGCACTCTGCATGATTGACCAGAGCAGGAGAACTACAGAAGCACAGATCTAAAGGCAATACAGCCTGGAGGCACCGCAGAGCTATGACAGAAGAAACCAGCTGAGAGTCCCTGCACTCTGCATGATTGACCAGAGCAGGAGAACTACAGAAGCACAGATCTAAAGGCAATACAGCCTGCAGGCACCGCAGAGCTATGATAGAAGAAACCAGCTAAGAGACCCTGCACTCTGCATGATTGACCAGAGCAGGAGAACTACAGAAGCACAGATCTAAAGGGAATACAGACTGCAGGCACCGCAGGGCTATGATAGAAGAAAACCAGCTGAGAGACCCTGCACTCTGCATGATTGACCAGAGCAGGAGAACTACAGAAGCACAGATCTAAAGGCAATACAGCCTGGAGGCACCGCAGAGCTATGATAGAAGAAACCAGCTGAGAGTCCCTGCACTCTGCATGATTGACCAGAGCAGGAGAACTACAGAAGCACAGATCTAAAGGCAATACAGCCTGGAGGCACTGCAGAGCTATGATAGAAGAAACCAGCTGAGAGACCCTGCACTCTGCATGATTGACCAGAGCAGGAGAACTACAGAAGCACAGATCTAAATGCAATACAGCCTGGAGGCACCGCAGAGCTATGATAGAAGAAAACCAGCTGGGAGACCCTGCACTCTGCATGATGGACCAGAGCAGGAGAACTACAGAAGCACAGATCTAAAGGCAATACAGCCTGGAGGCACGCAGAGCTATGATAGAAGAAACCAGCTGAGAGTCCCTGCACTCTGCATGATTGACCAGAGCAGGAGAACTACAGAAGCACAGATCTAAAGGCAATAGAGCCTGGAGGCACCGCAGAGCTATGATAGAAGAAACCAGCTGAGAGACCCTGCACTCTGCATGATTGACCACAGCAGGAGAACTACAGAAGCACAGATCTAAATGCAATACAGCCTGGAGGCACCGCAGAGCTATGATAGAAGAAAACCAGCTGGGAGACCCTGCACTCTGCATGATGGACCAGAGCAGGAGAACTACAGAAGCTCAGATCTAAATGCAATACAGCCTGCAGGCACCGCAGAGCTATGATAGAAGAAAAGCAGCTGAGAGAGCCTGCACTCTGCATGATTGACCAGAGCAGGAGAACTACAGAAGCACAGATCTAAATGCAATACAGCCTGGAGGCACCGCAGAGCTATGATAGAAGAAAACCAGCTGAGAGACCCTGCACTCTGCATGATTGACCACAGCAGGAGAACTACAGAAGCACAGATCTAAATGCAATACAGCCTGGAGGCACCGCAGATCTATGATAGAAGAAACCAGCTGAGAGACCCTGCACTCTGCATGATGGACCACAGCAGGAGAACTACAGAAGCACAGATCTAAATGCAATACAGCCTGGAGGCACCGCAGAGCTATGATAGAAGAAACCAGCTGAGAGACCCTGCACTCTGCATGACTGACCAGAGCAGGAGAACTACAGAAGCACAGATCTAAATGCAATACAGCCTGCAGGCACCGCAGAGCTATGATAGAAGAAACCGGCTGAGAGACCCTGCACTCTGCATGATTGACCACAGCAGGAGAACTACAGAAGCACAGATCTAAATGCAATACAGCCTGGAGGCACCGCAGAGCTATGATAGATGAAACCAGCTGAGAGACCGTGCACTCTGCATGATTGACCACAGCAGGAGAACTACAGAAGCACAGATCTAAATGCAATACAGCCTGCAGGCACCGCAGAGCTATGATAGAAGAAACCAGCTGAGAGACCCTGCACTCTGCATGATTGACCAGAGCAGGAGAACTACAGAAGCACAGATCTAAATGCAATACAGCCTGGAGGCACCGCAGAGCTATGATAGATGAAACCAGCTGAGAGACCGTGCACTCTGCATGATTGACCACAGCAGGAGAACTACAGAAGCACAGATCTAAATGCAATACAGCCTGGAGGCACCGCAGAGCTATGATAGAAGAAACCAGCTGAGAGACCCTGCACTCTGCATGATGGACCAGAGCAGGAGAACTACAGAAGCACAGATCTAAAGACAATACAGCCTGGAGGCACCGCAGAGCTATGATAGAAGAAACCAGCTGAGAGACCCTGCACTCTGCATGATTGACCACAGCAGGAGAACTACAGAAGCACAGATCTAAAGACAATACAGCCTGGAGGCACCGCAGAGCTATGATAGAAGAAAACCAGCTGAGAGACCCTGCACTCTGCATGATGGACCAGAGCAGGAGAACTACAGAAGCACAGATCTAAAGGCAATACAGCCTGCAGGCACCGCAGAGCTATGATAGAAGAAACCAGCTAAGAGACCCTGCACTCTGCATGATTGACCAGAGCAGGAGAACTACAGAAGCACAGATCTAAAGGCAATACAGCCTGGAGGCACCGCAGAGCTATGATAGAAGAAACCAGCTGAGAGACCCTGCACTCTGCATGATTGACCAGAGCAGGAGAACTACAGAAGCACAGATCTAAAGGCAATACAGCCTGCAGGCACCGCAGAGCTATGATAGAAGAAACCAGCTGAGTGACCCTGCACTCTGCATGATTGACCAGAGCAGGAGAACTACAGAAGCACAGATCTAAAGGGAATACAGACTGCAGGCACCGCAGGGCTATGATAGAAGAAAACCAGCTGAGAGACCCTGCACTCTGCATGATTGACCAGAGCAGGAGAACTACAGAAGCACAGATCTAAAGGCAATACAGCCTGGAGGCACCGCAGAGCTAAGATAGAAGAAACCAGCTGAGAGTCCCTGCACTCTGCATGATTGACCAGAGCAGGAGAACTACAGAAGCACAGATCTAAAGGCAATACAGCCTGGAGGCACCGCAGAGCTATGATAGAAGAAACCAGCTGAGAGACCCTGCACTCTGCATGATTGACCAGAGCAGGAGAACTACAGAAGCACAGATCTAAATGCAATACAGCCTGGAGGCACCGCAGAGCTATGATAGAAGAAAACCAGCTGGGAGACCCTGCACTCTGCATGATGGACCAGAGCAGGAGAACTACAGAAGCACAGATCTAAAGGCAATACAGCCTGGAGGCACCGCAGAGCTATGATAGAAGAAACCAGCTGAGAGTCCCTGCACTCTGCATGATTGACCAGAGCAGGAGAACTACAGAAGCACAGATCTAAAGGCAATAGAGCCTGGAGGCACCGCAGAGCTATGATAGAAGAAACCAGCTGAGAGACCCTGCACTCTGCATGATTGACCACAGCAGGAGAACTACAGAAGCACAGATCTAAATGCAATACAGCCTGGAGGCACCGCAGAGCTATGATAGAAGAAAACCAGCTGGGAGACCCTGCACTCTGCATGATGGACCAGAGCAGGAGAACTACAGAAGCTCAGATCTAAATGCAATACAGCCTGCAGGCACCGCAGAGCTATGATAGAAGAAAAGCAGCTGAGAGAGCCTGCACTCTGCATGATTGACCAGAGCAGGAGAACTACAGAAGCACAGATCTAAATGCAATACAGCCTGGAGGCACCGCAGAGCTATGATAGAAGAAAACCAGCTGAGAGACCCTGCACTCTGCATGATTGACCACAGCAGGAGAACTACAGAAGCACAGATCTAAATGCAATACAGCCTGGAGGCACCGCAGATCTATGATAGAAGAAACCAGCTGAGAGACCCTGCACTCTGCATGATGGACCACAGCAGGAGAACTACAGAAGCACAGATCTAAATGCAATACAGCCTGGAGGCACCGCAGAGCTATGATAGAAGAAACCAGCTGAGAGACCCTGCACTCTGCATGACTGACCAGAGCAGGAGAACTACAGAAGCACAGATCTAAATGCAATACAGCCTGCAGGCACCGCAGAGCTATGATAGAAGAAACCGGCTGAGAGACCCTGCACTCTGCATGATTGACCAGAGCAGGAGAACTACAGAAGCACAGATCTAAATGCAATACAGCCTGGAGGCACCGCAGAGCTATGATAGATGAAACCAGCTGAGAGACCGTGCACTCTGCATGATTGACCACAGCAGGAGAACTACAGAAGCACAGATCTAAATGCAATACAGCCTGGAGGCACCGCAGAGCTATGATAGAAGAAACCAGCTGAGAGACCCTGCACTCTGCATGATGGACCAGAGCAGGAGAACTACAGAAGCACAGATCTAAAGACAATACAGCCTTTAGGCACCGCAGAGCTATGATAGAAGAAAACCAGCTGAGAGACCCTGCACTCTGCATGATTGATCACAGCAGGAGAACTACAGAAGCACAGATCTAAATGCAGTACAGCCTGGAGGCACCGCAGAGCTGTGATAGAAGAAACCAGCTGAGGGACCCTGCACTCTGCATGATTGACCAGAGCAGGAGAACTACAGAAGCACAGATCTAAAGGCAATACAGCCTGGAGGCACCGCAGAGCTATGATAGAAGAAATCAGCTGAGAGACCCTGCACTCTGCATGATGGACCAGAGCAGGAGAACTACAGAAGCACAGATCTAAATGCAATACAGCCTGGAGGCACCGCAGAGCTATGATGGAAGAAAACCAGCTGAGAGACCCTGCACTCTGCATGATGGACCAGAGCAGGAGAACTACAGAAGCACAGATCTAAATGCAATACAGCCTGCAGGCACCGCAGAGCTATGATAGAAGAAAACCAGCTGAGAGACCCTGCACTCTGCATGATGGACCAGAGCAGGAGAACTACAGAAGCACAGATCTAAATGCAATACAGCCTGGAGGCACCGCAGAGCTATGATGGAAGAAAACCAGCTGAGAGACCCTGCACTCTGCATGATTGACCACAGCAGGAGAACTACAGAAGCACAGATCTAAAGGCAATACAGCCTGCAGGCACCGCAGAGCTATGATAGAAGAAACCAGCTGAGAGACCCTGCACTCTGCATGATTGACCACAGCAGGAGAACTACAGAAGCTCAGATCTAAAGGCAATACAGCCTGGAGGCACCGCAGAGCTATGATAGAAGAAACCAGCTGAGAGACCCTGCACTCTGCATGATTGACCACAGCAGGAGAACTACAGAAGCACAGATCTAAAGGCAATACAGCCTGCAGGCACCGCAGAGCTATGATAGAAGAAACCAGCTGAGAGACCCTGCACTCTGCATGATTGACCACAGCAGGAGAACTACAGAAGCTCAGATCTAAAGGCAATACAGCCTGCAGGCACCACAGAGCTATGATAGAAGAAACCAGCTGAGAGACCCTGCACTCTGCATGATTGACCACAGCAGGAGAACTACAGAAGCACAGATCTAAAGGCAATACAGCCTGCAGGCACCGCAGAGCTATGATAGCAGAAACCAGCTGAGAGACCCTGCATTCTGCATGATTGACCAGAGCAGGAGAACCACAGAAGCACAGATCTAAAGGCAATACAGCCTGCAGGCACTGCAGAGCTATGATAGAAGAAACCAGCTGAGAGACCCTGCACTCTGCATGATGGACCACAGCAGGAGAACTACAGAAGCACAGATCTAAAGGCAATACAGCCTGGAGGCACCGCAGAGCTATGATAGAAGAAACCAGCTGAGAGACCCTGCACTCTGCATGATTGACCACAGCAGGAGAACTACAGAAGCACAGATCTAAATGCAATACAGCCTGGAGGCACCGCAGAGCTATGATAGAAGAAACCAGCTGAGAGACCCTGCACTCTGCATGATTGACCACAGCAGGAGAACTACAGAAGCACAGATCTAAATGCAATACAGCCTGGAGGCACCGCAGAGCTATGATAGAAGAAACCAGCTGAGAGACCCTGCACTCTGCATGATGTACCACAGCAGGAGAACTACAGAAGCACAGATCTAAAGGCAATACAGCCTGGAGGCACCGCAGAGCTATGATGGAAGAAAACCAGCTGAGAGACCCTGCACTCTGCATGATGGACCAGAGCAGGAGAACTACAGAAGCACAGATCTAAATGCAATACAGCCTGGAGGCACCGCAGAGCTATGATAGAAGAAAACCAGCCGAGAGACTCTGCACTCTGCATGATTGACCACAGCAGGAGAACTACAGAAGCACAGATCTAAAGGCAATACAGCCTGCAGGCACCGCAGAGCTATGATAGAAGAAACCAGCTGAGAGACCCTGCACTCTGCATGATTGACCAGAGCAGGAGAACTACAGAAGCACAGATCTAAATGCAATACAGCCTGGAGGCACCGCAGAGTTATGATAGAAGAAACCAGCTGAGAGACCCTGCACTCTGCATGATTGACCAGAGCAGGAGAACTACAGAAGCACAGATCTAAAGGCAATACAGCCTGGAGGCACCGCAGAGCTATGATAGAAGAAACCAGCTGAGAGACCCTGCACTCTGCATGACTGACCAGAGCAGGAGAACTACAGAAGCACAGATCTAAATGCAATACAGCCTGGAGGCACCGCAGAGCTATGATAGAAGAAACCAGCTGAGAGACCCTGCACTCTGCATGATTGACCACAGCAGGAGAACTACAGAAGCACAGATCTAAATGCAATACAGCCTGGAGGCACCGCAGAGCTAAGATAGAAGAAACCAGCTGAGAGACCCTGCACTCTGCATGATTGACCAGAGCAGGAGAACTACAGAAGCTCAGATCTAAATGCAATACAGCCTGCAGGCACCGCAGAGCTATGATAGAAGAAACCAGCTGAGAGACCCTGCACTCTGCATGACTGACCAGAGCAGAAGAACTACAGAAGCACAGATCTAAATGCAATACAGCCTGGAGGCACCGCAGAGCTATGATGGAAGAAAACCAGCTGAGAGACCCTGCACTCTGCATGATGGACCAGAGCAGGAGAACTACAGAAGCACAGATCTAAATGCAATACAGCCTGGAGGCACCGCAGAGCTATGATAGAAGAAAACCAGCCGAGAGACTCTGCACTCTGCATGATTGACCACAGCAGGAGAACTACAGAAGCTCAGATCTAAAGGCAATACAGCCTGCAGGCACCGCAGAGCTATGATAGAAGAAACCAGCTGAGAGACCCTGCACTCTGCATGACTGACCAGAGCAGGAGAACGACAGAAGCTCAGATGTAAATGCAATACAGCCTGGAGGCACCGCAGAGCTATGATAGAAGAAAACCAGCTGAGAGACCCTGCACTCTGCATGATTGACCACAGCAGGAGAACTACAGAAGCACAGATCTAAATGCAATACAGCCTGCAGGCACCGCAGAGCTATGATAGAAGAAACCAGCTGAGAGACCCTGCACTCTGCATGATGGACCAGAGCAGGAGAACTACAGAAGCACAGATCTAAAGGCAATACAGCCTGCAGGCACCGCAGAGCTATGATAGAAGAAAACCAGCTGAGAGACCCTGCACTCTGCATGATTGACCAGAGCAGGAGAACTACAGAAGCACAGATCTAAATGCAATACAATCTGGAGGCACCGCAGAGCTATGATAGAAGAAAACCAGCTGAGGGACCCTGCACTCTGCATGATTGACCAGAGCAGGAGAACTACAGAAGCACAGATCTAAATGCAATACAGCCTGGAGGCACCGCAGAGCTATGATAGAAGAAAACCAGCTGAGGGACCCTGCACTCTGCATGATTGACCAGAGCAGGAGAACTACAGAAGCACAGATCTATAGGCAATACATCCTGCAGGCACCGCAGAGCTATGATAGAAGAAACCAGCTGAGAGACCCTGCACTCTGCATGATGGACCAGAGCAGGAGAACTACAGAAGCACAGATCTAAAGGCAATACAGCCTGCAGGCACCGCAGAGCCATGATGGAAGAAAACCAGCTGAGAGACCCTGCACTCTGCATGACTGACCAGAGCAGGAGAACTACAGAAGCACAGATCTAAAGGCAATACAGCCTGGAGGCACCGCAGAGCTATGATAGAAGAAACCAGCTGAGAGACCCTGCACTCTGCATGATTGACCAGAGCAGGAGAACTACAGAAGCACAGATCTAAAGGCAATACAGCCTGCAGGCACCGCAGAGCTATGATAGAAGAAACCAGCTGAGAGACCCTGCACTCTGCATGATGGACCACAGCAGGAGAACTACAGAAGCACAGATCTAAATGCAATACAGCCTGGAGGCACCGCAGATCTATGATAGAAGAAACCAGCTAAGAGACCCTGCACTCTGCATGATGGACCAGAGCAGGAGAACTACAGAAGCACAGATCTAAATGCAATACAGCCTGGAGGCACCGCAGAGCTATGATAGAAGAAAACCAGCTGAGAGACCCTGCACTCTGCATGATTGACCAGAGCAGGAGAACTACAGAAGCACAGATCTAAATGCAATACAGCCTGCAGGCACCGCAGAGCTATGATAGAAGAAACCAGCTGAGAGACCCTGCACTCTGCATGATGGACCAGAGCAGGAGAACTACAGAAGCACAGATCTAAATGCAATACAGCCTGCAGGCACCGCAGAGCTATGATAGAAGAAACCAGCTGAGAGACCCTGCACTCTGCATGATTGACCACAGCAGGAGAACTACAGAAGCACAGATCTAAAGGCAATACAGCATGCAGGCACCGCAGAGCTATGATAGAAGAAAACCAGCTGAGGGACCCTGCACTCTGCATGATTGACCAGAGCAGGAGAACTACAGAAGCACAGATCTAAATGCAATACAGCCTGGAGGCACCGCAGAGCTATGATAGAAGAAAACCAGCTGAGGGACCCTGCACTCTGCATGATTGACCAGAGCAGGAGAACTACAGAAGCACAGATCTAAAGGCAATACATCCTGCAGGCACCGCAGAGCTATGATAGAAGAAACCAGCTGAGAGACCCTGCACTCTGCATGATGGACCAGAGCAGGAGAACTACAGAAGCACAGATCTAAAGGCAATACAGCCTGCAGGCACCGCAGAGCTATGATGGAAGAAAACCAGCTGAGAGACCCTGCACTCTGCATGATTGACCAGAGCAGGAGAACTACAGAAGCACAGATCTAAAGGCAATACAGCCTGGAGGCACCGCAGAGCTATGATAGAAGAAACCAGCTGAGAGACCCTGCACTCTGCATGATTGACCAGAGCAGGAGAACTACAGAAGCACAGATCTAAATGCAATACAGCCTGGAGGCACCGCAGAGCTATGATAGAAGAAACCAGCTGAGAGACCCTGCACTCTGCATGATTGACCACAGCAGGAGAACTACAGAAGCACAGATCTAAATGCAATACAGCCTGGAGGCACCGCAGAGCTATGATAGAAGAAACCAGCTGAGAGACCCTGCACTCTGCATGATGGACCAGAGCACGAGAACTACAGAAGCACAGATCTAAATGCAATACAGCCTGGAGGCACCGCAGAGCTATGATAGAAGAAACCAGCTGAGAGACCCTGCACTCTGCATGACTGACCACAGCAGGAGAACTACAGAAGCACAGATCTAAAGACAATACAGCCTGGAGGCACCGCAGAGCTATGATAGAAGAAACCAGCTGAGAGACCCTGCACTCTGCATGATTGACCAGAGCAGGAGAACTACAGAAGCACAGATCTAAAGGCAATACATCCTGCAGGCACCGCAGAGCTATGATAGAAGAAACCAGCTGAGAGACCCTGCACTCTGCATGATGGACCAGAGCAGGAGAACTACAGAAGCACAGATCTAAAGGCAATACAGCCTGCAGGCACCGCAGAGCTATGATGGAAGAAAACCAGCTGAGAGACCCTGCACTCTGCATGATTGACCAGAGCAGGAGAACTACAGAAGCACAGATCTAAAGGCAATACAGCCTGGAGGCACCGCAGAGCTATGATAGAAGAAACCAGCTGAGAGACCCTGCACTCTGCATGATTGACCACAGCAGGAGAACTACAAAAGCACAGATCTAAAGACAATACAGCCTGCAGGCACCGCAGAGCTATGATAGAAGAAACCAGCTGAGAGACCCTGCACTCTGCATGATTGACCACAGCAGGAGAACTACAGAAGCACAGATCTAAATGCAATACAGCCTGGAGGCACCGCAGAGCTATGATAGAAGAAACCAGCTGAGAGACCCTGCACTCTGCATGATGGACCAGAGCACGAGAACTACAGAAGCACAGATCTAAATGCAATACAGCCTGGAGGCACCGCAGAGCTATGATAGAAGAAACCAGCTGAGGGACCCTGCACTCTGCATGATGGACCACAGCAGGAGAACTACAGAAGCACAGATCTAAATGCAATACAGCCTGGAGGCACCGCAGAGCTATGATAGAAGAAACCAGCTGAGAGACCCTGCACTCTGCATGATTGACCACAGCAGGAGAACTACAGAAGCACAGATCTAAATGCAATACAGCCTGGAGGCACCGCAGAGCTATGATAGAAGAAACCAGCTGAGAGACCCTGCACTCTGCATGATTGACCACAGCAGGAGAACTACAGAAGCACAGATCTAAATGCAATACAGCCTGGAGGCACCGCAGAGCTATGATAGAAGAAACCAGCTGAGAGACCCTGCACTCTGCATGATGGACCAGAGCACGAGAACTACAGAAGCACAGATCTAAATGCAATACAGCCTGGAGGCACCGCAGAGCTATGATAGAAGAAACCAGCTGAGAGACCCTGCACTCTGCATGACTGACCAGAGCAGGAGAACTACAGAAGCACAGATCTAAATGCAATACAGCCTGGAGGCACCGCAGAGCTATGAGAGAAGAAACCAGCTGAGAGACCCTGCACTCTGCATGATGGACCAGAGCAGGAGAACTACAGAAGCACAGATCTAAATGCAATACAGCCTGGAGGCACCGCAGAGCTATGATAGAAGAAACCAGCTGAGAGACCCTGCACTCTGCATGATGGACCAGAGCACGAGAACTACAGAAGCACAGATCTAAATGCAATACAGCCTGGAGGCACCGCAGAGCTATGATAGAAGAAACCAGCTGAGAGACCCTGCACTCTGCATGATTGACCAGAGCAGGAGAACTACAGAAGCACAGATCTAAATGCAATACAGCCTGGAGGCACCGCAGAGCTATGATAGAAGAAACCAGCTGAGAGACCCTGCACTCTGCATGATGGACCACAGCAGGAGAACTACAGAAGCACAGCTCTAAATGCAATACAGCCTGGAGGCACCGCAGAGCTATGATAGAAGAAACCAGCTGAGAGACCCTGCACTCTGCATGATGGACCAGAGCACGAGAACTACAGAAGCACAGATCTAAATGCAATACAGCCTGGAGGCACCGCAGAGCTATGATAGAAGAAACCAGCTGAGAGACCCTGCACTCTGCATGACTGACCAGAGCAGGAGAACTACAGAACCACAGATCTAAATGCAATACATCCTGGAGGCACCGCAGAGCTATGAGAGAAGAAACCAGCTGAGAGACCCTGCACTCTGCATGATTGACCACACCAGGAGAACTACAGAAGCACAGATCTAAATGCAATACAGCCTGGAGGCACCGCAGAGCTATGATAGAAGAAACCAGCTGAGAGACCCTGCACTCTGCATGATTGACCAGAGCAGGAGAACTACAGAAGCACAGATCTAAATGCAATACAGCCTGCATGCACCGCAGAGCTATGATAGAAGAAACCAGCTGAGAGACCCTGCACTCTGCATGATGGACCAGAGCACGAGAACTACAGAAGCACAGATCTAAATGCAATACAGCCTGGAGGCACCGCAGAGCTATGATAGAAGAAACCAGCTGAGAGACCCTGCACTCTGCATGATTGACCAGAGCAGGAGAACTACAGAAGCACAGATCTAAATGCAATACAGCCTGGAGGCACCGCAGAGCTATGATAGAAGAAACCAGCTGAGAGACCCTGCACTCTGCATGATTGACCACAGCAGGAGAACTACAGAAGCACAGATCTAAATGCAATACAGCCTGGAGGCACCGCAGAGCTATGATAGAAGAAACCAGCTGAGAGACCCTGCACTCTGCATGATGGACCAGAGCACGAGAACTACAGAAGCACAGATCTAAATGCAATACAGCCTGGAGGCACCGCAGAGCTATGATAGAAGAAACCAGCTGAGAGAACCTGCACTCTGCATGATGGACCAGAGCAGGAGAACTACAGAAGCACAGATCTAAATGCAATACAGCCTGGAGGCACCGCAGAGCTATGATAGAAGAAAACCAGCCGAGAGACTCTGCACTCTGCATGATTGACCACAGCAGGAGAACTACAGAAGCACAGATCTAAAGGCAATACAGCCTGCAGGCACCGCAGAGCTATGATAGAAGAAACCAGCTGAGAGACCCTGCACTCTGCATGATTGACCACAGCAGGAGAACTACAGAAGCACAGATCTAAAGGCAATACAGCCTGGAGGCACCGCAGAGCTATGATAGAAGAAAACCAGCTGAGAGACCCTGCACTCTGCATGACTGACCACAGCAGGAGAACTACAGAAGCTCAGATCTAAAGGCAATACAGCCTGCAGGCACCGCAGAGCTATGATAGAAGAAACCAGCTGAGAGACCCTGCACTCTGCATGACTGACCAGAGCAGGAGAACTACAGAAGCTCAGATCTAAATGCAATACAGCCTGGAGGCACCGCAGAGCTATGATAGAAGAAACCAGCTGAGAGACCCTGCACTCTGCATGATTGACCACAGCAGGAGAACTACAGAAGCACAGATCTAAATGCAATACAGCCTGGAGGCACCGCAGAGCTATGATAGAAGAAACCAGCTGAGGGACCCTGCACTCTGCATGATTGACCACAGCAGGAGGACTACAGAAGCACAGATCTAAAGGCAATACAGCCTGCAGGCACCGCAGAGCTATGATAGAAGAAAACCAGCTGAGGGACCCTGCACTCTGCATGATTGACCAGAGCAGGAGAACTACAGAAGCACAGATCTAAATGCAATACAGCCTGGAGGCACCGCAGAGCTATGATAGAAGAAAACCAGCTGAGGGACCCTGCACTCTGCATGATTGACCAGAGCAGGAGAACTACAGAAGCACAGATCTAAATGCAATACAGCCTGGAGGCACCGCAGAGCTATGATAGAAGAAAACCAGCTGAGAGACCCTGCACTCTGCATGATTGACCAGAGCAGGAGAACTACAGAAGCACAGATCTAAAGGCAATACATCCTGCAGGCACCGCAGAGCTATGATAGAAGAAACCAGCTGAGAGACCCTGCACTCTGCATGATGGACCAGAGCAGGAGAACTACAGAAGCACAGATCTAAAGGCAATACAGCCTGGAGGCACCGCAGAGCTATGATGGAAGAAAACCAGCTGAGAGACCCTGCACTCTGCATGATTGACCAGAGCAGGAGAACTACAGAAGCACAGATCTAAAGGCAATACATCCTGCAGGCACCGCAGAGCTATGATAGAAGAAACCAGCTGAGAGACCCTGCACTCTGCATGATTGACCACAGCAGGAGAACTACAGAAGCACAGATCTAAAGGCAATACAGCCTGCAGGCACCGCAGAGCTATGATAGAAGAAAACCAGCTGAGGGACCCTGCACTCTGCATGATTGACCAGAGCAGGAGAACTACAGAAGCACAGATCTAAAGGCAATACAGCCTGCAGGCACCGCAGAGCTATGATAGAAGAAAACCAGCTGAGGGACCCTGCACTCTGCATGACTGACCACAGCAGGAGAACTACAGAAGCACAGATCTAAATGCAATACAGCCTGGAGGCACCGCAGAGCTATGATAGAAGAAAACCAGCTGAGAGACCCTGCACTCTGCATGATTGACCAGAGCAGGAGAACTACAGAAGCACAGATCTAAAGGCAATACAGCCTGCAGGTACCGCAGAGCTATGATAGAAGAAACCAGCTGAGAGACCCTGCACTCTGCATGATGGACCAGAGCAGGAGAACTACAGAAGCACAGATCTAAAGGCAATACAGCCTGGAGGCACCGCAGAGCTATGATGGAAGAAAACCAGCTGAGAGACCCTGCACTCTGCATGATTGACCAGAGCAGGAGAACTACAGAAGCACAGATCTAAAGGCAATACAGCCTGCAGGCACCGCAGAGCTATGATAGAAGAAACCAGCTGAGAGACCCTGCACTCTGCATGATGGACCACAGCAGGAGAACTACAGAAGCACAGATCTAAATGCAATACAGCCTGGAGGCACCGCAGAGCTATGATAGAAGAAACCAGCTGAGAGACCCTGCACTCTGCATGATGGACCAGAGCAGGAGAACTACAGAAGCACAGATCTAAAGGCAATACAGCCTGGAGGCACCGCAGAGCTATGATGGAAGAAAACCAGCTGAGAGACCCTGCACTCTGCATGATTGACCAGAGCAGGAGAACTACAGAAGCACAGATCTAAAGGCAATACAGCCTGCAGGCACCGCAGAGCTATGATAGAAGAAACCAGCTGAGAGACCCTGCACTCTGCATGATGGACCACAGCAGGAGAACTACAGAAGCACAGATCTAAATGCAATACAGCCTGGAGGCACCGCAGAGCTATGATAGAAGAAAACCAGCTGAGAGACCCTGCACTCTACATGATTGACCAGAGCAGGAGAACTACAGAAGCACAGATCTAAATGCAATACAGCCTGCAGGCACCGCAGAGCTATGATAGAAGAAACCAGCTGAGGGACCCTGCACTCTGCATGATGGACCAGAGCACGAGAACTACAGAAGCACAGATCTAAATGCAATACAGCCTGGAGGCACCGCAGAGCTATGATAGAAGAAACCAGCTGAGAGACCCTGCACTCTGCATGATGGACCAGAGCAGGAGAACTACAGAAGCACAGATCTAAATGCAATACAGCCTGGAGGCACCGCAGAGCTATGATAGAAGAAAACCAGCTGAGGGACCCTGCACTCTGCATGATGGACCAGAGCAGGAGAACTACAGAAGCACAGATCTAAAGGCAATACAGCCTGCAGTCACCGCAGAGCTATGATAGAAGAAAACCAGCTGAGGGACCCTGCACTCTGCATGATTGACCAGAGTAGGAGAACTACAGAAGCACAGATCTAAAGGCAATACAGCTTGGAGGCACCGCAGAGCTATGATAGAAGAAACCAGCTGAGAGACCCTGCACTCTGCATGATTGACCAGAGCAGGAGAACTACAGAAGCACAGATCTAAAGGCAATACAGCCTGCAGGCACCGCAGAGCTATGATAGAAGAAACCAGCTGAGAGACCCTGCACTCTGCATGATGGACCACAACAGGAGAACTACAGAAGCACAGATCTAAATGCAATACAGCCTGGAGGCACCGCAGAGCGATGATAGAAGAAAACCAGCTGAGAGACCCTGCACTCTGCATGATTGACCAGAGCAGGAGAACTACAGAAGCACAGATCTAAATGCAATACAGCCTGCAGGCATCGCAGAGCTATGATAGAAGAAACCAGCTGAGAGACCCTGCACTCTGCATGATGGACCAGAGCACGAGAACTACAGAAGCACAGATCTAAATGCAATACAGCCTGCAGGCACCGCAGAGCTATGATAGAAGAAACCAGCTGAGAGACCCTGCACTCTTCATGATTGACCAGAGCAGGAGAACTACAGAAGCACAGATCTAAATGCAATACAGCCTGGAGGCACCGCAGAGCTATGATAGAAGAAACCAGCTGAGAGACCCTGCACTCTGCATGATTGACCAGAGCAGGAGAACTACAGAAGCACAGATCTAAATGCAATACAGCCTGGAGGCACCGCAGAGCTATGATAGAAGAAAACCAGCCGAGACACTCTGCACTCTGCATGATTGACCACAGCAGGAGAACTACAGAAGCACAGATCTAAAGGCAATACATCCTGCAGGCACCGCAGAGCTATGATAGAAGAAACCAGCTGAGAGACCCTGCACTCTGCATGATGGACCAGAGCAGGAGAACTACAGAAGCACAGATCTAAAGGCAATACAGCCTGCAGGCACCGCAGAGCTATGATGGAAGAAAACCAGCTGAGAGACCCTGCACTCTGCATGATTGACCAGAGCAGGAGAACTACAGAAGCACAGATCTAAAGGCAATACAGCCTGGAGGCACCGCAGAGCTATGATAGAAGAAACCAGCTGAGAGACCCTGCACTCTGCATGATTGACCAGAGCAGGAGAACTACAGAAGCACAGATCTAAAGGCAATACAGCCTGCAGGCACCGCAGAGCTATGATAGAAGAAACCAGCTGAGAGACCCTGCACTCTGCATGATGGACCACAGCAGGAGAACTACAGAAGCACAGATCTAAATGCAATACAGCCTGGAGGCACCGCAGAGCGATGATAGAAGAAAACCAGCTGAGAGACCCTGCACTCTGCATGATTGACCAGAGCAGGAGAACTACAGAAGCACAGATCTAAATGCAATACAGCCTGCAGGCACCGCAGAGCTATGATAGAAGAAACCAGCTGAGAGACCCTGCACTCTGCATGATTGACCAGAGCAGGAGAACTACAGAAGCACAGATCTAAATGCAATACAGCCTGGAGGCACCGCAGAGCGATGATAGAAGAAACCAGCTGAGAGACCCTGCACTCTGCATGATTGACCAGAGCAGGAGAACTACAGAAGCACAGATCTAAATGCAATACAGCCTGGAGGCACCGCAGAGCGATGATAGAAGAAACCAGCTGAGAGACCCTGCACTCTGCATGATGGACCACAGCAGGAGAACTACAGAAGCACAGATCTAAATGCAATACAGCCTGGAGGCACCGCAGAGCGATGATAGAAGAAAACCAGCTGAGAGACCCTGCACTCTGCATGATTGACCAGAGCAGGAGAACTACAGAAGCACAGATCTAAATGCAATACAGCCTGCAGGCACCGCAGAGCTATGATAGAAGAAACCAGCTGAGAGACCCTGCACTCTGCATGATTGACCAGAGCAGGAGAACTACAGAAGCACAGATCTAAATGCAATACAGCCTGGAGGCACCGCAGAGCGATGATAGAAGAAACCAGCTGAGAGACCCTGCACTCTGCATGATTGACCAGAGCAGGAGAACTACAGAAGCACAGATCTAAATGCAATACAGCCTGGAGGCACCGCAGAGCGATGATAGAAGAAACCAGCTGAGAGACCCTGCACTCTGCATGATTGACCACAGCAGGAGAACTACAGAAGCACAGATCTAAATGCAATACAGCCTGGAGGCTCCGCAGAGCTATGATAGAAGAAACCAGCTGAGAGACCCTGCACTCTGTGTAGCACCCTGAGGATTCGGCTGCTACAGGGGTATTGCACCTCAACCCAGAGGTGTGATATTCCACTCCCGGGTAAGGATGGAGTGTGGAACTGAGCTCGGTAGGCTGCATGCACTACACACATCCCATTTCCGGGGAGCAGACCAACGGTACTCCCACTTAGAAATGTGCAGGTACGA
Organism: Phyllobates terribilis; assembly: GCF_046119375.1. Taxonomy (NCBI): domain Eukaryota; kingdom Metazoa; phylum Chordata; class Amphibia; order Anura; family Dendrobatidae; genus Phyllobates; species Phyllobates terribilis. Next base: position 825,078 of record NW_027362798.1, on the reverse strand, counting down.
CCGAGTCTGTTCCTGGCTGGAGTGGGAGGGGGGGTGGTACATCCCAAGTAGTGTAGGGGCAGATAGGGGGAGCAGCCTGGGTAAAGATAGGAGCTCATTGGGTGCTGGTCACCTGAGCTCACACATAGAGGGAGTATTTAAGGTGGGCACCATCAAAGAGCAGGGTCAGTCAGTCTGTCAGAGTGGAGTAAGTCAGCCTTTGCAGAGGAGTGAAAGAGAGCAGAGGAGCAGAGCAGCCTGAGCCAGAGTGAGAGAGGAGAAGAAAGAGAGACCCAGAGGGGGAAAAGAAGAGACTCTAAGAACCCAAATTCAATCCCCGGGTGAAGAGTCGGCAATAGGGTACCGGAGCCCAAACTGGTGGGGGCAAAAGCACACCCTAGCCAGAGACCGGAGGCCGTGGGCAGCGTCTGCCACGGCCACCCACCACATCCACCCCGAAGGCAGACCACGTGGAGGGTCAGGGAACCCAAGGCCAAGGGTCTCCCAACAGAAGGCCCGAGGGAGCTGGACCTAGGTGGATCACTAGTGGGGACGGCCAGAGGAAAGGACAGAAGGAGAGCTCAGGGTCACGCTCCGGACTTGCTTGGGGGTTGGCTGGATCCAGGACCTGGTGGACGCAGCACGGCTCGGGTGGTCACTTGAAGCTGGAGTGACCGGAACATCAGCAGTGAGTAAATACCCTAAACTGCACAACCCGACTCTGTCTTCATTTTACATCTACGCTGCACCACCACAACCCCCATCCTCTGCACCTGACCCCCTGAGGCTATACCCCACCCGTTGGGGGTTATACCATCAAAAGCTGCACCAACACCATCAGCCTCAGCGGACCCTGCTGCAGCGGCGGCCATAGTGACCGCAATACAACGGGTGGCGTAGTCGACATTAAGAACTTAATAACATCTGTAGGACTGCCACATACAACTGAGTTTGACACCCTGGGCACGGACCGGGTCACAGCCACTCGGAAGACTACAACCCCCATCTGATCCGGCTCCGGGTATTCCCCTAAAGAATATGGCCCAGGGGGCGCGTCAACTTTGGCGTAGTCGGCAGGATTACGTGCCCGCAACACCCGGGTACTGCGTGCCTGAAGAAAAGAACGAGTTTACCTCAAAAAGAAGTCTCCTGCCGGTTCCGGAGGGTCCCCGCCATCGGACCCCATCACCAGTCGATTCCCGCCGGTTGTCCGCCATTAACAGCTTTTTCCCGCCATCTGCAGAGTTTCCCGCCACTGGGAAGCGGTTCCCGCCATTTCCAAAGGTTTCCCGCCTTGGAAGAGCGGACGCCATTATGGGCGTGCCAGAGGGTGGCAAGAGGCCACCTCCCATCGTGGGCCAGGACCGAAAATGGCGCCAAAAGTGGAAACCGCCCCCACCAACAGAGACTGTGATGCTAGAGGTGTCTGTCAGCGTGAAAGAACAGCCCCTGGAGCTGACAGTCACCAAGTGGCCCCGGGACCGCCCTCGAAGGGGGAGGAGACGAAAGGAGAGAACAAAGATGGGTGTCGCTTGGAGCAGTCTGGAGAGAGCGCACCCGGAGGCAAGAAGCCTGGAGAAGAATATCGGAGGAGCTTACCCGGAGATGGCGAGAAAGCAGAGCAGCACCGGCCCGTTGGCCAGGAGCCTGCTAGAAACGGAGGAGGAAGAGCAGAGCAGCACCGGCCCGCTGGCCAGGAGCCTGCTGGAGACAACGGAAGGAGAGCAGAGCAGCACCGACCCGTTGGTCAGGAGCCTGCTGGAAACAACGACCCCACTAGGCCTAGTGGAGGTCCTAGCACAGCTCCCCCGAGACCGGGAGTGTGTACAGACCGCTCTGGAGGGCCTCGCAAGGAGGATGGCCCGGGTGCAGCGAGAGACGTTGGCGGAGTGGAGCCGTGAGATGGCCCAGCAGACCGAGACCTGTCAGCGGAGCACGCCACCCGAGACGAGGAAACAGACCGCCTCTGAGGATGGCGCGGGAGGATTGAAGGCCGGAGACGGCGCCGAGAAGGGAGCCGAACGAGTGGAGGCAGGTAAAGGGGACGTCTATACCCCAAACCGGGAAACCGCGTACCTGCCCCAGCTCCCCGTCGCAGAGCCCGAAGTCTATCCTGCCGTGCCCGTCGCTGCAACGTCACCGCCGCAGACTAGGCCTCAAACGGGAGCCGCGACCCCTGTGACGTCACACGCCCCGACCCCGAGCGTGACCAAGCAGGAAGTACCACCAGCCTGCTCGCAAGGCCTAGTACCCCCGGGCGCCGCAATACCAACAGCGCCCCCTACCTCCGCGGAGCCCCCGGCCTGGTCGCAGGGCCAAGTAGCCCAGGGCGCCGCCGTCCTTACGGTGCCCTTCACCTTCCAGATACCCCAGGCCTGGCCGCAAGGCTCGGACAACCCGGGCGCTAACACCACCGCGCCCATAAGACCAAGAGTGCCGCATCTGGGAGAGGACCTGTACGCCCAGCATACGTGCCCGGATGGGCAGCCATTTATATGGCCACCGGAGTTTCACCATCCCCGACTCCGGAGAGAGAGACCCCTGGATGAACCCCTGATCCCGGCTCCAAAGCCCGTAAAGAGGATCTCGCCCCCGCTAGCAGAAGCGCAGTTCGAGTGGGATCCCACCGGAGAAGATCTCATGGGGTTCACTCAAGAGACTCGGGCAGCTGCAGCGGAGCGTGCAGAGTGCTGCCGCCAACAACTCGAGGTCTTCGAGAGGGAGCGGAGAGAGAGGCGGGTCCGGGAACAGCAAGCTCAAATAAGGAGCGCGGAGCAGAAGAGCCGGGCCAGGAGAGACCCCCGTGCAGAGCATAGTCCCCGCACCACCGGGACTGTGATTAAGTTTAACATGCAGCATGGGTGGGGCTTCATCCGAGACCACCGCACCCTAGGCGACGTCTTTGTAACCAGGAGAGACGTTGAGTCCCACCTACCGGAGGGACACCGAGGTCGTGACCTTTACATCGGGGACGAGGTCACCTTCACCCGGCACAAGTGTGCCAAAGGACCTTACGCCCTCCATGTGCATCGCCTGACGGAGGAAGAGCTGCGGTGTGAGGAGGAAGAACAAGAGGACCCGGACGGGTCTGAAACAAGAGTTAGAGGTAACCATAAAGAAAGAGCAGGAGGACGCCGTCGTTAAGTACAGTGGAGCCGAAGCTGTATATAGTTGCCCGTCGGGGCACAGTGAACTGTTACTGTTGCTAATATAGTCCCCGTTGGGACCAGAGAATTGAACTGTTTACCCGTTTAACCCCTAAATCCCACTGACCGAGGACTGAGAGCGGTCATTCCTCCCTAATACCTGGCCGAGGACTGAGAGCGGCCATAGTCCCTGTATATAGTTGCGCGTCCTAAAGCGCCCCCTACCGGTTTTATAGGAAAACCATGTTTTTAAGAAAAAACTGTTGCACTTTTCCTGGGCACACGTTGCACAGTGTCCGGAGGAGGAGCTAGAAGCAAGAAGTGACTACGAGAAAGTTTTATATGAAGAGTTTTATTGATATATATATATATATATAATGTTTTATATGTTTATGCAAAAATTTGTATGTTTTGGTGTTATTTATGTCTTACAGCCCGAGGACGTGCTGTGATTTACCAGGGGGGAATGTAGCACCCTGAGGATTCGGCTGCTACAGGGGTATTGCACCTCAACCCAGAGGTGTGATATTCCACTCCCGGGTAAGGATGGAGTGTGGAACTGAGCTCGGTAGGCTGCATGCACTACACACATCCCATTTCCGGGGAGCAGACCAACGGTACTCCCACTTAGAAATGTGCAGGTACGACCGAGTCTGTTCCTGGCTGGAGTGGGAGGGGGGGTGGTACATCCCAAGTAGTGTAGGGGCAGATAGGGGGAGCAGCCTGGGTAAAGATAGGAGCTCATTGGGTGCTGGTCACCTGAGCTCACACATAGAGGGAGTATTTAAGGTGGGCACCATCAAAGAGCAGGGTCAGTCAGTCTGTCAGAGTGGAGTAAGTCAGCCTTTGCAGAGGAGTGAAAGAGAGCAGAGGAGCAGAGCAGCCTGAGCCAGAGTGAGAGAGGAGAAGAAAGAGAGACCCAGAGGGGGAAAAGAAGAGACTCTAAGAACCCAAATTCAATCCCCGGGTGAAGAGTCGGCAATAGGGTACCGGAGCCCAAACTGGTGGGGGCAAAAGCACACCCTAGCCAGAGACCGGAGGCCGTGGGCAGCGTCTGCCACGGCCACCCACCACATCCACCCCGAAGGCAGACCACGTGGAGGGTCAGGGAACCCAAGGCCAAGGGTCTCCCAACAGAAGGCCCGAGGGAGCTGGACCTAGGTGGATCACTAGTGGGGACGGCCAGAGGAAAGGACAGAAGGAGAGCTCAGGGTCACGCTCCGGACTTGCTTGGGGGTTGGCTGGATCCAGGACCTGGTGGACGCAGCATGGCTCGGGTGGTCACTTGAAGCTGGAGTGACCGGAACATCAGCAGTGAGTAAATACCCTAAACTGCACAACCCGACTCTGTCTTCATTTTACATCTACGCTGCACCACCACAACCCCCATCCTCTGCACCTGACCCCCTGAGGCTATACCCCACCCGTTGGGGGTTATACCATCAAAAGCTGCACCAACACCATCAGCCTCAGCGGACCCTGCTGCAGCGGCGGCCATAGTGACCGCAATACAACGGGTGGCGTAGTCGACATTAAGAACTTAATAACATCTGTAGGACTGCCACATACAACTGAGTTTGACACCCTGGGCACGGACCGGGTCACAGCCACTCGGAAGACTACAACCCCCATCTGATCCGGCTCCGGGTATTCCCCTAAAGAATATGGCCCAGGGGGCGCGTCAACTTTGGCGTAGTCGGCAGGATTACGTGCCCGCAACACCCGGGTACTGCGTGCCTGAAGAAAAGAACGAGTTTACCTCAAAAAGAAGTCTCCTGCCGGTTCCGGAGGGTCCCCGCCATCGGACCCCATCACCAGTCGATTCCCGCCGGTTGTCCGCCATTAACAGCTTTTTCCCGCCATCTGCAGAGTTTCCCGCCACTGGGAAGCGGTTCCCGCCATTTCCAAAGGTTTCCCGCCTTGGAAGAGCGGACGCCATTATGGGCGTGCCAGAGGGTGGCAAGAGGCCACCTCCCATCGTGGGCCAGGACCGAAAATGGCGCCAAAAGTGGAAACCGCCCCCACCAACAGAGACTGTGATGCTAGAGGTGTCTGTCAGCGTGAAAGAACAGCCCCTGGAGCTGACAGTCACCAAGTGGCCCCGGGACCGCCCTCGAAGGGGGAGGAGACGAAAGGAGAGAGCAAAGATGGGTGTCGCTTGGAGCAGTCTGGAGAGAGCGCACCCGGAGGCAAGAAGCCTGGAGAAGAATATCGGAGGAGCTTACCCGGAGATGGCGAGAAAGCAGAGCAGCACCGGCCCGTTGGCCAGGAGCCTGCTAGAAACGGAGGAGGAAGAGCAGAGCAGCACCGGCCCGCTGGCCAGGAGCCTGCTGGAGACAACGGAAGGAGAGCAGAGCAGCACCGACCCGTTGGTCAGGAGCCTGCTGGAAACAACGACCCCACTAGGCCTAGTGGAGGTCCTAGCACAGCTCCCCCGAGACCGGGAGTGTGTACAGACCGCTCTGGAGGGCCTCGCAAGGAGGATGGCCCGGGTGCAGCGAGAGACGTTGGCGGAGTGGAGCCGTGAGATGGCCCAGCAGACCGAGACCTGTCAGCGGAGCACGCCACCCGAGACGAGGAAACAGACCGCCTCTGAGGATGGCGCGGGAGGATTGAAGGCCGGAGACGGCGCCGAGAAGGGAGCCGAACGAGTGGAGGCAGGTAAAGGGGACGTCTATACCCCAAACCGGGAAACCGCGTACCTGCCCCAGCTCCCCGTCGCAGAGCCCGAAGTCTATCCTGCCGTGCCCGTCGCTGCAACGTCACCGCCGCAGACTAGGCCTCAAACGGGAGCCGCGACCCCTGTGACGTCACACGCCCCGACCCCGAGCGTGACCAAGCAGGAAGTACCACCAGCCTGCTCGCAAGGCCTAGTACCCCCGGGCGCCGCAATACCAACAGCGCCCCCTACCTCCGCGGAGCCCCCGGCCTGGTCGCAGGGCCAAGTAGCCCAGGGCGCCGCCGTCCTTACGGTGCCCTTCACCTTCCAGATACCCCAGGCCTGGCCGCAAGGCTCGGACAACCCGGGCGCTAACACCACCGCGCCCATAAGACCAAGAGTGCCGCATCTGGGAGAGGACCTGTACGCCCAGCATACGTGCCCGGATGGGCAGCCATTTATATGGCCACCGGAGTTTCACCATCCCCGACTCCGGAGAGAGAGACCCCTGGATGAACCCCTGATCCCGGCTCCAAAGCCCGTAAAGAGGATCTCGCCCCCGCTAGCAGAAGCGCAGTTCGAGTGGGATCCCACCGGAGAAGATCTCATGGGGTTCACTCAAGAGACTCGGGCAGCTGCAGCGGAGCGTGCAGAGTGCTGCCGCCAACAACTCGAGGTCTTCGAGAGGGAGCGGAGAGAGAGGCGGGTCCGGGAACAGCAAGCTCAAATAAGGAGCGCGGAGCAGAAGAGCCGGGCCAGGAGAGACCCCCGTGCAGAGCATAGTCCCCGCACCACCGGGACTGTGATTAAGTTTAACATGCAGCATGGGTGGGGCTTCATCCGAGACCACCGCACCCTAGGCGACGTCTTTGTAACCAGGAGAGACGTTGAGTCCCACCTACCGGAGGGACACCGAGGTCGTGACCTTTACATCGGGGACGAGGTCACCTTCACCCGGCACAAGTGTGCCAAAGGACCTTACGCCCTCCATGTGCATCGCCTGACGGAGGAAGAGCTGCGGTGTGAGGAGGAAGAACAAGAGGACCCGGACGGGTCTGAAACAAGAGTTAGAGGTAACCATAAAGAAAGAGCAGGAGGACGCCGTCGTTAAGTACAGCGGAGCCGAAGCTGTATATAGTTGCCCGTCGGGGCACAGTGAACTGTTACTGTTGCTAATATAGTCCCCGTTGGGACCAGAGAATTGAACTGTTTACCCGTTTAACCCCTAAATCCCACTGACCGAGGACTGAGAGCGGTCATTCCTCCCTAATACCTGGCCGAGGACTGAGAGCGGCCATAGTCCCTGTATATAGTTGCGCGTCCTAAAGCGCCCCCTACCGGTTTTATAGGAAAACCATGTTTTTAAGAAAAAACTGTTGCACTTTTCCTGGGCACACGTTGCACAGTGTCCGGAGGAGGAGCTAGAAGCAAGAAGTGACTACGAGAAAGTTTTATATGAAGAGTTTTATTGATATATATATATATAATGTTTTATATGTTTATGCAAAAATTTGTATGTTTTGGTGTTATTTATGTCTTACAGCCCGAGGACGTGCTGTGATTTACCAGGGGGGAATGTAGCACCCTGAGGATTCGGCTGCTACAGGGGTATTGCACCTCAACCCAGAGGTGTGATATTCCACTCCCGGGTAAGGATGGAGTGTGGAACTGAGCTCGGTAGGCTGCATGCACTACACACATCCCATTTCCGGGGAGCAGACCAACGGTACTCCCACTTAGAAATGTGCAGGTACGACCGAGTCTGTTCCTGGCTGGAGTGGGAGGGGGGGTGGTACATCCCAAGTAGTGTAGGGGCAGATAGGGGGAGCAGCCTGGGTAAAGATAGGAGCTCATTGGGTGCTGGTCACCTGAGCTCACACATAGAGGGAGTATTTAAGGTGGGCACCATCAAAGAGCAGGGTCAGTCAGTCTGTCAGAGTGGAGTAAGTCAGCCTTTGCAGAGGAGTGAAAGAGAGCAGAGGAGCAGAGCAGCCTGAGCCAGAGTGAGAGAGGAGAAGAAAGAGAGACCCAGAGGGGGAAAAGAAGAGACTCTAAGAACCCAAATTCAATCCCCGGGTGAAGAGTCGGCAATAGGGTACCGGAGCCCAAACTGGTGGGGGCAAAAGCACACCCTAGCCAGAGACCGGAGGCCGTGGGCAGCGTCTGCCACGGCCACCCACCACATCCACCCCGAAGGCAGACCACGTGGAGGGTCAGGGAACCCAAGGCCAAGGGTCTCCCAACAGAAGGCCCGAGGGAGCTGGACCTAGGTGGATCACTAGTGGGGACGGCCAGAGGAAAGGACAGAAGGAGAGCTCAGGGTCACGCTCCGGACTTGCTTGGGGGTTGGCTGGATCCAGGACCTGGTGGACGCAGCACGGCTCGGGTGGTCACTTGAAGCTGGAGTGACCGGAACATCAGCAGTGAGTAAATACCCTAAACTGCACAACCCGACTCTGTCTTCATTTTACATCTACGCTGCACCACCACAACCCCCATCCTCTGCACCTGACCCCCTGAGGCTATACCCCACCCGTTGGGGGTTATACCATCAAAAGCTGCACCAACACCATCAGCCTCAGCGGACCCTGCTGCAGCGGCGGCCATAGTGACCGCAATACAACGGGTGGCGTAGTCGACATTAAGAACTTAATAACATCTGTAGGACTGCCACATACAACTGAGTTTGACACCCTGGGCACGGACCGGGTCACAGCCACTCGGAAGACTACAACCCCCATCTGATCCGGCTCCGGGTATTCCCCTAAAGAATATGGCCCAGGGGGCGCGTCATCTGCATGATTCACCACAGCAGGAGAACTACAGAAGCACAGATCTAAATGCAATACAGCCTGGAGGCACCGCAGAGCTATGATAGAAGAAACCAGCTGAGAGACCCTGCACTCTGCATGATTGACCACAGCAGGAGAACTACAGAAGCACAGATCTAAAGGCAATACAGCCTGCAGGCACCACAGAGCTATGATGGAAGAAAACCAGCTGAGAGACCCTGCACTCTGCATGATGGACCAGAGCAGGAGAACTACAGAAGGACAGATCTAAAGGCAATACAGCCTGCAGGCACCGCAGAGCTATGATAAAAGAAACCAGCTGAGAGACCCTGCACTCTGCATGATTGACCAGAGCAGGAGAACTACAGAAGCACAGATCTAAAGGCAATACAGCCTGGAGGCACAGCAGAGCTATGATAGAAGAAACCAGCTGAGAGACCCTGCACACTGCATGATTGACCAGAGCAGGAGAACTACAGAAGCACAGATCTAAATGCAATACAGCCTGCAGCCTGCATCAGAGCTATGATAGAAGAAAACCAGCTGAGAGACCCTGCACTCTGCATGATGGACCAGAGCAGGAGAACTACAGAAGCACAGATCTAAAGGCAATACAGCCTGGAGGCACTGCAGAGCTATGATAGAAGAAACCAGCTGAGAGACCCTGCACTCTGCATGATTGACCAGAGCAGGAGAACTACAGAAGCACAGATCTAAATGCAATACAGCCTGGAGGCTCCGCAGAGCTATGATAGAAGAAAACCAGCTGAGAGACCCTGCACTCTGCATGATTGACCACAGCAGGAGAACTACAGAAGCACAGATCTAAAGGCAATACAGCCTGGAGGCACCGCAGAGCTATGATAGAAGAAAACCAGCTGAGAGACCCTGCACTCTGCATGATGGACCAGAGCAGGAGAACTACAGAAACACAGATCTAAATGCAATACAGCCTGCAGGCACCGCAGAGCTATGATAGAAGAAACCAGCTGAGGGACCCTGCACTCTGCATGATTGACCACAGCAGGAGAACTACAGAAGCACAGATCTAAATGCAATACAGCCTGGAGGCACCGCAGAGCTATGATAGAAGAAACCAGCTGAGAGACCCTGCACTCTGCATGATGGACCAGAGCAGGAGAACTACAGAAGCACAGATCTAAATGCAATACAGCCTGGAGGCACCGCAGAGCTATGATAGAAGAAAACCAGCCGAGAGACTCTGCACTCTGCATGATTGACCACAGCAGGAGAACTACAGAAGCACAGATCTAAAGGCAATACAGCCTGCAGGCACCGCAGAGCTATGATAGAAGAAACCAGCTGAGAGACCCTGCACTCTGCATGATTGACCACAGCAGGAGAACTACAGAAGCACAGATCTAAAGGCAATACAGCCTGGAGGCACCGCAGAGCTATGATAGAAGAAAACCAGCTGAGAGACCCTGCACTCTGCATGATTGACCACAGCAGGAGAACTACAGAAGCACAGATCTAAAGGCAATACAGCCTGGAGGCACCGCAGAGCTATGATAGAAGAAAACCAGCTGAGAGACCCTGCACTCTGCATGATTGACCACAGCAGGAGAACTACAGAAGCTCAGATCTAAATGCAATACAGCCTGCAGGCACCGCAGAGCTATGATAGAAGAAAACCAGCTGAGAGACCCTGCACTCTGCATGACTGACCAGAGCAGGAGAACTACAGAAGCTCAGATCTAAATGCAATACAGCCTGGAGGCACCGCAGAGCTATGATAGAAGAAACCAGCTGAGAGACCCTGCACTCTGCATGATTGACCACAGCAGGAGAACTACAGAAGCACAGATCTAAATGCAATACAGCCTGCAGGCACCGCAGAGCTATGATAGAAGAAACCAGCTGAGAGACCCTGCACTCTGCATGATGGACCAGAGCAGGAGAACTACAGAAGCACAGATCAAAAGGCAATACAGCCTGGAGGCACCGCAGAGCTATGATAGAAGAAACCAGCTGAGGGACCCTGCACTCTGCATGATGGACCAGAGCAGGAGAACTACAGAAGCACAGATCTAAAGGCAATACAGCGTGCAGGCACCGCAGAGCTATGATAGAAGAAAACCAGCTGAGAGACCCTGTACTCTGCATGATTGACCAGAGCAGGAGAACTACAGAAGCTCAGATCTAAATGCAATACAGCCTGGAGGCACCGCAGAGCTATGATAGAAGAAAACCAGCTGAGAGACCCTGCACTCTGCATGATGGACCAGAGCAGGAGAACTACAGAAGCACAGATCTAAATGCAATACAGCCTGCAGGCACCGCAGAGCTATGATAGAAGAAACCAGCTGAGAGACCCTGCACTCTGCATGATGGACCAGAGCAGGAGAACTACAGAAGCACAGATCTAAATGCAATACAGCCTGCAGGCACCGCAGAGCTATGATAGAAGAAAACCAGCTGAGAGAACCTGCACTCTGCATGATTGACCACAGCAGGAGAACTACAGAAGCACAGATCTAAAGGCAATACAGCCTGCAGGCACCGCAGAGCTATGATAGAAGAAAACCAGCTGAGGGACCCTGCACTCTGCATGATTGACCAGAGCAGGAGAACTACAGAAGCACAGATCTAAATGCAATACAGCCTACAGGCACCGCAGAGCTATGATGGAAGAAAACCAGCTGAGAGACCCTGCACTCTGCATGACTGACCAGAGCAAGAGAACTACAGAAGCACAGATCTAAAGGCAATACATCCTGCAGGCACCGCAGAGCTATGATAGAAGAAACCAGCTGAGAGACCCTGCACTCTGCATGATGGACCAGAGCAGGAGAACTACAGAAGCACAGATCTAAAGGCAATACAGCCTGCAGGCACCGCAGAGCTATGATGGAAGAAAACCAGCTGAGAGACCCTGCACTCTGCATGATTGACCAGAGCAGGAGAACTACAGAAGCACAGATCTAAAGACAATACAGCCTGGAGGCACCGCAGAGCTATGATAGAAGAAACCAGCTGAGAGACCCTGCACTCTGCATGATGGACCAGAGCACGAGAACTACAGAAGCACAGATCTAAATGCAATACAGCCTGGAGGCACCGCAGAGCTATGATAGAAGAAACCAGCTGAGAGACCCTGCACTCTGCATGATGGACCAGAGCAGGAGAACTACAGAAGCACAGATCTAAATGCAATACAGCCTGGAGGCACCGCAGAGCTATGATAGAAGAAAACCAGCCGAGACACTCTGCACTCTGCATGATTGACCACAGCAGGAGAACTACAGAAGCACAGATCTAAAGGCAATACAGCCTGCAGGCACCGCAGAGCTATGATAGAAGAAACCAGCTGAGAGACCCTGCACTCTGCATGATGGACCAGAGCAGGAGAACTACAGAAGCACAGATCTAAATGCAATACAGCCTGCAGGCACCGCAGAGCTATGATAGAAGAAACCAGCTGAGAGACCCTGCACTCTGCATGATTGACCACAGCAGGAGAACTACAGAAGCACAGATCTAAAGGCAATACAGCCTGGAGGCACCGCAGAGCTATGATAGAAGAAAACCAGCTGAGGGACCCTGCACTCTGCATGATTGACCAGAGCAGGAGAACTACAGAAGCACAGATCTAAAGGCAATACATCCTGCAGGCACCGCAGAGCTATGATAGAAGAAACCAGCTGAGAGACCCTGCACTCTGCATGATGGACCAGAGCAGGAGAACTACAGAAGCACAGATCTAAATGCAATACAGCCTGGAGGCTCCGAAGAGCTATGATAGAAGAAACCAGCTGAGAGACCCTGCACTCTGCATGATTGACCAGAGCAGGAGAACTACAGAAGCACAGATATAAAGGCAATACAGCCTGCAGGCACCGCAGAGCTATGATAGAAGAAACCAGCTGAGAGACCCTGCACTCTGCATGATTGACCACAGCAGGAGAACTACAGAAGCACAGATCTAAATGCAATACAGCCTGGAGGCTCCGCAGAGCTATGATAGAAGAAACCAGCTGAGAGACCCTGCACTCTGCATGATTCACCACAGCAGGAGAACTACAGAAGCACAGATCTAAATGCAATACAGCCTGGAGGCACTGCAGAGCTATGATAGAAGAAACCAGCTGAGAGACCCTGCACTCTGCATGATTGACCACAGCAGGAGAACTACAGAAGCACAGATCTAAAGGCAATACAGCCTGGAGGCACCGCAGAGATATGATAGAAGAAAACCAGCTGAGAGACCCTGCACTCTGCATGATTGACCACAGCAGGAGAACTACAGAAGCACAGATCTAAAGGCAATACAGCCTGCAGGCACCACAGAGCTATGATGGAAGAAAACCAGCTGAGAGACCCTGCACTCTGCATGATGGACCAGAGCAGGAGAACTACAGAAGGACAGATCTAAAGGCAATACAGCCTGCAGGCACCGCAGAGCTATGATAGAAGAAACCAGCTGAGAGACCCTGCACTCTGCATGATTGACCAGAGCAGGAGAACTACAGAAGCACAGATCTAAATGCAATACAGCCTGGAGGCACCGCAGAGCTATGATAGAAGAAAACCAGCTGAGAGACCCTGCACTCTGCATGATTGACCAGAGCAGGAGAACTACAGAAGCACAGATCTAAAGGCAATACAGTCTGGAGGCACCGCAGAGCTATGATAGAAGAAACCAGCTGAGAGACCCTGCACTCTGCATGACTGACCAGAGCAGGAGAACTACAGAAGCACAGATCTAAAGGCAATACAGCCTGCAGCCTGCATCAGAGCTATGATAGAAGAAAACCAGCTGAGAGACCCTGCACTCTGCATGATGGACCAGAGCAGGAGAACTACAGAAGCACAGATCTAAAGGCAATACAGCCTGGAGGCACCGCAGAGCTATGATAGAAGAAACCAGCTGAGAGACCCTGCACTCTGCATGATTGACCAGAGCAGGAGAACTACAGAAGCACAGATCTAAATGCAATACAGCCTGCAGGCACCGCAGAGCTATGATAGAAGAAACCAGCTGAGGGACCCTGCACTCTGCAAGATGGACCAGAGCAGGAGAACTACAGAAGCACAGATCTAAAGGCAATACAGCCTGCAGGCACCGCAGAGCTATGATAGAAGAAACCAGCTGAGAGACCCTGCACTCTGCAAGATGGACCAGAGCAGGAGAACTACAGAAGCACAGATCTAAATGCAATACAGCCTGGAGGCACCGCAGAGCTATGATAGAAGAAAACCAGCCGAGAGACTCTGCACTCTGCATGATTGACCACAGCAGGAGAACTACAGAAGCACAGATCTAAATGCAATACAGCCTGGAGGCACCGCAGAGCTATGATAGAAGAAAACCAGCTGAGAGACCCTGCACTCTGCATGATTGACCACAGCAGGAGAACTACAGAAGCTCAGATCTAAATGCAATACAGCCTGGAGGCACCGCAGAGCTATGATAGAAGAAAACCAGCTGAGAGACCCTGCACTCTGCATGATTGACCACAGCAGGAGAACTACAGAAGCTCAGATCTAAATGCAATACAGCCTGGAGGCACCGCAGAGCTATGATAGAAGAAAACCAGCTGAGAGACCCTGCACTCTGCATGATTGACCACAGCAGGAGAACTACAGAAGCTCAGATCTAAATGCAATACAGCCTGCAGGCACCGCAGAGCTATGATAGAAGAAAACCAGCTGAGAGACCCTGCACTCTGCATGACTGACCAGAGCAGGAGAACTACAGAAGCTCAGATCTAAATGCAATACAGCCTGGAGGCACCGCAGAGCTATGATAGAAGAAACCAGCTGAGAGACCCTGCACTCTGCATGATTGACCACAGCAGGAGAACTACAGAAGCACAGATCTAAATGCAATACAGCCTGCAAGCACCGCAGAGCTATGATAGAAGAAACCAGCTGAGAGACCCTGCACTCTGCATGATGGACCAGAGCAGGAGAACTACAGAAGCACAGATCTAAAGGCAATACAGCCTGCAGGCACCGCAGAGCTATGATAGAAGAAAACCAGCTGAGGGACCCTGCACTCTGCATGATTGACCAGAGCAGGAGAACTACAGAAGCACAGATCTAAAGGCAATACATCCTGCAGGCACCGCAGAGCTATGATAGAAGAAACCAGCTGAGGGACCCTGCACTCTGCATGATTGACCAGAGCAGGAGAACTACAGAAGCACAGATCTAAATGCAATACAGCCTGCAGACACCACAGAGCTATGATAGAAGAAACCAGCTGAGAGACCCTGCACTCTGCATGATTGACCAGAGCAGGAGAACTACAGAAGCACAGATCTAAAGGCAATACAGCCTGCAGGCACCGCAGAGCTATGATAGAAGAAACCAGCTGAGAGACCCTGCACTCTGCATGATTGACCAGAGCAGGAGAACTACAGAAGCACAGATCTAAAGGCAATACAGCCTGCAGGCACCGCAGAGCTATGATAGAAGAAACCAGCTGAGAGACCCTGCACTCTGCATGATGGACCAGAGCACGAGAACTACAGAAGCACAGTTCTAAATGCAATACAGCCTGGAGGCACCGCAGAGCTATGATAGAAGAAACCAGCTGAGAGACCCTGCACTCTGCATGATGGACCAGAGCAGGAGAACTACAGAAGCACAGATCTAAATGCAATACAGCCTGGAGGCACCGCAGAGCTATGATAGAAGAAAACCAGCCGAGACACTCTGCACTCTGCATGATTGACCACAGCAGGAGAACTACAGAAGCACAGATCTAAAGGCAATACAGCCTGCAGGCACCGCAGAGCTATGATAGAAGAAACCAGCTGAGAGACCCTGCACTCTGCATGATGGACCAGAGCAGGAGAACTACAGAAGCACAGATCTAAATGCAATACAGCCTGCAGGCAACGCAGAGCTATGATAGAAGAAAACCAGCTGAGGGACCCTGCACTCTGCATGATTGACCAGAGCAGGAGAACTACAGAAGCACAGATCTAAATGCAATACAGCCTGGAGGCACCGCAGAGCTATGATAGAAGAAAACCAGCTGAGGGACCCTGCACTCTGCATGATTGACCAGAGCAGGAGAACTACAGAAGCACAGATCTAAAGGCAATACATCCTGCAGGCACCGCAGAGCTATGAAAGAAGAAACCAGCTGAGAGACCCTGCACTCTGCATGATGGACCAGAGCAGGAGAACTACAGAAGCACAGATCTAAAGGCAATACAGCCTGCAGGCACCGCAGAGCTATGATAGAAGAAAACCAGCTGAGAGACCCTGCACTCTGCATGATTGACCAGAGCAGGAGAACTACAGAAGCACAGATCTAAAGGCAATACAGCCTGGAGGCACCGCAGAGCTATGATAGAAGAAACCAGCTGAGAGACCCTGCACTCTGCATGATGGACCAGAGCAGGAGAACTACAGAAGCACAGATCTAAAGGCAATACAGCCTGCAGGCACCGCAGAGCTATGATAGAAGAAACCAGCTGAGAGACCCTGCACTCTGCATGATGGACCACAGCAGGAGAACTACAGAAGCACAGATCTAAATGCAATACAGCCTGGAGGCACCGCAGAGCGATGATAGAAGAAAACCAGCTGAGAGACCCTGCACTCTGCATGATTGACCAGAGCAGGAGAACTACAGAAGCACAGATCTAAATGCAATACAGCCTGCAGGCACCGCAGAGCTATGATAGAAGAAACCAGCTGAGAGACCCTGCACTCTGCATGATTGACCAGAGCAGGAGAACTACAGAAGCACAGATCTAAATGCAATACAGCCTGGAGGCACCGCAGAGCGATGATAGAAGAAACCAGCTGAGAGACCCTGCACTCTGCATGATTGACCACAGCAGGAGAACTACAGAAGCACAGATCTAAATGCAATACAGCCTGCAGGCACCGCAGAGCTATGATAGAAGAAACCAGCTGAGAGACCCTGCACTCTGCATGATTCACCACAGCAGGAGAACTACAGAAGCACAGATCTAAAGGCAATACAGCCTGGAGGCACCGCAGAGCTATGATAGAAGAAACCAGCTGAGGGACCCTGCACTCTGCATGATTGACCAGAGCAGGAGAACTACAGAAGCACAGATCTAAATGCAATACAGCCTGGAGGCACCGCAGAGCTATGATAGAAGAAACCAGCTGAGAGACCCTGCACTCTGCATGATGGACCAGAGCAGGAGAACTACAGAATGTAACGGGTCCGGGAGGCGGAACCTCTGAGCTACTATACAAGGGGGCGGCCCTTGTAAGGGAGCGGGTGGCAGTCTCTGGGTGAACGGACAGGGAGTTACGGCAAGTGATCAGGGCAGTCTCTGGGTAAGGGGTAGGTACGACCTGTGATGGCAGAGCCTCCGGGTAGGCTAGCAGGCAGATGGTAGATGTGTGCTCCCAGGTGAGCAAGCGAGAGTCTCTGGAATAGCAGGTGGTCACGGCACGTGACGGCGGAACCTCCGGGCTGGCAGGCAGGTAGGTAACGGAGAAGCGCTCCCAGGTGAGCGGGCAAGAGTCTCTGGAATAGCTGGTGGTCACCGCACGTGACAACGGGACCTCCGGGCTGGCAAGCAGGCAGGTAACGGAGATGCGCTCCCAGGTGAGCGGGCAAGAGTCTCTGAGATAGCTGGTGGTCACAGCATGTGACAACGGAGCCTCCGGGC
This sequence comes from Phyllobates terribilis, assembly GCF_046119375.1. Classification (NCBI taxonomy): domain Eukaryota; kingdom Metazoa; phylum Chordata; class Amphibia; order Anura; family Dendrobatidae; genus Phyllobates; species Phyllobates terribilis. Next base: position 807,866 of record NW_027362798.1, on the reverse strand, counting down.
TGGCAAGCAGGCAGGTAACGGAGATGCGCTCCCAGGTGAGCGGGCAAGCTGGTCCATAGACAGACTGACCGGAGTAGTAAGGCAGACCGTCGGACCTCAGGCAAGCAGGCAGGTAGCTGATATGCGCTCCCAGGTGAGCGGGCAGGCTGGTCCTTTAGACAGACTGACAGGAGTAGTAAGGCAGACCGTCGGACCTCAGACTGGCAGACAGGTAACAAGTATTCAGGCAGGAATCAGGCAGGTAACTGGCAGGTAACTGGCAGGAAACTGGCAGGTAACTGGCAACGGGACCTGAGGGCTGAAGCACAGGTGAGACACAGGTGCAAACAACATTGCTCGGGCACCTCCATTTTGGAGGAGGTGCCTTAAATATGATGAAGTCCTCCGGCCATTGGCCGGGGACTCTTTAGGGCGGCGCGCGCGGCCCCTTTAAGAGGAGGGGAGCGCGCGCGCGCGCGCCCTAAGCACAGGGGCCGGGAAGGAGCGCGCGCTGAGAGCAGAGCAGGAGGAGGACGCCGGGACGGAGCGCGCGCTGACAGCAGAGCGGGGGGAGGAAGCCGGGCACGGAGCAGAGCGGTGAGGGGAGCAGCGTCCCTGCCTAGCAGAGGGCAGGGACGCCGGCACTACAGTACCCCCCCCTTTAGGCCCCCCCTTTTTTAGGCCAGACAGAAATTTAGCTAGGATGAGAGGGGCATGGATGTTCTCCCGGGGCTCCCACGTTCTCTCCTCAGGACCAAACCCCTTCCAATCTACCAGGAAAAAGGTCTTTCCTCTTACCCTTTTGGTGGCAAGAATGTTCTCTACCTCAAACTCGTCCTCAGCAGAAACCGGAGCAGGAGGCGTACCTGTAGACTTGGAAAAAGAGTTAAGCACCACAGGTTTGAGGAGAGACACATGGAAGGAGTTAGGGATCCGTAAGTTGGCCGGGAGTTTCAATTTATAGGCCACCGGGTTGATCTGACTGATGACCTCCAGTGGGCCGATGAACCGAGGCCCTAACTTATAGGAAGGGATCTTGAGCCGGACATATTTGGACGAGAGCCAGACTTTATCCCCAGGGCGGAATTGAGGAGGGTCCAGACGTTTTTTGTCAGCGTGTCTTTTTCGGATGACAGAAGGAGTGCGGACCGGGTACTCTCCCATATGGAGGAAAATTTGTTAACAAGAGATTCCGCAGCCGGATTGTCCGCCGAGGTGGAGACGGGAAACGGGATCCGAGGATGCTGACCGTAGACTACAAAAAACGGGGATTTGGAGGAAGACTCGCTCTCGTGATTGTTGTACGAGAATTCGGCCCATGGCAGGAGATCCACCCAGTCAGAATGGTGGACATTAACGAAGTGCCGAAGGTAACTGGTCAGGTTCTGATTGATCCGCTCCACTTGACCATTAGACTGTGGGTGGTAAGCGGAGGAGAAGTCCAGGGTGACGTCCAGCAATTTACAAGTGGCTCTCCAGAAACGGGAAGTGAACTGTACCCCACGATCCGACACGATGTGACGGGGCAGGCCATGAAGACGGAAGATGTGGCGGATAAAGTCTTTAGCCAGCTCGGGTGCAGACGGAAGACCTGGCAGTGGAGTGAAGTGAGCCATCTTGGAGAAGCGGTCAGCGACCACCCAAATGACCGTACAACCGGCAGAGACGGGCAGATCAGTAATGAAGTCCATCGCTATATGCTGCCAGGGGGCAGCAGGTACTGGCAGAGGTAGGAGGCGGCCGGCCGGCAGGTGTCTCGGAACTTTGTTGCGGGCGCAGGACACACAGGCAGAAACAAAGTCTATTACATCCTTGTGCAGGTTAGGCCACCAGTAGTGCCGGGTAATAAGCTGGAGGGTCTTTTTCTGACCGGCGTGGCCAGCTAGTTTAGACGAATGACCCCAGTGTAGGATCTTCTCCCGATCAGGTACTGGTACGAACGTCTTACCAGGAGGAAGACGATTTAGACTCACGGGAGCCACCTGCATTACTCTGGCGGGATCGATGATATGTTTCGGATCCTCCTCGAGATCAGACACCAGAAAGGATCGAGACAAGGCGTCCGCCTTGACGTTTTTGTCAGCCGGGCGAAAATGAAGGACAAAATCAAAACGAGCAAAAAACAAGGACCACCGGGCTTGGCGCGGGTTAAGTCTCTGGGCATGCTGGAGGTAAGCCAAGTTCTTGTGGTCAGTGTAAATTATTACCGGGTGAAGAGCCCCCTCGAGCAGGTAACGCCACTCCTCCAATGCCAGTTTGATGGCCAATAACTCTCGGTCTCCTATGGAATAGTTGCGCTCAGAGGAGGAGAAGAGTTTAGAGAAGAAGCCACAAGTTACCATCCTCCCGGAAGATGATTTTTGAGTAAGTACCGCTCCGGCTCCAGAGGAGGAGGCGTCAACTTCCAGGAAGAACTGCTTGTTGCCATCTGGGCGATGCAGCACCGGGGCAGAAGAGAAGGCCTGTTTAAGGGAAAGAAAGGCCTCCTCTGCTTCGGGTGGCCACTCTTTGGGATTAGTACCTTTACGGGTGAGCGCAGAAATTGGGGCCGTCCGGGAAGAGAAGTGTGGTATGAAGAGGCGGTAGTAGTTGGCGAAGCCCAGGAATCGCTGAATGGCCTTCAACCCCTCCGGTCGGGGCCATTTCTCGATGGCAGACAGTTTCTCAGGATCCATTTGTAGGCCGGTCTGAGAGATAATGTAGCCCAGAAACGGAAGCGAGGTCTGCTCAAAGAGGCAATTCTCAAATTTAGCGTAGAGATGGTTCTGCCTTAGCCTGAGCAGGACCTGACGAACGTCCCTCCGGTGAGTCTGGAGATCCGGAGAGAAGACCAAGATGTCGTCCAGGTACACCACTACGCAGGAGTAGAGAAGGTCCCGGAAGATGTCATTGACCAACTCTTGAAAGACGGCAGGAGCGTTACAGAGACCAAAGGGCATTACCAGGTATTCATAGTGGCCGTCCCGGGTGTTGAATGCCGTCTTCCATTCATCCCCCTGACGAATACGAACCAGGTTGTACGCCCCACGAAGGTCCAGTTTGGTGAAGATCCTAGCCCCCCTCAGACGATCAAATAATTCTGGAATGAGCGGAAGGGGGTACTTATTCTTCACCGTGATCAGGTTTAGGCCTCTATAGTCTATACAGGGACGGAGAGAGCCGTCCTTCTTTTTGACGAAAAAGAAGCCTGCTCCCGCCGGGGAGGTAGATTTCCGGATGAATCCTCTGGCCAGATTCTCCTCAATATATTCGGACATTGACCGGGTCTCAGCAGCGGATAAAGGATAGATACGCCCACGGGGAGGAGTAGTACCGGGTAGCAGATCGATGGGACAGTCGTATGGTCTATGTGGTGGTAATGTCTCTGCCTCCTTTTTATTAAAGACATCTGCATAAGACCAATAAGGAATCGGAAGTCCAGGTAGATTAGCTGGGGTAGGAGAGGGACGGACGGGATGGACGGGAACCAGGCAGGTTTTATGACAGTCTTGTCCCCAGCGAAGGACCTCTCCGGTTTGCCAGTCTAGCACGGGTGCATGTCTCTGGAGCCAGGGCAAACCTAGCAAGAGGGCGTGAGAGAGTCCAGGCAGAACATGAAAGGAGATACTTTCAGAATGCAGCATTCCCACCTGCAGGGTAATGGATTCGGTGATGAGTTGAATGGGGCGAGGTAAGAGGCCCCCATCCACGGCAGCGACAGACAAGGGTACAGCCAGAGGTTTGGTGGGGATGCGGTATTTCTCAACCAGGGACTGTGAAATAAGGTTCCCGGCTGCTCCAGAGTCAAGTTGGGCTAGTTCGAAATAACGGTTCTCCCCGTAGATGATCGAAACTGACAACAGCAGGGATGGAGAGGATTTATTCTTGTCTAGGTGGACCTCTCTGAGCGAACCTAGACACAGGCGTTTCCCGACCTCTCCGGGCAGGCACGGATCCGGTGCTCCTTACTGCCACAGTAGAAGCAGCTCCCCTCGGCACGGCGTGAGTCCTGACGGGTTTTGACCATCTTGGTCTGGTCGACCTGCATAGGCTCAGGAGAGTGTACCTGGGGAGAGATGGAGGGAATGACGGGTTTCTGGAAAGTAGGAGCTAAACGTGGAATCCTTCTCTCACGGGTGACCTCTTTGGCACGCTCCTGGAACCGTAGGTCAATCCGGGTGGCAAGAGTTATTAAGTCATCGAGAGTGGTAGGAATGTCCCGACCGGCAAGTTCATCTTTAATACGGCCGGACAGACCCTCCCAGAAGACGGAAACCAGAGCGTCGTTATCCCAGGCCAGCTCCGAGGCAAGGGTACGGAACCGTATGGCATATTGGCCCACGGTGAGACTCCCCTGACGGAGGCGTAGCAACGATGATGCAGATGAGGTCTTCCGTCCGGGTTCGTCGAAGACTTTCCGGAAAGCCGTGAGAAAAGCAGGCAAGTTGGACACCAGGGGGTCTCCTCTCTCCCATAGAGGATTCAGCCAGGCCAGGGCCTCCCCGGTGAGATGGGACATGATGAAGGCAATTTTGGCCCGGTCGGAGTTAAACTGGTAGGACAAAAGTTCAAAATGCAGGGTGCACTGATTTAAGAAGCCCCGAGCCTGGACGGGGTCGCCTCCGAAGCGAGGAGGTGCAGAAAGCCGGGGTCCGGGGTAGGATACCATAGTATTAGTGGGCAGCGGAGCTGCCGGATTGCAAGATATGGCACTGGCGGAGGTTGTTGGTGGATCAGACAGAGTGTTCAGGCGAGTATTAACATTCCGCAGGTGACCCAGGATGGCCTCCTGTTGGGACCTCTGACGGGACAGTTCAAGACAGAGGTCCGAGAGCGAGGGAGCTTGGGTGCCACCGGGTTCCATGGCCCGAGCAAACTGTAACGGGTCCGGGAGGCGGAACCTCTGAGCTACTATACAAGGGGGCGGCCCTTGTAAGGGAGCGGGTGGCAGTCTCTGGGTGAACGGACAGGGAGTTACGGCAAGTGATCAGGGCAGTCTCTGGGTAAGGGGTAGGTACGACCTGTGATGGCAGAGCCTCCGGGTAGGCTAGCAGGCAGATGGTAGATGTGTGCTCCCAGGTGAGCAAGCGAGAGTCTCTGGAATAGCAGGTGGTCACGGCACGTGACGGCGGAACCTCCGGGCTGGCAGGCAGGTAGGTAACGGAGAAGCGCTCCCAGGTGAGCGGGCAAGAGTCTCTGGAATAGCTGGTGGTCACCGCACGTGACAACGGGACCTCCGGGCTGGCAAGCAGGCAGGTAACGGAGATGCGCTCCCAGGTGAGCGGGCAAGAGTCTCTGAGATAGCTGGTGGTCACAGCACGTGACAACGGAGCCTCCGGGCTGGCAAGCAGGCAGGTAACGGAGATGCGCTCCCAGGTGAGCGGGCAAGCTGGTCCATAGACAGACTGACCGGAGTAGTAAGGCAGACCGTCGGACCTCAGGCAAGCAGGCAGGTAGCTGATATGCGCTCCCAGGTGAGCGGGCAGGCTGGTCCTTTAGACAGACTGACAGGAGTAGTAAGGCAGACCGTCGGACCTCAGACTGGCAGACAGGTAACAAGTATTCAGGCAGGAATCAGGCAGGTAACTGGCAGGTAACTGGCAGGAAACTGGCAGGTAACTGGCAACGGGACCTGAGGGCTGAAGCACAGGTGAGACACAGGTGCAAACAACATTGCTCGGGCACCTCCATTTTGGAGGAGGTGCCTTAAATATGATGAAGTCCTCCGGCCATTGGCCGGGGACTCTTTAGGGCGGCGCGCGCGGCCCCTTTAAGAGGAGGGGAGCGCGCGCGCGCGCGCCCTAAGCACAGGGGCCGGGAAGGAGCGCGCGCTGAGAGCAGAGCAGGAGGAGGACGCCGGGACGGAGCGCGCGCTGACAGCAGAGCGGGGGGAGGAAGCCGGGCACGGAGCAGAGCGGTGAGGGGAGCAGCGTCCCTGCCTAGCAGAGGGCAGGGACGCCGGCACTACACAGAAGCACAGATCTAAATGCAATACAGCCTGCAGGCACCGCAGATCTATGATAGAAGAAACCAGCTGAGAGACCCTGCACTCTGCATGATTGACCACAGCAGGAGAACTACAGAAGCACAGATCTAAATGCAATACAGCCTGAAGGCACCGCAGATCTATGATAGAAGAAACCAGCTGAGAGACCCTGCACTCTGCATGATTGACCACAGCAGGAGAACTACAGAAGCACAGATCTAAAGGCAATACAGCCTGGAGGCACCGCAGAGCTATGATAGAAGAAACCAGCTGAGAGACCCTGCACTCTGCATGATTGACCACAGCAGGAGAACTACAGAAGCACAGATCTAAAGGCAATACAGCCTGCAGGCACCGCAGATCTATGATAGAAGAAACCAGCTGAGAGACCCTGCACTCTGCATGATTGACCACAGCAGGAGAACTACAGAAGCACAGATCTAAAGGCAATACAGCCTGGAGGCACCGCAGAGCTATGATAGAAGAAACCAGCTGAGGGACCCTGCACTCTGCATGATGGACCAGAGCAGAACTACAGAAGCTCAGATCTAAAGGCAATACAGCCTGGAGGCACCGCAGAGCTATGATAGAAGAAACCAGCTGAGGGACCCTGCACTCTGCATGATGGACCAGAGCAGGAGAACTACAGAAGCTCAGATCTAAAGACAATACAGCCTGGAGGCACCGCAGAGCTATGATAGAAGAAACCAGCTGAGAGACCCTGCACTCTGCATCATTGACCACAGCAGGAGAACTACAGAAGCACAGATCTAAAGGCAATACAGCCTGGAGGCACCGCAGAGCTATGATAGAAGAAACCAGCTGAGGGACCCTGCACTCTGCATGATGGACCAGAGCAGGAGAACTACAGAAGCTCAGATCTAAAGGCAATACAGCCTGGAGGCACCGCAGAGCTATGATAGAAGAAACCAGCTGAGAGACCCTGCACTCTGCATGACTGACCACAGCAGGAGAACTACAGAAGCACAGATCTAAAGACAATACAGCCTGCAGGCACCGCAGAGCTATGATAGAAGAAACCAGCTGAGGGACCCTGCACTCTGCATGATGGACCAGAGCAGGAGAACTACAGAAGCACAGATCTAAAGGCAATACAGCCTGCAGGCACCGCAGAGCTATGATAGAAGAAACCAGCTGAGAGACCCTGCACTCTGCATGATTGACCACAGCAGGAGAACTACAGAAGCACAGATCTAAAGGCAATACAGCCTGGAGGCACCGCAGAGCTATGATAGAAGAAACCAGCTGAGAGACCCTGCACTCTGCATGACTGACCACAGCAGGAGAACTACAGAAGCACAGATCTAAAGGCAATACAGCCTGCAGGCACCGCAGAGCTATGATAGAAGAAACCAGCTGAGGGACCCTGCACTCTGCATGATGGACCAGAGCAGGAGAACTACAGAAGCACAGATCTAAAGGCAATACAGCCTGCAGGCACCGCAGAGCTATGATAGAAGAAACCAGCTGAGAGACCCTGCACTCTGCATGATTGACCACAGCAGGAGAACTACAGAAGCACAGATCTAAAGGCAATACAGCCTGCAGGCACCGCAGAGCTATGGTAGAAGAAACCAGCTGAGAGACCCTGCACTCTGCATGATTGACCACAGCAGGAGAACTACAGAAGCACAGATCTAAAGGCAATACAGCGTGCAGGCACCGCAGAGCTATGATAGAGGAAACCAGCTGAGAGACCCTGCACTCTGCATGATGGACCAGAGCAGGAGAACTACAGAAGCACAGATCTAAAGACAATACAGCCTGCAGGCACCGCAGAGCTATGATAGAAGAAACCAGCTGAGAGACCCTGCACTCTGCATAACTGACCACAGCAGGAGAACTACAGAAGCACAGATCTAAAGGCAATACAGCCTGGAGGCACCGCAGAGCTATGATAGAAGAAACCAGCTGAGGGACCCTGCACTCTGCATGATTGACCAGAGCAGGAGAACTACAGAAGCTCAGATCTAAAGGCAATACAGCCTGGAGGCACCGCAGAGCTATGATAGAAGAAACCAGCTGAGAGACCCTGCACTCTGCATGATTGACCAGAGCAGGAGAACTACAGAAGCTCAGATCTAAAGGCAATACAGCCTGGAGGCACCGCAGAGCTATGATAGAAGAAACCAGCTGAGAGACCCTGCACTCTGCATGATTGACCACAGCAGGAGAACTACAGAAGCTCAGATCTAAAGGCAATACAGCCTGCAGGCACCGCAGAGCTATGATAGAAGAAACCAGCTGAGAGACCCTGCACTCTGCATGATTGACCACAGCAGGAGAACTACAGAAGCACAGATCTAAATGCAATACAGCCTGCAGGCACCGCAGAGCTATGATAGAAGAAAACCAGCTGAGAGACCCTGCACTCTGCATGATTGACCACAGCAGGAGAACTACAGAAGCACAGATCTAAATGCAATACAGCCTGGAGGCACCGCAGAGCTATGATAGAAGAAACCAGCTGAGAGACCCTGCACTCTGCATGATTGACCACAGCAGGAGAACTACAGAAGCACAGATCTAAATGCAATACAGCCTGGAAGCACCGCATAGCTATGTTAGAAGAAACCAGCTGAGAGACCCTGCACTCTGCATGATGGACCAGAGCAGGAGAACTACAGAAGCTCAGATCTAAAGGCAATACAGCCTGCAGGCACCGCAGAGCTATGATAGAAGAAAACCAGCTGAGAGATCCTGCACTCTGCATCATGGACCAGAGCAGGAAAACTACAGAAGCTCAGATCTAAATGCAATACAGCCTGGAGGCACCGCAGAGCTATGATAGAAGAAAACCAGCTGAGAGACCCTGCACTCTGCATGATGGACCAGAGCAGGAAAACTACAGAAGCTCAGATCTAAATGCAATACAGCCTGCAGGCACCGCAGAGCTATGATAGAAGAAACCAGCTGAGAGACCCTGCACTCTGCATGATTGACCACAGCAGGAGAACTACAGAAGCACAGATCTAAATGCAATACAGCCTGGAGGCACCGCAGAGCTATGATAGAAGAAAACCAGCTGAGAGACCCTGCACTCTGCATGATGGACCAGAGCAGGAGAACTACAGAAGCACAGATCTAAAGGCAATACAGCCTGGAGGCACCGCAGAGCTATGATAGAAGAAACCAGCTGAGAGACCATGCACTCTGCATGATGGACCACAGCAGGAGAACTACAGGAGCACAGATCTAAAGGCAATACAGCCAGCAGGCACCGCAGAGCTATGATAGAAGAAAACCAGCTTAGAGACCCTGCACTCTGCATGATTGACCACAGCAGGAGAACTACAGAAGCACAGATCTAAAGGCAATACAGCCTGGAGGCACCGCAGAGCTATGATAGAAGAAACCAGCTGAGGGACCCTGCACTCTGCATGATGGACCAGAGCAGGAGAACTACAGAAGCTCAGATCTAAAGGCAATACAGCCTGGAGGCACCGCAGAGCTATGATAGAAGAAACCAGCTGAGAGACCCTGCACTCTTCATGATTGACCACAGCAGGAGAACTACAGATGCACAGATCTAAATGCAATACAGTCTGGAGGCACCGCAGAGCTATGATAGAAGAAAACGAGCTGAGAGACCCTGCACTCTGCATGATTGACCACAGCAGGAGAACTACAGATGCACAGATCTAAATGCAATACATCCTGCAGGCTCCGCAGAGCTATGATAGAAGAAACCAGCTGAGGGACCCTGCACTCTGCATGATGCACCAGAGCAGGAGAACTACAGAAGCACAGATCTAAATGCAATACAGCCTGCAGGCTCCGCAGAGCTATGATAGAAGAAAACCAGCTGAGGGACCCTGCACTCTGCATGATGGACCAGAGCAGGAGAACTACAGAAGCACAGATCTAAAGGCAATACAGCCTGGAGGCACCGCAGAGCTATGATAGAAGAAACCAGCTGAGGGACCCTGCACTCTGCATAATGGACCAGAGCAGGAGAACTACAGAAGCACAGATCTAAAGGCAATACAGCCTGGAGGCACCGCAGAGCTATGATAGAAGAAGCCAGCTGAGAGACCCTGCACTCTGCATGATTGACCACAGCAGGAGAACTACAGATGCACAGATCTAAATGCAATACATCCTGCAGGCTCCGCAGAGCTATGATAGAAGAAACCAGCTGAGGGACCCTGCACTCTGCATGATGCACCAGAGCAGGAGAACTACAGAAGCACAGATCTAAATGCAATACAGCCTGCAGGCTCCGCAGAGCTATGATAGAAGAAAACCAGCTGAGGGACCCTGCACTCTGCATGATGGACCAGAGCAGGAGAACTACAGAAGCACAGATCTAAAGGCAATACAGCCTGGAGGCACCGCAGAGCTATGATAGAAGAAACCAGCTGAGGGACCCTGCACTCTGCATAATGGACCAGAGCAGGAGAACTACAGAAGCACAGATCTAAAGGCAATACAGCCTGCAGGCACCGCAGAGCTATGATAGAAGAAAACCAGCTGAGGGACCCTGCACTCTGCATGATGGACCAGAGCAGGAGAACTACAGAAGCACAGATCTAAAGGCAATACAGCCTGGAGGCTCCGCAGAGCTATGATAGAAGAAAACCAGCTGAGGGACCCTGCACTCTGCATGATGGACCACAGCAGGAGAACTACAGAAGCACAGATCTAAAGGCAATACAGCCTGGAGGCACCGCAGAGCTATGATAGAAGAAAACCAGCTGAGAGACCCTGCACTCTGCATGATTGACCAGAGCAGGAGAACTACAGAAGCACAGATCTAAATGCAATACAGCCTGGAGGCACCGCAGAGCTATGATAGAAGAAAACCAGCGGAGAGACCCTGCACTCTGCATGATTGACCACAGCAGGAGAACTACAGAAGCACAGATCTAAATGCAATACAGCCTGCAGGCACCGCAGAGCTATGATAGAAGAAAACCAGCTGAGAGACCCTGCACTCTGCATGATTGACCACAGCAGGAGAACTACAGAAGCACAGATCTAAATGCAAAACAGCCTGCAGGCACCGCAGAGCTATGATAGAAGAAACCAGCTGAGAGACCCTGCACTCTGCATGATTGACCACAGCAGGAGAACTACAGAAGCACAGATCTAAATGCAAAACAGCCTGCAGGCACCGCAGAGCTATGATAGAAGAAAACCAGCTGAGAGACCCTGCACTCTGCATGATGGACCAGAGCAGGAGAACTACAGAAGCACAGATCTAAATGCAATACAGCCTGGAGGCACCGCAGAGCTATGATAGAAGAAAACCAGCTGAGAGACCCTGCACTCTGCATGATTGACCAGAGCAGGAGAACTACAGAAGCACAGATCTAAAGGCAATGCAGCCTGGAGGCACCGCAGAGCTATGATAGAAGAAAACCAGCTGAGAGACCCTGCACTCTGCATGATTGACCACAGCAGGAGAACTACAGAAGCACAGATCTAAATGCAAAACAGCCTGCAGGCACCGCAGAGCTATGATAGAAGAAAACCAGCTGAGAGACCCTGCACTCTGCATGATGGACCAGAGCAGGAGAACTACAGAAGCACAGATCTAAAGGCAATACAGCCTGGAGGCACCGCAGAGCTATGATAGAAGAAAACCAGCTGAGGGACCCTGCACTCTGCATGATGGACCAGAGCAGGAGAACTACAGAAGCACAGATCTAAAGGCAATACAGCCTGCAGGCACCGCAGAGCTATGATAGAAGAAACCAGCTGAGAGACCCTGCACTCTGCATGATTGACCAGAGCAGGAGAACTACAGAAGCACAGATCTAAAGGCAATACAGCCTGGAGGCACCGCAGAGCTATGATAGAAGAAAACCAGCTGAGAGACCCTGCACTCTGCATGATTGACCACAGCAGGAGAACTACAGAAGCACAGATCTAAATGCAATACAGCCTGGAGGCACCGCAGAGCTATGATAGAAGAAAACCAGCTGAGAGACCCTGCACTCTGCATGATTAACCAGAGCAGGAGAACTACAGAAGCACAGATCTAAATGCAATACAGCCTGGAGGCACCGCAGAGCTATGATAGAAGAAACCAGCTGAGACCCTGCACTCTGCATGATTGACCACAGCAGGAGAACTACAGAAGCACAGATCTAAAGGCAATACAGCCTGGAGGCACCGCAGAGCTATGATAGAAGAATCCAGCTGAGAGACCCTGCACTCTGCATGATTGACCAGAGCAGGAGAACTACAGAAGCACAGATCTAAATGCAATACAGCCTGCAGGCTCCGCAGAGCTATGATAGAAGAAACCAGCTGAGGGACCCTGCACTCTGCATGATGGACCAGAGCAGGAGAACTACAGAAGCACAGATCTAAATGCAATACAGCCTGCAGGCTCCGCAGAGCTATGATAGAAGAAAACCAGCTGAGGGTCCCTGCACTCTGCATGATGGACCAGAGCAGGAGAACTACAGAAGCACAGATCTAAAGGCAATACAGCCTGGAGGCACCGCAGAGCTATGATAGAAGAAACCAGCTGAGGGACCCTGCACTCTGCATAATGGACCAGAGCAGGAGAACTACAGAAGCACAGATCTAAAGGCAATACAGCCTGGAGGCACCGCAGAGCTATGATAGAAGAAACCAGCTGAGGGACCCTGCACTCTGCATGATTGACCAGAGCAGGAGAACTACAGAAGCACAGATCTAAATGCAATACAGCCTGCAGGCTCCGCAGAGCTATGATAGAAAAAAACCAGCTGAGGGACCCTGCACTCTGCATGATGGACCAGAGCAGGAGAACTACAGAAGCACAGATCTAAAGGCAATACAGCCTGGAGGCACCGCAGAGCTATGATAGAAGAAACCAGCTGAGGGACCCTGCACTCTGCATGACTGACCAGAGCAGGAGAACTACAGAAGCACAGATCTAAATGCAATACAGCCTGCAGGCACTGCAGAGCTATGATAGAAGAAAACCAGCTGAGGGACCCTGCACTCTGCATGATGGACCAGAGCAGGAGAACTACAGAAGCACAGATCTAAAGGCAATACAGCCTGGAGGCTCCGCAGAGCTATGATAGAAGAAAACCAGCTGAGGGACCCTGCACTCTGCATGATGGACCACAGCAGGAGAACTACAGAAGCACAGATCTAAAGGCAATACAGCCTGGAGGCACCGCAGAGCTATGATAGAAGAAAACCAGCGGAGAGACCCTGCACTCTGCATGATTGACCACAGCAGGAGAACTACAGAAGCACAGATCTAAATGCAATACAGCCTGCAGGCACCGCAGAGCTATGATAGAAGAAAACCAGCTGAGAGACCCTGCACTCTGCATGATTGACCACAGCAGGAGAACTACAGAAGCACAGATCTAAATGCAAAACAGCCTGCAGGCACCGCAGAGCTATGATAGAAGAAAACCAGCTGAGAGACCCTGCACTCTGCATGATGGACCAGAGCAGGAGAACTACAGAAGCACAGATCTAAATGCAATACAGCCTGGAGGCACCGCAGAGCTATGATAGAAGAAAACCAGCTGAGAGACCCTGCACTCTGCATGATTGACCAGAGCAGGAGAACTACAGAAGTACAGATCTAAATGCAATACAGCCTGGTGGCACCGCAGAGCTATGATAGAAGAAAACCAGCTGAGGGACCCTGCACTCTGCATGATGGACCAGAGCAGGAGAACTACAGAAGCACAGATCTAAAGGCAATACAGCCTGCAGGCACCGCAGAGCTATGATAGAAGAAACCAGCTGAGAGACCCTGCACTCTGCATGATTAACCAGAGCAGGAGAACTACAGAAGCACAGATCTAAATGCAATACATCCTGCAGGCACCGCAGAGCTATGATAGAAGAAACCAGCTGAGAGACCCTGCACTCTGCATGATGGACCACAGCAGGAGAACTACAGAAGCTCAGATCTAAAGGCAATACAGCCTGGAGGCACCGCAGAGCTATGATAGAAGAAACCAGCTGAGAGATCCTGCACTCTGCATGATTGACCACAGCAGGAGAACTACAGAAGCACAGATCTAAAGGCAATACAGCCTGCAGGCACCGCAGAGCTATGATAGAAGAAACCAGCTGAGAGACCCTGCACTCTGCATGATTGACCAGAGCAGGAGAACTACAGAAGCACAGATCTAAAGGCAATACAGCCTGCAGGCACCGCAGAGCTATGATAGAAGAAACCAGCTGAGAGACCCTGCACTCTGCATGATTAACCAGAGCAGGAGAACTACAGAAGCACAGATCTAAATGCAATACATCCTGCAGGCACCGCAGAGCTATGATAGAAGAAACCAGCTGAGAGACCCTGCACTCTGCATGATGGACCACAGCAGGAGAACTACAGAAGCTCAGATCTAAAGGCAATACAGCCTGGAGGCACCGCAGAGCTATGATAGAAGAAACCAGCTGAGAGACCCTGCACTCTGCATGATTGACCACAGCAGGAGAACTACAGAAGCACAGATCTAAAGGCAATACAGCCTGCAGGCACCGCAGAGCTATGATAGAAGAAACCAGCTGAGAGACCCTGCACTCTGCATGATTGACCAGAGCAGGAGAACTACAGAAGCACAGATCTAAATGCAATACAGCCTGTAGGCACCGCAGAGCTATGATAGAAGAAAACCAGCTGAGAGACCCTGCACTCTGCATGATTGACCAGAGCAGGAGAACTACAGAAGCACAGATCTAAATGCAATACAGCCTGGAGGCACCACAGAGCTATGATAGAAGAAACCAGCTGAGAGACCCTGCACTCTGCATGATTGACCACAGCAGGAGAACTACAGAAGCACAGATCTAAAGGCAATACAGCCTGGAGGCACCGCAGAGCTATGATAGAAGAAAACCAGCTGAGAGACCCTGCACTCTGCATGATTGACCACAGCAGGAGAACTACAGAAGCACAGATCTAAATGCAATACAGCCTGGAGGCACCACAGAGCTATGATAGAAGAAACCAGCTGAGAGACCCTGCACTCTGCATGATTGACCACAGCAGGAGAACTACAGAAGCACAGATCTAAAGGCAATACAGCCTGGAGGCACCGCAGAGCTATGATAGAAGAAACCAGCTGAGAGACCCTGCACTCTGCATGATTGACCAGAGCAGGAGAACTACAGAAGCACAGATCTAAATGCAATACAGCCTGGAGGCACCGCAGAGCTATGATAGAAGAAACCAGCTGAGAGACCCTGCACTCTGCATGATTGACCACAGCAGGAGAACTACAGAAGCACAGATCTAAAGGCAATACAGCCTGGAGGCACCGCAGAGCTATGATAGAAGAAACCAGCTGAGAGACCCTGCACTCTGCATGATTGACCAGAGCAGGAGAACTACAGAAGCACAGATCTAAATGCAATACAGCCTGGAGGCACCGCAGAGCTATGATAGAAGAAACCAGCTGAGAGACCCTGCACTCTGCATGATTGACCACAGCAGGAGAACTACAGAAGCACAGATCTAAAGGCAATACAGCCTGGAGGCACCGCAGAGCTATGATAGAAGAAACCAGCTGAGAGACCCTGCACTCTGCATGACTGACCAGAGCAGGAGAACTACAGAAGCACAGATCTAAATGCAATACAGCCTGCAGGCACCGCAGAGCTATGATAGAAGAAAACCAGCTGAGAGACCCTGCACTCTACATGATTGACCACAGCAGGAAAACTACAGAAGCACAGATCTAAAGGCAATACAGCCTGCAGGCACCGCAGAGCTATAATAGAAGAAAACCAGCTGAGAGACCCTGCACTCTGCATGATTGACCAGAGCAGGAGAACTACAGAAGCACAGATCTAAATGCAATACAGCCTGGAGGCACCGCAGAGCTATGATAGAAGAAACCAGCTGAGAGACCCTGCACTCTGCATGATTGACCACAGCAGGAGAACTACAGAAGCACAGATCTAAATGCAATACAGCCTGGAGGCACCGCAGAGCTATGACAGAAGAAACCAGCTGAGAGACCCTGTACTCTGCATGACTGACCAGAGCAGGAGAACTACAGAAGCACAGATCTAAATGCAATACAGCCTGGAGGCACCGCAGAGCTATGATAGAAGAAACCAGCTGAGGGACCCTGCACTCTGCATGATGGACCAGAGCAGGAGAACTACAGAAGCTCAGATCTAAAGGCAACACAGCCTGCAGGCACCGCAGAGCTATGATAGAAGAAACCAGCTGAGAGACCCTGCACTCTGCATGATTGACCACAGCAGGAGAACTACAGATGCACAGATCTAAATGCAATACAGTCTGGAGGCACCGCAGAGCTATGATAGAAGAAAACCAGCTGAGAGACCCTGCACTCTGCATGATTGACCACAGCAGGAGAACTACAGATGCACAGATCTAAATGCAATACATCCTGCAGGCTCCGCAGAGCTATGATAGAAGAAACCAGCTGAGGGACCCTGCACTCTGCATGATGGACCAGAGCAGGAGAACTACAGAAGCTCAGATCTAAAGGCAACACAGCCTGCAGGCACCGCAGAGCTATGATAGAAGAAACCAGCTGAGAGACCCTGCACTCTGCATGATTGACCACAGCAGGAGAACTACAGATGCACAGATTAGATATTAGAAAAAACTTTTTGACAGTTAGGGTGATTAATGAGTGGAACAGGCTGCCACGAGAGGTGGTGAGTTCCCCTTCAATGGACGTCTTCAAACAGAGGCTGGACAGACATCTGTCTGAAATGATCTAGTGAATCCTGCTTTGAGCAGGGGGTTGGACCAGATGACCCAGGAGGTCCCTTCCAACTCTACCATTCTATGATTCTATGATTCTATGAGATCTAAATGCAATACAGCCTGGAGGCACCGCAGAGCTATGATAGAAGAAACCAGCTGAGAGACCCTGCACTCTTCATGATTGACCACAGCAGGAGAACTACAGATGCACAGATCTAAATGCAATACAGTCTGGAGGCACCGCAGAGCTATGATAGAAGAAAACCAGCTGAGAGACCCTGCACTCTGCATGATTGACCACAGCAGGAGAACTACAGATGCACAGATCTAAATGCAATACATCCTGCAGGCTCCGCAGAGCTATGATAGAAGAAAACCAGCTGAGGGACCCTGCACTCTGCATGATGGACCAGAGCAGGAGAACTACAGAAGCACAGATCTAAAGGCAATACAGCCTGGAGGCACCGCAGAGCTATGATAGAAGAAAACCAGCTGAGGGACCCTGCACTCTGCATGATGGACCAGAGCAGGAGAACTACAGAAGCACAGATCTAAAGGCAATACAGCCTGGAGGCACCGCAGAGCTATGATAGAAGAAACCAGCTGAGGGACCCTGCACTCTGCATGATTGACCAGAGCAGGAGAACTACAGAAGCACAGATCTAAATGCAATACAGCCTGCAGGCTCCGCAGAGCTATGATAGAAGAAAACCAGCTGAGGGACCCTGCACTCTGCATGATTGACCACAGCAGGAGAACTACAGAAGCACAGATCTAAATGCAATACAGCCTGGAGGCACCGCAGAGCTATGATAGAAGAAACCAGCTGAGAGACCCTGCACTCTGCATGATTGACCACAGCAGGAGAACTACAGAAGCACAGATCTAAATGCAATACAGCCTGGAGGCACCGCAGAGCTATGATAGAAGAAACCAGCTGAGAGACCCTGCACTCTGCATGATGGACCAGAGCAGGAGAACTACAGAAGCTCAGATCTAAAGGCAATACAGCCTGCAGGCACCGCAGAGCTATGATAGAAGAAAACCAGCTGAGAGACCCTGCACTCTGCATGATGGACGAGAGCAGGAAAACTACAGAAGCTCAGATCTAAATGCAATACAGCCTGCAGGCACCGCAGAGCTAAGATAGAAGAAACCAGCTGAGAGACCCTGCACTCTGCATGATGGACCAGAGCAGGAGAACTACAGAAGCTCAGATCTAAATGCAATACAGCCTGCAGGCACCGCAGAGCTATGATAGAAGAAACCAGCTGAGAGACCCTGCACTCTGCATGATTGACCACAGCAGGAGAACTACAGAAGCACATATCTAAATGCAATACAGCCTGGAGGCACCGCAGAGCTATGATAGAAGAAAACCAGCTGAGAGACCCTGCACTCTGCATGATGGACCAGAGCAGGAGAACTACAGAAGCACAGATCTAAAGGCAATACAGCCTGGAGGCACCGCAGAGCTATGATAGAAGAAACCAGCTGAGAGACCCTGCACTCTGCATGATGGACCACAGCAGGAGAACTACAGGAGCACAGATCTAAAGGCAATACAGCCAGCAGGCACCGCAGAGCTATGATAGAAGAAACCAGCAGAGGGACCCTGCACTCTGCATGATGGACCAGAGCAGGAGAACTACAGAAGCTCAGATCTAAAGGCAATACAGCCTGGAGGCACCGCAGAGCTATGATAGAAGAAACCAGCTGAGAGACCCTGCACTCTTCATGATTGACCACAGCAGGAGAACTACAGAAGCACAGATCTAAATGCAATACAGTCTGGAGGCACCGCAGAGCTATGATAGAAGAAAACCAGCTGAGAGACCCTGCACTCTGCATGATTGACCACAGCAGGAGAACTACAGATGCACAGATCTAAATGCAATACATCCTGCAGGCTCCGCAGAGCTATGATAGAAGAAAACCAGCTGAGGGACCCTGCACTCTGCATGATGGACCAGAGCAGGAGAACTACAGAAGCACAGATCTAAAGGCAATACAGCCTGGAGGCACCGCAGAGCTATGATAGAAGAAACCAGCTGAGGGACCCTGCACTCTGCATGATTGACCAGAGCAGGAGAACTACAGAAGCACAGATCTAAATGCAATACAGCCTGCAGGCTCCGCAGAGCTATGATAGAAGAAAACCAGCTGAAGGACCCTGCACTCTGCATGATGGACCAGAGCAGGAGAACTACAGAAGCACAGATCTAAAGGCAATACAGCCTGGAGGCACCGCAGAGCTATGATAGAGGAAACCAGCTGAGAGACCCTGCACTCTGCATGATTGACCAGAGCAGGAGAACTACAGAAGCACAGATCTAAATGCAATACAGCCTGCAGGCTCCGCAGAGCTATGATAGAAGAAACCAGCTGAGGGACCCTGCACTCTGCATGATTGACCAGAGCAGGAGAACTACAGAAGCACAGATCTAAATGCAATACAGCCTGCAGGCTCCGCAGAGCTATGATAGAAGAAAACCAGCTGAGGGACCCTGCACTCTGCATGATGGACCAGAGCAGGAGAACTACAGAAGCACAGATCTAAAGGCAATACAGCCTGGAGGCACCGCAGAGCTATGATAGAAGAAACCAGCTGAGAGACCCTGCACTCTGCATGATTGACCAGAGCAGGAGAACTACAGAAGCACAGATCTAAATGCAATACAGCCTGCAGGCACCGCAGAGCTATGATAGAAGAAAACCAGCTGAGGGACCCTGCACTCTGCATGATGGACCAGAGCAGGAGAACTACAGAAGCACAGATCTAAAGGCAATACAGCCTGGAGGCTCCGCAGAGCTATGATAGAAGAAAACCAGCTGAGGGACCCTGCACTCTGCATGATGGACCACAGCAGGAGAACTACAGAAGCACAGATCTAAAGGCAATACAGCCTGGAGGCAACGCAGAGCTATGATAGAAGAAAACCAGCTGAGAGACCCTGCACTCTGCATGATTGACCAGAGCAGGAGAACTACAGAAGCACAGATCTAAAGGCAATACAGCCTGGAGGCACCGCAGAGCTATGATAGAAGAAAACCAGCGGAGAGACCCTGCACTCTGCATGATTGACCACAGCAGGAGAACTACAGAAGCACAGATCTAAATGCAATACAGCCTGGAGGCACCGCAGAGCTATGATAGAAGAAAACCAGCTGAGAGACCCTGCACTCTGCATGATTGACCACAGCAGGAGAACTACAGAAGCACAGATCTAAATGCAAAACAGCCTGCAGGCACCGCAGACCTATGATAGAAGAAAACCAGCTGAGAGACCCTGCACTCTGCATGATGGACCAGAGCAGGAGAACTACAGAAGCACAGATCTAAATGCAATACAGCCTGGAGGCACCGCAGAGCTATGATAGAAGAAAACCAGCTGAGAGACCCTGCACTCTGCATGATTGACCAGAGCAGGAGAACTACAGAAGCACAGATCTAAATGCAATACAGCCTGCAGGCACCGCAGAGCTATGATAGAAGAAAACCAGCTGAGAGACCCTGCACTCTGCATGATTGACCAGAGCAGGAGAACTACAGAAGAACAGATCTAAATGCAATACAGCCTGGAGGCACCGCAGAGCTATGATAGAAGAAAACCAGCTGAGGGACCCTGCACTCTGCATGATGGACCAGAGCAGGAGAACTACAGAAGCACAGATCTAAAGGCAATACAGCCTGCAGGCACCGCAGAGCTATGATAGAAGAAACCAGCTGAGAGACCCTGCACTCTGCATGATTGACCAGAGCAGGAGAACTACAGAAGCACAGATCTAAAGGCAATACAGCCTGGAGGCACCGCAGAGCTATGATAGAAGAAAACCAGCTAAGAGACCCTGCACTCTGCATGATTGACCACAGCAGGAGAACTACAGAAGCACAGATCTAAATGCAATACAGCCTGCAGGCACCGCAGAGCTATGATAGAAGAAACCAGCTGAGAGACCCTGCACTCTGCATGACTGACCAGAGCAGGAGAACTACAGAAGCACAGATCTAAATGCAATACAGCCTGGAGGCACCGCAGAGCTATGATAGAAGAAAACCAGCTGAGAGACCCTGCACTCTGCATGATTAACCAGAGCAGGAGAACTACAGAAGCACAGATCTAAATGCAATACAGCCTGCAGGCACCGCAGAGCTATGATAGAAGAAAACCAGCTGAGAGACCCTGCACTCTGCATGATTGACCAGAGCAGGAGAACTACAGAAGCACAGATCTAAAGGCAATACAGCCTGGAGGCACCGCAGAGCTATGATAGAAGAAACCAGCTGAGAGACCCTGCACTCTGCATGATTGACCACAGCAGGAGAACTACAGAAGCACAGATCTAAAGGCAATACAGCCTGCAGGCACCGCAGAGCTATGATAGAAGAAAACCAGCTGAGAGACCCTGCACTCTGCATGATTGACCAGAGCAGGAGAACTACAGAAGCACAGATCTAAATGCAATACAGCCTGGAGGCACCGCAGAGCTATGATAGAAGAAACCAGCTGAGAGACCCTGCACTCTGCATGATTGACCACAGCAGGAGAACTACAGAAGCACAGATCTAAAGGCAATACAGCCTGCAGGCACCGCAGAGCTATGATAGAAGAAACCAGCTGAGAGACCCTGCACTCTGCATGATGGACCAGAGCAGGAGAACTACAGAAGCACAGATCTAAATGCAATACACCCTGGAGGCACAGCAGAGCTATGATAGAAGAAAACCAGCTGAGGGACCCTGCACTCTGCATGATGGACCAGAGCAGGAGAACTACAGAAGAACAGATCTAAATGCAATACAGCCTGGAGGCACCGCAGAGCTATGATAGAAGAAAACCAGCTGAGGGACCCTGCACTCTGCATGATGGACCAGAGCAGGAGAACTACAGAAGCACAGATCTAAAGGCAATACAGCCTGCAGGCACCGCAGAGCTATGATAGAAGAAACCAGCTGAGAGACCCTGCACTCTGCATGATTGACCAGAGCAGGAGAACTACAGAAGCACAGATCTAAAGGCAATACAGCCTGGAGGCACCGCAGAGCTATGATAGAAGAAAACCAGCTGAGAGACCCTGCACTCTGCATGATTGACCACAGCAGGAGAACTACAGAAGCACAGATCTAAATGCAATACAGCCTGGAGGCACCGCAGAGCTATGATAGAAGAAAACCAGCTGAAAGACCCTGCACTCTGCATGATTAACCAGAGCAGGAGAACTACAGAAGCACAGATCTAAATGCAATACATCCTGCAGGCACCGCAGAGCTATGATAGAAGAAACCAGCTGAGAGACCCTGCACTCTGCATGATTGACCAGAGCAGGAGAACTACAGAAGCACAGATCTAAAGGCAATACAGCCTGGAGGCACCGCAGAGCTATGATAGAAGAAACCAGCTGAGAGACCCTGCACTCTGCATGATTGACCAGAGCAGGAGAACTACAGAAGCACAGATCTAAAGGCAATACAGCCTGGAGGCACCGCAGAGCTATGATAGAAGAAACCAGCTGAGAGACCCTGCACTCTGCATGATTGACCAGAGCAGGAGAACTACAGAAGCACAGATCTAAAGGCAATACAGCCTGGAGGCACCGCAGAGCTATGATAGAAGAAACCAGCTGAGAGACCCTGCACTCTGCATGATGGACCAGAGCAGGAGAACTACAGAAGCACAGATCTAAAGGCAATACAGCCTGGAGGCACCGCAGAGCTATGATAGAAGAAACCAGCTGAGAGACCCTGCACTCTGCATGATTGACCAGAGCAGGAGAACTACAGAAGCACAGATCTAAATGCAATACAGCCTGCAGGCACCGCAGAGCTATGATAGAAGAAAACCAGCTGAGAGACCCTGCACTCTACATGATTGACCACAGCAGGAAAACTACAGAAGCACAGATCTAAAGGCAATACAGCCTGCAGGCACCGCAGAGCTATAATAGAAGAAAACCAGCTGAGAGACCCTGCACTCTGCATGATTGACCAGAGCAGGAGAACTACAGAAGCACAGATCTAAATGCAATACAGCCTGCAGGCACCGCAGAGCTATGATAGAAGAAACCAGCTGAGAGACCCTGCACTCTACATGATTGACCACAGCAGGAAAACTACAGAAGCACAGATCTAAAGGCAATACAGCCTGCAGGCACCGCAGAGCTATAATAGAAGAAAACCAGCTGAGAGACCCTGCACTCTGCATGATTGACCAGAGCAGGAGAACTACAGAAGCACAGATCTAAATGCAATACAGCCTGCAGGCACCGCAGAGCTATGATAGAAGAAACCAGCTGAGAGACCCTGCACTCTGCATGATTGACCAGAGCAGGAGAACTACAGAAGCACAGATCTAAATGCAATACAGCCTGGAGGCACCGCAGAGCTATGATAGAAGAAACCAGCTGAGAGACCCTGCACTCTGCATGATTGACCACAGCAGGAGAACTACAGAAGCACAGATCTAAATGCAATACAGCCTGCAGGCACCGCAGAGCTATGATAGAAGAAACCAGCTGAGAGACCCTGCACTCTGCATGATGGACCAGAGCAGGAGAACTACAGAAGCTCAGATCTAAAGGCAATACAGCCTGGAGGCACCGCAGAGCTATGATAGAAGAAAACCAGCTGAGAGACCCTGCACTCTGCATGATGGACCAGAGCAGGAAAACTACAGAAGCTCAGATCTAAATGCAATACAGCCTGCAGGCACCGCAGAGCTAAGATAGAAGAAACCAGCTGAGAGACCCTGCACTCTGCATGATGGACCAGAGCAGGAAAACTACAGAAGCTCAGATCTAAATGCAATACAGCCTGCAGGCACCGCAGAGCTATGATAGAAGAAACCAGCTGAGAGACCCTGCACTCTGCATGATTGACCAGAGCAGGAGAACTACAGAAGCACAGATCTAAAGGCAATGCAACCTGGAGGCACCGCAGAGCTATGATAGAAGAAACCAGCTGAGAGACCCTGCACTCTGCATGATGGACCACAGCAGGAGAACTACAGGAGCACAGATCTAAATGCAATACAGCCTGGAGGCACCGCAGAGCTATGATAGAAGAAAACCAGCTGAGAGACCCTGCACTCTGCATGATGGACCAGAGCAGGAGAACTACAGAAGCACAGATCTAAAGGCAATACAGCCTGGAGGCACCGCAGAGCTATGATAGAAGAAACCAGCTGAGAGACCCTGCACTCTGCATGATGGACCACAGCAGGAGAACTACAGGAGCACAGATCTAAAGGCAATACAGCCTGCAGGCACCGCAGAGCTATGATAGAAGAAAACCAGCTGAGAGACCCTGCACTCTGCATGATTGACCACAGCAGGAGAACTACAGAAGCACAGATCTAAATGCAATACAGCCTGCAGGCACCGCAGAGCTATGATAGAAGAAACCAGCTGAGAGACCCTGCACTCTGCATGATTGAACACAGCAGGAGAACTACAGAAGCACAGATCTAAATGCAATACAGCCTGGAGGCACCGCAGAGCTATGATAGAAGAAACCAGCTGAGAGACCCTGCACTCTGCATGATTGACCACAGCAGGAGAACTACAGAAGCACAGATCTAAATGCAATACAGCCTGGAGGCACTGCAGAGCTATGATAGAAGAAACCAGCTGAGGGACCCTGCACTCTGCATGACGAACCAGAGCAGGAGAACTACAGAAGCTCAGATCTAAAGGCAATACAGCCTGGAGGCACCGCAGAGCTATGATAGAAGAAACCAGCTGAGAGACCCTGCACTCTTCATGATTTACCACAGCAGGAGAACTACAGATGCACAGATCTAAATGCAATACAGCCTGGAGGCACCGCAGAGCTATGATAGAAGAAAAACAGCTGAGAGACCCTGCACTCTGCATGATGGACCAGAGCAGGAGAACTACAGAAGCACAGATCTAAAGGCAATACAGCCTGGAGGCTCCGCAGAGCTATGATAGAAGAAAACCAGCTGAGGGACCCTGCACTCTGCATGATGGACCAGAGCAGGAGAACTACAGATGCACAGATCTAAATGCAATACAGCCTGGAGGCTCCGCAGAGCTATGATAGAAGAAAACCAGCTGAGGGACCCTGCACTCTGCATGATGGACCAGAGCAGGAGAACTACAGAAGCACAGGTCTAAAGGCAATACAGCCTGGAGGCACCGCAGAGCTATGATAGAAGAAACCAGCTGAGGGACCCTGCACTCTGCATGATTGACCAGAGCAGGAGAACTACAGAAGCACAGATCTAAATGCAATACAGCCTGCAGGCTCCGCAGAGCTATGATAGAAGAAAACCAGCTGAGGGACCCTGCACTCTGCATGATGGACCAGAGCAGGAGAACTACAGAAGCACAGATCTAAATGCAATACAGCCTGCAGGCTCCGCAGAGCTATGATAGAAGAAAACCAGCTGAGGGACCCTGCACTCTGCATGATGGACCAGAGCAGGAGAACTACAGAAGCACAGATCTAAAGGCAATACAGCCTGGAGGCACCGCAGAGCTATGATAGAAGAAACCAGTTGAGGGACCCTGCACTCTGCATGATGGACCAGAGCAGGAGAACTACAGAAGCACAGATCTAAAGGCAATACAGCCTGGAGGCACCGCAGAGCTATGATAGAAGAAACCAGCTGAGGGACCCTGCACTCTGCATGATTGACCAGAGCAGGAGAACTACAGAAGCACAGATCTAAATGCAATACAGCCTGCAGGCTCCGCAGAGCTATGATAGAAGAAAACCAGCTGAGAGACCCTGCACTCTGCATGATGGACCAGAGCAGGAGAACTACAGAAGCTCAGATCTAAAGGCAATACAGACTGGAGGCACCGCAGAGCTATGATAGAAGAAACCAGCTGAGGGACCCTGCACTCTGCATGATTGACCAGAGCAGGAGAACTACAGAAGCACAGATCTAAATGCAATACAGCCTGCAGGCTCCGCAGAGCTATGATAGAAGAAAACCAGCTGAGGGACCCTGCACTCTGCATGATGGACCAGAGCAGGAGAACTACAGAAGCACAGATCTAAAGGCAATACAGCCTGGAGGCTCCGCAGAGCTATGATAGAAGAAAACCAGCTGAGGGACCCTGCACTCTGCATGATGGACCACAGCAGGAGAACTACAGAAGCACAGATCTAAAGGCAATACAGCCTGGAGGCACCGCAGAGCTATGATAGAAGAAAACCAGCTGAGAGACCCTGCACTCTGCATGATTGACCACAGCAGGAGAACTACAGAAGCACAGATCTAAATGCAAAACAGCCTGCAGTCACCGCAGAGCTATGATAGAAGAAAACCAGCTGAGAGACCCTGCACTCTGCATGATGGACCAGAGCAGGAGAACTACAGAAGCACAGATCTAAAGGCAATACAGACTGGAGGCACCGCAGAGCTATGATAGAAGAAACCAGCTGAGGGACCCTGCACTCTGCATGATTGACCAGAGCAGGAGAACTACAGAA
Organism: Phyllobates terribilis; assembly: GCF_046119375.1. NCBI lineage: Eukaryota > Metazoa > Chordata > Amphibia > Anura > Dendrobatidae > Phyllobates > Phyllobates terribilis. The sequence continues at coordinate 781,769 of NW_027362798.1, read as the reverse complement.
GCACAGATCTAAATGCAATACAGCCTGCAGGCTCCGCAGAGCTATGATAGAAGAAAACCAGCTGAGGGACCCTGCACTCTGCATGATGGACCAGAGCAGGAGAACTACAGAAGCACAGATCTAAAGGCAATACAGACTGGAGGCACCGCAGAGCTATGATAGAAGAAACCAGCTGAGGGACCCTGCACTCTGCATGATTGACCAGAGCAGGAGAACTACAGAAGCACAGATCTAAATGCAATACAGCCTGCAGGCTCCGCAGACCTGTGATAGAAGAAAACCAGCTGAGGGACCCTGCACTCTGCATGATGGACCAGAGCAGGAGAACTACAGAAGCACAGATCTAAAGGCAATACAGCCTGGAGGCTCCGCAGAGCTATGATAGAAGAAAACCAGCTGAGGGACCCTGCACTCTGCATGATGGACCACAGCAGGAGAACTACAGAAGCACAGATCTAAAGGCAATACAGCCTGGAGGCACCGCAGAGCTATGATAGAAGAAAACCAGCTGAGAGACCCTGCACTCTGCATGATTGACCACAGCATGCGAACTACAGAAGCACAGATCTAAATGCAAAACAGCCTGCAGGCACCGCAGAGCTATGATAGAAGAAAACCAGCTGAGAGACCCTGCACTCTGCATGATGGACCAGAGCAGGAGAACTACAGAAGCACAGAACTAAATGCAATACAGCCTGCAGGCACCGCAGAGCTATGATAGAAGAAAACCAGCTGAGAGACCCTGCACTCTGCATGATTGACCAGAGCAGGAGAACTACAGAAGAACAGATCTAAATGCAATACAGCCTGGAGGCACCGCAGAGCTATGATAGAAGAAATCCAGCTGAGGGACCCTGCACTCTGCATGACTGACCAGAGCAGGAGAACTACAGAAGCACAGATCTAAATGCAATACAGCCTGGAGGCACCGCAGAGCTATGATAGAAGAAAACCAGCTGAGAGACCCTGCACTCTGCATGATTGACCACAGCAGGAGAACTACAGAAGCACAGATCTAAATGCAATACAGCCTGGAGGCACCGCAGAGCTATGATAGAAGAAAACCAGCTGAGAGACCCTGCACTCTGCATGATTAACCAGAGCAGGAGAACTACAGAAGCACAGATCTAAATGCAATACAGCCTGCAGGCACCGCAGAGCTATGATAGAAGAAACCAGCTGAGAGACCCTGCACTCTGCATGATTGACCAGAGCAGGAGAACTACAGAAGCACAGATCTAAAGGCAATACAGCCTGGAGGCACCGCAGAGCTATGATAGAAGAAACCAGCTGAGAGACCCTGCACTCTGCATGATTGACCACAGCAGGAGAACTACAGAAGCACAGATCTAAAGGCAATACAACCTGGAGGCACCGCAGAGCTATGATAGAAGAAACCAGCTGAGAGACCCTGCACTCTGCATGATTGACCAGAGCAGGAGAACTACAGAAGCACAGATCTAAATGCAATACAGCCTGGAGGCACCGCAGAGCTATGATAGAAGAAAACAGCTGAGAGACCCTGCACTCTGCATGATTGACCACAGCAGGAGAACTACAGAAGCACAGATCTAAAGGCAATACAGCCTGCAGGCACCGCAGAGCTATGATAGAAGAAACCAGCTGAGAGACCCTGCACTCTGCATGACTGACCAGAGCAGGAGAACTACAGAAGCACAGATCTAAATGCAATACAGCCTGCAGGCACCGCAGAGCTATGATAGAAAAAAACCAGCTGAGAGACCCTGCACTCTACATGATTGACCACAGCAGGAGAACTACAGAAGCACAGATCTAAATGCAATACAGCCTGCAGGCACCGCAGAGCTATAATAGAAGAAAACCAGCTGAGAGACCCTGCACTCTGCATGATGGACCACAGCAGGAGAACTACAGAAGCACAGATCTAAAGGCAATACAGCCTGCAAGCACAGCAGAGCTATGATAGAAGAAAACCAGCTGAGAGACCCTGCACTCTGCAAGATTGACCACAGCAGGAGAACTACAGAAGCACAGATCTAAAGGCAATACAGCCTGCAGGCACCGCAGAGCTATGATAGAAGAAAACCAGCTGAGAGACCCTGCACTCTGCATGATTGACCAGAGCAGGAGAACTACAGAAGCACAGATCTAAATGCAATACAGCCTGCAGGCACCGCAGAGCTATGATAGAAGAAACCAGCTGAGAGACCCTGCACTCTGCATGATGGACCAGAGCAGGAGAACTACAGAAGCACAGATCTAAAGGCAATACAGCCTGCAAGCACCGCAGAGCTATGATAGAAGAAAACCAGCTGAGAGACCCTGCACTCTGCATGATTGACCAGAGCAGGAGAACTACAGAAGCACAGATCTAAATGCAATACAGCCTGCAGGCACCGCAGAGCTATGATAGAAGAAAACCAGCTGAGAGACCCTGCACTCTGCATGATTGACCAGAGCAGGAGAACTACAGAAGCACAGATCTAAATGCAATACAGCCTGCAGGCACCGCAGAGCTATAATAGAAGAAAACCAGCTGAGAGACCCTGCACTCTGCATGATGGACCACAGCAGGAGAACTACAGAAGCACAGATCTAAAGGCAATACAGCCTGCAAGCACAGCAGAGCTATGATAGAAGAAAACCAGCTGAGAGACCCTGCACTCTGCAAGATTGACCACAGCAGGAGAACTACAGAAGCACAGATCTAAAGGCAATACAGCCTGCAGGCACCGCAGAGCTATGATAGAAGAAAACCAGCTGAGAGACCCTGCACTCTGCATGATTGACCAGAGCAGGAGAACTACAGAAGCACAGATCTAAATGCAATACAGCCTGCAGGCACCGCAGAGCTATGATAGAAGAAACCCAGCTGAGAGACCCTGCACTCTGCATGATGGACCAGAGCAGGAGAACTACAGAAGCACAGATCTAAATGCAATACAGCCTGCAGGCACCGCAGAGCTATGATAGAAGAAACCAGCTGAGAGACCCTGCACTCTGCATGATTGACCACAGCAGGAGAACTACAGAAGCACAGATCTAAATGCAATACAGCCTGGAGGCACCGCAGAGCTATGATAGAAGAAAACCAGCTGAGAGACCCTACACTCTGCATGACTGACCAGAGCAGGAGAACTACAGAAGCACAGATCTAAAGGCAATACAGCCTGGAGGCACCGCAGAGCTATGATAGAAGAAACCAGCTGAGAGACCCTGCACTCTGCATGATGGACCACAGCAGGAGAACTACAGAAGCACAGATCTAAAGGCAATACAGCCTGCAGGCACCGCAGAGCTATGATAGAAGAAACCAGCTGAGAGACCCTGCACTCTGCATGATGGACCAGAGCAGGAGAACTACAGAAGCACAGAACTAAATGCAATACAGCCTGCAGGCACCGCAGAGCTATGATAGAAGAAAACCAGCTGAGGGACCCTGCACTCTGCATGATTGACCACAGCAGGAGAACTACAGAAGCACAGATCTAAATGCAATACATCCTGGAGGCACCGCAGAGCTATGATAGAAGAAAACCAGCTGAGAGACCCTGCACTCTGCATGATTGACCAGAGCAGGAGAACTACAGAAGCACAGATCTAAAGGCAATACAGCCTGGAGGCACCGCAGAGCTATGATAGAAGAAAACCAGCTGAGAGACCCTGCACTCTGCATGATTGACCAGAGCAGGAGAACTACAGAAGCACAGATCTAAAGGCAATACAGCCTGGAGGCACCGCAGAGCTATAAAAGAAGAAACCAGCTGAGAGACCCTGCACTCTGCATGATTGACCAGAGCAGGAGAACTACAGAATCACAGATCTAAACGCAATACAGCCTGGAGGCACCGCAGAGCTATGATAGAAGAAACCAGCTGAGAGACCCTGCACTCTGCATGATTGACCGGAGCAGGAGAACTACAGAAGCACAAATCTAAATGCAGTACAGCCTGCAGGCACCGCAGAGCTATGATAGAAGAAACCAGCTGAGAGACCCTGCACTCTGCATGATGGACCACAGCAGGAGAACTACAGAAGCTCAGATCTAAAGGCAATACAGCCTGCAGGCACCGCAGAGCTATGATAGAAGAAACCAGCTGAGAGACCCTGCACTCTGCATGATTGACCAGAGCAGGAGAACTACAGAAGCTCAGATCTAAATGCAATACAGCCTGCAGGCACCACAGAGCTATGATAGAAGAAAACCAGCTGAGGGATCCTGCACTCTGCATGATTGACCAGAACAGGAGAACTACAGAAGCACAGATCTAAAGGCAATACAGCCTGGAGGCACCGCAGAGCTATGATAGAAGAAACCAGCTGAGAGACCCTGCACTCTGCATGATGGACCAGAGCAGGAGAACTACAGAAGCTCAGATCTAAAGGCAATACAGCCTGGAGGCACCGCAGAGCTATGATAGAAGAAACCAGCTGAGAGACCCTGCACTCTGCATGATTGACCACAGCAGGAGAACTACAGAAGCACAGATCTAAAGGCAATACAGCCTGCAGGCACCGCAGAGCTATGATAGAAGAAACCAGCTGAGAGACCCTGCACTCTGCATGATGGACCACAGCAGGAGAACTACAGAAGCACAGATCTAAATGCAATACAGCCTGGAGGCACCGCAGAGCTATGATAGAAGAAACCAGCTGAGAGACCCTGCACTCTGCATGATTGACCAGAGCAGGAGAACTACAGAAGCACAGATCTAAATGCAATACAGCCTGGAGGCACCGCAGAGCTATGATAGAAGAAACCAGCTGAGAGACCCTGCACTATGCATGATTGACCACAGCAGGAGAACTACAGAAGCACAGATCTAAATGCAATACAGCCTGGAGGCACCGCAGAGCTATGATAGAAGAAACCAGCTGAGAGACCCTGCACTCTGCATGATTGACCAGAGCAGGAGAACTACAGAAGCACAGATCTAAAGGCAATACAGCCTGCAGGCACCGCAGAGCTATGATAGAAGAAACCAGCTGAGAGACCCTGCACTCTGCATGATTGACCACAGCAGGAGAACTACAGAAGCACAGATCTAAATGCAATACAGCCTGGAGGCACCGCAGAGCTATGATAGAAGAAACCAGCTGAGAGACCCTGCACTCTGCATGATTGACCACAGCAGGAGAACTACAGAAGCACAGATCTAAATGCAATACAGCCTGCAGGCACCGCAGAGCTATGATAGAAGAAACCAGCTGAGAGACCCAGCACTCTGCATGATTGACCACAGCAGGAGAACTACAGAAGCACAGATCTAAATGCAATACAGCCTGCAGGCACCGCAGAGCTATGATAGAAGAAAACCAGCTGAGAGACCCTGCACTCTGCATGATTGACCACAGCAGGAGAACTACAGAAGCACAGATCTAAAGGCAATACAGCCTGCAGGCACCGCAGAGCTATGATAGAAGAAACCAGCTGAGGGACCCTGCACTCTGCATGATTGACCACAGCAGGAGAACTACAGAAGCACAGATCTAAAGGCAATACAGCCTGCAGGCACCGCAGAGCTATGATAGAAGAAACCAGCTGAGAGACCCTGCACTCTGCATGATTGACCACAGCAGGAGAACTACAGAAGCACAGATCTAAAGGCAATACAGCCTGGAGGCACCGCAGAGCTATGATAGAAGAAACCAGCTGAGAGACCCTGCACTCTGCATGATTGACCAGAGCAGGAGAACTACAGAACCACAGATCTAAAGGCAATACAGCCTGCAGGCACCGCAGAGCTATGATAGAAGAAACCAGCTCAGAGACTCTGCACTCTGCATGATTGACCACAGCAGGAGAACTACAGAAGCTCAGATCTAAAGGCAATACAGCCTGCAGACACCGCAGAGCTATGATAGAAGAAAACCAGCTGAGAGACCCTGCACTCTGCATGATTGACCAGAGCAGGAGAACTACAGAAGCACAGTTCTAAAGGCAATACAGCCTGCAGGCACCACAGAGCTATGATAGAAGAAACCAGCTGAGAGACCCTGCACTCTGCATGACTGACCAGAGCAGGAGAACTACAGAAGCACAGATCTAAATGCAATACAGCCTGGAGGCACCGCAGAGCTATGATAGAAGAAACCAGCTGAGAGACCCTGCACTCTGCATGATTGACCAGAGCAGGAGAACTACAGAAGCACAGATCTAAATGCAATACAGCCTGCAGGCACCGCAGAGCTATGATAGAAGAAACCAGCTCAGAGACTCTGCACTCTGCATGATTGACCACAGCAGGAGAACTACAGAAGCACAGATCTAAAGGCAATACAGCCTGCAGACACCGCAGAGCTATGATAGAAGAAAACCAGCTGAGAGACCCTGCACTCTGCATGATTGACCAGAGCAGGAGAACTACAGAAGCACAGTTCTAAAGGCAATACAGCCTGGAGGCACCGCAGAGCTATGATAGAAGAAACCAGCTGAGAGACCCTGCACTCTGCATGATTGACCAGAGCAGGAGAACTACAGAAGCACAGATCTAAATGCAATACAGCCTGCAGGCACCGCAGAGCTATGATAGAAGAAACCAGCTGAGAGACCCTGCACTCTGCATGATTGACCACAGCAGGAGAACTACAGAAGCACAGATCTAAAGGCAATACAGCCTGCAGGCACCGCAGAGCTATGATAGAAGAAACCAGCTGAGAGACCCTGCACTCTGCATGACTGACCACAGCAGGAGAACTACAGAAGCACAGATCTAAAGGCAATACAGCCTGGAGGCACCGCAGAGCTATGATAGAAGAAACCAGCTGAGAGACCCTGCACTCTGCATGATTGACCAGAGCAGGAGAACTACAGAAGCACAGATCTAAAGGCAATACAGCCTGGAGGCACCGCAGAGCTATGATAGAAGAAACCAGCTGAGAGACCCTGCACTCTGCATGATTGACCAGAGCAGGAGAACTACAGAAGCACAGATCTAAAGGCAATACAGCCTGGAGGCACCGCAGAGCTATGATAGAAGAAACCAGCTGAGGGACCCTGCACTCTGCATGATTGACCAGAGCAGGAGAACTACAGAAGCACAGATCTAAATGCAATACAGCCTGGAGGCACCGCAGAGCTATGATAGAAGAAACCAGCTGAGAGACCCTGCACTCTGCATGATTGACCAGAGCAGGAGAACTACAGAAGCACAGATCTAAATGCAATACAGCCTGCAGGCACCGCAGAGCTATGATAGAAGAAACCAGCTGAGAGACCCTGCACTCTGCATGATGGACCACAGCAGGAGAACTACAGAAGCACAGATCTAAAGGCAATACAGCCTGGAGGCACCGCAGAGCTATGATAGAAGAAACCAGCTGAGAGACCCTGCACTCTGCATGATGGACCAGAGCAGGAGAACTACAGAAGCACAGATCTAAAGGCAATACAGCCTGCAGGCACCGCAGAGCTATGATAGAAGAAAACCAGCTGAGAGACCCTGCACTCTGCATGATTGACCAGAGCAGGAGAACTACAGAAGCACAGAACTAAATGCAATACAGCCTGCAGGCACCGCTGAGCTATGATAGAAGAAAACCAGCTGAGAGACCCTGCACTCTGCATGATGGACCAGAGCAGGAGAACTACAGAAGCACAGAACTAAATGCAATACAGCCTGCAGGCACCGCAGAGCTATGATAGAAGAAAACCAGCTGAGGGACCCTGCACTCTGCATGATGGACCAGAGCAGGAGAACTACAGAAGCACAGAACTAAATGCAATACAGCCTGCAGGCACCGCAGAGCTATGATAGAAGAAAACCAGCTGAGAGACCCTGCACTCTGCATGATTGACCAGAGCAGGAGAACTACAGAAGCTCAGATCTAAAGGCAATACAGCCTGCAGGCACCGCAGAGCTATGATAGAAGAAACCAGCTGAGAGACGCTGCACTCTGCATGATTGACCAGAGCAGGAGAACTACAGAAGCACAGATCTAAATGCAATACAGCCTGGAGGCACCGCAGAGCTATGATAGAAGAAACCAGCTGAGAGACCCAGCACTCTGCATGATTGACCACAGCAGGAGAACTACAGAAGCACAGATCTAAATGCAATACAGCCTGCAGGCACCGCAGAGCTATGATAGAAGAAAACCAGCTGAGGGACCCTGCACTCTGCATGATTGACCACAGCAGGAGAACTACAGAAGCACAGATCTAAATGCAATACAGCCTGCAGGCACCGCAGAGCTATGATAGAAGAAACCAGCTGAGAGTCCCTGCACTCTGCATGATGGACCAGAGCAGGAGAACTACAGAAGCACAGATCTAAAGGCAATACAGCCTGCAGGCACCGCAGAGCTATGATAGAAGAAACCAGCTGAGAGACCCTGCACTCTGCATGATTGACCACAGCAGGAGAACTACAGAAGCACAGATCTAAAGGCAATACAGCCTGGAGGCACCGCAGAGCCATGATAGAAGAAACCAGCTGAGAGACCCTGCACTCTGCATGATTGACCAGAGCAGGAGAACTACAGAACCACAGATCTAAAGGCAATACAGCCTGGAGGCACCGCAGAGCTATGATAGAAGAAACCAGCTCAGAGACTCTGCACTCTGCATGATTGACCACAGCAGGAGAACTACAGAAGCTCAGATCTAAAGGCAATACAGCCTGCAGACACCGCAGAGCTATGATAGAAGAAAACCAGCTGAGAGACCCTGCACTCTGCATGATTGACCAGAGCAGGAGAACTACAGGAGCACAGATCTAAAGGCAATACAGCCTGCAGGCACCGCAGAGCTATGATAGAAGAAACCAGCTGAGAGACCCTGCACTCTGCATGATGGACCACAGCAGGAGAACTACAGAAGCACAGATCTAAATGCAATACAGCCTGGAGGCACCGCAGAGCTATGATAGAAGAAACCAGCTGAGAGACCCTGCACTCTGCATGATGGACCACAGCAGGAGAACTACAGAAGCACAGATCTAAAGGCAATACAGCCTGGAGGCACCGCAGAGCTATGATAGAAGAAACCAGCTGAGAGACCCTGCACTCTGCATGATGGACCAGAGCAGGAGAACTACAGAAGCACAGATCTAAAGGCAATACAGCCTGCAGGCACCGCAGAGCTATGATAGAAGAAACCAGCTGAGAGACCCTGCACTCTGCATGATGGACCACAGCAGGAGAACTACAGAAGCACAGATCTAAAGGCAATACAGCCTGGAGGCACCGCAGAGCTATGATAGAAGAAAACCAGCTGAGAGACCCTGCACTCTGCATGATTGACCACAGCAGGAGAACTACAGAAGCACAGATCTAAAGGCAATACAGCCTGCAGGCACCGCAGAGCTATGATAGAAGAAAACCAGCTGAGAGACCCTGCACTCTGCATGATTGACCAGAGCAGGAGAACTACAGGAGCACAGATCTAAAGGCAATACAGCCTGGAGGCACCGCAGAGCTATGATAGAAGAAACCAGCTGAGAGACCCTGCACTCTGCATGATTGACCACAGCAGGAGAACTACAGAAGCACAGATCTAAAGGCAATACAGCCTGGAGGCACCGCAGAGCTATGATAGAAGAAACCAGCTGAGAGACCCTGCACTCTGCATGATTGACCACAGCAGGAGAACTACAGAAGCACAGATCTAAATGCAATACAGCCTGGAGGCACCGCAGAGCTATGATAGAAGAAAACCAGCTGAGAGACCCTGCACTCTGCATGATTGACCAGAGCAGGAGAACTACAGAAGCACAGATCTAAATGCAATACAGCCTGCAGGCACCGCAGAGCTATGATAGAAGAAACCAGCTGAGAGACCCTGCACTCTGCATGATTGACCACAGCAGGAGAACTACAGAAGCACAGATCTAAATGCAATACAGCCTGGAGGCACCGCAGAGCTATGATAGAAGAAAACCAGCTGAGAGACCCTGCACTCTGCATGATTGACCACAGCAGGAGAACTACAGAAGCACAGATCTAAATGCAATACAGCCTGGAGGCACCGCAGAGCTATGATAGAAGAAACCAGCTAAGAGACCCTGCACTCTGCATGATTGACCAGAGCAGGAGAACTACAGAAGCACAGATCTAAATGCAATACAGCATGGAGGCACCGCAGAGCTATGATAGAAGAAAACCAGCTGAGGGACCCTGCACTCTGCATGATTGACCAGAGCAGGAGAACTACAGAAGCACAGATCTAAATGCAATACAGCATGGAGGCACCGCAGAGCTATGATAGAAGAAAACCAGCTGAGGGACCCTGCACTCTGCATGATTGACCACAGCAGGAGAACTACAGAAGCACAGATCTAAATGCAATACAGCCTGCAGGCACCGCAGAGCTATGATAGAAGAAAACCAGCTGAGAGAACCTGCACTCTGCATGATTGACCACAGCAGGAGAACTACAGAAGCACAGATCTAAAGGCAATACAGCCTGGAGGCACCGCAGAGCTATGATAGAAGAAACCAGCTGAGACACCCTGCACTCTGCATGATTGACAAGAGCAGGAGAACTACAGAAGCACAGATCTAAATGCAATACAGCCTGGAGGCACCGCAGAGCAATGATAGAAGAAAACCAGCTGAGAGACCCTGCACTCTGCATGATTGACCACAGCAGGAGAACTACAGAAGCACAGATCTAAATGCAATACAGCCTGCAGGCACCGCAGAGCTATGATAGAAGAAAACCAGCTGAGAGAACCTGCACTCTGCATGATTGACCACAGCAGGAGAACTACAGAAGCACAGATCTAAAGGCAATACAGCCTGCAGGCACCGCAGAGCTATGATAGAAGAAAACCAGCTGAGAGACCCTGCACTCTGCATGATTGATCACAGCAGGAGAACTACAGAAGCACAAATCTAAATGCAATACAGCCTGCAGGCACCGCAGAGCTATGATAGAAGAAACCAGCTGAGAGACCCTGCACTCTGCATGATGGACCAGAGCAGGAGAACTACAGAAGCACAGATCTAAATGCAATACAGCCTGCAGGCACCGCAGAGCTATGATAGAAGAAACCAGCTGAGGGACCCTGCACTCTGCATGATTGACCACAGCAGGAGAACTACAGAAGCACAGATCTAAATGCAATACAGCCTGCAGGCACCGCAGAGCTATGATAGAAGAAACCAGCTGAGAGACCCTGCACTCTGCATGATGGACCACAGCAGGAGAACTACAGAAGCACAGATCTAAAGGCAATACAGCCTGGAGGCACCGCAGAGCTATGATAGAAGAAACCAGCTGAGGGACCCTGCACTCTGCATGATTGTCCACAGCAGGAGAACTACAGAAGCACAGATCTAAAGGCAATACAGCCTGCAGGCACCGCAGAGCTATGATAGAAGAAACCAGCTGAGAGACCCTGCACTCTGCATGATGGACCAGAGCAGGAGAACTACAGAAGCACAGATCTAAAGGCAATACAGCCTGCAGGCACCGCAGAGCTATGATAGAAGAAACCAGCTGAGGGACCCTGCACTCTGCATGATGGACCAGAGCAGGAGAACTACAGAAGCACAGATCTAAAGGCAATACAGCCTGGAGGCACCGCAGAGCTATGATGGAAGAAAACCAGCTGAGAGACTCTGCACTCTGCATGACTGACCAGAGCAAGAGAACTACAGAAGCACAGATCTAAAGGCAATACAGCCTGGAGGCACCGCAGAGCTATGATAGAAGAAACCAGCTGAGAGACCCTGCACTCTGCATGATTGACCAGAGCAGGAGAACTACAGAAGCACAGATCTAAATGCAATACAGCCTGGAGGCACCGCAGAGCTATGATAGAAGAAACCAGCTGAGAGACCCTGCACTCTGCATGATGGACCAGAGCAGGAGAACTACAGAAGCACAGATCTAAAGGCAATACAGCCTGGAGGCACCGCAGAGCTATGATAGAAGAAACCAGCTGAGAGACCCTGCACTCTGCATGATTGACCAGAGCAGGAGAACTACAGAAGCACAGATCTAAATGCAATACAGCCTGGAGGCACCGCAGAGCTATGATAGAAGAAACCAGCTGAGAGACCCTGCACTCTGCATGATGGACCAGAGCAGGAGAACTACAGAAGCACAAATCTAAAGGCAATACAGCCTGCAGGCACCGCAGAGCTATGATAGAAGAAACCAGCTGAGAGACCCTGCACTCTGCATGATTGACCACAGCAGGAGAACTACAGAAGCACAGATCTAAATGCAATACAGCCTGGAGGCACCGCAGAGCTATGATAGAAGAAACCAGCTGAGAGACCCTGCACTCTGCATGATGGACCAGAGCAGGAGAACTACAGAAGCACAGATCTAAATGCAATACAGCCTGGAGGCACCGCAGAGCTATGATAGAAGAAACCAGCTGAGAGACCCTGCACTCTGCATGATGGACCACAGCAGGAGAACTACAGAAGCAGAGATCTAAAGGCAATACAGCCTGGAGGCACCGCAGAGCTATGATAGAAGAAACCAGCTGAGGGACCCTGCACTCTGCATGATTGACCAGAGCATGACAACTACAGAAGGACAGATCTAAAGGCAATACAGCCTGCAGGCACCGCAGAGCTATGATAGAAGAAACCAGCTGAGAGACCCTGCACTCTGCATGATGGACCACAGCAGGAGAACTACAGAAGCACAGATCTAAAGGCAATACAGCCTGGAGGCACCGCAGAGCTATGATAGAAGAAACCAGCTGAGGGACCCTGCACTCTGCATGATTGACCACAGCAGGAGAACTACAGAAGCACAGATCTAAAGGCAATACAGCCTGCAGACACCGCAGAGCTATGATAGAAGAAACCAGCTGAGAGACCCTGCACTCTGCATGATTGACCAGAGCAGGAGAACTACAGAAGCACAGATCTAAATGCAATACAGCCTGGAGGCACCGCAGAGCTATGATAGAAGAAACCAGCTGAGAGACCCTGCACTCTGCATGATGGACCAGAGCAGGAGAACTACAGAAGCACAGATCTAAAGGCAATACAGCCTGGAGGCACCGCAGAGCTATGATAGAAGAAACCAGCTGAGGGACCCTGCACTCTGCATGATTGACCAGAGCAGGAGAACTACAGAAGCACAGATCTAAAAGCAATACAGCCTGGAGGCACCGCAGAGCTATGATAGAAGAAACCAGCTGAGAGACCCTGCACTCTGCATGATTGACCAGAGCAGGAGAACTACAGGAGCACAGATCTAAAGGCAATACAGCCTGGAGGCACCGCAGAGCTATGATAGAAGAACCCAGCTGAGAGACCCTGCACTCTGCATGATTGACCACAGCAGGACAACTACAGAAGCACAGATCTAAAGGCAATACAGCCTGGAGGCACCGCAGAGCTATGATAGAAGAAAACCAGCTGAGAGACCCTGCACTCTGCATGACTGACCACAGCAGGAGAACTACAGAAGCACAGATCTAAATGCAATACAGCCTGCAGGCACCGCAGATCTATGATAGAAGAAACCAGCTGAGAGACCCTGCACTCTGCATGATTGACCAGAGCAGGAGAACTACAGAAGCACAGATCTAAATGCAATACAGCCTGCAGGCACCGCAGAGCTATGATAGAAGAAACCAGCTGAGAGACCCTGCACTCTGCATGATTGACCACAGCAGGAGAACTACAGAAGCACAGATCTAAATGCAATACAGCCTGGAGGCACCGCAGAGCTATGATAGAAGAAACCAGCTGAGAGACCCTGCACTCTGCATGATGGACCAGAGCAGGAGAACTACAGAAGCACAGATCTAAAGGCAATACAGCCTGCAGGCACCGCAGAGCTATGATAGAAGAAACCAGCTGAGAGACCCTGCACTCTGCATGATTGACCAGAGAAGGAGAACTACAGAAGCACAGATCTAAATGCAATACAGCCTGCAGGCACCGCAGAGCTATGATAGAAGAAACCAGCTGAGAGACCCTGCACTCTGCATGATTGACCACAGCAGGAGAACTACAGAAGCACAGATCTAAATGCAATACAGCCTGCAGGCACCGCAGAGCTATGATAGAAGAAACCAGCTGAGAGACCCTGCACTCTGCATGATGGACCAGAGCAGGAGAACTACAGAAGCACAGATCTAAATGCAATACAGCCTGCAGGCACCGCAGAGCTATGATAGAAGAAACCAGCTGAGAGACCCTGCACTCTGCATGATGGACCACAGCAGGAGAACTACAGAAGCACAGATCTAAAGGCAATACAGCCTGGAGGCACCGCAGAGCTATGATAGAAGAAACCAGCTGAGAGACCCTGCACTCTGCATGATTGACCAGAGCAGGAGAACTACAGAAGCACAGATCTAAAGACAATACAGCCTGGAGGCACCGCAGAGCTATGATAGAAGAAACCAGCTGAGAGACCCTGAACTCTGCATGATTGACCACAGCAGGAGAACTACAGAAGCACAGATCTAAATGCAATACAGCCTGCAGGCACCGCAGAGCTATGATAGAAGAAACCAGCTGAGAGACCCTGCACTCTGCATGATGGACCAGAGCAGGAGAACTACAGAAGCACAGATCTAAAGGCAATACAGCCTGCAGGCACCGCAGAGCTATGATAGAAGAAACCAGCTGAGAGTCCCTGCACTCTGCATGATTGACCACAGCAGGAGAACTACAGAAGCACAGATCTAAAGGCAATACAACCTGTAGGCACCGCAGAGCTATGATAGAAGAAACCAGCTGAGAGACCCTGCACTCTGCATGATTGACCAGAGCAGGAGAACTACAGAAGCACAGATCTAAAGGCAATACAGCCTGGAGGAACCGCAGAGCTATGATAGAAGAAACCAGCTGAGAGACCCTGCACTCTGCATGATGGACCAGAGCAGGATTACTACAGAAGCACAGATCTAAAGGCAATACAGCCTGGAGGCACCGCAGAGCTATGATAGAAGAAACCAGCTGAGAGACCCTGCACTCTGCATGATTGACCAGAGCAGGAGAACTACAGAAGCACAGATCTAAATGCAATACAGCCTGGAGGCACCGCAGAGCTATGATAGAAGAAACCAGCTGAGGGACCCTGCACTCTGCATGATTGACCAGAACAGGAGAACTACAGGAGCACAGATCTAAAGACAATACAGCCTGGAGGCACCGCAGAGCTATGATGGAAGAAAACCAGCTGAGAGACCCTGCACTCTGCATGATTGACCAGAGCAGGAGAACTACAGAAGCACAGATCTAAATGCAATACAGCCTGGAGGCACCGCAGAGCTATGATAGAAGAAACCAGCTGAGAGACCCTGCACTCTGCATGACTGTCCAGAGCAGGAGAACTACAGAAGCACAGATCTAAAGGCAATACAGCCTGCAGGCACCGCAGAGCTATGATAGAAGAAACCAGCTGAGAGTCCCTGCACTCTGCATGATTGACCACAGCAGGAGAACTACAGAAGCACAGATCTAAAGGCAATACAACCTGTAGGCACCGCAGAGCTATGATAGAAGAAACCAGCTGAGAGACCCTGCATTCTGCATGATTGACCAGAGCAGGAGAACTACAGAAGCACAGATCTAAAGGCAATACAGCCTGGAGGAACCGCAGAGCTATGATAGAAGAAACCAGCTGAGAGACCCTGCACTCTGCATGATGGACCAGAGCAGGATTACTACAGAAGCACAGATCTAAATACAATACAGCCTGCAGGCACCGCAGAGCTATGATAGAAGAAACCAGCTGAGAGACCCTGCACTCTGCATGATTGACCAGAGCAGGAGAACTACAGAAGCACAGATCTAAATGCAATACAGCCTGGAGGCACCGCAGAGCTATGATAGAAGAAACCAGCTGAGGGACCCTGCACTCTGCATGATTGACCAGAACAGGAGAACTACAGGAGCACAGATCTAAAGACAATACAGCCTGGAGGCACCGCAGAGCTATGATGGAAGAAAACCAGCTGAGAGACCCTGCACTCTGCATGATTGACCAGAGCAGGAGAACTACAGAAGCACAGATCTAAAAGCAATACAGCCTGGAGGCACCGCAGAGCTATGATAGAAGAAACCAGCTGAGAGACCCTGCACTCTGCATGATTGACCAGAGCAGGAGAACTACAGGAGCACAGATCTAAAGGCAATACAGCCTGGAGGCACCGCAGAGCTATGATAGAAGAACCCAGCTGAGAGACCCTGCACTCTGCATGATTGACCACAGCAGGACAACTACAGAAGCACAGATCTAAAGGCAATACAGCCTGGAGGCACCGCAGAGCTATGATAGAAGAAAACCAGCTGAGAGACCCTGCACTCTGCATGACTGACCACAGCAGGAGAACTACAGAAGCACAGATCTAAATGCAATACAGCCTGCAGGCACCGCAGATCTATGATAGAAGAAACCAGCTGAGAGACCCTGCACTCTGCATGATTGACCAGAGCAGGAGAACTACAGAAGCACAGATCTAAAGGCAATACAGCCTGCAGGCACCGCAGAGCTATGATAGAAGAAACCAGCTGAGAGACCCTGCACTCTGCATGATTGACCACAGCAGGAGAACTACAGAAGCACAGATCTAAATGCAATACAGCCTGGAGGCACCGCAGAGCTATGATAGAAGAAACCAGCTGAGAGACCCTGCACTCTGCATGATGGACCAGAGCAGGAGAACTACAGAAGCACAGATCTAAAGGCAATACAGCCTGCAGGCACCGCAGAGCTATGATAGAAGAAACCAGCTGAGAGACCCTGCACTCTGCATGATTGACCAGAGAAGGAGAACTACAGAAGCACAGATCTAAATGCAATACAGCCTGCAGGCACCGCAGAGCTATGATAGAAGAAACCAGCTGAGAGACCCTGCACTCTGCATGATTGACCACAGCAGGAGAACTACAGAAGCACAGATCTAAATGCAATACAGCCTGCAGGCACCGCAGAGCTATGATAGAAGAAACCAGCTGAGAGACCCTGCACTCTGCATGATGGACCAGAGCAGGAGAACTACAGAAGCACAGATCTAAATGCAATACAGCCTGGAGGCACCGCAGAGCTATGATAGAAGAAACCAGCTGAGAGACCCTGCACTCTGCATGATTGACCAGAGCAGGAGAACTACAGAAGCACAGATCTAAATGCAATACAGCCTGCAGGCACCGCAGAGCTATGATAGAAGAAACCAGCTGAGAGACCCTGCACTCTGCATGATGGACCAGAGCAGGAGAACTACAGAAGCACAGATCTAAAGGCAATACAGCCTGGAGGCACCGCAGAGCTATGATAGAAGAAACCAACTGAGAGACCCTGCACTCTACATGATGGACCATAGCAGGAGAACTACAGAAGCACAGATCTAAAGGCAATACAGCCTGGAGGCACCGCAGAGCTATGATAGAAGAAACCAGCTGATAGACCCTGCACTCTGCATGATTGACCACAGCAGGAGAACTACAGTAGCACAGATCTAAATGCAATACAGCCTGCAGGCACCGCAGAGCTATGATAGAAGAAAACAGCTGAGAGACCCTGCACTCTGCATGATTGACCACAGCAGGAGAACTACAGAAGCACAGATCCAAATGCAATACAGCCTGGAGGCACCGCAGAGCTATGATAGAAGAAACCAGCTGAGGGATCCTGCACTCTGCATGATGGACCACAGCAGGAGAACTACAGAAACACAGATCTAAAGGCAATACAGCCTGCAGGCACCGCAGAGCTATGATAGAAGAAACCAACTGAGAGACCCTGCACTCTACATGATGGACCAGAGCAGGAGAACTACAGAAGCACAGATCTAAAGGCAATACAGCCTGCAGGCACCGCAGAGCTATGATAGAAGAAACCAGCTGAGAGACCCTGCACTCTGCATGATTGACCACAGCAGGAGAACTACAGAAGCACAGATCTAAATGCAATACAGCCTGGAGGCACCGCAGAGCTATGATAGAAGAAACCAACTGAGAGACCCTGCACTCTACATGATGGACCAGAGCAGGAGAACTACAGAAGCACAGATCTAAATGCAATACAGCCTGCAGGCACCGCAGAGCTATGATAGAAGAAACCAGCTGAGAGACCCTGCACTCTTCATGATTGACCACAGCAGGAGAACTACAGAAGCACAGATCTAAATGCAATACAGCCTGGAGGCACCGCAGAGCTATGATAGAAGAAACCAACTGAGAGACCCTGCACTCTACATGATGGACCAGAGCAGGAGAACTACAGAAGCACAGATCTAAAGGCAATACAGCCTGCAGGCACCGCAGAGCTATGATAGAAGAAACCAGCTGAGGGACCCTGCACTCTGCATGATTGACCACAGCAGGAGAACTACAGAAGCACAGATCTAAATGCAATACAGCCTGGAGGCACCGCAGAGCTATGATAGAAGAAACCAGCTGAGAGACCCTGCACTCTGCATGATTGACCAGAGCAGGAGAACTACAGAAGCACAGATCTAAAGGCAATACAGCCTGGAGGCACCGCAGAGCTATGATAGAAGAAACCAGCTGAGAGACCCTGCACTCTGCATGATGGACCACAGCAGGAGAAGCACAGATCTAAATGTAATACAGCCTGCAGGCACCGCAGAGTTATGATAGAAGAAACCAGCTGAGAGACCCTGCACTCTGCATGATTGACCACAGCAGGAGAACTACAGAAGCACAGATCTAAATGCAATACAGCCTGGAGGCACCGCAGAGCTATGATAGAAGAAACCAGCTGAGAGACCCTGCACTCTGCATGACTGTCCAGAGCAGGAGAACTACAGAAGCACAGATCTAAATGCAATACAGCCTGCAGGCACCGCAGAGCTATGATAGAAGAAACCAGCTGAGAGACCCTGCACTCTGCATGATTGACCAGAGCAGGAGAACTACAGAAGCACAGATCTAAATGCAATACAGCCTGCAGGCACCGCAGAGTTATGATAGAAGAAAGAAGCTGAGAGACCCTGCACTCTGCATGATTGACCACAGCAGGAAAACTACAGAAGCACAGATCTAAAGGCAATACAGCCTGGAGGCACCGCAGAGCTATGATAGAAGAAACCAGCTGAGAGACCCTGCACTCTGCATGACTGACCACAGCAGGAGAACTACAGAAGAACAGATCTAAAGGCAATACAGCCTGCAGGCACCGCAGAGCTATGATAGAAGAAACCAGCTGAGAGACCCTGCACTCTGCATGATGGACCAGAGCAGGAGAACTACAGAAGCACAGATCTAAATGCAATACAGCCTGGAGGCACCGCAGAGCTATGATAGAAGAAACCAGCTGAGGGACCCTGCACTCTGCATTATTGACCACAGCAGAAGAACTACAGGAGCACAGATCTAAATGCAATACAGCCTGCAGGCACCGCAGAGCTATGATAGAAGAAAACCAGCTGAGAGAACCTGCACTCTGCATGATTGACCACAGCAGGAGAACTACAGAAGCACAGATCTAAAGACAATACAGCCTGGAGGCACCGCAGAGCTATGATAGAAGAAACCAGCTGAGGGACCCTGCACTCTGCATTATTGACCACAGCAGAAGAACTACAGGAGCACAGATCTAAATGCAATACAGCCTGCAGGCACCGCAGAGCTATGATAGAAGAAAACCAGCTGAGAGAACCTGCACTCTGCATGATTGACCACAGCAGGAGAACTACAGAAGCACAGATCTAAATGCAATACAGCCTGCAGGCACCGCAGAGCTATGATAGAAGAAAACCAGCTGAGAGAACCTGCACTCTGCATGATTGACCACAGCAGGAGAACTACAGAAGCACAGATCTAAAGGCAATACAGCCTGGAGGCACCGCAGAGCTATGATAGAAGAAAACCAGCTGAGAGACCCTGCACTCTGCATGATTGACCACAGCAGGAGAACTACAGAAGCACAGATCTAAATGCAATACAGCCTGGAGGCACCGCAGAGCTATGATAGAAGAAACCAGCTGAGGGACCCTGCACTCTGCATGATTGACCACAGCAGGAGAACTACAGAAGCACAGATCTAAATGCAATACAGCCTGGAGGCACCGCAGAGCTATGATAGAAGAAACCAGCTGAGGGACCCTGCACTCTGCATGATGGACCACAGCAAGAGAACTACAGAAGCACAGATCTAAATGCAATACAGCCTGGAGGCACCGCAGAGCTATGATAGAAGAAAACCAGCTGAGAGACCCTGCACTCTGCATGATTGACCACAGCAGGAGAACTACAGAAGCACAGATCTAAATGCAATACAGCCTGGAGGCACCGCAGAGCTATGATAGAAGAAAACCAGCTGAGAGACCCTGCACTCTGCATGATTGACCACAGCAGGAGAACTACAGAAGCACAGATCTAAATGCAATACAGCCTGGAGGCACCGCAGAGCTATGATAGAAGAAACCAGCTGAGAGACCCTGCACTCTGCATGATTGACCACAGCAGAAGAACTACAGAAGCTCAGATCTAAATGCAATACAGCCTGGAGGCACCGCAGAGCTATGATAGAAGAAACCAGCTGAGGGACCCTGCACTCTGCATGATTGACCACAGCAGGAGAACTACAGAAGCACAGATCTAAATGCAATACAGCCTGGAGGCACCGCAGAGCTATGATAGAAGAAACCAGCTGAGAGACCCTGCACTCTGCATGATTGACCACAGCAGAAGAACTACAGAAGCTCAGATCTAAATGCAATACAGCCTGGAGGCACCGCAGAGCTATGATAGAAGAAACCAGCTGAGGGACCCTGCACTCTGCATGATTGAACACAGCAGGAGAACTACAGAAGCACAGATCTAAATGCAATACAGCCTGGAGGCACCGCAGAGCTATGATAGAAGAAATCAGCTGAGGGACCCTGCACTCTGCATGATTGACCACAGCAGGAGAACTACAGAAGCACAGATCTAAATGCAATACAGCCTGGAGGCACCGCAGAGCTATGATAGAAGAAACCAGCTGAGGGACCCTGCACTCTGCATGATGGACCACAGCAAGAGAACTACAGAAGCACAGATCTAAATGCAATACAGCCTGGAGGCACCGCAGAGCTATGATAGAAGAAACCAGCTGAGAGACCCTGCACTCTGCATGATTGACCACAGCAGGAGAACTACAGAAGCACAGATCTAAAGGCAATACAGCCTGCAGGCACCGCAGAGCTATGATAGAAGAAACCAGCTGAGAGACCCTGCACTCTGCATGATGGACCACAGCAAGAGAACTACAGAAGCACAGATCTAAATGCAATACAGCCTGGAGGCACCGCAGAGCTATGATAGAAGAAACCAGCTGAGAGACCCTGCACTCTGCATGATTGACCACAGCAGGAGAACTACAGAAGCACAGATCTAAAGGCAATACAGCCTGCAGGCACCGCAGAGCTATGATAGAAGAAACCAGCTGAGAGACCCTGCACTCTGCATGATGGACCAGAGCAGGAGAACTACAGAAGCACAGATCTAAATGCAATACAGCCTGGAGGCACCGCAGAGCTATGATACAAGAAACCAGCTGAGAGACCCTGCACTCTGCATGATTGACCAGAGCAGGAGAACTACAGAAGCACAGATCTAAATGCAATACAGCCTGCAGGCACTGCAGAGCTATGATAGAAGAAACCAGCTGAGAGACCCTGCACTCTGCATGATTGACCACAGCAGGAGAACTACAGAAGCACAGATCTAAAGGCAATACAGCCTGCAGGCACCGCAGAGCTATGATAGAAGAAACCAGCTGAGAGACCCTGCACTCTGCATGATTGACCAGAGCAGGAGAACTACAGAAGCACAGATCTAAATGCAATACAGCCTGCAGGCACCGCAGAGCTATGATAGAAGAAACCAGCTGAGAGAGCCTGCACTCTGCATGATTGACCACAGCAGGAGAACTACAGAAGCACAGATCTAAATGCAATACAGCCTGCAGGCACCGCAGAGCTATGATAGAAGAAACCAGCTGAGAGACCCTGCACTCTGCATGATGGACCAGAGCAGGAGAACTACAGAAGCACAGATCTAAATGCAATACAGCCTGGAGGCACCGCAGAGCTATGATAGAAGAAACCAGCTGAGAGACCCTGCACTCTGCATGATTGACCAGAGCAGGAGAACTACAGAAGCACAGATCTAAATGCAATACAGCCTGCAGGCACCGCAGAGCTATGATAGAAGAAACCAGCTGAGAGACCCTGCACTCTGCATGATGTACCACAGCAGGAGAACTACAGAAGCACAGATCTAAAGGCAATACAGCCTGGAGGCACCACAGAGCTATGATAGAAGAAACCAACTGAGAGACCCTCCACTCTACATGATGGACCAGAGCAGGAGAACTACAGAAGCACAGATCTAAAGGCAATACAGCCTGGAGGCACCGCAGAGCTATGATAGAAGAAACCAGCTGATAGACCCTGCACTCTGCATGATTGACCACAGCAGGAGAACTACAGTAGCACAGATCTAAATGCAATACAGCCTGCAGGCACCGCAGAGCTATGATAGAAGAAACCAGCTGAGAGACCCTGCACTCTGCATGATTGACCACAGCAGGAGAACTACAGAAGCACAGATCTAAAGGCAATACAGCCTGGAGGCACCGCAGAGCTATGATAGAAGAAACCAGCTGAGGGACCCTGCACTCTGCATGATTGACCACAGCAGGAGAACTACAGAAACACAGATCTAAAGGCAATACAGCCTGCAGGCACCGCAGAGCTATGATAGAAGAAACCAACTGAGAGACCCTGCACTCTACATGATGGACCAGAGCAGGAGAACTACAGAAGCACAGATCTAAAGGCAATACAGCCTGCAGGCACCACAGAGCTATGATAGAAGAAACCAGCTGAGGGACCCTGCACTCTGCATGATTGACCACAGCAGAAGAACTACAGAAGCTCAGATCTAAATGCAATACAGCCTGGAGGC
This sequence comes from Phyllobates terribilis, assembly GCF_046119375.1. Taxonomy (NCBI): domain Eukaryota; kingdom Metazoa; phylum Chordata; class Amphibia; order Anura; family Dendrobatidae; genus Phyllobates; species Phyllobates terribilis. The sequence continues at coordinate 758,936 of NW_027362798.1, read as the reverse complement.
ACCGCAGAGCTATGATAGAAGAAACCAGCTGAGGGACCCTGCACTCTGCATGATTGACCACAGCAGGAGAACTACAGAAGCACAGATCTAAATGCAATACAGCCTGCAGGCACCGCAGAGCTATGATAGAAGAAACCAGCTGAGAGACCCTGCACTCTGCATGATTGACCACAGCAGGAGAACTACAGAAGCACAGATCTAAAGGCAATACAGCCTGCAGGCACCACAGAGCTATGATAGAAGAAACCAACTGAGAGACCCTGCACTCTACATGATGGACCAGAGCAGGAGAACTACAGAAGCACAGATCTAAAGGCAATACAGCCTGCAGGCACCACAGAGCTATGATAGAAGAAACCAGCTGAGGGACCCTGCACTCTGCATGATTGACCACAGCAGGAGAACTACAGAAGCACAGATCTAAATGCAATACAGCCTGCAGGCACCGCAGAGCTATGATAGAAGAAACCAGCTGAGAGACCCTGCACTCTGCATGATTGACCACAGCAGGAGAACTACAGAAGCACAGATCTAAATGCAATACAGCCTGCAGGCACCGCAGAGCTATGATAGAAGAAACCAGCTGAGAGACCCTGCACTCTGCATGATTGACCACAGCAGGAGAACTACAGAAGCACAGATCTAAAGGCAATACAGCCTGCAGGCACCACAGAGCTATGATAGAAGAAACCAGCTGAGGGACCCTGCACTCTGCATGATTGACCACAGCAGAAGAACTACAGAAGCTCAGATCTAAATGCAATACAGCCTGGAGGCACCGCAGAGCTATGATAGAAGAAACCAGCTGAGGGACCCTGCACTCTGCATGATTGACCACAGCAGGAGAACTACAGAAGCACAGATCTAAATGCAATACAGCCTGCAGGCACCGCAGAGCTATGATAGAAGAAACCAGCTGAGAGACCCTGCACTCTGCATGATTGACCACAGCAGGAGAACTACAGAAGCACAGATCTAAAGGCAATACAGCCTGCAGGCACCGCAGAGCTATGATAGAAGAAACCAGCTGAGGGACCCTGCACTCTGCATGATTGACCACAGCAGGAGAACTACAGAAGCACAGATCTAAATGCAATACAGCCTGGAGGCACCGCAGAGCTATGATAGAAGAAACCAGCTGAGACACCCTGCACTCTGCATGATGGACCACAGCAAGAGAACTACAGAAGCACCGATCTAAATGCAATACAGCCTGGAGGCACCGCAGAGCTATGATAGAAGAAACCAGCTGAGAGACCCTGCACTCTGCATGATTGACCACAGCAGGAGAACTACAGAAGCACAGATCTAAATGCAATACAGCCTGCAGGCACCGCAGAGCTATGATAGAAGAAACCAGCTGAGAGACCCTGCACTCTGCATGATGGACCAGAGCAGGAGAACTACAGAAGCACAGATCTAAATGCAATACAGCCTGGAGGCACCGCAGAGCTATGATAGAAGAAAACCAGCTGAGAGACCCTGCACTCTGCATGATTGACCACAGCAGGAGAACTACAGAAGCACAGATCTAAATGCAATACAGCCTGGAGGCACCGCAGAGCTATGATACAAGAAACCAGCTGAGAGACCCTGCACTCTGCATGATTGACCAGAGCAGGAGAACTACAGAAGCACAGATCTAAATGCAATACAGCCTGCAGGCACTGCAGAGCTATGATAGAAGAAACCAGCTGAGAGACCCTGCACTCTGCATGATTGACCACAGCAGGAGAACTACAGAAGCACAGATCTAAATGCAATACAGCCTGCAGGCACCGCAGAGCTATGATAGAAGAAACCAGCTGAGAGACCCTGCACTCTGCATGATGGACCAGAGCAGGAGAACTACAGAAGCACAGATCTAAATGCAATACAGCCTGGAGGCACCGCAGAGCTATGATAGAAGAAACCAGCTGAGAGACCCTGCACTCTGCATGATTGACCAGAGCAGGAGAACTACAGAAGCACAGATCTAAATGCAATACAGCCTGGAGGCACCGCAGAGCTATGATAGAAGAAACCAGCTGAGAGACCCTGCACTCTGCATGATTGACCAGAGCAGGAGAACTACAGAAGCACAGATCTAAATGCAATACAGCCTGGAGGCACCGCAGAGCTATGATAGAAGAAACCAGCTGAGAGACCCTACACTCTGCATGATTGACCAGAGCAGGAGAACTACAGAAGCACAGATCTAAATGCAATACAGCCTGCAGGCACCGCAGAGCTATGATAGAAGAAACCAGCTGAGGGACCCTGCACTCTGCATGATGGACCAGAGCAGGAGAACTACAGAAGCACAGATCTAAAGGCAATACAGCCTGGAGGCACCGCAGAGCTATGATAGAAGAAACCAGCTGAGGGACCCTGCACTCTGCATGATTGACCACAGCAGGAGAACTACAGAAGCACAGATCTAAATGCAATACAGCCTGCAGGCACCGCAGAGCTATGATAGAAGAAACCAGCTGAGAGACCCTGCACTCTGCATGATGGACCAGAGCAGGAGAACTACAGAAGCACAGATCTAAAGGCAATACAGCCTGCAGGCACCGCAGAGCTATGATAGAAGAAACCAGCTGAGAGACCCTCCACTCTACATGATGGACCAGAGCAGGAGAACTACAGAAGCACAGATCTAAAGGCAATACAGCCTGGAGGCACCGCAGAGCTATGATAGAAGAAACCAGCTGATAGACCCTGCACTCTGCATGATTGACCACAGCAGGAGAACTACAGTAGCACAGATCTAAATGCAATACAGCCTGCAGGCACTGCAGAGCTATGATAGAAGAAACCAGCTGAGAGACCCTGCACTCTGCATGATTGACCACAGCAGGAGAACTACAGAAGCACAGATCTAAAGGCAATACAGCCGTCAGGCACCGCAGAGCTATGATAGAAGAAACCAGCTGAGAGACCCTGCACTCTGCATGATTGACCACAGCAGGAGAACTACAGAAGCACAGATCTAAAGGCAATACAGCCTGCAGGCACCGCAGAGCTATGATAGAAGAAACCAGCTGAGAGACCCTGCACTCTGCATGATTGACCACAGCAGGAGAACTACAGAAGCACAGATCTAAATGCAATACAGCCTGGAGGCACCACAGAGCTATGATAGAAGAAACCAACTGAGAGACCCTGCACTCTGCATGATTGACCAGAGCAGGAGAACTACAGAAGCACAGATCTAAAGGCAATACAGCCTGGAGGCACCGCAGAGCTATGATAGAAGAAACCAGCTGAGGGACCCTGCACTCTGCATGATTGACCACAGCAGGAGAACTACAGGAGCACAGATCTAAAGGCAATACAGCCTGCAGGCACCGCAGAGCTATGATAGAAGAAACCAGCTGAGAGACCCTGCACTCTGCATGATTGACCAGAGCAGGAGAACTACAGAAGCACAGATCTAAAGGCAATACAGCCTGGAGGCACCGCAGAGCTATGATAGAAGAAACCAGCTGAGGGACCCTGCACTCTGCATGATTGACCACAGCAGGAGAACTACAGAAGCACAGATCTAAATGCAATACAGCCTGGAGGCACCGCAGAGCTATGATAGAAGAAACCAGCTGAGAGACCCTGCACTCTGCATGATGGACCACAGCAGGAGAACTACAGAAGCACAGATCTAAATGCAATACAGCCTGCAGGCACCGCAGAGCTATGATAGAAGAAACCAGCTGAGAGACCCTGCACTCTGCATGATTGACCACAGCAGGAGAACTACAGAAGTACAGATCTAAATGCAATACAGCCTGCAGGCACCGCAGAGCTATGATAGAAGAAACCAGCTGAGAGACCCTGCACTCTGCATGATTGACCAGAGCAGGAGAACTACAGAAGCACAGATCTAAATGCAATACAGCCTGGAGGCACCGCAGAGCTATGATAGAAGAAACCAGCTGAGAGACCCTGCACTCTGCATGATTGACCAGAGCAGGAGAACTACAGAAGCACAGATCTAAATGCAATACAGCCTGCAGGCACCGCAGAGCTATGATAGAAGAAACCAGCTGAGGGACCCTGCACTCTGCATGATTGACCACAGCAGGAGAACTACAGAAGCACATATCTAAATGCAATACAGCCTGCAGGCACCGCAGAGCTATGATAGAAGAAACCAGCTTGGAGGAACATATTTTGGGGTGTAATAAGTGCAAAACAGCTCAGATTTAATCATGAGTTATACTGATACAACTAAATAAATATATGTGTACACTAATATGAGACAACATTGTGATTTGGGGAATTAACAATTTAAATATTAACTAGTGCATGCCTCATCCAATAGGTGTATATATAGAAATCTTTGGGCTCTAAACCATTATAGAGAATTTAGCCACGTACACTACAACTTTTTTCAAGTTAATGACCACGATTTGGTTTTAGGTCTAAAATGCGTTGAATGATTACATATTTCTACACTGTTTTTCACATTTGATAAATGATATTATTGTGGTTGAGTGCAGCTGATACTAATGAAAATGAATTGTACAAGTATTTATAATGGCCTCTGTATAAATCTGTCCACATTGAGTGTGGGCTTTATCTATGAACTATGATAGCGTTATGGCAAGCAAGAGAAGTTTATTTCCACTATGGTTTCCATAGCTGCCATGTCCCCATCCTTTATGGTAAGTATCCAGGCTCAAATCTGCCTGAGCGAGATTTTACTGCTTTTTAGGCTCTGTTCACATCTACACTACAATGGGGAAAAAAAGTATTGTCAGCCACCAATTGTGCAAGTTCTCCCACTTTAAAAGATGAGCGAGGCCTGTAATTGACATCATAGGTCGACCTCAACTATCAGAGACAAAATGAGAAAACAAATCCTGAAAATCACATTGTCTGATTTGGAAAGAATTTTTTTTCCGATTTTGGTGGAAAATAAGTGTAATGCACACGCCCGGGCTGAGCGGCGTGTGCGTGTGATTCCACTGGACCGTGCCGGAGAGTGAATACCTGGAGGGGCGTAACTAGGTATTCACCCGATCCGACCAGGGTCGCACCACGGCATACGACGCCAGTGCACCAAAGAGGAACCGAGCAGAGGGACCAGGTGCTACTCCAGGACAGACCCCGGACACGGCTGTTGACCCACACAGGGGAATACAGGAACAGACAGGTTAGGCTGGCACACAGACTGGTGGGTATATGCAGGCACGACTGGTATGCAGGCAGGCGGGTATGCAGGCAGGGGGGTACAGGCAAGCACGGCTAGAGTGCAGACAGGGAGGCACTAGCAGGTAGGAACACAGGCGGGATATGACCCAGTACACACTGGGACTCAGGAACAGAACCACAGATGTGGCGGACAAACACAGCAGAGTAAGGCCGAAAAGAGTGGTGAGCGACAGCAGGGAAAGACGAGACCGCCTAGAGCGGTGAGCGAGAGCAGGGCAAGACGAGACCGCCTAGAGCGGTGAGCGAGAGCAGGGCAAGACAAGATCGCCTAGAGCGGTGAGCGAGAGCAGGGCAAGACAAGACCGCCTAGAGCGGTGAGCGAGAGCAGGGCAAGACGAGATCGCCTAGAGCGGTGAGCGAGAGCAGGGCAAGACAAGATCGCCTAGAGCGGTGAGCGAGAGCAGGGCAAGACGAGATCGCCTAGAGCGGTGAGCGAGAGCAGGGCAAGACAAGATCGCCTAGAGCGGTGAGCGAGAGCAGGGCAAGACGAGACCGCCTAGAGCGGTGAGCGAGAGCAGGGCAAGACGAGACCGCCTAGAGCGGTGAGCTAAGGCAGAGCAGGCTAGAACTGCCGGAGTGGTGAGCAAAGGCAGAGCAGGCTAGAACCGCCGGAGCGGTGAGCAAAGGCAGAGCAGGCTAGAACCGCTGGAGCGGTGAGCAAAGGCAGAGCAGGCTAGAACCGCCGGAGCGGTGAGCAAAGGCAGAGCAGGCTAGAACCGCCGGAGCGGTGAGCAAAGGCAGAGCAGGCTAGAACCGCCGGAGTGGTGAGCAAAGGCAGAGCAGGCTAGAACCGCCGGAGCGGTGAGCAAAGGCAGAGCAGGCTAGAACCGCCGGAGCGGTGAGCAAAGGCAGAGCAGGCTAGAACCGCCGGAGCGGTGAGCAAAGGCAGAGCAGGCTAGAACCGCCGGAGCGGTGAGCAAAGGCAGAGCAGGCTAGAACTGCTGGAGCGGTGAGCAAAGGCAGAGCAGGCTAGAACCGCTGGAGCAGTGAGCAAAGGCAGAGCAGGCTAGAACCGCCGGAGCGGTGAGCAAAGGCAGAGCAGGCTAGAACCGCCGGAGCGGTGAGCAAAGGCAGAGCAGGCTAGAACCGCCGGAGCAGTGAGCAAAGGCAGAGCAGGCTAGAACCGCCGGAGTGGTGAGCAAAGGCAGAGCAGACTAGAACCGCCAGAGCGGTGAGCAAAGGCAGAGCAGGCTAGAACCGCCGGAGCGGTGAGCAAAGGCAGAGCAGGCTAGAACCGCCGGAGAGGTGAGCAAAGGCAGAGCAGGCTAGAACCGCTGGAGCGGTAAGCAAAGGCAGAGCAGGCTAGAACCGCCGGAGCGGTGAGCAAAGGCAGAGCAGGGGGGACAGGGCTCTGTTCACATGGAACAGACAGGAAGGGAAAAGCAGAACCAGATACCCACAGGGTACTTGCAGTGAAGTAGCGAGTGGACCACAAACTCACAAACGGGAGTACAGTGACAACGAGCAGGAGTTAGGTACGAGTTCAGACTTTGCAGAAAAAGGAAAGGTACGGACATAGAGAAACACGGGAAACAGGCTAGAAGAGTATACAGACAAGAACAGACACAGTAGCAAGATACAGGAGCGGGTCTAGGAATGCAGCCCCTAGAAGGCGGGAGGAACAGGCCAGGAGCATGTTCAGACAGGACAGACTAGATACAGGAGTGGGTCTAGGTATGCGGCCCCTAGAAGGCGAAACACACAGGCAAGGAGCGTGTTCAGACAGGCCTGGAAATACAGCCTCCAGGATAGGCAGACAAGAGAACACAGAAGGGGACCTGGCACATTCAGAGTGAAAGACCACACTGAATGAAACACAATGCTCAGGCAGGGATTCATTGGAGCAGCTGGGTTAAATACCAGGAGACAGACAGCAATAGGCTGAGGACGCACAAGGGGTGTGCCTGCAGCAGGTACAAAAAGCAGGAAGTGATCGGGGGCCGCCCTTAAGCAGCAGACACAGAGGCAAACAGACAGCATGGAGGGAAGCCAGAGAGACATTCTGGATTGGAGATCAACTGCGCGCTCTTGCACAGTGGGAGATGGACCACTATGCAAGGACGCCGCCAGGTATGTTACAATAAGTATTTGGTCAATTACAAACAAGCAAGATTTCTGCCTCTCACAGACCTGTAACTTCTTCTTTAAGAGGCTCCCCTTTCCTCCACTCATTACCTGTAGTACTGGCTCCTGTTTGAACTTGTTATCAGTATAAAAGACGGCTGTCCGCAACCTCAAACAGTCACACTCCAAACTCCACTATGGTAAAGACCAAAGAGCTGTCGAAGAACACCAGAAACAAAATTGTAGCCCTGCACCAGGCTGACTAAATACTTTTTTTTCCCCACTATGTTGTGATTTCCATATTTTTGTTCTATGATAAAAAAAGAAAAGATGAAGATAACGGAAGCGCCGGACCCCCTGTATATCGGACACTGAGGTTTGTCTAGTGTCCACTGGTACATCCAATATTTTACTGGACAGAATGGTGCAGCATGCTGCTATACATGCAACTCTTGGGGCCGACTGTGCAGTGAATATTGTGTGACAAGGAGCAAGGACCTAGCAAGGACCAAGTTCTAAAATGGTTTGAAACCACTTTAGTAAAGTCTGATGGTTTACAGGTCTATATATTGCACAGTTTTATTATTTAAAAATACTTAGTTTAACCACAGATTTCATCTCTAAGAAACAAGTTCAATGGCATTTACCATATGGCGTTTAGATTTGTGTCAGGGGTTTCTCACTTACAGAATACAAGCTGACACTTTCTCATCATGTCCTTTTGCTACAAATAGGGCAATGTAAGGCTGTGTGCCCACGTAGCGTTTTTCAAGCGTTTTTGATGCGGAATTTCCGCAGCGGAAACGCTTGTAAAACGCTTGGTAACCCGCACCCCATGGTCCCCAATGGGATTCCGCAAGTTCTATGCACATGCTGCGGATTTTTCCGCAGCGTTTATGCTGCGTTCAAAAATCCGCAGCATGTCATTTAATTTTGCGTTTCCGCAAGCGGAATTGCCTTTGTCCAATGCATAAAAAACGCAAGGCAATTCCGCATGTGGAAAACGCGTGATAAACGCGCGAAAAATGCGCGATAAACGCGTGCGGAATTCCGCATGCGTTTTTCCGGGAGAGGACTTGCAGAAATGAAGCAGAAATTTTCTGCTTCATAAATGCAACGTGGGCACATAGCCTAATAAGGAGCATCTGACAAATACAGCAAATCTTCCTAAGAGTGAATTAAAAAACGACTGGCATTTATATGGAACATATTCAATACAAGCCATGTATAAAAATGATGATATACAGTACAGACCAAAAGTTTGGACACACCTTCTCATTTAAAGATTTTTCTGTATTTTCCTGACTATGAAAATTGTACATTCACACTGAAGGCATCAAAACTATGAATTAAGACATGTGGAATTATATACTTAACAACACATGTGTTAATTCATAGTTTTGATGCCTTCAGTGTGAATGTACAATTTTCATAGTCAGGAAAATACAGAAAAATCTTTAAATGAGAAGGTGTGTCCAAACTTTTGGTCTGTACTGTATATGCTTATATAGAATATACTAAATAAAGCTATTGGTCAGTTACTGGTCACATGGCCAGCCGTGCGGCCAGGCCAAGTGTGTATATAATATTTGAATGGAAGTTGACAGTTGAGAGTGACAGTTGGAGTTGACTTGCGACGGTGGAGGAGATATCTGCCAACCCTGAACTGAGTAGCAAAAATATGGAGATGAATGAAGACAGAGGACAACCGAGGGAGGGAAAGAAGAGGACAAATGCCACATTGATCTCATCAAATGAAGATAAGAAGACATCGAAGAACAGCAGCCAAGAGAGGAAGAAGAGAAGGACAAGCTCAAGGCCAGCTGAGAAGATGTCTTCCAATCTGAAGATGAATCAAGTGGATGAAGAGAGGAAAAAAAGTGCCAAGAAGAGAAAACACACCATAAACTCTTCAGGAGAAAAAAATCCGCTGCCCAAAAGAGCCAAAGGGGTCCTGAAAACAGAAGACCAGCAGGGACTCCAGAGAGGCTCAGGTAGATTAATACATACATTTATGGGTTTTTTTAAAACAAGTCATACCTACCATTGTGGAGGGTTTTCTTTACTATTTAGTGAGCAGACTATTTTGGGCCCTATTCTAATTTTTCTTTTTTTTTGTTTTTTTTTCATTGTAGAACATCAAAAGGCATGACTTTTTTATATCTTCATTGACACAGTTATAAAAGACTTACTTCTTCTGGGACAAATTGTATTTTTAAGTCATAATTTGGGATACTGTATATTTAATGCATTGATTTCATTTACATTTAAATAACTTCTTGAGGGAAATCTAAAAAACAGTTGCAATTCTGTCATTTATTCTTTTTTTTCATCATTCACTTTACAATATACATTACAAATCTCAAGATAATGTTACTCTCTGGGTCAATGATGTATTCAGCTGATATCTATGGAAATCGAGGTCTGGGGGTGGGCTGCTTATATGTGGTGCACAATAAAGCATTGAAAATCGGTCCGGTGAGGCCTTGGACTCTTGTGTCTTTATTATCTGGGTCAGGACAATTATGGTGATTCCAACTTAATAAAGTTTATTGAAGTTCTACTGTTATTGCCATAAAAACACAAACACTTTAAAAAATTATTTTTTTCTGCCATCATATTTCAAGACTAATAACAGTCTTTTATTCTTCCAGTGACAGTGGCATCCATTGGTCACCAAAGAATGTGGTTGTGGAGTGCTGATGGGATGTCATGGCAGCCGGGGGACAGATCATTATCCCCATGGCTGCCATATTGGTACCCCTGTGAAGCCCCGTCAATGGCTGGGGTTCATAGGAGACAGTGATTTAGCTAAATATTACATTACAAGACAAAAAATAAATAAATTATATATATATATATAAATATTTATAGTTGTGTGCACAGTATATATATATATATATATATATATATATATATATATATATATATATATATATGTATATACATATATATGTCTTTATTTTATTGGAAAAGATGGGGTGATATGAATTTTCATGTTTTTTTTATTGTTACTGTATACATGTGGTATTGCTGCAACCATTAAAGTCAATTAAGTCCAATTAATGTGGTATGCTGCCAGTATTCATTACTATTTTAATGGTGGATGTGTGATACTAAGACCCCAATGATTGTAAGAATGGGGGTTCAATGAATCTTTTGCCAATAGACAATGAACTACTATTCTAAAACTTGGGTGCGTGACCCAGCAGACACCCACCTCAGACTTTAAAGGATATTAGAAGATTATTTTTTTTATTCCAAATGCTTGGCTGCTATAACAATGATAAATGAAGCTGTCCTCCTCATCCTCCTCATCCTTCCTAGGTTGGGCAATGTCTCTCCGCTGTCTCGGTCCCTGGTCTTTGGTGGCAGATTATAGCAGAAGCATCATGACTAGTGTTGAGCGATACCTTCCGATATCAGGAAATATCGTATCGGATTGGATCGGGCCGATACCCAAAAAGTATCGGATATCGCCGATTCCGATACCGGAAACCAATGCAAGTCAATGGGACACAAATATCGGAATGAAAATAAACCCTTTCTTTCCTTGTAGGTTAATTCTACATGAAGTAAAACAACTAAGAATAATGTAGAATGACATGAAAAGCCGGCAATTCAGCAGCGGCATTCACCGGTACCCGACAATTTACAACAGAAAGAATAGAGCTTCACACATAGATTAGGTAGATAGAACCATGTCAGTCACATATATATGAAGTACTGTGACAGTGTTGCTTACTGTACTTGTCATTTAGTGTAAAGGATTTATTTAAAAAAATATTAGTGTTTTCATGCACCGTCTCTTTAAGAAAGCCGGCCGGCAATTCAGCAGCGGTACCCGACAATTTATAACAGACAGAATAGAGCTTCACACATAGATTAGATAGATAGAAACATGTCAGTCACATATATATGAAGTACAGTAATAGTGTTGATTACTGTACTTGTCATTTAGTGTTAAAATAAAGGATTTATTTAAAAAAAAAATGGCGTGGGGTTCCCCTTAATTTTAGGCTCTAGCGGAGGTTAAGCAGACAGCTGGGGCAAATGTTTGAAGCCTGGGAAGGGGGTAATACCCACGGAGCTTCCCAGGCTACTAATATCAGCCCCCAGCTGAATACCTAGCCTTTACTAGCTATTAAAATGGGGGAACCCCCCCAAAAAAATAACGTGGGGTCCCCCCTAATTTAATAGCTAGCACAGGCTAGGCAGACAGCTAGGGGCTGATATTAATAGCCCAGGAAGGGTGCCATGAATATTGGCCCCCTCCCAGGCTAGAAACACCAGCCGTCAGCCGCCCCAGAAATGGCGCATCCATAGGATGCGCCAATTCTGGCACTTAGCCTCGCTCTTCCCACTGCCCTGTAGCGGTGGCAGTGGGGTAATAGGGCTGGAGTTGATGTCAGCTTATAATGCCAGATGACATCAAGCCCAGGTTAGTAATGGAGAGGCGTCTATAAGACACCCCCATTACTAACCCCATAGTCAAAGTTAAAGAAAAACACAAACACCCAGAATAAAGTCCTTTAATTGAAATAAACACACAATTCTTTATTGTTCTAAATTAAACCATACTTACCATCACGCCCATTCCAGCTGAAGCCAACGATCTCCTGCAATAAAAGAAAAATAATAAAGCAACATCATCCTTACCTTTCAATGGTTCCCAGGACAGCTCCAGCTCTGCTACATCGAGATGACAGGCTGGACCGCAGCAGAACGCTGCCATCCAGCCTGTCATCCTGCAGACACTGAGAAGCGCAGGCATGCTTGCGCTCCTCAGTGTCTCTCTGTGACGTCATCCAGATGAGCCGAGTTCATGTCCAATGAACTCAGCTCACCTCATGCACGTCACTGACAGCGTGGGAAAATTCTCCTGCACTCAGCGCTTCAGCGTGAGAATTCTCCCACGCTGTCAGTGACATACATGAGGTGAGGTCATGTCCAATGAACTCAGCTCACCTCATGCACGTCACTGACAGCGTTGGAAAATTCTCACGCTGAAGTGCTGAGTGCAGGAGAATTTTCCCACGCTGTCAGTGACGTACATGAGGTGAGCTGAGTTCATTGGACATGACCTCGGCTCATCTGGATGCCGTCACAGCCAGACACTGAGGAGTGGAAGTATGCCTGTGCTTCTCAGTGTCTGCGGGATGACAGGATGGATGGCAACGTTCTGCTGCGGTCCAGCCTGTCATCTCGATGTAGCAGAGCTGAAGCTGTCGTGGGAGCCATGGAAAGGTAAGGATGAGGTTGCTTTATTATTTTACTTTTATTGCAGGAGATCGTTGGCTTCAGCTGGAATGGGCGTGATGGTAAGTATGGTTTAATTTAGAAAAATAAAGAATTGTGTGTTTATTTCAATTAAAGGACTTTATTCTGGGTGTTGTGTTTTTTTAAATACTTTACTAGAAATTCATGGTGGTCATGTCTAATATTGGCGTGACCCCATGAATTTCGGGCTTAGGGCCAGCTGATAATGCCAAGCTGGCCTTAACCCCTTTATTACCCAGTGAGCCACCGCACCAGGGCCCTGGATGAGTTGGGTACAGCGCCAGAAGATGGCGCTTCTATGAACGCACCATTTTCTGGGGCGGCTGCGGACTGCAATTTGCAGCGGGGGTGGCCCAGAAAGCTTGGGCCTCCCTGCGCTGCAGATTCCAGCCCCCAGCTGCCTAGTTGTATCTGGCTGGGCACAAAAATAGGGCGAAGCCCCACGCATTTTTTTTTTTAATTATTTCATGAAATTCATGGAATAATTAAGAAAAAAAGGGCTTCCCTATATTGTTGTGTCCGGCCAGGTACAAATAGGCAGCTGGTGGTTGGGGGCAGCCCGTTCCTGCCTGCTGTACCTGACTGGACACAAATATAGGGCGAAGCCCCACATAATTTTTTTTAAATTATTTCATGAATTTCCTGAAATAATTAAAAAAAACAAAACGTGGAGCTTCTCCCTATTTTTGTGTCCAGCCAGGTACAACTAGGCAGCTGGGGGTGGAATCTGCAGCGCAGGGAGGCCCAAGCTTTCTGCCCCCCCGCTGAAAATTGCAGTCTGCAGCCGCCCCGGAAAATGGCGCGTTCATAGAAGCTGGATGCTGTACCTGGCTGGCATACAAAAATATGGCGAAGCCCAAGTCAAAAGTTTTGGGAAAAATTAATTAAAAAATAAATAATAATTTAGGGACTGCATCTTTATTAACTCCTCAAATGTCATTTAGTGTTAAAATAAAGGATTTATTTAAAAAAAAAATGGCGTGGGATGCCCCATAATTTTAGTCTCTAGCGGAGGTTAAGCAGACGGCTGGGGCAGATGTTTGAAGCCTGGGAAGGGGGTAAAACCCACGGAGCTTCCCAGGCTACTAATATCAGCCCCCAGCTGAATACCTAGCCTTTACTAGCTATTAAAATGGGGGACCCCCCCAAAAAAAATGACGTGGGGTCCCCCCTATTTTAATAGCTAGCAAAGGCTAGGCAGACAGCTGGGGGCTGATATTAATAGCCCAGGAAGGGTGCCATGAATATTGGCCCCCTCCCAGGCTAGAAACACCAGCCGTCAGCCGCACCAGAAATGGCGCATCCATAGGATGCGCCAATTCTGGCACTTAGCCTCGCTCTTCCACGCTGCCCTGGTGCGGTGGCAGGGGGTAATAGTGGTGGGGTTCATGTCAGCGCCAGCTGTGCGGCCGTGGGAAAGTTCATGTGAGTTCATGCAGTCAAGCATGAACTCACATGAACCCTCTGAGGGCACCGCGGCGACTTCAAATGAACAGCTGATCGGCATCACCTGATACCTCAGCTGTTCATTTGAAATAACCGGCGGGAAAGCGCAGCACAGAACGGGAAAGCCGGCGGTGAAGTCTTTTCACTGCCGGCTTCCCCGCCCGGGTCCTTCGCTCCTTGGTGCTGCGCTCCCCGCCCGGTCCTAATTTACGATTGGGATTGGAGGTGGCGAGGGGAGCGGAGGATCGGGGTGGGAGGCTGCGGGGAAGCAGTATGGGGCTGTGTGATTGTTTAAAAGCCGCCGGCTTTTAAACAATCAGGAGAATTCTCCCCCGCTGGGATGGCATTCTGATGACAGGCTGGATCGCGCTGCCATCCAACTTGTCATCCTTCACAGACACTGCAGAGCGCAGGCATTATGGGAACTTCCGATTCCGGTATCCGATATTGTAAAAGTATCGGAATTAAGTATCGGAATTCCGATACCGCGAATATTGGCCGATACCCGATATTACAGTATCGGAATGCTCAACACTAATCATGACCACAGTGCACATTATGGCAGCAGCCAATCATAGGGTTCAGCAATGATGTTGATACAGTCATCACAATACCACTGAGCCCAGCGATTGGCTGCAGCGGTCAGATATGCTGGAGTTGTGAAGTTATCCCTGTAGCCTATCAACTTTAAAGAGTGGATGAGAATAGCTTTTTTAATATTTTTATAGTGGGAAAGTATATGGAATAAAATAAATAATGTCTTTGGTATGAAAACTCCTTAATGTCTAATAAAAATGTGGTAAGGTCTATTCACAGTCCAGGTTTTGTCATGATTTTGATTGAGGTTTGCGAGTTTTATTGGGCTAAATGGGCCTGAATTATTTTGTGTTATTGGCATTTTTTGAGCCTCACTATTAAGGGTCTAGAAAAGGGGTTGATATAAAGTAAAGAAGTGTGGCTTAGTGTTCAACAGGTCTAGCAAGATCAAAATGTATCATACAGCATAGATGGGATAGGTCATCAATATAATATAGGTGAGGGACTGCCACCCAGCCCCCACTGATCATCTGTTATCCGCCATTGGCAGGATGTAAATAGTGTATGGAGCAGAATAGCACAGCGCTGGACATTGTGTAGTGGCCGCTGCCAGGAACTGCAGATAGGTTTCTAGTGAAGTGACTAGGAGCTGATCGGCAGTACCCCACAGCAGCCATTAAACAATGTACACTGTGCACATCTAGCTGGTGGCAACTCACATACCAAATGATCGTGGTGGTGCTGGGAGTCCGAGACCGATCACCAACCCCTTGATCAGGGCCGGCGTCAGCACCCGGCGCACCCGGGCAAATGCCGGGGCCCTGAGCAGGCAAAGGGGCCCACTGGCGGTCGCGCACCCCGCTGGGCTATGGGCGGAGGAGAGCGGTGTCAGCGCCCACCCTTCTCCGCCTCTTGCTCAGGGCCCCGGCAGCCGGATACTTACCTCTCCCCGTGCCTCCGCAGATCAGCTGTCTTCCTGCTCTGCGCTCCGTGTGACGTCTCAGGTCAGAGGGCGCGGTGACGTCTTTACACCGCGCCCTCCCCTGAGCCGTCACAGGGAGCGCTGAGCGGGAAGACGCCGACAACGCTGGAGTTCGGACCCGAGCAGCGGGCAGCAGGTAGCAGGTGAGGAGAAGGGAGGTGAGTATTTGATTTTTTTTTTTTAATGTATGGAGGCATGGAGCATTATAAAGAGAAGGGGGGGGCATCCTGCATGGGGCATTATAAAGAGGAGGGGTGACAGCCTGCATGGGGCATTATAAAGAGAGGGGGGGGGCATCCTGCATGGGGCAGTATAAAGAGAAGGGGGGGTTGCATCCTGCATGGGGCATTATAAAGAGGGGGGGGGCATCCTGCATGGGGCAGTATAAAGAGAAGGGGGGTGGCATCCTGCATGGGGCATTATAAAGAGGGGGGGGTGACATCCTGCATGGGGCATTATAAAGAGAGGGGGGGGCATCCTGCATGGGGCAGTATAAAGAGAAGGGGGGGTGGCATCCTGCATGGGGCATTATAAAGAGGGGGGGTGACATCCTGCATGGGGCATTATAAAGAGAGGGGGGGGCATCCTGCATGGGGCATTAAAAAGAGAGGGGGGGACATCCTGCATGGGGCATTATAAAGAGGGGGGGTGACATCCTGCATGGGGCATTATAAAGAGAGGGGGGGACATCCTGCATGGGGCAGTATAAAGAGAAGGGGGGGTGGCATCCTGCATGGGGCATTATAAAGAGGGGGGGTGACATCCTGCATGGGGCATTATAAAGAGAGGGGGGGGGGCATCCTGCATGGGGCATTATAAAGAGAGGGGGAGGCATCCTGCATGGGGCATTATAAAGAGAGGGGGGGGCATCCTGCATGGGGCATTATAAAGAGAGGGGGGGACATCCTGCATGGGGCATTATAAAGAGAGGGGGGGGCATCCGGCATGGGGCATTATAAAGAGAGGGGGGGACATCCTGCATGGGGCATTATAAGGTGGGGAACAGCCTGCATGGGGCATTATAAAGGGGGGGGGCAGCCTGCATAGTGCATTATGTGGGGGGGAACAGCCTGCATGGAGCATTATGTGGGGGGTAACAGCCTGCATGGAGTATTAAAAGTGGGGGGGCCTGTATGGGGCATTATGTGGGGGGTAACAGCCTGCATGGAGCATTATAAGGGGGGGACAGTCTGTATGGGGCATTATGCATGCAGCATTATATGGTGGCCAGTATCCTGTATGGAGCGTTATAAGGGGACCGGTATCCTGTATGGAGCGTTATATGGGGGCCAGTATCCTGTATGGAGTTTTATAAGGGGACCAGTATCCTGTATGGAGCGTTATATGGGGGCCAGTATCCTGTATGGAGCTTTATAAGGGGACCAGTATCCTGTATGGAGCGTTATATGGGGGCCAGTATTCCGTATGGAGCCTTATATGGGGGCCAGTATTCCGTATGGAGCCTTATATGGGGGCCAGTATTCCGTATGGAGCCTTATATGGGGGCCAGTATTCTGTATGGAGCCTTATATGGGGGCCAGTATTCCGTATGGAGCCTTATATGTGGGTCAGTATTCCGCATGGAGCCTTATATGGGGGCCAGTATTCCGTATGGGGCCTTACATGGGGGCCAGTATTCCTTATGGGGCCTTATATGGGGGCCAGTATTCCGCATGGGGCCTTATACGGGGGCCAGTATTCCTTATGAAGCGTTATATGGGGGCCAGTATTCCGTATGGAGCCTTATATGGGGGCCAGTATTCCGCATGGGGCCTTATACGGGGGCCAGTATTCCTTATGAAGCGTTATATGGGGGCCAGTATTCCGTATGGAGCCTTATATGGGGGCCAGTATTCTGTGTGGAGCGATTCACCAGTTTCTGAGCTATTGTGGAATTTACAATAGATATCACTCATGTAATGTAAGAAGTGAAATCTTTGCATTGTACTATATATATATATATATATATATATATATATATATATATATATATATATATTTCTCCGCCGTATCTCTGCATCATGAATCGTGTATGTGTTAAAGGGGCCCACTGAGACTCTTTCGCCCGGGGCCCAGAAAAACCTGGAGCCGGCCCTGCCCTTGAACATATGGCCTGAACATACAATCCATAAGTGAACATGGGCTATTTATTTTTTAAAGCACATTCTGACATATGCTGATTAAAATACAGGGATGGAAAACCTCTTTATGGTAAGTTTAAGACCTTAAAAAGTTTATCCCAAGAACAATTGAACATTTTAATCAATAGATCATGAAAAACGAAGCAGTTGCACAATTGGATACATTTAAAAAAAAATCATATTTTTGAGATAAACTTATAAATGCGCCCCTCATGTATACAGTGTATCTAGCTTTGCCCAAGTATGTAACATAGCAACATACAGTAGTAACATCGTTTTTAAAACCCCTTTACAACCTATGACGTCTTAGTACGTCATAGGCTACCTCCCCCGGTTCAGTGAGGGCTCCGGCGCTGAGCCCGCACTGAACCGAGCACGTCAGCTGATTCTTACAGCGGACATGTGCCCGCAACAGCCACGGGTGGAATCGCGATCCACCCGCGGCTGTTAACATGTTATATGCCGCTGTCAATCTCCGGGAAGCGCGTCCTAAGCCCCGCCCATCGGTTACCCCATCACGTGATCGCGGGTCACCGATGGGTGGGCATGACAACCCAGGGTCTGCAGCAGATGCCTGCGGTTGACATGAGCTGGACGCTATGAGCGCCACCTAGTGGTCGGCGCTCATAGCACAGGACCAATTCTGCTATATGCAGGGGATCTGCTGATCCCCTGTATGTAGCAGAGGCGATCGGATAGTTGCTGCTTCTAGTCTCCTATGAAGACTATAGAAGCATGCAAAAAGTGAAAAAAAAACGTTTTTAAAAATATAAAAAAAATTTTAAAAAATATAAAAGTTTAAATCACCCCCCTTTCGCCCCATTCAAAATAAAATATTAAAAAAAAAACCCTACATACACATATTTGGTATCGCCGCATTTAGAATCGCCCGATCTATCAATATAAAAAAAGAATTAATCCGAATGGTAAACGGCGTAATGATAAAAAAATTCTAAACGCCAGAATTACGTTTTTTGGTCGCCGCAAAATTGCAATAAAATGCAATAACAGGCGATCAAAACATCAGATCTACCCCAAAATGTTATCAATAAAAACGTCAGTCCGCTGCGCAAAAAATAAGCCCTCACCCAGCCCCAGATCCCGAAAAATGGAGATGCTACAGGTCTTAGAAAATTGCGCTATTTTTTTTTTTTACCAAATTTTGGAATTTTTTTCACCACTTAAAAATAAAAGAACCTATACATGTTTGGTGTCTACGAACTCGTAATGACCTGGAGAATAATGATGGCAGGTCAGTTTTAGCATTCAGTGAACGTGGTAAAAAAATAAAAATAAAAAACAACTGTGGTATTGCACTTTTTTTGCAATTTCACGGCACTTGGAATTTTTTTCCCGTTTTCTCGTACACGATATGGTAAAAGTAGTAATGGCGTTGAAAAGTAAAACTCGTCCCGCAAAAAATAAGCCTTCACACGGCCATATTGACCAAAAAATAAAAACGCTATGGCTCTGGGAACAAGGGGAGCAAAAAACGAAAATGTAAAAACGACAAAACCCAAGGTTGCGAAAGGGTTAAGGTTGAAGGAAGACTAAGTTCATCTAGTTCAACCCATAGCCTAACATTTTAATCCAGAGGAAGGCAAAAAAAAAACCATGTGGCAAACACTAAGCTCCACATTGGGGAAAAAAATTCCTTCCTGACTCCATACGACAATCAGACTAGTTCCCTGGATCAACGCCCTATCAAAGAATCTAGTATTTATAACCTGTAATATTATACTTTTCAAGAAAGGCATCCAGGCCCTTCTTAAATTTTAGTAGTGAATCACTCATTACAACATCATGCGGCAGAGAGCTCCATAGTCTCACTGCTCTTACAGTAAAGAATCCGCGTCTGTGATTATGATTAAACCTTCTTTCCTCCAGACGTAGAAGATGCCCCCTTGTCCCCGTCTCAGGCATCAGAGTAAAAAGATCAGTAGAAAGGTCTTTGTACTGTCCCCTCATATACTTGTACATAGTAATAAGATCACCCCTAAGCCTTCTTTTTTCCACAGTAAATAACCCCAAGTGTAATAACCTGTCTTGGTATTGCAGACCCCCCAGTCCTCTAATAACCTGTCTTGGTATTGCAGACCCCCCAGTCCTCTAATAACCTTGGTCGCTCTTCTCTGCACCCGCTCTAGTTCAGCTATGTCTTTCTTATACACCGGACACCAGAACTGTACACAGTATTCTAAGTGTGGTGGTACTAATGACTTGAATAGAGGTAAAATTATGTTCTCCTCATGAGCATCTATGCCTCTTTTAATGCATCCCATTATTTTATTTGCCTTTGTAGCAGCTGCCTGACACTGGCCATCAAACGTGAGCTTGTCGTCCACCAATACACCCAGGTCTTTTTCAGTGACAGTTTTGCCCAGTGTTTTACAATTAAGCATATAATTATACATTTTATTTCCTCTACATTTATCCCCATTAAAGCTCATTTGCCATTTATCAGCCCAAGCTTCTAGTTTACATACTGTACATTGTGAAAATGTTTGGACCCCTTGAACTTTTCTACCTTTTGCCACATTTCTGGCTTCAAACATAAAGATATAAAATTCACATTTTTTGGGGAAGAATCAACAACAAGTGGGGCACAATCGTGAAATGGAACAAAATTTATTGGATATTTTAAACTTTTTTAACAAATTAAAAACTGAAAAGCGGGGCGTGCAATATTATTCGACCCCCTTGAGTTAATACTTTGTAGCGCCACCTTTTGCTGCAATTACAGCTGCAAGTCGCTTGGGGAATGTCTCTATCAGTTTTGCACATCGAGAGGCTGAAATTCTTGCCCATTCTTCCTTGCAAAACAGCTCGAGCTCATTGAGGTTGGATGGAGGGCGTTTGTGAACAACAGTTTTAAGCTCTTTCCACAGATTCTCGATTGGATTCAGGTCTGGACTTTGACTTGGCCATTTTAACACCTGGATACGTTTATTTTTGAACCACTCCATTGTAGATTTTGCTTTATGTTTGAGATCATTGTCTTGTTGGAAGATAAATCTCCGTCCCAGTCTCAGGTCTTTTGCAGACTCCAGCAGGTTTTCTTTCAGAATGGTCCTGTATTTGGCTCTGTCCATCTTCCCATCAATTTTAACCATCTTCCCTGTCCCTGCTGAAGAAAAGCAGGCCCAAACCATGATGCTGCCACCACCATGTTTGACAGTGGGGAGGGTGTTTTGAGGGTGATGAGCTGTGTTGCTTTTACGCCAAATATATTGTTTTGCATTGTGGCCAAAAGGTTCGATTTTGGTTTCATGTGACCGAGCACCTTATTCCACATGTTTGGTGTGTCTCCCAGGTGGCTTGTGGCAAACTTCAAACAAGACCTTTTATGGATATCTTAGAGAAATGGCTTTCTTCTTGCCACTCTTCCATAAAGGCCAGATTTGTGCAGTGTACGACTGATTGTTGTCCTATGGACAGACTCTCCCACCTCAGCTATAGATCTCTGCAGTTCATCCAGAGTGTACATGGGCCTTTTGGCTGCATGTCTGATCAGTCTTCTCCTTGTTCGAGATGAAAGTTTAGAGGGACGGCCGGGTCTTGGTAGATTTGCAGTGGTCTGATACTCCTTCCATTTCAATATGATCGCTTGCACAGTGCTCCTTGAGATATTTAAAGCTTGGAAAATCTTTTTGTATCCAAATCCGGCTTTAAACTTCGCCACAACAGTATCTCTGACCTGTTCCTTGGTCTTCATGATGCTCTCTGCACTTGAAACAGAACCCTGAGACGATCACAGAGCAGGTGCATTTATACGGAGACTTGATTACACACAGGTGGATTCTATTCATCATTACCAGTCATTTAGGACAACATTGGATCATTCGGAGATCCTCACTGAACTTCTGCACTGAAAGTAAAGGGGCCTAATTATATTGCACGCCCCACTTTTCAGTTTGTAATTTTTTTTTTAGAAAGTTTAAAGTATCCAATAAATTTCGTTCCACTTCACGATTGTGTCCCACTTGTTGTTGATTCTTCCCAAAAAAATTAGAATTTTATATCTTTATGTTTGAAGCCAGAAATGTGGCAAAAGGTAGAAAAGTTTAGTGTCATCTGCAAATATTGAAATACTACTCTGTATGCCCCCTACAAGGTCATTAACCCCTTCGCAACCTTGGGTTTTGTCATTTTTGCTTTTTCGTTTTTTGCTCCCCTTGTTCCCAGAGCCATAGCGTCTTTATTTTTTGGACAATATGGCCGTGTGAGGGCTTATTTTTTGCGGGACAAGTTGTACTTTTTAACGCCATTACTAGTTTTACCATATCGTGTACGGGAAAACGGGAAAAAAATTCCAAGTGCGGTAAAATTGCAAAAAAAGTGCAATACCACAGTTGTTTTTTATTTATTTTTTTACCACGTTCACTGAATGCTAAAACTGACCTGCCATTCTTATTCTCCAGGTCATTACGAGTTCGTAGTCACCAAACATGTATAGGTTATTTTATATTGAAGTGGTGAAAAAAAAATCCAAAATTTGGTAAAAAAAACTAAAAAAAAATAGCGCCATTTTCCGAGACCTGTAGCGTCTCCATTTTTCGGGATCTGGGGCTGGGTGAGGGTTTATTTTTTGCGTGCCGGGCTGACGTTTTTATTGATAACATTTTGGGGTAGATCCGATGTTTTGATCGCCCGTTATTGCATTTTATTGCAATTTTGCGGCGACCAAAAAACGTAATTCTGGCGTTTAGAATTTTTTTCTCGTTACACCGTTTACCGATTGGATTAATTCTTTTTTTATATTGATAGATGGGGCGATTCTGAACGCGGCGATACCAAATATGTGTATGTGGGGTTTTTTTTTATATATATATTTTATTTTGAATGGGGCGAAAGGGGGGTGATTTAAACTTTTATATTTTTTTTATTTTTTTTATATTTTTAAAAACATTTTTTTTTCACTTACTGCATGCTTCAATAGTCTCCATAGGAGACTAGAAGCAGCAGTTGTCTGATCGTCTCTGCTACATACAGGGGACGAGCAGATCCCCTGCATATAGCAGAAATGGTCCTGTGCTATGAGCGCCGACCACTAGGTGGCGCTCATAGCGACGAGATCATGACAACCACAGGCGTCTGCTGCAGACCCTGGGTTGTCATGCACGCCCATCGGTGACCCGCGATCACGTGACGGGGTCGCCGGTGGGCAGGGCTTATGACGCACAACCCGGAAGCGCGCGTTAAATGTCGCTGTCGGAGATTGACAGCGGCATTTAACATGTTAACAGCCGCGGGTGGATCGCGATTCCACCCACTGCTGTTGCGGGCACATGTCAGCTGTAAGAATCAGCTGACATGTGCTCGGTTCAGTGAGGGCTCAGCGCAGCAGCCCTCACTG
This sequence comes from Phyllobates terribilis, assembly GCF_046119375.1. Lineage (NCBI taxonomy): Eukaryota > Metazoa > Chordata > Amphibia > Anura > Dendrobatidae > Phyllobates > Phyllobates terribilis. The sequence goes on along the minus strand of NW_027362798.1, from coordinate 735,934 downwards.
AACGGGGGGGTACGCAAATGTGCGTACTAATACGGCATGGGCTCTAAAGGGGTTAATAAATATTTTAAAAAGGAGCTGGCCCAATACTGACCCCTGTGGTACCCCACTGTTAACTGAGACCCAGTCTGAGTGTGTTCCATTAATAACCACCCTTTGTTTCCTATCATTGAGCCAGTTCTTAACCCACATACATATATTTTCCCCTACCCCCATTGTTCTCATTTTATGTATCAACCTTTTGTGTGGAACCGTATCAAAAGCTTTTGAAAAGTCCATATACACAACATCCACTGCATTTCCTTGGTCCAGTCCCGAACTTGCCTCCTCATAAAAACTGATCAGATTAGTTTGACAGGAACGGTCCCTCGTAAACCCATGTTGATATTGGGTCATGAGGTTATTCTTCTTCAGATACTCTAGTATAGCATCTCTTAGGAAACCCTCCAGGATTTTACCCACAGTAGAGGTTAAGCTTACTGGCCTATAATTTCCAAGTTCAGTTTTTGTCCCCTTTTTGAATATTGGCACCACATTTGCTATACGCCAGTCCTGTGGTACAGACCCTGTTATTATGGAATCTTTAAAGATTAAAAATAATGGCCTATCTATGACGTTACTTAATTCCTGCAGTACTCGTGGGTATATCCCATCCGGGCCCGGGGATTTGTCAACTTTAGTGGTTTTTAGACGCCGCCGTACTTCCTGCTGGGTTAAGCAAGTGACATTTAATGGAGAATTTTTCTCATCACTAATCATGTTTTCTGTCATGCAATTTTCTTGGGCAAATGCTGTTGAAAAAAAAATCATTTAGCATATTGGCTTTTTCCTCATCCTCATGCACCATTTCACCCAGACTATTTTTAAGGGGGCCAAGACAATCATTTTTTAGTTTTTTACTATTTATGTAGTTAAAGAATATTTTGGGATTATTTTTACTTTCTCTGGCAATGTGTCTCTCTGCCTCTATCTTTGCTGCCTTGACTTTGTTTTTTACAGAATTTATTTAATTTTCTGTATTTATTTAATGCCTCATCACTACCTACTTGCTTTAGTTCTCTAAATGCTTTTTTTTTGGCACTTATTGCGCCCCTTACAGCTTTATTTAGCCATAGTGGTTTCCTCCTATTTCTAGCATGTTTATTCCCATAGGGTATATATTGTGCACACGTCCTATTCAGGATGCTAATAAATGTATCTCATTTGCTTTTTGTAGCTTTATGTCTCAGGATATCATCCTAGCTTATTGCACTAAGATCATCTCTCAACCGTTGAAAATTTGCCTTCCTGAAGTTTAGTGTCCTTGTAACCCTTCTACTACATATCATATTAAAGGATACATGAAAACTTATTATTTTGTGATCACTATTACCCAAGTGACCCCCATCTCGTATATTTGATATGTGGTCTGGCCTGTTGGTTAGTATTAGGTCTAGCAGTGCCCCTCTTCTTATTGGGTCCTGAACCAGTTGTGAAAGGTAAATGTCTCTCATAGTTGTCAAAAAGCTATTACCTTTGCTGGAACTACAGGTTTCTGTTCCCCAATGTATTTCAGGGTAGTTGAAGTCCCCCATAATAATGACTTCTCTTTGAGTCACTGCTTCATCTATTTGCTTTATGAGGATATTCTCCGCTACTTCCATTATTTTTGGAGACTTATAACAAACCCCTATCAGTAATTTATTATTTTTTCCCCCTCCCCTTATCGCCACCCATAGGGACTCTCTACATTTTCATTAGACTCACATATATGCTCACGCAAGATGGGTTTTAAGGATGATTTTACATATAAACACCCCCCCCCCTTCACTTGTTTGTACGGTCATTTCTGAACAGACTATAGCCCTGTAAATTAACTGCCCAGTCATGGCTCTCATCCAGCCACGTCTCAGATATCCCCACCATGTCATAATTATTTTCCAACAAAATTAATTCTAATTCCTCCATTTTGTTGGTGAGGCTTCTGGCATTAGTGTACATGCATGTACATGTATCTCTCTGTACCTGTATTCCTTCCTACTATATTGACTGTTCTAAGCCCACCCCCAATTTCTTTATTTGTGCCCAGGTCACTATCTGCATTATCTTCCCCACCTATAAAATGAATACCCTCCCCCCCCCAATCCCTAGTTTAAACACTCCTCCAACCTTCTAGCCATTTTCTCCCCCAGCACAGTTGCACCCTCCTCATTGAGATGCAGCCAGTCCCTAGCGTAGAACCTGTAGCCACCTGAGAAGTTGGCCCAGTTCTCCAGGACCCCAAACTCCTCCTTCCTACACCAATTCCTGAGCCACTTATTTATCTCCCTAATCTTCCATTGCCTCTCTGGTATGGCACGTGGTACAGGCAGTATATCAGAGAATACCACCTTGGGAGTCCTTGCTTTCACCTTGCAGCCTAATTCCCTGAAATCATCTTTAAGGACCTTCCACCAGGACATCTGTCATGGGTTCCCATGATTTCAATGTACGCCCCTGTCCCTGCCTATTTGTTTAATCAAATTAGTGCCCGTATCTTTACACAGCTGTATCTGCTGTGTTCCTGTGAGCTCATCATGAATCAAACCAGTAAAGTATAAGCTCAGCAGACGAACCCCTAAACTGAGCACACAGCTTAGACCACGTCCCCACCTTCAGTATTTGGTCAGTATTTTACATCAGTATTTGTAAGTCAAAACCAGGAGTGGGAGAAAAATACAGAAGTGGTGAGGAGTTTCTATTATACTTTTCCTCTGCTGGTTCCACTCTTGGTTTTGGCTTACAAATACTGGTGTAGAATACTGTCCAAATACTGAAGGTGTGAACGTGGCCTTATCGTTACAAAAAAAACGGAGCTATCACTCAGCCCTAGAGTGAACGACGTTAGTCTTCTCTCTGCTTATTCCTTTCATCTAAGGACTAACAGCATTGCAACACTTACCTCATAGGCCCCTGATGAAGCCACCATGCGTGGCGACACGCGTTGGGCACTGACAGCTCATCCACACCACCCCGGTCCCTGGTATTGGTGATAGGTCTTTGCCTATTTAGGATATGCTAGTGTTATTTTCCTTGAATTTATAATCTACCCTTAAAATCTAATGGCTGAACAGGAAGCCTAAATTTGATCTATTGTCTAGTGACTTTTGTATCTTTATTAGGCTTCATCTGGTCATCGCTGACATTCATCTGGTGTCCTCTTCTTGGGCAATCATTGTTATTGTGGTGTGTGTGACTTTAATATCACACTCTTTATTCATGTACAACAAGATTAGAGGATTCCTGTTACCATATTATATTTCTGCCCAGGTGGGGTATTGATTATCGGAGATAGTTTTATTCCAGCCGGCTTTCATATAAAACTTTTACCTATCTTATTTATGATGATTTATTTTTGCAGGGTGGTCTTTGTAGTGGGTGGGCTCTCACTCAGTGAGGGATTCCACTGAGTTTTTACTTGTGTTTTAATGGATTTTGTGTTGTTGATGTGTATGTATTTTTCCTAATAAAATTGATATATATTTTTCTATTAATATCAGCTAATGATTTTTTATGCATGGCGATCACTGGTCTAATAGTATGCCCCTATTCTTTTGGGCCTTTCATCTAAGGATACATGCTATTGCATTGGACTTTTTACTAGCTTCTTCATACTAAGACTGAACTGGGCTGGGGGGGAGGGATGTCCCCCCGCGCCGGATCCCATGAAGCTACTCAGGGGGGCTGCCGGGGAGCTGCACTGTAGCTGCTGTCCTGGCCACATCACAGTGATGCAGACATGCCAACTGCAGGCTATGTGTGCTGCTCCCAGGGTCGGACTGGGGTGCCTAGGACCCATCAGGGGAACTGACTCTAGGGGCCCACACTACAGCCCACCTAAACGGTTTTATTACTTGTTATGTTTTTCTATAATGTACTATAATTACATGTTTGGCCGCGCTGTGGAGCACCAAGCGGCAGGACTTTCTTCGAACAGTCATTCCGCACTGCCAGAGTCCCTTTAATGGTAACTTGCCACCTTGAAAAATGCTATTTATCTGCAGATATAGGGGTAATCTGCAGGTAAATAGGGTGTAAAGCCTGGTTAGACGGCTTATTGGAAAAGCATTGGCTACACGGAGAAAATTACATTTTATTCTCCCTGCCGCCACTCGCTTCCTGTCATAGGGTTGGTGAGGGTGCTGCAATAACGTCCGGCACCTTGATTGTGACATCTTCCATGGAGGCCAACCTCAGGCTGAATGACTAACATGGCAGCAGCACCTGGCAACTAGTGCTGAGCGAACGTGGTTGGATAAGGTGTGATCCCAGCATGCTCGGGTGTTATCCAAGTATCTTGTAGTGCTCTGCTACTATGCTCGAGTCCTCGGGGTAGCATGTTTTACGGAGGTAGACAAACGCAACACATACAGGAATTGCCAGTTTGTTAGGTAATCCCTGCATGTGTTGCTTCTGTCTATCACCGCAAAACATGCTACCCCGGGGACTCGAGCATATTAGCAGAGCACTACAAGATACTCGGATAACACCCGAGCATGCTGGGATCACACCTTATCCGACCAAACTCACTCAGCACTAGTTGCCAGGTGCAGCTACCATGTTAGTCATTCAATGAAGCTCAGCCTGAGGTTGGGCTCCATGGAAGTGTCACAATCAAGGTGCCGGAAGTTATTGCAGCACGCTCACTTTGTAGTTCGCGGTGACTGTAATGTCTCTTATCCGACCACGCTCACTCAGCACTACTGGCAACCCATCAGGAACCTGCAACTGCGTCACAGGGGGCTGAAGGGAACAGGTGACTGCATGCACCGGCCATTGTGCTATCTAAATGCCGCTGTCAGTGATTGACAAGGGCACTTAAATACTCAAAACAGCAGCAATCAAGGCGAGCTCTGATCACCGCTGTTACAGGCAGACGCCGGCTATGTAACACAGCCGACATCTGCCCGGTATGGAGCAGGCTCAGCTCCCGAACCCGCTCCATACAAGCACATCCCAATGGTGACAGTTATGACAAGGTTAGCAAATTTCACTTGTCTGTTCCTAAATGTGGAAAGACAAATGGAATTCCCTAACACATGTGAAAGATACCTAATAGATTTAGTAAAGGTGCCTCAAGCATATGAATGTTATTACACACCACAATGCACAGTTACATACACGCATCTTACAAAAATACATATTATTCCAGATACGCAGGCGTGCACAAACACGCAGACGCGCACAAACACGCAGACGCGCACAAACACATCAGTACATGAATACATCATCGGAACCACCATCATTTGTAATGTCAGGTCAGACCCATATATCTTTGTATCACATAAACCTACAACTCCCAGTATGTAACTAACAATAGAGATACTGGGAGTTATCAGTCATCATCAGACTGCGGACCATACAGGAACCACAGTACTGATGAGACACAGGCAGGATCACAAATGAACATTTACATCCAGGGATCTTACCTGAGACGTCTTCTCTGATTAGAGTCGTTCTCCTTCTTTTCGTCTCCATCTTGTCCAGACCCCTTGAGGACTTTTCTCATCCACAGCTCGTCTCTGCAGACTTCCATCTTCTCCGGTCTTCTGCAGCACATCCCGACACGATGCCCTTAAAGATAGCAGAGTCATTATAATGCTCCTGAATAAAAATATCTACACTGAGCCCCTGAATAAACCTAACTCTTACAATGCTCCCTGCACAAAACATGACATACACTCTACCCCTCTTATGGTACCTGCTCTCCACACTGTCCTCTCCTGCCCGCTCGCACGGATTACAGTGGGTGACACTTAGGAGAGGTGAGTATAAGGATTTTTTAATTTTATTCCTATTTTTACAGTTGGACATGGCGGGAGTAGACTACTACTCTCATCATTGACCCTGCTGCTGCTGATCGCAGCACCGGCAGGGATCTATGATGAGGGCAGCACCCAGCTCTTGGGAACAGCGCTAACCGTACATTGATTCCCAAGCACCGGTATGTGTCACTTGGATGACACACAGGTGGACACGGATATCTCCAGTCCTGTAAATATCAGGACATGTGAAAGAGCCCTAATATACACACGCAGATACACATACAGAAATGGGGACACGTACACACGCAGGCAAGCACTCACAGAAATGCACACGCAGTCATGCACAGACACACTCAATCACACACAGAAATGCAGACATGCAGGGAAGCACGCACACACGTGTGAAGACACATATACACATGTAGACATGCAGGCACTCAAATACATACACACACAGCATGCAGGCATATACACACACATGCAGGCAGGCATATACACACACACTGTACACACACAGCCATATACACAAACTGTACAAACATGCATATACACACAGGCAGGCATATATACACACACACACACACACACACAAGCATATATACACACGCATCGCAGGCATATACACACACACTGTACACACAGGCATATACACACACACACACTGTACACACAGGCATATACACACACACTGTACACACACAGGCATTTACACACACACTGTACACACACACACGCAGGCATATACACGCACGCACCACAGGCATATACACACATGCACCAGCAGGCATATACACGCACCAGCAGGCATATACACAAACACAGGCATATGACTCACCCATAAAAACGTTATTGAATATTTGGCACGGTGCTCTTGATAGGAAATTGAAGCAGTGGCAGCTGTAGGCCTGCAGCCTTGTTTCCAATTCCAGGCCTGGTTGGAGAGTTGAACTGTAGAGTGCTGCAGGTCACCGTCCACATATCCAGCCCCGGAACCGGTATAAAAAAGCCCAGAGTCAGAGCAGGAGAGAAGGGGGCGGTGCCACCACCTGGTCGGGAGCTGGTATTACTACAGGGGAGCAGGCCAGGGCAGATATGGAGCCGGGATAGGACGTATCAGAAGCCCGAGAGCAGAGCGAGACATCAGCTTCGGTGGCGCCGGCGTATCAGAGGCCGGCCCTGGAGCAGAGAGAGAGCACTGCAGAGCGCGGCCGCGGCGTATCAGAGGCCAGAAGAGAGCGGCGTCAGCGTCACCTGACACCACACCAGTCTGCCAGCCAGTTGGAGAGCAGAGCGCAGTGCGTGTCACCGCCCAGAAAGAATCCGTCCTCTCAGTGTCAGAGACTCACGTGTTAAGTATGCTGCATGCACGTCACTGCAGGCCCGCTGTCACCAATGAATGTGCCGTGCGCGCGACGCTACATTTGCTTCAGCCGCGCTTTTAAAGAGCCCCCGCCACCAATTTTCTCACTCTCATATCGGGGCCCACCGGGAAATTTCCCGATTTCCCGCCAGGCCAGACCGACCCTGGCTGCGCCTGCAGAAGTGGAGTCACAGCGCGCCTGCAGCTGACTCATTCTGTCGGAGAGGAGCCTGTGGATCGGAGACCTCCGTGGATAAGTGTGACATTAAGAGGTCTGCAGTGAGGAGGGAGCAGGAAGCTGCTCATCTCCTCATAAGCCCACACGGAGGAGGTAGCAGGAAGCTGCTCATCTCCTCATAAGCCCACACGGAGGAGGTAGCAGGAAGCTGCTCATCTCCTCATAAGCCCACACGGAGGAGGTAGCAGGAAGCTGCTCATCTCCTCATAAGCCCACACGGAGGAGGTAGCAGGAAGCTGCTCATCTCCTCATAAGCCCACACGGAGGAGGTAGCAGGAAGCTGCTCATCTCCTCATAAGCCCACACGGAGGAGGTAGCAGGAAGCTGCTCATCTCCTCATAAGCCCACACAGAGGAGGTAGCAGGAAGCTGCTCATCTCCTCATAAGCCCACACGGAGGAGGTAGCAGGAAGCTGCTCATCTCCTCATAAGCCCACACGGAGGAGGTAGCAGGAAGCTGCTCATCTCCTCATAAGCCCACACGGAGGAGGTAGCAGGAAGCTGCTCATCTCCTCATAAGCCCACACGGAGGAGGTAGCAGGAAGCTGCTCATCTCCTCATAAGCCCACACGGATTTGTGTTTTGTCCTGTCGGTGGTCGCTCTGCTGGTGCTCAGTGTTAGTTTTTGCAGGAGTCTGAACTTCGATGCAGATTAGGGTCGCCCTGTCAATGCAGAAAGTTCAGTCTGGAGCAATAAATCACACTGAGTCCCAGCAGAGAGGCCCACAGACATCACTATACAGGATCCTGGATTGACTGATCACTAGTGTTGAGCATTCCGATACTGTAATATCGGGTATCGGCCGATATTCGCGGTATCGGAATTCCGATACTTAATTCCGATACTTTTACAATATCGGATACCGGAATCGGAAGTTCCCATAATGCCTGCGCTCTGCAGTGTCTGTGAAGGATGACAAGTTGGATGGCAGCGCGATCCAGCCTGTCATCAGAATGCCATCCCAGCGGGGGAGAATTCTCCTGATTGTTTAAAAGCCGGCGCGCGGTAAAAAGCCGCCGGCTTTTAAACAATCACACAGCCCCATACTGCTTCCCCGCAGCCTCCCACCCCGATCCTCCGCTCCCCTCGCCACCTCCAATCCCAATCGTAAATTAGGACCGGGCGGGGAGCGCAGCACCAAGGAGCGAAGGACCCGGGCGGGGAAGCCGGCAGTGAAAAGACTTCACCGCCGGCTTTCCCGTTCTGTGCTGCACTTTCCCGCCGGTTATTTCAAATGAACAGCTGAGGTATCAGGTGATGCCGATCAGCTGTTCATTTGAAGTCGCCGCGTTGCCCTCAGAGGGTTCATGTGAGTTCATGCTTGACTGCATGAACTCACATGAACTTTCCCACGGCCGCACAGGTCAGCCTCACCTCCCAGACCCGTCATGATTAGTGTGTGTGCGGGGTGTGTGTGCGGGGTGTGTGTGCGGGGTGTGTGTGCGATGTTTGTGCGGGTGTGCGCGGTGTCTGTGCGATGTGTGCGTGCAGGCAGACATAGGCCGATGTGACACTACTACTCCCATCGGCCTATGTCTGTCCCCCGTCCACTCCTGCCAGCAGGATCAGCTCGATGGGAGCAGTAGTTCCCATCAGCCTGATCCTGCTATTTAAATTGCCCTACTGTGTCCCCAATAAATGTTAAATACATGTCATTGGTGGCCAGTGGTTACCTAAAAGAAATTAGTTCATACATTACCTGTCCCCGCCGATCGCCACCTAAAATAAAGTAAAAAATAAAAAACTACACCTATACTCACCTAGACACCTAATTCCCCGAAGCCATCGATCTCCTGTAATAAAATATAAAATAATAAACCACAACCTTATCCTTACCCCTCCGTAGCAGTCCACGAGTGTCCCACGAAGATCTCCAGTTCAGAGCAGCCACATAGAATGTGACCGCTCTGAACCGCTGCCGCCGCTAGAATGACGGGGCCGTAAGGGTTCACCGGAGTTCAGGCAGCGCTGCTCCGGTTAGCTCCTTTACGGCCCTGCTGTATCGTGAGAAATTCCCACGGTACAGCAGTGCCGTAAAGGAGGTCTCCGGAGCTGCGCTGCCTGAATGCACTCCGGTGACCTCAGTCAGTGGCTCCCGCTGCCGGGAGCGGACGTGTTCCCGGCAGCGTGAGCTTACAGCAGCCATGACAGCTGTCACCATCTCCAGATGTGACAGCTGTGCATGGGAGATCAGCGCAGGAACGAGGACAGGTAACTATTATTTTTAGTAAACTAAGAATTAAATAAAATTGTGTGTTTTATTTCAAATAAATTATTTTTTTCTGGGTGTAGTGTGTTTTTTCTTTTTAACACTTTGTAGGTTAGTAATGGGGGTGTCTTATAGACGCCCATCATTACTAACCTGGGCTTCATGGCAGCTGGCGCTGACATGAACCCCACCACTATTACCCCCTGCCACCGCACCAGGGCAGCGTGGAAGAGCGAGGCTAAGTGCCAGAATTGGCGCATCCTATGGATGCGCCATTTCTGGGGCGGCTGACGGCTGGTGTTTCTAGCCTGGGAGGGGGCCATTATTCATGGCACCCTTCCTGGGCTATTAATATCAGCCCCCAGCTGTCTGCCTAGCCTTTGCTAGCTATTAAAATAGGGGGGACCCACGTCATTTTTTTGGGGGGGGTCCCCCATTTTAATAGCTAGTAAAGGCTAGGTATTCAGCTGGGGGCTGATATTAGTAGCCTGGGAAGCTCCGTGGGTTTTACCCCCTTCCCAGGCTTCAAACATCTGCCCCAGCCGTCTGCTTAACCTCCGCTAGAGACTAAAATTATGGGGGATCCCACGCCATTTTTTTTTTAAATAAATCCTTTATTTTAACACTAAATGACATTTGAGGAGTTAATAAAGATGCAGTCCCTAAATTATTATTTATTTTTTAATTAATTTTTCCCAAAACTTTTGACGTGGGCTTCGCCATATTTTTGTATGCCAGCCAGGTACAGCATCCAGCTTCTATGAACGCGCCATTTTCCGGGGCGGCTGCAGACTGCAATTTTCAGCGGGGGGGCAGAAAGCTTGGGCCTCCCTGCGCTGCAGATTCCATCCCCCAGCTACCTAGTTGTACCTGGCTGGACACAAAAATAGGGAGAAGCTCCACGTTTTGTTTTTTTTAATTATTTCATGAAATTCATGGAATAATTAAGAAAAAAGGGCTTCCCTATATTGTTGTGTCCAACCAGGTACAAATAGGCAGCTGGTGGTTGGGGGCAGCCCGTTCCTGCCTGCTGTACCTGGCTGGACACAAATATAGTGCAAAGCCCCACGTCAATTTTTTTTTAATTATTTCAGGAAATTCATGAAATAATTAAAAAAAAATTATGTGGGGCTTCGCCCTATATTTGTGTCCAGTCAGGTACAGCAGGCAGGAACGGGCTGCCCCCAACCACCAGCTGCCTATTTGTACCTAGCCGGACACAACAATATAGGGAAGCCCTTTTTTTCTTAATTATTCCATGAATTTCATGAAATAATTAAAAAAAAATATACATGGGGCTTCGCCCTATTTTTGTGTCCAGCCAGGTACAACTAGACAGCTGGGGGATGGAATCTGCAGCGCAGGGAGGCCCAAGCTTTCTGCCCCCCCGCTGAAAATTGCAGTCTGCAGCCGCCCCGGAAAATGGCGCGTTCATAGAAGCTGGATGCTGTACCTGGCTGGCATACAAAAATATGGCGAAGCCCACGTCAAAAGTTTTGGGAAAAATTAATTAAAAAATAAATAATAATTTAGGGACTGCATCTTTATTAACTCCTCAAATGTCATTTAGTGTTAAAATAAAGGATTTATTTAAAAAAAAATTGATGTGGGGCTTCGCCCTATATTTGTGTCCAGCCAGGTACAGCAGGCAGGAACGGGCTGCCCCCAACCACCAGCTGCCTATTTGTACCTGGTTGGACACAACAATATAGGGAAGCCCTTTTTTTCTTAATTATTCCATGAATTTCATGAAATAATTAAAAAAAAAAATGCGTGGGGCTTCGCCCTATTTTTGTGCCCAGCCAGATACAACTAGGCAGCTGGGGGCTGGAATCCGCAGCGCAGGGAGACCCAAGCTTTCTGGGTCACCCCCGCTGCAAATTGCAGTCCGCAGCCGCCCCAGAAAATGGCGCGTTCATAGAAGCGCCATCTTCTGGCGCTGTACCCAACTCATCCAGGGCCCTGGTGCGGTGGCTCACTGGGTAATAAAGGGGTTAAGGCCAGCTTGGTATTATCAGCTGGCCCTAAGCCCGAAATTCATGGGGTCACGCCAATATTAGACATGACCACCATGAATTTCTAGTAAAGTATTTAAAAAAAACACAAACACCCAGAATAAAGTCCTTTAATTGAAATAAACACACAATTCTTTATTGTTCTAAATTAAACCATACTTACCGTCTCGCCCATTCCAGCTGAAGCCAACGATCTCCTGCAATAAAAGTAAAATAATAAAGCAACCTCATCCTTACCTTTCCATGGCTCCCACGACAGCTTCAGCTCTGCTACATCGAGATGACAGGCTGGACCGCAGCAGAACGCTGCCATCCATCCTGTCATCCCGCAGACACTGAGAAGCACAGGCATACTTCCACTCCTCAGTGTCTGGCTGTGACGGCATCCAGATGAGCCGAGGTCATGTCCAATGAACTCAGCTCACCTCATGTACGTCACTGACAGCGTGGGAAAATTCTCCTGCACTCAGCACTTCAGCGTGAGAATTTTCCCACGCTGTCAGTGACGTGCATGAGGTGAGCTGAGTTCATTGGACATGACCTCACCTCATGTATGTCACTGACAGCGTGGGAGAATTCTCACGCTGAAGCGCTGAGTGCAGGAGAATTTTCCCACGCTGTCAGTGACGTGCATGAGGTGAGCTGAGTCCATTGGACATGAACTCGGCTCATCTGGATGACGTCACAGAGAGACACTGAGGAGCGCAAGCATGCCTGCGCTTCTCAGTGTCTGCGGGATGACAGGCTGGATGGCAGCGTTCTGCTGCGGTCCAGCCTGTCATCTCGATGTAGCAGAGCTGGAGCTGTCCTGGGAACCATTGAAAGGTAAGGATGATGTTGCTTTATTATTTTTCTTTTATTGCAGGAGATCGTTGGCTTCAGCTGGAATGGGCGTGATGGTAAGTATGGTTTAATTTAGAACAATAAAGAATTGTGTGTTTATTTCAATTAAAGGACTTTATTCTGGGTGTTTGTGTTTTTCTTTAACTTTGACTATGGGGTTAGTAATGGGGGTGTCTTATAGACGCCTCTCCATTACTAACCTGGGCTTGATGTCATCTGGCATTATAAGCTGACATCAACCCCAACCCCATTACCCCACTGCCACCGCTACAGGGCAGTGGGAAGAGCGAGGCTAAGTGCCAGAATTGGCGCATTCTATGGATGCGCCATTTCTGGGGCGGCTGACGGCTGGTGTTTCTAGCCTGGGAGGGGGCCAATATTCATGGCACCCTTCCTGGGCTATTAATATCAGCCCCCAGCTGTCTGCCTAGCCTGTGCTAGCTATTAAATTAGGGGGGACCCCACGTTATTTTTTTTGGGGGATTCCCCCATTTTAATAGCTAGTAAAGGCTAGGTATTCAGCTGGGGGCTGATATTAGTAGCCTGGGAAGCTCCGTGGGTATTAAACATTTGCCCCAGCTGTCTGCTTAACCTCCGCTAGAGCCTAAAATTAAGGGGAACCCCACGCCATTTTTTTTTTAAATAAATCCTTTATTTTAACACTAAATGACAAGTACAGTAATCAACACTGTCACTGTACTTCATATATATGTGACTGACATGTTTCTATCTATCTAATCTATGTGTGATTCTCTATTCCTTCTATTCTAAATTGTCGGGTACAGATGCTGAATTGCCGGCCGGCTTTTTTAAAGAGACGGTGCACGAAAACACTAATATTTTTTTAAATAAATCCTTTACACTAAATGACAAGTACAGTAAGCAACACTGTCACAGTACTTCATATATATGTGACTGACATGTTTCTATCTATCTAATCTATGTGTGATGCTCTATTCTTTCTGTTGTAAATTGTCGGGTACCGCTGCTGAATTGCCGGCCGGCTTTCTTAAAGAGACGGTGCACGAAAACACTAATATTTTTTAAAATAAATCCTTTACACTAAATGACAAGTACAGTAAGCAACACTGTCACTGTACTTCATATATATGTGACTGACATGGTTCTATCTACCTAATCTATGTGTGAAGCTCTATTCTTTCTGTTGTAAATTGTCGGGTACCGGTGTATGCCGCTGATGAATTGCCGGCTTTACATGTCATTCTACATTATTCTTAGTTGTTTTACTTCATGTAGAATTAACCTACAAGGAAAGAAAGGGTTTATTTTCATTCCGATATTTGTGTCCCATTGACTTGCATTGGTTTCCGGTATCGGAATCGGCGATATCCGATACTTTTTGGGTATCGGCCCGATCCAATCCGATACGATATTTCCTGATATCGGAAGGTGTCGCTCAACACTACTGATCACACTTGAACCTACAGCACATGACAGATTGTACTATATGGCCCAATATGTAATATGCTAGGTCCTGTAGGCCGGTCCAGGTGTGATCAGTACACTGCATTGTATATCTGTGTACATAATATACCACATCTAGTATACAGATTGGTGTATGATCTATTGTGATACAGAAATCAGATGTTTTAAAAAATACACATTGCTATATACCATCAGATGTCTGTGGTCACAGTATATTATATACCAGTCATGAATTCCCCCCCTATATTCTGGTAGCTCACAACTATCCCGGATTCAGCAGGACTCTCCCGAAACGTCAGCGCTTTTGTCCTGGCTTCTGATACTCACCTCTCTCCAATGTTTTCATCGCTCCGTAACTCCTCCTTTTTGGGGCAGGGCCGCTTCTCTACTCAGTGCATAAATTAAGTTATATATGAGACGCCCTCCCTGGGAGATGGGGTTACTCGGAGCCGGGTCGGTTGTAGGGGATGGGGATGCAGTCGTGGCCTAGACCCATTCCGTGCCCAGGGCTTCCTCATAAAAAATTGGGCTTTTAAGTGAGAGTGGTATTTCGACTACGCCACCTGCGGTTTCCGGTGATGGACACCAGCGCTGCTTCAGTCCACTGAGGCCGGTGTTACGGGCAGCTAAGATGGGATGGCTCCCCACAGGCAGAGCAGGCCTCAGGGCAGTGAGATGAAGGTGATGATGGGTGCAGTGCCGCACAGAAAATAACAGGCTGAAGCGGTGTGTGAAGTCATCCAGGGTTTTTACTCACTTTCAGATGATCTTTAGCCGCAAAGCTTCCCTCTGCTACACACGACGTAATGCGGCCACCGGGAAGGGGGTTCAGCACTTTCCAGGTAGATCAGGAGCACCTGTCGAGAACCCTCTGGTGTGTGTTCCTCTCCTTGGTTAGTTCTCCCACTAAGTTTTCTCTTCAGCCAGCTACAGCCTCTTGCTGGACCCCGACAGAAGACCACAATCAAAGACCGTGAACTTAAGATGGCCGTAGATTAAATATGAAAGAATAAGTGTTTCCTAAAAGTGTGTCCTCCACCCTCACCCACTACATGGTTCCCCCTATCTTTGGTTCCCCCCCATCTCCTCCATCCCGGCCCAGGGCAGCACCCTGGTGCATTTAGGCCCCCTACAGGACAGGAGTGGTGTAGTGTTGAGTGGTGAGGTAGGGTCCTGAGAAATGCTCCATCCTTACCTGGAAGAGGAGATACCACACCTCGAGCTGAGGTGCAGTACCCCTGTGGCAACTGAACCCTCAGGGGCGCCACATATATTCACTGCTTCTCCAGTGATCTGGTCTTACACTCACATCTCCATGTTCACAAGCTGCCGCTCTACTAATGAGCCACAACTTATAATGATTCACATAGGAGAATTTGGCAATCTTGACCTCTATTGCAGGCAGTGAACCCAGAATCAGATTATACATGTCCATACAGATCCATTGTATATATAACAATGTATTTCTATGTTCCCTGTATACTGAAGTGAAGAAAAAGATTGCTATAAAAGTAGTAAAAATAATAAGAAGCAATTACAAAAACATAATTTTCTCTAATTTTGTGAGTCTCCCCAGGTCCCGAACCCATAACCTTAACATTACAGGCAGGAGCCTAAGCTACTGAGCTACAAGCTCTGGTGAGGTCATGAGGAGAATTTAGTATACTTTATCTCTATTGCAGGCTCTGACTCAACAAACAGATTCTACTGATAGAAATACACTGCTGTGTACAATGTATGTATTTGTATTCTAGAGATAAAATTACTAAAAAATAATGAAAAACACTTGATAATGAAAAAAATATTGTCATTTGTAATGCATTTTTTTAAATTTAAATAAAAAACATCACAAATCAGCAAATAACACTGACATATTTGGTGTTCCTGTAATCGTGATAACCCGCACAACACAGCCATCAAATTATTTATGGGAATCAGCAAATGGCATAAAAAAAGGCGTGATTGATATTTCTCTATTAAACCAATAAAAAATGTAATAAAACTGTAGTGCTGAGGCCATGTTCAGACGTAGCGCAAATGCTGCGTTCTTTCTACAGCTTTTTTCTGCAGGTGTCCTCACCAAACGATGCAATAACAATCTTCCCTGATTGTTGTGTGTTTGCTGCGTTTCTTTTATGCGTGTTCCCCTTATTTCATGCGATTTTGTGGCAGATATAAAGCACAGTTTTTAGCACTTTTTTAATAGTACAGAAAAGCTTTGATTCTGCGCTTAAAAATGCATCAGCGTTTTTTTCATGCATTTTTTTCAGAAGAAGCCTATAGAGAAAAAGGCACTAAAACCGCAGAGTACAGCAGCGTATTTACATGCACAGAGGGCGGAGATTTCATGCAATCACATTTACTTGTTCCCATGTAGCATAAATGTTGCATATTTTCTGCTGCTTTTTTTGCACATAAATTCTGCTGGGTTTAGCTATCCAAGCGAAGTGGATGTGATTTCATGAGAACTGCGCCTTCTGTAGTCTCGACACGCTGCTAAACTGGGCAGTTTTGGTGTTTTTTTCTTTCTCTTGTCTTCTATGTGGAGCCTAAAAAAAACGCATGTAAAAAACTGCAGTTACTTTTTTAAGTGCAGAATCAAAACTGGGGGAACAAGAGCGAAGTGAGATGGTGTTGTTTTTTTTCTTTTATATGTGTTTGGGATGTGTGTCTGCATAAAGAAGGCTGTGTGAGAACGCATACTGTATATAGGAGGTTATGTGTGGGCTCATACTGTATATAGGAAGCTATGTGAGGGCATATAGTATACAGAGGCTATGCGGGGGCTCATACTGTACATAGAGAGGCTATGTGGGGGGTCCCACTGTATATAGGAGGCTATGTAGGTCTCCACATTGTATATAGGAGGCTATATGGGGCCTCACACTGTATATAGGAGGTTATGTGGGGCCTCACGCTGTATATAGGAGCCTATGTGGGAGCTCATAATGTATATAGGAGGCTATGTGGGGGCGCATACTGTATATAGGAGGCTGTGTGGGGTTCCAACTGTATGTAGGGGGCTATGTTAGGGCTCACACTATATATAGAAGGCTATGCGGGGGCTCACACTATATATAGAAGGCTATGTGGGAGCTCATAAAGTATATAAGAGGCTATGTGGGGCTCACACTGTATATAGGAGGCTATGTGGGGCTCATATCGCATATAGGAGGCTATGTGAGGGCTCATACTGTATATATGGGCTATGTGGGGACACGCACTGTACATAGGGGGCTCATACTGTATATAGAAGGCTATGTGGGGCTCACACTATATAGGAAGCTATACGGGAGCTCATACTTTATATAGGAGGCTATGTGAGGGCTCATACTGTATATAGGAGGCTATGTGGGGGCTCACTGTATATAGGAGGCTATGTGTGAGAGCATAATGTATATAGGAGGCTATTTGCGGCTCAAATTGTATATAGGGGCAATTTGTGAGGGCTCATATTGTATATAGGAGGCTATGTGGGGGCTCACACTGTATATAGAAGGCTATATGGGAGCTCATAATGTATACAGGAGGCTATGTGTGGCTCACACTGTATATAGGGGGCTATGTGAGGGCTCACACTGTATATAGGGGCTATGTGAGGGCTCATAATGTGTATTGGAGGTTATGTGAGGGCTCATACTGTATTTAGGAGGTTATGTGAGGACTCATTGTATATAAGGGCTATGTGGGGTCACACAGTGTATAATGGGCTTATACTGTGTATAAGGGGCTATGTGGGGCTCATACTAAACAAAGGGGGCTATGTGTGTGCGTTCATACGGTATTTAAGGGGATGTCAACATACTTAATTCTGCTCAATATTAAGTGATATAATTAATATTTTATATTAATATAAATTTTTGTTAATATTAATGTTTGTTAATATTAATATTGAGCAGAATTAACTTCAATCTATTGGTTCGACCCTCCACAACAGTCACGTTCTCTCATGTGGCCATTCGGGTAAATTAATTGCCCACCCCTGACATATGCTATCATATATTATCCAGTATATACCATCTTATGTCTGTATCAAAGTATGTCAAATACCATCCCATATTACCCTGTATACTGGATGTGATATACTTTGTGCACAGACATCAGATGGTATATACAACATAATATGTGAGTGGTGTAATATCTGATGTCTGTAGTCATAGTGTAATATGCACTAGTTACATATTATCCTGTATGTGGTATACTATGTGCAAAGACATCCCATATTATATACAAGATCATTGATGGCTGGTATAATATCTGATGTCTGTATCACAGTATATCATATACGATCACATATTATGCTGTATACTGGATGTAATATCCTGTGATACAGACATCCAGTGCTAGGCTGGGGTCACACTAGCGTATAGCATCTGCTGCGAGAGTGAGCCGAGTGTCAGTGCACTGTGCTTCCATCCTCTGTAGGTGCAGAGCAGACGAAGAAAGTCATTTCTCCATCTCCTCCATTGCCAGTGTCCATGGTTATTGCACTGCACTCGGATGACATCCAAGTGCAGTCCGATGTTTCACACGCATCCATAGACTTGTATGGGTGAGTGTGAGCCAAGTCTTGCTGCCAATCGCAGCATGCTGCATCAGCATGAGAAAATAATCACAGATCTGAGCCGGCCCATAGAATAACATTGGGCCGAGGGCTATCAGATCAAACATCACATAATAGACACAACATAATATGGTGTCATATCTGATGTCTGTAGTCATAGTGTCATATATAGCTGTCACATGATATCCTGTATATAATATCTGATACTGTATGTATAGTCATGATATATCATATACCAGTACAGATGTGCCAATTGATTCACAGGACACTGGTCAGTCACGTCAGTAGTCCATGGCCACCAGACCAGGGCCTGCGAGCCTCCTCCTACCTGCCGGCATCTCGGACTCCTCTTTTGATTTGTAGACCTTGAGTGGTGTCATCTTTGTGGCGTGACACATGCAAGACATTGTGCCTGCCTACAAATCAAAGAAAGACAAAAAGAATGGTGTCAGGTAGGAGGCGGCCATAGGGCTCTGATCAAGTAGCCACTGAATATTCATCTGACCACTAGATCAGGGTCCTGCAAATTAAGTTGCTCGTCTCTATATAGCAGCCATATATTCTCCTATGTATATTGTACTGTATGTGGTATAATATGTACACTGACAGACATCAGATGGTGCACACAGGATAATTAGTGACTGCTACAATAATGTGACATCATCTATAATATAACGTTGGATGTGTCCGTCTGTCCGAAGCATATGTGGACTGAGCCTGTGCAATACGCCTGCGCAGTCTGGCCCCAGACAGAAGAACGCATCCAGCCGTTGCAGGTTACAGGGAGGAGGAGTGTGGCGCCAGAGATTGCGGTATGTGAAGGCACTTAACGCATACCGCCATCTCTGGCTCCATAAGCACATACCTACCTGGGAAGAGTGTCGCACCTCTGTTCGGGCCGGAGGCCGGGGAGGAGTGTGGTGTCGGAATTGGCGCCTGCACATAGCGCGATATCCGGCGCCATTTTAGTACAGACACATTTGCAGTGTGTCTTCAACAAAATGGCGCCAGACAGCATGGTATGCACATGTGCGTACTCCGACGCCATTTTGTTGAATACACTCTGCAAATGTGTCTTCACTAAAATGGCGCCGGATATCGTGCTATGCAGGCGCTGATTCTGGTGCCATTTTAGTAAAATAACACAGGCAACGCACTGCAGGGGAGCGATGGAAAGGTGAGTAGGAGTGTTTTTTTTACTTAATTGATGGAGTATGGGGGAGCATATAACAGGATTGGGGGAGCATATACCAAGATGGGGGAGCATATACCAGGATGGGGGAAAGCACATACCAGGATGGGGGGAAGCACATAACAGGATGGGGGGAAGCACATAACAGGATGGGGGGGAGCACATAACAGAATGGGGGAGCAGATAACAGGATGGGGGAATACATACCAGGATGGGGGAAGCACATACCAGGATGGGGGAAGCACATAACAGGATGGGGGAAGCAAATAACAGGATGGTGGGAGCACATAACAGGATGGGGGAAGCACAGAACAGGATGGGGGAAGCACAGAACAGGATGGGGGAAGCACAGAACAGGATGGGAGAGCACATACCAGGTTGGGAGAAGCACATACCAGGATGGGGGAAGCACATACCAGTGTAGACCGTGTAGCGGGGAGGTCGCTATCAGAATACAGCGGCCCGAGGACAAAGGATACTAGCAGACAATTTGTTAGGGAACCACCTTTTTACTAAGAACAGAAACTGGGTTGCCCCAGCAACGTAAGAAAGGAACACAAATGAACTTCACACATACCTAGCTCAGCACAGCTAGGACCCCTGCGCTGCACAACTGACAGGACCAGGATGTACTAAAAGATGAACTATAATTTGCCTGACCAGTGGTTCCACCTAATGCGGTAACCGAGGGTTATCCGAAGCAAGGATGTAATTAGATGGGTGCAACGGGCAGCCCCTGCAGGGGTGCAGCGCAAAAGTTCACAAACTTAACAACTTACTACGATTACAATACTGTTACACTATCTATACACAAGCTCACCCACTGAGGGGAGTATCTAGCTAAGGTTCACACAACCCTATTAGCAAACAATGTCTCTAACTGAGAATCTATGGTGCCAAACTCTCTCTATAGTCTGCGTGCACGTTCCCACTGGGATCCCTATTTTGGGGCCTGAGCTCAGAACTTACCGGCCATTAACTGATCTCTGAAGAGGCTGTCTAATCGTCCGATCAGCTGCTTAGCTGCGAGACCAAGGAGGGAATGCTGGGCTTGTCACAGGAACGCAGTTTCAGTCTGACAGGCTAGCAGATGGCCCTTCACGTCACCGCAGATACCTTGGGGGGAATCCAACTCTGCATCCAACCGTAGTTGTCTCCCCAAAGTGATTCAGGATGTGGGAGCATTGATCAGGATGAGGACGCAAATACCGGGATGGGGGACCAGGATGGGGGAGCATATACCAGGATGGGGGACCAGGATGAGGTAGCACATAACAGGATGGGGCAGCATATAACAGGATGGGGGAGCATATATCAGGATGGGCGACCAGGGTGGGGGCACAAATACCTGGATGGGGGACCAGAATGGGGGAGCATGAACCAGGATAGGGGACCATATACCAATAAAAATGCTCGCCACCAGGGCGTAGAACGGGTTCAATAGCTAGTATACTATAATATGGAATGGAATTTTACAATGATGATTTGCTTGATCAAGTTTGTTTGAAAAAATACACAAAATAATAATTCACAGGTATCTATGTGGCAGATCTGGACTTATGTGTGGCCACCTTTACTCTGCTGATATGTTTTTTAGGAGTGTAGAAAAGCACAGCATACCTTGTTTTACTACATCTCTAATATTGTATATCGAATTGAAAAATGGTCATGCATAAGCATAATATGTACTGCGTCTTACCACTACAAACGCTCATCTGAACTGGTCCAAGTGCTGTGGGTTTTTCCATGGGCAGCTCTCAGACAGACAATATGGTTGTGTGAATATAGCCTATGAAGCTGCTGGAAATAAGCATGTTAAGGATGGGCCGCTACTTATGGGCCACTGCTGTGTGCTTGCCCCCCAGGCACTGCATGAGGTCTCAGCATTCACTGTAATGATAATCTGTGGGCTCAGATTAGGTGTCCGACCACTGAGCTTGTACTTCAATGGTTGGACTCATGATGAGCTGACAAGATGGTGAAGCAGCAGATACTCTCCTCCTTCAGGGAAACAAATGGGGA
Source organism: Phyllobates terribilis (assembly GCF_046119375.1). Classification (NCBI taxonomy): domain Eukaryota; kingdom Metazoa; phylum Chordata; class Amphibia; order Anura; family Dendrobatidae; genus Phyllobates; species Phyllobates terribilis. Next base: position 714,265 of record NW_027362798.1, on the reverse strand, counting down.
GAGAAAGGAGTGAATTCACGCAAAGAAGCAGCTCTATCAGTCTCTTCCAGAAAGGGAATTAGGTGAAAGCCCCTCATGACTGAGATTGAATGAGAGGGTCAATTTGAAATAATGCAGGGGGTTTATAGGGTGGTCATTAGTGTTTAGAAAAAGGGGGTGGAGGATGAGCATTATTTAGGGGAAAAATGCCGGAAAGAGGGGCCATCTTGGGTCACTGAAGCTGAGAGTGACCCACCCTCCTTCCCTTAGGTGAAGCAGGGATTGGTAGGAGCTGTATGTTCTTATAGTTATATATGTATACATATTTATTACAAAAAAAATTGTCACAGTGGTTGTTGGTGGGAGGGGGAGGGGTCCTGGGAGTTGGTGTATTATTGGTGGTGGAAGGAATTATATTGGATAATTCACTCTCAGTATAATATGGAGAAAGGGTTAATCTGGCATTTGTTGGGCTCTGGACGGGGTTTTACCCTGGGAGCTTATGGTTTGACAAGCTATCCCAGACTGTGGTAGTATGGTGCACTCGAGCTAAGGTTTCACGGCTGAGGGTAAAATGGTCGGTTAATAATTTTATTAGGTGGTGCCAGATGTTTTAGCTCCAAGAAACCCTCCCACCTTCTTTCTTTAAAGAGGTTGTCCACTACTATAGAGAATGCCCCCGTCGATTTAAAAGGTGGAAATAAGATTTTTTGTAATTACTTTGTGTTGTGATTCTTGCCTGTGGATGGCGCTATCACTGACTGCTAACCAGGCATCATGTGACCCGGCTGCAGCCGGCTCTGACATCCGCTGATGTCACGTCAGGTTCTGGCTGCAGCTGGGCGTGACCCAGTGACGCGCTCCCTCCTGATTGATGGGCTGTGGGCGGGATTTCACCGCACGTCACAGTCCAGCATCCACCAATGAATGCAGAGGAGAGGGAAAGCGCGGTGGATGCTGGGCTGTGACACGCGGGGAAACCCCACCCATAGCCCATCAATCAGGGGGGAGGGCGTCAATGGGTCACGCCTGGCTGCAGCCGGGATCACATGATCACTGGTGAGTGGTCTGCAATATCGCTGCTCACAGGCAAGAATCACAACACAAGGTACTTATAAAAAATCTTATTTCCACCTTTTAAATAGAAGGGGGCATTCTCTATACACTGTGTGCAGAATTATTGGGCAAATGAGTATTTTGATCACATGATACTTTTTATACATGTTGTCCTACTCCAAGCTGTATAGGCTTGAGAGCCAACTACCAATTAAGTAAATCTGGTGATGTTCATCTCTGTAAGGAGGAGGGGTGTTGACTAATGACATCAACACTGTAGTATCGGCGTCTCTGCCCCCTGACAGGCAGAGACTCCGTCCCAATTACCGCTGCACTCCCTGCCCGGCGTCCTCCGGCGCTCCTGCTTCTGTTGCTGCTGGCACGAGCAGCTTCCCAGGCACTGTTCTTAGGGCGCGCGCGCTTCCTCCCTCTTAAAGGGGCCGCGCGCGCCGTCCTAAGGAGTCCCCGGCCAATGGCCGGAGGACCTTTCATATAAAAGGCACCTCCTCCAAAATGGAGGTGCCCGTGCAAGGTTGTAGCTTGTGTGTTTTACTCTGCTTCAGCCCTCAGGTCCCGCTACTAGCCTGACTACCAGTCCAGCCCGCCAGCCTGACTACCAGTCCAGCCCGCCAGCCTGACTACAAGTCCAGCCCGCCAGCCTGACTACCAATCCAGCCCGCTAGCCTGACTACAAATCCAGTCTGCCAGCCTGACTACAAGTCCAGCCCGCCGGCCTGACTACAAGTCCAGTCCGCCAGCCTGACTACAAGTCCAGTCCGCCAGCCTGACTACAAGTTCAGTCCGCCAGCCAGACTACAAGTCCAGTCCGCCAGCCAGACTACAAGTCCAGTCCGCCAGCCAGACTACAAGTCCAGTCCGCCAGCCTGACTACAAGTTCAGTCCGCCAGCTTGTCTACTCTCCAGGCCGACAGTCTGTCTACAGTCCAGTCTGCCAGTCTGTCTATGGGCTCTGCCCACCTGCTTACCTGGAAGCACCTGCCCATTACCTGCCGTGCCTGCCAGACCACTTACCTACAAGCACCTGCCTGTTACCTGCCGTGCCTGCCAGCCCGCTTACCTAGAAGCACCTGCCTGTTACCTGCCGTGCCTACCAGCCAGCCTACTTGGAGGCTCCTGCTTGTTTCCTGCCGTGTCTGCCAGTCCGTCTGCCCGGATCACTTGTCAGCCTGCCTGCCGTGCTCATCTGCTGTACCAGTCAGTACCTGCCTTCTGACCCATGGGAGTCACCTGCTCTCATACAAGGTCGGTCCCCAGAGTAGCACCTGGTCCCTCTGCTCGGTCCTTCCCTGGTCACGGAGTCGATTGAGCCGCCGTACGATCTTGGTCGGTCCAAGTTGATACCTAGTTACTCCCCTCAGGTCCCGTCTTTCACCGCAGCACAGAGGTTCCACTACCCGGATCTGTAGCAACACCCTATAGAAGGTGTGCTTAATTATTAGGCAACTTCCTTTCCTTTGGCAAAATGGGTCAGAAGAGAGATTTGACGGGCTCTGAAAAGTCCAAAATTGTGAGATGTCTTGCAGAGGGATGCTGCAGTCGTGAAATTTCCAAACTTTTGAAACGTGATCACGGAACAATCAAGCGTTTCATGGCAAATAGCCAACAGGGTCACAAGAAGCGTGTTGGCCAAAAAAGGCGCAAAATAACTGCCCATGAATTGAGGAAAATCAAGCGTGAAGCTGCCAAGATGCCATTCGCCACCGGTTTTGCCATATTTCAGAGCTGCAACGTTACTGGAGTATCAAAAAGCACAAGGTTTGCGATACTCGGGGACATGGCCAAGGTAAGGAAGGCTGAAAAACTACCACCTTTGAACAAGAATCATAAGATAAAACGTCAAGAATGGGCCAAGAAATATCTTAAGACTGATTTTTCAAAGGTTTTATGGACTGATGAAATGAGAGTGACTATTGATGGGCCAGATGGATGGGCCAGAGGTTGGATCAGTAAAGGGCAGAGAGCGCCACTCTGACTCAGATGCCAGCAAGGTGGAGGTGGGGTACTGGTATGGGCTGGTGTCATCAAAGATGAACTTGTGGGACCTTTTCGGGTTGAGGATGGAGTGAAGCTCAACTCCCAGGCCTACTGCCAGTTTCTGGAAGACAACTTCTTCAAGCAGTGGTACAGGAAGAAGTCGGTATCGCTCAAGAAAAACATGATTTTCATGCAGGACAATGCTCCATCACATGCATCCAACTACTCCACAGCGTGGCTGGCCAGTAAAGGTCTAAAAGAAGAAAAAATAATGACATGGTCCCCTTGTTCACCTGATCTGAACCCCATAGAGAACCTGTGGTCCATCATAAAATGTGAGATCTACAGGGAGGGAAAACAGTACACCTCTCGGAACAGTGTCTGGGAGGCTGTGGTGGCTGCTGCACGCAATGTTGATCGAAAACAGATCAAGCAACTGACAGAATCTATGGATGGAAGGCTGTTGAGTGTCATCATAAAGAAAGGTGGCTATATTCATCACTAATTTTTGGGGTTTTTGTTTTTGCATGTCAGAAATGTTTATTTCTAAATTTTGTGCACTGATATTGGTTTACCTGGTGAAAATAAACAAGTGAGATGGGATTATATTTGTTTTTCATTAAGTTGCCTAATAATTCTGCACAGTAATAGTTACCTGCACAAACAGATATCCTCCTAAGATAGCCAAATCTAAAAAAAAAACACTCCAACTTCCAAAAATATTAAACTGGGATATTTATGAGTCTTTTGGGTTGATTGAGAACATAGTTGTTGATCAATAATAAAAATAATCCTCTAAAATACAATTTGCCTAATAATTCTGCACACAGTGTAGTAGTGGACAACCTCTTTAAGTTTACATGGTATTGTTCTTAATATAATGTTATAATGTTATAATAAGTGGCCGCTGTGGTGAAAATTATCCAAAGCAAAAAAGTGTCAGTGTTTTAATTGGGGACACGGAGTGAAGTGGTATTGGAGAGGGAAGATGAAGGGGTAATTTCGATCCATACCCAGTCATGTGGCATCAATACAATGTATTCTCTTATGCCTCTACCCCTTGCCAGAAGTTATGTGTGCATGGCCATCAGCTGTAGCATCTCTACAGGGTCGGGCATAGCTAGTTACACAGGATACAGCAGAGGCACCTTGATAAATTTATCACAGCACTTTTTATAAACACATCCATTTGTGGAACTACTTTAGTTTTCATGATCTCTTGATTAAAATCTACTTTTGTTCATCGGACAATAAATCTGCCCCATGGTTTACTGAATGACAACTTAAAAATGACATCAATAGCAATTCCCCAATAATGTTATGAATCATAATTACTTTTCCAAAGATTATTCTGCACAGTGAACACTAGTGATGAGCGAGTACCGTAATATTCGTAATCGCTATACTCGTAATGAGTACTTTGTAATAATTGCGTATTCGTTCGGAATAGCGAGTACAATGTAAGTCAATGGGAAATGCAAGTAATTTTCTGCTGGACCCTACAAAGGGGTCTGGGGGCTTGAGGAAAAGGCTAAAAAGGATGGGGAAGTGATGAAACAGAATGGGAAGAGCCTGGAGAATGGGCCTGCATGCATTTCTGACTCACACATGGTTTCTGGGAATAAGTTTGTCGCAGTATTACGCTACTTTTACAGACACACAAGAACAACTACCAAACCTAACCTAAATTGCATTTAACAGGCCAAAAAGGTTAAGAAACAGTTTTTCCTGCACAATCACTTGTTTATAAGGCCAAATAAACCAGAAAAAGCAAAAAATATCTCTTTTAGCGTTTGTTCACACATACTGTTGTGGCTTTTTTTCACCTTTTACAATTGGGAGGGCCCTGACTTATACATTTTATAGGTCCCTCTGTCATACATCATTTTTAGCTCGCTATTCCCCAGCACTTTACAAGCACAGCTAGAACATACTAGTAGGTATGTTGATCTTTGACTTGAGATTCCTCAGGTAGCTCTGTAACATGCGTTTTGGAGGGACAGCTGTTACTTAGACATTTGGGCGGTCCCTCCATCATTGACACTCAGATAGTGGAATACATATTCCATACCAGTTTACAATGTGCCCATTTTAGCGTTGGGCTTGACCCCCTCCTCCTCCACCACCATGTGATACTGCGGCACTAAATTCAAATGTTCAGAGGCCCTGCAGTAGGCAGGAAAGCTGAGTTTTGTGAGAGCCCTCGTGTGGCCCTGTAACATACATTTTGAAGTGCCCTCCTCTAGAAATTTTGGGGGTGCCTCTTGTGTACATTTGAGAGTGCCCTCACTTATTCATATTGTAGGGCCCTCACTATTATTTAACTAATTTAAGGGCAGAGACTACAGAGAAAATGGCAAAGAGACATGGCGTACTAGAAGGTAGCAGTGAGTGCGGCCTACGAACCTCAGGTATAGCTGAACTCTGTGATCCGGAAAAATAAAGCTGCACAAGTCAACTGGATGATGAGCTCAAATATATCACTTGTGCAAGTCAATGGACTAAGGATATATGGTACCCCCTTCCAGGATGGGTTGGAGAAGCTTCTCCAAATGGCTTAGAGATTTTGATTTTCAATATTCCCCAGATTATATAGCAAGTAAAGACTTCATGATACTGTTCTACTTGGTCCAAAAATTACTCCTGGGGCTGGGGGCTGTGTCATAGGTGCAGGAAGATTCCATGACAAGGGCCTCCCTTGACAAACATTATCTACGATGGAGTACTGTAGTAGTTGTGGCCCTCAATTCAAGTTTTCAGAGGGCCATCATTCGGTCATCAACAGTCAGTGTAAATTTCTATTGAATATGTATCCCCTATCTCAATCACAATGTGACACAACCTGTAACAAGGGCCCATAATGACAGATATTAGTTTGGTAGGACTACTGTAGATTCCAGATTTGTCCACTGCACAATGTGCATCTGGTTTGTGAAAATTAGCTCTATGGGCTGAGTCATGGTTGATGCAGTAAGTCCCCATCCCAAGGGCCTCCAACCACAAATAGTAGTTAGGTTGGAGTAGGAATACTGTCCTGGTTTGTCCACTGCGCAATGTGCATAGGATTTGTAAAAAAATTAGCCCTATGGCTATTTATTTATTGACTCACTATTTTGGCTGTGCCTGTGACAGCTAGCTTGGCTTGTGCTATCAACATCTGAAAATCTGTCAACAAAACCCAAAATGCCAAAAAAGCCTGTTGTTAAGGGACGTGGAGGTGGTGTTGTCAGTGGTGTTCGAGATGGCACTCAGTCTGTGTCAGGTTAGAAGAAGCTTGATGCATCCACTATGTTCCTGGAAAAATTTCCCGGTCTGGAACGTAAACGTGTGTGGAAGCCAGAAGAGCAAGAGCAGATTCTGTCTTGGATAGCAGACAAGGACTTTACACATTTTTCAAGCAGCAACATATCTTCCACGACCACACAGTCAACTGTGGATACACAGAAGGCTGGCCCTTCTAATCCTGAAGCTGGTTCTCCTTCCTCCCGCCATTATCAGTCACAGGAGACATATGACCCAAGCTTGGCTACTCCGAGGATCTGTTTGGTACGTATCATTTGGTTGGCTCTGGCCTATCATTGTGCAGCATTGAAGAGGGACAAGAGGAGGTGGCGTGCGTTGATGCTCAAGAATTTGAGGATCTATGGCCAGAAGAAAGCCACTTGGAGAAACGTCATTTACTGTCTTCAGAGGTGGAGGCTGATGATGATGAGACAAAGTTGCCATCAGGTCAGCCTACAACTGGGAAGGAGGATGAGATAGAAGATGAGGTGGTCGATGATGAGTCCACTGATCTGACCTGGACCGTTGGCATGCATAGCCATGACAGCAATACAGAGGAAGATGGATATGTAGCACCAATGCAGGCACCAAGGGTTCGTGGTTTACCCAGAGTGAGAACTGGGTCAACTGTTCCGAAGAGCACCCCCGCTGTGTGCCAAGTCAGGGCTAGGGGGTGTTCAGCTGTTGCGTGGAATTTTTTTTTCTGAAAGTCCTTCAGAGAAAAACATTGTTGTCTGTAGCATCTGCCATACCAAGTTGAGCAGAGGCCAGGGCAAAGGCAACCTGAGCACCACCAGTATGAGAAACCACATGGCAACCAAGCAGCCTAGTAGGTGGGCGGGACACCAGGGTACCAAATCTGCATCTACGGGTCAAACCAATAATAATAATAATAATAATAATAATACTCTTTATTTATATAGCGCCAACCTATTCCGCAGCGTTTTACAATTCAGAGGTTCATATTCAACAGTCATAAGTAACATAGCTAAAGATAATACTATAATTAAAGCAAAAATAATGACGACCCTGCTCGTAAGAGCTTACAATCTACAATGAGGTGGGGGTGACACAAAGTACAGGGGCTTATTTACAATGATGGTCCAGCCATCTTGAGGGGATGAGGGATAAATAAAGGCTGCATGAGCTCATCACCAGCCAGTATCTGTAGTGCTTTTGGGTTCGGTGGAGACTTATGCCATGTTGCCTGGGCTATGTCCTTCAGAATCTGCTGTTCAAGAAGCAGGCGCTCATATCTCCTGCCCACAAGCTGCGGTTGCTCTCACACAACAAACATCAACCACATCCACTTCCTTGTGCAAGCAAAGCGTCCAATTGTCCGTGTCTGAGAGCTTGGAAAGCTACGTAAATACCCAGCCACGCACCCACAGGCACAAATACTAAACTCGCACATTGCCAAATTGCTAGCTGTGGAGATGTTGCCATTTAGGCTTGTGGGAACACAGTCTACCGTGATCTCTTGGCTGTGGCTGCCCCACAATACAGTGTTTCAAGCCGCCACTATTTTGCCCGGTGTGCCGTCCCTGCGTTACACAAGCACGTGTTAAACAATCTGAACCGTGCTCTCACCAAAGCCGTAACCCAGAAGGTCCACCTAACAACAGACACCTGAACAAATTGTTGTGTACAGGGACAATACATTTCTGTCATGACATACTGGGGTAACCTGGTGGAGAGTGGGACAAAGGCGCAAACTGGAACATCACACATCCCACCCACGCTAAGAATAGCGGGCCCAACTTCTGTCAGGGTTTCCACCTCTTCATATTCCACTTCCTCTCTCCCCTTCTCTTGCTCCTCATCCTCTGCTGAATTACCCTCCCCATCACTGCCAAGCTTGGACCTGTGCAGTAGTGCATCGGCAAAGTGGCAAGACGCTCTGCTGAAGCTGATCTGTTTAGGTCAGAAAGCACACACTGCAACAGAGCTGTGGCAAGCTTTAAAGCAACAGACCGATCAGTGGCTCTTCCCGCTGCACCTCCAACCCAGTCTGGTCGTCTGCGATAATGGGCCTAACCTGGTGGCGGCTTTAAAGATCGGCAAGCTGGTACACGTGCCATGCCTGGCTCACGTGCTGAACCTAGTTGTTCAGAAATTTCTGAAAACTTTCCGTGACTTGCCGTACCTACTTGAGAAGGTGCGCCATATTAGCACCCATTTTCGCCATTCCTTTACTGCTTTTGCTGCTTTTACAGCACTGCAAAAGCGCTTGAATTTGCCAAGTCACCGACTCATTTGCGACCTGCCCACACGGTGGAACAACTATCATATGTTGGCGAGGATTAGTGAACAGCAGAGGGCAGTAGCTGAATACCAGCTTCAGCATGCCGGTCAGACTGAGAGTCAGCCACCACACATAACAACTGTAGAGTGGGTGTGGATCACTGACATTTGTGAGGTTCTTGAGAACTTTGAGTACTGCACCAACCTTGTGAGCGGTGATCAGGCTATTATCAGCGTAACTATCCCGCTGCTGTGTCTCTTTAAACAATCACTGCATAATCTCAAAGAGGAAGCTTTGAGTGCCCAGCATGTTGGTATGGAGCCAGATTTCCCAATGGGTGATACTACCCAGCCCAGCCAATATTCTGAGGCAACATTGGGTGATGAGGAATAAGATGAGGAGGGAGAGGACTTGATTTTCTGTGCTACCGAGGGGACTCGTAATGCTACAGAGGGGACACCCAACCCAAACTTCATGTCTGTCCAGCCTGGATGGGCTGGAGAGGAGGAGGTGGAGGAGGAGGAGGCGAGTCAGCGTGAGGAGAGGATGGGTACTGTTTTTACTGTTGGGGACACAAAACATTTGCCTTTTTGCAGCTGGCCCACATGGCACCGTTCATGTATAAGTGTCTGTGGCAAGACCCTCGCTTGATACACATTTTATCCAACAGTAATAATAATAATATTTTGTATTTATATAGTGCAAACGTATTCCGCAGCACTTTACAATAAAGCAGAGACATGTACATACAATAAATTCAGTACAAGGTAAGACAGTTTAAACAGTTACATTAGGAGTGAGGTTCCTGCTCGCAAGCTTACATTCAACAAGGAAATGGGTGGACACAATAGGTGAAAAGTGCTTGTTATTTCAGGTCAGGCAATTATAATAAGAAGGGATTTTCATATAAGACTGCATGAGCCGGTCATCAGCCAGTATGTTTAAGTGCAATAATCAAGTATCGAGTGTAGTTATCGTGTGCATGGAGGGTGTGGAGACAGATGAATAGTAGGGTGCAGATTAAGAATAATATTTAGAAGGAGGGAACAGGGGAAAGTTAGTTTGCTGAGTAGTTGAGGTGATAGGCTTGTTTAAAGAGATGGGTTTTTAAAGCGCGTTTGAAGACGTGGTGGCTAGGCATCAGTCGGATCGTCTGGGGTAGAGCATTCCAGAGAACTGGTGCACCACGAGAGAAGTCTTGAAGACGAAGGAGCGAGGTTCGGATTATGGGGGATGTTAGTCTTAGGTCATTTGTAGAACGGAGGGCACGTGTACTGTAGGGCGATAGAGATGGGAAAGGAGATATTAGGCGGTGCAGAACTGTGGAGAGCTTTGTGGGTGAGAGTGATGAGTTTATATTGGATCCTGTAGCAAATGGGCAACCAGTGTAATGACTGGCACAAGATGGAGGCATCGGTGAAGCGGCTGGACAGAAATATGACCCTGGCTGCCGCATTCAGGACGGATTGAAGTGAAGAAAGTTTGGTAAGAGGGAGACCGATCAGAAGAGAGTTGCAGTAGTCCAGACGAGAGTGAATAAGACTGACAGTAAGAATTTTAGCAGTTTCAAAGGTGAGAAAAGGTCGGATTCTGGAGATATTTTTAAGGTGCAGGTGACAAGAGCGACCTATACTGGTTGGCCACTTTCTCGATCCATGGTACAAGGAGAAATTTCCTTCTCTCCTTGTGGAGTCAACAAAGAGTTTTACAATTGAATTGTTCAAGAGGGCCGTTGTAGATCAGTTGCTGAAAACATCACCCTCAGATAATGCTGGTGGCAGAGGTACCGGCTCTTTTCAACACCAAGGGATAATGAGAAGAGAAAAGAACACCAGCTCCAACAGAGGTGGGGGGGGGGGGGGGGTGGGGGGAATGTGCACAAATTGGGCAATTTTCAATAAACCAGCACAACAGTAAAGGCTATCTGTGCCTGTAACAATGCCAAGGAGGGATAAGTTGCAGAACATGGTCAAGGGGTACTTAAGTGACCATACGTGCGTCCTTTCTGACGCTTCAGTTCCCTTTAATTATTGGGTGTCTAAGCTGAACACTTGGCCCGACCTCTCCTTATATGCCTTGGAGGTGCTGGCCTGCCCGGCTGCTAGTGTGGTGTCAGAGCGTGTCTTCAGTTCCGCTGGGGCAATCATCACTGATAGGCGCACACGCCTCTCCATGTAAAATGCAGACAGACTTACACTGATTAAATTCAACAAGGACTGGATATCTCCATAGTTTGTAATCCCTCCAGATGATAGCAAGCCAACCTAAATTCACCAAAAATGCAGATTCATGCTACTGCTGTTAACATCACCCCCTTCCCATAAGAACCCTTTTCCTTCCTTTGTCAACCATGACTCAGCTTATAGGGCTAATTTTTACAAACCCTATGCAAATTGTGCAGTGGACAAACCAGGACAGTATTCCTACTCCAGCCTAACTACTATTTGTGATTGGTGGCCCTTGGGATGGTGGCTTCCAAAACAGTGGTTAAAATGGCCTGGTGCGTGCTTTGTAGCAGACAGTAGGAAATGTTTGGACCACTGCTTTGTGCAGGGCACTCAATGATTTTTAAGTGGACTAATATGGACAGAAGAAAGGCTGACACCCCAAAATAGTGGTTAAAATGGCCTGGTGAGTGCTTGGTAGCAGGCAGTAGGAAAGGTTTGGACTACTGCTTTGTGTAGGGCACAAAACACCTTTTTAAGAGGACTAATGTGGACAGCATAAGCCAGGCTCTAACCCCTAAAACAGCAGGGAAAATAGACCGGTGCTAAAAAAAGAAAGGCAGCACAAAATACTACTTCTTTGTGTGCTGGAAAAATATTGCTTTGCATCTGACAAGAGCTGTTTTAAGATGGACACTGGAAGAACACTTTAACCTCTCCCTACCTAATACACAATCTTTCCCTCCCTGTACTCTGACTTTGTTGTGAGCCTTCAGCTCTTTTGGTGGAATTATGGAGCTAGTGAGCGGCTCCTTTAAACACAGAACTAGTATACCCTGCAGGTAGCCCGTAAAATGGCTTTTGTTTTATCAAGAGGCCTAAACACTCTCCCTAGCAGCTCAGCGATCTCTCCCTAGGCTATTACAACGCAGGCTCCAGATGCAATGTGCATAAAATGGCAGCGGCAGGGCTTAAATAGACTCTATGACGCTGGGCACCAGCCAATCACAGTAATGCCAAAACCAAGATGTCTGCGGCATTACTGTGACTGGTTAAGAAGCCCAGCATGTCTAGTGGCGGCAAAGAAGGCACCAAAACTGCAGGGCGGGACAACCGAATATAGCGAGGCAAGTACACAAATACTCGCAGAATAGCAGTAACCCGAATACCGTACTATCCGTGTGAATAGCGAATAGTAACGAATACACTCGCTCATCACTAGTGAACACTCAAGCTGTCAAAACTGTGCAGAGAATGTGAAAGTCTGTACCACAGCGTATTGATGGAGCACAGGATCCATAAACAGCCTCCATTTAGGACTCCTCCAGGGAAGTTCTATAAGCTGACAATTCTGTATTTTAAGCTTCTATCAACACCGTGGAAACCTACAAAGAATAAATAGACAATCAAAAGATAACTGCAAATTCAATTTTCTTAAAGTAGATTCAACAAAATTCCTATAAAATAAGTGTGTAGTCCTTGAGAAGTCTATGGCGAAACATCCATTTAAGTCCTGGGGGATTCACTCTTCTGGTCAGTCTCTCTTCATGCACATGTTATCTTTACATTGGACATTTGTATTAAGTCAATGTTATGCTATTTTATTACGCCATATTATTTACATATGGTTTTATATCTATTGTGAGGCAGTGACTGGAATCGTATATGAGGGACGTTATATATCCCCCAGAATGTGTACAGAGACCTATTAAACCCATTGGAGTGCATTGCAGTCACAAACTATCCTGCGGCTGCAATGCAGGAATGAAGGTGAGCAATGACCTGGTCAGGCTACCTGGCTAAGGCAGATTAAGTAAAACCCGGCAGGGCCTTCATTTCTTGAAGGAGGCTACAGGAGGCAGTGGGGCGGCCTCCTTCCTTCAACCTGGGTTTTCCAGTGGCTCTTGCCACAGGTCCTTTAACCTCTTTACAATCCAAGGTGGTTTGCGCGTTAATGACCGGGCCAATTTTTACAATTTTGACCACTGTCACTTTATGAGGTAATTACTCTGGAACGCTTCAACGGATCCCCCTGATTCTGAGATTGTTTTTTCGTGACATATTGTGCTTCATGATTGTGGTAAAATTTCTTCGATATCACTTGCGTTTATTTGTGAAAAAAACAGAAATTTGGCAAAAATTTTGAAAATTTAGCAATTTTCAAAATTTTAATTTTTATGCCCTTAAATCAGAGAGATATGTCACACAAAATAGTTAATAAATAACATTTCCCACATGTCTACTTTACATCAGCACAATTTTGGAACCAAAATTTTTTTTTATTGGGGAGCTATAAGGGTTAAAAGTTGACCAGCGATTTCTCATTTCTCCAACAAAATTTACAAAACCATTTTTTTAGGGACCACATCATATTTAAAGTCACTTTGAGGGGTCTTTATGACAGAAAATATCCAAAAGTGACACCATTCTAAAAACTGCACCCCTCAAGGTGCTCAAAACCACATTCAAGAACTTTATTAACCCTTCAGGTGCTTCACAGGAATTTTTGGAATGTGAAAGAAAAAAATTAACATTTAACTTTTTTCACAAAAATGTTACTTTAGACCCAATTTTTTTTATTTTTGCAGGGGTAACAGGAAAAAGTGGACCCCAAAATTTGTTGTGCAATTTTTCCTGAGTAAGCAGATACCCCATATGTGGGGGAAAACCACTGTTTGGGCGCACGGCAGGGTTCAGAAGGGAAGGAGCGCCATTTGACTTTTTGAATGTAAAATTATATTGAATATTAGCGGACGCCATGTTGCGTTTGGAGAGCCCTTGATGTGCTTAAACAGTGGAAACCCCCCACAAGTTCATAAGGTTAACAGGAGAAATTGCACCATGCAGTTTGTTGTGCAATTTCTCCTGAGTAAGCAGATACCCCATATGTGGGGGAAAACCACTGTTTGGGCGCACGGCATGGCTCGGAACGGAAGGAGCGCAATTTGACTTTTCGAAAGTAAAATTTGCTTGAATAATTAGCGGACGCCATGTTGCATTTGGGGAGCCCCTGATGTGCCTAAACAGTGAAAATCCCCCACAAGTGACACCATTTTGGAAACTAGACCCCTCAGGGAACTTATCTAGATGTGTGGTGAGCACCTTGAACCCCCAAGTCCTTTACAGAAGTTTATGACATGGAGCCGTGAAAATAAAAAAATCAAACTTTTTCCACAAAAATGATGTTTTAGCCCCAATTTTTTTATTTTCACAAGGGTAAGAGTAGAAAGTGGACCACAAAAACTTTTGTGCAATTTCTCCTGAGTACGCCAATACCCCATATGTGGGGAAAATGCAGTGTTTGGGCGCACGGCAGAGTTCAGAAGGGAAGGAGCACTGTGTGACTTTTTGAATGCAAAATCGGCTGGAATCGAGAGTGGACGCCATGTTGCGTTTGGAGAGCCCCTGATGTGCCTAAATAGTTGAAACCCCCCACAAGTGACCCCATTTTGGAAACTACACCCCTAAAGGATTTTATCAAGGGGTATAGTGAACATTTTGAACCCAGAGGTACGACACAGAATTTGATGACATTAGGTCATCATATTGAATAAGTTGTCATTAGTCTTGAGCGCAAGTGCTCGCTACTTGAGTTTGCATCGAGTACTCAGGTATGCACTATGTATCACGGGTGCTCAAGTGAAATGCTCGAATCCCCGCCCGCATGTTTCACAGTTATTAGACACCCCCCAAAAAACATGTGGAGATCGCTCGTGCATGGCAGGCAATCCCCGCAAGGTTTTTTTGGCCGCGAAGCATATGGAGCGGAGACTCAAGCACCCGCGATACTCAGTGCATACCCGAGCACCCGATGCAAACTCAAGTAGCGAGCACTTGCGTTCAACACTAGTTGTCATATCGTCATCTTTTTTTTTTTTTTACTTTTGAAAAAAAAAACAACCCTAACCCCAACCCTAACATTAGCACAACCCTAACCCCAACCCCAGCCCTAGCGTTTATTTTTTATGGTATAGTGCGGTATAAGTGATTAGACGACCATATTCTTCGTGTCGGTGTGACTACAGAGATACCAGAATCATATCGGGTTTTTATGATTGACAGCTGTCACACACTAAAAGACACATATTTTGTAAAATCTAGTTTTTGCATCGCCATATTTTGAGAGCTATAATTTTTCCATATTTTGGCCTACAGAGTCATGTGATGGCTTGTTTTTTTGTGGGACCAGTTGTCGTTTTTATTGGTGCCATTTTCAGGCACGTGACATTTTTTGATTGCTTTCTATTCCAGCTTTTGGGAGACAGAATAAACAAAAATCAACAATTCAGGAATTGTTTTTTTTTTTTAATTTTTTTATTCTACTCCGCGTGTGGTAAAATTGATAAGGTAGCTTTATTCTTTGGGTCAGTACGTTTACAGCGGTACCACATTTATATTGTTTTTCTATGTTTTGGCGCTTTTACACAGTAAAAGCTATTTTATAGAAAAAATAATTTTTTTGCATTGCTTTATTCTGAGAGCTATAACTTTTTGATTTTTCGGATGATGGAGCTGTATGGTGGCTTGTTTCTTGTGGGACAAGATAACGTTTTTAGCGGTACCATTTTTATTTATATTCGTTTTTTTGATCGCGTGTTATTCCATTTTTTGTTTGACGGTATGATGATAAAGCATTGTTTTTTGCTTCGTTTTTTTTTTTTACCTGAAGGGGTTAACTAGTGGGACAGTTTTATAGGTCAGGACGCGGCGATACCAAATATGTGTACTTTTATTGTTTTGTTTTTTTTTTCATAATAATATTTATTGATGGGTACATTATATTTTTATTTTTAGTGGATTATTTTTTTTATTTTATTTTTAATATTTTTACAAAAATTTTTTATTTTTATTTTTTCACTTTCTGAGAGTTTTTTTTACTTGTTTACTTTGTCCCACTATGGGACTTTCACTTTTTTATTCTGATCGCCTGCATAGCATAGTGATGGAGCACCATCCCTGTGCCATGCTGGCAGTCAGCGCTGCACAGTGAGAAGATTGTTTGGTCATGCACTGCGCATAACCAAAAAATCTTCCTGCTGTCTGGTGATCCGGATGTTGTCATGACGACATCAGGTCGTCATGGCAACTCCCGGGAAGCCGCGGCAGACAGCGCTGGAGGCGGAAGAGGAGGTGAGTATACCGATCACCTCCCATTAGCCACCGCAATGCTGCGATCGACTTTGATTGCAGCATTGCGGGAGTTAATGTGCCGGGAGCGGTGCGGGACCGCTCCCTGCACATAGTACCGGGTGTCAGCTGTGCCAATCAGCTGACACCCGGCGGCGATCACGCCCGCACAGCCTGTGTGCGCGCGCGATCGCGATGACGTACTAATACGGGTCAGGCTCTTAAGTCCCAGGGCACAGACACGTATTAGTACTTCATGGGCTTTAAAGGGGTTAAAAACCCTGCACTAAGGATTAGTGTTGTTCTATGTTGGAACCTGCTAGGGGCATAGCAGGAAAGCTCAGAAGGATTGAATGTGGCTGAACCCATTCCTGGGAAGGCTCTGCACCTGTCAGGCTCTGAGCGGCCCGGCGCGGCACCGTTGTTTAAGGACTCATGTTAACCCGGCTGCGAGCCAGAGGACTTTTCTGTTTACCCGTGAGTATCTGAATAAAGCTGTTTATGTTGGACTTGCTTGGGTCACTGCCTCAGTTACTGCACGGTGTGAACACCGCCGCCTTACACTATATACCACTATTTTACCTGCATAAATACTATTTGTCTAATTCACCGCCACTTTACTTATTATAGAGTTGAATACTGATCATTAAATTATACCCATATGTGATATGCTTTCCATAAAATTTCTATTGTGTGACGCTCTCCATGTATTTTAACGGAATTTTGTTTAATTCTCAATATTAATACTTTAATAAAATTTAATTTGTAGTTATCTTTTGAGTGGTGGCCATTTATTCTTTATAGTTTTAAATAGCTTAATGGGAACCTGTGACATAAAAAAACGGTATTAACCTGCAGATCTGGGGTTAATCTGCAAGTTAATAGCGTTCTGAACCTGCCCGGCGCCGGCACTTAGAACCCTGCTGCCAGGAGGAAATTAACTTTATTCCTTCCAGTTGTGTTTGGGTTTTAGTCACAGGGGTGAAAACTGATCCTAATGCAGAGCCTGCTGTCAGTTAGTGCCGGGGGTGTGATTACAGTCGCTGGTCTCTATACACAGAACTGTGGCTGAACCTGCACCAGCGCCACCTCCGTGACTGAAACCCAAATGGTAGCGGGAGGAATAAAGCAGGGTTATAAGTGTCGGTGTTGGGCATGTTAAAAATGCTATTAACCTGCAGATTAACCCCAGGTTAGTAGTGTTTTTTCATGCGACAGATTCCCTTTAAAGGGAATCGGTTAGTAGGATCCACCCTCCTTAGCCACCTATATGGGCATGCAGGTTTAAGGAAGCTGAATAAAATAATACCTTGATATCTGCGATCTGATGTCTTATTCCAGAGAAATGCACATTTTTCTGACCTTTTCCAGGCTATAGGGAGGATGTTGCCGGGAAGATAACTCGGCCTCAAGAGCTTATTTTAAATAAAAGGGGGAGTTACCAGTGTGAGACAAGTACCTGACACAGAACAGGAGAAATTAACTTTGTCTTCTTACAAACACATTTTTTGCAGCTCTCTGAGCTCTGCTGTATTGCAACAACATTGCAAGAGAGGAACCTGCAGATGTGTGAGGTATAATTGTGGTGCCCCTGAGGGTTCAGTCGCCACAGGGGTACTGCACCTCAGAACGAGGTGTGGTATCTCCTCTCCCAGGTAAGGATGGAGCACTACACAGGACCCCAACCACACACTCAACACTACACCACTCAATTCTGAAGGGGGCCTAAAGCACCATAGTGCTGCCCCGGGCCTGAATGGAGGAGTTGGGGGGAACCAAAGTAAGGGGGAACCACATAGTGAGTGAGGGTGGAGGAAGCATTTACCTAAGCACTTTATTAGAATTCTATATAACTGGAGGCCATTTTAATAACAAGGTCTTTGGTCGTGGTTCTTTGGGACGGCAAGTCAGCACAAGGCTGCAGCCGGCTGAGGGTCCACGGTCCCCGGTCTCAGGCCTCGAGACGGGGGGTCGGGGCAGAGTTATAACCGACACTGTCCCTGGTCAGGGTCCAAGCAAGAAAGCCCAGGAGGGGAGCAGAGGAGATAGGCTCCACAGGCGAAAGGATCTCAGGGGATGTGGACGGAGCGGAGTCGCCACCTGCATACCTTATTCTGGCCCAGCCAGAGAGACCCTGCCGCAAGAGAGGGTACCGGTCCCGATTATCTGACTTTGCACTTCACATTTCTGTCGGAAAAGTCCGGAGGCTTATGTGGATCCCAGGGGGATACGGACAGAGCGGAGTCGCCACCTGTATGCCCTAATCTGAGATTATCCAGAGGGACACGGCCTTACGCCACGTTCTCACCACAAGTCACCAAAAAGGGCACCCAGTCGGTCTGGGGACTACACGTTACCCACAAGGGACATCGCAGTACCTGTACGGGACTCAGTGGGGGACACAAGGCGGGAGAAGTTGAACAAGAGAGGAACACACTAGAGCGGGGGTCCTGTCAAGTGCTCCTGAACTATCTGGGGAGTGCTGAACCCCACCCTGGCGGCCGCAGCTCATTGTGTGACAGCATAGAGAAGATCTGAGCTGAGTAAACACCAAAGTGAGTAAAGACTTGGATGACTTCAACTACCGCCTCTGTCTGGTCATTCCTCCGCGGCTCTGCACCCGCCAACGCTCTACTCTACACCCTCTCTACACTGCCCTGAGGCCCCGCTCCACCTGTGGTGAGTCGTACCAACTAAGTTGCCTAAACACCGGCCTCAGAGGACTGCTGCATCGCTGGTGATCCTCACCAGACACCACAGGTGGCGTCACGAACATTCCCTATCCCATATAACTTCCCCCCTTTCTTTTAAGAGTGACCCCAGGGTACAGGCCCGGGAGCCGGCCACCGCGACATCCCCCAAGATCAGGCAACAACTAGGCCCGGGCGCTGAGTCGTCCCCATCCCCCTGGGCGCGTCATAATCACACACAGTTCTGCAGTGAGATCAGAGAGCGGCCTTTACACATCACACTGGTAACTCTCCCTTCATGGAAAATAAGCTCTGGAGGCAGATTCTCATGCAGATCAGTGTCCACCCCATAACCTGGAAAGCTCACTTACATAAAAAAACATAGATTTCTCTGGAAGAAGACATTGGATCCCAGATATCAACGTATCATTTTATTCAGCTTCCTATGACCTACATGCACATATAGATGGCTTAGGGGGGACGATCCTACTGACAGATTCCCTTTAATACCCACTTAATTTTTGTATTTAGGATTTAACTCTTTTGTAGGTGTTTATAACTTTTTTTCCTATCAGCACAGTGTAAACAGTATAGTATATGTAAATGTAAATGTCTTCTCATGCGCTCTTATTTTTCATTCTAAAAGAGGACAGCAGTGTCCGGCCAACCTGCTCTAGAAGTGCAATCTCACATAACATCAGAAAGAGATTATTATTCCATCATGTGCTCGGGCAGGGGAGCTTTGGAAAAGTTGTGCTGGCGGAGGACACTTCTAACCATCAGAAGTATGCTGTTAAGATCATCAGCAAGAGATCCCTGCTCGCTTCTGGCAATGAGGAATATGTGATGGTGGAGCGCCGAGTTTTACAGCTGGCATCTGGGAGCCCCTTCCTTGTCCGCGCAGACTTTGCATTCCAGACCAAGGTACAGTAGTGACTTATTGCTCCTTATTAAATGTCCCCCTATGTAACACAAACTTTCCCATTGTATATAAAATAATCACAAATGTATTTTATATAACAAAGTGTTCTTTAAGGTTACCATCAATAAAAAAAAAGCTTAATATTTGGGGAATTACAACCCATACTTGCGAGGATCATGAGAAAATTTGTAAAGATGTAGAAAAGCCACTGATCTCTTCTTTGTAGTAACTGTGTACATGTCACAATGGTTTGGCAACTATGGCTTTTTGATTCATCAAAGCTATAATGTCAAAATGATGGCATAAAAAGCTTTGAAAAGTCTCAAAATCTTTGTGCAACGCAAGGCTGCGCAAAAATGTTGCATCTTTTGGCATTTTCAAGCCATTTTCGCCAAACTCCAACAAGGTTGGTGGAGCTGGTGCATGATAGGATGTGGTGACGTCAAATTCTTGAAGCGCAGCTGCGACCTTTACGCCACAAATTTTACTCCAGTTACCTACAGGTGTAGCATTTGTGGCTAGGTGTGCACGAAGACAGACGCCACTAGGCGCCTGGCCTAATTCTTTAACCCCTTAATAACATCTGACGTACTAATACGCGTCTGTGCCCTGGGACTTAAGAGCCAGACCCGTATTAGTACGTCATGGCGATCGCGCGCGCACACAGGCTGTGCGGGCGCGATCGCCGCCGGGTGTCAGCTGATTGTCACAGCTGACACCCGGTACTATGTGCAGGGAGCGGTCACGCACCGCTCCCAGCACATTAACCCCCGCGATGCTGCGATCGAAGTCGATCGAAGTCGATCGCGGCATTGCGGGGGCAAGGGGAGGTGATCGCCGATACTCACCTCCTCTTCCGGCTTCCAGCGCAGTCTGCAAAGGCTTCCCGGGTGTTGCCATGACGACCCGATGTCGTCATGACAACATCCGGGTCACCAGAGAGCAGGAAGATTGCTTGGACATGCGCAGTGCATCTCCAAGCAATCTTCACACTGTGCACTTCTGACAGCCTTCATGGCATAGGGATGGTGCTCCATTCCTGTGCCATGCAGGCGATCAGAAAAAAAAAAGTGAAAGTCCCAGAGTGGGACAAAGTAATAAAGTGTATAAACTGTGTGAAAGTGGAAAAAAAAAAAAAAAAAAATGTGCAAAAATATTATAAAAAAATAAAAAAAATAATACACCAAAAATAAAAATATAATGTACCCATCAATAAATATTATTATAAAAAAAATAAAAAAAAAACAATAAAAGTACACATATTTGGTATCGCCGCGTCCGGAACAACCTGACCTATAAAACTGTCCCACTAGTTAACCCCTTCAGTGAACACGGTAAAAAAAAAAAAAAAAAAACCAAGCAAAAAACAATGCTTTATCACCATACCGCCAAACAAAAAGTGGAATAACACGCGATCAAAAAGACGCATATAAATAAAAATGATACCGCTGAAAACGTCATCTCGTCCCGCAAAAAACAAGCCGCCATATAGCTCCATCAGCCGAAAAATAAAAAAGTTATAGCTCTCAGAATAAAGCGATACTAAAAAATATTTTTTTCTATAAAATAGCTTTTATTGTGTATAAGCGCCAAAACATAGAAAAATTATACAAATGTGGTACCGCTGTAAACGTACTGACCCGAAGAGTAAAGCTGCCTCATCAATTTTACCACACGCGGAACAGAATAAAAAAAAAAAAAAAAAACAATTCCTGAATTGTTGGTTTTTGTTTATTCTGCCTCCCAAAAATCGGAATAGAAAGCGATTAAAAAATGTCACGTGCCTGAAAATGGCACCAATAACAACGTCAAGTCATCCCGCAAAAAACGAGCCGTCACATGACTGTCTGCCAAAATTTGGAAAAATTATAGCTCTCAAAATATGGCGATGCAAAAACTAGATTTTACAAAAAATGCGTCTTTTAGTGTGTGACAGCTGTCAGTCATAAAAACCCCATATGATTCTGGCATTGCTGTAATCACACCGACCCGAAGAATAAAGTCGTCTAATCACTTATACCGCACAAGGAACGGCGTCAAAAATAAACTCTTGAGTTAGGATTGGGCTAGGGTTAGGGCTGGGTTTGGGGCTAGGGTTGTGCTGGGGCTAGGGTTGTGCTGGGGCTAGGGTTGTGCTGGGGCTAGGGTTGTGCTGGGGCTAGGGTTGTGCTAGGGTTAGGGCTGGGGTTGGGATTTTTTTCAAAAGTAAGAAAAAAAGATGACGATATGGCGACTAGTGTTGAGAGCAAGTGCTCGCTACTTGAGTTTGCATCGGGTGCTCTGGTATGCATTTAGTATCGTGGGTATTTGAGTGACATGCTCGAGTCTCTGCCCCATATGCTTCGCGGCCAAAAAACTTTACGGGGATTGCCTGCCATGCACGAGCGATCCCCGCATGTTTTTTTTTGGGTGTCTAATAACCGTGAAACATGCGGAGCAGGGACTCGAGCATGTCACTCGAGCACACGCTGTACATGGTGCATACCTGAGTACCCGATGCAAACTCAAGTAGCGAGCACTTGCGCTCAAGAATAATGAAAACTTATTCAATATGATGACCTAATGTAAACAAATAATGTGCCGTACCTCTGGGTTCAAAATGTTCACTATACACCTTAATAAAATCTTTGAGGGGTATAGTTTCCAAAATGGGGACACTTGTGGGGGAGCTCCACTGTTTAGGCACATCACGGGCTCTCCAAACGCGACATGGTGTCCGCTAACAAATTGAATGGAAAATCGGCTCAAATTGTTAGCGGACACCACATTGCGTTTGGAGAGCCCCTCTGTGCCCAAACTTTGGAGCTCCCCCACAAGTGACCCCATTTTGGAAACTAGACCCCCCAAGGCACCTTTCTAGATGCATAGTGAGCACTTGGAACCCCCAGGTGCTTCACAAATTGATTCGTAAAAATGAAAAAGTGAAAAAAAAAACACTTTTTCATTTTTATGAATCAATTTGTGAAGCACCTGGGGTTCCAAGTGCTCACTATGAATCTAGATAGGTGCCTTGGGGGGTCTAGTTTCCAAAATGGGGTCACTTGTGGGGGAGCTCCAATGTTTGGGCACACAGGGACTCTCTAAATGCAACATGGTATCCGCTAACAAATTAAATGGAAAATCGGCTCAAATTGTTAGCGGACACCACATTGCGTTTGGAGAGCCCCTCTGTGCCCAAACTTTGGAGCTCCCCCACAAGTGACCCCATTTTGGAAACTAGACCCCCCAAGGCACCTTTCTAGATGTATAGTGAGCACTTGGAACCCCCAGGTGCTTCACAAATTGATTCGTAAAAATGAAAAAGTGAAAAAAAAAACACTTTTTCATTTTTATGAATCAATTTGTGAAGCACCTGGGGTTCCAAGTGCTCACTATGAATCTAGATAGGTGCCTTGGGGGGTCTAGTTTCCAAAATGGGGTCACTTGTGGGGGAGCTCCAATGTTTGGGCACACAGGGACTCTCTAAATGCAACATGGTATCCGCTAACAAATTAAATGGAAAATCGGCTCAAATTGTTAGCGGACACCACATTGCGTTTGGAGAGCCCCTCTGTGCCCAAACTTTGGAGCTCCCCCACAAGTGACCCCATTTTGGAAACTAGACCCCCCAAGGCACCTTTCTAGATGTATAGTGAGCACTTGGAACCCCCAGGTGCTTCACAAATTGATTCGTAAAAATGAAAAAGTGAAAAAAAAACCACTTTTTCATTTTTATGAATCAATTTGTGAAGCACCTGGGGTTCCAAGTGCTCACTATGAATCTAGATAGGTGCCTTGGGGGGTCTAGTTTCCAAAATGGGGTCACTTGTGGGGGAGCTCCAATGTTTGGGCACACAGGGACTCTCCAAATGCAACATGATATCCGCTAACAAATTGTCGGCTCAAATTG
Organism: Phyllobates terribilis; assembly: GCF_046119375.1. Taxonomy (NCBI): domain Eukaryota; kingdom Metazoa; phylum Chordata; class Amphibia; order Anura; family Dendrobatidae; genus Phyllobates; species Phyllobates terribilis. The sequence continues at coordinate 690,915 of NW_027362798.1, read as the reverse complement.
TTAGCGGATATCATGTTGCATTTGGAGAGTCCCTGTGTGCCCAAACTTTGGAGCTCCCCCACAAGTGACCCCATTTTGGAAACTAGACCCCCCAAGGCACCTATCTAGATGCATAGTGAGCACTTGGAACCCCTAGGTGCTTCACAAATTAATTCGTAAAAATGAAAAAGTGTTTTTTTTTTCACTTTTTCATTATTACGAATCAATTTGTGAAGCACCTGGGGGTTCCAAGTGCTCACTATGCATCTAGAAAGGTGCCTTGGGGGGTCTAGTTTCCAAAATGGGGTCACTTGTGGGGGAGCTCCAAAGTTTGGGCACAGAGAAGCTCTCCAAACGCAATGTGGTGTCCGCTAACAATTTGAGCCGATTTTCCATTCAATTTGTTAGCGGATACCATGTTGCATTTAGAGAGTCCCTGTGTGCCCAAACATTGGAGCTCTCCCACAAGTGACCCCATTTTGGAAACTAGACCCCCCAAGGCACCTATCTAGATGCATAGTGAGCAGTTGGAACCCCCAGGTGCTTCACAAATTGATTCATAAAAATGAAAAAGTGTTTTTTTTTTTCACTTTTTCATTGTTACGAATCAATTTGTGAAGCACCTGGGGGTTCCAAGTGCTCACTATGCATCTAGATAGGTGCCTTGGGGGGTCTAGTTTCCAAAATGGGGTCACTTGTGGGGGAGCTCCAATGTTTGGGCACACAGCAGCTCTCCAAACGCAACATGGTGTCGCTAACAATTTGAGCCAATTTTGCGTTAAATTTGTTAGCGGACACCATGTTGCATTTAGAGAGCCGCTGTGTGCCCAAATATTGGAGCTCCCCCACAAGTGACCCCATTTTGGAAACTAGACCACCCAAGGCACCTATCTAGATGCATAGTGAGCACTTGGAACCCTCAGGTGCTTCACAAATTGATTCATACAAATGAAAAAGTGTTTTTTTTTTCACTTTTTCATTGTTACGAATCAATTTGTGAAGCACCTGGGGGTTCCAAGTGCTCACTATGCATCTAGATAGGTGCCTTGGGGGGTCTAGTTTCCAAAATGGGGTCACTTGTGGGGGAGCTCCAATGTTTGGGCACACAGGGACTCTCTAAATGCAACATGGTGTCCTCTAACAAATTTAACGGAAAATCGGCTCAAATTGTTAGCGACACCATGTTGCGTTTGGAGAGCCGCTGTGTGCCCAAACATTGGAGCTCCACCACAAGTGACCCCATTTTGGAAACTAGACCCCCCAAGGCACCTATCTAGATGCATTGTGAGCACTTGGAACACTCAGGTGCTTCACAAATTGATTCATAAAAATGAAAAAGTGTTTTTTTTTTTCACTTTTTCATTGTTACGAATCAATTTGTGAAGCACCTGGGGGTTCCAAGTGCTCACTATGCATCTAGAAAGGTGCCTTGGGGGGTCTAGTTTCCAAAATGGGGTCACTTGTGGGGGAGCTCCAAAGTTTGGGCACACATGGGCTCTCCAAACACAACATGGCGTCCGCTAATTATTCAAGCAAATTTTACAATCAAAAAGTCAAATAGCGCTCCTTCCCTTCCGAGCCCTGCCGTGCGCCCAAACAGTATTTTTTCCCCAAATATTGGGTATCTGCGTGCCCAGGGGAAATTGCACAACAAATTTTGGGGTCCATTTTTTCTTGTTACCCCTGTGAAAATAAAAAAAATTGGGTCTAAATTAACATTTTTGTGAAAAAAGTTAAATGTTCATTTTTTTCTTCCACATTCAAAAAATTCCTGTGAAGCACCTGAAGGGTTAATAAAGTTCTTGAATGTGGTTTTGAGCACCTTGAGGGGTGCAGTTTTTAGAATGGTGTCACTTTTGGGTATTTTCTGTCATAAAGACCTCTCAAAGTGACTTCAAATGTGATGTGGTCCCTAAAAAAATGGTTTTGTAAATTTTGTTGGAAAAATGAGAAATCGCTGGTCAACTTTTAACCCTTATAGCTCCCTAACAAAAAAAAATTTTGGTTCCAAAATTGTGCTGATGTAAAGTAGACATGTGGGAAATGTTATTTATTAACTCTTTTGTGTGACATATCGCTCTGATTTCAGGGCTTAAAAATTCAAATTTTGAAAATTGCAAAATTTTCAAAATTTTCGCCAAATTTCCGTTTTTTTCACAAATAAACGCAAGTGATATCGAAGAAATTTTTCCACAATCATGAAGTACAATATGTCACGAAAAAACAATCTCAGAATCAGGGGGATCCGTTGAAGCGTTCGAGAGTAATTACCTCATAAAGTGACAGTGGTCAGAATTGTAAAAATTGGCCCGGTCATTAACGTGCAAACCACCCGCGGGGCTTAAGGGGTTAAGAGACGTGTCTCTTAACAAATCAGCACTCCATTCCACCTGCTCATCAAGAACGGTGTGAAAAATGCCAGTCCTGATGAATCAACGCAAAAGTCTTCTCTCTCTTTTATTTCTTCTATAGATGCTTGCGCTACTTGGGCTGGAATACATGAGCTGCGGGGACTTCTTCGACTTTCTAGAGATGAAGGGGCGGCTTGACATCCCCAGCGCAAGGTATAGTTTTAAGTTTTATCTTAGGTAAAGTAAATTGCAAATAATAGCCTACATTTCTCAAAGCTCCATCATGAGGATACAATACTTCTAATGTTTTCCTATAATACTAATGCCTATTTTTTTCCATAACGATACAACACATTCTTATTTTTAATTCTTTCCTAACCACCCACTGTCTTTTGATGGTTGGTCGTGCAGGTCCTAAGTCAGCAGTGACCTTCTCTGCAGTTGTTGCTTTAGCGCCCATGTTTCTGAAAGCCAGGAGGTACCGGTCAAGTCTCTGGCTGTTCACATCAAGCAGGGACCTTAAAGAGATAACAGTCTACTGACTCATGTGAATTTCTAACAATTCCCTGTCATATTCTGACATTCTTTCATCTTCTTTTCCGATAGATTCTATGCCGCTGAGCTCGTGTGTGGCATCCAGTTTCTCCATTCGAAGGGCATTATCCACAGAGATCTCAAGCCCGAGAACATCCTGGTGGCTGACACGGGCCATATTAAAATCACGGATTTCGGTCTCGCACTTGAGAACATGCTTGGAGACCGCACAGCCACCAAATATGTTGGAACTAGGGAATTTATGGCTCCTGAGGTGAGAAGAAGAGAACTCTCTTGCTGACTGATGTATTAATGATTTAATTTGTATTTGTATTGCTATTAATGGAGTCATCCAACTTGTAGAAAAATTATAGAAATGGCTGCCGAAATTGTAAAATAACAAAATCATCACACACCCTCTTCCCAATCGATCCAACGGTAACATTATTGCAGCGCTCCCAGACTTTGCGGCATGTGACCACTCCAGTCAGTCTGTTGTCCTGGCGGTTATATGCCAAATTACTGGTATCATGGCGTACATCACAGATCAGTGATGCTTTTTATATGGCACATGACCACTGCACCCACTGACTGGCTGCAGTGGTCAAATGCCACCTTCATTTAAATGAAGACTGGGAGCACTGCAGTGGGAGAAGTGAGTAGTGATGATTTTGTTATTTTACAGTGTTGCTAGTTAATTTTACTAAATTTCTACAAGTTGGAAAACCCCTTTAAATATTCTCATGGAAAACCTAAGGGCTGGTTCAAAATATTTTGTTTGACTCTTTTTAATGTATGGGCCAGTAAAACCTATCAATTACGTTAAATGGAAGCTTTGATGGATACCTGACAGTGGCATCCATCACCCATGGACCATAAAGGTATTCGCTTAACAGATACAAGTGCTTCTCACTAAATTAGAATATCATCAAAAAGTTAATTTATTTCAGTTCTTCAATACAAAAAGTGAAACTCATATATTATAGCGGGGCTCCTTTTGCATCAATTACTGCATCAATGCGGCATGGCATGGAGGCGGTCAGCCTGTGGCACTGCTGAAGTGTTATGGAAGCCCAGGTGGTTTTGATAGCAGCCTTCAGCTCGTCTACATTGTTGGGTCTGGTGTCTCTCATCTTCCTCTTGACAATACCCCATAGATTCTCTTAAGGTCAGGCGAGTTTGCCGGCCAATCAAGCACAGTGATACTGTTGTTTTTAAACCAGGTATTGGTACTTTTGGCCGTGTGGACAGGTACCAAGTCCTGCTGGAGAATGAAATTTCCATCTCCAAAAAGCTTGTTGGCAGAGGGAAGCATGAAGTGCTCTAAAATTTCCTGTTAAACGGCTGCGCTGACTTTGGTCTTGATAAAACACAGTGGATCTACACCAGCAGATGACATGGCTCCCCAAACCATTACTGATTGTGGAAACTTCACACTAGACCTCAAGCAGCTTGGATTGTGCCCTCTTCACTCTTCCTCCAGACTCTGGGTCCTTGATTTCCAAATGAAATGCAAAATTTACTTTCATCTGAAAACAACACATTGGACCACTGAGCAACAGTCCAGGTCTTTTTCTCCTTGGCCCAGGTAAGACGCTTCTGGCGTTGTCTATTGGTCATGAGCGGCTTGACACAAGGAATGCGACACTTGTAGCCCATGTCCTTGATACGTCTGTGTGTGGTGGCTCTTGTAACAATGACACCAGCAGCAGTCCACTCCTTGTGAATCTCCCCCAAATTTTCTAATGGCCTTTTCTTAACAATCCTTTCAAAGCAGCGGTTATCCTGGTTGCTTGTGCACCTTTTTCTACCACGTTTTTTCCTTCTACTCAACTTTCCATTAATAGACACAGCACTGTGTGAACAACCAGCTTCGTTAGCAATGACCTTTTGTGGCTTACCCTCATTATGGAGTGTGTCAATGACTGCCTTCTGGACATCTGTCAAGTCAGCAGTCTTCCCCATGATTGTGGAGCCTTCTGAAACAGACTAAGGGACCTTTTTAAACGCTTAGGAAGCCTTTGCAGGTGTTTTTTGTTAAGTATTCTTTACTGAGATAATGACTTTTGTGTTTTCATTGGCTGTAAGCCATAATCATCAACATTAACAGAAATAAACACTTGAAATAGATCACTCTGTTTGTAATGACTCTATATAATATATGAGTTTCACGTTTTGTATTGAAGAACTGAAATAAATTAACTTTTTGATGATATTCGAATTTAGCGCGAAGCACTTGTATATCAGTATAACCTATTGAAAAGTTCAGGATGTATCCCTGTAACAAATGCGTGTGATGGATGGCAAACAGTGGTATCCATAACTCACAGACCTACATGTTAAAAAAGTGTAAATTTAAAATATATGTTTATACTGTATTAAATGATGGAATAGTGTGTTCTACTAGCTATCCCATACTTTTTTTTCAGAATAGTAACATATACTGGACAAATAGACGGCAAAAAGACGTATTTAGAGAGGTTTGAAAAATTGGCTGAAAAAGCACTCATGAAAATATTATTATTATTTATTCATAGCGCCATTGATACTGTACATAAGGATGTACATGGTGCTGTACATAAGGAGGGGTTACATACCAAATACAGATATCACTTACGGTAAACAAACTAACAATGATAGACTGGTACAGAGGGAAGAGGACCCTGCCCTTGCGGGCTTACATTCTACAGGAATGGGGAAGAAGACAGTAGGTTGGGTTGTTGCGGTGGCTCCAGTGTTGTTGAGGTGGCAGCAGGCAAGGTCATCGCAGGCTGTAAGCTTGTTTGAAGAGATGGGTTTTCAGGTTCCGTCTGAAGGATCCAAGTGTGGAGGATAATCAGATGTGTTGAAGCACAGAATTCCATAGGATGGGGGATATTCGGGAGAAATCTTGGAGGCCATTGGGCGAGGAGCGAATAAGTGTGGAGGAGAGAAGGAGTTCTTGGGAGGACCGGAGATTACCGGGGTGAGGAAGTAGTGTGGGAGTGGGAGACGCTAAATGTGCGGTTAGAAAGGTATGAGGACATCCAGGATGGGGCAAGATTTTTGACGCCAAAGCAAGAGAGGATCTGTAGTAGGAGTCAGTGGTCAACTGTGTCGAAAGCAGAGGACAGGTCAAGAAGAAGGAGTACAGAGAATTGTCTGTTAGGTTTGGCTGTAAGTAAGTCATTGGTGATTTTGGTAAGGGCAGTTTCAGTGGAATGATGGGGGCGGAAGCCGGATTGTCGAAGAGAGAGTTAGATGAGAAGTAAGAGGAAAGTTCAGTGTGAACATGTTGCTCAAGGAGTTTGGAGGCAAATGGGAGCAGCGATATGGGGCGGTAGCTGGACAAGGCGGTTGGCTCGAGGGATGGCTTTTTGAGGATGGGCGTGATTGTGGCATGTTTGAAGGCAGCAGGGAAGGTGCCAGAAGTTAGTGATAGGTTGAAGAGATGAGTAAGGGATGGGATGAATGGTGGGGTGAGGTTGGGGAGGAGGTGGGATGGGATGGGGTCGAGTGCACAAGTGGTGAGGTGTGATTTGGAGAGGAGACGAGTAAGGTCTCCTTCCGTGATGTTGTGAAGGTAGGTTATGGGGGAAGGGCAATGGTCTGGAAAACAAAGGGGTTGTGGTGGTTGGGCAGTATAGACTTGCCTTGTTTGGTCAATCTTGTTTTTGAAGTGTGTGGCAAACTCCTCAACAGAGATGACGGCAGTCGGAGGGGGCAGTGGGGGGTGGAGGAGAGATTTAAAAGTGTTGAATAGCTGTTTGGGGTTGTAGGATAAGCAAGATATGAGGGTTGTGAAGTAGGCATGTTTAGCAGAGGTGAGGGATGATTTGAATGCAAGTGTTGCTTGTTTGAATGTAGTCATCTTGAGAATGTGTTTTCTGCAACCCTGGATGCTTGTCGAAGCTGTTTAGTGAGGTTGTTGTGCCAGGGTTGCCTACTGACTCGTCGTGCTCTGCCATGCATAAGAGGGGCGACCGAGTCAATAGCTGATGCAAGAGTGGCATTGTAGAAAGCAGTGGCGCTGTCTGTGTCGTGGAGTGAAGATATGGATGTCAGTGGTAGAATAGAGTCAGAGAGTGTGTGAGTGTCTAGATGTGCAAGGTCTCTGTGGGGGTGTGCTAGTTGCTGGACATGGGTGACAGGTGAGGAGGACAGGGATGACAACATGAGTAGATGGTGGTCAGATAGGGGTAGTGGGGAGGTTGTAAGGATATATAGGGAGCAGAGTCGGGTGAAGATGAGGTCTAGTGTGTGTCCGTCTGTGTGGATGGCTGAGGAGGACCACTGAGTAATTCCAAAGGATGAAATAAGCCACAGGAGTTTGGATGCTGTTGGCTGGTGAGTGTCAGTGGGGATGTTGAAATCGTCCATGATGATTGTGGGAATGTCAGCAGAGATAAAGTAAAGAAGCTAGGTGGAGAATTGGTCAATAAAGGCAGTGACCGGGCCTGGAGGTCGGTATATTACAGCCACTTGGAGGTTGGAGGGAGAGTAAATGCGGACAGAGTGGACTTCAAAAGAAGGTAGAATAAGAGAGGGTAGAGGTGGGATAGGGCTAAAGGTGCAGTTGGTAGAATGGAGTAGACCCACTCCTCCACCATGTCTGTTACCAGGGCGAGGAGTGTGGGTGAAGTGGAGGCCACCGTAACACAGCGCAGCAGGGGAGGCAGTGTCAGAGGGTGTCAACCATGTCTCTGTGATGCCCAGGAAGGAGAGATTGTGATAGGTAAAGAGGTCATGGACAAAATGGAGCTTGTTGCAGACAGAGCAGGCATTCCAGAGTGCTCCAGAGAGAGGGAGCAGGGGGATGGGCGTCAGGGGCATGGAAATGACGAAGAAGGGTAAAAAAAAAAAGATGCTTCAGGATAAAAATAACTCAGACTTTTCCTGAAGCGTCTTCCTCTTGAAAAACTCGGTGGACTTGCCCCTCCTTCCCAAAAAATACATCATGTGCATTACCCTAGAGTACACTAAACTTTGGCCGACAACCTAAAATGCAAGGTTAAAAAATAATGCACTAAACTACAATGAAGTAGTCGGCAGTCGGCACATCTCTTCCAGGAAACTTAAAAGCCTCTTTTAGTAAACATCAATGACGCTTCTTACTTCAACTGACTCTGTCATTTTACCACAGAAGTACACAAACGTGATACAAATCCTGATACATTCATGTGCTGACATGTCACCTATGTAGTAACTGTTCTCTCCTCTGTGACAGATGCTGGCTAGGGAGGAGTATGGCGCCGGAGTGGACTGGTATGCGCTTGGCCTCATCATAAATGAGATGGTTACCGGTGAGTGCACTTACCATCCTGCACTATTTGATACATCTTCCTCCGGCGCTGAAGACATCATTAGAGAGGTGAGAACGATACGGATATTGGATTTACTACTTAGTAATGTACTGCCATGGTAAATGTACTGAAGCCGCACAGAATAGGCCAATGTACTCTTAATTTTTCCCTTTCTAACCAGCAATGAATCCATTTGCGGATCTACATGAGTACTTGTTTTGCTGGGTAGAAGTGTTTAGTCACTGAGCCTTGCTGTCATGGATCTACTAGCAGTCTACAGTCAGTTGGACCTAAGGGCTCTTTCACACGTCCTGATATTTCTGGTCCCGGAGATATGCGTGTCCTTGTGCACCTGTGTGGCACACGTGTGAAGCTCATGTGCCACCCGTGTGGCGCATCAGTAGCACACGCACCGGAATTTGGGAATCAGCGGTACAGTTAGCACTGTTTGCAAGCACCGGGCGCTGAACACTGCCCTCATCATAGTCCCCTGCCGACGCTGCGATCGGCACCAGCAGGACATAATGATGAGAGTAGTAGCAGAGGAGCAGGGGAGAATGACTCCTGCAGCGAGCAGGCCCCAGAGCTGCACTGAGCTCAGTGACTGACAGGACACCGCTCACTGAGCACAGCTCCTCTGCTGAGCGGTCGTGTGGATTACAGCGGGGGACACTTAGGACAGGTGAGTATAAGGATTTTTTAAATTTTATTCTTATTTTTACAGGTGGAGACACCGGGAGCAGAATTCTACTCTCATCACTATCCCCTGCTGGTGCTGATCGCTGCGCCGGCAGGGAACTATGATGAGGACAGCATTCAGCACCCGGCATTTGGGATTAGCTCTAACTGTACCGCTGATTCCCAAGCCCGGAACATATCACACGGATGGCATCTATGTGCGGTACATGTTTACACAGACCCATTGACTTGAATGGGTCCGTGTGATCCGTGCTGCCGGCTGGCAAAAACTGGCATGTCTGTGTGGATCACACAGACACACGGTCCGTGGAAACACACTGACATGTGCGCAGACCCATTCATTTGAATGGGTCTACGTGTGTCAGTGTCTCCGGTACGTGTGGAAACTGTCACCACACATACCGGACACACAGACGTGTGAAAGAGCCCTAGGGTCTAACGTTGCACTACAGAAGTCCTGTAGAATTGTTCTGTTATAAGATTTTTTACCTGCACTGATTGACTATTAAGCATATTTTTCATTTCCAGCTCCTCCAGAGAGATCCCGCCAAGCGCTTAGGAGTCCACAGAAACATCAGAGATCATCCCTTTTTCCAGCATATTGACTGGGTCTCTGTGGAAGCCCTTCAGATGCCCCCACCACACATCCCTGTAGTAAGTAAATGGACAGAAATTGTATCCAGGTCAGGGTGAACTTTTTACTATGTAATCTGTGGACAGCATGAGGAAGAGGTTAAATCACAGATTTCAATGATATGTCACCTGTAATGCTGTGTGCTGTTGTTTACTTACACTGAAAGTTTTATCACCTGGTGATTATCATTGCCAGGACTACAACAGCACATGCTTGCTAGTCCGACTCCGCCTCCTCCTGTGTTAAGCAGCTCAATGTCAATGGACTGTTTACATGCACAGCCTAGTGTGGGCGGGGTTAGCTTTCTCAACTCTGCTACATTGCTAAATCTAAGAACTCTGTATCAGAACCACTGCACAAAGTAAACTAAGTGATACATTGTTGGATTCAGGGTCTCTTTATCTACATCATGCTGCTCTCAGATAAGGTAGCAAAAACCTGGTGACATATTGCCTTTAATAGATTTACTGTTACATATTATAGAAAATGATACAAGGGTAGCATAGATGTATTTATCTCTGTAAAACTATTCAAGCACCAGATTTTTCTAAAGGCCATGCACCTTGTCATAAATTTGGTGCATTTTACTCCAATACACATTAAACTATTGTTGGCCAAACCCACCGATAACGATAGATTCTACCAACAGTCTAATCTGTATAGGAACCCCCGGACAATTGATTTTTGCGGGAGTTAAGTATCTGACATGTCCAATTCAGGGTTGCCAATCCTTTTGTTCTCATTGAGATAAACCACCTATAGGCATGTCTGGCAGCAGCTCTCACATAGGGAACACCGGAGAGCTCGGTTGAGCGAGGGCCGACATAGTAGCTGGCCAAATATCTGGTGGCGACTTATCTCAGTAAGAACAAAAGGATTGGCAGTCTGAAATTGTACAGCCATCTAATGTTTAAGAAGAGTAAGACTAGTGAATGCAACGCCCAATATATTCTTCTTTAACCATTGTACATAAGAGAAAGTGCTCATGGATAAGGTCGAATTACAGCTCGAATTTGTACAAAACTGTAATAGGTCTCCCAGAAAAGTCTATATATGAGCATGAGCAGTCTTCTCAATCCTCATATACCTCGAGGAGGCATATAGAGGCTTCTGCTGTCCGAATTAGTAGGAATCTGAAAGAAAAAAAATGATGCCAAGTGCCATCGGATTGTGAATTTAATGCCCCTCCATAATTGATTGTGCACAGGGTCTGTACAGAGCACCCGGGTTTGATGCATCTAGCTTGAGCTCTTATGTTCATACACCAACAATCTTTAACGTCATCCTGCATACATTAATGTTTGCTAGCATGAGCTTTGTATGACGGCACACTGGATTAGTGGGTGAGCAGCCTAAAAGGCGGTAATTTGCCAGGCAACAAACGAACCTGGCATAAATGTTTCCCATGAAGATCACCAATCTCACATGACAGAAATATTACAGTATATTACCGATGGAACCTCCCATGATTAGGTAATAAACCAAATATAGTCAATTGCTGTATTGATTCTCATGCTAATTGCAATACATTGACCAGAAAACCAATATGTAGGATTACTTGGGAATAAAATATACACAAATGAAGAGCAAAGATTGTGACTTTATTTAATGTGATAAGTCATCATCCTTAAATACTAATCTTCTGTTGTGTTTCATCCAGACATCTGAACCTCATCACCGCCACAAAAGGTTCCATCTAGGCAAGTTGGAGGCAGCAGAGGCCACAATGTCATCGATCCCCCCAGACAAACAGGCTGCATTCAGAGGGTTTTCATTTGTCAGCTAGAAAACCCTTGAAGACTCACGTGTCATCAGAGATAGTGCCCTCTTGAGTCCCTGGAAGAAGAACAGAAGGAAATGAAGATCATCAGAATATAGGAAGATTGAAGTATGGATCCCAGGATTGGCACTGGCTACAGGGAGTACGACGTGCAGTAAGAAGATTTCTCCAATATCCATCAGGCACTTAACCTCGGGAGGAGCGAAGATGCAAACAGCAAGATGGAGGAGCCAAGAGATGCTTGGTAAGTAGAAGTGCAATAACACCTGCACTTCACCTCGGTCATAGGCATTTAGAACCGGTGACTGCATTTCCTCTCGCCCATCATAGCAGCAGATTATGGTGCTGTCCTGAGCTGAGAGGAAATAAAAGGTGCGAGACAGGCCGGCTATTAAGGGGTGGAAGGAGGCCGGACTTTTTTTTTTTAATGCCTATGACAATTTTTAAATATACCGGTAATTTAAATTCCTCATATTCGTGACAGCAATGACACGGGCTGTGAGGAATAAGGTGTGAGATGGCCGGCTATTAAGGGGTGGAAGGAGGCCGGATTTTTTTTTTTTTTTAAATCATAGCATTTAAAGCTATATTGCTTTGCTATGTAAAATAATTATATTTACCGGTGACTACCGATGACTATAGTTATACTTTTCCCCCTCCTCCATAACAACTCATTGAGCTGTTCTGGGTGACGGGGAAATAAGGTGTGAGATGGCCGGCTATTAAGGGGTGGAAGGAGGCCGGATTTTTTTTTTTTTTTTTTTAAATCATAGCATTTAAAGCTATATTGCTTTGCTATGTAAAATAATTATATTTACCGGTGACTACCGATGACTATAGTTATACTTTTCCCCCTCCTCCATAACAACTCATTGAGCTGTTCTGGGTGATGGGGAAATAAGGTGTGAGATGGCCGGCTATTAAGGGGTGGAAGGAGGCCGGATTTTTTTTTTTTTTTAAATCATAGCATTTAAAGCTATATTGCTTTGCTATGTAAAATAATTATATTTACCGGTGACTACCGATGACTATAGTTATACTTTTCCCCCTCCTCCATAACAACTCATTGAGCTGTTCTGGGTGACGGGGAAATAAGGTGTGAGATGGCTGGCTATTAAGGGGTGGAAGGAGGCCAGTTTTTTTTTTTTTTTTTTAAATCATAGCATTTAAAGCTATATTGCTTTGCTATGTAAAATAATTATATTTACCGGTGACTACCGGTGACTATAATTACCCTTTTCCCCCTCCTCCATAACAACTCATTGAGCTGTTCTGGGTGACGGGGAAATAAGGTGTGAGATGGCCGGCTATTAAGGGGTGGAAGGAGGCCGGATTTTTATTTTTTATTTTTAAATCATAGCATTTAAAGCTATATTGCTTTGCTATGTAAAATAATTATATTTACCGGTGACTACCGATGACTATAGTTATACTTTTCCCCCTCCTCCATAACAACTCATTGAGCTGTTCTGGGTGACGGGGAAATAAGGTGTGAGATGGCTGGCTATTAAGGGGTGGAAGGAGGCCAGTTTTTTTTTTTTTTTTTTTAAATCATAGCATTTAAAGCTATATTGCTTTGCTATGTAAAATAATTATATTTACCGGTGACTACCGGTGACTATAATTACCCTTTTCCCCCTCCTCCATAACAACTCATTGAGCTGTTCTGGCTGACGGGGAAATAAGGTGTGAGATGGCCGGCTATTAAGGGGTGGAAGGAGGCCGGATTTTTATTTTTTATTTTTAAATCATAGCATTTAAAGCTATATTGCTTTGCTATGTAAAATAATTATATTTACCGGTGACTACCGATGACTATAGTTATACTTTTCCCCCTCCTCCATAACAACTCATTGAGCTGTTCTGGGTGACGGGGAAATCAGGTGTGAGATGGCCGGCTATTAAGGGGTGGAAGGAGGCCAGTTTTTTTTTTTTTAAATCATAGCATTTAAAGCTATATTGCTTTGTTATGTAAAATAATTATATTTACCGGTGACTACCGATGACTATAGTTATACTTTTCCCCCTCCTCCATAACAACTCATTGAGCTGTTCTGGGTGACGGGGAAATAAGGTGTGAGATGGCCGGCTATTAAGGGGTGGAAGGAGGCCGGAGTTTTTATTTTTTTTTTTCTATTGCTATTGCATGTCCATGTACATGTCTTTGGAATTCCTCATATTCAAGAAAGTAATGACATGAGCTATAAGGAATATAGTGTGAGGCAGACACCGCCCTAGGTCATAGGTGTATAATACCACCAATACCACCATACTGGATAACACTCCCCCCCCCTCCCCCGACTTTGGGAAGAATGAAGATGGATGCTGCAAGATGAAGGAGCCCGCAGATTAGTGATGGGTCGTTCACAAACGAACTGAAACAAACTGACGGCTTCCTGCTGTGAACGATGGGGGTCAGCCCCCCAGTGAGAGCCACTATATTCTCTGAATGGCTCTAACTGGGTGTTAAATTCCAGTGTTCAGGGGTCGTAACTCCCACCCAGACCAAATTCTGCCCACTCATCAATTTAATTGGTCAACTGCAAGTAGGCAGAGTTTCAGCCTCATTAACATCATCTTAAATATGTGTTCACCTATTGTAAACACATATTTAATAGGGATCGGTTTAGGATCCAAAAGAGCTGGCTGTTTTTGGTGAGCAGAGCCAGGAGAGACAGATCGCCAAAAAGAGCCAGACTGTCCATCACTACTGCAGATGCACTGTGGGTAAATGGAAGTACAAGAATACCTGTTATAGGCATTTGTAACCAGTGATTCCTTTTCCTCTAACCTACAATAGTAGTAGTCTGCATCATTTCCCAGAGATGTTGACTGTTAGGGTATGTGCACACCGCCTCATTTTCAGGCATATTCTGCCATGAACCCACCTGAAAAAACACTTAAAAAACATAAAAAAGAATGAATATATGCACAGCAATGTCAAAACGAATTGCTGTGCATATATTTCATTTCTTGTCTCTTCTGTTAAGCACTTCAGGCTTCGAAAGCAACTAAAAGAAATGACCGATCCAATCTTAAGCTTCCACTATTTTATCTATCCACACAGCCAGGGTTTTCCAGAAGCGTCTTTCTATAGAAAAAAAATAAGTGGATACGCCGATGTATAAAAGACTGCACATGCACATACCCCTATGTCACGTGCACACGTTGAGTATTTGGTGAGTTCTTTACATCAGTATATGTAAGCCAAAACCAGGAGTGGAACAATCAGAGGAAAAGTATAATAGGACCATGTCACCACCTCTAGATTTATCACCCACTCCTGGTTTTGGCTTACAAATACTGATGTAAAAAACTCACCAAATACTCAATGTGTGTACGTGGCCTAATACAGGCAGCATCTGACTGTAACAGCAGCAGGCAGAGCTAAGCTCCACTCGCTGCTGTTAATCCCTTAAATGCTGCTGTCAATCTCATTTTTAAAGCGCAGTCTGGGGGGCACACCTTGCCCCTTCCTCCAGTAATGCAGGGTGCCGATGGTTTGTCATGGCTGCCGCTGGCCTGTTGAAGGCCCTGGAGCCTGTTCTGACGGCGCTCCATTGAAGATCAGCCTGTGGTGTGATTTTTACTACATATTGCAATATTGTGGTTTAGCATAGCATAGAATATAGCATAAGGATAATAGATTAGCATGTAAGATAGGAAATGGTTAAGGTTAGGTTTAGCCCAGTGGGAGGGCACTAGTGCTGATAAGAAGGGGGGCACTTCCTGGTTAGAGGGGATTCAGTGTCAGCCAGTGAAGGGTAGAAGAGAATTCAAGTTCAGGTGGGGTGGTGGGTTGCTAGGGGCAGCATGGGCCAAATGTTCTGTACAGTGGGAGGCCAAATGGAGATCCGTGATGGACATTCCAACAGCACCTGGAGCCTATGGCTCAGGCCAGGTACCATGGAGCGGGCTGGTCTTCTGACATTGCGACATGGAGTTACATGAGGAGCAGGTGGCAGGTCCCGGGTGCACTGCTGGAGTGGACAATGAATCCCTGGGGCTGATGGAGTCTGCAGACTTGGGGGTAGTCCAGAATGAACGTGTGGCAGAAGAGAAGAGGAGTTGTGCTAAGGAGGAAGGAAGTCTGCATTGCTGGGCCCTATCCCACTTGTACCCACATGATGAACTTGTACTTGTTAGTGAAAGTTTGACTGTTTGAATGTTGTTCCATGCATTGTGTACGGCGGCTCCTGAGGACGGAAGCCTGGAGGCAGCAGAAGCCTACGGCCCACAAGTGGGTGTGATGCCCCCCACACTTTATAGCACACTGGGACTGGGACACCCCTTGTCTGTAAAGTGCCAAAGGGACTGCAGCTCGGTCACGACTACAGCACTTTACACTCCCTCCACTGTTTTTATAGAGATGATAGAAGAGCCAATGCCTTCATTTTTATGATGTTTAATTGGCCAAAGGATTTAACTAAATGACTCTTATGAAAAATACATTTAGTTAGCGAAATGTTTACTGGGAATGTGTTAGGAAGTTTTTATGTTAAGGGCATTGACCACTCTCTGGTTATTGTTAACCAATGTGTTTGTAGATGATTAAAACGCATTCAGTGCAGAAATTCAGCAGAGCCGAGATTTGTGTTTCCCATATTTGATATTTAGTGCTGAAATTCAAGAAAGGCCATATTAGTAAGTGCCTTATCTTCTTCTCAAACGCATTGGTCAACAATAAGCAGAAAATGGCCAATCCTTTTAATCATAGTTTAAAGTATTGGAAGAATTTACTTTAAAGTTTGTCACCCCTTATATCATAAAATAATAAATAAACAGAAACTGCTTTTCTAATAGACTAACAAGTCCAGAAGAGATCCCTTTTCAGCAGTCAGCTCATTATCATAACAAGCAGGATTACAATGAGAGATAACATAATCCACCATTCACAGTAGGTAGTGTCACAGCTCACCTCTCCCCCCTTCCTGCACAATAACATCTGCATGTCACTAAACATGAGAACATGTATAGAAAGCTCTCTCAAGGAAATAGAGTCCCCTATAATACAATATCTTGTGACATATGTCCAATGTCCATATCTCCAAACAGGCAAGAGAGCAGCTTCCATAAATGTACAGGAAACAGAATATAATACCCTGAAATCAGAAATACAGATTATAAAAACATTATCACAATCTGGTTTCAATTAGTTTAAAAAATGTATGTACATTCCCTTAAAGAGAAATAAGTACAAATATACCTAAAAAGAGTATTGGATATTTTAACAAATTTTTAATGTTAGAGTAGAGTAGGGCCCTGCCAAAAGAGTCTACCTTGTCGTGGTGGCAGGCTTAAAAAATCTTTTGGCCAAAACAAAAAAACAATGTATCTAATATGGTGTTCCATGAGAACTGTTAATGTGGGATTGGGAAGGACGTGGTGCAGAAGTGGGCTGTAGCACTATGAAAGATTTGAGAGATGGAGGCGGAGCTGGGGTGGAGTCTGGGCGTAGTATCAAGGGGCCCAAAAATGTTGTCAGTATGGGGCCCTGAAATTCCTGATGGCAGCCCTGCAAACATACTGTAAATATACGCACTGTATTCACATACAGGTGCATCTCACTGAATTAGAATATCATCAAAAAGTGAATTTATTTCAGTTCTTCAATACAAAAAGTGAAACTATATTATATAGAGTCATTACACACAGAGTGATCTATTTCAAGTGTTTATTTCTGTTAATGTTGATGACTGTGGTTTACCGCCAATGAAAACACAAAAGTCATTATCTCAGTAAACTAAAATAATTAACAAAAAACACCTGCAAAAGCTTCCTAAGCATTAAAAAAGGTCCCTTAGTTTGACACACTCCACAAGGTCCCAGAGTCTGGAGGAAGAGTGGAGAGGCCACAATCCAAGCTGCTGGAGGTCTACTGTGACGTTTCCACAATCAGTGATGGTTTGGGGAGCCATGTCATCTGCTGGTGTAGCTCCACTGTTTATTATCAAGACCAAAGTCAGCGCAGCCGTCTACCAGGACATTTTAGAGCACTTCATGCTTCCCTCTTTTTTTGGAGATGGAAATGTCATTCTCCAGCAGGACTTGGCCCCTGTCCACACTGCCAAAAGTACCAATACCTGGTTTAAAAACAACAGTATCACTGTGCTTGATTGGCCGCAAACTTGCCTGACTATAGCCCCATAGAGAATCTATTATAGAGAATCTATGGGGTATTGTCAAGAGGAAGATGAGAGACACCCGACCCAACAATGCAGACGAGCTGAAGGCTGCTATCAAAGCCACCTGGGCTTCCATAACACCTCAGCAGTGCCACAGGCTGATCGCCTCCATGACACATTGCCACATTAATTGATGCAAAAGGAGCCCCGACCAAGTATTGAGGGCATTTACTGAACATACATTTCAGGAGGACAACATTTCGGATTGTAAAAACATTTTTCAAGCTGTTGTTATAAAGTATTCTAATTTACTGAGATAATGACTTTTGCGTTTTCATTGGCTGTAAGTAGTGTTGAGCGATACCTTCCGATATCGGGAAATATCGGATCGGATTGGATCGAACCGATACTTTTTGGGTATCGGATATCGCAGATTCCGATACCGGAAACCAATGCAAGTCAATGGGACAGAAATATCGGAATAAAAATAAACCCTTTCTTTCCTTGTAGGTTAATTCTACATGAAGGAAAACAACTAAGAATAATGTATAATGTATTGGGGGAGGTGGGGGAGACAATAAAGGCATAGAGGTTTAGCCCAATCAAATGGAATAGCAGGAATTAATATTTTTTTTAAGACGTTCTGAGTTATGGAAATATTGACTATGTTAAGTTTTTTAATATTTTGTCAGATATTTATGTTTCACTACTTCCATGCTCTTCACCTTCTTTTTTACTTCTCCCACACTTTCCCCATTCATCATCCTCAGCATCAGCATCTTTTTCATCAACTTCTTCTTCACCTTCTACATCTTCTTCTTCACCTTCTTCCTATTATTCTTTTTTTTTTACATTCTTCATAATCTTCTAATTCAACTATTATTCTTCTTCATATTCTACTTCTTCATCTTCTTCATATTCTTCTTCTTCATCATATTCTTATTTGTGACAGGCATTCCTGTAGTTGTTATCTATAAAAGTTTGAACATTACACCTTTCGTTCTGCCCGTCACAAAAGATTTACAACAGGATTTGTCCGCGTTCAGTTTGGCCTGCAGCAGCAGGTCTTTTCCAGGGGCACCACGAGGAGGAACGGACTCACCCCCATACACTGCTTAGTCATCTTCTGCTTATAATTTAGATATTATCTTTTGCTCTGATTTTTAGTCTTATGCTTAATGTTCTTCCGCTTTTTGTTCTGCAGCTTCTTGTACTTCTGCTTCTTGGTTTTCTGTCTCTTGTTCTTCTGTATCTTGGTGGTTGTCTTCTTCTTCTTTGTCCTCTTGGTCAACTTCTTCAGGGTCATCTTCTTGGTCTTCTTTGGGGTGGTCTTCAGGGTCGTCGTCTTCGGGGTCCTCGTCTTCAGGGTCCTCATCTTCTTCGGGGTGGTCTTCAGGGTCCTCGTGTTTAGGGTCGTCGTCTTCGGGGTCCTCGTCTTCTTCGGGGTCGTCTTCAGGGTCCTCGTCTTCAGGGTCGTCGTCTTCGGGGTCCTCGTCTTCTTCGGGTTGGTCTTCAGGGTCCTCATCTTCAGGGTCCTCTTCTTCGGGGTCCTTGTATTCTTCGGGGTGGTCTTCAGGGTCCTCGTCTTCAAGGTCCTCGTCAGGGAGATCCAGAGTGATTACCAAGAACCATTTCAAAAAGCTTCAACTTGGAAATGTAGCAGAAGGTACAAGAAGGCTGAGGAACTGCCGAGAACCAGCTGATGGTACTGGAACCCGGATGGGTAGTAGAAGGTACAAGAGCCAATGGAACTACCGAGGACCACCTGACGGTACTGGAACTCGGTTACTAAGCAGCAGGTACCTGTGCCAGAAAGCACTACCAAGGACCAGCAGACGTTGGTTGAACTTGGATACTGCGAAGGAGGCACCTAAGCCAAAGGCACTGCCAAGAACCAGCTGACGGTACTGGAACCTGGATGGGTAGTAGAAGGTACCCATGTAAAAAAAAGTTGCAAGGCCGCGAGCCGGCCGCAGTTACCTAAACCCACAGTCCTACAGGGGGTGCTTGTCCTATTGGCACTATGGAACCAGCCTTCATTGCCAGATCCCGCAGCCCACATAGGAGTCACCTAAACTGCAGACACCATAGAGTCGGCTAAACCGACAGCAACATGACAGTACAACGCATTGGAGGCAAAGTGACGTTGACACTACCCGGAAACAGCTGGCGTGCTGGAACCAGGCTGGGCAGGAGGGAGTGCCCGTGCCAAAGACACTGCCGAGAACCAGCTGATGGTACTGGAACCCGGATGGGTAGCAGAAGGTACAAGAGCCAATGGAACTACCGAAGACCAGCTGACGGTACTGGAACTCGGTTACTAAGCAGGAGGTACCTGTGCCAGAAAGCACTACCAAGGACCAGCAGACGTTGGTGGAACTTGGATACCGCGAAGGAGGCACCTAAGCCAAAGGCACTGCCGAGAACCAGCTGACGGTACTGGAAACCGGATGGGTAGCAGAAGGTACCCATGTAAAAAAAAGTTGCAGGGCCGCGAGCCGGCCGCAGTTACCAAAACCCACAGTCCTACAGGGGGTGCTTGTCCTATTGGCACTATGGAACCAGCCTTCATTGCCAGATCCCGCAGCCCACATAGGAGTCACCTAAACTTCAGGCACCATAGAGTCGGCTAACCCGACCGCAACACGACAGGACAACGCATTGGAGGCAAAGTGAAGTTGACACTACCCAGAAACAGCTGACGTGCTGGAACCAGGCTGGGCAGGAGGGAGTACCCGTGCCAAAGACACTGCTGGGAAACAGCTGGCGGTGCTGGAACCCAGGGTAAATACTAAAAACAGAGGAGCCAGAGGTGTAATTGGAGCAAGTTTTAAATCAGTAGTACAGTGGATGTGGACAAAGCAGGAGAATTTGCCGGACACACAGCTGGGGATCAGCTGACGTTACTGAACCCCAATAACACTGGAGCAAGCGTTGACTGTGCAGACGGCACATCTGAGCAGCAACTAGCGGTATTGGAGCCCAGGGTGAATACTAAAAACAGAGGAGCCAGAGGTGTAATTGGAGCAAGTTTTAAATCAGTAGTACAGTGGATGTGGACAAAGCAGGAGAATTTGCCGGACACACAGCTGGGGATCAGCTGACGTTACTGAACCCCAATAACACTGGAGCAAGCGTTGACTGTGCAGACGGCACTTCTGAGCAGCAACTAGCGGTATTGGAGCCCAGGGTAAATACTAAAAACAGAGAAGCCAGAGGTGTAATTGGAGCAAGTTTTAAATCAATAGTACAGTGGATGTGGATAAAGCAGGAGAATTTGCCGGACACACAGCTAGGGATCAGCTGACGTTACTGAACCCCAATAACACTGGAGCAAGCGTTGACTGTGCAGACGGCACTTCTGAGCAGCAACTAGCGGTATTGGAGCCCAGGGTAAATACTAAAAACAGAGGAGCCAGAGGTGTAATTGGAGCAAGTTTTAAATCAGTAGTACAGTGAATGTGGACAAAGCAGGAGAATTTGCCGGACACACAGCTGGGGATCAGCTGACGTTACTGAACCCCAATAACACTGGAGCAAGCGTTGACTGTGCAGACGGCACTTCTGAGCAGCAACTAGCAGTATTGGAGCCCAGGGTAAATACTAAAAACAGAGGAGCCAGAGGTGTAATTGGAGCAACTTTAAAATCTGTAGTAGTGTGAATGAGGACAGAGCAGGAGAAATTGCCGTCCGCACAGCAGGGGAACAACTGACGTTACTGAACCCCAATAACACGGCAGCAAGTGTTGACTGTGCAGACAGCACTTCCGAGCGCCAACTGGCGGTGTTGGAGCTCAGGGATAATACTGAAAACAGAGGAGCCAGAGGTGTAATTGGAGCAACTTTAAAATCTGTAGTAGTGTGAATGAGGACAGAGCAGGAGAAATTGCCGTCCGCACAGCAGGGGAACAGCTGATGTTACTGAACCCCAATAACACGGCAGCAAGTGTTGACTGTGCAGACAGCACTTGCGAGTGCCAACTGGCGGTGTTGGAGCTCAGGGATAATACTGAAAACAGAGGAGCCAGAGGTGTAATTGGAGCAACTTTAAAATCTGTAGTAGTGTGAATGAGGACCGAGCAAGAGAAATTGACGTCCGCACAGCAGGGGAACAGCTGACGTTACTGAACCCCAATAACACGGCAGCAAGTGTTGACTGTGCAGACAGCACTTCTGAGCGCCAACTGGCGGTGTTGGAGCTCAGGGATAATACTGAAAACAGAGGAGCCAGAGGTGTAATTGGAGCAACTTTAAAATCTGTAGTAGTGTGAATGTGGACAGAGCAGGAGAAATTGCCGTCCGCGGAGAAGGGGAACAGCTGACGTTACTGAACCCCAATAACACGGCAGCAAGTGTTGACTGTGCAGACAGCACTTCTGAGCGCCAACTGGCGGTGTTGGAGCTCAGGGATAATACTGAAAACAGAGGAGACAGAGGTGTAATTGGAGCAAGTTTTAAATCAGTAGTACAGTGGATGTGGACAGAGCAGGAGAATTTGCCGGACACACAGCTGGGGATCAGCTGACGTTACTGAACCCCAATAACACTGGAGCAAGCGTTGACTGTGCAGACGGCACTTCTGAGCAGCAACTAGCGGTGTTGGAGCCCAGGGTAAATACTAAAAGCAGAGGAGCCAGAGGTGTAATTGGATCAAGTTTTAAATCTGTAGTACAGTGGATGTGGACAGAGCAGGAGAATTTGCCGCACACTCAGCTGGGGATCAGCTGGCGTTACTGAACCCCAATAACACTGGAGCAAGCGTTGACTGTGCAGACCGCACTTCTGAGCAGCAACTAGTGGTGTTGGAGCCCAGGGTAAATATTAAAAACAGGGGAGCCAGAGGTGTAATTTGTGCAAGTTTTAAATCTGTAGTACAGTGGATGTGGACAGAACAGGAGAATTTGCCGGACACACAGCTGGGGATCAGCTGACGTTACTTAACCCCAATAACACGGCAGCAAGCATTGACTGTGCAGACGGCACTTCTGAGCAGCATCTGGCGGTGTTGGAGCTCAGGGATTACAGTTTAGGTGGTAGAAACATGAACACAACAGGAGACCTGGATACTGTTGCCAACCAATTATTTATTCTGGAAGAGGACTGGCAAATTCCTGCGAGATCCAGGCCTTGTTCATTTTCAGAAAAGTAAGCCGGTCAACGTTATCGGAGGATAGTAGCATGCGACGGTCTGTTAGTACACCACCTGAGGCAGTAAAGACGTGTTCCTATAATACACTAGCAGCAGGGCAAGCTAGCACCTCCAATGCATACTGGCTAAGCTCTGGCCATGTATCCAGCTTAGAGACCCAAAACTTGAAGGGGGAAGAGCCGTCTGGGAGTACACTGAGAGGGCAAGACATGTAGTCTGTCACCATCTGACGGAAACGTTGCCTCCTGCTGACTGGAGCCGTCTCTGATGGTGTAGACATTTGTGGCGGCAGGGACACAAAACTTTGCCACATTTTGGCCATACTGGTCTTGCCTTGTGCTGAGGCGCTGCTTCTGCTCCCTCTTTGTGCAGAGCTTCCTCCACTGCCTCGACGCACTGAGCTGCTTTGTAAAGCACTAGCAGCACTGCTCTCGGTTGGAATGGAGAACATGATGGAATGCACCAGTGCATCTTGGTACTCCCGCATTTTACGCTCCCGGTTCAACGGTGTTATGAGGCTTTGTAAGTTGTCCCAGTAGCGAGTATCTAGGAGGGTGGACACCCAATAATCAGCCGTGTTGAGAATGTGGGCGATGCGGCGGTCATTTCTCAGGCACTGCAGCATGAAATCAACCATGTGCTGCAGACTGCCAACTGGCCAAGAAACGCTGTCCCCTGCTTGAGGCGTGATCTCTGCCTGCTCTGCTTCACCCCACCCTCGCTCTAGATACTGACTACTAGAGCACTGTGTACCTCCCTCCTCTGGACAGATGTCTTCCTCCTCCATTGACTCCTCCTCATCCTCCTCACAAAGTGTCCCCTGCCTAGGGCTTTGTGAGGATCCACGTTGCGCAGACTGTACAGAAGCAGATGGCATTTGTGACTCCTCATCCTCCACCTCTTCCAAAACCTCCTCCCTTAGTGCTTGCAGTGTTTTTTTCAAGCAGGCAGAGAGCCCTGGACAGGAGCCATCTGAATCTCTTGGCTTGGAAAGAGGGGGCCAGCCAAGGAGAATTCTAGAATTTGAAGAAGAGGTAGTATGCAGTGATGCGCAACCGTTTTGTCTCTCTGAATCTGAAGAGGCGGGTAGGCCAGTGCCTATGGTCAGCAGCACACCTCAGTACGCATCTGATGATGAGACTCAGGTGCCACTTTCTGGTGCGTACTGTACTGTCGAGACTACCCAGGAGAAGCAGTTGTTTGAAGAGGGTGGTGTAGATGATGAGGTCCTTGACCCATCATGGCGTGAGGGACAGGAAGGTGGTGGGAGCAGCTCTGAGGAAGAGATTCCCCGAACGGCCCAAAAAGGAGGGAGAGGAAGGGGGCAGACTTGGTTGCCTGTAGCCTCCACTTCGGCACCCATTAGGAGCATGGCTCTTCCAAAATCCAAAGCGGGCGCTCCCAAGACTTGCAGTGCCTGGTCCTTTTTTGACACAGTTGCAGATGACATTTGCTTTGTCAAATGCAAGCTGTGTAATCAGAAGGTGAAAAGAGGGAAAAGTGTCAGCAACCTCAATACCACAAATATGTGGAAACATGTGCGGACCAAGCATGTGGTGGAGTTACAAAAACACACTGAAGACCTAGGCCAACCTACAGCGCCACCTACCACCTCTTCAGCTCGTGTTGTAGCCTCTTCCTCCAGCTCACACACAGCTGGTTCGGCTTCCTCACAGGATCGCCATGGAAGAATCTCTGGCACTGTTGTACAGAGACACAGTGTAATTCCACCCACAGCACCACTTTCCCTGTCATCCTCACATTCCCAGGCCAGTCTACAGCCATCGTTAGCACAGGCATGGGAGAAAAGGACTCCGTGGGGGCTGATGCACAGGCCCTGAACCAAGCCCCGTAGAAAGATCTACACCACCAAGTCGAGGAGCTGACCAGGAGCGTCGCGGCATTGACAAGGACCGTCCAGGCGTTACAAGTGGACCCGTCAAGACCCATCGAGCTGGCTTCAAGTCTGGAGGATGTTCCGTGGCGTCGACAGAGGAGGATCCCGTCGTTCCGAGGGAGGCCCACAGACCGCTACGCAGAGAATAGACAGACCATTTGCCGTCGATGCAACCAGCCCGGACACATTTCCAGGTACTGTAATTTAAACGGGTCCAACCTGGGGCAGAGGGCCAACCCCCAGGCATAAGATCACCAGGCCCTTATAATTGGCGTGATAAGTATGTTGGGGGGTGCCCGGTTTTACCCGTGGTGCTGGACGGTATCCCCATGAGCGCCTTGCTGGATACCGGGTCGCAAGTAACCACTATCCCTTATGTACTTTTTAAGCAGTATTGGACTGATGCTGACATAACACGGTATCCAGACAGTAACTTGAGCATCATCGCCAGTAATGGCTTACCCGTGCCGCAGATGGGGTTCAAGGAGATGACCATTAAAATTGGTAAAGTTGAACTACCGGCACAGGGAGTAATTATTGTGGACATTGACCATCGTGAAAGTCACCCTAAAATAACTGTGGGTACTAACGTGATTGAAAATTGTCTTTCAGAGGTAATTGTAATTCTACAACAGGTGGCGGTGAATGCTAGTTCCAGCCAACAGAGAGTCCTCAACAAGGAGATAAAAGCCCTGATGAGACGGCAGCAGGTAGAACTGCCTGGTGGTGAGATCGGTAGCGTAAGACTCAGTGATCCATTCCCCATTTCCATGCCTCCCAAAAGTGAAATGATGATCTGGTGTCGGACTGCAATCGGGTTGAGAGGTAGAGACTACCAAGCCATGGTAGAACCCGTGTACTCAGACAGCAGGCCCACCATTTTGACAGCCCGGGGGGTGGTTGTTGTCCGTCATGGGAGGATGCCCGTCCGCATCCTCAACATTGGGGAGAGGGATGTACACTTACCCAGGTACGCTAAACTCGCCAAACTGTTTGTTGTCGAACACAAAGCTATCAGGGCCGTGGAACCCTTGCCTCCATCTCCACAGGCGGAGGGTAGTGGCTCCCAGAAACAAAAGGAGGACTGGTGCCAGAAACTCCACGTGGGTGCTGACTCCACTCCCCTGCACCAAAAACAAGGAGTCTACCGGGTGGTACAGGAGTACGAGAGAGTCTTTAGTAAGCACCCGCTAGACTTTGGCAGAGTAAAAGGGATAGAACACCACATCCCTACAGGGAGCCACCCACCAATAAAAGAGAGACACAGACCTGTACCCCCTGCACATTATCAGAATGCAAAGGGCATTCTAAGAGAAATGAAAGAAGCTGGGGTCATTCGAGATAGCTGTAGCCCCTGGGCAGCCCCCTTGGTTCTGGTGAAAAAGAAAGACGGCACCATGAGAATGTGCGTAGACTATAGACAAATCAACCATATCACCCACAAAGACGCATATCCGCTGCCTAGAATAGAAGAGTCTTTAGCCGCACTAAAATCAGCTAACTTCTTTTCTACTTTGGACCTTACTAGCGGGTACTGGCAGGTTCCTGTGGCAGAGGCTGACAAGGAGAAGACCGCCTTCACCACCCCGATGGGACTGAGCGAATTCAACTGCATGCCTTTCAGGCTCTGCAATGCACCAGGGACCTTCCAGCGGCTGATGGAATGCTGTCTAGGGCACCGAAACTTCGAGACGGTCCTCCATTACCTGGACGACGTGATCGTCTATTCGAAGACTTACGAGGACCATCTCAAACACCTGGCTGAGGTGTTCGAAGCCCTGGCAGGCTATGGCCTGAAGGTGAAACCATCGAAGTGTCACCTGCTGAAACCAAAGGTCCAGTACCTAGGGCACGTGGTAAGCGTGGAAGGAGTAGCCCCCGACCCTGACAAGGTCACGGCAATCAAGAGCTGGCCAAGCCCCTCGAACATCAAAGAGGTGAGACAGTTTCTCGGGTTGGTAGGCTACTACCGAAGGTTCATCCCCAGGTTCACTAAGATGGCAGCTCCTATGCAGGACCTCCTGATCGGACAGTCTAAGTCCAGAAGTCAAAAGCCACCCTTCAAGTGGGGTAAACCGGAAGAGGAGTCCTTCCGCCAGTTGAAGATGGCCCTCACAGGAGATGAGATCCTGGCCTACCCTGATTATGGCCAGCCTTTTATTCTCCACACGGACGCCAGTAATGTGGGACTGGGAGCCGTACTGTCCCAAAATCAACAGGGCAGAGAACGGGTGATCGCGTACGCCAGCCGGAAGCTGAGGCCCACCGAGAGGAACCCGGAGAATTACAGCTCCTTCAAGCTAGAATTCTTGGCGGTGGTGTGGGCCGTGACGGAACGCTTCAAGCATTACCTGGCCTCTGCAAAGTTCACCGTGTACACGGACAACAACCCGTTGACACACCTGGACAATGCAAGGCTGGGTGTCCTGGAACAGCGGTGGCTGGTGCGACTCTCCAATTATGACTTCGTGATCAAGTACCGGGCAGGCAAAACCAATGCCAACGCTGATGCCCTATCGAGAATGCCTCACTTACCTGAAGGTGACAAAGACCCAGAAGAGCTGGAGGAGGTAGAACTCCCCGCGTTTCACCGGTATGGAGCCGCTCAATACTCTCACCGCGTGAAGGAGGAAGATTTAACAACCGTTATGATCAATCCCCTACCTCACCACAGCTGGGCCGAGACCCAAGATAGTGTCCCTGCAATCCGCCTGGTGAAAGATCTGCTGACCCAGGAAGACGCCCGCTTAGATCCGGATGCTCCAGAGGAAGCCAAGCAGCTATGGAAAGAGAAGAGCAAGCTGTTCCTCTACGAAGGCAAGCTGTGCAGAAGACTTGTCAACCACCGGACACACGAGCTGACCTAGCAAGTCGTGGTCCCAAGGCGGGATGCAGCTATGGTCCTGGGGGCTTACCATGACAAAGCGGGGCACTTCGGTTGGAAGAAACTGGAGTTCCTGCTAAGAGGACGGTTCTTTTGGGTCGGCATGAGAGGGGCTGTAGAGAAGTGGTGCAGGGACTGTGGCCCTTGTAACTTAAGGAGAAAAGACCGCACCAGCCAGAAGACACCCTTGAAGCCCATCGTCACCCAGCAGCCTCTTGAGCTGGTAGCTCTGGACCACGTCAAATTGGCTCCAAGCCGGTCAGGATACATCTACGCCCTGACAATCGTGGACCACTATTTCCGTTTTCTAGTGGTGGTCCCGGTGAAAGACTTGACAGCCCAAACGGCGGCCAGAGCCTTCCAACAATACTTCTGCCGTCCACACGGGTATCCGGAACAGGTCCTGACAGGCCAGGGTCCAGCGTTCGAGGCCGAAATCTTCCAAGAGTTCTGCAACCTCTATGGCTGTAAGAAGATTCGGACAACGCCTTACCACCCACAAACCAACGGGATGTGTGAGAAAATGAACAATATAGTCATTGATCTCCTGAAGACATTGCCCCTGGAGGAACGCAGCCTGTGGCCAGAAAAACTGCCGGACCTGATAGACTTATACAACCATATCCCGGTGAATGCTACAAACTGCACCCCGGCTTACCTGATGCGAGCCAGACCAGGTAAGCTGCTCGTAGACCTGGAGATGGGAGTCCTAACATCTGAGGACACCTCCCCGGATGCGGACTGGGATACGGAAAGGCAACTGCAGTACAAGAAGGTACAGGAGAGTGTGGAGAAGAGCCTGGCCCAGGTGAGAGAGAGGCAAGAAAAACTCTTCAACCAACACGCCCCTGCTGGCCCCCTGGAACCTGGTGAGCAGCTCCTGAAGCGAAAGAGAAGGCTACATAAGTTGGACGACCAGTGGGAAAGGGAACCCTACACCGTACTGCAGTCTGATCACGACAACCCGAAGGTGTGCGTGATCACCAAGGATGGAGGAGAAACTACTAGTACCGTCTCCAGAGACCACTTAAAAAGGTGCCCCGAGCAACTCCGTAGTGCAGAAAAGGATTAAAGTGACCTTGAACCCGCAGAGGACAAGGAAGAAATGATCAGCACCGTTCTTGGAGAGTTCCCTCAGTCCGGGACTCGAATAAACGATGCCATAGTGGTACCCGTCCTGCATTTCCTGCAACCGGCTCAGCAACAACCTACACCAGAGCTGGAAGGTGAAGAGGAGCAAGCAGTTCCAGAGGCAGAAGAGCCTGTACCAGCAGCCCAGGAGAGTCAACCCTCTGCTGACAGTGAGCCTGCCATGCCTGCGGTGAGCCAAAGGACCCGCAGACAGCTGCCTGCCCTACCTGTACACCCAGCTGGTAGCTGTACCCCTAACGCTAGTGGGGAAAGCCAGGTCGGTCTACCACCAGACAGTGGGTTAAGGAGGTCAACCAGGAGCACAAAGGGGCAGATACCCGCTCGCTGGAGAATATAGGATGCACTAGAACTGTAAATAACCCTGTTGCCAAATGTTGAAATGTTTGCCAAGTTACCTGCATGATTATTAATAGTGTATTTCAGTTTCTTGCAGTTACCGTACGGACTCAAAGGTTATGGACTTTTAATAACCGGGACTTTGTATGGACTGCGTACGGAGCCTGACCAAGGAATGAACTAAGACTGTAAAGGACTTGGGCTAGGACAGACCCCCACCTGGTTAAGGCTCCCCGTTGTGTTGGTGATATGGACAGCCGGTCACAGACCACACTGTGACCTTAAGAAGTCAACCTGTGCGTTGTTTGTCTACTAATGTTTTATAGTCATGTATATTATCTTTGTTTACTGTTTAGTCCCGGAGTACTAAATTCTACTAGGGGGGAATGTGTCACCCTGGCCTGGATGCCACAAATATAATAAAGCTGTGTCTGAGAGCAAGGGGGAGGTTCTCTAGTCAGGGGAACATTAGCATGCAATACCTCCTGTCTCAGGCCAGTAGGGGGAGCAGGCTGCCCCTATAAAAGCTGGAACTGGGGGCAGGGTTAGGGAGAACTGGACGACCTGTCTCAGGACTGAGAGGTGTCCCAGAGCAGAGAGAAACAGTTGTGTTGCACCCTAAGAGGACGTGTGGCAGTAGGAGAGCCACAAGCCAGGGACAAGAGGTGAAGTACGCCTGTCCTGGCAGACAAAGAACCAAATTTACCAGACTTTGGTGTCTGAGGCTGTGAGGATTCCACATCCTGCAGCAGATAACCATTCCGCGGGGGACTGTATGTTCCTTGGCCTAAGAAGCCCGGTGGCTCCGCCACAGCAGAAGGGACCAGCAAAGCCGTACCAGGCCGAGAGTAGAAAGGGACCCACGTTGCAAACCATACGGGCGAGAGGACACGGTGAGCTCGGGAACGTGGGCTGTTACCCTATAAGGAGGAGATAGCCAGAAGGAGCGCAGAGAGCACGGTAGGCCTACACCCTCACCCTGACCAGGGCCAACTTCCCATTTGCTCTCAGACATCCAGGTCCCCTCTTAGCCGGGACTGTTTGTGGGTCAGTTCACCTGTTCTAGTAAAGACCCTGGACTGCAACCTGTTGTCTGTGTGCTCCTTGCTCCTCCAGCACTAACGATACTGGGACGCCCTACACCATCACCCCCATCCTCCATTATACTGCCCTGGGGCCGCACTCTTCCAGTGGGGAGTCACACTACCCCAGCTGCATACATCATCAGCCCCAGCGGTCTGCCTGGCAGCGGCGGTTCGCACTGACTGCAATCCAAGGGTGGCGTAGTAGGACATACCAACAGCGCATAGCAGACTACCACCGGTCTGACCACCCTGAGCCACGGAACCGTGGTGCCACCACTACCCCCATCGTTTCCCTATTGCCCGGATCCGAGTGCCCCACGACCCAGGGGGCGAGTCATTAGTACACCACCTGAGGCACTAAAGACGTGTTCCGATAATACACTAGCAGCAGGGCAAGCTAGCACCTCCAATGCATATTGGCTAAGCTCTAGCTATGTATCCAGCTTACAGACCCAAAACTTGAAGGGGGAAGAGCCGTCTGGGAGTACACTGAGAGGGCAAGACATGTAGTCTGTCACCATCTGACGGAAACGTTGCCTCCTGCTGACTGGAGCCGTCTGTAATGGTGTAGACATTTGTGGCGGCGGGGACACAAAACTTTGCCACATTTGGGCCATACTGGTCTTGCCTTGTGCTGAGGCGCTGCTTCTGCTCCCTCTTTGTGCAGAGCTTCATCCACTGCCTCGACGCACTGAGCTGCTTTGTAAAGCACTAGCAGCACTGCTCTCGGTTGGAATGGAGAACATGATGGAATGCACCAGTGCGTCTTGGTACTCCCGCATTTTATGCTCCCGGTTCAACGGTGTTATGAGGCTTTGTAAGTTGTCCCGGTAGCAAGGATCTAGGAGGGTGGACACACAATAATCAGCCGTGTTGAGAATGTGGGCGATGCGGCGGTCGTTTCTCAGGCACTGCAGCATGAAATCCACCATGTGCTGCAGACTGCCAACTGGCCAAGAAACGCTGTCCCCTGCTTGAGGCGTGATCTCTGCCTGCTCTGCATCACCCCACCCTCGCTCTAGATACTAACTACTAGAGCATTGTGTACTTCCCTCCTCTGGACAGATGTCTTCCTCCTCCATTGACTCCTCCTCATCCTCCTCACAAAGTGTCCCCTGCCTAGGCCTTTGTGAGGAACCACGTTGTGCAGACTGTAGAGAAGCAGATGGCATTTGTGACTCCTCATCCTCCACCTCTTCCAAAACCTCGTCCCTTAGTGCTTGCAGTGTTTTTTCAAGCTGGCTGATAAGGGGGATAGTCATGCTGACTAGTGCATCATCTGCACTCGCCATCCGCGTGGAATAATCGAATGCACGAAAAACGTGGCAAATGTCCTTCATAGAGGCCCACTCAGTGGTGGTGAAGTGTGAACGGCGTGCACTGCGACTTGTTTGCGCCTGCTGCTGCTGGTACTCCATTACTGCTGCCTGCTGCTCACACAACCTCTCCAACATATGTAACGTTGAATTCCACCTGGTGGGTAGGTCACATATGATGCGATGTTCCGGAAGACATAATCGGCGCTGCAGAGTTGCAATGCGCGATCTTGCATTGCTGGAACACTGCAAGTGAGCGCACTCTATGCGGACCTTGTGAAGCAGTGCATCAAGATCCGGATAGTCCCTCAAAAAACGCTGCACGACCAAGTTGAGCACATGTGCCAGACATGGGATGTGAGTGAGCTTGCCTAGGCCCAGAGCTGCCACCAGATTTCGGCCATTGTCACACACTACCATGCCTGGCTGGAGATTCGCTGGCACAAACCACACGTCGCTCTGCTGCTTGATGGCATTCCAGAGCTCCTGCGCTGTGTGGCTTCGATTCCCCAAAGAAATTAACTTTAATACGGCCTGTTGACGTTTGGCCACGGCTGTGCTCATATCGGTCATCATAACAGGTAACCGTTCACGGGTCAATGTGGAGGTAGACCGTGACGGCTCCAGCAGCGCTGATTCAGAGGAACTGGAGTATGAGGAGGAGTCAATGTGTACAGACTGGATTCCTGCAATCCTTGGAGTTGGCAGAACACGTACAGCGCCACTCTCAAGATCTGTACCCGGCTCCACAACATTTACCCAATGGGCAGTGAGGGAAAGGTATCGTCCATGTCCATGCTTACTGGTCCACGCATCGGTGGTCAGGTGGACCTTGCTACTGACGGCGTTTTGTAGCGCATGTTTAATTTTTCCCTCCACATGCTGTTGCAGGGCAGGGACGGCTTGCCTGCTGAAATAAAAGCGGCTGGGCACGTTGTATTGTGGGACTGCCAATACCATAAAGTTATGGAAGGTGTCAGTCTCCACCAGCTTGAATGATAGCATTTCAAGGGCCAGTAGTTTAGCAATGCCAGCATTCAGTGCCTGTGCTCGGGGGTGGTTTGCCGAGCATGGGCGCCTTTTCTCCCATGCCTGTGCTAACGATGGCTGTAGACTGGCCTGGGAGTGTGAGGATGACAGGGAAAGTGGTGCTGTGGGTGGAATGACACTGTGTCTCTGTACAACAGTGCCAGAGATTCTTCCATGGCGATCCTGTGAGGAAGCCGAACCAGCTGTGTGTGAGCTGGAGGAAGAGGCTACAACACGAGCTGAAGAGGTGGTAGGTGGCGCTGTAGGTTGGCCTAGGTCTTCAGTGTGTTTTTGTAACTCCACCACGTGCTTGGTCCGCACATGTTTCCACATATTTGTGGTATTGAGGTTGCTGACACTTTTCCCTCTTTTCACCTTCTGATTACACAGCTTGCATTTGACAAAGCAAATGTCATCTGCAACTGTGTCAAAAAAGGACCAGGCACTGCAAGTCTTGGGAGCGCCCATTTTGGATTTTGGAAGGGGCATGCTCCTAATGGGTGCCGAAGTGGAGGCTACAGGCAACCTAGTCTGCCCCTTCTCTCTCCCTCCTTTTTGGGCCGTTAGGGGAATCTCTTCCTCAGAGCTGCTCCCACCACCTTCCTGTCCCTCACGCCATGATGGGTCAAGGACCTCATCATCTACATCACCCTCTTCAAACAACTGCTTCTCCTGGGTAGTCTCGACAGTACAGTACGCACCAGAAAGTAGCACCTGAGTCTCATCATCAAATGCGTACTGAGGTGTGCTGATCATAGGCACTGGCCCACCCGCCTCTTCAGATTCAGAGAGACAAAGCTTCATACTACCTCTTCTTCTAATTCTAGAATTCTGCTTGGCTGGCCCCCTCTTTCCAAGCCAAGAGATTCAGAGAACAGAAGTAGAGATGGCTCCTGTCCAGGGCTTTCTGACTGCCTGGGCAATTTGGCAGGTGGTGAAGAGACAGATGGGTGCTCTTCAGTGCTCAGGACCTGAGAGGATTTGTAACTAATTGAAGTCGATGCATTAGCTGCCATCCATCCGACAACGGCTTCAATTTGGTCCTTCCGCAGCAGTGGGGTATGGCTAGCTCCTACAAAGCTGCGCATAAAGGACTGTTCCCTGGTAAAACTGGGGGATGCTGAGTCACAGGTGCCCACAGCAGGCACAGAATCCCCACGTCCTCTCCCTGCAGGCACAGAATCCTCACGTCCTCTCCCTGCAGAAACTCCACGCCCACGCCCACGACCACATGCCTTACTCCCTGCCTTCTTCATCTTGGTAGACTGATAAAGATAGGCAGAAAAGTACTAAGGGCTTAGTGTGCTTATTCCTGAACAGCTGCTAACAGGTATAAGAAACACTAATTTTATAAAGTGTGGACTAGACTTTAATATGAGCTAATGTGGCCTACACAACTGTAAAGTGGAGTGTTTGGTGAACTTTATTTAGTTTTTTTTTGTCACAAAAAGACACTGGATGTGCCTAAAGATGTAATAACGATAGTATCACAAACTTTTTGTAGCTATTACAATGTAGGAAGGTAACCTACAATGCAATAGATGAGGCTACAAAAAATAGGCTAATACTAATCTGGCTGGGGCTGCAGGACACAAGGCTGCAGAAAGGCTCCTCTAACTACTCCTATATAGTGTGTTTGGAACCAATTTAGCTGAATACGGATGAAACCACCACACTAATAGGAGAAATCAGGAAAAATGATCAATTAGCAAAAAAGGACAATGTATGAGGCAGTGACACACACTGAGTGCACTACAACCAGACGTGGCTGAAGCACACACTACAGCGTGAGCTGCACTCACACACAGAGACCTTGCAGAAAGCGGTGAACAGCACAGAGAACTGTGCACTAGCACTGCAAGGCACAGCGATTTATAAAGTAGCTTGGGTAAAGCAGAATAGACCAAATAGGTAGCAAAAACTGTCCCTCAGAACAACAGCGTCCTATCCCTAACTGAATTCACAGCAGAGTGAGCTCAAAATGGCGGCGGCGGCTTTTATAGTGCATCATGACATCATTTCAGCAGCCAATCACAGCCATGCCATTAGTTAACATGCCTCCATGCCTAACAGGATGTGCCCACACTTCTTAGGATCCTCATTGGCTGAATAAAATGAAACTGGCTCATTGCATTATGGGAACTTCCGAATCCGGTATACGATATTGTAAAAGTATCGGAACTCAGTAACGGAATTCCGATACCGTGAATATCGGTCGATACCCGATATTTCAGTATCGGAATGCTCAACACTAGTCCTTACATTTTCAGGAGGCATTAAAGAGGAAGTGCAGAAAGTAGAGTTCTTACATTTACAGGAGGGATTACAGAGGAAATGCATAAAGTAAAGTTCTTACATTTACAGGGGGAATTAAAGAGGATGTGCAGAAAGTAGAGTCATTACATTTCCAGGAGGGATTACAGAGGAAGTGCATAAAGTAAAGTTCTTACATTTCCAGGAGGGATTACAGAGGAAGTGCACGAAGTAGAGTCCTTACATTTCCAAGAGGATTTACAGTGAAAGTGCATAAAGTAAAGTTCTTACATTTCCAGGGGGAATTAAAGAGGAAGTGCAGAAAGTAGAGTCCTTACATTTAAAGGAGGGATTACAGAGGAAGTGCATAAAGTAAAATTCTTACATTTCCAGGGGGAATTAAAGAGGAAGTGCAGAAAGTAGAGTCCTTACATTTCCAGGAGGGATTACAGAGGAAGTGCATAAAGTAAAGTTCTTACATTTCCAGGAGGGATTACAGAGGAAGTGCACAAAGTAAAGTTCTTACATTTCCAGGAGGATTTACAGAGGAAGTGCATAAAGTAAAGTTCTTACACTTCCAGGTGGAATTAAAGAGGAAGTGCAGAAAGTAGAGTTCTTACATTTCCAGGAGGGTTTACACAGGAAGTGCATAAAGTAAAGTTCTTACATTTCCAGGAGGGATTACAGAGGAAGTGCATAAAATAAAGTTCTTACATTTCCAGGAGGGATTACAGAGGAAGTGCATAAAGTAAAGTTCTTACATTTCCAGGAGGATTTACAGAGGAAGTGCATAAAGTAAAGTTCTTGCATTTCCAGGAGGGAATACAGAGGAAGTGCATAAAGTAAAATTCTTACATTTCCAGGAGGATTTACAGAGGAAGTGCAGAAAGTGGAGTTCTTACATTTCCAGGAGGGATTACAGGGGATGTGCACAAAGTAGAGTTCTTACATTTCCAGGAGGATTTACAGAGGAAGTGCATAAAGTAAAATTCTTACATTTCCAGGAGGATTTCCAGAGGAAGTGCACAAAGTAAAATTCTTACATTTCCAGGAGGGATTACACAGGAAGTGCATAAAGTAAAATTCTTACATTTCCAAGAGGGATTACAGAGGAAGTGCATCAAGTAAAGATCTTACATTTCCGGGGGAAATTAAAGAGGAAGTGCAGAAAGTAGAGTCCTTACATTTCCAGGAGGGATTACAGAGGAAGTGCACAAAGTAGAGTCCTTACATTTCCAGGAGGATTTACAGAGGAAGTGCATAAAGTAAAGTTCTTACATTTCCAGGGGGAATTAAAGAGGAAGTGCAGAAAGTAGAGTCCTTACATTTCCAGGAGGGATTACAGGGGATGTGCACAAAGTAGAGTTCTTACATTTCCAGGAGGACTTACAGAGGAAGTGAATAAAGTAAAATTCTTACATTTCCAGGAGGAATTATAGAGGAAATGCACAAAGTAGAGTTCTTACATTTCCAGGAGGGATTACAGAGGAAGTGCATAAAGTAAAGTTCTTACATTACCAGGAGGGATTACAGAGGAAGTGCAGAAAGTAAAGTTCTTACATTTCCAGGAGGATTTACAGAGGAAGTGCAGAAAGTAGAGTCCTTACATTTCCAGGAGGGATTACAAAGGAAGTGCATAAAGTAAAGTTCTTACATTTCCAGGAGGGATTACAGAGGAAGTGCACAAAGTAAAGTTCTTACATTTCCAGGAGGGATTACAAAGGAAGTGCAGAAAGTAGAGTTCTTACATTTCCAGGAGGGTTTACAGAGGAAGTGCATAAAGTAAAGTTCTTACATTTCCAGGAGGGATTACAGAGGAAGTGCATGAAGTAAAGTTCGTACATTTCCAGGAGGGATTACAGAGGAAGTGCATAAAGTAAAGTTCTTACATTTCCAGGAGGATTTACAGAGGAAGTGCATAAAGTAAAGTTCTTGCATTTCCAGGAGGGATTACAGAGGAAGTGCATAAAGTAAAATTCTTACATTTCCAGGAGGATTTACAGAGGAAGTGCAGAAAGTGGAGTTCTTACATTTCCAGGAGGGATTACAGGGGATGTGCACAAAGTAGAGTTCTTACATTTCCAGGAGGATTTACAGAGGAAGTGCATAAAGTAAAATTCTTACATTTCCAGGAGGATTTACAGAGGAAGTGCACGAAGTAAAATTCTTACATTTCCAGGAGGGATTACACAGGAAGTGCATAAAGTAAAATTCTTACATTTCCAAGAGGGATTACAGAAGAAGTGCATCAAGTAAAGTTCTTACATTTCCGGGGGAAATTAAAGAGGAAGTGCAGAAAGTAGAGTCCTTACATTTCCAGGAGGGATTACAGAGGAAGTGCACAAAGTAGAGTCCTTACATTTCCAGGAGGATTTACAGAGGAAGTGCATAAAGTAAAGTTCTTACATTTCCAGGGGGAATTAAAGAGGAAGTGCAGAAAGTAGAGTCCTTACATTTCCAGGAGGGATTACAGGGGATGTGCACAAAGTAGAGTTCTTACATTTCCAGGAGGATTTACAGAGGAAGTGCATAAAGTAAAATTCTTACATTTCCAGGAGGATTTACAGAGGAAGTGCATAAAGTAAAGTTCTTTCCTTTCCAGGGGGAATTAAAGAGGAAGTGCAGAAAGTAGAGTCCTTACATTTCCAGGAGGATTTACATAGGAAGTGCAAAAAGAAAAGTTCTTACATTTCCAGGAGGGATTACAGAGAAAGTGCATAAAGTAAAGATCTTACATTTCCAGGAGGGATTACAGAGGAAGTGCAGA
This sequence comes from Phyllobates terribilis, assembly GCF_046119375.1. Lineage (NCBI taxonomy): Eukaryota > Metazoa > Chordata > Amphibia > Anura > Dendrobatidae > Phyllobates > Phyllobates terribilis. The sequence goes on along the minus strand of NW_027362798.1, from coordinate 653,663 downwards.
AAGTAGTGTCCTTACATTTCCAGGAGGATTTACAGAGGAAGTGCATAAAGTAAAATTCTTACATTTCCAGGAGGATTTACATAGGAAGTGCATAAAGAAAAGTTCTTAGATTTCCAGGAGGTATTATAGAGGAAATGCACAAAGTAGAGTTCTTACATTTCCAGGAGGGATTACAGAGGAAGTGCATAAAGTAAAGTTCTTACATTTCCAGGAGCGATTACAGAGGAAGTGCATAAAGTAAAGTTCTTACATTTCCAGGAGGATTTACAGAGGAAATGCAGAAAGTAGAGTCCATACATTTCCAGGAGGGATTACAGGGGATGTGCATATAGCAAAGTTCTTACATTTCCAGGGGGAATAAAAGAGGAAGTGCAGAAAGTAGAGTTCTTACATTTCCAGGAGGGATTACAGAGGAAGTGCATGAAGTAAAGTTCTTACATTTCCAGGGGGAATTAAAGAGGAAGTGCAGAAAGTAGAGTCCTTACATTTCCAGGAGGGATTACAGAGGAAGTGCATAAAGTAAAATTCTTACATTTCCAGGAGGGATTACAGAGGAAGTGCATAAAGTAAAGTTCTTACATTTCCAGGAGGGATAACAGATGAAGTGTACAAAGTAGAGTTCTTACATTTCCAGGGGGAATTAAAGAGGAAGTGCATAAAGTAAAGTTCTTACATTTCCAGGAGGGATTACAGAGGAAGTGCATAAAGTAGAGTTCTTACATTTCCAGGAGGGATTACAGAGGAAGTGCATAAAGTAAAGTTCTTACATTTCCAGGAGGGATTAGAGAGGAAGTGCATAAAGTAAAGTTCTTACATTTCCAGGAGGATTTACAGAGGAAATGCAGAAAGAAGAGTCCTTAAATTTCCAGGAGGGATTACAGGGGATGTGCACAAAGTACAGTTCTTACATTTTCAGGAGGATTTACAGAGGAAGTGCATAAATAAAATTCTTACCTTTCCAGGTGTGATTACAGAGGAAGTGCATAAAGTAGAGTTCTTACATTTCCAGGATGGATTACAGGGGATGTGCACAAAGTAGAATTCTTACATTTCCAGGAGGGATTACAGAGGAAGTGCATAAAGTAAAGTTCTTACATTTCCAGGGGGAATTAAAGAGGAAGTGCAGAAAGTAGAGTCCTTACATATCCAGGAGTATTTACAGAGGAAGAGCAGAAAGTAGAGTCCTTACATTTCCAGGAGGGATTACGGAGGAGTTGCATAAAGTAAAGTTCTTATATTTCCAGGAGTAATTATAGAGGAAATGTACAAAGTAGAGTTCTTACATTTCTAGGAGGATTTACAGAGGAAGTGCATAAAGTAAAGTTCTTACATTTCCAGGAGGGATTACAGAGGAAGTGCATAAAGTAAAGTTCTTACATTTCCAGGAGGATTTACAGAGGAAGTGCAGAAAGTAGAGTTCTTACATTTCCAGGAGGGATTACAGAGGAAGTGCATAAAGTAAAATTCTTACATTTCCAGGAGGAATTATAGAGGAAATGCACAAATTAGAGTTCTTCCATTTCCAGGAGGGATTACAGAGGAAGTGCATAAAGTAAAGTTCTTACATTTCCAGGAGGGATTACAGAGGAAGTGCATAAAGTAAAGTTGTTACATTTCCAGGAGTAATTAAAGAGGAAGTGCACAAAGTAGAGTCCTTACAATTCCAGGAGGATTTACAGGGGAAGTGCACAAAGTAGAGTTCTTACATTTCCAGGAGGATTTACAGAGGAAGTGCACAAAGTAAAATTCTTACATTTCCAGGAGGGATTACACAGGAAGTGCATAAAGTAAAATTCTTACATTTCCAGGAGGGATTACAGTGGATGTGCACAAAGTAGAGTTCTTACATTTCCAGGAGGGATTATAGAGGAAGTGCATAAAGTAAAGTTCTTACATTTCCAGGGGGAATTAAAGAGGAAGTGCAGAATGTAGAATCCTTACATTTCCAGGAGGGATTACAGGGGATTTGCACAAAGTAGAGTTCTTACATTTCCAGGAGGGATTACAGAGGAAGTGCACAAAGTAGAGTTCTTACATTTCCAGGAGTATTTACAGAGGAAGTGCAAAAAGTAAAGTTCTTACATTTCCAGGAGGGATTACAGAGGAAGTGCACAAAGTAGAGTCCTTACATTTCCAGGAGGATTTACAGAGGAAGTGCATAAAGTAAAGTTCTTACATTTCCAGGGGGAATTAAAGAGGAAGTGCAGAAAGTAGAGCCCTTACATTTCCAGGAGGATTTACAGAGGAAGTGCATAAAGTAAAATTCTTTCCTTTACAGGGGGAATTAAAGAGGAAGTGCAGAAAGTAGAGTCCTTACATTTCCAGGAGGATTTACATAGGACGTGCATAAAGAAAAGTTCTTACATTTCCAGGAGGGATTACAGAGAAAGTGCATAAAGTAAAGATCTTACATTTCCAGGGGGAATTAAAGAGGAAGTGCAGAAAGTAGAGTTCTTACATTTCCAGGAGGGATTACAGAGGAAGTGCATGAAGTAAAGTTCTTACATTTCCAGGGGGAATTAAAGAGGAAGTGCAGAAAGTAGAGTTCTTACATTTCCAGGATGGATTACAGGGGATGTGCACAAAGTAGAATTCTTACATTTCCAGGAGAATTTACAGAGGAAGTGTATAAACTAAAATTCTTACATTTCCAGGAGGGATTACAGAGGAAGTGCATAAAGTAAAGTTCTTACATTTCCAGGGGGAATTAAAGAGGAAGTGCAGAAAGTAGAGTCCTTACGTTTCCAGGAGGGATTACAGAGGAAGTGCATAAAGTAAAGTTCTTACATTTCCAGGAGGGATTACAGAGGAAGTGCACAAAGTAAAGTTCTTACATTTCCAGGAGGATTTACAGAGGAAGTGCAAAAAGTAAAGTTCTTACACTTCCAGGTGGAATTAAAGAGGAAGTGCAGAAAGTAGAGTTCTTACATTTCCAGGAGGGTTTACACAGGAAGTGCATAAAGTAAAGTTCTTACATTTCCAGGAGGGATTACAGAGGAAGTGCATAAAGTAAAGTTCTTACATTTCCAGGAGGGATTACAGAGGAAGTGCATAAAATAAAGTTCTTACATTTCCAGGAGGATTTACAGAGGAAGTGCATGAAGTAAAGTTCTTGCATTCCCAGGAGGGATTACAGAGGAATTGCATAAAGTAAAATTCTTACATTTCCAGGAGGATTTACAGAGGAAGTGCAGAAAGTGGAGTTCTTACATTTCCAGGAGGTATTACAGGGGATGTGCACAAAGTAGAGTTCTTACATTTCCAGGAGGATTTACAGAGGAAGTGCATAAAGTAAAATTCTTACAATTCCAGGAGGATTTACAGAGGAAGTGCACAAAGTAAAATTCTTACATTTCCAGGAGGGATTACACAGGAAGTGCATAAAGTAAAATTCTTACATTTCCAAGAGGGATTACAGAGGAAGTGCATCAAGTAAAGTTCTTACATTTCCGGGGGAAATTAAAGAGGAAGTGCAGAAAGTAGAGTCCTTACATTTCCAGGAGGGATTACAGAGGAAGTGCACAAAGTAGAGTCCTTACATTTCCAGGAGGATTTACAGAGGAAGTGCATAAAGTAAAGTTCTTACATTTCCAGGGGGAATTAAAGAGGAATTGCAGAAAGTAGAGTCCTTACATTTCCAGGAGGGATTACAGGGGATGTGCACAAAGTAGAGTTCTTACATTTCCAGGAGGATTTACAGAGGAAGTGCATAAAGTAAAATTCTTACATTTCCAGGAGGATTTACAGAGGAAGTGCATAAAGTAAAGTTCTTTCCTTTCCAGGGGGAATTAAAGAGGAAGTGCAGAAAGTAGAGTCCTTACATTTCCAGGAGGATTTACATAGGAAGTGCATAAAGAAAAGTTCTTACATTTCCAGGAGGATTTACAGAGGAAGTGCATAAAGTAAAATTCTTACATTTCCAGGAGGATTTACATAGGAAGTGCATAAAGAAAAGTTCTTAGATTTCCAGGAGGAATTATAGAGGAAATGCACAAAGTAGAGTTCTTACATTTCCAGGAGGGATTACAGAGGAAGTGCATAAAGTAAAGTTCTTCCATTTCCAGGAGCGATTACAGAGGAAGTGCATAAAGTAAAATTCTTACATTTCCAGGGGGAATTAAAGAGGAAGTGCAGAAAGTAGAGTCCTTACATTTCCAGGAGGGATTACAGAGGAAGTGCATAAAGTAGAGTTCTTACATTTCCAGGAGGGATTACAGAGGAAGTGCATAAAGTAAAATTCTTACATTTCCAGGAGGGATTACAGAGGAAGTGCATAAAGTAAAGTTCTTACATTTCCAGGAGGGATAACAGATGAAGTGCACAAAGTAGAGTTCTTACATTTCCAGGGGGAATTAAAGAGGAAGTGCATAAAGTAAAGTTCTTACATTTCCAGGAGGGATTACAGAGGAAGTGCATAAAGTAGAGTTCTTACATTTCCAGGAGGGATTACAGAGGAAGTGCATAAAGTAAAGTTCTTACATTTCCAGGAGGGATTAGAGAGGAAGTGCATAAAGTAAAGTTCTTACATTTCCAGGAGGATTTACAGAGGAAATGCAGAAAGAAGAGTCCTTAAATTTCCAGGAGGGATTACAGGGGATGTGCACAAAGTACAGTTCTTACATTTTCAGGAGGATTTACAGAGGAAGTGCATAAATAAAATTCTTACATTTCCAGGTGTGATTACAGAGGAAGTGCATAAAGTAGAGTTCTTACATTTCCAGGATGGATTACAGGGGATGTGCACAAAGTAGAATTCTTACATTTCCAGGATGATTTACAGAGGAAGTGTATAAACTAAAATTCTTACATTTCCAGGAGGGATTACAGAGGAAGTGCATAAAGTAAAGTTCTTACATTTCCAGGGGGAATTAAAGAGGAAGTGCAGAAAGTAGAGTCCTTACATATCCAGGAGTATTTACAGAGGAAGTGCATAAAGTAGAGTTCTTACATTTCCAGGAGGGATTACAGAGGAAGTGCATAAAGTAGAGTTCTTACATTTCCAGGAGGATTTACAGAGGAAGTGCATAAAGTAAAATTCTTACATTTCCAGGAGTGATTACAGAGGAAGTGCATAAAGTAAAATTCTTACATTTTCAGGAGGGATTACAGAGGAAGTGCATAAAGTAAAGTTATTACAATTCCAGGGGGAATTAAAGAGGAAGAGCAGAAAGTAGAGTCCTTACATTTCCAGGAGGGATTACAGAGGAGGTGCATAAAGTAAAGTTCTTATATTTCCAGGAGTAATTATAGAGGAAATGTACAAAGTAGAGTTCTTACATTTCTAGGAGGATTTACAGAGGAAGTGCATAAAGTAAAGTTCTTACATTTCCAGGAGGGATTACAGAGGAAGTGCATAAAGTAAAGTTCTTACATTTCCAGGAGGATTTACAGAGGAAGTGCAGAAAGTAGAGTTCTTACATTTTCAGGAGGGATTACAGAGGAAGTGCATAAAGTAAAATTCTTACATTTCCAGGAGGAATTATAGAGGAAATGCACAAATTGGAGTTCTTCCATTTCCAGGAGGGATTACAGAGGAAGTGCATAAAGTAAAGTTCTTACATTTCCAGGAGGGATTACAGAGGAAGTGCATAAAGTAAAGTTGTTACATTTCCAGGAGTAATTAAAGAGGAAGTGCACAAAGTAGAGTCCTTACAATTCCAGGAGGATTTACAGAGGAAGGGCAGAGAGTACAGTACTTACATTTCCAGGAGTAATTAAAGAGGAAGTGCACAAAGTAGAGTTCTTACATTTCCAGGAGGGATTACACAGGAAGTGCATAAAGTAAAATTCTTACATTTCGAGGAGGGATTACAGAGGAAGTGCATAAAGTAGAGTTCTTACATTTCCAGGAGGGATTACAGAGGAAGTGCATCAAGTAAAGTTCTTACATTTCCAGGGGGAATTAAAGAGGAACTGCAGAAAGAAGAGTCCTTACATTTCCAGGAGGGATTACAGTGGATGTGCACAAAGTAGAGTTCTTACATTTCCAGGAGGGATTATAGAGGAAGTGCATAAAGTAAAGTTCTTACATTTCCAGGGGGAATTAAAGAGGAAGTGCAGAATGTAGAATCCTTACATTTCCAGGAGGGATTACAGGGGATTTGCACAAAGTAGAGTTCTTACATTTCCACGAGGGATTACAGAGGAAGTGCACAAAGTAGAGTTCTTACATTTCCAGGAGTATTTACAGAGGAAGTGCAAAAAGTAAAGTTCTTACATTTCCAGGAGGGATTACAGAGGAAGTGCACAAAGTAGAGTCCTTACATTTCCAGGAGGATTTACAGAGGAAGTGCATAAAGTAAAGTTCTTACATTTCCAGGGGGAATTAAAGAGGAAGTGCAGAAAGTAGAGCCCTTACATTTCCAGGAGGATTTACAGAGGAAGTCCATAAAGTAAAATTCTTTCCTTTACAGGGGGAATTAAAGAGGAAGTGCAGAAAGTAGAGTCCTTACATTTCCAGGAGGATTTACATAGGACGTGCATAAAGAAAAGTTCTTACATTTCCAGGAGGGATTACAGAGAAAGTGCATAAAGTAAAGATCTTACATTTCCAGGGGGAATTAAAGAGGAAGTGCAGAAAGTAGAGTCCTTACATTTCCAGGAGGATTTACAGAGGAAGTGCATAAAGTAAAATTCTTACATTTCCAGGAGGATTTACAGAGGAAGTGCAGAAAGTAAAGTTCTTACATTTCCAGGAGGGATAACAGATGAAGTGCACAAAGTAGAGTTCTTACATTTCCAGGAGCAATTAAAGAGGAAGTGCATAAAGTAGAGTCTTTACATTTCCAGGAGGATTTACATAGGAAGTGCATAAAGAAAAGTTCTTACATTTCCAGGAGGGATTACAGAGAAAGTGCATGAAGTAGAGTCCTTACATTTCCAGGAGGATTTACAGAGGAAGTGCATGAAGTAAAATTCTTACATTTCCAGGAGGGATTACAAAGGAAGTGCATAAAGTAAAGTTATTAGATTTCCAGGAGGAATTATAGAGGAAATGCACAAAGTAGAGTTCTTACATTTCCAGGAGGGATTACAGAGGAAGTGCATAAAGTAAAGTTCTTACATTTCCAGGAGGGATTACAGAGGAAGTGCATATAGCAAAGTTCTTACATTTCCAGGGGGAATAAAAGAGGAAGTGCAGAAAGTAGATTCCTTACATTTCCAGGAGTATTCACAGAGGAAGTACAAAAAGTAATGTTCTTACATTTCCAGGAGTAATTAAAGAGGAAGTGCAGAAAGTAGAGTCCATACATTTCCAGGAGGATTTACAGAGGAAATGCAGAAAGTAGAGTCCATACATTTCGAGGAGGGATTACAGGGGATGTGCATATAGCAAAGTTCTTACATTTCCAGGGGGAATAAAAGAGGAAGTGCAGAAAGTAGATTCCTTACATTTCCAGGAGTATTTACAGAGGAAGTACAAAAAGTAAAGTTCTTACATTTCCAGGGGGAATTAAAGAGGAAATGCAGAAAGTAGAGTCCTTACCTTTCCAGGAGGGATTACAGGGGATGTGCACAAAGTAGAGTTCTTAAATTTCCAGGAGGATTTACAGAGAATGTGCATAAAGTAAAATTCTTACATTTCCAGGAGGGATTACAGAGGAAGTGCATAAAGTAAAGTTCTTACATTTCCAGGGGGAATTAAAGAGGAAGTGCAGAAAGTAGAGTCCTTACATTTCCAGGAGGGATTACAGAGGAAGTGCATAAAGTAGAGTTCTTACATTTCCAAGAGTATTTACAGAGGAAGTGCAAAAAGTAAAGTTTTTACATTTCCAGGAGGGATTACAGAGGAAGTGCACTAAGTAGAGTCCTTACAATTCCAGGAGGATTTACAGAGGAAGTGCATAAAGTAGAGTTCATACATTTCCAGGAGGGATTACAGAGGAAGTGCATAAAGTAAAGTTCTTACATTTCCAGGAGGGATTACAGAGGAAGTGCATAAAGTAAAGTTCTTACATTTCCAGGAGGATTTACAGAGGAAGTGCAGAAAGTAGAGTTCTTATATTTCCAGGAGGGATTACAGAGGAAGTGCATAAAGTAAAATTCTTACATTTCCAGGAGGAATTATAGAGGAAATGCACAAATTAGAGTTCTTCCATTTCCAGGAGGGATTACAGAGGAAGTGCATAAAGTAAAGTTCTTACATTTCCAGGAGGGATTACAGAGGAAGTGCATAAAGTAAAGTTGTTACATTTCCAGGAGTAATTAAAGAGGAAGTGCACAAAGTAGAGTCCTTACAATTCCAGGAGGATTTACAGAGGAAGGGCAGAAAGTACAGTACTTACATTTCCAGGAGGGATTACAGAGGAAGTGCACAAAGTAGAGTTCTTACATTTCCAGGAGGATTTACAGAGGAAGTGCACAAAGTAAAATTCTTACATTTCCAGGAGAGATTACACAGGAATGCATAAAGTAAAGTTCTTACATTTCGAGGACGGATTACAGAGGAAGTGCATCAAGTAAAGTTCTTACATTTCCATGGGGAATTAAAGAGGAACTGCAGAAAGTAGAGTCCTTACATTTCCAGGAGGGATTACAAAGGAAGTGCACAAAGTAGAGTTCTTACATTTACAGAAGGGATTATAGAGGAAGTGCATAAAGTAAAGTTCTTACATTTCCAGGGGGAATTAAAGAGGAAGTGCAGAATGTAGAATCCTTACATTTCCAGGAGGGATTACAGGGGATTTGCACAAAGTAGAGTTCTTACATTTCCAGGAGGGATTACAGAGGAAGTGAACAAAGTAGATTTCTTACATTTCCAGGAGTATTTACAGAGGAAGTGCAAAAAGTAAAGTTCTTACATTTCCAAGACGGATTACAGAGGAAGTGCACAAAGTAGAGTCCTTACATTTCCAGGAGGATTTACAGAGGAAGTGCATAAAGTAAAGTTCTTACATTTCCAGGGGGAATTAAAGAGGAAGCGCAGAAAGTAGAGCCCTTACATTTCCAGGAAGATTTACAGAGGAAGTGCATAAAGTAAAATTCTTTCCTTTACAGGGGGAATTAAAGAGGAAGTGCAGAAAGTAGAGTTCTTACATTTCCAGGAGGATTTACATAGGACGTGCATAAAGAAAAGTTCTCACATTTCCAGGAGGGATTACAGAGAAAGAGCATAAAGTAAAGATCTTACATTTCCAGGGGGAATTAAAGAGGAAGTGCAGAAAGTAGAGTCCTTACATTTCCAGGAGGATTTAAAGAGGAAGTGCAGAAAGTAAAGTTCTTACATTTCCAGGAGGGATAACAGATGAAGTGCACAAAGTAGAGTTCTTACATTTCCAGGAGCAATTAAAGAGGAAGTGCATAAAGTAGAGTCTTTACATTTCCAGGAGGATTTACATAGGAAGTGCATAAAGAAAAGTTCTTACATTTCCAGGAGGGATTACAGAGAAAGTGCATGAAGTAGAGTCCTTACATTTACAGGAGGAATTATAGAGGAAATGCACAAAGAAGAGTTCTTACATTTCCAGGAGGGATTACAGAGGAAGTGCATAAAGTAAAGTTCTTACATTTCCAGGAGGGATTACAGAGGAAGTGCATATAGCAAAGTTCTTACATTTCCAGGGGGAATAAAAGAGGAAGTGCAGAAAGTAGATTCCTTACATTTCCAGGAGTATTCACAGAGGAAGTAGAAAAAGTAAAGTTCTTACATTTCCAGGGGGAGTTAAAGAGGAAATGCAGAAAGTAGAGTCCTTACATTTCCAGGAGGGATTACAGGGGATGTGCACAAAGTAGAATTCTTACATTTCCAGAGGGAATTAAAGAGGAAGTGCAGAAAGTAGAGTCCTTACATTTCCAGGGGGAATTAAAGAGGAAGTGCAGAAAGTAGAGTCCTTACATTTCCAGGAGGGATTACAGAGGAAGTGCAGAAAGTAGAGTCCTTACATTTCCAGGAGGGATTACAGAGGAAGTGCATAAAGTAGAGTTCTTACATTTCCAGTAGGGATTACAGAGGAAGTGCATAAAGTAGAGTTCTTACATTTCCAAGAGTATTTACAGAGGAAGTGCAAAAAGTAAAGTTCTTACATTTCCAGGAGGGATTACAGAGGAAGTGCACAAAGTAGAGTCCTTACATTTCCAGGAGGATTTACAGAGGAAGAGCAAAAAGTAAAATTCTTACATTTCCAGGAGGGATTACAGAGGAAGTGCATAAAGTAAAATTCTTACATTTCCAGGAAGGATTACAGAGGAAGTGCATAAAGTAAAGTTCTTACATTTCCAGGAGGATTTACAGAGGAAATGCAGAAAGTAGAGTCCTTACATTTCCAGGAGGGATTACAGGGGATGTGCACAAAGTAGAGTTCTTATATTTTCAGGAGGATTTACAGAGGAAGTGCATAAAGTAAAATTCTTACATTTCCAGGAGGGATTACAGAGGAAGTGCATAAAGTAGAGTTCTTACATTTCCAGGATGGATTTACAGAGGAAGTGCATAAAGAAAAATTCTTACATTTCCAGGAGGGATTACAGAGGAAGTGCATAAAGTAGAGTCCTTACATTTCCAGGAGGGATTACAGAGGAAGTGCATAAAGTAAAGTTCTTACATTTCCAGGGGGAATTAAAGAGGAAGTGCAGGAAGTAGAGTCCTTACATTTCCAGGAGGGATTACAGAGGAAGTGCAGGAAGTAGAGTTTTTATATTTCCAGGAGGAATTATAGAGGAAATGCACAAAGTAAAGTTCTTACATTTCCAGGGGGAATTACAGAGGAAGTGCAGGAAGTAGAGTTTTTACATTTCCAGGAGGAATTATAGAGGAAATGCACAAAGTAGAGTTCTTACATTTCCAGGAGGGTTTACAGAGGAAGTGCATAAAGTAAAGTTCTTACATTTCCAGGAGGGATTACAGAGGAAGTGCATAAAGTAAAATTCTTACATTTCCAGGAGGATTTACAGAGGAAGTGCACAAAGTGGAGTTCTTACATTTCCAGGAGGGATTACAGGGGATGTGTACAAAGTAGAGTTCTTACATTTCCAGGAGGATTTACAGAGGAAGTGCATAAAGTATAATTCTTACATTTCCAGGAGGATTTACAGAGGAAGTGCATAAAGTAAAATTCTTACATTTCCAGGAGGGATTACAGAGGAAGTGCATCAAGTAAAGTTCTTACATTTCCAGGGGGAATTAAAGAGGAAGTCCAGAAAGTAGAGTTCTTACATTTCCAGGAAGATTTACAGAGGAAGTGCATAAAGTAAAGTTCTTACATTTTCAGGAGGATTTACAGAGGAAGTGCATAAAGTAAAATTCTTACATTTCCAGGAGGGATTACAGAGGAAGTGCATAAAGTAAAATTCTTACGTTTCCAGGAGGGATTACAGAGGAAGTGCATAAAGTAAAATTCTTACATTTCCAGGAGGGATTACAGAGGAAGTGCATGAAGTAAAATTCTTACATTTCCAGGAGGGATTACAGAGGAAGTGTATAAAGTAAAATTCTTACATTTCCAGGAGGGATTACACAGGAAGTGCATAAAGTAGAGTTCTTACATTTCCAGGAGGATTTACAGAGGAAGTGTATAAACTAAAATTCTTACATTTCCAGGAGGGATTACAGAGGAAGTGCATAAAATAAAGGCCTTACATTTCCAGGGGGAATTAAAGAGGAAGTGCATAAAGTAGAGTTCTTACATTTCCAGGAGGATTTACAGAGGAAGTGCATAAAGTAAAGTTCTTACATTTCCAGGAGTAATTAAAGAGGAAGTGCACAAAGTAGAGTCCTTACATTTCCAGGAGGATTTACAGAGGAAGTGCATAAAGTAAAGTTCTTACATTTCCAGGAGGGATTACAGAGGAAGTGCATAAAGTAGAGTTCTTACATTTCCAGGAGGGATTACAGAGGAAGTTCATAAAGTAAAGTCCTTACATTTCCAGGAGGGATTACAGAGGAAGTGCAGAAAGTAAAATTCTTACATTTTCAGGAGGGATTACAGAGGAAGTGCATAAAGTAGAGTTCTTACATTTCCAGGAGGATTTACAGAGGAAGTGCATAAAGTAAAGTTATTACATTTCCAGGTGGGATTACAGAGGAAATGCACAAAGTAGAGTTCTTACATTTCCAGGAGGAATTACAGAGGAAGTGCACAAAGTAAAGTTCTTACATTTCCAGGAGTAATTAAAGAGGAAGTGCACAAAGTAGAGTCCTTACATTTCCAGGAGGATTTACAGAGGAAGTGCATAAAGTAAAGTTCTTACATTTCCAGGGGGAATTAAAGAGGAAGTGCATAAAGTAAAGTTCTTACATTTCCAGGAGGGATTACAGAGGAAGTGCATAAAGTAAAGTTCTTACATTTCCAGGAGGATTTACAGAGGAAGTGCATAAAGTAAAATTCTTACATTTCCAGGAGGGATTACAGAGGAAGTGCACAAAGTAGAGTCCTTACATTTCCAGGAGGGATTACAGAGGAAGTGCATAAAGTAAAATTCTTACGTTTCCAGGAGGGATTACAGAGGAAGTGCATAAAGTAAAATTCTTACATTTCCAGGAGGGATTACAGAGGAAGTGCATGAAGTAAAATTCTTACATTTCCAGGAGGGATTACAGAGGAAGTGTATAAAGTAAAATTCTTACATTTCCAGGAGGGATTACACAGGAAGTTCATAAAGTAAAATTCTTACATTTCCAGGAGGATTTACAGAGGAAGTGCAGAAAGTAGTGTCCTTACATTTCCAGGAGGGATTACAGAGGAAGTGCATAAAGTAAAGTTCTTACATTTCCAGGGGGAATTAAAGAGGAAGTGCATGAAGTAAAATTCTTACATTTCCAGGAGGGATTACAGAGGAAGTGTATAAAGTAAAATTCTTACATTTCCAGGAGGGATTACACAGGAAGTTCATAAAGTAAAATTCTTACATTTCCAGGAGGATTTACAGAGGAAGTGCAGAAAGTAGTGTCCTTACATTTCCAGGAGGGATTACAGAGGAAGTGCATAAAGTAAAGTTCTTACATTTTCAGGAGTAATAAAAGAGGAAGTGCACAAAGTAGAGTCCTTACATTTCCAGGAGGATTTACAGAGGAAGTGCACAAAGTAAAGTTCTTACATTTCCAGGAGGGATTACAGAGGAAGTGCATAAAGTAAAGTTCTTACATTTCCAGGGGGAATTAAAGAGGAAGTGCAGAAAGTAGAGTCCTTACATTTCCAGGAGGGATTACAGAGGAAGTGCATAAAGTAGAGTTCTTACATTTCCAAGAGTATTTACAGAGGAAGTGCAAAAAGTAAAGTTCTTACATTTCCAGGAGGGATTACAGAGGAAGTGCACTAAGTAGAGTCCTTACAATTCCAGGAGGATTTACAGAGGAAGTGCATAAAGTAGAGTTCATACATTTCCAGGAGGGATTACAGAGGAAGTGCATAAAGTAAAGTTCTTACATTTCCAGGAGGGATTACAGAGGAAGTGCATAAAGTAAAGTTCTTACATTTCCAGGAGGATTTACAGAGGAAGTGCAGAAAGTAGAGTTCTTATATTTCCAGGAGGGATTACAGAGGAAGTGCATAAAGTAAAATTCTTACATTTCCAGGAGGAATTATAGAGGAAATGCACAAATTAGAGTTCTTCCATTTCCAGGAGGGATTACAGAGGAAGTGCATAAAGTAAAGTTCTTACATTTCCAGGAGGGATTACAGAGGAAGTGCATAAAGTAAAGTTGTTACATTTCCAGGAGTAATTAAAGAGGAAGTGCACAAAGTAGAGTCCTTACAATTCCAGGAGGATTTACAGAGGAAGGGCAGAAAGTACAGTACTTACATTTCCAGGAGGGATTACAGAGGAAGTGCACAAAGTAGAGTTCTTACATTTCCAGGAGGATTTACAGAGGAAGTGCACAAAGTAAAATTCTTACATTTCCAGGAGAGATTACACAGGAATGCATAAAGTAAAGTTCTTACATTTCGAGGACGGATTACAGAGGAAGTGCATCAAGTAAAGTTCTTACATTTCCATGGGGAATTAAAGAGGAACTGCAGAAAGTAGAGTCCTTACATTTCCAGGAGGGATTACAAAGGAAGTGCACAAAGTAGAGTTCTTACATTTACAGAAGGGATTATAGAGGAAGTGCATAAAGTAAAGTTCTTACATTTCCAGGGGGAATTAAAGAGGAAGTGCAGAATGTAGAATCCTTACATTTCCAGGAGGGATTACAGGGGATTTGCACAAAGTAGAGTTCTTACATTTCCAGGAGGGATTACAGAGGAAGTGAACAAAGTAGATTTCTTACATTTCCAGGAGTATTTACAGAGGAAGTGCAAAAAGTAAAGTTCTTACATTTCCAAGACGGATTACAGAGGAAGTGCACAAAGTAGAGTCCTTACATTTCCAGGAGGATTTACAGAGGAAGTGCATAAAGTAAAGTTCTTACATTTCCAGGGGGAATTAAAGAGGAAGCGCAGAAAGTAGAGCCCTTACATTTCCAGGAGGATTTACAGAGGAAGTGCATAAAGTAAAATTCTTTCCTTTACAGGGGGAATTAAAGAGGAAGTGCAGAAAGTAGAGTTCTTACATTTCCAGGAGGATTTACATAGGACGTGCATAAAGAAAAGTTCTCACATTTCCAGGAGGGATTACAGAGAAAGAGCATAAAGTAAAGATCTTACATTTCCAGGGGGAATTAAAGAGGAAGTGCAGAAAGTAGAGTCCTTACATTTCCAGGAGGATTTAAAGAGGAAGTGCAGAAAGTAAAGTTCTTACATTTCCAGGAGGGATAACAGATGAAGTGCACAAAGTAGAGTTCTTACATTTCCAGGAGCAATTAAAGAGGAAGTGCATAAAGTAGAGTCTTTACATTTCCAGGAGGATTTACATAGGAAGTGCATAAAGAAAAGTTCTTACATTTCCAGGAGGGATTACAGAGAAAGTGCATGAAGTAGAGTCCTTACATTTACAGGAGGAATTATAGAGGAAATGCACAAAGAAGAGTTCTTACATTTCCAGGAGGGATTACAGAGGAAGTGCATAAAGTAAAGTTCTTACATTTCCAGGAGGGATTACAGAGGAAGTGCATATAGCAAAGTTCTTACATTTCCAGGGGGAATAAAAGAGGAAGTGCAGAAAGTAGATTCCTTACATTTCCAGGAGTATTCACAGAGGAAGTAGAAAAAGTAAAGTTCTTACATTTCCAGGGGGAGTTAAAGAGGAAATGCAGAAAGTAGAGTCCTTACATTTCCAGGAGGGATTACAGGGGATGTGCACAAAGTAGAATTCTTACATTTCCAGAGGGAATTAAAGAGGAAGTGCAGAAAGTAGAGCCCTTACATTTCCAGGGGGAATTAAAGAGGAAGTGCAGAAAGTAGAGTCCTTACATTTCCAGGAGGGATTACAGAGGAAGTGCAGAAAGTAGAGTCCTTACATTTCCAGGAGGGATTACAGAGGAAGTGCATAAAGTAGAGTTCTTACATTTCCAGTAGGGATTACAGAGGAAGTGCATAAAGTAGAGTTCTTACATTTCCAAGAGTATTTACAGAGGAAGTGCAAAAAGTAAAGTTCTTACATTTCCAGGAGGGATTACAGAGGAAGTGCACAAAGTAGAGTCCTTACATTTCCAGGAGGATTTACAGAGGAAGAGCAAAAAGTAAAATTCTTACATTTCCAGGAGGGATTACAGAGGAAGTGCATAAAGTAAAATTCTTACATTTCCAGGAGGGATTACAGAGGAAGTGCATAAAGTAAAGTTCTTACATTTCCAGGAGGATTTACAGAGGAAATGCAGAAAGTAGAGTCCTTACATTTCCAGGAGGGATTACAGGGGATGTGCACAAAGTAGAGTTCTTATATTTTCAGGAGGATTTACAGAGGAAGTGCATAAAGTAAAATTCTTACATTTCCAGGAGGGATTACAGAGGAAGTGCATAAAGTAGAGTTCTTACATTTCCAGGATGGATTTACAGAGGAAGTGCATAAAGAAAAATTCTTACATTTCCAGGAGGGATTACAGAGGAAGTGCATAAAGTAGAGTTCTTACATTTCCAGGAGGGATTACAGAGGAAGTGCATAAAGTAAAGTTCTTACATTTCCAGGGGGAATTACAGAGGAAGTGCAGGAAGTAGAGTTTTTACATTTCCAGGAGGAATTATAGAGGAAATGCACAAAGTAGAGTTCTTACATTTCCAGGAGGGTTTACAGAGGAAGTGCATAAAGTAAAGTTCTTACATTTCCAGGAGGGATTACAGAGGAAGTGCATAAAGTAAAATTCTTACATTTCCAGGAGGATTTACAGAGGAAGTGCAGAAAGTGGAGTTCTTACATTTCCAGGAGGGATTACAGGGGATGTGTACAAAGTAGAGTTCTTACATTTCCAGGAGGATTAACAGAGGAAGTGCATAAAGTATAATTCTTACATTTCCAGGAGGATTTACAGAGGAAGTGCATAAAGTAAAATTCTTACATTTCCAGGAGGGATTACAGAGGAAGTGCATCAAGTAAAGTTCTTACATTTCCAGGGGGAATTAAAGAGGAAGTCCAGAAAGTAGAGTTCTTACATTTCCAGGAAGATTTACAGAGGAAGTGCATAAAGTAAAGTTCTTACATTTTCAGGAGGATTTACAGAGGAAGTGCATAAAGTAAAATTCTTACATTTCCAGGAGGGATTACAGAGGAAGTGCATAAAGTAAAATTCTTACGTTTCCAGGAGGGATTACAGAGGAAGTGCATAAAGTAAAATTCTTACATTTCCAGGAGGGATTACAGAGGAAGTGCATGAAGTAAAATTCTTACATTTCCAGGAGGGATTACAGAGGAAGTGTATAAAGTAAAATTCTTACATTTCCAGGAGGGATTACACAGGAAGTGCATAAAGTAGAGTTCTTACATTTCCAGGAGGATTTACAGAGGAAGTGTATAAACTAAAATTCTTACATTTCCAGGAGGGATTACAGAGGAAGTGCATAAAATAAAGGCCTTACATTTCCAGGGGGAATTAAAGAGGAAGTGCATAAAGTAGAGTTCTTACATTTCCAGGAGGATTTACAGAGGAAGTGCATAAAGTAAAGTTCTTACATTTCCAGGAGGGATTACAGAGGAAGTGCATAAAGTAGAGTTCTTACATTTCCAGGGGGGATTACAGAGGAAGTGCATAAAGTAAAGTCCTTACATTTCCAGGAGGGATTACAGAGGAAGTGCAGAAAGTAAAATTCTTACATTTTCAGGAGGGATTACAGAGGAAGTGCATAAAGTAGAGTTCTTACATTTCCAGGAGGATTTACAGAGGAAGTGCATAAAGTAAAGTTATTACATTTCCAGGTGGGATTACAGAGGAAATGCACAAAGTAGAGTTCTTACATTTCCAGGATGAATTACAGAGGAAGTGCACAAAGTAAAGTTCTTACATTTCCAGGAGTAATTAAAGAGGAAGTGCACAAAGTAGAGTCCTTACATTTCCAGGAGGATTTACAGAGGAAGTGCATAAAGTAAAGTTCTTACATTTCCAGGGGGAATTAAAGAGGAAGTGCATAAAGTAAAGTTCTTACATTTCCAGGAGGGATTACAGAGGAAGTGCATAAAGTAAAGTTCTTACATTTCCAGGAGGATTTACAGAGGAAGTGCATAAAGTAAAATTCTTACATTTCCAGGAGGGATTACAGAGGAAGTGCATAAAGTAAAGTTCTTACATTTCCAGGAGGGATTACAGAGGAAGTGTATAAAGTAAAATTCTTACATTTCCAGGAGGGATTACACAGGAAGTTCATAAAGTAAAATTCTTACATTTCCAGGAGGATTTACAGAGGAAGTGCAGAAAGTAGTGTCCTTACATTTCCAGGAGGGATTACAGAGGAAGTGCATAAAGTAAAGTTCTTACATTTCCAGGAACGATTACAGAGGAAGTGTATAAAGTAAAATTCTTACATTTCCAGGAGGGATTACACAGGAAGTTCATAAAGTAAAATTCTTACATTTCCAGGAGGATTTACAGAGGAAGTGCAGAAAGTAGTGTCCTTACATTTCCAGGAGGGATTACAGAGGAAGTGCATAAAGTAGAGTTCTTACATTTCCAGGAGGGATTACAGAGGAAGTGCATAAAGTAAAGTTCTTACATTTACAGGAGCGATTACAGAGGAAGTGCATAAAGTAAAGTTCTTACATTTCCAGGAGGATTTACAGAGGAAGTGCATAAAGTAAAATTCTTACATTTCCAGGAGCGATTACAGAGGAAGTGCATGAAGTAAAATTCTTACATTTCCAGGAGGGATTACAGAGGAAGTGCATAAAGTAAAATTCTTACATTTCCAGGAGGATTTACAGAGGAAGTGCAGAAAGTAGTGTCCTTATATTTCCAGGAGGGATTAAAGAGGAAGTGCAGAAAGTAGAGACCTTACATTTCCAGGAAGGATTACAGTGGAAGTGCAGAAAGTAGAGTTCATACATTTCCAGGAGGACTTACAGAGGAAGTGCACAAAGTAAACTTCTTACATTTCCAGGGGGAATTAAAGAGGAAGTGCATAAAGTAGAGTCCTTACATTTCCAGGAGGGATTACAGAGGAAGTGCAGAAAGTAGAGTTCTTACATTTCCAGGAGGATTTACAGATGAAGTGCATAAAGTAAAGTTCTTACATTTCCAGGAGGGATTACAGAGGAAGTGCATAAAGTAAAGTTCTTACATTTCCAGGGGGAATTAAAGAGGAAGTGCAGAAAGTAGAGTCCTTACATTTCCAGGAGGGATTACAGGGGATTTGCACTAAGTAGAGTTCTTACATTTCCAGGAGGGATTACAGAGGATGTGCAAAAAGTAAAGTTCTTACATTTCCAGGAGGGATTACAGAGGAAGTGCACAAAGTAGAGTCCTTACATTTCCAGGAGGGATTACAGAGGAAGTGCATAAAGTAAAGTTCTTACATTTCCAGAAGGGATTACACAGGAAGTGCATAAAGTAAAGTTCTTACATTTCCAGGAGGGATTACAGAGGAAGTGCATAAAGTAAAGTTCTTAAATTTCCAGGAGGATTTACAGAGGAAATGTAGAAAGTAGAGTTCTTACATTTCCAGGAGGATTTACAGAGGAAGTGCATAAAGTAAAGTTCTTACATTTCCAGGAGGGATTACAGAGGAAGTGCAGAAAGTAGAGTCCTTACATTTCCAGGAGGGATTACAGAGGACGTACAAAAAGTAAAGTTCTTACATTTCCAGGGGGAATTACAGAGGAAGTGCAGAAAGTAGAGTCCTTACATTTCCAGGAGGGATTACAGAGGAAGTGCATAAAGTAAAGTTCTTACATTTCCAGGGGGAATTACAGAGGAAGTGCAGAAAGTAGAGTCCTTACATTTCCAGGAAGGATTACAGAGGAAGTGCAGAAAGTAGAGTTCATACATTTCCAGCAGGATTTACAGAGGAAGTGCATAAAGTAAACTTCTTACGTTTCCAGGAGGGATTACAGAGGAAGTGCATAAAGTAAAATTCTTAAATTTCCAGGAGGATTTACAGAGGAAATGTAGAAAGTAGAGTCCTTACATTTCCAGGAGGGATTACAGAGGAAGTGCATAAAGTAAAGTTCTTACATTTCCAGGGGGAATTAAAGAGGAAGTGCAGAAAGTAGAGTCCTTACATTTCCAGGAAGGATTACAGAGGAAGTGCATAAAGTAAAGTTCTTACATTTCCAGGAGGATTTACAGAGGAAGTGCAGAAAGTAGAGTTCATACATTTCCAGGAGGATTTACAGAGGAAGTGCATAAAGTAAAGTTCTTTCATTTCCATCCTGGCCATACACTGTTCGGCTAGCAGCCATCTCTCCCAACATACAGATGAGCTCTCATGTGTTCTGTGGGGAGGAGGGTAATCTGCTGCCTCTAAGCAATTTGTGCCTAGAGAACAAGGAGCGGGTATTTGAACTGAATATTTGTTAGGGCAGCCAGGAGACCCCCATACACATTACACAGCTAGATTAGCCAGATATTAGCCCACTTTAATCCAACAGATAATAATGGGACTTGTAATAGTAGAAAATGCCATGTGATCTTCTTGCAGATGTTCCTGTGGCATTTTAGGATTATGTAGATACAAGTCTGTACATCAGTACAGGGCAGAACACAAGAGCGGTGTATGATCAGAGCTGCGGTAATACATTATACCTGTATAACAGCTGGCGCAGGCTTTGGCACTTTC
Source organism: Phyllobates terribilis (assembly GCF_046119375.1). Lineage (NCBI taxonomy): Eukaryota > Metazoa > Chordata > Amphibia > Anura > Dendrobatidae > Phyllobates > Phyllobates terribilis. Next base: position 633,588 of record NW_027362798.1, on the reverse strand, counting down.
CGGTCTCCTTTCAGAGGCTGCCCGTTCTTCTGGGTCATTACTTGCTTGTTGACATTTCCCAGAGCTTTTCTTGATGTTTTCCCACTTGATGCAGACCCGCGCACTTTGCCCTGGTGGCTTTTGACAAGCGACTTTCCTATAGGGAAAAAGTCAAGTTACTTACCGGTAACAGGATCTTTCGGAGACCATGACAGCACCATGGGGGGGGGGGGGGGTCAGCCCACCAAGGACAGCAAACCTACAGGCTTAACAAGGGGTGCCACTTCTCGCCTCAGTCTGGATTACAGAGTATTGAGAGGACTGCCAGGATAAACATAGCAAACAATCACAAAATGACTCTATCATACACCACCCATTAAGTGTGAAATTCTAACAAACAGAGTGCTCCCACAAACATGAAGGGAGGAAATATAAGGGTGCTGTCATGGTCTCAGAAAAATCCCGCTACCGGTAAGTAACTTATGACCATCGGTCGACCATGACAGCACCACGAGAGAATTGTAGAGATTAAGAAGTCTAGGGAGGGTCCACAGCTTGGAGCACCCTTCTCCCAAAGGTGAGGTCAGATGAAACACCCATATCCAGTCTATAGTGCCTATAGAATGTAGAGGGAGAAGACCAGTAGCAGCCTTACATATGTCTATCGAGACACCCGTCTTCTCTGCCCAGGAGATAGACAGCCCGGGTGGAGTGAGCGTTCAACCCTTGTGATACTTCTTCGCCACTAAACGCATAAGCTAGAGAAATAGCCTCCCTCATCCATCTAGCTACGGGGACCTTGACTTTAAACCCTTTCCTACCCCCTTGGTAGGATATAAACAATGAGCTCTCTTTCCTAAAGTCTTTGGTAACCGAGAGGTACCTAACCACACAACTCCTTACGTCTAATGTATGCAACTCTGCTTCCTTCTGGTTACTCGGATTAGGACAGAAGGAGGGTAGTACTACTTCCCGAAGTCTATGGAAATGAGTAGCTACCTTAGGGAGATAGAGTAATTCTTAAACCTGATCCTGCCTATCATCCAGGATTTGAGTAAATGGTAAGGCCGTAGACAGAGCCTGAATGTGACCAATCCTCCTAGCAGAGGTTAAAGCTATTAGTAGTGCTGTTTTAAGGGAGAGGGATTTAAGGGTTGCTAATTCTACCACTGGGTGTGCCACCTGCTGGCCGTAGAGGTTATTGCAGCACTCCCTTTGGAGTCTGCACACATGTGGCCGGAACTTCCTGGTCCGGTCAAGTGACCACCGGGGCGCACAGCAGCATCATGCCACGCCTCCGGCTACATAGAGAGACCGGAAGCGTGTGGCCCCGCCGTATCATGCGGCACTGAAGCTGCAACTTCCCACAGGCACACCGCTGCCTGGCGCCAGAACGACACTGGGCGGCCCACCCCAGACAGGGGCGCAGCTCCCCCTTACCATCTGGCACCAGCATGATGTTGGGGCTGCCAACCCCAGACAGGGGCACAGCCCCTGCTGCCATCCAGCGCCCATTCGATGCTGGGGCTGCCAACCCCAGACATAGGCACCGCTCCACAGCCACTGATGCAGAGCGATGCTGGAGCTGCCGACCCCAGGCTGTGGGCGCTGCTCGACAGCTCGATTCTTCAGAATCTGTACATCTTCAACAGGTAAGCCTGCCACAGGTTCCCTTCATCAAGGATAGGAAACCAAACTGAGACGAGAGGTGCCGCCCCTTTTAAGCCTGTAGGTTTCTTGTACTTGGTGGGCGGATTCCCTCTCTCGTGGTGCAGTCATGGTCGACCGATAAATAGATACTTTGAGGACTGTTCCCGAGCATCAATGGGCAAGAAACTGAAAGATTGCCAACACCAAAGCAGCAGAGGCAGAGTCTTCCAATACACAAGGAACAGAATTATGCCCACCTGGATGTCAGGTGTACTAGTAATCCCAGCACCCATGCCCAATCTGAGCACATACTTGAAAATCATTTCTACACTAAAAGTGAAACAAAAAAAACCCACTGGAGTGGCACTTTAACCCCTTACCAACATGATTTGCAGTTACATCATATGCCAGCTGTGATATTTAGCCATCATCAACCTCTAATAGCCACATGTAGGGCAGAGCTCCACCTGTTAGAGACGGACAGCGGCATTAACAGCGAACTGAGAAGGGAGTCATGCCATGTGCCCATCTGTGCTCCTGTAACACGATCGTGGGATGCCATCACTGCCAGAAAGGAGTCTGCTGAAAAGACCCATGCCTGTCATGACAGATCTGTGAATGCTGGCTATATACTGCAGTATTGCTGTACGTAACAAGAATTCAGATGATTGCATGTTCAAGTCCCCTAAGGCTATGTGCCCACGATGCAGAAATGCTCTGTATTTTTCCTGAGCGTTTCTGCATCTCCCCTGGCAGAAAAAACGCATGTGGATTGTTCATGCGGATTGTACATGCGGATTGTACATGCGGATTGTCCATGCGGATTGTACATGCATTTTCCTGCCAGGGACATGCGGAAATGAAGAGTTCTTAACATGCATTTCCGCATGCGGGTTGTCAAGCGCTTTCCAAGCGATTTTAGCATCACTTGGAAAGTGCTTGTCAACTTGGTCACACTATATAAATCCATGCAAACGATATGGATTTATATAGTGTGACCCGAGAGAATGTCAAAAAATAAAAAATAAATCTATACTTACTTTCCGATGGACCCCAGAGTCTTGCTTCACTCGGTGCTGACTGCAGGCAGATCGCGGTACACTGCACTGAAGGACCTGCCGACGTCAGCGTCGCGTGACCCATCACATGACTATGACATCAGCGCAGGTCCTTCAGTCCATCGCGATTTGACGGCATGAGAGGAGGAGCGCAGCGGGGGCCGCCAGAAGGTAAGTGGGCCGCCAGAAGGTAAGTATCATATTTAGTTTTTATTTTATTCTTTTTTTCACAGTTTCTATGGTACCCGGGTCCGGAGGAGAGTCTCCTCTCCTCTAGACCTGGGAACCATCCGCACATTGGAACGCGTGGATTGTGCATCTACATATACAGTGATGCGTAATCCATGCGTTCTAATGCAAGTAAGTGGTGGCGAAAAAGCAGCACTTCCGCAAAATAATTGGTAGTGCTGCGTTTTTTTCCGCAATGATAATCCGCAGCAGAAATTTCCGCAGCATGTGCACAGCACATGCGGGTTATCATTGGGGAACATGGCAGGCCTTCTACCATGTGTTTTTTAAGCGTTTCTGCAGTGTTTTTGCCACTGCGGAAACGCTTAAAAAACGCATCGTGGGCACACAGCCTAAGGGGACAAAAAGGAAAAAGTATAATCTGAACATTCAAATCACCCCTGCCCCTCTATGACCCATTTTAAAATAAAACATATGGGCGTTACTTCTGTAAAAGTCCAATCAAAATATAAAAATAATTAACCTGATCAGTGAACAGCATAAAAACAAAAACCCTCATATGGCTGTATTGACAGAAACATAAAGTTACTGCTCTTAGAAGAATAAGAAAAATGCAGAGACGGGAAATAACACGGTCAGGAAGGGGTTAAATTCTGCCACTTCTATAGAAAATTGAACCCATTTCGCTGACTGCCTTCAATGGCAGCCAAATAAGGCAGAGGGTTAGAGGAATACTGACCTTATATTGTAGACTTCTAGGATGCTTAAGAAGTGGACATTCCCTTTAAGCTACATTGTGCAGACAAAGCCATGGCAGTGTAGAAGGCCGACAAGATCTCAGTGGAAAGGCTGCAGGTTTGCGTCTGCATTAGGCAAGTTATAGAGGTAGAAGTGTTGGGACCTTGTTGCTGTGCAGGTAGAATCTGGAGCCTCGGCACCGTCCTGCGTAGCCCATACTACAGGGAGGAGCAGCGCCATGTGTAGTAATCTGAGCAGGATAGTCAGTGTTCAGCCAGCACTGATGGAGACTGACACCCCAACTCATTACCCAATACATGACAGGCTTAAAGAACCTCTCCCATCAGAGCTTATCCTCTTAGTATATTGTAATTATAAAGAACTGTGTACTAACAATTGCTCACTTTACCTTTCTACCCAGTAAATTCTTTTCTATGTAGAAACAGGAAGCCTCTTCCCTGCAAAAATCATTCTCCTCTTCCCCTCCTGACCCAGCTGCTCCCTCCTCCTCTGCAGGGACTTATGACTCATGCAGGAAAAGTTCACCTTGTGTTAACATAGAGATTAGAAGGATTCAGCTAGTCAGTTTTTAATCACATCTCTTTTCCATTAGGTAAATGACAATAAGCTGGGTAGAAAAGCAAAATGAGCAATTGTCAGTACACAGTGCTATATAATATGATGATTGCAATATATAGAGAATAAAAACTGATGGCAGAGATTCTTTAAAGATGGGTGGGCAAAAGTAAAAGCAAAGTTTATTATGAGGTGGACTCCACTTAACACTTCTGGTGAGGCGCACCATAGTGATGGGGTGCACTTAATTTATGGAAAGTTGTGACTCAGGTGGCTTCACCATGCTCCGTCCACTTGGCAGAGCTGGAGTGAAAGTGCTTAAATAAATAAATAAATATATAAATTAACATCTAGTTGCATAAAAGTTTTGACTTGTCAGAGTTCTGCTAGAAATCTATTAAACCCCTTGATGAATTGGGGCCAGATCGGCCGTTACCTTTAGAAACCACTTACCGGCACCTGATAGTTGTGCACGATCTCTGGACAACAGCGCAGCATTAACATCACCGTTCTCCTGGTCAGTGTAGATCACGGTCGCCATTATAGTCAGATTCTGCAGGCAAAATATATGAATGAGCCACGTTTCATTTTAGAACACACCAACAAGTAGTGATCTCCTCACCAACCCCTGGACAATCTCCTCACACCACAACTCAGGAATATTAGAGGAGCCCTTCATAATGCTGGTCCTTGTCAGGAGGAGTATAGCATGAGCTCAGAAGAGGAAGCCATTCCTGGTAAGCAGGTGCCCAGTGTTATAGCGATGATCCTCCTACAGATGCCAGGGCCAGAGAATAGAGGACTGTGCCTCCAACCACAGCAACAACCCATTACAGGAACCGGACAGATCCATAGAGCCATGAGCAGCACTGATCAGCAGCCATGTCTACACTGCAGCAATTACCCATTACAGGGACCTGACAGATCCATAGTGCTATGAGCAGCACTGATCAGCCGCCATGTCTACACTGCAGCAATTACCCATTACAGGGTCCTGACAGATCCATAGTGCTATGAGCAGCACTGATCAGCAGCCATGTCTACACTGCAGAAATTACTCATTACAGGGTCCTGACAGATCCATTCTGCTATGAGCAGCACTGCTCAGCAGCCATGTCTACACTGCAGCAATTACCCATTACAGGGTCCTGACAGATCCATAGAGCTATGAGCAGCACTGATCAGCCGCCATGTCTACACTGCAGCAATTACCCATTACAGGGTCCTGACAGATCCATAGTGCTATGAGCAGCACTGATCAGCAGCCATGTCTACACTGCAGCAATTACCCATTACAGGGACCTGACAGATCCATAGTGCTATGAGCAGCACTGATCAGCAGCCATGTCTACACTGCAGCAATTACCCATTACAGGGACCTGACAGATCCATAGTGTTATGAGCAGCACTGATCAGCAGCCATGTCTACACTGCAGCAATTACTCATTACAGGGACCTGACAGATCCATAGTGCTATGAGCAGCACTGATCAGCAGCCATGTCTACACTGCAGCAATTACCCATTACAGGGTCCTGACAGATCCATAGTGTTATGAGCAGCACTGATCAGCAGCCATGTCTACACTGCAGCAATTACCCATTACAGGGTCCTGACAGATCAATAGTGCTATGAGCAGCACTGATCAGCCGCCATGTCTGCACTGCAGCAATTACCCATTACAGGGTCCTGACAGATCAATAGTGCTTTGAGCAGCACCGATCAGCAGCCATGTCTACACTGCAGCAATTACCCATTACAGGGTCCTGACAGATCAATAGTGCTTTGAGCAGCACCGATCAGCAGCCATGTCTACACTGCAGCAATTACCCATTACAGGGTCCTGACAGATCAATAGTGCTTTGAGCAGCACCGATCAGCAGCCATGTCTACACTGCAGCAATTACCCATTACAGGGTCCTGACAGATCCATAGTGCTAGGAGCATCACTGATCAGCAGCCATGTCTACACTGCAGCAATTACCCATTACAGGGTCCTGACAGATCCATAGTGCTAGGAGCAGCACTGATCAGCAGCCATGTCTACACTGCAGCAATTACCCATTACAGGGTCCTGACAGATCCATAGTGCTAGGAGCAGCACTGATCAGCAGCCATGTCTACACTGCAGCAATTACCCATTACAGGGACCTGACAGATCCATAGTGCTATGAGCAGCACCGATCGGCAGCCATGTCTACACTGCAGCAGTTACCCATTACATGGTCCTCACAGATCCATAGTGCTATGAGCAGCACCGATCAGCAGCCATGTCTACACTGCAGCAATTACCCATTACAGGGTCCTGACAGATAACATACGATATAAAAACATTTTTTTGCGGGCATCATAAACACCCTTTAAAAAAATTTGTGGGTGTTGCATCACGGACCACAGTCACCCTGGTGATATGGTGGTGGATGATGAGGAGAAGGAGGAGGACAAGAGCAAATAGCCACCAAAATCAGGAAGCTTATACCAATGTGTGGGTGTGAAAAGGTGCATGTGAATACACCTCCCAAAAAAAAGACACTGGATTTGAGTTTATGTTACGCTGCTTTCATTCTGTGGTGTTGAGAAGTCTGGCCCAATCCAGCCCTTGTTCATTTTTATCAGAGTCAGCCTGTCATTTTCAGTTGACAGGTGGATGTGCTTATCAGTTATAATTCCACCAACGTCACTAAAAACCCCCTCTGATAAAACGCTAGTGGCAGGGCAGGCCAGGACCTCCAAGGCGTAGAGAGCCAGTTCATTCCACGTATCCAGCTTGGACACCAAACAATTATAAGGCACAGAGGAATTACAGAGGACGTTGGTACGGTCGGCAAGGTACTCCCTCAGCATCTTCCCAAACTTTGCTCTCCCTGTGAGAGTACCCCGAGCCTCAGGGCCTGGGAGGGGCAGAGAAAATTCTCCCAGAACTTGGACAGTGCTCCACTGCCTCTGCTGGATTGGAGTTGTGTCTCTCGCCTCTGCTGCTTGGTTGTCCAACGAACTGTGACCTCTGCCACCAGCGTTTTCAGATTTTTAATAGTTCCGCAACAAGGGCCTTCTGGTACTGCCCCATTTTTGTAGACCTGTCCGCCTCAGGAATAAGAGATAGAAATTTCTACTTGCAGAGTGGGTCTAGAAGTGTCACCAACCAGTAATGACGGTCACCCAAAATTTTGAGAACGCGAGGGTCATGGGAAAGGCAGCGTAACAAACTCAGCCATGCGTGCCAGACTGCTAACAGGCAATCCTTCTGTGTCCTCACCAATAGGACCACTGACCATGCGCTCCTCCTCTCTGTCCCCAGGCCATCCACGCTGAACAGACGGTATGACAGTAGTGCAGATAGTACCATCTATAGCGCAGGAAACTAGTTCCTGTTCTTACTCCTCCTCTTCCTCATTGTCACCCAATCCACATTGGGATGAGATGAGGCTGGGCTGTGTGTAATCACCCTGTATGGTTCCTTGCTCCATCTCATCGTGCTCCGCCAGCAGTGCATACTCTTTTATTGTGAGTAGAGAGCATTTCAGAAGACAGAAGCAGGATGGTGACGCTAAGGCTAAGTGCCCACGTAGCGTTTTTCAAGCGTATATGCTGTGGAATTTCCGCAGCATAAACGCTTGTTAAACGCTAGGTAACCGCCCCCCATGGTCCCCAAGGGGATTCCGCAAGTTCTATGCACATGCTGCGGATGTTTCCACAGCATTTATGCTGCGCTCAAAAATCCGCAGCATGTCCATTAATTTTGCGGAAGCGCGGCGTAATCGCCGCCATTGACTTGCATTGAGACGCACATAATCCGTGTCAGTACATTTGTACTCACGGATTATATGCGTTTCAATGTGCGGATGGTACCCAGTTCTGGAAGAGAGGAGACTCTCATCCAGACCTGGGTACCATTGTACCTGTAAAAAAAAGAATAAAATAAAAAATAAAGTTTATATTCACCTTCCGACGGCCCCCGGTCTCCTTCCCTTTGCTTGCGGGCAGGACTGAAAGACCTGCGGTGACGTCACAGTCATGTGACCGCAGGCCCTTCAGTGCAGTGTCCCGCGATCACCTGGTAGACAGAAGCGAGCGCAGCTACACACGCCGGGCCATCGGAGGGTAAGTATAGGTTTATTTTTTTATTTTTAAACATTCTTACAGTCACACTATATAAATCCATGCTGGTTGCATGGATTTATATAGTGTGACCTAGTTGTCAAGCACTATCCAAGTGATGCTAAAATCGCCTGGAAAGCGCTTGTGAATCCGCATGCAGAAATGCATGTGAAAACGCTTCAAATCCGCATGTATTTGGCAGGAAAAACGCATGCATAATCTGCCAGGGAGATGCAGAAATGATGCAGAAATTTTCTGCTTCATTTCTGCATCGTGGGCACATAGCCCAATTATGGCGTCATCGCCACTCACCATCTTGGTGGAGTCCTCAAAGTTTTGGAGGATATGTCTGACATCCATGTCCACTCCTGAGGTGTAATGTGTGGAGTCTGAACTCAATACCGACGGCCTTGTTGATGCTGGTAGTCAACAACTGCCGTCTTCTGCTCACAAATCCTTCCCAACATCTGCAGTGTAGAGTTCCAACGCGTAGGGACATCACATACCAGTCTATGAGCCGGAAGCTGCAAACGCTGCTGAAACACGGCAAGGGTGGCGGAAGCTGGAGGTGATTTTCTAAAATGGGCACACAGGCGGCGCACTTTAACAAGCAGATCCGGCAGCTCCAGGTAGGATTTGAGACAGCGCTGAACCACGAGGTTAAGCACATGGGCCAGGCATGGTACGTGTGTGAGCTCGCCTCAGAGCTGCCACCAGGGTCCGGCCATTGTCACACACGACCATGCCTGGCTTTAGGCTCGGCGGTGTGAGCCACAGATCTACCTGCTCTCCCTACACTGTCTGATTCCGGAGTGACTGACGAGCACAGCGGCCCCAGGTCTGATATAGACCTGATGACTCTGTGCGGCCAGCCAATCACTGTAATGCCACAACCAACATGGCTGCAGCATTACAATGAGTGACAGGCAATCCCTGCATGTTCATTAGCTCGGTAAAGAGCAACAAGCATGCAGGGAGGGGACTCGAGCTCCCGCCGAGCAACCCCGGAAATACTCGGGGAGCGTGGAGCATCTCGAGCAGTGAGATGCTGGGGCGAGCACCGAGCAGTAGAGAGCATGCTCGCTCATCACTAGTCTTCATGCATCAGGTCCATGTATTCAGCAGTACATGATTCATCTGCACTACCACAGACTGTAGAGACAAGGAGAAGAGGAAACCCCAGAGAATTAGTAGGGAGGTTTCTCTCTAACTACAGAAGCCGGGCGAAGAGCAGCTCACCATTCAGCCCCATGCTATACCTGCATCCACCACCAGGGGGAGCCCGGGGAACAGACTTGGGTTATAGAGCCCATATATGAAATCCTATGCACAGGGCTCCCCCTACTGGTGTCTAGCGGCAGCGCAAGACTAGAGTAAGGCCACAGGAGAGCCAACATGGCGACATTACAGCTCCCGGCACACCAGCACCATCAGGACATAGGCGGGCATGCTGGGAGTTGTAGTCTCACGGCAGCTGACAAGCCAGCGCTTGTCATGTAACGGAGGTAATAAGACGCCATAACACAAACCGCCCTCCACCAGCAGCGTAACAGGCAGGGAAGCCGGGAACGTATTCACAGACGGTTACTAGACACCGCCTGACAGCCGCTCCTGAGAGCGGAGCGGGCACCGATAAAGAGCACGGACGGGAAGCCGGGACCGCCGATCCAGAACTGTCATCAGCGCGTCCTGATTGGTCGCTGCCCCGGCACCTCTGTAATCTGATTGGATAATGGACGGGCCGCTCTTATTGGCTGGAGACACGTTACCTACTCGCCTGTAATAGCGCTATAATAGTCCTGTTATCACTGTACAGGGGAGGAGCTTGGCTGCGCTTTATAGGGGGGGGGGGGGTTATGGGATTTCATCCCTGGGGGGTCTCATCTGTTTTATCTTATGTAACGTAAATCTGTAGGCTCCAGGATACATAAAAGCACGGGGTTTCCTGTGTCCCTGCTGGGCTCTTGTGGTTATTCTCAGTCCTCCTCTCCGCCCTCCCCTCCGTCCTCCGCTCCGACCTCCGCTCCGTCCTCCCCTCCGTCCTCCGCTCCGCCCTCCGCTCCGTCCTCCGCTCCGTCCTCTGCTCTGTCCTCCGCTGCAGAATATTATAATATACAGCTCATCTTCTGCAGAATATTATAATATACAGCTCATCTTCTGCAGAATATTATAATATACAGCTCACCTACTGCAGAATATTATAATATACAGCTCATCTTCTGCAGAATATTATAATATACAGCTCATCTACTGCAGAATATTATAATATACAGCTCATCTTCTGCAGAATATTATAATATACAGCTCATCTTCTGCAGAATATTATAATATACAGCTCATCTTCTGCAGAATATTATAATATACAGCTCACCTACTGCAGAATATTATAATATACAGCTCATCTTCTGCAGAATATTATAATATACAGCTCATCTTCTGCAGAATATTATATATACAGCTCATCTACTGCAGAATATTATAATATACAGCTCATCTACTGCAGAATATTATAGATACAGCTCATCTTCTGCAGAATATTATAATATACAGCTCACCTGCTGCAGAATATTATAATATACAGCTCATCTACTGCAGAATATTATATATACAGCTCATCTACTGCAGAATATTATAATATACAGCTCATCTACTGCAGAATATTATAATATACAGCTCATCTCGTGCAGAATATTATAATATACAGCTCATCTTCTGCAGAATATTATAATATACAGATCATCTACTGCAGAATATTATAATATACAGCTCATCTACTGCAGAATATTATATATACAGCTCATCTACTGCAGAATATTATATATACAGCTCATCTACTGCAGAATATTATAACATACAGCTCACCTGCTGCAGAATATTATATATACAGCTCATCTTCTGCAGAATATTATAATATACAGCTCATCTTCTGCAGAATATTATAATATACAGCTCATCTTCTGCAGAATATTATAATATACAGCTCACCTACTGCAGAATATTATAATATACAGCTCATCTTCTGCAGAATATTATAATATACAGCTCATCTACTGCAGAATATTATAATATACAGCTCATCTTCTGCAGAATATTATAATATACAGCTCATCTTCTGCAGAATATTATAATATACAGCTCATCTTCTGCAGAATATTATAATATACAGCTCACCTACTGCAGAATATTATAATATACAGCTCATCTTCTGCAGAATATTATAATATACAGCTCATCTTCTGCAGAATATTATATATACAGCTCATCTACTGCAGAATATTATAATATACAGCTCATCTACTGCAGAATATTATAGATACAGCTCATCTTCTGCAGAATATTATAATATACAGCTCACCTGCTGCAGAATATTATAATATACAGCTCATCTACTGCAGAATATTATATATACAGCTCATCTACTGCAGAATATTATAATATACAGCTCATCTACTGCAGAATATTATAATATACAGCTCATCTCGTGCAGAATATTATAATATACAGCTCATCTTCTGCAGAATATTATAATATACAGATCATCTACTGCAGAATATTATAATATACAGCTCATCTACTGCAGAATATTATATATACAGCTCATCTACTGCAGAATATTATATATACAGCTCATCTACTGCAGAATATTATAACATACAGCTCACCTGCTGCAGAATATTATATATACAGCTCATCTTCTGCAGAATATTATAATATACAGATCATCTACTGCAGAATATTATATATACAGCTCATCTACTGCAGAATATTATAATATACAGCTCATCTTCTGCAGAATATTATAATATACAGCTCATCTACTGCAGAATATTATAATATACAGCTCATCTACTGCAGAATATTATAATATACATCTCATCTACTGCAGAATATTATATATACAGCTCATCTACTGCAGAATATTATATATACAGCTCATCTTCTGCAGAATATTATAATATACAGCTCATCTACTGCAGAATATTATATATACAGCTCATCTACTGCAGAATATTATATATACAGCTCATCTTCTGCAGAATATTATAATATACAGCTCATCTACTGCAGAATATTATAATATACAGCTCATCTACTGCAGAATATTATATATACAGCTCATCTTCTGCAGAATATTATAATATACAGCTCATCTACTACAGAATATTATAATATACAGCTCATCTGCTGCAGAATATTATATATACAGCTCATCTACTGCAGAATATTATAATATACAGCTCATCTGCTGCAGAATATTATATATACAGCTCATCTACTGCAGAACATTATAATATACAGCTCATCTTCTGCAGAATATTATATATACAGCTCATCTACTGCAGAATATTATATATACAGCTCATCTACTACAGAATATTATAATATACAGCTCATCTTCTGCAGAATATTATAATATACAGCTCATCTACTGCGGAATATTATATATACAGCTCATCTACTGCAGAATATTATATATACAGCTCATCTACTGCAGAATATTATATATACAGCTCATCTACTGCAGAATATTATAATATACAGCTCATCTACTGCAGAACATTATAATATACAGCTCATCTTCTGCAGAATATTATAATATACAGCTCATCTACTGCAGAATATTATAATATACAGCTCATCTACTGCAGAATATTATAATATACAGCTCATCTACTGCAGAACATTATAATATACAGCTCATCTTCTGCAGAATATTATATATACAGCTCATCTACTGCAGAATATTATATATACAGCTCATCTACTACAGAATATTATAATATACAGCTCATCTTCTGCAGAATATTATAATATACAGCTCATCTACTGCAGAATATTATATATACAGCTCATCTACTGCAGAATATTATAATATACAGCTCATCTACTGCAGAATATTATAATATACAGCTCACCTGCTGCAGAATATTATATATACAGCTCATCTACTGCAGAATATTATAATATACAGCTCACCTGCTGCAGAATATTATATATACAGCTCATCTACTGCAGAATATTATAATATACAGCTCATCTTCTGCAGAATATTATATATACAGCTCATCTACTGCAGAATATTATAATATACAGCTCACCTGCTGCAGAATATTATAATATACAGCTCATCTACTGCAGAATATTATAATATACAGCTCATCTACTACAGAATATTATAATATACAGCTCACCTGCTGCAGAATATTATAATATACAGCTCATCTACTGCAGAATATTATATATACAGCTCATCTTCTGCAGAATATTATAATATACAGCTCATCTACTGCAGAATATTATATATACAGCTCATCTTCTGCAGAATATTATAATATACAGCTCATCTTCTGCAGAATATTATATATACAGCTCATCTACTGCAGAATATTATAATATACAGCTCACCTGCTGCAGAATATTATAATATACAGCTCATCTACTACAGAATATTATAATATACAGCTCACCTGCTGCAGAATATTATAATATACAGCTCATCTACTGCAGAATATTATATATACAGCTCATCTTCTGCAGAATATTATAATATACAGCTCATCTACTGCAGAATATTATATATACAGCTCATCTACTGCAGAATATTATAATATATAGCTCATCTACTGCAGAATATTATAATATACAGGTCACCTGCTGCAGAATATTATAATATACAGCTCATCTACTGCAGAATATTATAATATACAGCTCACCTGCTGCAGAATATTATAATATACAGCTCATCTACTGCAGAATATTATATATACAGCTCATCTGCTGCAGAATATTATATATACAGCTCATCTACTGCAGAATATTATAATATACAGCTCATCTTCTGCAGAATATTATAATATACAGCTCATCTACTGCAGAATATTATATATACAGCTCATCTACTGCAGAATATTATAATATACAGCTCACCTGCTGCAGAATATTATATATACAGCTCATCTACTGCAGAATATTATAATATACAGCTCATCTACTGCAGAATATTATAATATACAGCTCATCTACTGCAGAATATTATATATACAGCTCATCTGCTGCAGAATATTATATATACAGCTCATCTACTGCAGAATATTATAATATACAGCTCATCTTCTGCAGAATATTATAATATACAGCTCATCTACTGCAGAATATTATATATACAGCTCATCTACTGCAGAATATTATAATATACAGCTCACCTGCTGCAGAATATTATATATACAGCTCATCTTCTGCAGAATATTATAATATACAACTCATCTACTGCAGAATATTATAATATACAGCTCATCTTCTGCAGAATATTATAATATACAGCTCATCTGCTGCAGAATATTATATATACAGCTCATCTTCTGCAGAATATTATAATATACAGCTCATCTTCTGCAGAATATTATAATATACAGCTCATCTTCTGCAGAATATTATAATATACCGCTCACCTGCTGCAGAATATTATAATATACAGCTCATCTACTGCAGAATATTATATATACAGCTCATCTACTGCAGAATATTATATATACAGCTCATCTTCTGCAGAATATTATATATACAGCTCATCTACTGCAGAATATTATAATATACCGCTCACCTGCTGCAGAATATTATAATATACAGCTCATCTACTGCAGAATATTATATATACAGCTCATCTACTGCAGAATATTATATATACAGCTCATCTTCTGCAGAATATTATATATACAGCTCATCTACTGCAGAATATTATAATATACAGCTCACCTGCTGCAGAATATTATAATATACAGCTCATCTACTGCAGAATATTATAATATACCGCTCACCTGCTGCAGAATATTATATATACAGCTCATCTTCTGCAGAATATTATAATATACAGCTCACCTGCTGCAGAATATTATATATACAGCTCATCTTCTGCAGAATATTATAATATACAGCTCATCTTCTGCAGAATATTATAATATCCATCTCATCTACTGCAGAATATTATAATAAACAGCTCATCTACTGCAGAATATTATATATACAGCTCATCTACTGCAGAATATTATATATACAGCTCATCTACTGCAGAATATTATATATACAGCTCATCTTCTGCAGAATATTATAATATACAGCTCATCTACTGCAGAATATTATATATACAGCTCATCTATTGCAGAATATTATAATATACAGCTCATCTACTGCAGAATATTATAATATACCGCTCACCTGCTGCAGAATATTATATATACAGCTCATCTTCTGCAGAATATTATAATATACAGCTCACCTGCTGCAGAATATTATATATACAGCTCATCTTCTGCAGAATATTATAATATACAGCTCATCTTCTGCAGAATATTATAATATCCATCTCATCTACTGCAGAATATTATAATAAACAGCTCATCTACTGCAGAATATTATATATACAGCTCATCTACTGCAGAATATTATATATACAGCTCATCTACTGCAGAATATTATATATACAGCTCATCTTCTGCAGAATATTATAATATACAGCTCATCTACTGCAGAATATTATATATACAGCTCATCTATTGCAGAATATTATAATATACAGCTCATCTACTGCAGAATATTATATATACAGCTCATCTATTGCAGAATATTATAATATACAACTCATCTATTGCAGAATATTATAATATACAGCTTATCTACTGCAGAATATTATAATATACAGCTCATCTGCTGCAGAATATTATATATACAGCTCATCTACTGCAGAATATTATATATACAGCTCATCTATTGCAGAATATTATAATATACAGCTTATCTACTGCAGAATATTATAATATACAGCTCATCTACTGCAGAATATTATAATATACAGCTCATCTTCTGCAGAATATTATATATACAGCTCATCTACTGCAGAATATTATATATACAGCTCACCTGCTGCAGAATATTATAATATACAGCTCATCTATTGCAGAATATTATAATACACAGCTTATCTACTGCAGAATATTATAATATACAGCTCATCTACTACAGAATATTATATATACAGCTCATCTACTGCAGAATATTATATATACAGCTCACCTGCTGCAGAATATTATAATATACAGCTCACCTGCTGCAGAATATTATATATACAGCTCATCTTCTGCAGAATATTATATATACAGCTCATCTACTGCAGAATATTATAATATACAGCTCATCTTCTGCAGAATATTATAATATACAGCTCATCTGCTGCAGAATATTATAATATACAGCTCATCTACTGCAGAATATTATAATATACAGGTCATCTACTGCAGAATATTATAATATACAGCTCACCTGCTGCAGAATATTATAATATACAGCTCATCTACTGCAGAATATTATAATATACAGGTCATCTACTGCAGAATATTATATATACAGCTCACCTGCTGCAGAATATTATATATACAGCTCATCTGCTGCAGAATATTATAATATACAGCTCATCTACTGCAGAATATTATAATATACAGCTCATCTACTGCAGAATATTATAATATACAGCTCATCTACTGAAGAATATTATATATACAGCTCATCTACTGCAGAATATTATTATATACAGCTCACCTGCTGCAGAATATTATAATATACAGCTCATCTTCTGCAGAATATTATAAAATGCAGCTCATCTTCTGCAGAATATTATAATATACAACTCATCTTCTGCAGAATATTATATATACAGCTCATCTACTGCAGAATATTATAATATACAACTCATCTTCTGCAGAATATTATATATACAGCTCATCTACTGCAGAATATTATAATATACAGCTCATCTACTGAAGAATGTTATATATACAGCTCATCTGCTGCAGAATATTATTATATACAGCTCACCTGCTGCAGAATATTATTATATACAGCTCATCTTCTGCAGAATATTATATATACAGCTCATCTACTGCAGAATATTATAATATACAACTCATCTACTGCAGAATATTATAATATACAGCTCATCTACTGCAGAATATTATATATACAGCTCATCTACTGCAGAATATTATAATATACAGCTCACCTGCTGCAGAATATTATATATACAGCTCACCTGCTGCAGAATATTATATATACAGCTCATCTACTGCAGAATATTATAATATACAGCTCATCTACTGCAGAATATTATATATACAGCTCATCTACTGCAGAATATTATATATACAGCTCATCTACTGCAGAATATTATAATATACAGCTCACCTGCTGCAGAATATTATATATACAGCTCACCTGCTGCAGAATATTATATATACAGCTCATCTACTGCAGAATATTATAATATACAGCTCATCTTCTGCAGAATATTATATATACAGCTCATCTACTGCAGAATATTATAATATACAACTCATCCACTGCAGAATATTATAATATACAGCTCATCTACTGCAGAATATTATATTATACAGCTCATCTACTGCTGGATATTATATATACAGCTCATCTACAGCAGAATATTATAATATACAGCTCATCTACTGCAGAATATTATATATACAGCTCATCTACTGCAGAATATTATATATACAGCTCATCCACTGCAGAATATTATAATATACAGCTCATCTACTGCAGAATATTATATTATACAGCTCATCTACTGCTGGATATTATATATACAGCTCATCTACAGCAGAATATTATAATATACAGCTCATCTACTGCAGAATATTATATATACAGCTCATCTACTGCAGAATATTATAATATACAGCTCATCTACTGCAGAATATTATATATACAGCTCATCTGCTGCAGAATATTATAATATACAGCTTATCTGCTGCAGAATATTATAATATACAGCTCACCTGCTGCAGAATATTATATATACAGCTCCTCTGCTGCAGAATATTATAATATACATCTTATCTGCTGCAGAATATTATAATATATAGCTCAATACTACAGAATATTATAATATACAGCTCATCTACTGCAGAATATTATAATATACAGCTCATCTACTGCAGAATATTATATATACAGCTCATCTGCTGCAGAATATTATAATATACAGCTCATCTACTGCAGAATATTATAATATACAGCTCATCTACTGCAGAATATTATAATATACAGCTCATCTACTGCAGAATATTATATATACAGCTCATCTGCTGCAGAATATTATAATATACAGCTTATCTACTGCAGAATATTATATATACAGCTCATCTACTGCAGAATATTATAATATACAGCTTATCTGCTGCAGAATATTATAATATACAGCTCATCTACTGCAGAATATTATAATATACAGCTCATCTACTGCAGAATATTATATATACAGCTCATCTGCTGCAGAATATTATAATGTACAGCTCATCTACTGCAGAATATTATAATATACAGCTCATCTACTGCAGAATATTATATATACAGCTCATCTGCTGCAGAACATTATAATATACAGCTCATCTACTGCAGAATATTATAATATACAGCTCATCTACTGCAGAATATTATAATATACAGCTCATCTACTGCAGAATATTATAATATACAGCTTATCTGCTGCAGAATATTATAATATACAGCTCATCTACTGCAGAATATTATATATACAGCTCATCTACTGCAGAATATTATAATATACAGCTTATCTGCTGCAGAATATTATAATATACAGCTCATCTACTACAGAATATTATAATATACAGCTCATCTACTGCAGAATATTATAATATATAGCTCAATACTACAGAATATTATAATATACAGCTCATCTACTGCAGAATATTATAATATACAGCTCATCTACTGCAGAATATTATATATACAGCTCATCTTCTGCAGAATATTATATATACAGCTCATCTACTGCAGAATATTATAATATACCGCTCACCTGCTGCAGAATATTATATATACAGCTCATCTTCTGCAGAATATTATAATATACAGCTCACCTGCTGCAGAATATTATATATACAGCTCATCTTCTGCAGAATATTATAATATACAGCTCATCTTCTGCAGAATATTATAATATCCATCTCATCTACTGCAGAATATTATAATAAACAGCTCATCTACTGCAGAATATTATATATACAGCTCATCTACTGCAGAATATTATATATACAGCTCATCTACTGCAGAATATTATATATACAGCTCATCTTCTGCAGAATATTATAATATACAGCTCATCTACTGCAGAATATTATATATACAGCTCATCTATTGCAGAATATTATAATATACAGCTTATCTACTGCAGAATATTATAATATACAGCTCATCTGCTGCAGAATATTATATATACAGCTCATCTACTGCAGAATATTATATATACAGCTCATCTATTGCAGAATATTATAATATACAGCTTATCTACTGCAGAATATTATATATACAGCTCACCTGCTGCAGAATATTATAATATACCGCTCACCTGCTGCAGAATATTATATATACAGCTCATCTTCTGCAGAATATTATATATACAGCTCATCTACTGCAGAATATTATAATATACAGCTCATCTTCTGCAGAATATTATAATATACAGCTCATTTACTGCAGAATATTATATATACAGCTCATCTACTGCAGAATATTATAATATACAGCTCATCTTCTGCAGAATATTATAATATACAGCTCATCTGCTGCAGAATATTATAATATACAGCTCATCTTCTGCAGAATATTATAATATACAGGTCATCTACTGCAGAATATTATAATATACAGCTCACCTGCTGCAGAATATTATATATACAGCTCACCTGCTGCAGAATATTATAATATACAGCTCATCTACTGCAGAATATTATAATATACAGGTCATCTACTGCAGAATATTATATATACAGCTCACCTGCTGCAGAATATTATATATACAGCTCATCTGCTGCAGAATATTATAATATACAGCTCATCTACTGCAGAATATTATAATATACAGCTCATCTACTGCAGAATATTATAATATACAGCTCATCTACTGAAGAATATTATATATACAGCTCATCTACTGCAGAATATTATTATATACAGCTCACCTGCTGCAGAATATTATAATATACAGCTCATCTTCTGCAGAATATTATAAAATGCAGCTCATCTTCTGCAGAATATTATAATATACAACTCATCTTCTGCAGAATATTATATATACAGCTCATCTACTACAGAATATTATAATATACAACTCATCTTCTGCAGAATATTATATATACAGCTCATCTACTGCAGAATATTATAATATACAGCTCATCTACTGAAGAATATTATATATACAGCTCATCTGCTGCAGAATATTATTATATACAGCTCACCTGCTGCAGAATATTATAATATACAGCTCATCTTCTGCAGAATATTATAAAATGCAGCTCATCTTCTGCAGAATATTATATATACAGCTCATCTACTGCAGAATATTATAATATACAACTCATCTACTGCAGAATATTATAATATACAGCTCATCTACTGCAGAATATTATATATACAGCTCATCTACTGCAGAATATTATAATATACAGCTCACCTGCTGCAGAATATTATATATACAGCTCACCTGCTGCAGAATATTATATATACAGC
This sequence comes from Phyllobates terribilis, assembly GCF_046119375.1. Lineage (NCBI taxonomy): Eukaryota > Metazoa > Chordata > Amphibia > Anura > Dendrobatidae > Phyllobates > Phyllobates terribilis. The sequence continues at coordinate 612,708 of NW_027362798.1, read as the reverse complement.
TCATCTACTGCAGAATATTATAATATACAGCTCATCTACTGCAGAATATTATAATATACAGCTCATCTTCTGCAGAATATTATATATACAGCTCATCTACTGCAGAATATTATAATATACAACTCATCCACTGCAGAATATTATAATATACAGCTCATCTACTGCAGAATATTATATTATACAGCTCATCTACTGCTGGATATTATATATACAGCTCATCTACAGCAGAATATTATAATATACAGCTCATCTACTGCAGAATATTATATATACAGCTCATCTACTGCAGAATATTATATATACAGCTCATCTACTGCAGAATATTATAATATACAGCTCATCTACTGCAGAATATTATATATACAGCTCATCTGCTGCAGAATATTATAATATACAGCTTATCTGCTGCAGAATATTATAATATACAGCTCACCTGCTGCAGAATATTATATATACAGCTCCTCTGCTGCAGAATATTATAATATACATCTTATCTGCTGCAGAATATTATAATATATAGCTCAATACTACAGAATATTATAATATACAGCTCATCTACTGCAGAATATTATAATATACAGCTCATCTACTGCAGAATATTATATATACAGCTCATCTGCTGCAGAATATTATAATATACAGCTCATCTACTGCAGAATATTATAATATACAGCTCATCTACTGCAGAATATTATAATATACAGCTCATCTACTGCAGAATATTATATATACAGCTCATCTGCTGCAGAACATTATAATATACAGCTCATATACTGCAGAATATTATAATATACAGCTTATCTACTGCAGAATATTATATATACAGCTCATCTACTGCAGAATATTATAATATACAGCTTATCTGCTGCAGAATATTATAATATACAGCTCATCTACTGCAGAATATTATAATATACAGCTCATCTACTGCAGAATATTATATATACAGCTCATCTGCTGCAGAATATTATAATGTACAGCTCATCTACTGCAGAATATTATAATATACAGCTCATCTACTGCAGAATATTATATATACAGCTCATCTGCTGCAGAATATTATAATATACAGCTCATCTACTGCAGAATATTATAATATACAGCTCATCTACTGCAGAATATTATAATATACAGCTCATCTACTGCAGAATATTATAATATACAGCTCATCTACTGCAGAATATTATATATACAGCTCATCTGCTGCAGAATATTATAATATACAGCTCATCTACTGCAGAATATTATAATATACAGCTCATCTACTGCAGAATATTATAATATACAGCTCATCTACTGCAGAATATTATATATACAGCTCATCTGCTGCAGAACATTATAATATACAGCTTATCTACTGCAGAATATTATATATACAGCTCATCTACTGCAGAATATTATAATATACAGCTTATCTGCTGCAGAATATTATAATATACAGCTCATCTACTGCAGAATATTATATATACAGCTCATCTACTGCAGAATATTATAATATACAGCTTATCTGCTGCAGAATATTATAATATACAGCTCATCTACTACAGAATATTATAATATACAGCTCATCTACTGCAGAATATTATAATATATAGCTCAATACTACAGAATATTATAATATACAGCTCATCTACTGCAGAATATTATAATATACAGCTCATCTACTGCAGAATATTATATATACAGCTCATCTGCTGCAGAACATTATAATATACAGCTTATCTACTGCAGAATATTATATATACAGCTCATCTACTGCAGAATATTATAATATACAGCTTATCTGCTGCAGAATATTATAATATACAGCTCATCTACTGCAGAATATTATAATATACAGCTCATCTACTGCAGAATATTATAATATACAGCTCATCTACTGCAGAATATTATAATATACAGCTCATCTACTGCAGAATATTATATATACAGCTCATCTGCTGCAGAACATTATAATATACAGCTTATCTACTGCAGAATATTATATATACAGCTCATCTACTGCAGAATATTATAATATACAGCTCATCTACTGCAGAATATTATAATATACAGCTTATCTGCTGCAGAATATTATAATATACAGCTCATCTACTGCAGAATATTATATATACAGCTCATCTACTGCAGAATATTATAATATACAGCTCATCTACTGCAGAATATTATAATATACAGCTCATCTTCTGCAGAATATTATATATACAGCTCATCTACTGCAGAATATTATAATATACAACTCATCCACTGCAGAATATTATAATATACAGCTCATCTACTGCAGAATATTATATTATACAGCTCATCTACTGCTGGATATTATATATACAGCTCATCTACAGCAGAATATTATAATATACAGCTCATCTACTGCAGAATATTATATATACAGCTCATCTACTGCAGAATATTATATATACAGCTCATCTACTGCAGAATATTATAATATACAGCTCATCTACTGCAGAATATTATATATACAGCTCATCTGCTGCAGAATATTATAATATACAGCTTATCTGCTGCAGAATATTATAATATACAGCTCACCTGCTGCAGAATATTATATATACAGCTCATCTGCTGCAGAATATTATAATATACAGCTTATCTGCTGCAGAATATTATAATATATAGCTCAATACTACAGAATATTATAATATACAGCTCATCTACTGCAGAATATTATAATATACAGCTCATCTACTGCAGAATATTATATATACAGCTCATCTGCTGCAGAATATTATAATATACAGCTCATCTACTGCAGAATATTATAATATACAGCTCATCTACTGCAGAATATTATAATATACAGCTCATCTACTGCAGAATATTATATATACAGCTCATCTGCTGCAGAACATTATAATATACAGCTCATATACTGCAGAATATTATAATATACAGCTTATCTACTGCAGAATATTATATATACAGCTCATCTACTGCAGAATATTATAATATACAGCTTATCTGCTGCAGAATATTATAATATACAGCTCATCTACTGCAGAATATTATAATATACAGCTCATCTACTGCAGAATATTATATATACAGCTCATCTGCTGCAGAATATTATAATGTACAGCTCATCTACTGCAGAATATTATAATATACAGCTCATCTACTGCAGAATATTATAATATACAGCTCATCTACTGCAGAATATTATATATACAGCTCATCTGCTGCAGAACATTATAATATACAGCTTATCTACTGCAGAATATTATATATACAGCTCATCTACAGCAGAATATTATAATATACAGCTTATCTGCTGCAGAATATTATAATATACAGCTCATCTACTGCAGAATATTATATATACAGCTCATCTACTGCAGAATATTATAATATACAGCTCATCTACTGCAGAATATTATAATATACAGCTCATCTACTGCAGAATATTATATATACAGCTCATCTGCTGCAGAACATTATAATATACAGCTCATATACTGCAGAATATTATAATATACAGCTTATCTACTGCAGAATATTATATATACAGCTCATCTACTGCAGAATATTATAATATACAGCTTATCTGCTGCAGAATATTATAATATACAGCTCATCTACTGCAGAATATTATAATATACAGCTCATCTACTGCAGAATATTATATATACAGCTCATCTGCTGCAGAATATTATAATGTACAGCTCATCTACTGCAGAATATTATAATATACAGCTCATCTACTGCAGAATATTATATATACAGCTCATCTGCTGCAGAATATTATAATATACAGCTCATCTACTGCAGAATATTATAATATACAGCTCATCTACTGCAGAATATTATAATATACAGCTCATCTACTGCAGAATATTATAATATACAGCTCATCTACTGCAGAATATTATATATACAGCTCATCTGCTGCAGAATATTATAATATACAGCTCATCTACTGCAGAATATTATAATATACAGCTCATCTACTGCAGAATATTATAATATACAGCTCATCTACTGCAGAATATTATATATACAGCTCATCTGCTGCAGAACATTATAATATACAGCTTATCTACTGCAGAATATTATATATACAGCTCATCTACTGCAGAATATTATAATATACAGCTTATCTGCTGCAGAATATTATAATATACAGCTCATCTACTGCAGAATATTATATATACAGCTCATCTACTGCAGAATATTATAATATACAGCTTATCTGCTGCAGAATATTATAATATACAGCTCATCTACTACAGAATATTATAATATACAGCTCATCTACTGCAGAATATTATAATATATAGCTCAATACTACAGAATATTATAATATACAGCTCATCTACTGCAGAATATTATAATATACAGCTCATCTACTGCAGAATATTATATATACAGCTCATCTGCTGCAGAACATTATAATATACAGCTTATCTACTGCAGAATATTATATATACAGCTCATCTACTGCAGAATATTATAATATACAGCTTATCTGCTGCAGAATATTATAATATACAGCTCATCTACTGCAGAATATTATAATATACAGCTCATCTACTGCAGAATATTATAATATACAGCTCATCTACTGCAGAATATTATAATATACAGCTCATCTACTGCAGAATATTATATATACAGCTCATCTGCTGCAGAACATTATAATATACAGCTTATCTACTGCAGAATATTATATATACAGCTCATCTACTGCAGAATATTATAATATACAGCTCATCTACTGCAGAATATTATAATATACAGCTTATCTGCTGCAGAATATTATAATATACAGCTCATCTACTGCAGAATATTATATATACAGCTCATCTACTGCAGAATATTATAATATACAGCTCATCTACTGCAGAATATTATAATATACAGCTCATCTTCTGCAGAATATTATATATACAGCTCATCTACTGCAGAATATTATAATATACAACTCATCCACTGCAGAATATTATAATATACAGCTCATCTACTGCAGAATATTATATTATACAGCTCATCTACTGCTGGATATTATATATACAGCTCATCTACAGCAGAATATTATAATATACAGCTCATCTACTGCAGAATATTATATATACAGCTCATCTACTGCAGAATATTATATATACAGCTCATCTACTGCAGAATATTATAATATACAGCTCATCTACTGCAGAATATTATATATACAGCTCATCTGCTGCAGAATATTATAATATACAGCTTATCTGCTGCAGAATATTATAATATACAGCTCACCTGCTGCAGAATATTATATATACAGCTCATCTGCTGCAGAATATTATAATATACAGCTTATCTGCTGCAGAATATTATAATATATAGCTCAATACTACAGAATATTATAATATACAGCTCATCTACTGCAGAATATTATAATATACAGCTCATCTACTGCAGAATATTATATATACAGCTCATCTGCTGCAGAATATTATAATATACAGCTCATCTACTGCAGAATATTATAATATACAGCTCATCTACTGCAGAATATTATAATATACAGCTCATCTACTGCAGAATATTATATATACAGCTCATCTGCTGCAGAACATTATAATATACAGCTCATATACTGCAGAATATTATAATATACAGCTTATCTACTGCAGAATATTATATATACAGCTCATCTACTGCAGAATATTATAATATACAGCTTATCTGCTGCAGAATATTATAATATACAGCTCATCTACTGCAGAATATTATAATATACAGCTCATCTACTGCAGAATATTATATATACAGCTCATCTGCTGCAGAATATTATAATGTACAGCTCATCTACTGCAGAATATTATAATATACAGCTCATCTACTGCAGAATATTATAATATACAGCTCATCTACTGCAGAATATTATATATACAGCTCATCTGCTGCAGAACATTATAATATACAGCTTATCTACTGCAGAATATTATATATACAGCTCATCTACAGCAGAATATTATAATATACAGCTTATCTGCTGCAGAATATTATAATATACAGCTCATCTACTGCAGAATATTATATATACAGCTCATCTACTGCAGAATATTATAATATACAGCTTATCTGCTGCAGAATATTATAATATACAGCTCATCTACTACAGAATATTATAATATACAGCTCATCTACTGCAGAATATTATAATATATAGCTCAATACTACAGAATATTATAATATACAGCTCATCTACTGCAGAATATTATAATATACAGCTCATCTACTGCAGAATATTATATATACAGCTCATCTGCTGCAGAACATTATAATATACAGCTTATCTACTGCAGAATATTATATATACAGCTCATCTACTGCAGAATATTATAATATACAGCTTATCTGCTGCAGAATATTATAATATACAGCTCATCTACTGCAGAATATTATAATATACAGCTCATCTACTGCAGAATATTATAATATTCAGCTCATCTACTGCAGAATATTATAATATACAGCTCATCTACTGCAGAATATTATATATACAGCTTATCTACTGCAGAATATTATATATACAGCTCATCTACTGCAGAATATTATAATATACAGCTCATCTACTCCAGAATATTATATATACAGCTCATCTACTGCAGAATATTATAATATACAGCTCATCTGCTGCAGAACATTATAATATACAGCTTATCTACTGCAGAATATTATATATACAGCTCATCTACAGCAGAATATTATAATATACAGCTTATCTGCTGCAGAATATTATAATATACAGCTCATCTACTGCAGAATATTATATATACAGCTCATCTACTGCAGAATATTATAATATACAGCTTATCTGCTGCAGAATATTATAATATACAGCTCATCTACTACAGAATATTATAATATACAGCTCATCTACTGCAGAATATTATAATATATAGCTCAATACTACAGAATATTATAATATACAGCTCATCTACTGCAGAATATTATAATATACAGCTCATCTACTGCAGAATATTATATATACAGCTCATCTGCTGCAGAACATTATAATATACAGCTTATCTACTGCAGAATATTATATATACAGCTCATCTACTGCAGAATATTATAATATACAGCTTATCTGCTGCAGAATATTATAATATACAGCTCATCTACTGCAGAATATTATAATATACAGCTCATCTACTGCAGAATATTATAATATACAGCTCATCTACTGCAGAATATTATAATATACAGCTCATCTACTGCAGAATATTATATATACAGCTTATCTACTGCAGAATATTATATATACAGCTCATCTACTGCAGAATATTATAATATACAGCTCATCTACTGCAGAATATTATATATACAGCTTATCTACTGCAGAATATTATATATACAGCTTATCTACTGCAGAATATTATATATACAGCTCATCTACTGCAGAATATTATAATATACAGCTCATCTGCTGCAGAACATTATAATATACAGCTTATCTACTGCAGAATATTATATATACAGCTCATCTACTGCAGAATATTATAATATATGTAGCACCCTGAGGATTCGGCTGCTACAGGGGTATTGCACCTCAACCCAGAGGTGTGATATTCCACTCCCGGGTAAGGATGGAGTGTGGAACTGAGCTCGGTAGGCTGCATGCACTACATACATCCCATTTCCGAGGAACAGACCGACGGTACTCCCACTTAGAAATGTGCAGGTACGACCGAGTCTGTTCCTGGCTGGAGTGGGAGGGGGGTGGAACATCCCATGTAGTGTAGGGGCAGATAGGGGGAGCAGTCTGGGTAGTGATAGGAGCTCATTGGGTGCTGGTCACCTGAGCTCACACATAGAGGGATATATAAGGTGGGCACCAACTAGAATCAGGGTCAGTTGTAGAGAACAAGTCAGTTGGAGAGGAGCCTGTCTGATGCAGAGAACAAATCGGCAGAGAGAAGGAAACAGCAGCCCTGGAGAGAGAGAGAGTGGAGCAGAGAAAGACCCAGAGGGGGAAGACTGAAGGGACCCAAGAACCCAAATTAGAGCACCGGGTGAGGAGTCAGCAAAAGGGTACCGGAACCCAAACTGGTGGGGGTAAAAACAATCCCCAGCCAGAGACCGGAGGCCGTGGGCAGCATCTGCCACGGCCACCCACCACATTCACCCCGAAGGCACACCACATGAAGGGTCAGGGAACCCAAGGCCAAGGGTGTCCCAACAGCAGGCCCGAGGGAGCTGGACCTAGGTGGATCACTGGTGGGGACGGCTGAAGAAAGGACAGAGGGAGAGCTCAGGGCCACGCTCCGGACTTGTTTGGGGGTTGGCTGGATCCAGGACCTGGTGGACGCAGCACGGCTCGGGTGGTCACTAGCAGCTGGAGTGACCAGTACAACATCTGCAGTAAGTAAACACCCTTAACTGCACAACCTGACTCTGTCTTCACTGCCGTCTGCACTACACCACCACAACCCCCATCCTCTGCGCCTGTCCCCTCTGAGGCTATACCCCTCCCGTTGGGGGTTATCTCACCAAGCTGCGCACCCACCATCAGCCTCAGCGGACCCTGCTGCAGCGGCGGCCACAGTGACCGCATCACAACGGGTGGCGTAGTCGACACAAAAGAACTTTAGTAACATCTGTAGAACTGCCACATCACACTGAGCTTCACGCCCTGGGCACGGGACCGGGTCACAGCCACTCGGAGACTACAACCCCCCATCTGATCCGGTGCCGGGTATTCCCCTCAAAAAGGAATATGTCCCAGGGGGTGCGTCAACTTTGGCGTAGTCGGCAGGATTCCGTGCCCGCAACACCCGGGTACTGCGTGCCTGAAGAAAAGTGCAAGTTTACCTCAGAAAGAAGTCTCCCGCCGGTTCCGGAGGGTCCACGCCATCGGACCCCATCACAGGTCGTTTCCCGCCGATTGTCCGCCATTTCCAGCTTGTTCCCGCCATCTGCAGAGTTTCCCGCCACTGGGCGACGCTTCCCGCCAAATCCGAAGATTTCCCGCCTTGGAAGAGCAGCGGACGCCATTATGGGCGTGCCAAAGGAGGGCGAGAGGCCACCTCCCATCGTGGGCCGGGACAGAAAATGGCGCCAAAAGTGGAAACCGCCCCCACCAACAGAGACTGTGATGTTGGAGGTGTCTGTCAGCGTGAAAGAACTACCCCTGGAGCTGACAGTCACCGAGTTGCCCCGGGACCGCCCTCGAAGTGGGAGGAGACGAGAGAAAAGAACGAAGATGGGTGCCGCCTGGAGCAGTCTGGAGCGAGCGCACCCGGAGGCAAGAAGCCTGGAGAGGAGTAGCAGAAAAGCTCACCCGGAGATGTCCAGAGAGCAGAGCAGCACCGGCCCGCTGGCCAGGAGCCTGCTGGAAGAAGAGCAGAGCAGCACCGACCCGTTGGTCAGGAGCCTGCTGGACACCACGACCCCACTAGGCCTAGTGGAGGTCCTTGCACAGCTCCCCCGAGACCGGGAGTGTGCACAGACTGCCCTGGAGGGCCTCGCACGGAGGATGGCCCGGGTACAGCGCGAGATATTGGCGGAATGGAGCCGGGAGATGGCCCAGCAAGCTGAAACCAAGACGCAAGCTGAAACCAACACCCGGAGCACGCCAGCCGAGATGAGGAAGGAGACCGCCTCTGAGGATGGCGCGGGAGGACCCAAGGCCGGAGACGGCGCCGAGAAGGGAGCCGAACGCATGGAGGCAGGTAAAGGGGACGTCTACACCCCAAGCCGGGACACCGCTTACCTGCCCCAGCTCCCCGTCGCAGAGCCCGAAAGTCCCCCTGCTGTGCCCGAAAACGCCATGTCACCGACGCAGACTAGGCCCCAACCGGAAGCCGCCGCCGCGACCCCTGTGACGTCACACGCCTCGACCCCGAGCGTGACCAAGCAGGAAGTACCACCAGCCTGGTCGCAGGGCCTAGAATTCCCGGGCGCCGCATCACCAACAGCGCCCCCTACCTCCGCGGAGCCTCCGGCCTGGCCGCAAGGCCAGGTAGCCCAGGGCGCCGCCGTCCTAACGGTGCCCTTCACCTTCCAGGTGCCCCAGGCCTGGCCGCAAGGCCTGGGCAACCCGGGCGCCACCACCACCGCGCCCGCACCCGTAAAACCAAGGGTGTCGCGTCTGGGAGGAAAAGCCAGAGGACCCGGACGGGTCTGAAGTTACAACCAGCTATAAGCAAAGAGCAGGAGGAAGACGCCGTTGAGTGCGGCAGAGCAGAAGCTGTAGATAGTTACCCAATCGGGGTATAAAGAAACTGTTGCTACATATATATAGTCCCCGTTGGGACCAGCTGAGTGAACTGTTTACCCGTTAACCCCTTAATCCCACAGGCTGAGGACTGTGAGCAGCCATTCCCTTCCCTCTACCTGGCCGAGGACTGAGAGCGGCCAACTTCCCCTGTATATAGTTGCGCGTCTTAAAGCGCCCCCTACCGGTTTTATAGGAAAACCAGTTTTTCTAAGAGACTGTCGCACTTTTCCCGGACACACGTTGCACAGTGTCCGGAGGAGGAACCTGAAACAAGAGACGACGGGAATGTTTATATGAAAAGTTTTATATATATAATGTTTTATATGTTTATGAAAAAAAAAATGTATGTTTTTGGTGTTATTTATGTCTTACAGCCCGAGGACGTGCTGTGATTTACCAGGGGGGAATGTAGCACCCTGAGGATTCGGCTGCTACAGGAGTATTGCACCTCAACCCAGAGGTGTGATATTCCACTCCCGGGTAAGGATGGAGTGTGGAACTGAGCTCGGTAGGCTGCATGCACTACATACATCCCATTTCCGAGGAACAGACCGACGGTACTCCCACTTAGAAATGTGCAGGTACGACCGAGTCTGTTCCTGGCTGGAGTGGGAGGGGGGTGGAACATCCCATGTAGTGTAGGGGCAGATAGGGGGAGCAGTCTGGGTAGTGATAGGAGCTCATTGGGTGCTGGTCACCTGAGCTCACACATAGAGGGATATATAAGGTGGGCACCAACTAGAATCAGGGTCAGTTGTAGAGAACAAGTCAGTTGGAGAGGAGCCTGTCTGATGCAGAGAACAAATCGGCAGAGAGAAGGAAACAGCAGCCCTGGAGAGAGAGAGAGTGGAGCAGAGAAAGACCCAGAGGGGGAAGACTGAAGGGACCCAAGAACCCAAATTAGAGCACCGGGTGAGGAGTCAGCAAAAGGGTACCGGAACCCAAACTGGTGGGGGTAAAAACAATCCCCAGCCAGAGACCGGAGGCCGTGGGCAGCATCTGCCACGGCCACCCACCACATTCACCCCGAAGGCACACCACATGAAGGGTCAGGGAACCCAAGGCCAAGGGTGTCCCAACAGCAGGCCCGAGGGAGCTGGACCTAGGTGGATCACTGGTGGGGACGGCTGAAGAAAGGACAGAGGGAGAGCTCAGGGCCACGCTCCGGACTTGTTTGGGGGTTGGCTGGATCCAGGACCTGGTGGACGCAGCACGGCTCGGGTGGTCACTAGCAGCTGGAGTGACCAGTACAACATCTGCAGTAAGTAAACACCCTTAACTGCACAACCTGACTCTGTCTTCACTGCCGTCTGCACTACACCACCACAACCCCCATCCTCTGCGCCTGTCCCCTCTGAGGCTATACCCCTCCCGTTGGGGGTTATCTCACCAAGCTGCGCACCCACCATCAGCCTCAGCGGACCCTGCTGCAGCGGCGGCCACAGTGACCGCATCACAACGGGTGGCGTAGTCGACACAAAAGAACTTTAGTAACATCTGTAGAACTGCCACATCACACTGAGCTTGACGCCCTGGGCACGGGACCGGGTCACAGCCGCTCGGAGACTACAACCCCCCATCTGATCCGGTGCCGGGTATTCCCCTCAAAAAGGAATATGTCCCAGGGGGTGCGTCATATACAGCTCATCTACTGCAGAATATTATAATATACAGCTCATCTACTGCAGAATATTATAATATACAGCTTATCTGCTGCAGAATATTATAATATACAGCTCATCTACTGCAGAATATTATATATACAGCTCATCTACTGCAGAATATTATAATATACAGCTTATCTGCTGCAGAATATTATAATATACAGCTCATCTACTACAGAATATTATAATATACAGCTCATCTACTGCAGAATATTATAATATATAGCTCAATACTACAGAATATTATAATATACAGCTCATCTACTGCAGAATATTATAATATACAGCTCATCTACTACAGAATATTATAATATACAGCTCACCTGCTGCAGAATATTATAATATACAGCTCATCTACTGCAGAATATTATATATACAGCTCATCTACTGCAGAATATTATAATATACAGCTCATCTACTGCAGAATATTATAATATACAACTCATCTACTGCAGAATATTATAATATACAGCTCATCTACTGCAAAATATTATAATATACAGCTCATCTACTGCAGAATATTATAATATACAGCTCAATACTACAGAATATTATAATATACAGCTCATCTTCTGCAGCTGTATATTATAATATTCTGTAGTAGATGAGCTGTATATTATAATATTCTGCAGTAGATGAGCTGTATATATAATATTCTGCAGTAGATGAGCTGTATATTATAATATTCTGCAGTAGATAAGCTGTATATATAATATTCTGTAGTAGATGAGCTGTATATTATAATATTCTGCAGCAGATGAGCTGTATATTATAATATTCTGCAGCAGGTGAGCTGTATATATAATATTCTGTAGTAGATGAGCTGTATATTATAATATTCTGCAGTAGATGAGCTGTATATTATAATATTTGGCAGTAGATGAGCTGTATATTATAATATTCTGCAGTAGATGAGCTGTATATTATAATATTCTGCTGTAGATGAGCTGTATATTATAATATTCTGCAGTAGATGAACTGTATATTATAATATTCTGCAGTAGATGAGCTGTATATTATAATATTCTGCAGCAGGTGAGCTGTATATTACAATATTCTGCAGAAGATGAGCTGTATATATAATATTCTGCAGTAGATGAGCTGTATATTATAATATTCTGCAGAATATGAGCTGTATATTATAATATTCTGCAGTAGATGAGTTGTATATTATAATATTCTGTAGTAGATGATCTGTATATATAATATTCTGCACGAGATGAGCTGTATATTATAATATTCTGCAGAAGATGAGCTGTATATTATAATATTCTGCAGTAGATGAGCTGTATATATAATATTCTGCAGTAGATGAGCTGTATATTATAATATTCTGCAGTAGATGAGCTGTATATATAATATTCTGCAGTAGATGAGCTGTTTATTATAATATTCTGCAGTAGATGAGATGGATATTATAATATTCTGCAGCAGGTGAGCTGTATATTATATTATTCTGCAGTAGATGAGATGTATATTATAATATTCTGCAGTAGATGAGCTGTATATATAATATTCCTCAGCAGGTGAGCTGTATATTATAATATTCTGCGGTAGATGAGATGTATATTATAATATTCTTCAGTAGATGAGCTGTATTTTATAATATTCTGTAGTATTGAGCAATATATTATAATATTCAGCAGTAGATGAGCTGTATATTATAATATTCTGCAGTAGATGAGCTGTATATTATAATATTCTGCAGTAGATGAGCTGTATATTATATTATTCTGCAGTAGATGAGCTGTATATTATAATATTCTGCAGTAGATGAGCTGTATATTATATTATTCTGCAGTAGATGAGCTGTATATTATAATATTCTGCAGTAGATGAGCAGTATATTATAATATTCTGCAGCAGGTGAGCTGTATATTATATTATTCTGCAGCAGGTGAGCTGTATATATAATATTCTGCAGTAGATGAGCTGTATATTATAATATTCTGCAGTAGATGAGCTGTATATTATAATATTCTGCAGAAGATGAGCTGTATATTATAATATTCTGCAGCAGATGAGCTGTATATTATAATATTCTGCAGCAGGTGAGCTGTATATTATAATATTCGCAGTAGATAAGCTGTATATTATAATATTCTGCAGCAGATAAGCTGTATATTATAATATTCTGCAGTAGATGAGCTGTATATATAATATTCTGCAGTAGATGAGCTGTATATTATAATATTCTGCAGCAGGTGAGCTGTATATTATATTATTCTGCAGTAGATGAGCTGTATATATAATATTCTGCAGTAGATGAGCTGTATATTATAATATTCTGCAGTAGATGAGCTGTATATTATAATATTCTGCAGTAGATGAGCTGTATATTATAATATTCTGCAGCAGGTGAGCTGTATATAATAATATTCTGCAGTAGATGAGCTGTATATTATAATATTCTGCAGTAGATGAGCTGTATATATAATATTCTGCAGTAGATGAGCTGTATATTATAATATTCTGCAGCAGGTGAGCTGTATATAATAATATTCTGCAGTAGATGAGCTGTATATTATAATATTCTGCAGTAAATGAGCTGTATATTATAATATTCTGCAGCAGGTGAGCTGTATATTATAATAGTCTGGAGTAGATGAGCTGTATATTATAATATTCTGCAGTAGATGAGATGTATATTATAATATTCTGCAGTGCAGAAGATGAGCTGTATATATAATATTCTGCAGTAGATGAGCTGTATATTATATTATTCTGCAGTAGATGAGTTGTCTATTATAATATTCTGCAGTAGATGAGCTGTATATATAATATTCTGCAGAAGATGAGCTGTATATTATAATATTTTGCAGTAGATGAGCTGTATATTATAATATTCTGCAGAAGATGAGCTGTATATTATAATATTCTGCAGTAGATGAGCTGTATATTATAATATTCTGCAGTAGATGAGCTGTATATTATAATATTCTGCAGCAGGTGAGCTGTATATTATATTATTCTGCAGTAGATGAGCTGTATATTATAATATTCTGCAGCAGGTGAGCTGTATATTATAATATTCTGTAGTAGATGAGCTGTATATTATAATATTCTGCAGCAGGTGAGCTGTATATTATAATATTCTGCAGAAGATGAGCTGTATATTATAATATTCTGCAGTAGATGAGCTGTATATTATAATATTCTGCAGAAGATGAGCTGTATATTATAATATTCTGCAGCAGATGAGCTGTATATTATAATATTCTGCAGCAGGTGAGCTGTATATTATAATATTCTGCAGTAGATGAGCTGTATATTATAATATTCTGCAGAAGATGAGCTGTATATTATAATATTCTGCAGTAGATGAGCTGTATATTATAATATTCTGCAGCAGATGAGCTGTATATTATAATATTCTGCAACAGGTGAGCTGTATATTATAATATTCTGCAGTAGATGAGTTGTATATGATATTATTCTGCAGCAGGTGAGCTGTATATTATAATATTCTGCAGTAGATGAGCTGTATATTATAATATTCTGCAGCAGATGAGCTGTATATTATAATATTCTGCAGTAGATGAGCTGTATATTATATTATTCTGTAGTAGATGAGCTGTATATATAATATTCTGCAGTAGATGAGCTGTATATTATAATATTCTGCAGCAGGTGAGCTGTATATTATAATATTCTGCAGTAGATGAGCTGTATATTATAATATTCTGCAGTAGATGAGCTGTATATATAATATTCTGCAGTAGATGAGCTGTATATTATAATATTCTGCAGTAGATGAGTTGTATATTATATTATTCTGCAGTAGATGAGCTGTATATTATAATATTCTGCAGAAGATGAGCTGTATATTATAATATTCTGCAGAAGATGAGCTGTATATATAATATTCTGCAGTAGATGAGCTGTATATTATAATATTCTGCAGTAGATGCGCTGTATATTATAATATTCTGCAGAAGATGAGCTGTATATATAATATTCTGCAGTAGATGAGCTGTATATTATAATATTCTGCAGTAGATGCGCTGTATATTATAATATTCTGCAGTAGATGAGCTGTATATTATAATATTCTGCAGAAGATGAGCTGTATATTATAATATTCTGCAGTAGATGAGCTGTATATATAATATTCTGCAGTAGATGAGCTGTATATTATAATATTCTGCAGTAGATGCGCTGTATATTATAATATTCTGCAGAAGATGAGCTGTATATTATAATATTCTGCAGTAGATGAGCTGTATATATAATATTCTGCAGAAGATGAGCTGTATATTATAATATTCTGCAGTAGATGAGCTGTATATTATAATATTCTGCAGAAGATGAGCTGTATATTATAATATTCTGCAGTAGATGAGTTGTATATGATATTATTCTGCAGCAGGTGAGCTGTATATTATAATATTCTGCAGTAGATGAGCTGTATATATAATATTCTGCAGAAGATGAGCTGTATATTATAATATTCTGCAGTAGATGAGCTGTATATATAATATTCTGCAGAAGATGAGCTGTATATTATAATATTCTGCAGTAGATGAGCTGTATATTATAATATTCTGCAGCAGGTGAGCTGTATATTATAATATTCTGCAGTAGATGAGTTGTATATGATATTATTCTGCAGCAGGTGAGCTGTATATTATAATATTCTGCAGTAGATGAGCTGTATATTATAATATTCTGCAGCAGATGAGCTGTATATTATAATATTCTGCAGTAGATGAGCTGTATATTATATTATTCTGTAGTAGATGAGCTGTATATATAATATTCTGCAGTAGATGAGCTGTATATTATAATATTCTGCAGCAGGTGAGCTGTATATTATAATATTCTGCAGTAGATGAGCTGTATATTATAATATTCTGCAGTAGATGAGCTGTATATATAATATTCTGCAGTAGATGAGCTGTATATTATAATATTCTGCAGTAGATGAGTTGTATATTATATTATTCTGCAGTAGATGAGCTGTATATTATAATATTCTGCAGAAGATGAGCTGTATATTATAATATTCTGCAGAAGATGAGCTGTATATTATAATATTCTGCAGTAGATGCGCTGTATATTATAATATTCTGCAGAAGATGAGCTGTATATTATAATATTCTGCAGTAGATGAGCTGTATATATAATATTCTGCAGAAGATGAGCTGTATATTATAATATTCTGCAGAAGATGAGCTGTATATTATAATATTCTGCAGAAGATGAGCTGTATATTATAATATTCTGCAGTAGATGAGCTGTATATTATAATATTCTGCAGAAGATGAGCTGTATATTATAATATTCTGCAGTAGATGAGCTGTATATATAATATTCTGCAGCAGATGAGCTGTATATTATAATATTCTGCAGTAGATGAGCTGTATATATAATATTCTGCAGCAGGTGAGCTGTATATTATATTATTCTGCAGTAGATGAGCTGTATATTATAATATTCTGCAGAAGATGAGCTGTATATTATAATATTCTGCAGAAGATGAGCTGTATATATAATATTCTGCAGTAGATGAGCTGTATATTATAATATTCTGCAGTAGATGCGCTGTATATTATAATATTCTGCAGTAGATGAGCTGTATATTATAATATTCTGCAGAAGATGAGCTGTATATTATAATATTCTGCAGTAGATGAGCTGTATATATAATATTCTGCAGTAGATGAGCTGTATATTATAATATTCTGCAGTAGATGCGCTGTATATTATAATATTCTGCAGAAGATGAGCTGTATATTATAATATTCTGCAGTAGATGAGCTGTATATATAATATTCTGCAGAAGATGAGCTGTATATTATAATATTCTGCAGTAGATGAGCTGTATATTATAATATTCTGCAGAAGATGAGCTGTATATTATAATATTCTGCAGTAGATGAATTGTATATGATATTATTCTGCAGCAGGTGAGCTGTATATTATAATATTCTGCAGTAGATGAGCTGTATATATAATATTCTGCAGAAGATGAGCTGTATATTATAATATTCTGCAGTAGATGAGCTGTATATATAATATTCTGCAGAAGATGAGCTGTATATATAATATTCTGCAGTAGATGAGCTGTATATTATAATATTCTGCAGCAGGTGAGCTGTATATTATAATATTCTGCAGTAGATGAGTTGTATATGATATTATTCTGCAGCAGGTGAGCTGTATATTATAATATTCTGCAGTAGATGAGCTGTATATTATAATATTCTGCAGCAGATGAGCTGTATATTATAATATTCTGCAGTAGATGAGCTGTATATTATATTATTCTGTAGTAGATGAGCTGTATATATAATATTCTGCAGTAGATGAGCTGTATATTATAATATTCTGCAGCAGGTGAGCTGTATATTATAATATTCTGCAGTAGATGAGCTGTATATTATAATATTCTGCAGTAGATGAGCTGTATATATAATATTCTGCAGTAGATGAGCTGTATATTATAATATTCTGCAGTAGATGAGTTGTATATTATATTATTCTGCAGTAGATGAGCTGTATATTATAATATTCTGCAGAAGATGAGCTGTATATTATAATATTCTGCAGAAGATGAGCTGTATATGACGCGCCCCTGGGCCTGTGTCGCGCTGCGTTGCGCACGCGGGAGCTTACCCGGAGCCGGATCTGTTTAGGGTTGTAGTCTCGTGGCGGTGACCCGGTCCGTGCCCAGGGAGTCAAACTGGACGGCAGTCTGTTAGCGGTAGAAAATGGTTGATGACTACGCCACCCGTTGAATGCAGCCAGGGGGCTGCTGCTGCAGGGCAGACCGCTGAGGCCGGTGGAAGGATGGTGCAGCGTGATAGTATAACCCCCAACGGGAGGGGTATGGCCTCAGGGCAGCCGACGTGGATGATGGGGGTAGCAGGAACCACTCAGAGACGGTATGGTAGCGTTCAGGGTCTTTACTGGTAACAACGATAGACCCTCCCGGAGTACTTGCTAGCGAACGGGGCCTGGTCAGTCCTTGAGCAGATGGGATCTCCCCTGGCCAGGCGTAGTTGTAGGCCTCCCAAGCTGACTGTACTCTTCTGGCTACCTTGCTAGAAGCTGATGTAAGTAGCCCACGTCCCTGAGTGTACCGTGTGGTGCTCACCCGTATGGCCGGTGACTCGGGGCCTTCTAATGGCTTCCGCTCCACGATGGCGGTGCTGGTCCCACGCGTGTGACCGGGCCTTCGGGCTTCTGGGCCAGGGGACCTGAAATCCCCTGCCTGACGGATTCTGCTGCTGGGTAGAAGTTAGTCCCCACAGCCTCGGACTCCAGGTCCGGTAAAGAATCTTCTTAGTCAGGGCGAGCTCTTTAGCTGCCAGCCCCTGACTCCTTGTGACTCTGCTGCTTCCTATGCTGCTCTTGTCTCTACTCTTCCTGGACTCACTAACTCTGCCTCAGCCCCGGGTTTATACAGGGGAAGTTCTTCCCCTCCCAAGGCTGGGCAGGAGGTGTGGCATGCACAGGATCCCTGACCAAAGGACCTCCCACCTGCTCTCAGACGTAATATCTCTATCACTGTGACAACCAGACCCCTGGGGTGTCACATATATTATAATATTCTGCAGTAGATGCGCTGTATATTATAATATTCTGCAGAAGATGAGCTGTATATTATAATATTCTGCAGTAGATGAGCTGTATATATAATATTCTGCAGAAGATGAGCTGTATATTATAATATTCTGCAGAAGATGAGCTGTATATTATAATATTCTGCAGAAGATGAGCTGTATATTATAATATTCTGCAGTAGATGAGCTGTATATTATAATATTCTGCAGAAGATGAGCTGTATATTATAATATTCTGCAGTAGATGAGCTGTATATATAATATTCTGCAGCAGATGAGCTGTATATTATAATATTCTGCAGTAGATGAGCTGTATATATAATATTCTGCAGCAGGTGAGCTGTATATTATATTATTCTGCAGTAGATGAGCTGTATATTATAATATTCTGCAGAAGATGAGCTGTATATTATAATATTCTGCAGTAGATGAGCTGTATATATAATATTCTGCAGCAGATGAGCTGTATATATAATATTCTGCAGAAGATGAGCTGTATATATAATATTCTACAGTAGATGAGCTGTATATATAATATTCTGCAGTAGATGAGCTGCATATTATAATATTCTGCAGTAGATGAGCTGTATATTATAATATTCTGCAGCAGGTGAGCTGTATATTATATTATTCTGCAGTAGATAAGCACGGGGTCAGTGGGTGCTCTTGTCTGCTGGCCCAGCTATCTTTAGACCAGGGCTCATATCATTGAATGCCCCATCTCTTTTACCGTGGGCAGAACACTAAGACAACACGGAGTGATGGTAAACAGTGTGGTAATAATTTATTGAACCACCAGCAATCAATAACATATAGAACAGTCCCAGCAAATACATCAGATGGTACAAATTACAGAGTCTCACCCTTCCGCTGGCCCGCTTGGATTAGAGCCGTGAGATATGTGGCCAGGTGACCTGATTGTCCCAACCTGGATTTTTCAAATCGTCTCTGAATTTCATCAATGGTCAATGGAGCAGATCTGTATTTTTCCAGCCAGACTGTGGTCCCTTAGGCTAACATCATATAGAGTCTCCCCGAAAAGACGCAGATACTCCTTTTTTATAGTTCACATTTGTCCTTTCAAGCCATTATTCAGAATTTAAGGGTCAGGGATCATGATTAGTGTTGAGCGAGCATGCTCAACACTGCTCGGTACTTGCACGAGCATCTCACTACTCGGGATGTTCGGCGAGCACCGAGCATTTCCGGGTTACTCGGGCGGGAGCTCGGGTCTCCGCCCTGCATGTTTGGCGCTCTTTACAGAGCCAATGAACATGCAGGGATTGCCAGCCAGTCACTGTAATGTCGCAGCCATGTTGTTTGTGGGCATTACAGTGATTGGCTGGCCGCACAGCGTCACCTTGAGTATTTAAAACCGGGTGCCGCCATCTTGGACACAGTCACTCCGGATCAGACAGTGTAGGGAGAGTGCTGCTGAGCTAGGGAGAGATTTATACTGCGAAATAGGTAGTGTAGAGTCTCTAAAGCTTGCAAAATCAAACAGTCCTTCTGAGGACTAATATTCATCCCAGATATCAGGCAGGCAGGCAGGCTGTAAAGGAGACGTAGTGGTTATACCAACAAACACTGCATTACAGTCCTGTGTGCTGCTGTTGCTCAAATTGCTAGACTTAGCCCCAGGTCTCAGGGGCCAGGAAAAATTCTTTTTTTTTTATCTAAATCCTCTTTTTTTTTTTTTTTCCTCACTCAGACTGTACAAATACCCGTCTTATTAACCTTTTGGTATTTTTTCCCCACAAAAAAAAAATTGAGTGTGTCTGTGAGTGTTCAGACACAAATATATCTGTTTAAAAGAGTCTGGTTTCGGCCAGATAGCTAGAACTGTGGTTTTGCAGTTCCACGGTTCAAATCTATGAATTATCCACTTTTTTGCCTTTTTTCCATAATAAAAAACAGTTTGAGTGTCTCGCTGACTGTTCAGGCACAAATATATCTGTTTAAAATATTCTGGTGAAGGCCAGATAACTAGAACTGTGGTTTTCCTCTTCCACGGTTCAAATCTGGGTGTAATCCACCTTTTTGCCTTTTTTACATAAAAAAAAACAGTTTGGGTGTCTCGCTGACTGTTCAGACACAAATATATCTGTTTAAAAGATTCTGGTGTAGGCCAGAGAAATAGAACTGCGGTTTTCCTCTTCCACTGTTCTAATCTCCTTTTTATTACCCTTTTGCCATTGATAGTGCGAGCGTAAGCTAGTATACTTCATTTACAATGGGCAAGGCGCGTGGCAAAGGACGTCGAACTGGACGTTCTGGTGATGGTGCGTGCAGAGGACGGGGCCGTGGCCAAGGTGAAAATGTGCCACAACCAACAGCCACATCTTCTCGCTTCCAGTTCTTGACCGAATTACTAGGGAAGCACACAACAACAACACTTTTGCCAACTGATCAGTGTGAACAGATTATTAATTGGATAGCAGATAATACTTCCAGTCACCCTGGCACCACCATCTCCAGTCTGTCTTCCACACGATCAAGTCTTAGTAGCCGTGAGTCTCGACCGCATACTCCTCCTCACCCTGATGCTCCTTCCTCCCACCATGTCGAGTGTCCTCAGACAGCAACTGATCCCACACTTGGACACTCTGAAGAGCTGTTCACTGGTCCATTTCCATATTTGGGCCCCTCGCCTGCTCCGCTTGAAGTGGTGAAAGAGGAGATCCCATGTAGCGATGGCCAAATATTTGAACAGCCACGGCCACAGGAAGGCGACGCTGGCAATTTGTCACAAGAGGTGGACGATGACGAAACACAATTGCCAGGAAGTGAGGAGGAGGACCGTGGTGCGGAAGTGGAAGAGGAGGAGGTGGTGGATGATCTAGTAACTGACCCAACGTGGCAGGAGGACACGCAGAGCGAGGCAAGCAACACACAGGGGGAGGGAGACAGAGTACCCCAACAGGAAGGAAGAAGCAGTGTGGTGGCCGCAGACAGAAGGCGGGCAACCATTCCCTGTAACACCAACACGAGGGACGTTGCCAGTACAACCGGTAGGTCTTCCAGAGTCTGAAATTTTTTTAAGACTCTGTTAATAACCCCAAAAAGGCCATTTGTACCACCTGCCAGGCCAGCATCAGCAGGGGTGACAAAACTACCAGCCTGACCACCACCAGCATGATCAGGCACATGTCAGCAAAGCACCCGACTTTGTGGGGTGAATCCCAGGGTCCACGACCAGTGTCAGTGGGTATCACCACTGCTTCTTCCTCTGTTGTGCGTGTAAGAGAACCCCCTGTTGTGCGTGCAAGGCAATCCCCTGTCCATACTGCATGCAAAGATGCCCCCTCTTCTTAGTCTTCACTTGTTATGGCAGTTTCTCAAGAAACAGCATCAACGTCCACGTCCACGTCCCACCGCAGCGTTCAATTGTCCATATCCCAGACATTTGAACGAAAGCGCAAATTCGCAGCCAAACGCTCCACAGGCCACAGTCCTAAATTTGCACATTTCACGACTGCTTGCGTTGGAAATGCTGCCTTTTAGGCTGGTGGAGACGGAATCCTTCCGCAACCTTATGGCGGTGGCCGTCCCTCGGTACTCGGTCCCCAGCCGACACTATTTTGCCCGGTGTGCCATCCCCGCACTACACAAGCACGTAACCCAAAACATCTGCCGTGCCCTCAACAACACAGTTACTGGGAGAGTCCACCCGAGAACGGACACTTGGACAAGTGCTTGTGGCCAGGGACGGTACATCTCCCTGACGGAACAATGGGTAAACATAGTGGTAGCCATGACCCAGTCGAACCTTGGGACGGAACACATCCTCCCCACACCGAGGATTGCGGGCCCTATGTCTGTCAGAGTTGCCCCCACAGTGTACAGCTCCTGCGCATCATCCTCCTCCTCCTCCTCATGTTCAGCCTCCATCTCAGATATCACCACATCAGTTACAAGCTGGAAGCACTGCAGTACTGCCTCAGCCAAGCGGCAACAGGCTGTGCTGAAACTCATAAGCTTAGGTGATAAACCTCACACTGCTTGTGAGTTGTGGACAGCTGTGAAAGAGCAGGCAGATCTGTGGCTGAGATCGCTGAACCTACATCCAGGCATGGTCGTGTGTGACAATGGCTGTAACCTGGTGGCGGCTCTGAGGCGAGGCGAGATCACACACGTACCATGCCTGGCTCATGTGCTTAACCTTGTGGTTCAGCGATTTCTTAAATCATACCCCGAGTTGCCAGATCTGCTCGTCAAAGTACGCCACCTGTCAGCTCATTTTCGGAACTCGGCTACAGCTTCCGCCGCCCTTGCTGTGTTGCTGCAGCGTTTGCAGCTTCCGGCACACCGACTGGTGTGTGATGGAACATTGGAACTCTACCCTCCACATGTTGCAAAGGATTTGTGAGCAGAAGAGAGCAGTTGTGGAGTACCAGCTGCAACAAGGCCGTCGATATTCAGGTCAGACTCCACACATAAGACCTCAGGAGTGGACCTGGAAGTCTGACATATGTACCATCCTGACAAACTTTGAGGAGTCCACCAAGATGGTGAGTGGCGATGACGCCATCATTAGCGTCAGCATCCCACTTGTCTGTATTTTGCAATTCTCTCTGCAGAGAATTAAAGAGGAGGCATTGCAGCCAGAGTATGATGAGATGGATCAAGAAGCCATAGCGGGCAATTACACACAGCCAAGCCTCATCTCATCCTAACGTGCATTGGGGACAATGAGAGAGAGGAGGAGGAAGAACAGGAGCTGGTATCATGCGCTGTAGACGGTAGTACCTGTACAACGGACATACCATCGGTTCAGCGTGGATAGCCTGAGGACAGGGGGGTGGGGGAGGAGGAGGAGGAGAGCATGGTCAGTCGTCATCTTGGTGAGGACACGGAAATCTTGCCCGTTAGCAGTCTGGCACGCATGGCTGACTTTATGTTACGCTGCCTTAACCGTGACCCTCGCGTTGTCAAAATGTTGGGTGACTGTAATTACTGGTTGGTGACACTTTTAGACTCCCGCTACAAGGAGAACTTTCACTCTCTTATTCCTGAGGTGGAGAGGTCTACAAAAATGGGGCAGTACCAAAAGGTCCTTGCTGCAGAACTGTTAAAAAAATTCCAATCTGAACACGCTAGCGGCAGAGGTCACAATTTGTTGCCCAACCAAGGCGTACATGCGAAAGAGACGCAACTCCAATCCAGCAGAGGCAGGGGAACACTGTCAACGTTCTGGAACAGTTTTCTGAGACCTGCCCAGCTTACAGGCCCTGAGGCGCGGGGTACTCTCACAAGGAGTGGAAAGTTTCAAAAGATGGTGATGGAGTACCTTGCTGACCGTGCCAGCGTCCTCCGTGATTCCTCTGTGCCTTTTAATTATTGGGTATCCAAGCTGGACACTTGGAATGAACTCGCTCTGTATGCTTTGGAGGTCCTGGCCTGCCCTGCCGCTAGCGTGTTATCGGAGCGTGTTTTTAGTGCCGCTGGAGGAATTATAACTGATAAGCGCACTCGCCTGTCAACTGACAGTGCTGACAAGCTGACCCTTATCAAAATGAACAAGGGCTGGATTGGGCCAGACTTCTCATCACCACCAAATGACAGCAGAGTAACATAAAGTCAAAACCACTGTGTTATTTAGGGAGGTGTAATCCCATGCACGGCTTCACACCCACACATGGGTATACGCTTCCTCATTTCGGCTGTTTTTTGCTCTTCTCCTTATCCTCAGCCTCCACCACCACTATACCACCAGGGTGACCGTTGTCCGTGTTTCCAGCATTGCAAGTTCCTCCGTCCTAATTTTTGGCAGCTTTTGCTTGGAAGGCATAGGCAAAGACTATGGGAGACCCACTCCCCAATAATGGGAATAATGTTTTTAATATGCTGTACTGCATGGCTCTTGTAAGGGGCATTAAAATCGTCTTGTTAAGCTACTGTGACCTCCACGTCTCTTCCAAGGGTCATTGATATTGTCTTTTTATTCCACTGGGACCTCCACCACTCTTCCAAGGGGCATTGATATTGTCTTTTTCTTCCACTGCGACCTCCACCACTCTTCCAAGGGGCATTGATATTGTCTTTTTATTCCACTGCGACCTCCACCACTCTTCCAAGGGGCATTTATATTGTCTTTTGATTCCACTGTAACCTCCACCACGCTTCCAAGGGGCATTGATATTGTCTTTTTATTCCACTGGGACCTCCACCACTCTTCCAAGGGGCATTGATATTGTCTTTTTATTCCACTGGGACCTCCACGTCTCTTCCAAGGGGCATTAAAACCGTCTTGTTAAACCACTCTGAACTCCACGTCTCTTCCAAGGGGCATTAAAACCGTCTTGTTAAGCTACTGTGACCTCCACGTCTCTTCCAAGGGGCATTAAAACCTTCTTGTTAAACCACTCTGAACTCCACAGCTCTTCCAAGGGGCATTGAAATATTGTTTTTAATTACCTCTAACCTCCATGACTCTTCCAACGGGCATTGCATTTCCTCCTAATTTTAGTCAGTTTTTGCTTTTCAATGCATAGGCGAACACTAAGGGAGACCCACTCCCCAATAATGGGTAGAAGGTTTTTAGTATGCTGTAATCCACGTCTGTTTCAAGGGGCATTGCAGTTCCTCATAATTTTTGGAAAGCCTTCCATTCACTGCTTAGGCTAACAGTGTACAGGAGACCCAGTTGCTATAAATGGAAAAAAAGGTTTAGTTAAGGCCCTCTGACCTCCATGTCACTTCCAAGGGGCATTGGAGTGCCTCAAAATTTTTGGTAGGCATTGCACTCACTGTATGCCCTACAACTGTGTAGCCAAACTGCTCCTTTTGGTACAGAAACATATCCTACAAGACATGTATGGTTGACTGGCCTGATATTGATGTGAATGGTCTCTGTTCCTCCTGCTCTTTCTCCTTTGCCACCACCTCATCCATCATTCATCACCTGAAGCTTTGTTTTAATGGGAGTCATAGAACTGGGATAGTAGCAGGAAAAAATCCAGCAATCCTCAGAGGAGGTAGGATATGCTTCCTGACGAAGCCATTTCCATGCGAAACGCGCGTCGAGGCTACTGCACATCCCCAGCATCTCGCTCTAAGCTGCCCCAGACTCTGCCAACATGACCCAAGGTAATGTTAATCTTTTGATGCCACTCTCCCTGCTCCGTTGATGTGGGTGTTGTTATAACATAACAATAGAAAGCAGTACTTAGTGTCCTGCAATTAACCCCTTCAACACCTGACATCCTATACAGGGGGAATCGTTATTTGCCATATCTTTCTTTACCATAGGGTCCCACTAATGCGGATTTCTCTGACTCTAAATCACCTGACCGAATCTGGACTAGGATTTTTACTTGACTATAATCTTGTACTACCTAGCTGGCAGCACAGACTTACATCTATTACATTTAATATTTTTGGTAGGCATTGCACTCACTGTATGCCCTACAACTGTGTAGCCAAACTGCTCCTTTTGGTACAGAAACATATCCTACAAGACATGTATGGTTGACTGGCCTGATATTGATGTGAATGGTCCCTGTTCCTCCTGCTCTTTCTCCTTTGCCACCACCTCATCCATCATTCATCACCTGAAGCTTTGTTTTAATGGGAGTCATAGAACTGGAATAGTAGCAGGAAAACATCCAGCAATCCTCGGAGGAGGTAGGATATGCGCCAAAACACTGACCACCTCAGGCCTATCCGCTACTACATACATGCGCTTCCATTCCAAGGAACAGAAAGCTAAGGAGATAGATGGCCTCATGATCATGAATAATTTACTCGTTGTGTAGGAGGCCGACCACTGCTGCTGTCTACCTTCTGAACTTTGTGTTGAAGCCTGATTTACCCAGGACCCGCAATCCTCTATGTCTAGAGGACATGTTGCATCCCAGTGTTCAACTGTGTCCCGGCTTCCACAATATTAACCCAGTGTGAAGGCATCAGTGAGATGGACCATCCCTGGCCACATTCACTTGTCCACGTGTTTGTGGTTAGGCTGTCCTTCCCACTAAATGCACTGGGGAGGGCTCAGGTAATGTTTTGGTATGCGTGCTTATGTATAAGGTGCACCGGGACAAATAGGGGCGGCTGGGGACCGAGTGTGGACACCCGGCCGCCGGGCGGCTGGGGACTGAGTATGGATACCAGGCCGCCGATGCAGCCATAACATGGTGGCCGGCGTCTGCCTCCACAAGCCTAAAAGGCCTCATTTCAAGTGCAAGCAAGCTAGCAGTATGGTATTGCAGCCTGGGGGTGGGTGGGTGGCAGGCTGCACACTTACGCTCACATTCCAAGAAAACAAAGCAGATGCTAACTTCTATCATCATCATGCTCCTCACCTTGGCACTCTCAACTCCCCTGATTGAGAAGCCAGGGCCCACCGGAGGAGTCTGGTTGTCTGGTGGGCTCGTCCAATGCTGCCCTAAAGCAGGCCAAGCTAAGAAAAGTGTGGGGAAGGTTCCCAGGACAAATAGTGGCGGCTGGGGACTGAGTATGGAGACCTCGCCACCGACGCAGCCATGAGGTAGTGGCCAGCTTCGGCCTTCTCCAAACTAAAAAGCCCCATTTCAAGTCCAAGCTAGCAGTATAGTATTGCAGCCTACAGGTGGGTGGGTGGTTGGCTGCATATTTGCGCTTGCATTGCAAGGAATGGGGGAGGTACAATTGAACACTGCCCTGGGACAAGGACTTGCACAGGGATAGTTGCAAGTCTGCATCTTCTGAAGCAGCAAGGATCACTTCCAATGGGCACACTTTTAGGAATTGACCTGGGTGTCAGAGATGCTTCCAGGGGTCTTCCCCATGCTGTTCCCATGTCTTTTCAGCACTGTATGCATGTGTCACACAGCACATGACCAGATAAGGTTGTAAAATGTTAAAATGACATTTCCTGGTGAATGCATTTGTCACGGTTGAAAGCAATACAAAAGTGCAAAAAGGCATAAAAAATGCTACTTGTGAACATAGCCCAAGGTGTGGAGGAGTATTTTTGTTTTTGGTTATTTATTTTACCTTATATACAAGACTTTACCCTGGAAAGGATGTTCCTTAACATATTTCACAGGAAAACAGTTTCACTTTCGTTTTTGAACGTTTTATTGTGAGTCCAATGTGGTTGCTGTAGGAGAACTCTGCCCATAGAAGACGTTGTATCCAGTCATCCTGGTGAGCAGAAATAAAGGGGCAAGCATACTGTAGTTTTCAAGAGTTTTGTTAACTGGTTTCACTTGTCCATTGCTCTGTGGATGGCACGCGGTGGAGAAATCCAGCTGGACATTCAGCAGCTTGCAAAGATCTCTCCAAAATTTAGATGTAAACTGGACTCTGCGGTCAGAGACAATGTGGAGAGGGAAAGCATGAGGATGAAACTCATGCTGGAAGAACTATGTGGCAAGCTTGGGAGTCCAAGGTAGGCCGACCAAGGGGATAAAGTGACCCATCTTAGAGAACTGTTCCACCATGACCCAGATGGTGTTGTAACCCTCAGAGAGGGGCAGGTTCATGATGAAATCCATAGCGATATGTTGCCAGGGGGCGGAAAGAACTGGCAGAGGCTGAAGGAGACCAGCAGGCTTGTTCCTGGGAGACTTGTTTCTTGGGCACTGCGGACAAGTGGTCACAAAGTCCTGAACATCCTTGGACAGCGATGGCCACCAAAAGCGGTGTGCAATTAGCTCAGTGGATGTGAGTACTCCCACATGGCAGGCTAGCTTGGATTCTTGTCCCCACGACAGTATTTTCCTTCTTTTAGCACTAGGAACAAAGGTTTTCCCCAGATGAATGTCTTTTAGGAGGACAAGGGCTGCTTCAACAATCCTGGCTGGATCTATGATATACTGAGCCTCTTCCACGAAAATAGTCACTTCAAAATATCAAGACAGAGCATCTGCTTTAACATTCTTGTCCACTGGAAGGAAGTGTAGCTCAAAATCAAAACAAGAGACGAAGAGTGCCCACCTGGCTTGACGAGGATTTAGCCGTTGGGTTGACTGCAGAAAGGTTAAGTTCTTATGATCAGTGTATATAATAACTGGAGAGCTGGTGCCTTCCAGTAGATGACGCCATCCTTTTAGCACCATCTTAATGGCCAGTAGTTCGCAATCCCTAATAGAGTAATTACGCTCAGTCGGTGAGAACAGTTTAGAAAAGAATCCACAGGAGACAGATTCCCAGAAGAAGTTTTTTGCAGAGGAACTTCCCCAGCATCGATAAAGGAGGCATCCACTTCTAGTAGAAACTGTTTGTTAGGGTCAGGGTGATGCAGCACCGGAGTTCTCATAAAGGCCTCTTCTAAGTGCTGGAAAGAAGACACGACAGACTCATTAATTGTTCTCCCATAGACGCTGCAGAACCTGACGTACGTGTCTTCTATGGGTGGATACAGTAGATAATGAGAGAATATCAGGATGTCGTCCAAATATACAACCATTTTAATATAAAGAAGGTCCCTGAAGATGTCATCTACTCGTTGCCTTTGCATATCTGGATCAAGTTATAATACACTATTAGATCCAATTTGATGAAAATCTTAGCCCCACGGATTCTGTCAAAAAGTTCTGAAATCAAGGGCAGAGGATAATTGTTTTTGATGGTGATTTTGTTAAGGCCCTGATAGTCAATGTAGGTAACCATCCTTCTTTGTCACGAAGAAGAAGCTGGCAGCAGCAGGAGAAGAGGACTTACGAAGAAATCCCTTGGCAAGGTTCTCTTGGATATATTCTGATATGGTGTGAGTCTCTGGTAGTGATAGAAGGTATACCCAGCCTCGGGGAGGAGAGGTGCCAGACTGAAGGTCTATGGGGCAATCGTAAGGTCTATGAGGTGGCAAGACCTCTGCCTTCAATGTCAAGCCTGCAAAGGCTTGACAATAGGTGGGCAGAGAAGAACAGTTCGTAGGCATGGAAGGCAGAGACTAGGTCAAGACCTTGGCGAGGCAAGCGGTAGCGCACGACAGTCCCCACTGAAGCACTTAACCGGAGGACAAATCGACAGCTGGCACGTGTGAACGCAACCATGGCAGACCCAGCAGGACAGAGTTCACAGATTTTGACAGCACGCAGAACAAAATCTTTTCAGAATGCAGAGCTCCAATCTGGAACCTGACGAGCTATCTCATGAATTGGATAGGCTCAGCCAAGAGTTGTTCATGTATGGAAGCACTAGCCATGGGTTGATCAAGTCGTTGTGTCGGAAGTTGAAGCTCAAAAGCCATGTCCTGACAGGATGAAGTTGGCAGCCGAACTGGAATCAATATGGGCGGTAGTGTAGAGAGACTTCTCACCACAGGCCACTGTGACTTCGGTCACTAGTTTATGAGAGCAATCTTTTTCACCTAGGGTCATCTCTTTCCGACCTACCCTAGGTGTTGCAGTTTCCCGGCTTCACTGGGCACAGGTGAACTTAATGCCCTTTGCCTCCAGAATACATGCATTGGTTCTTACTTATACCTTCGCTAACTCTCCTTTACAGAAAATATGACCTGCTCCACTAGCATTGGCTCAACAGCAGGAGGTGTAACTTGCGGCAGCAAGAGATACTGGAAGGCTGTTCCCAGCAAAATGAGATTGCCTTGTTGTTGGCTTCTGGGCATGCATGAATTGGCAAAATTATGCGCAAAGCATCTCCATTTTTTCTTATTATCTAGAGTAATTCAATTTAAATTTCTAATGTTTCATGTGTACATGCTATAGCACTACAGAATTCAACTTTATTTTTTTATTTGACGTGCCCCCCAGGGCAATGGGGTGCTCGGCAGCCGGGCCTTTAGATACTGGGGAATGAGATATATGTATGCCACAGTGGCTGCGGCCCGGTCCGTGGCCCAGGGCGGTCAACAAAAAGGGGATTATTTACAAGTTGTAGTTTGATCGTGACGCCACCTGTGGTTTCCGGTAATCGGTACCGGCGCTGCTGCAGACCTCTGGGGCAGTTGATAGGGCAGCTTGGTTGGAACGGCTCCCCACAGGTGGAGCCGGCTCCAGGGCAGTGTAGGATGGATGGGGATGCAGGTGAGAGGTGGCCAGGTTGGATCAGGGGGAATGACGGACACGCACACAGGGGTTCCCTTCAGTACCTTTACTGGTGTGGATAACTGGTACGGTCCAGGGAACTCGGTGGTAAGGGTGCACTTCTGGACTCTTCCCAGTGAGCGGGTATAAGGCCTCCTGGTCCGTTGCTTCCTCTTTCTAAGCTTCTGACCTGCCTGGAGCTAGGCCTGGCTTCTATGCTGTTTCTCTCTCTCTCTCTCTCTCTCACCTGCTGGCTTTGTAGAAGGACTTTCCTCTTGGCAACCACTCTCCCTGGATGCTGGGGCCTTCGTGGTTCCTAGTCCTGTCGATGGGTTTAGCTTCAGGTCGACCAGGGACTTGTAGTCCTCCTGGTATGCCGGTGATCCCTACTGGGTGTAGATGCCCCCGTTCTGGGGTGAGCCTATGATGCTCCTCTGCCCCCTTATCACTTCTCTCCTTCTCTCCTTGCCTCCGGCCACACTCGGGGCCCTCAACTCAGGCTTCAGCATGTGCTGCAGGCCTCAACTTGCCTCAGCACAGCAGCCAGCGTGCTGCTACTTCACTGAGCACACTCTTAACTGATCTAGCAGACTGATCTGACTACCTAACTCCACCCTCCAATATATATGTCACTGACAGACTCCCTCTGGTGGTATGAGGTGGAAGGGTGGAGGTGTTTGTGTGTAGCGAGGGTCTCTTGTGGAGAAGCCCATCCATGCACCCTTTTGAGTCCTGTGGTACCTGTGAACAGCAGGGCGCCACATTCCCCCCTAGTACAATTCAGTACTCCTGGACTCAAGCATTTTGTAAAAGGTTACAACAACAACAATTATAATAACAATAATAACATTTCCTTAAAACATATAATACACCCTTCTAAAGTCTCAGTGAGATCCATTACAGGTGTCCATCTCATTGGTGAAGGTGCAAATGGAGCAGTATGAGGGACCCGTCCGAAAACCCTCAACGTAGGCCCTCGTCTTGGCTGCAGGGCATAGGTGATCCAGGTGTTGGACCACGTCTTCGGCCACTCCAAACGGGTTTTTGTTCTGAGGTCATGTGTTGCATAAATAAAATCAATAAAGGGGGCACTTTAACGAGTACAACTATTTACAAATAAAGTTTTTGGCTGCTCACAGTCCTCAGCCTACAAGTCTTTAAACCCTTACGGGTAACTAAACACACATATATATTTTCAGTTCACATAAATAATAACAGCAGGCAATACCCAACTGGATAACTATTTACACTGCAGCCATTTTTAACTTATTCCCTATACCTGGCAGGGATTTGGCCTTGTGTGCTGCGTGTAGACCTACGTAGCACTGGGGTGTTATTAGTGTCTGTGCGTGCACTATCCGCTAACCTATCAGATCTACGTGTGGGTAAATTATAGAACTGCCTCAATCTCTCTATGGGACTGGCAAGTACAGTGTTTACTGGGCCTTCTGGCTCTGCTTCAACTGGTGATCCTTCTTCTGGGGATTCTTCTTGTTCCTGAGCAGGCTCTTCCTGGGCGCTTACAGGTTCTACTTGCTGTGGAGGTTCTTCTGGTTGCTGATAGAAGTGCATCACTGGTATGATAACTGCTCCATCAAGTTGAGGCCAGTCTGCAGGGAAATCTCCTAGAACTGTATGAAGTACATCTTCTTTGGGTTCTTCCGGTACTATAAGAGGTACTTCCTTCTCCTGTGGCTTCAATAGACCTGGGCATAATTTCAAGTGGTCTCTTGAGACTGTTGCAGTTGTCTTACCTCCGTCTTTACTGATCAGGCAGGTTTTGCTGTTATCAAATCTAGAATTTAACACAGTGTAGGGTTCTCTTTCCCACTGGTCATCGAGCTTGTGACCTCTTCTTTTCCGCTTGAGCACGATTTCTCCAGGTGCCAAGGGTTCTGCTGCTGCATGCTTATTATACTAGCCTTCTTGCTTTTCCCTTACTCTGTTTAGACTGTCTTTGACACAGGCCTGTACTCTCCTGTACTGCTCTTGTCGAGTTGTGTCCCAGTCTTCAGTGGACACATCTGCATCAGGTTCTACCACTCCGAGGTCCAGGTCCATGGGCAACTTTCCGGGTCTTGCGCTCATGAGGTACGCTGGGGTACAATTAGTAGAACTCACAGGTATGTGATTGTACAGATCTACCAGGTCAGGTAGTTTGTCTGGCAACTGGTTCCTTTCTTCCAAGGATAAGGTTTTCAGCAGGTCTATGACGATGTTGTTCATTTTCTAGCACAAACCTTTGGTTTGAGGGTGATACGGTGTAGTCCGGATCTTCTTGCACCCATACAGATGACAGAATTCTTTAAACAGCTCGGCTTCAAAGGCAGGGCCTTGATCTGTCAGCACCTTGTCCGGGTATCCATGGGGCCTGCAGAAGTATGCTTGGAACGTTCTTGCTGCAGTTTCTGCTATCAGATCTTTGACAGGGGCTACCACCAGGAACCAGGAATAGTGATCCACCATGGTCAGGGCATAGGAATAGCCTGACCTGCTGGGTGACAACTTGACGTGATCCAGAGCGACAATCTCCAAGGGTCGAGTTGTTTTGATGGGCTGCAGGGGTGCTTTCTGACTGCCGTAGTCCTTCCTTCTGAGGCTACAGGGCCCACAATTCCGGCACCACCTTTCTATGGAGCTCCGCATTCCAACCAAATAAAACCGGTCTTTCAGCAGGGTTTCCAGTTTCTTCCAGCCAAAGTGACCTGCTTGATTGTGGTAGGCCTCTAACACCATCTGGATGTCTGTCCTGGGTACTACAATCTGCCACACCATTTCATGGGTTCTGGGGTTGACATACCTTCTGCACAGCTTCTCTCTGTAGATGAACAGCCGGCTTCTCTCATTCCACAGTTGCTTAGCTTGTGGAGGAGCATCCTTCTCCAGGTGAGAACCTTCTTGGGTTATCAGTAGTGTTGAGCGAGCACTAAAATGCTCGGGTGCTCGAAGCTCGGGCCGAGCTCGCCGTGATACTCGGGTGCTCGACCTGAGCAACAAGCCCAATGTTAGTCTATGGGAGACTCGAGCATTTTTGCGGTGGCACCCCGGGCAGTCTTTTAAAAGCCTAACAAGTGCCCAAAACGATAGTGACAGTGCTCAAATGACATGGAGACAGCATGGGGATCGCCCCAGGAAGCATTTCTGACCCCTAGGTCACTGCTGTCAACAACGTGGTCAGAGGTATTAAGCCACTTTTACGGGCTCACAATAAAACGTTCAAAAACGAAAGTGAAACTTTTTTCCTGTGAAATATGTTAAGGAACATCCTTTCCAGGGAAAATACTTGTGTATAAGTTAAAATAAATGACCAAAAACAAAAATACTCCTCCACACCTTCGGCTATGTTCACAAGTAGCATTTTTTATGCGTTTTTGCACTTTTGTATTGCTTTCAACTATGACAAATGCATTCACCGTGAAATGTCATTTTAACATTTTACAACCTTATCTGGCCATGTGCTGTGTGACACATGCATAAAGTGCTGAAAAGACAAGGGAACAGCATGGGGAAGACCCCTGGAAGCATCTCTGACTCCCAGGTCACTGTCTAAAAGTGTGCCCATCATAAGTGATCCTTACCGCATCAGAAGATGCAGACTTGCAACTATCCCCATGCAAGTTCTAGTCCCAGGGCAGTGTTCAATTGTACCTCCCCCATTTCTTGCAATAAAAGCTCAAGTATGCAGCCTGCCACCCACCCACCCCCAGGCTGCAATACCATACTGCTTGCTTGCTTGAACTTGAAATTGGGCCTTTTAGGCATGTGGAGGTGGAATCTGACCACCACGTCATGGCTGTGTTGGCGGCCTGGAATCCATACTCAGTCCCCAGCCACCCGGCGGCCGGGTGTCCATACTCGGTCCCCAGCCGCCCCGCGGCCGGGTGTCCACACACGGTCCCCAGCCGCCTGGGGGCAGCCGGGTGTCCATAAACGGTCCCCAGCCGCCCCTATTTCTCCTTGGAACATCCCCCCACACACTTTTCTTAGCCCGGCCTGCTTTAGGCAGCATTGGACGAGCCCACCAGAGAACCAGACTACTCCCGTGGGCCCTGACTTCTCCATCGGTGGAGTTGAGAGTGAAAGGTGAGGAGCATGATGATGATGACAGAAGTTAGCATCTGCTATGTTTTCTTTTAATGCAAGTGTAAGTGTGCAGCCTGCCACCCACCCACCCCCAGACTGCAATTCCATACTGCTAGCTTGCACTTGAAATGGGGCCTTTTAGTTTGGAGGAGGCCGAAGCTGGCCACTACCACATGGCTGCTTCGGCAGCGAGGTATCCATACTCAGTCCCCAGCCGCCCATATTTGTCCTGGTGTGCCTTTTACATAAGATTAAGCGCGTATACCAAAACATTACCTGTGCCCTCCCCAGTGCATTTAGTGGGAAGGAGAGCCTATTCCGCTGTAGTGTGTGCATGCCAAAACCCTGTTCATGGTACATGCGAAGATGCCTCCCACCTTGCACCTGTCATTGCAGACTTGCAACTATCCCCATTCAAGTCCTTGTCCCAGGGCAGTGTTCAATTGTACCTCTCCCATTCCTTGCAATGCAAGCGCAAGTATGCAGCCTGCCACCCACCCACCCCCAGGCTGCAATACCATACTGCTTGCTTGATTGCACTTTAAATTGGGCCTTTTAGGCATGTGGAGGCGGAATCTGGCCACCACGCCATGGTTGTGTCGACGGCCTGGTATCCATACTCAGTCCCCAGCCGCCTGGTGGCCGGGTGTCCCCGCTTGCTCCCCAGCCTCCAGGGGGTGGCCGGGTGTCCATACTCGGTCCCCAGCCACCCCTATTTATCCCGGTAACCTTTCCCACACTTTTCTTAGCCTGGCCTGCTTTAGGGCAGCATTGGCCGAGCCCACCGGACTATCAGACTCCTCCGGTGGGCCCTGGCTTCTCCATCAGGGGAGTTGAGAGTGCCAAGGTGAGGAGCATGATGAGGATGATAGAAGTTAGCATCTGCTTTGTTTTGTTGTAATGCAAGCGCATGTATGTAGTAGCAGCTAGGCCTGAGGTGGTCAGCGTTTTGGCGCATATCCTACCTCCTCCGAGGATTGCTGGATGTTTTCCTGCTACTATCCAAGTTCTATGACTCCCGTTAAAACAAAGCTTCAGGTGATAAATGATGGATGAGGTAGTGGCAAAGGAGAAAGAGCAGGAGGAACAGGGACCATTCACATCAATATCAGGCCAGTCAACCAGATATGTCTTGTAGGATATGTTTCTGTAACAAAAGGAGCGGTTCGGCTACACAGTTATAGGGCATACAGTGAGTGCAATGCCTACCAGAAATTTCGAGCCACTCCAATGCCCCTTGGAAATGACATGGAGGTCAGAGGGCATTAACTAAACCTTTTTTTCCATTTATAGCAACTGGGTCTCCCGTGCACTGTTGGCCTAAGCAGTGAATGGAAGGCTTTCCAAAAATTATGAGGAACTGCAATGCCCCTTACAAGAGCCATGTTTGGCACCCCAGGGGTCTGGTCACCACAGTAATAGAGATATTACGTCGGAGAGCAAGTGGGAGGTTTCCTGGTCAGGATCCCTTAAACATGCAACATCCTCCTGCCCCAGTCCTGGGAGGGGAGAATTCTGCCCTTATAAACTGGATCTGGGGCGGGGTTGAGTGAGTCAGAGAACAGTCAGAGTCAGAGAGAGAGCAAGGGAAAGTAACAGCAAGGAGCTCTGTAGGAGCTAGGAGCTAAAGACCAGAGGCTGGAAGCTGAGCAGAGCTCGCCCTGGCAGAAGACAATAGGAACCGGACACAGGAGTCCGAAGCTGTGAGGACTTATATATCCAGCAGCAGAAACCAGCCGGCAGGGGATTTCAGGTCCTCTGGCCATAGAAGCCCGGTGGCTCAGTCACAAGCAAGGGACCAGCACCGCCGTCGTGGAGCAGAGGCTAACAGAAGGCCCCAAGTCATCAGCCATATGGGTGAGCACTACACGGTACACTCAGGGATGTGGGCTACTTCTACCCGCTTACAGCAAGGTAGCCAGGAAGAGTGCAGACAGACGGGGAGGCCTACAACTCCACCTGGCCAGGGGAACTCCTGCTTGCTCACAGACTGACCAGGCCTCTTATGTTAGCCAGTACTCCCGGGAGGGTCTACCTTATAATCATCAGTAAAGACCCTGAACTGCACTGCAAAGACTCTGAGTCGTTCCTGCTGCACTCGTGCACCAACACCCCCATCATCCACACTCACTGCCCTGAGGCTATACTCCTCCCGAGGGGAGGTATCCCATTCTATGCTGCGCACACAACACCAGCCTCAGCGGTCTGCCTCGCAGCGGTGGTACTCCCTGACCGCAATCCACGGGTGGCGCAGTCGGACAATTAACCTCAAAACTTAAGAAAGACTGCCACTGGTTTGACCAGCCTGAGCCACGGGACCGGGTCACTGCCACGGAGTCTACAGACCCCAGAGATCCGGCACCGGGTATCCCACACACGTGTACACACGGCCCAGGGGGCGCGTCACATGCAGTACAGCATATTACAAACATAAGTCCCATTATTGGGGAGTGGGTGTCCCATAGTATTTGCTTATGCTTTCCCAGCAAAAGCTGCCAAAAATTAGGACGGAGCAACTTGCAATGCCCCTTACAAGAGCCATGCAGTACAGCATATTACAAACATAAGTCCCATTATTGGGGAGTGGGTGTCCCATAGTATTTGCTTATGCCTTGCAAGCAAAAGCTGCCAAAAATTAGGATGGAGCAACTTGCAATGCCCCTTACAAGAGCCATGCAGTACAGCATATTACAAACATAAGTCCCATTATTGGGGAGTGGGTATCCCATTGTATTTGCTTATGCTTTCCAAGCAAAAGCTGCCAAAAATTAGGACGGAGCAACTTGCAATGCCCCTTACAAGAGCCATGCAGTACAGCATATTACAAGCATAAGTCCCATTATTGGGGAGTGGGTCTCCCATATTATTTGCTTATGCCTTGCAAGCAAAAGCTGCAAAAAATTAGGATGGAGCAACTTGCAATGCCCCTTACAAGAGCCATGCAGTACAGCATATTACAAACATAAGTCCCATTATTGGGGAGTGGGTGTCCCATGGTATTTGCTTATGCTTTCCAAGCAAAAGCTGCCAAAAATTAGGACGGAGCAACTTGCAATGCCCCTTACAAGAGCCATGCAGTACAGCATATTACAAACATAAGTCACATTATTGGGGAGTGGGTGTCCCATAGTATTTGCTTATGCTTTCCCAGCAAAAGCTGCCAAAAATTAGGACGTAGCAACTTGCAATGCCCCTTACAAGAGCCATGCAGTACAGCATATTACAAACATAAGTCCCATTATTGGGAAGTGGGTGTCCCATGGTATTTGCTTATGCTTTCTAAGCAAAAGCTGCCAAAAATTAGGACGGAGCAACTTGCAATGCCCCTTACAAGAGCCATGCAGTACAGCATATTACAAACATAAGTCTCATTATTGGGGAGTGGGTATCCCATTGTATTTGCTTATGCTTTCCAAGCAAAAGCTGCCAAGAATTAGGACGGAGCAACTTGCAATGCCCCTTACAAGAGCCATGCAGTACAGCATATTACAAACATAAGTCCCATTATTGGGGAGTGGGTGTCCCATAGTATTTGCTTATGCCTTGCAAGCAAAAGCTGCCAAAAATTAGGACGGAGCAACTTGCAATGCCCCTAACAAGAGCCATGCAGTACAGCATATTACAAACATAAGCCCCATTATTGGGGAGTGGGTGTCCCATGGTATTTGCTTATGCTTTCCAAGCAAAAGCTGCCAAAAATTAGGACGGAGCAACTTGCAATGCCCCTTACAAGAGCCATGCAGTACAGCATATTACAAACATAAGTCCCATTATTGGGGAGTGGGTGTCCCATAGTATTTGCTTATGCTTTCCCAGCAAAAGCTGCCAAAAATTAGGACGGAGCAACTTGCAATGCCCCTTACAAGAGCCATGCAGTACAGCATATTACAAACATAAGTCCCATTATTGGGGAGTGGGTGTCCCATGGTATTTGCTTATGCTTTCCAAGCAAAAGCTGCCAAAAATTAGGACGGAGCAACTTGCAATGCCCCTTACAAGAGCCATGCAGTACAGTATATTACAAACATAAGTCCCATTATTGGGGAGTGGGTGTCCCATAGTATTTGCTTATGCTTTCCAAGCAAAAGCTGCCAAAAATTAAGACGGAGCAACTTGCAATGCCCCTTACAAGAGCCATGCAGTACAGCATATTACAAACATAAGTCCCATTATTGGGGAGTGGGTGTCCCATGGTATTTGCTTATGCTTTCCAAGCAAAAGCTGCGAAAAATTAGGACGGAGCAACTTGCAATGCCCCTTACAAGAGCCATGCAGTACAGCATATTACAAACATAAGTCCCATTATTGGGGAGTGGGTGTCCCATAGTATTTGCTTATGCCTTGCAAGCAAAAGCTGCCAAAAATTAGGACGGAGCAACTTGCAATGCCCCTTACAAGAGCCATGCAGTACAGCATATTACAAACATAAGTCTCATTATTGGGGAGTGGGTGTCCCATGGCATTTGCTTATGCTTTCCAAGCAAAAGCTGCCAAAAATTAGGACGGAGCAACTTGCAATGCCCCTTACAAGAGCCATGCAGTACAGCATATTACAAACATAAGTCCCATTATTGGGGAGTGGGTGTCCCATAGTATTTGCTGATGCCTTGCAAGCAAAATCTGCCAAAAATTAGGACGGAGCAACTTGCAATGCCCCTTACAAGAGCCATGCAGTACAGCATATTACAAACATAAGTCCCATTATTGGGGAGTGGGTGTCCCATAGTATTTGCTTATGCTTTCCAAGCAAAAGCTGCCAAAAATTAGGATGGAGCAACTTGCAATGCCCCTTACAAGAGCCATGCAGTACAGCATATTACAAACATAAGTCCCATTATTGGGGAGTGGGTGTCCCATAGTATTTGCTTATGCTTTCCAAGCAAAAGCTGCCAAAAATTAGGACGGAGCAACTTGCAATGCCCCTTACAAGAGTCATGCAGTACAGCATATTACAAACATAAGTCCCATTATTGGGGAGTGGGTGTCCCATAGTATTTGCTTATGCTTTCCAAGCAAAAGCTGCCAAAAATTATGACGGAGCAACTTGCAATGCCCCTTACAAGAGCCATGCAGTACAGCATATTACAAACATAAGTCCCATTATTGGGGAGTGGGTGTCCCATAGTATTTGCTTATGCCTTGCAAGCAAAAGCTGCCAAAAATAAGGACGGAGGAACTTGCAATGCTGGCACCCTGGTGGTATAGTGGTGGTGGAGGCTGAGGATAAGGAGAAGATAAAACAGCCGAAACGAGGAAGCGTATACCCATGTGTGGGTGTGAAGCGGTGCATGTGATACACCTCCCGAAATAACACAGTGGATTTGACTTTATGTTACTCTGCTGTCATTTGGTGGTGATGAGAAGTCTGGCCCAATCCAGCCCTTGTTCATTTTGATAAGGGTCAGCTTGTCAGCATTGTCAGTTGACAGGCGAGTGCGCTTATCAGTTATAATTCCCCCAGCGGCACTAAAAACACGCTCCGATAACACGCTAGCGGCAGGGCAGGCCAGGACCTCCAAGGCGTACAGAGCGAGTTCATTCCAAGAGTCCAGCTTGGATACCCAATAATTAAAAGGCACAGAGGAATCACGGAGGACGCTGGTACGATCGGCAAGGTACTCCCTCACCATCTTTTGAAACTTTCCACTCCTTGTGAGAGTACCCCGCGCCTCAGGGCCTGTAAGCTGGGCGGGTGTCAGAAAACTGTCCCAGAACGTTGACAGTGTTCCCCTGCCTCTGCTGGATTGGAGTTGCATCTCTCTCGCCTGTACGCCTTGGTTGGGCAACGAACTGTGACCTCTGCCGCTAGCGTGTTCAGATGGGAATTTTTTTAAGAGTTCTGCAGCAAGGGCCTTCTGGTACTGCCCCATTTTTGTAGACCTCTCCACCTCAGGAATAAGAGAGTGAAAGTTCTCCTTGTAGCGGGGGTCTACAAGTGTCACCAACCAGTAATGACTGTCACCCAACATTTTGACAACGCGAGGGTCACGGTTAAGGCAGCGTAACATAAAGTCAGCCATGCGTGCCAGACTGGTAACGGGCAAGATTTCCGTTTCCTCACCAAGATGACGACTGACCATGCTCTCCTCCTCCTCCTCCTCTTCCCCCCCCCCCGTCCTCAGGCCACCCACGCTGAACCGACGGTATGACACTTGTACAG
This sequence comes from Phyllobates terribilis, assembly GCF_046119375.1. Lineage (NCBI taxonomy): Eukaryota > Metazoa > Chordata > Amphibia > Anura > Dendrobatidae > Phyllobates > Phyllobates terribilis. The sequence continues at coordinate 571,036 of NW_027362798.1, read as the reverse complement.
GTACTACCGTCTACAACGCATGATAGCAGCTCCTGTTCTTCCTCCTCCTCCTCCTCCTCTCCCTCATTGTCCCCCAATGCACATTGGAATGAGATGAGGCTGGGCTGTGTGTAATCGCCCGCTACGGCTTCTTGATCCATCTCATCATACTCTGGCTGCAATGCCTCCTCTTTAATTCTCTGCAGAGAGCGTTGCAAAAGACAGACAAGTGGGATGCTGACACTAATGATGGCGTCATCGCCACTCACCATCTTGGTGGCCTCCTCAAAGTTTGTCAGGATGGTACAAATGTCAGACATCCAGGTCCACTCCTGAGGTCTTATGTGTGGAGTCTGACCTGAATATCGACGGCCTTGTTGCAGCTGGTACTCCACAACTGCTCTCTTCTGCTCACAAATCCTTTGCAACATGTGGAGGGTAGAGTTCCAGCATGTGGGGACATCACACACCAGTCGGTGTGCCGGAAGCTGCAAACGCTGCTGCAACACAGCAAGGGCGGCGGAAGCTGTAGCCGACTTGCGAAAATGAGCTGACAGGCGGCGTACTTTCACGAGCAGATCTGGCAACTCGGGGTACGATTTAAGAAACTGCTGAACCACGAGGTTAAGCACATGAGCCAGGCATGGTACGTGTGTGATCTCACCTCGCCTCAGAGCCGCCACCAGGTTAAGGCCATTGTCACACACGACCATGCCGGGATGTAGGTTCAGCGGTCTCAGCCACAGATCTGCCTGCTCTTTCACAGCTGTCCACAACTCACAAGCAGTGTGAGGTTTATCACCTAAGCTTATGAGTTTCAGCACAGCCTGTTGCCGCTTGGCGGAGGCAGTACTGCAATGCTTCCAGCTTGTAACTGATGTGGTGATATCTGAGAGGGAGGCTGAACATGAGGAGGAGGAGGAGGAGGATGCGCAGGAGCTGTACACTGTGGGGGCAACTCTGACTGACATAGGGCCCGCAATCCTCGGTGTGGGGAGGATGTGTTCCATCCCAAGGTCCGACTGGGTCCCGGCTTCCACTATGTTTACCCAGTGTGCCGTCAGAGAGATGTACCGTCCCTGGCCACAAGCACTTGTCCACGTGTCCGTTGTCAGGTGGACTCTCCCAGTAACTGCGTTGTTGAGGGCACGGCAGATGCTTTGGGACACGTGCTTGTGTAGTGCGGGGATGGCACACCGGGCAAAATAGTGTCGGCTGGGGACCGAGTACCGAGGGATGGCCACCGCCATAAGATTGCGGAAGGATTCCGTCTCCACCAGCCTAAAAGGCAGCATTTCCAATGCAAGCAGTCGTGAAATGTGCGAATTTAGGACTGTGGCCTGTGGGGCGTTAGCTGCGAATTTCCGCTTTCGTTCAAAGGTCTGGGATATGGACAATTGAACGCTGCGGTGGGACGTGGACGTGGACGTTGATGCTGTTTCTTGAGAAACTGCCATAACAAGTGAAGACTGAGAGGAGGGGGCATTTTTACATGCAGTATGGACAGGGGATTGCCTTGTACGCACAACAGTGGAAGAAGCAGTGGTGACACCCGCTGACACTTGTCGTGGACCCTGGGTTTCGCCCCACAAAGTCGGGTGCTTTGCTGCCATGTGCCTGATCATGCTGGTGGTGGTCAGGCTGGTAGTTTTGTCACCCCTGCTGATGCTGGCATGGCAGGTGGAACATATGGCCTTTTTGGGGTTATCAGCAGAGTCTTTAAAAAAATTCTAGACTCTGGAAGACCTACCGCTTGTACTGGCAACGTCCCTCGTGTTGGTGTTACGGGGAACGGTTGCCTGCCTTCTGTCTGCGGCCACCACACTGCTTCTTCCTGCCTGTTGGGGTACTCTGCCTCCCTCCCCCTGTGTGCTGCTGGCCTCACTCTGCATGTCCTCCTTCCACGTTGGGTCCACGTTACTAGATCATCCACCACCTCCTCCTCTTCCACTTGCGCACCACGATCCTCCTCCTCACTTCCTGGCAATTGTGTCTCGTCATCGTCCACCTCTTGTGACAGATTGCCAACGTCGACTTCCTGTGGCCGTGGCTGTTCAAATATTTGGGCATCGCAACATGGGATCTCCTCTGCCACCACTTCAAGCGTATCAGGCGAGGGGCCCAAATATGGAAATGGACCAGTGAACAGCTCTTCAGAGTGTCCAAGTGTGGGATCACTTGCTGTCTGACGACACTCGGCATGGTGGGAGGAAGGAGCATCAGGGTGAGGAGGAGTATGCGGTCGAGACTCACGGCTACTAAGAGTTGACCGTGTGGAAGACAGACCGGAGGTGGTGGTGCCCAGGTAACTGGAAGTATTGTCTGCTATCCAATTAATAACCTGTTCACACTGATCAGTTCTCAATACTGGTGTTGTTCTGTGCTTCCCTAGTAATTCGGTCAAGAAGTGGGAGCGAGAAGATGTGGCTGTTGGTTGTGGCACATTTTCACCTTGGCCACGGCGCCGTCCTCTGCACGAACCATCACAGAACGTCCACTTCCACGTCCCTTGCCACGCGCCTTGCCCATTATAAATGAAGTAAAATAGCTTACACTTGCACTATCAATGGAAAAAGGGTAATAAAGAGTAGATTAGAACCGTGGCAGAGGAAAACCAGTTATTGTTTACTGGGGTATACCACACTTTTTTAAATAGAGATATTTGCGGCTGAACAGTGAGCGACACACTCAAACTGCTTTTTTTTTAGATACCAAAGGCCCAAAACTGGATAGTACAGCGATTTGACCCGTGGAACTGCGAAACCACACTGGGATGTCGGGCCTACACAAGACTATTTTCAACAGATATATTTTTGTGTCACAACAGTTAGGAGACACTACTGTTTTTCTTTACGGAAAAAACTACCAAAATATGAATAATAGAGATTTTTTTACCGTGGAACAGCAAAACCACAGTTATAATTTACTGGTGTATACCAGGCTTTTTAAAATATATATATATTTGCGGCTGAACAGTGAGCGACACACTCAAACTGTTTTATTTAGATACAAATGGCCCAAAAGTGGATAATACAGAGGTTTGTACCGTGGAACTGCAAAACCACACTTGTATTTCTTGGGCCTACACCAGACTATTTTCAACAGATATATTTGTGTCTGAAAAATCAGGGAGACACTATTATTATTTTTATACAGCAAAAAATGCCAAAAACAGGATAATAGAGATGTTTTACCGTGGAACATCAAAACCACAGTAATAATTTACTGGTGTATACCAGGCTTTTTAAAATATACATATATTTGCGGCTGAACAGTGAGCGACACACTCAAACTGTTTTTTTTAGATACAAATGGCCCAAAAGTGGATAATACAGAGGTTTGTACCGTGGAACTGCAAAACCACACTTGTATTTCTCGGGCCTACACCAGACTATTTTCAACAGATATATTTGTGTCTGAAAAATCAGGGAGACACTATTTTTTTTTTTTTTTTTACAACAAAAAATGCAAAAAGCAGGATAATAGAGATTTTTTACCATGGAACAGCAAAAGCACACTTCTGTCTCTCTGGCCTACACTAGACTATTTTCAACAGATATATTTGTGTCTGAAAAATCAGGGAGACACTATTATTATTTTTATACAGCAAAAAATGCCAAAAACAGGATAATAGAGATGTTTTACTGTGGAACATCAAAACCACAGTAATAATTTACTGGTGTATACCAGGCTTTTTAAAATATATATATATTTGCGGCTGAGCGACACACTCAAACTGTTTTTTTTAGATACAAATGGCCCATAGAACTGCAAAACCACACTTCTGTTTCTCTGGCCTACACCAGACTATTTTCAACAGATATATTTGTGTCTGAAAAATCAGAGGCACACTTTTTTTTGGGGGGGGACGGGACACCAAAAGGTTAATAAGATGGGTATTTGTACATTGTGAAGGAGGAAAAAAAAAAGAGGATTTTGATAAAAAAAAAAAGGATTTTTCCTGGCCCCCGGGACCTGGAGCTAAGTCCAGCAATTTCAGCAACAGGAGCAGCACACAGGACTGTAATGCAGCGTTTGCTGGTATAACCACTGCGTCTCCTATACAGCCTGCCTGCCTGATATACCTGGGATGGATATTAGTCCTGAGAAGGACTGTTTGTTTGATCTGGCAGCCTTTACAGACCCTACACTATCTATTTTGCAGGATATATCTCTCCCTAAATCAGCAGCGCTGTCCCTACACTGTCTGATCCGGAGCGACTGTGTCCAAGATGGCGGCACCCGGTTTTAAATACTCGAGGTGACGCTGTGCGGCCAGCCAATCACTGTAATGCCCACAAACAACATGGCTGCGGCATTACAGTGACTGGCTGGCAATCCCTGCATGTTCGTTGGCTCTGTAAAGAGCGCCAAACATGCAGGGCGGAGACCCGAGCTCCCGCCCGAGTAACCCGGAAATGCTCGGTGCTCGCCGAACATCCCGAATAGCGTGATGCTCGGGCGAGTACCGAGCAGTGTCGAGCATGTTCGCTCAACACTAGTCCTTACATTTCCAGGAGGGATTACAGAGGAAGTGCGTATAGTAAAGTTCTTACATTTCCATGAGGAATTAAAAAGGAAGCGCACAAAGTACAGTCGTTACATTTCCAGGAGTATTTACAGAGGAAGTGCAAAAAGTAAAGTTCTTACATTTCCAGGAGGGATTACAGAGGAAGGGCATAAAGTAAAGTTCTTACATTTCCAGGAGGGATTACAGAGGAAGTGCATAAACTAAAGCTCTTACATTTCCAGGAGGAATTACAGAGGAAATGCACAACGTTCTTACATTTCCAGGAGGGATTACAGAGGAAGTGCATAAAGTAAAGTTCTTACATTTCCAGGAGGGATTACAGAGGAAGGGCATAAAGTAAAGTTCTTACATTTCCAGGAGGGATTACAGAGGAAGTGCACAAAGTAGATTTCTTACATTTCCAGGAGGGATTACAGTGTAAGTGCATAAAGTAAAGTTCTTACAATTCCAGGAGGGATTACAGAGGAAGTGCATAAAGTAAAGTTCTTACATTTCCAGGGGGGATTACAGAGGAAGTGCATAAAGTAAAGTTCTTACATTTCCAGGAGTAATTAAAGAGGAAGTGCACAAAGTAGAGTCCTTACATTTCCAGGAGGATTTACAGAGGAAGTGCACAAAGTAAAGTTCTTACATTTCCAGGAGGGATTACAGAGGAAGTGCATATAGTAAAGTTCTTACATTTCCATGAGGAATTAAAGAGGAAGTGCAGAAAGTAGAGTCCTTACATTTCCAGGAGGGATTACAGAGGAAGTGCACAAAGTAGAGTCCTTACATTTCCAGGAGGGAATACAGGGGATGTGCACAAAGTAGAGATCTTACATTTCCAGGAGTATTTACAGAGGAAGTGAAAAAAGTAAAGTTCTTACATTTCCAGGAGGGATTACAGAGGAAATGCATAAAGTAAAGTTCTCACATTTCCATGAGGAATTAAAGAGGAAATGCACAAAGTAGAGTTCTTACATTTCCAGGAGGGATTACAGAGGAAGTGCATAAAGTAGAGTTCTTACATTTCCAGGAGGGATTACAGAGGAAGTGCAAAAAGTAAAGTTCTTACATTTCCAGGAGGGATTACAGAGGAAGTGCATAAAGTAAAGTTCTTACATTTCCAGGGGGAATTAAAGAGGAAGTGCAGAAAGTGGAGTCCTTACATTTCCAGGAGGGATTACAGGGGATGTGCACAAAGTAGAGTTCTTACATTTCCAGGAGGATTTACAGAGGAAGTGCAAAAAGTAAAATTCTTACATTTCCAGGAGGGATTACAGAGGAAGTGCATAAAGTAAAATTCTTACATTTCCAGGAGGGATTACAGAGGAAGTGCATAAAGTAAAGTTCTTACATTTCCAGGAGGGATTACAGGGGATATGCACAAAGTAGAGTTCTTACTTTTCCAGGAGGATTTACAGAGGAAGTGCATAAAGTAAAATTCTTACATTTCCAGGAGGGATTACAGGGGATGTGCACAAAGTAGAGTTCTTACATTTCCAGGAGGGATTACAGAGGAAGTGCATAAAGTAAAGTTCTTACATTTCCAGGAGGGATTACAGAGGAAGTGCATAAAGTAAAGTTCTTACATTTCCAGGACAGATTACAGAGGAAGTGCATAAAGTAAAGTTCTTACATTTCCAGGAGGGATTACAGAGGAAATGCATAAAGTAAAGTTCTTACATTTCCAGGAGGGATTACAGGGGATGTGCACAAAGTAGAGTTCTTAAATTTCAGGAGGGATTACAGAGGAAGTGCATAAAGTAAAGTTCTTACATTTCCAGGAGGGATTACAGAGGAAGTGCATAAAGTAAAGTTCTTACATTTCCAGGAGGGATTACAGAGGAAATGCATAAAGTAAAGTTCTTACATTTCCAGGAGGGATTACAGGGGATGTGCACAAAGTAGAGTTCTTAAATTTCAGGAGGGATTACAGAGGAAGTGCATAAAGTAAAGTTCTTACATTTCCAGGAGGGATTACAGAGGAAGTGCATCAAGTAAAATTCTTACATTTCCAGGAGGGATTACAGAGGAAGTGCATAAAGTAAAGTTCTTACATTTCCAGGAGGGATTACAGAGGAAGTGCATAAATTAAAGTTCTTACATTTCCAGGAGTAATTAAAGAGGAAGTGCACAAAGTAGAGTCCTTACATTTCCAGGAGGATTTACAGAGGAAGTGCACAAAGTAAAGTTCTTACATTTCCAGGAGGGATTACAGAGGAAGTGCACAAAGTAGAGTCCTTACATTTCCAGGAGGGATTACAGGGGAAGTGCAGAAAGTAAAGTTCTTACATTTCCAGGAGGAATTACAGAGGAAATGCACAATGTTCTTACATTTCCAGGAGGGATTACAGAGGAAGAGCACAAAGTAGATTTCTTACATTTCCAGGAGAGATTACAGAGGAAGTGCATAAAGTAAAGGTCTTACATTTCCAGGAGGGATTACAGAGGAAGTGCATAAAGTAAAGTTCTTACATTTCCAGGAGAGATTACAGAGGAAGTGCATAAAGTAGAGTTCTTACATTTCCAGGAGGGATTACAGAGGAAGTGCATAAAGTAAAATTCTTACATTTCCAGGAGGGATTACAGAGGAAGTGCATAAAGTAAAGTTCTTACATTTCCAGGAGGGATTACAGGGGATATGCACAAAGTAGAGTTCTTACTTTTCCAGGAGGATTTACAGAGGAAGTGCATAAAGTAAAATTCTTACATTTCCAGGAGGGATTACAGGGGATGTGCACAAAGTAGAGTTCTTACATTTCCAGGAGGGATTACAGAGGAAGTGCATAAAGTAAAGTTCTTACATTTCCAGGAGGGATTACAGAGGAAGTGCATAAAGTAAAGTTCTTACATTTCCAGGACGGATTACAGAGGAAGTGCATAAAGTAAAGTTCTTACATTTCCAGGAGGGATTACAGAGGAAATGCATAAAGTAAAGTTCTTACATTTCCAGGAGGGATTACAGGGGATGTGCACAAAGTAGAGTTCTTAAATTTCAGGAGGGATTACAGAGGAAGTGCATAAAGTAAAGTTCTTACATTTCCAGGAGGGATTACAGAGGAAGTGCATAAAGTAAAGTTCTTACATTTCCAGGAGGGATTACAGAGGAAATGGGATTACAGGGGATGTGCACAAAGTAGAGTTCTTAAATTTCAGGAGGGATTACAGAGGAAGTGCATAAAGTAAAGTTCTTACATTTCCAGGAGGGATTACAGAGGAAGTGCATAAAGTAAAATTCTTACATTTCCAGGAGGGATTACAGAGGAAGTGCATAAAGTAAAGTTCTTACATTTCCAGGAGGGATTACAGAGGAAGTGCATAAATTAAAGTTCTTACATTTCCAGGAGTAATTAAAGAGGAAGTGCACAAAGTAGAGTCCTTACATTTCCAGGAGGATTTACAGAGGAAGTGCACAAAGTAAAGTTCTTACATTTCCAGGAGGGATTACAGAGGAAGTGCACAAAGTAGAGTCCTTACATTTCCAGGAGGGATTACAGGGGAAGTGCAGAAAGTAAAGTTCTTACATTTCCAGGAGGAATTACAGAGGAAATGCACAATGTTCTTACATTTCCAGGAGGGATTACAGAGGAAGAGCACAAAGTAGATTTCTTACATTTCCAGGAGAGATTACAGAGGAAGTGCATAAAGTAAAGGTCTTACATTTCCAGGAGGGATTACAGAGGAAGTGCATAAAGTAAAGTTCTTACATTTCCAGGAGAGATTACAGAGGAAGTGCATAAAGTAGAGTTCTTACATTTCCAGGAGGGATTACAGAGGAAGTGCAAAAAGTAAAGTTCTTACATTTCCAGGAGGGATTACAGAGGAAGTGCATAAAGTAAAGTTCTTACATTTCCAGGGGGAATTAACGAGGAAGTGCAGAAAGTGGAGTCCTTACATTTCCAGGAGGGATTACAGGGGATGTGCACAAAGTAGAGTTCTTACATTTCCAGGAGGATTTACAGAGGAAGTGCAAAAAGTAAAATTCTTACATTTCCAGGAGGGATTACAGAGGAAGTGCATAAAGTAAAGTTCTTACATTTCCAGGAGGGATTACAGAGGAAGTGCACAAAGTAGATTTCTTACATTTCCAGGAGGGATTACAGTGGAAGTGCATAAAGTAAAGTTCTTACATTTCCAGGAGGGATTACAGAGGAAGTGCATAAAGTAAAGTTCTTACATTTCCAGGAGGGATTATAGAGGAAGTGCATAAAGTAAAGTTCTTACATTTCCAGGAGTAATTAAAGAGGAAGTGCACAAAGTAGAGTCCTTACATTTCCAGGAGGATTTACAGAGGAAGTGCAGAAAGTAAAGTTCTTACATTTCCAGGAGGAATTACAGATGAAATGCACAACGTTCTTACATTTCCAGGAGGGATTACAGAGGAAGTGCACAAAGTAGATTTCTTACATTTCCAGGAGGGATTACAGAGGAAGTGCATAAAGTAAAGTTCTTACATTTCCAGGAGGGATTACAGAGGAAGTGCATAAAGTAAAGTTCTTACATTTCCAGGAGGGATTACAGAGGAAGTGCATAAAGCAAAGTTCTTACTTTTCCAGGAGGGATTACAGAGGAAGTGCATAAAGTAAAGTTCTTACATTTCCAGGAGGAATTACAGAGGAAGTCCATAAAGTAAAGTTCTTACATTTCCAGGAGGGATTACAGGGGAAGTGCAGAAAGTAAAGTTCTTACATTTCCAGGAGGAATTACAGAGGAAATGCACAACGTTCTTACATTTCCAGGACGGATTACAGAGGAAGTGCACAAAGTAGATTTCTTACGTTTCCAGGAGGGATTACAGAGGAAGTGCATAAAGTAAAGTTCTTACATTTCCAGGAGGGATTACAGAGGAAGGGCATAAACTAAGGTTCATACATTTCCAGGAGGGATTACAGAGGAAGTGCATAAAGCAAAGTTCTTACATTTCCAGGAGGGATTACAGAGGAAGTGCATAAAGTAAAGTTCTTACATTTCCAGGAGGAATTACAGAGGAAGTCCATAAAGTAAAGTTCTTACATTTCCAGGAGGAATTACAGAGGAAGTGCAAAAAGTAAAGTTCTTACATTTCCAGGAGGGATTACAGAGGAAGTCCATAAAGTAAAGTTCTTACATTTCCAGGAGGAATTACAGAGGAAATGCACAACGTTCTTACATTTCCAGGAGGGATTACAGAGGAAGTGCACAAAGTAGATTTCTTACATTTCCAGGAGGGATTACGGAGGAAGTGAAGTAAAGTTCTTGCATTTCCAGGAGGGATTACAGAGGAAGTGCATAAAGTTCTTACATTTCCAGGAGGGATTACAGAGGAAGTGCATAAAGTAAAGTTCTTACATTTCCAGGAGGGATTACAGAGGAAGTGCATAAAGTAAAGTTCTTACATTTCCAGGAGGGATTACAGAGGAAGTGCATAAAGTAAAGTTCTTACATTTCCAGGAGTAATAAAAGAGGAAGTGCACAAAGTAGAGTCCTTACATTTCCAGGAGGATTTACAGAGGAAGTGCACAAAGTAAAGTTCTTACATTTCCAGGAGGGACTACAGAGGAAGTGCACAAAGTAGAGTCCTTACATTTCCAGGAGGGATTACAGGGGAAGTGCAGAAAGTAAAGTTCTTACATTTCCAGGAGGGACTACAGAGGAAGTGCACAAAGTAGAGTCCTTACATTTCCAGGAGGGATTACAGGGGAAGTGCAGAAAGTAAAGTTCTTACATTTCCAGGAGGAATTACAGAGGAAATGCACAACGTTCTTACATTTCCAGGAGGGATTACAGAGGAAGTGCACAAAGTAGATTTCTTAAATTTCCAGGAGGGATTACAGAGGAAGTGCATAAAGTAAAGTTCTTACATTTCCAGGAGGGATTACAGAGGAAGTGCATAAAGTAAAGTTCTTACATTTCCAGGAGGGATTACAGAGGAAGTGCATAAAGCAAAGTTCTTACTTTTCCAGGAGGGATTACAGAGGAAGTGCATAAAGTAAAGTTCTTACATTTCAAGGAGGAATTACAGAGGAAGTCCATAAAGTAAAGTTCTTACATTTCCAGGAGGGATTACAGAGGAAGTGCACAAAGTAGATTTCTTACATTTCCAGGAGGGATTACAGTGTAAGTGCATAAAGTAAAGTTCTTACAATTCCAGGAGGGATTACAGAGGAAGTGCATAAAGTAAAGTTCTTACATTTCCAGGGGGGATTACAGAGGAAGTGCATAAAGTAAAGTTCTTACATTTCCAGGAGGGATTACAGGGGATATGCACAAAGTAGAGTTCTTACTTTTCCAGGAGGATTTACAGAGGAAGTGCATAAAGTAAAATTCTTACATTTCCAGGAGGGATTACAGGGGATGTGCACAAAGTAGAGTTCTTACATTTCCAGGAGGGATTACAGAGGAAGTGCATATAGTAAAGTTCTTACATTTCCAGGAGGGATTACAGGGGATATGCACAAAGTAAAGTTCTTACATTTCCAGGAGGGATTACAGAGGAAGTGCATAAAGTAAAGTTCTTACATTTCCAGGAGGGATTATAGAGGAAGTGCATAAAGTAAAGTTCTTACATTTCCAGGAGTAATTAAAGAGGAAGTGCACAAAGTAGAGTCCTTACATTTCCAGGAGGATTTACAGAGGAAGTGCACAAAGTAAAGTTCTTACATTTCCAGGAGGGACTACAGAGGAAGTGCACAAAGTAGAGTCCTTACATTTCCAGGAGGGATTACAGGGGAAGTGCAGAAAGTAAAGTTCTTACATTTCCAGGAGGAATTACAGATGAAATGCACAACGTTCTTACATTTCCAGGAGGGATTACAGAGGAAGTGCACAAAGTAGATTTCTTACATTTCCAGGAGGGATTACAGAGGAAGTGCATAAAGTAAAGTTCTTACATTTCCAGGAGGGATTACAGAGGAAGTGCATAAAGTAAAGTTCTTACATTTCCAGGAGGGATTACAGAGGAAGTGCATAAAGCAAAGTTCTTACTTTTCCAGGAGGGATTACAGAGGAAGTGCATAAAGTAAAGTTCTTACATTTCCAGGAGGAATTACAGAGGAAGTCCATAAAGTAAAGTTCTTACATTTCCAGGAGGGATTACAGGGGAAGTGCAGAAAGTAAAGTTTTTACATTTCCAGGAGGAATTACAGAGGAAATGCACAACGTTCTTACATTTCCAGGACGGATTACAGAGGAAGTGCACAAAGTAGATTTCTTACGTTTCCAGGAGGGATTACAGAGGAAGTGCATAAAGTAAAGTTCTTACATTTCCAGGAGGGATTACAGAGGAAGGGCATAAACTAAGGTTCATACATTTCCAGGAGGGATTACAGAGGAAGTGCATAAAGCAAAGTTCTTACATTTCCAGGAGGGATTACAGAGGAAGTGCATAAAGTAAAGTTCTTACATTTCCAGGAGGAATTACAGAGGAAGTCCATAAAGTAAAGTTCTTACATTTCCAGGAGGAATTACAGAGGAAGTGCAAAAAGTAAAGTTCTTACATTTCCAGGAGGGATTACAGAGGAAGTCCATAAAGTAAAGTTCTTACATTTCCAGGAGGAATTACAGAGGAAATGCACAACGTTCTTACATTTCCAGGAGGGATTACAGAGGAAGTGCACAAAGTAGATTTCTTACATTTCCAGGAGGGATTACGGAGGAAGTGAAGTAAAGTTCTTGCATTTCCAGGAGGGATTACAGAGGAAGTGCATAAAGTTCTTACATTTCCAGGAGGGATTACAGAGGAAGTGCATAAAGTAAAGTTCTTACATTTCCAGGAGGGATTACAGAGGAAGTGCATAAAGTAAAGTTCTTACATTTCCAGGAGGGATTACAGAGGAAGTGCATAAAGTAAAGTTCTTACATTTCCAGGAGTAATAAAAGAGGAAGTGCACAAAGTAGAGTCCTTACATTTCCAGGAGGATTTACAGAGGAAGTGCACAAAGTAAAGTTCTTACATTTCCAGGAGGGACTACAGAGGAAGTGCACAAAGTAGAGTCCTTACATTTCCAGGAGGGATTACAGGGGAAGTGCAGAAAGTAAAGTTCTTACATTTCCAGGAGGGACTACAGAGGAAGTGCACAAAGTAGAGTCCTTACATTTCCAGGAGGGATTACAGGGGAAGTGCAGAAAGTAAAGTTCTTAAATTTCCAGGAGGAATTACAGAGGAAATGCACAACGTTCTTACATTTCCAGGAGGGATTACAGAGGAAGTGCACAAAGTAGATTTCTTACATTTCCAGGAGGGATTACAGAGGAAGTGCATAAAGTAAAGTTCTTACATTTCCAGGAGGGATTACAGAGGAAGTGCATAAAGTAAAGTTCTTACATTTCCAGGAGGGATTACAGAGGAAGTGCATAAAGCAAAGTTCTTACTTTTCCAGGAGGGATTACAGAGGAAGTGCATAAAGTAAAGTTCTTACATTTCCAGGAGGAATTACAGAGGAAGTCCATAAAGTAAAGTTCTTACATTTCCAGGAGGGATTACAGAGGAAGTGCACAAAGTAGATTTCTTACATTTCCAGGAGGGATTACAGTGTAAGTGCATAAAGTAAAGTTCTTACAATTCCAGGAGGGATTACAGGTGATATGCACAAAGTAGAGTTCTTACTTTTCCAGGAGGATTTACAGAGGAAGTGCATAAAGTAAAATTCTTACATTTCCAGGAGGGATTACAGGGGATGTGCACAAAGTAGAGTTCTTACATTTCCAGGAGGGATTACAGAGGAAGTGCATATAGTAAAGTTCTTACATTTCCAGGAGGGATTACAGGGGATATGCACAAAGTAGAGTTCTTACTTTTCCAGGAGGATTTACAGAGGAAGTGCATAAAGTAAAATTCTTACATTTCCAGGAGGGATTACAGGGGATGTGCACAAAGTAGAGTTCTTACATTTCCAGGAGGGATTACAGAGGAAGTGCATAAAGTAAAGTTCTTACATTTCCAGGAGGGATTACAGAGGAAGTGCATAAAGTAAAGTTCTTACATTTCCAGGACAGATTACAGAGGAAGTGCATAAAGTAAAGTTCTTACATTTCCAGGAGGGATTACAGAGGAAATGCATGAAGTAAAGTTCTTACATTTCCAGGAGGGATTACAGGGGATGTGCACAAAGTAGAGTTCTTAAATTTCAGGAGGGATTACAGAGGAAGTGCATAAAGTAAAGTTCTTACATTTCCAGGAGGGATTACAGAGGAAGTGCATAAAGTAAAGTTCTTACATTTCCAGGAGGGATTACAGAGGAAATGCATAAAGTAAAGTTCTTACATTTCCAGGAGGGATTACAGGGGATGTGCACAAAGTAGAGTTCTTAAATTTCAGGAGGGATTACAGAGGAAGTGCATAAAGTAAAGTTCTTACATTTCCAGGAGGGATTACAGAGGAAGTGCATAAAGTAAAATTCTTACATTTCCAGGAGGGATTACAGAGGAAGTGCATAAAGTAAAGTTCTTACATTTCCAGGAGGGATTACAGAGGACGTGCATAAATTAAAGTTCTTACATTTCCAGGAGTAATTAAAGAGGAAGTGCACAAAGTAGAGTCCTTACATTTCCAGGAGGATTTACAGAGGAAGTGCACAAAGTAAAGTTCTTACATTTCCAGGAGGGATTACAGAGGAAGTGCACAAAGTAGAGTCCTTACATTTCCAGGAGGGATTACAGGGGAAGTGCAGAAAGTAAAGTTCTTACATTTCCAGGAGGAATTACAGAGGAAATGCACAATGTTCTTACATTTCCAGGAGGGATTACAGAGGAAGTGCACAAAGTAGATTTCTTACATTTCCAGGAGGGATTACAGAGGAAGTGCATAAAGTAAAGTTCTTACATTTCCAGGAGGGATTACAGAGGAAGTGCATAAAGTAAAGTTCTTACATTTCCAGGAGGGACTACAGAGGAAGTGCACAAAGTAGAGTCCTTACATTTCCAGGAGGGATTACAGGGGAAGTGCAGAAAGTAAAGTTCTTACATTTCCAGGAGGGACTACAGAGGAAGTGCACAAAGTAGAGTCCTTACATTTCCAGGACGGATTACAGGGGAAGTGCAGAAAGTAAAGTTCTTACATTTCCAGGAGGAATTACAGAGGAAATGCACAACGTTCTTACATTTCCAGGAGGGATTACAGAGGAAGTGCACAAAGTAGATTTCTTACATTTCCAGGAGGGATTACAAAGGAAGTGCATAAAGTAAAGTTCTTACATTTCCAGGAGGGATTACAGAGGAAGTGCATAAAGTAAAGTTCTTACATTTCCAGGAGGGATTACAGAGGAAGTGCATAAAGCAAAGTTCTTACTTTTCCAGGAGGGATTACAGAGGAAGTGCACAAAGTAGATTTCTTACATTTCCAGGAGGGATTACAGTGTAAGTGCATAAAGTAAAGTTCTTACAATTCCAGGAGGGATTACAGAGGAAGTGCATAAAGTAAAGTTCTTACATTTCCAGGGGGGATTACAGAGGAAGTGCATAAAGTAAAGTTCTTACATTTCCAGGAGGGATTACAGGGGATATGCACAAAGTAGAGTTCTTACTTTTCCAGGAGGATTTACAGAGGAAGTGCATAAAGTAAAATTCTTACATTTCCAGGAGGGATTACAGGGGATGTGCACAAAGTAGAGTTCTTACATTTCCAGGAGGGATTACAGAGAAAGTGCATATAGTAAAGTTCTTACATTTCCAGGAGGGATTACAGGGGATATGCACAAAGTAGAGTTCTTACTTTTCCAGGAGGATTTACAGAGGAAGTGCATAAAGTAAAATTCTTACATTTCCAGGAGGGATTACAGGGGATGTGCACAAAGTAGAGTTCTTACATTTCCAGGAGGGATTACAGAGGAAGTGCATAAAGTAAAGTTCTTACATTTCCAGGAGGGATTACAGAGGAAGTGCATATAGTAAAGTTCTTACATTTCCAGGACAGATTACAGAGGAAGTGCATAAAGTAAAGTTCTTACATTTCCAGGAGGGATTACAGAGGAAATGCATAAAGTAAAGTTCTTACATTTCCAGGAGGGATTGCAGGGGATGTGCTCAAAGTAGAGTTCTTAAATTTCAGGAGGGATTACAGAGGAAGTGCATAAAGTAAAGTTCTTACATTTCCAGGAGGGATTACAGAGGAAGTGCATAAAGTAAAGTTCTTACATTTCCAGGAGGGATTACAGAGGAAATGCATAAAGTAAAGTTCTTACATTTCCAGGAGGGATTACAGGGGATGTGCACAAAGTAGAGTTCTTAAATTTCAGGAGGGATTACAGAGGAAGTGCATAAAGTAAAGTTCTTACATTTCCAGGAGGGATTACAGAGGAAGCGCATAAAGTAAAATTCTTACATTTCCAGGAGGGATTACAGAGGAAGTGCATAAAGTAAAGTTCTTACATTTCCAGGAGGGATTACAGAGGACGTGCATAAATTAAAGTTCTTACATTTCCAGGAGTAATTAAAGAGGAAGTGCACAAAGTAGAGTCCTTACATTTCCAGGAGGATTTACAGAGGAAGTGCACAAAGTAAAGTTCTTACATTTCCAGGAGGGATTACAGAGGAAGTGCACAAAGTAGAGTCCTTACATTTCCAGGAGGGATTACAGGGGAAGTGCAGAAAGTAAAGTTCTTACATTTCCAGGAGGAATTACAGAGGAAATGCACAATGTTCTTACATTTCCAGGAGGGATTACAGAGGAAGTGCACAAAGTAGATTTCTTACATTTCCAGGAGGGATTACAGAGGAAGTGCATAAAGTAAAGTTCTTACATTTCCAGGAGGGATTACAGAGGAAGTGCATAAAGTAAAGTTCTTACATTTCCAGGAGGGATTACAGAGGAAGTGCATAAAGCAAAGTTCTTACTTTTCCAGGAGGGATTACAGAGGAAGTGCATAAAGTAAAGTTCTTACATTTCCAGGAGGAATTACAGAGGAATTCCATAAAGTAAAGTTCTTACATTTCCAGGAGGGATTACAGGGGAAGTGCAGAAAGTAAAGTTCTTACATTTCCAGGAGGAATTACAGAGGAAATGCACAACGTTCTTACATTTCCAGGAGGGATTACAGAGGAAGTGCACAAAGTAGATTTCTTACGTTTCCAGGAGGGATTACAGAGGAAGTGCATAAAGTAAAGTTCTTACATTTCCAGGAGGGATTACAGAGGAAGTGCATAAAGTAAAGTTCATACATTTCCAGGAGGGATTACAGAGGAAGTGCATGAAGTAAAGTTCTTACATTTCCAGGAGGAATTACAGAGGAAGTCCATAAAGTAAAGTTCTTACATTTCCAGGAGGAATTACAGAGGAAGTGCAAAAAGTAAAGTTCTTACATTTCCAGGAGGGATTACAGAGGAAGTCCATAAAGTAAAGTTCTTACATTTCCAGGAGGAATTACAGAGGAAATGCACAACGTTCTTACATTTCCAGGAGGGATTACAGAGGAAGTGCACAAAGTAGATTTCTTACATTTCCAGGAGGGATTACGGAGGAAGTGAAGTAAAGTTCTTGCATTTCCAGGAGGGATTACAGAGGAAGTGCATAAAGTTCTTACATTTCCAGGAGGGATTACAGAGGAAGTGCATAAAGTAAAGTTCTTACATTTCCAGGAGGGATTACAGAGGAAGTGCATAAAGTAAAGTTCTTACATTTCCAGGAGGGATTACAGAGGAAGTGCATAAAGTAAAGTTCTTACATTTCCAGGAGTAATAAAAGAGGAAGTGCACAAAGTAGAGTCCTTACATTTCCAGGAGGATTTACAGAGGAAGTGCACAAAGTAAAGTTCTTACATTTCCAGGTGGGACTACAGAGGAAGTGCACAAAGTAGAGTCCTTACATTTCCAGGAGGGATTACAGGGGAAGTGCAGAAAGTAAAGTTCTTACATTTCCAGGAGGGACTACAGAGGAAGTGCACAAAGTAGAGTCCTTACATTTCCAGGAGGGATTACAGGGGAAGTGCAGAAAGTAAAGTTCTTACATTTCCAGGAGGAATTACAGAGGAAGTGCATAAAGTAAAGTTCATACATTTCCAGGAGGGATTACAGAGGAAGTGCACAAAGTAGATTTCTTACATTTCCAGGAGGGATTACAGAGGAAGTGCATAAAGTAAAGTTCTTACATTTCCAGGAGGGATTACAGAGGAAGTGCATAAAGTAAAGTTCTTACATTTCCAGGAGGGATTACAGAGGAAGTGCATAAAGCAAAGTTCTTACTTTTCCAGGAGGGATTACAGAGGAAGTGCATAAAGTAAAGTTCTTACATTTCCAGGAGGAATTACAGAGGAAGTCCATAAAGTAAAGTTCTTACATTTCCAGGAGGGATTACAGAGGAAGTGCACAAAGTAGATTTCTTACATTTCCAGGAGGGATTACAGAGGAAGTGCATAAAGTAAAGTTCTTACATTTCCAGGAGGAATTACAGAGGAAGTCCATAAAGTAAAGTTCTTACATTTCCAGGAGGGATTACAGAGGAAGTGCACAAAGTAGATTTCTTACATTTCCAGGAGGGATTACAGTGTAAGTGCATAAAGTAAAGTTCTTACAATTCCAGGAGGGATTACAGAGGAAGTGCATAAAGTAAAGTTCTTACATTTCCAGGGGGGATTACAGAGGAAGTGCATAAAGTAAAGTTCTTACATTTCCAGGAGTAATTAAAGAGGAAGTGCACAAAGTAGAGTCCTTACATTTCCAGGAGGATTTACAGAGGAAGTGCACAAAGTAAAGTTCTTACATTTCCAGGAGGGATTACAGAGGAAGTGCATATAGTAAAGTTCTTACATTTCCATGAGGAATTAAAGAGGAAGTGCACAAAGTGGAGTCCTTACATTTCCAGGAGGGATTACAGGGGATGTGCACAAAGTAGAGATCTTACATTTCCAGGAGTATTTACAGAGGTAGTGCAAAAAGTAAAGTTCTTACATTTCCAGGAGGGATTACAGAGGAAGTGCATATAGTAAAGTTCTTACATTTCCATGAGGAATTAAAGAGGAAGTGCACAAAGTAGAGTCCTTACATTTCCAGGAGGGATTACAGGGGATGTGCACAAAGTAGAGTTCTTACATTTCCAGGAGGGATTACAGAGGAAGTGCATAAAGTAAAGTTCTTACATTTCCAGGAGGGATTACAGAGGAAGTGCATAAAGTAAAGTTCTTACATTTCCAGGACAGATTACAGAGGAAGTGCATAAAGTTCTTACATTTCCAGGAGGGATTACAGAGCAAATGCATAAAGTAAAGTTCTTACATTTCCAGGAGGGATTACAGGGGATGTGCACAAAGTAGAGTTCTTAAATTTCAGGAGGGATTACAGAGGAAGTGCATAAAGTAAAGTTCTTACATTTCCAGGAGGGATTACAGAGGAAGTGCATAAAGTAAAGTTCTTACATTTCCAGGAGGGATTACAGAGGAAATGCATAAAATAAAGTTCTTACATTTCCAGGAGGGATTACAGGGGATGTGCACAAAGAAGAGTTCTTAAATTTCAGGAGGGATTACAGAGGAAGTGCATAAAGTAAAGTTCTTACATTTCCAGGAGGGATTACAGAGGAAGTGCATAAAGTAAAATTCTTACATTTCCAGGAGGGATTACAGAGGAAGTGCATAAAGTAAAGTTCTTACATTTCCAGGAGGGATTACAGAGGAAGTGCATAAATTAAAGTTCTTACATTTCCAGGAGTAATTAAAGAGGAAGTGCACAAAGTAGAGTCCTTACATTTCCAGGAGGATTTACAGAGGAAGTGCACAAAGTAAAGTTCTTACATTTCCAGGAGGGATTACAGAGGAAGTGCATAAAGTAAAGTTCATACATTTCCAGGAGGGATTACAGAGTAAGTGCATAAAGTAAAGTTCTTACATTTCCAGGGGGGATTACAGAGGAAGTGCATAAAGTAAAGTTCTTACATTTCCAGGAGTAATTAAAGAGGAAGTGCACAAAGTAGAGTCCTTACATTTCCAGGAGGATTTACAGAGGAAGTGCACAAAGTAAAGTTCTTACATTTCCAGGAGGGATTACAGAGGAAGTGCATATAGTAAAGTTCTTACATTTCCATGAGGAATTAAAGAGGAAGTGCACAAAGTAGAGTCCTTACATTTCCAGGAGGGATTACAGGGGATGCGCACAAAGTAGAGATCTTACATTTTAAGGAGTATTTACAGAGGTAGTGCAAAAAGTAAAGTTCTTACATTTCCAGGAGGGATTACAGAGGAAGTGCATATAGTAAAGTTCTTACATTTCCATGAGGAATTAAAGAGGAAGTGCACAAAGTAGAGTCCTTACATTTCCAGGAGGGATTACAGAGGAAGTGCATAAAGTAAAGTTCTTACATTTCCAGGAGGGATTACAGAGGAAGTGCATAAAGTAAAGTTCTTACATTTCCAGGACAGATTACAGAGGAAGTGCACAAAGTAAAGTTCTTACATTTCCAGGAGGGATTACAGAGGAAATGCATAAAGTAAAGTTCTTACATTTCCAGGAGGGATTACAGGGGATGTGCACAAAGTAGAGTTCTTAAATTTCAGGAGGGATTACAGAGGAAGTGCATAAAGTAAAGTTCTTACATTTCCAGGAGGGATTACAGAGGAAGTGCATAAAGTAAAGTTCTTACATTTCCAGGAGGGATTACAGAGGAAATGCATAAAGTAAAGTTCTTACATTTCCAGGAGGGATTACAGGGGATGTGCACAAAGTAGAGTTCTTAAATTTCAGGAGGGATTACAGAGGAAGTGCATAAAGTAAAGTTCTTACATTTCCAGGAGGGATTACAGAGGAAGTGCATAAAGTAAAATTCTTACATTTCCAGGAGGGATTACAGAGGAAGTGCATAAAGTAAAGTTCTTACATTTCCAGGAGGGATTACAGAGGAAGTGCATAAATTAAAGTTCTTACATTTCCAGGAGTAATTAAAGAGGAAGTGCACAAAGTAGAGTCCTTACATTTCCAGGAGGATTTACAGAGGAAGTGCACAAAGTAAAGTTCTTACATTTCCAGGAGGGATTACAGAGGAAGTGCATAAAGTAAAGTTCATACATTTCCAGGAGGGATTACAGAGGAAGTGCATAAAGTAAAGTTCATACATTTCCAGGAGGGATTACAGAGGAAGTCCATAAAGTAAAGTTCTTACATTTCCAGGAGGAATTACAGAGGAAGTGCAAAAAGTAAAGTTCTTACATTTCCAGGAGGGATTACAGAGGAAGTCCATAAAGTAAAGTTCTTACATTTCCAGGAGGAATTACAGAGGAAATGCACAACGTTCTTACATTTCCAGGAGGGATTACAGAGGAAGTGCACAAAGTAGATTTCTTACATTTCCAGGAGGGATTACGGAGGAAGTGAAGTAAAGTTCTTGCATTTCCAGGAGGGATTACAGAGGAAGTGCATAAAGTTCTTACATTTCCAGGAGGGATTACAGAGGAAGTGCATAAAGTAAAGTTCTTACATTTCCAGGAGGGATTACAGAGGAAGTGCATAAAGTAAAGTTCTTACATTTCCAGGAGGGATTACAGAGGAAGTGCATAAAGTAAAGTTCTTACATTTCCAGGAGTAATAAAAGAGGAAGTGCACAAAGTAGAGTCCTTACATTTCCAGGAGGATTTACAGAGGAAGTGCACAAAGTAAAGTTCTTACATTTCCAGGAGGGACTACAGAGGAAGTGCACAAAGTAGAGTCCTTACATTTCCAGGAGGGATTACAGGGGAAGTGCAGAAAGTAAAGTTCTTACATTTCCAGGAGGGACTACAGAGGAAGTGCACAAAGTAGAGTCCTTACATTTCCAGGAGGGATTACAGGGGAAGTGCAGAAAGTAAAGTTCTTACATTTCCAGGAGGAATTACAGAGGAAATGCACAACGTTCTTACATTTCCAGGAGGGATTACAGAGGAAGTGCACAAAGTAGATTTCTTACATTTCCAGGAGGGATTACAGAGGAAGTGCATAAAGTAAAGTTCTTACATTTCCAGGAGGGATTACAGAGGAAGTGCATAAAGTAAAGTTCTTACATTTCCAGGAGGGATTACAGAGGAAGTGCATAAAGCAAAGTTCTTACTTTTCCAGGAGGGATTACAGAGGAAGTGCATAAAGTAAAGTTCTTACTTTTCCAGGAGGAATTACAGAGGAAGTCCATGAAGTAAAGTTCTTACATTTCCAGGAGGGATTACAGAGGAAGTGCACAAAGTAGATTTCTTACATTTCCAGGAGGGATTACAGAGGAAGTGCATAAAGTAAAGTTCTTACATTTCCAGGAGGAATTACAGAGGAAGTCCATAAAGTAAAGTTCTTACATTTCCAGGAGGGATTACAGAGGAAGTGCACAAAGTAGATTTCTTACATTTCCAGGAGGGATTACAGTGTAAGTGCATAAAGTAAAGTTCTTACAATTCCAGGAGGGATTACAGAGGAAGTGCATAAAGTAAAGTTCTTACATTTCCAGGGGGGATTACAGAGGAAGTGCATAAAGTAAAGTTCTTACATTTCCAGGAGTAATTAAAGAGGAAGTGCACAAAGTAGAGTCCTTACATTTCCAGGAGGATTTACAGAGGAAGTGCACAAAGTAAAGTTCTTACATTTCCAGGAGGGATTACAGAGGAAGTGCATATAGTAAAGTTCTTACATTTCCATGAGGAATTAAAGAGGAAGTGCACAAAGTAGAGTCCTTACATTTCCAGGAGGGATTACAGGGGATGTGCACAAAGTAGAGATCTTACATTTCCAGGAGTATTTACAGAGGTAGTGCAAAAAGTAAAGTTCTTACATTTCCAGGAGGGATTACAGAGGAAGTGCATATAGTAAAGTTCTTACATTTCCATGAGGAATTAAAGAGGAAGTGCACAAAGTAGAGTCCTTACATTTCCAGGAGGGATTACAGGGGATGTGCACAAAGTAGAGTTCTTACATTTCCAGGAGGGATTACAGAGGAAGTGCATAAAGTAAAGTTCTTACATTTCCAGGAGGGATTACAGAGGAAGTGCATAAAGTAAAGTTCTTACATTTCCAGGACAGATTACAGAGGAAGTGCATAAAGTAAAGTTCTTACATTTCCAGGAGGGATTACAGAGGAAATGCATAAAGTAAAGTTCTTACATTTCCAGGAGGGATTACAGGGGATGTGCACAAAGTAGAGTTCTTAAATTTCAGGAGGGATTACAGAGGAAGTGCATAAAGTAAAGTTCTTACATTTCCAGGAGGGATTACAGAGGAAGTGCATAAAGTAAAGTTCTTACATTTCCAGGAGGGATTACAGAGGAAATGCATAAAGTAAAGTTCTTACATTTCCAGGAGGGATTACAGGGGATGTGCACAAAGTAGAGTTCTTAAATTTCAGGAGGGATTACAGAGGAAGTGCATAAAGTAAAGTTCTTACATTTCCAGGAGGGATTACAGAGGAAGTGCATAAAGTAAAATTCTTACATTTCCAGGAGGGATTACAGAGGAAGTGCATAAAGTAGTTCTTACATTTCCAGGAGGGATTACAGAGGAAGTGCATAAATTAAAGTTCTTACATTTCCAGGAGTAATTAAAGAGGAAGTGCACAAAGTAGAGTCCTTACATTTCCAGGAAGATTTACAGAGGAAGTGCACAAAGTAAAGTTCTTACATTTCCAGGAGGGATTACAGAGGAAGTGCACAAAGTAGAGTCCTTACATTTCCAGGAGGGATTACAGGGGAAGTGCAGAAAGTAAAGTTCTTACATTTCCAGGAGGAATTACAGAGGAAATGCACAATGTTCTTACATTTCCAGGAGGGATTACAGAGGAAGAGCACAAAGTAGATTTCTTACATTTCCAGGAGAGATTACAGAGGAAGTGCATAAAGTAAAGGTCTTACATTTCCAGGAGGGATTACAGAGGAAGTGCATAAAGTAAAGTTCTTACATTTCCAGGAGAGATTACAGAGGAAGTGCATAAAGTAGAGTTCTTACATTTTCAGGAGGGATTACAGAGGAAGTGCATAAAGTAAAATTCTTACATTTCCAGGAGGGATTACAGAGGAAGTGCATAAAGTAAAGTTCTTACATTTCCAGGAGGGATTACAGGGGATATGCACAAAGTAGAGTTCTTACTTTTCCAGGAGGATTTACAGAGGAAGTGCATAAAGTAAAATTCTTACATTTCCAGGAGGGATTACAGGGGATGTGCACAAAGTAGAGTTCTTACATTTCCAGGAGGGATTACAGAGGAAGTGCATAAAGTAAAGTTCTTACATTTCCAGGAGGGATTACAGAGGAAGTGCATAAAGTAAAGTTCTTACATTTCCAGGACGGATTACAGAGGAAGTGCATAAAGTAAAGTTCTTACATTTCCAGGAGCGATTACAGAGGAAATGCATAAAGTAAAGTTCTTACATTTCCAGGAGGGATTACAGGGGATGTGCACAAAGTAGAGTTCTTAAATTTCAGGAGGGATTACAGAGGAAGTGCATAAAGTAAAGTTCTTACATTTCCAGGAGGGATTACAGAGGAAGTGCATAAAGTAAAGTTCTTACATTTCCAGGAGGGATTACAGAGGAAATGGGATTACAGGGGATGTGCACAAAGTAGAGTTCTTAAATTTCAGGAGGGATTACAGAGGAAGTGCATAAAGTAAAGTTCTTACATTTCCAGGAGGGATTACAGAGGAAGTGCATAAAGTAAAATTCTTACATTTCCAGGAGGGATTACAGAGGAAGTGCATAAAGTAAAGCTCTTACATTTCCAGGAGGGATTACAGAGGAAGTGCATAAATTAAAGTTCTTACATTTCCAGGAGTAATTAAAGAGGAAGTGCACAAAGTAGAGTCCTTATATTTCCAGGAGGATTTACAGAGGAAGTGCACAAAGTAAAGTTCTTACATTTCCAGGAGGGATTACAGAGGAAGTGCACAAAGTAGAGTCCTTACATTTCCAGGAGGGATTACAGGGGAAGTGCAGAAAGTAAAGTTCTTACATTTCCAGGAGGAATTACAGAGGAAATGCACAATGTTCTTACATTTCCAGGAGGGATTACAGAGGAAGAGCACAAAGTAGATTTCTTACATTTCCAGGAGAGATTACAGAGGAAGTGCATAAAGTAAAGGTCTTACATTTCCAGGAGGGATTACAGAGGAAGTGCATAAAGTAAAGTTCTTACATTTCCAGGAGAGATTACAGAGGAAGTGCATAAAGTAGAGTTCTTACATTTCCAGGAGGGATTACAGAGGAAGTGCAAAAAGTTAAGTTCTTACATTTCCAGGAGGGATTACAGAGGAAGTGCATAAAGTAAAGTTCTTACATTTCCAGGGGGAATTAACGAGGAAGTGCAGAAAGTGGAGTCCTTACATTTCCAGGAGGGATTACAGGGGATGTGCACAAAGTAGAGTTCTTACATTTCCAGGAGGATTTACAGAGGAAGTGCAAACAGTAAAATTCTTACATTTCCAGGAGGGATTACAGAGGAAGTGCATAAAGTAAAGTTCTTACATTTCCAGGAGGGATTACAGAGGAAGTGCATAAAGTAAAGTTCTTACATTTCCAGGACGGATTACAGAGGAAGTGCATAAAGTAAAGTTCTTACATTTCCAGGAGCGATTACAGAGGAAATGCATAAAGTAAAGTTCTTACATTTCCAGGAGGGATTACAGGGGATGTGCACAAAGTAGAGTTCTTAAATTTCAGGAGGGATTACAGAGGAAGTGCATAAAGTAAAGTTCTTACATTTCCAGGAGGGATTACAGAGGAAGTGCATAAAGTAAAGTTCTTACATTTCCAGGAGGGATTACAGAGGAAATGGGATTACAGGGGATGTGCACAAAGTAGAGTTCTTAAATTTCAGGAGGGATTACAGAGGAAGTGCATAAAGTAAAGTTCTTACATTTCCAGGAGGGATTACAGAGGAAGTGCATAAAGTAAAATTCTTACATTTCCAGGAGGGATTACAGAGGAAGTGCATAAAGTAAAGCTCTTACATTTCCAGGAGGGATTACAGAGGAAGTGCATAAATTAAAGTTCTTACATTTCCAGGAGTAATTAAAGAGGAAGTGCACAAAGTAGAGTCCTTATATTTCCAGGAGGATTTACAGAGGAAGTGCACAAAGTAAAGTTCTTACATTTCCAGGAGGGATTACAGAGGAAGTGCACAAAGTAGAGTCCTTACATTTCCAGGAGGGATTACAGGGGAAGTGCAGAAAGTAAAGTTCTTACATTTCCAGGAGGAATTACAGAGGAAATGCACAATGTTCTTACATTTCCAGGAGGGATTACAGAGGAAGAGCACAAAGTAGATTTCTTACATTTCCAGGAGAGATTACAGAGGAAGTGCATAAAGTAAAGGTCTTACATTTCCAGGAGGGATTACAGAGGAAGTGCATAAAGTAAAGTTCTTACATTTCCAGGAGAGATTACAGAGGAAGTGCATAAAGTAGAGTTCTTACATTTCCAGGAGGGATTACAGAGGAAGTGCAAAAAGTTAAGTTCTTACATTTCCAGGAGGGATTACAGAGGAAGTGCATAAAGTAAAGTTCTTACATTTCCAGGGGGAATTAACGAGGAAGTGCAGAAAGTGGAGTCCTTACATTTCCAGGAGGGATTACAGGGGATGTGCACAAAGTAGAGTTCTTACATTTCCAGGAGGATTTACAGAGGAAGTGCAAACAGTAAAATTCTTACATTTCCAGGAGGGATTACAGAGGAAGTGCATAAAGTAAAGTTCTTACATTTCCAGGAGGGATTACAGAGGAAGTGCACAAAGTAGATTTCTTACATTTCCAGGAGGGATTACAGTGGAAGTGCATAAAGTAAAGTTCTTACATTTCCAGGAGGGATTACAGAGGAAGTGCATAAAGTAAAGTTCTTACATTTCCAGGAGGGATTATAGAGGAAGTGCATAAAGTAAAGTTCTTACATTTCCAGGAGTAATTAAAGAGGAAGTGCACAAAGTAGAGTCCTTACATTTCCAGGAGGATTTACAGAGGAAGTGCACAAAGTAAAGTTCTTACATTTCCAGGAGGGACTACAGAGGAAGTGCACAAAGTAGAGTCCTTACATTTCCAGGAGGGATTACAGGGGAAGTGCAGAAAGTAAAGTTCTTACATTTCCAGGAGGAATTACAGATGAAATGCACAACGTTCTTACATTTCCAGGAGGGATTACAGAGGAAGTGCACAAAGTAGATTTCTTACATTTCCAGGAGGGATTACAGAGGAAGTGCATAAAGTAAAGTTCTTACATTTCCAGGAGGGATTACAGAGGAAGTGCATAAAGTAAAGTTCTTACATTTCCAGGAGGGATTACAGAGGAAGTGCATAAAGCAAAGTTCTTACTTTTCCAGGAGGGATTACAGAGGAAGTGCATAAAGTAAAGTTCTTACATTTCCAGGAGGAATTACAGAGGAAGTCCATAAAGTAAAGTTCTTACATTTCCAGGAGGGATTACAGGGGAAGTGCAGAAAGTAAAGTTCTTACATTTCCAGGAGGAATTACAGAGGAAATGCACAACGTTCTTACATTTCCAGGAGGGATTACAGAGGAAGTGCACAAAGTAGATTTCTTACGTTTCCAGGAGGGATTACAGAGGAAGTGCATAAAGTAAAGTTCTTACATTTCCAGGAGGGATTACAGAGGAAGTGCATAAAGTAAAGTTCATACATTTCCAGGAGGGATGACAGAGGAAGTGCATAAAGCAAAGTTCTTACATTTCCAGGAGGGATTACAGAGGAAGTGCATAAAGTAAAGTTCTTACATTTCCAGGAGGAATTACAGAGGAAATGCACAACGTTCTTACATTTCCAGGAGGGATTACAGAGGAAGTGCATAAAGTAGAGTTCTTACATTTCCAGGAGGGATTACAGAGGAAGTGCAAAAAGTAAAGTTCTTACATTTCCAGGAGGGATTACAGAGGAAGTGCAAAAAGTAAAGTTCTTACATTTCCAGGGGGAATTAACAAGGAAGTGCAGAAAGTGGAGTCCTTACATTTCCAGGAGGGATTACAGGGGATGTGCACAAAGTAGAGTTCTTACATTTCCAGGAGGATTTACAGAGGAAGTGCAAAAAGTAAAATTCTTACATTTCCAAGAGGGATTACAGAGGAAGTGCATAAAGTAAGGTTCTTACATTTCCAGGAGGGATTACAGAGGAAGTGCACAAAGTAGATTTCTTACATTTCCAGGAGGGATTACAGAGGAAGTGCATATAGTAAAGCTCTTACATTTCCAGGAGGGATTATAGAGGAAGTGCATTAAGTAAAGTTCTTACATTTCCAGGAGTAATTAAAGAGGAAGTGCACAAAGTAGAGTCCTTACATTTCCAGGAGGATTTACAGAGAAAGTGCACAAAGTAAAGTTCTTACATTTCCAGGAGGGACTACAGAGGAAGTGCACAAAGTAGAGTCCTTACATTTCCAGGAGGGATTACAGGGGAAGTGCAGAAAGTAAAGTTCTTACATTTCCAGGAGGAATTACAGATGAAATGCACAACGTTCTTACATTTCCAGGAGGGATTACAGAGCAAGTGCACAACGTAGATTTCTTACATTTCCAGGAGGGATTACAGAGGAAGTGCATAAAGTAAAGTTCTTACATTTCCAGGAGGGATTACAGAGGAAGTGCATAAAGCAAAGTTCTTACTTTTCCAGGAGGGATTACAGAGGAAGTGCATAAAGTAAAGTTCTTACATTTCCAGGAGGAATTACAGAGGAAGTCCATAAAGTAAAGTTCTTACATTTCCAGGAGGGATTACAGGGGAAGTGCAGAAAGTAAAGTTCTTACATTTCCAGGAGGAATTACAGAGGAAATGCACAACGTTCTTACATTTCCAGGAGGGATTACAGAGGAAGTGCACAAAGTAGATTTCTTACGTTTCCAGGAGGGATTACAGAGGAAGTGCATAAAGTAAAGTTCTTACATTTCCAGGAGGGATTACAGAGGAAGTGCATAAAGTAAAGTTCATACATTTCCAGGAGGGATTACAGAGGAAGTGCATAAAGCAAAGTTCTTACATTTCCAGGAGGGATTACAGAGGAAGTGCATAAAGTAAAGTTCTTACATTTCCAGGAGGAATTACAGAGGAAGTCCATAAAGTAAAGTTCTTACATTTCCAGGAGGAATTACAGAGGAAGTGCAAAAAGTAAAGTTCTTACATTTCCAGGAGGGATTACAGAGGAAGTCCATAAAGTAAAGTTCTTACATTTCCAGGAGGAATTACAGAGGAAATGCACAACGTTCTTACATTTCCAGGAGGGATTACAGAGGAAGTGCACAAAGTAGATTTCTTACATTTCCAGGAGGGATTACGGAGGAAGTGAAGTAAAGTTCTTGCATTTCCAGGAGGGATTACAGAGGAAGTGCATAAAGTTCTTACATTTCCAGGAGGGATTACAGAGGAAGTGCATAAAGTAAAGTTCTTACATTTCCAGGAGGGATTACAGAGGAAGTGCATAGAGTAAAGTTCTTACATTTCCAGGAGGGATTACAGAGGAAGTGCATAAAGTAAAGTTCTTACATTTCCAGGAGTAATAAAAGAGGAAGTGCACAAAGTAGAGTCCTTACATTTCCAGGAGGATTTACAGAGGAAGTGCACAAAGTAAAGTTCTTACATTTCCAGGAGGGACTACAGAGGAAGTGCACAAAGTAGAGTCCTTACATTTCCAGGAGGGATTACAGGGGAAGTGCAGAAAGTAAAGTTCTTACATTTCCAGGAGGGACTACAGAGGAAGTGCACAACGTTCTTACATTTCCAGGAGGGATTACAGAGGAAGTGCACAAAGTAGATTTCTTACATTTCCAGGAGGGATTACAGAGGAAGTGCACAAAGTAAAGTTCTTACATTTCCAGGAGGAATTACAGAGGAAGTGCACAAAGTAAAGTTCTTACATTTCCAGGAGGGATTACAGGGGAAGTGCAGAAAGTAAAGTTCTTACATTTCCAGGAGGAATTACAGAGGAAATGCACAACGTTCTTACATTTCCAGGAGGGATTACAGAGGAAGTGCACAAAGTAGATTTCTTACATTTCCAGGAGGGATTACAGAGGAAGTGCATAAAGTAAAGTTCTTACATTTCCAGGAGGGATTACAGAGGAAGTGCACAAAGTAGATTTCTTACATTTCCAGGAGGGATTACAGTGGAAGTGCATAAAGTAAAGTTCTTACATTTCCAGGAGGGATTACAGAGGAAGTGCATAAAGTAAAGTTCTTACATTTCCAGGAGGGATTATAGAGGAAGTGCATAAAGTAAAGTTCTTACATTTCCAGGAGTAATTAAAGAGGAAGTGCACAAAGTAGAGTCCTTACATTTCCAGGAGGATTTACAGAGGAAGTGCACAAAGTAAAGTTCTTACATTTCCAGGAGGGACTACAGAGGAAGTGCACAAAGTAGAGTCCTTACATTTCCAGGAGGGATTACAGGGGAAGTGCAGAAAGTAAAGTTCTTACATTTCCAGGAGGAATTACAGATGAAATGCACAACGTTCTTACATTTCCAGGAGGGATTACAGAGGAAGTGCACAAAGTAGATTTCTTACATTTCCAGGAGGGATTACAGAGGAAGTGCATAAATTAAAGTTCTTACATTTCCAGGAGGGATTACAGAGGAAGTGCATAAAGTAAAGTTCTTACATTTCCAGGAGGGATTACAGAGGAAGTGCATAAAGCAAAGTTCTTACTTTTCCAGGAGGGATTACAGAGGAAGTGCATAAAGTAAAGTTCTTACATTTCCAGGAGGAATTACAGAGGAAGTCCATAAAGTAAAGTTCTTACATTTCCAGGAGGGATTACAGGGGAAGTGCAGAAAGTAAAGTTCTTACATTTCCAGGAGGAATTACAGAGGAAATGCACAACGTTCTTACATTTCCAGGAGGGATTACAGAGGAAGTGCACAAAGTAGATTTCTTACGTTTCCAGGAGGGATTACAGAGGAAGTGCATAAAGTAAAGTTCTGACATTTCCAGGAGGGATTACAGAGGAAGTGCATAAAGTAAAGTTCATACATTTCCAGGAGGGATTACAGAGGAAGTGCATAAAGCAAAGTTCTTACATTTCCAGGAGGGATTACAGAGGAAGTGCATAAAGTAAAGTTCTTACATTTCCAGGAGGAATTACAGAGGAAGTCCATAAAGTAAAGTTCTTACATTTCCAGGAGGAATTACAGAGGAAGTGCAAAAAGTAAAGTTCTTACATTTCCAGGAGGGATTACAGAGGAAGTCCATAAAGTAAAGTTCTTACATTTCCAGGAGGAATTACAGAGGAAATGCACAACGTTCTTACATTTCCAGGAGGGATTACAGAGGAAGTGCACAAAGTAGATTTCTTACATTTCCAGGAGGGATTACGGAGGAAGTGAAGTAAAGTTCTTGCATTTCCAGGAGGGATTACAGAGGAAGTGCATAAAGTTCTTACATTTCCAGGAGGGATTACAGAGGAAGTGCATAAAGTAAAGTTCTTACATTTCCAGGAGGGATTACAGAGGAAGTGCATAAAGTAAAGTTCTTACATTTCCAGGAGGGATTACAGAGGAAGTGCATAAAGTAAAGTTCTTACATTTCCAGGAGTAATAAAAGAGGAAGGGCACAAAGTAGAGTCCTTACATTTCCAGGAGGATTTACAGAGGAAGTACACAAAGTAAAGTTCTTACATTTCCAGGAGGGACTACAGAGGAAGTGCACAAAGTAGAGTCCTTACATTTCCAGGAGGGATTACAGGGGAAGTGCAGAAAGTAAAGTTCTTACATTTCCAGGAGGGACTACAGAGGAAGTGCACAAAGTAGAGTCCTTACATTTCCAGGAGGGATTACAGGGGAAGTGCAGAAAGTAAAGTTCTTACATTTCCAGGAGGAATTACAGAGGAAATGCACAACGTTCTTACATTTCCAGGAGGGATTACAGAGGAAGTGCACAAAGTAGATTTCTTACATTTCCAGGAGGGATTACAGAGGAAGTGCATAAAGTAAAGTTCTTACATTTCCAGGAGGGATTACAGAGGAAGTGCATAAAGTAAAGTTCTTACATTTCCAGGAGGGATTACAGAGGAAGTGCATAAAGCAAAGTTCTTACTTTTCCAGGAGGGATTACAGAGGAAGTGCATAAAGTAAAGTTCTTACATTTCCAGGAGGAATTACAGAGGAAGTCCATAAAGTAAAGTTCTTACATTTCCAGGAGGGATTACAGAGGAAGTGCACAAAGTAGATTTCTTACATTTCCAGGAGGGATTACAGTGTAAGTGCATGAAGTAAAGTTCTTACAATTCCAGGAGGGATTACAGAGGAAGTGCATAAAGTAAAGTTCTTACATTTCCAGGAGTAATTAAAGAGGAAGTGCACAAAGTAGAGTCCTTACATTTCCAGGAGGATTTACAGAGGAAGTGCACAAAGTAAAGTTCTTACATTTCCAGGAGGGATTACAGAGGAAGTGCATATAGTAAAGTTCTTACATTTCCATGAGGAATTAAAGAGGAAGTGCAGAAAGTAGAGTCCTTACATTTCCAGGAGGGATTACAGAGGAAGTGCACAAAGTAGAGTCCTTACATTTCCAGGAGGGATTACAGGGGATGTGCACAAAGTAGAGTTCTTACATTTCCAGGAGTATTCACAGAGGTAGTGCAAAAAGTAAAGTTCTTACATTTCCAGGAGGGATTACAGAGGAAATGCATAAAGTAAAGTTCTCACATTTCCATGAGGAATTAAAGAGGAAATGCACAAAGTAGAGTTCTTACATTTCCAGGAGGGATTACAGAGGAAGTGCATAAAGTAGAGTTCTTACATTTCCAGGAGGGATTACAGAGGAAGTGCAAAAAGTAAAGTTCTTACATTTCCAGGAGGGATTACAGAGGAAGTGCATAAAGTAAAGTTCTTACATTTCCGGGGGGAATTAAAGAGGAAGTGCAGAAAGTGGAGTCCTTACATTTCCAGGAGGGATTACAGGGGATGTGCACAAAGTAGAGTTCTTACATTTCCAGGAGGATTTACAGAGGAAGTGCAAAAAGTAAAATTCTTACATTTCCAGGAGGGATTACAGAGGAAGTGCATAAAGTAAAATTCTTACATTTCCAGGAGGGATTACAGAGGAAGTGCATAAAGTAAAGTTCTTACATTTCCAGGAGGGATTACAGGGGATATGCACAAAGTAGAGTTCTTACTTTTCCAGGAGGATTTACAGAGGAAGTGCATAAAGTAAAATTCTTACATTTCCAGGAGGGATTACAGGGGATGTGCACAAAGTAGAGTTCTTACATTTCCAGGAGGGATTACAGAGGAAGTGCATAAAGTAAAGTTCGTACATTTCCAGGAGGGATTACAGAGGAAGTGCATAAAGTAAAGTTCTTACATTTCCAGGACGGATTACAGAGGAAGTGCATAAAGTAAAGTTCTTACATTTCCAGGAGGGATTACAGAGGAAATGCATAAAGTAAAGTTCTTACATTTCCAGGAGGGATTACAGGGGATGTGCACAAAGTAGAGTTCTTAAATTTCAGGAGGGATTACAGAGGAAGTGCATAAAGTAAAGTTCTTACATTTCCAGGAGGGATTACAGAGGAAGTGCATAAAGTAAAGTTCTTACATTTCCAGGAGGGATTACAGAGGAAATGCATAAAGTAAAGTTCTTACATTTCCAGGAGGGATTACAGGGGATGTGCACAAAGTAGAGTTCTTAAATTTCAGGAGGGATTACAGAGGAAGTGCATAAAGTAAAGTTCTTACATTTCCAGGAGGGATTACAGAGGAAGTGCATAAAGTAAAATTCTTACATTTCCAGGAGGGATTACAGGGGAAGTGCAGAAAGTAGAGTTCTTACATTTCCAGGAGGGATTACAGAGGAAGTGCATAAATTAAAGTTCTTACATTTCCAGGAGTAATTAAAGAGGAAGTGCACAAAGTAGAGTCCTTACATTTCCAGGAGGATTTACAGAGGAAGTGCACAAAGTAAAGTTCTTACATTTTCAGGGGGGATTACAGAGGAAGTGCACAAAGTAGAGTCCTTACATTTCCAGGAGGGATTACAGGGGAAGTGCAGAAAGTAAAGTTCTTACATTTCCATGAGGAATTACAGAGGAAATGCACAATGTTCTTACATTTCCAGGAGGGATTACAGAGGAAGAGCACAAAGTAGATTTCTTTCATTTCCAGGAGAGATTACAGAGGAAGTGCATAAAGTAAAGGTCTAACATTTCCAGGAGGGATTACAGAGGAAGTGCATAAAGTAAAGTTCTTACATTTCCAGGAGAGATTACAGAGGAAGTGCATAAAGTAGAGTTCTTACATTTCCAGGAGGGATTACAGAGGAAGTGCAAAAAGTAAAGTTCTTACATTTCCAGGAGGGATTACAGAGGAAGTGCATAAAGTAAAGTTCTTA
Organism: Phyllobates terribilis; assembly: GCF_046119375.1. Taxonomy (NCBI): domain Eukaryota; kingdom Metazoa; phylum Chordata; class Amphibia; order Anura; family Dendrobatidae; genus Phyllobates; species Phyllobates terribilis. Next base: position 537,327 of record NW_027362798.1, on the reverse strand, counting down.
CATTTCCAGGGGGAATTAACAAGGAAGTGCAGAAAGTGGAGTCCTGACATTTCCAGGAGGGATTACAGGGGATGTGCACAAAGTAGAGTTCTTACATTTCCAGGAGGATTTACAGAGGAAGTGCAAAAAGTAAAATTCTTACATTTCCAAGAGGGATTACAGAGGAAGTGCATAAAGTAAGGTTCTTACATTTCCAGGAGGGATTACAGAGGAAGTGCACAAAGTAGATTTCTTACATTTCCAGGAGGGATTACAGAGGAAGTGCATATAGTAAAGCTCTTACATTTCCAGGAGGGATTATAGAGGAAGTGCATAAAGTAAAGTTCTTACATTTCCAGGAGTAATTAAAGAGGAAGTGCACAAAGTAGAGTCCTTACATTTCCAGGAGGATTTACAGAGAAAGTGCACAAAGTAAAGTTCTTACATTTCCAGGAGGGACTACAGAGGAAGTGCACAAAGTAGAGTCCTTACATTTCCAGGAGGGATTACAGGGGAAGTGCAGAAAGTAAAGTTCTTACATTTCCAGGAGGAATTACAGATGAAATGCACAACGTTCTTACATTTCCAGGAGGGATTACAGAGGAAGTGCACAAAGTAGATTTCTTACATTTCCAGGAGGGATTACAGAGGAAGTGCATAAAGTAAAGTTCTTACATTTCCAGGAGGGATTACAGAGGAAGTGCATAAAGTAAAGTTCTTACATTTCCAGGAGGGATTACAGAGGAAGTGCATAAAGCAAAGTTCTTACTTTTCCAGGAGGGATTACAGAGGAAGTGCATAAAGTAAAGTTCTTACATTTCCAGGAGGAATTACAGAGGAAGTCCATAAAGTAAAGTTCTTACATTTCCAGGAGGGATTACAGGGGAAGTGCAGAAAGTAAAGTTCTTACATTTCCAGGAGGAATTACAGAGGAAATGCACAACGTTCTTACATTTCCAGGAGGGATTACAGAGGAAGTGCACAAAGTAGATTTCTTACGTTTCCAGGAGGGATTACAGAGGAAGTGCATAAAGTAAAGTTCTTACATTTCCAGGAGGGATTACAGAGGAAGTGCATAAAGTAAAGTTCATACATTTCCAGGAGGGATTACAGAGGAAGTGCATAAAGCAAAGTTCTTACATTTCCAGGAGGGATTACAGAGGAAGTGCATAAAGTAAAGTTCTTACATTTCCAGGAGGAATTACAGAGGAAGTCCATAAAGTAAAGTTCTTACATTTCCAGGAGGAATTACAGAGGAAGTGCAAAAAGTAAAGTTCTTACATTTCCAGGAGGGATTACAGAGGAAGTCCATAAAGTAAAGTTCTTACATTTCCAGGAGGAATTACAGAGGAAATGCACAACGTTCTTACATTTCCAGGAGGGATTACAGAGGAAGTGCACAAAGTAGATTTCTTACATTTCCAGGAGGGATTACGGAGGAAGTGAAGTAAAGTTCTTGCATTTCCAGGAGGGATTACAGAGGAAGTGCATAAAGTTCTTACATTTCCAGGAGGGATTACAGAGGAAGTGCATAAAGTAAAGTTCTTACATTTCCAGGAGGGATTACAGAGGAAGTGCATAGAGTAAAGTTCTTACATTTCCAGGAGGGATTACAGAGGAAGGGCATAAAGTAAAGTTCTTACATTTCCAGGAGTAATAAAAGAGGAAGTGCACAAAGTAGAGTCCTTACATTTCCAGGAGGATTTACAGAGGAAGTGCACAAAGTAAAGTTCTTACATTTCCAGGAGGGACTACAGAGGAAGTGCACAAAGTAGAGTCCTTACATTTCCAGGAGGGATTACAGGGGAAGTGCAGAAAGTAAAGTTCTTACATTTCCAGGAGGGACTACAGAGGAAGTGCACAACGTTCTTACATTTCCAGGAGGGATTACAGAGGAAGTGCACAAAGTAGATTTCTTACATTTCCAGGAGGGATTACAGAGGAAGTGCACAAAGTAAAGTTCTTACATTTCCAGGAGGAATTACAGAGGAAGTGCACAAAGTAAAGTTCTTACATTTCCAGGAGGGATTACAGGGGAAGTGCAGAAAGTAAAGTTCATACATTTCCAGGAGGAATTACAGAGGAAATGCACAACGTTCTTACATTTCCAGGAGGGATTACAGAGGAAGTGCACAAAGTAGATTTCTTACATTTCCAGGAGGGATTACAGAGGAAGTGCATAAAGTAAAGTTCTTACATTTCCAGGAGGGATTAAAGAGGAAGTGCAGAAAGTAAAGTTCTTACATTTCCAGGAGGGATTACAGAGGAAGTGCATAAAGCAAAGTTCTTACTTTTCCAGGAGGGATTACAGAGGAAGTGCATAAAGTAAAGTTCTTACATTTCCAGGAGGAATTACAGAGGAAGTCCATAAAGTAAAGTTCTTACATTTCCAGGAGGGATTACAGGGGAAGTGCAGAAAGTAAAGTTCTTACATTTCCAGGAGGAATTACAGAGGAAATGCACAACGTTCTTACATTTCCAGGAGGGATTACAGAGGAAGTGCACAAAATAGATTTCTTACGTTTCCAGGAGGGATTACAGAGGAAGTGCATAAAGTAAAGTTCTTACATTTCCAGGAGGGATTACAGAGGTAGTGCATAAAGTAAAGTTCATACATTTCCAGGAGGAATTACAGAGGAAGTGCATAAAGCAAAGTTCTTACATTTCCAGAAGGGATTACAGAGGACGTGCATAAAGTAAAGTTCTTACATTTCCAGGAGGAATTACAGAGGAAGTCCATAAAGTAAAGTTCTTACATATCCAGGAGGAATTACAGAGGAAGTCCATAAAGTAAAGTTCTTACATTTCCAGGAGGGATTACAGGGGAAGTGCAGAAAGTAAAGTTCTTACATTTCCAGGAGGAATTACAGAGGAAATGCACAACGTTCTTACATTTCCAGGAGGGATTACAGAGGAAGTGCACAAAGTAGATTTCTTACGTTTCCAGGAGGGATTACAGAGGAAGTGCATAAAGTAAAGTTCTTACATTTCCAGGAGGGATTACAGAGGAAGTGCATAAAGTAAAGTTCATACATTTCCAGGAGGGATTACAGAGGAAGTGCATGAAGCAAAGTTCTTACATTTCCAAGAGGGATTACAGAGGAAGTGCATAAAGTAAAGTTCTTACATTTCCAGGAGGAATTACAGAGGAAGTCCATAAAGTAAAGTTCTTACATTTCCAGGAGGAATTACAGAGGAAGTGCAAAAAGTAAAGTTCTTACATTTCCAGGAGGGATTACAGAGGAAGTCCATAAAGTAAAGTTCTTACATTTCCAGGAGGAATTACAGAGGAAATGCACAACGTTCTTACATTTCCAGGAGGGATTACAGAGGAAGTGCACAAAGTAGATTTCTTACATTTCCAGGAGGGATTACGGAGGAAGTGAAGTAAAGTTCTTGCATTTCCAGGAGGGATTACAGAGGAAGTGCATAAAGTTCTTACATTTCCAGGAGGGATTACAGAGGAAGTGCATAAAGTAAAGTTCTTACATTTCCAGGAGGGATTACAGAGGAAGTGCATAGAGTAAAGTTCTTACATTTCCAGGAGGGATTACAGAGGAAGTGCATAAAGTAAAGTTCTTACATTTCCAGGAGTAATAAAAGAGGAAGTGCACAAAGTAGAGTCCTTACATTTCCAGGAGGATTTACAGAGGAAGTGCACAAAGTAAAGTTCTTACATTTCCAGGAGGGACTACAGAGGAAGTGCACAAAGTAGAGTCCTTACATTTCCAGGAGGGATTACAGGGGAAGTGCAGAAAGTAAAGTTCTTACATTTCCAGGAGGGACTACAGAGGAAGTGCACAACGTTCTTACATTTCCAGGAGGGATTACAGAGGAAGTGCACAAAGTAGATTTCTTACATTTCCAGGAGGGATTACAGAGGAAGTGCACAAAGTAAAGTTCTTACATTTCCAGGAGGAATTACAGAGGAAGTGCACAAAGTAAAGTTCTTACATTTCCAGGAGGGATTACAGGGGAAGTGCAGAAAGTAAAGTTCTTACATTTCCAGGAGGAATTACAGAGGAAATGCACAACGTTCTTACATTTCCAGGAGGGATTACAGAGGAAGTGCACAAAGTAGATTTCTTACATTTCCAGGAGGGATTACAGAGGAAGTGCATAAAGTAAAGTTCTTACATTTCCAGGAGGGATTAAAGAGGAAGTGCATAAAGTAAAGTTCTTACATTTCCAGGAGGGATTACAGAGGAAGTGCATAAAGCAAAGTTCTTACTTTTCCAGGAGGGATTACAGAGGAAGTGCATAAAGTAAAGTATTTACATTTCCAGGAGGAATTACAGAGGAAGTCCATAAAGTAAAGTTCTTACATTTCCAGGAGGGATTACAGGGGAAGTGCAGAAAGTAAAGTTCTTACATTTCCAGGAGGAATTACAGAGGAAATGCACAACGTTCTTACATTTCCAGGAGGGATTACAGAGGAATTGCACAAAGTAGATTTCTTACGTTTCCAGGAGGGATTACAGAGGAAGTGCATAAAGTAAAGTTCTTACATTTCCAGGAGGGATTACAGAGGTAGTGCATAAAGTAAAGTTCATACATTTCCAGGAGGAATTACAGAGGAAGTGCATAAAGCAAAGTTCTTACATTTCCAGGAGGGATTACAGAGGAAGTGCATAAAGTAAAGTTCTTACATTTCCAGGAGGAATTACAGAGGAAGTCCATAAAGTAAAGTTCTTACATTTCCAGGAGGAATTACAGAGGAAGTGCAAAAAGTAAAGTTCTTACATTTCCAGGAGGGATTACAGAGGAAGTCCATAAAGTAAAGTTCTTACATTTCCAGGAGGAATTACAGAGGAAATGCACAACGTTCTTACATTTCCAGGAGGGATTACAGAGGAAGTGCACAAAGTAGATTTCTTACATTTCCAGGAGGGATTACAGAGGAAGTGCATAAAGTAAAGTTCTTACATTTTCAGGAGTAATAAAAGAGGAAGTGCACAAAGTAGAGTCCTTACATTTCCAGGACGATTTACAGAGGAAGTGCACAAAGTAAAGTTCTTACATTTCCAGGAGGGATTACTGAGGAAGTGCACAAAGTAGAGTCCTTACATTTCCAGGAGGGATTACAGGGGAAGTGCAGAAAGTAAAGTTCTTACATTTCCAGTTGGAATTACAGAGGAAATGCACAACGTTCTTACATTTCCAGGAGGGATTACAGAGGAAGTGCACAAAGTAGATTTCTTACATTTCCAGGAGGGATTACGGAGGAAGTGAAGTAAAGTTCTTTCATTTCCAGGAGGGATTACAGAGGAAGTGCATAAAGTAAAGTTCTTACATTTCCAGGAGGGATTACAGAGGAAGTGCATAAAGTAAAGTTCTTACATTTCCAGGAGTAATAAAAGAGGAAGTGCACAAAGTAGAGTCCTTACATTTCCAGGAGGATTTACAGAGGAAGTGCACAAAGTAAAGTTCTTACATTTCCAGGAGGGATTACAGAGGAAGTGCACAAAGTAGAGTGCTTACATTTCCAGGAGGGATTACAGGGGAAGTGCAGAAAGTAAAGTTCTTACATTTCCAGGAGGAATTACAGAGGAAATGCACAACGTTCTTACATTTCCAGGAGGGATTACAGAGGAAGTGCACAAAGTAGATTTCTTACATTTCCAGGAGGGATTACAGAGGAAGTGCATAAAGTAAAGTTCTTACATTTCCAGGAGGGATTACAGAGGAAGTGCATAAAGTAAAGTTCTTACATTTCCAGGAGGGATTACAGAGCAAGTGCATAAAGCAAAGTTCTTACTTTTCCAGGAGGGATTATAGAGGAAGTGCATAAAGTAAAGTTCTTACATTTCCAGGAGGAATTACAGAGGAAGTCCATAAAGTAAAGTTCTTACATTTCCAGGAGGGATTACAGGGGAAGTGCAGAAAGTAAAGTTCTTACATTTCCAGGAGGAATTACAGAGGAAATGCACAACGTTCTTACATTTCCAGGAGGGATTACAGAGGAAGTGCACAAAGTAGATTTCTTACGTTTCCAGGAGGGATTACAGAGGAAGTTCATAAAGTAAAGTTCTTACATTTCCAGGAGGGATTACAGAGGAAGTGCATAAAGTAAAGTTCATACATTTCCAGGAGGGATTACAGAAGAAGTCCATAAAGCAAAGTTCTTACATTTCCAGGAGGGATTACAGAGGAAGTGCATAAAGTAAAGTTCTTACATTTCCAGGAGGAATTACAGAGGAAGTCCATAAAGTAAAGTTCTTACATTTCCAGGAGGAATTACAGAGGAAGTGCAAAAAGTAAAGTTCTTACATTTCCAGGAGGGATTACAGAGCAAGTCCATAAAGTAAAGTTCTGACATTTCCAGGAGGAATTACAGAGTAAATGCACAACGTTCTTACATTTCCAGGAGGGATTACAGAGGAAGTGCACAAAGTAGATTTCTTACATTTCCAGGAGGGATTATGGAGGAAGTGAAGTAAAGTTCTTGCATTTCCAGGAGGGATTACAGAGGAAGTGCATAAAGTAAAGTTCTTACATTTCCAGGAGGGATTACAGACGAAGTGCATGAAGTAAAGTTCTTACATTTCCAGGAGGGATTACAGAGGAAGTGCATAAAGTAAAGTTGTTACATTTCCAGGAGTAATAAAAGAGGAAGTGCACAAAGTAGAGTCCTTACATTTCCAGGAGGATTTACAGAGGAAGTGCACAAAGTAAAGTTCTTACATTTCCAGGAGGGATTACAGAGGAAGTGCATAAAGTAAAGTTCATACATTTCCAGGAGGGATTACAGAGGAAGTGCATAAAGCAAAGTTCTTACATTTCCAGGAGGGATTACAGAGGAAGTGCATAAAGTAAAGTTCTTACATTTCCAGGAGGAATTACAGAGGAAGTCCATAAAGTAAAGTTCTTACATTTCCAGGAGGAATTACAGAGGAAGTGCAAAAAGTAAAGTTCTTACATTTCCAGGAGGGATTACAGAGGAAGTCCATAAAGTAAAGTTCTTACATTTCCAGGAGGAATTACAGAGGAAATGCACAACGTTCTTACATTTCCAGGAGGGATTACAGAGGAAGTGCACAAAGTAGATTTCTTACATTTCCAGGAGGGATTACGGAGGAAGTGAAGTAAAGTTCTTGCATTTCCAGGAGGGATTACAGAGGAAGTGCATAAAGTTCTTACATTTCCAGGAGGGATTACAGAGGAAGTGCATAAAGTAAAGTTCTTACATTTCCAGGAGGGATTACAGAGGAAGTGCATAGAGTAAAGTTCTTACATTTCCAGGAGGGATTACAGAGGAAGTGCATAAAGTAAAGTTCTTACATTTCCAGGAGTAATAAAAGAGGAAGTGCACAAAGTAGAGTCCTTACATTTCCAGGAGGATTTACAGAGGAAGTGCACAAAGTAAAGTTCTTACATTTCCAGGAGGGACTACAGAGGAAGTGCACAAAGTAGAGTCCTTACATTTCCAGGAGGGATTACAGGGGAAGTGCAGAAAGTAAAGTTCTTACATTTCCAGGAGGGACTACAGAGGAAGTGCACAACGTTCTTACATTTCCAGGAGGGATTACAGAGGAAGTGCACAAAGTAGATTTCTTACATTTCCAGGAGGGATTACAGAGGAAGTGCACAAAGTAAAGTTCTTACATTTCCAGGAGGAATTACAGAGGAAGTGCACAAAGTAAAGTTCTTACATTTCCAGGAGGGATTACAGGGGAAGTGCAGAAAGTAAAGTTCTTACATTTCCAGGAGGAATTACAGAGGAAATGCACAACGTTCTTACATTTCCAGGAGGGATTACAGAGGAAGTGCACAAAGTAGATTTCTTACATTTCCAGGAGGGATTACAGAGGAAGTGCATAAAGTAAAGTTCTTACATTTCCAGGAGGGATTACAGAGGAAGTGCACAAAGTAGATTTCTTACATTTCCAGGAGGGATTACAGTGGAAGTGCATAAAGTAAAGTTCTTACATTTCCAGGAGGGATTACAGAGGAAGTGCATAAAGTAAAGTTCTTACATTTCCAGGAGGGATTATAGAGGAAGTGCATAAAGTAAAGTTCTTACATTTCCAGGAGTAATTAAAGAGGAAGTGCACAAAGTAGAGTCCTTACATTTCCAGGAGGATTTACAGAGGAAGTGCACAAAGTAAAGTTCTTACATTTCCAGGAGGGACTACAGAGGAAGTGCACAAAGTAGAGTCCTTACATTTCCAGGAGGGATTACAGGGGAAGTGCAGAAAGTAAAGTTCTTACATTTCCAGGAGGAATTACAAATGAAATGCACAACGTTCTTACATTTCCAGGAGGGATTACAGAGGAAGTGCACAAAGTAGATTTCTTACATTTCCAGGAGGGATTACAGAGGAAGTGCATAAAGTAAAGTTCTTACATTTCCAGGAGGGATTACAGAGGAAGTGCATAAAGTAAAGTTCTTACATTTCCAGGAGGGATTACAGAGGAAGTGCATAAAGCAAAGTTCTTACTTTTCCAGGAGGGATTACAGAGGAAGTGCATAAAGTAAAGTTCTTACATTTCCAGGAGGAATTACAGAGGAAGTCCATAAAGTAAAGTTCTTACATTTCCAGGAGGGATTACAGGGGAAGTGCAGAAAGTAAAGTTCTTACATTTCCAGGAGGAATTACAGAGGAAATGCACAACGTTCTTACATTTCCAGGAGGGATTACAGAGGAAGTGCACAAAGTAGATTTCTTACGTTTCCAGGAGGGATTACAGAGGAAGTGCATAAAGTAAAGTTCTGACATTTCCAGGAGGGATTACAGAGGAAGTGCATAAAGTAAAGTTCATACATTTCCAGGAGGGATTACAGAGGAAGTGCATAAAGCAAAGTTCTTACATTTCCAGGAGGGATTACAGAGGAAGTGCATAAAGTAAAGTTCTTACATTTCCAGGAGGAATTACAGAGGAAGTCCATAAAGTAAAGTTCTTACATTTCCAGGAGGAATTACAGAGGAAGTGCAAAAAGTAAAGTTCTTACATTTCCAGGAGGGATTACAGAGGAAGTCCATAAAGTAAAGTTCTTACATTTCCAGGAGGAATTACAGAGGAAATGCACAACGTTCTTACATTTCCAGGAGGGATTACAGAGGAAGTGCACAAAGTAGATTTCTTACGTTTCCAGGAGGGATTACAGAGGAAGTGCATAAAGTAAAGTTCTGACATTTCCAGGAGGGATTACAGAGGAAGTGCATAAAGTAAAGTTCATACATTTCCAGGAGGGATTACAGAGGAAGTGCATAAAGTAAAGTTCTTACATTTCCAGGAGGGATTACAGAGGAAGTGCACAAAGTAGATTTCTTACATTTCCAGGAGGGATTACAGTGGAAGTGCATAAAGTAAAGTTCTTACATTTCCAGGAGGGATTACAGAGGAAGTGCATAAAGTAAAGTTCTTACATTTCCAGGAGGGATTATAGAGGAAGTGCATAAAGTAAAGTTCTTACATTTCCAGGAGTAATTAAAGAGGAAGTGCACAAAGTAGAGTCCTTACATTTCCAGGAGGATTTACAGAGGAAGTGCACAAAGTAAAGTTCTTACATTTCCAGGAGGGACTACAGAGGAAGTGCACAAAGTAGAGTCCTTACATTTCCAGGAGGGATTACAGGGGAAGTGCAGAAAGTAAAGTTCTTACATTTCCAGGAGGAATTACAGATGAAATGCACAACGTTCTTACATTTCCAGGAGGGATTACAGAGGAAGTGCACAAAGTAGATTTCTTACATTTCCAGGAGGGATTACAGAGGAAGTGCATAAAGTAAAGTTCTTACATTTCCAGGAGGGATTACAGAGGAAGTGCATAAAGTAAAGTTCTTACATTTCCAGGAGGGATTACAGAGGAAGTGCATAAAGCAAAGTTCTTACTTTTCCAGGAGGGATTACAGAGGAAGTGCATAAAGTAAAGTTCTTACATTTCCAGGAGGAATTACAGAGGAAGTCCATAAAGTAAAGTTCTTACATTTCCAGGAGGGATTACAGGGGAAGTGCAGAAAGTAAAGTTCTTACATTTCCAGGAGGAATTACAGAGGAAATGCACAACGTTCTTACATTTCCAGGAGGGATTACAGAGGAAGTGCACAAAGTAGATTTCTTACGTTTCCAGGAGGGATTACAGAGGAAGTGCATAAAGTAAAGTTCTGACATTTCCAGGAGGGATTACAGAGGAAGTGCATAAAGTAAAGTTCATACATTTCCAGGAGGGATTACAGAGGAAGTGCATAAAGCAAAGTTCTTACATTTCCAGGAGGGATTACAGAGGAAGTGCATAAAGTAAAGTTCTTACATTTCCATGAGGAATTACAGAGGAAGTCCATAAAGTAAAGTTCTTACATTTCCAGGAGGAATTACAGAGGAAGTGCAAAAAGTAAAGTTCTTACATTTCCAGGAGGCATTACAGAGGAAGTCCATAAAGTAAAGTTCTTACATTTCCAGGAGGAATTACAGAGGAAATGCACAACGTTCTTACATTTCCAGGAGGGATTACAGAGGAAGTGCACAAAGTAGATTTCTTACATTTCCAGGAGGGATTACGGAGGAAGTGAAGTAAAGTTCTTGCATTTCCAGGAGGGATTACAGAGGAAGTGCATAAAGTTTTTACATTTCCAGGAGGGATTACAGAGGAAGTGCATAAAGTAAAGTTCTTACATTTCCAGGAGGGATTACAGAGGAAGTGCATAAAGTAAAGTTCTTACATTTCCAGGAGGGATTACAGAGGAAGTGCATAAAGTAAAGTTCTTACATTTCCAGGAGTAATAAAAGAGGAAGTGCACAAAGTAGAGTCCTTACATTTCCAGGAGGATTTACAGAGGAAGTGCACAAAGTAAAGTTCTTACATTTCCAGGAGGGACTACAGAGGAAGTGCACAAAGTAGAGTCCTCACATTTCCAGTAGGGATTACAGGGGAAGTGCAGAAAGTAAAGTTCTTACATTTCCAGGAGGGACTACAGAGGAAGTGCACAAAGTAGAGTCCTTACATTTCCAGGAGGGATTACAGGGGAAGTGCAGAAAGTAAAGTTCTTACATTTCCAGGAGGAATTACAGAGGAAATGCACAACGTTCTTACATTTCCAGGAGGGATTACAGAGGAAGTGCACAAAGTAGATTTCTTACATTTCCAGGAGGGATTACAGAGGAAGTGCATAAAGTAAAGTTCTTACATTTCCAGGAGGGATTACAGAGGAAGTGCATAAAGTAAAGTTCTTACATTTCCAGGAGGGATTACAGAGGAAGTGCATAAAGCAAAGTTCTTACTTTTCCAGGAGGGATTACAGAGGAAGTGCATAAAGTAAAGTTCTTACATTTCCAGGAGGAATTACAGAGGAAGTCCATAAAGTAAAGTTCTTACATTTCCAGGAGGGATTACAGAGGAAGTGCACAAAGTAGATTTCTTACATTTCCAGGAGGGATTACAGTGTAAGTGCATGAAGTAAAGTTCTTACAATTCCAGGAGGGATTACAGAGGAAGTGCATAAAGTAAAGTTCTTACATTTCCAGGAGTAATTAAAGAGGAAGTGCACAAAGTAGAGTCCTTACATTTCCAGGAGGATTTACAGAGGAAGTGCACAAAGTAAAGTTCTTACATTTCCAGGAGGGATTACAGAGGAAGTGCATATAGTAAAGTTCTTACATTTCCATGAGGAATTAAAGAGGAAGTGCAGAAAGTAGAGTCCTTACATTTCCAGGAGGGATTACAGAGGAAGTGCACAAAGTAGAGTCCTTACATGTCCAGGAGGGATTACAGGGGATGTGCACAAAGTAGAGATCTTACATTTCCAGGAGTATTCACAGAGGTAGTGCAAAAAGTAAAGTTCTTACATTTCCAGGAGGGATTACAGAGGAAATGCATAAAGTAAAGTTCTCACATTTCCATGAGGAATTAAAGAGGAAATGCACAAAGTAGAGTTCTTACATTTCCAGGAGGGATTACAGAGGAAGTGCATAAAGTAGAGTTCTTACATTTCCAGGAGGGATTACAGAGGAAGTGCAAAAAGTAAAGTTCTTACATTTCCAGGAGGGATTACAGAGGAAGTGCATAAAGTAAAGTTCTTACATTTCCAGGGGGAATTAAAGAGGAAGTGCAGAAAGTGGAGTCCTTACATTTCCAGGAGGGATTACAGGGGATGTGCACAAAGTAGAGTTCTTACATTTCCAGGAGGATTTACAGAGGAAGTGCAAAAAGTAAAATTCTTACATTTCCAGGAGGGATTACAGAGGAAGTGCATAAAGTAAAATTCTTACATTTCCAGGAGGGATTACAGAGGAAGTGCATAAAGTAAAGTTCTTACATTTCCAGGAGGGATTACAGGGGATATGCACAAAGTAGAGTTCTTACTTTTCCAGGAGGATTTACAGAGGAAGTGCATAAAGTAAAATTCTTACATTTCCAGGAGGGATTACAGGGGATGTGCACAAAGTAGAGTTCTTACATTTCCAGGAGGGATTACAGAGGAAGTGCATAAAGTAAAGTTCGTACATTTCCAGGAGGGATTACAGAGGAAGTGCATAAAGTAAAGTTCTTACATTTCCAGGACGGATTACAGAGGAAGTGCATAAAGTAAAGTTCTTACATTTCCAGGAGGGATTACAGAGGAAATGCATAAAGTAAAGTTCTTACATTTCCAGGAGGGATTACAGGGGATGTGCACAAAGTAGAGTTCTTAAATTTCAGGAGGGATTACAGAGGAAGTGCCTAAAGTAAAGTTCTTACATTTCCAGGAGGGATTACAGAGGAAGTGCATAAAGTAAAGTTCTTACATTTCCAGGAGGGATTACAGAGGAAATGCATAAAGTAAAGTTCTTACATTTCCAGGAGGGATTACAGGGGATGTGCACAAAGTAGAGTTCTTAAATTTCAGGAGGGATTACAGAGGAAGTGCATAAAGTAAAGTTCTTACATTTCCAGGAGGGATTACAGAGGAAGTGCATGAAGTAAAATTCTTACATTTCCAGGAGGGATTACAGGGTAAGTGCAGAAAGTAGAGTTCTTACATTTCCAGGAGGGATTACAGAGGAAGTGCATAAATTAAAGTTCTTACATTTCCAGGAGTAATTAAAGAGGAAGTGCACAAAGTAGAGTCCTTACATTTCCAGGAGGATTTACAGAGGAAGTGCACAAAGTAAAGTTCTTACATTTTCAGGGGGGATTACAGAGGAAGTGCACAAAGTAGAGTCCTTACATTTCCAGGAGGGATTACAGGGGAAGTGCAGAAAGTAAAGTTCTTACATTTCCAGGAGGAATTACAGAGGAAATGCACAATGTTCTTACATTTCCATGAGGGATTACAGAGGAAGAGCACAAAGTAGATTTCTTACATTTCCAGGAGAGATTACAGAGGAAGTGCATAAAGTAAAGGTCTAACATTTCCAGGAGGGATTACAGAGGAAGTGCATAAAGTAAAGTTCTTACATTTCCAGGAGAGATTACAGAGGAAGTGCATAAAGTAGAGTTCTTACATTTCCAGGAGGGATTACAGAGGAAGTGCAAAAAGTAAAGTTCTTACATTTCCAGGGGGAATTAACAAGGAAGTACAGAAAGTGGAGTCCTTACATTTCCAGGAGGGATTACAGGGGATGTGCACAAAGTAGAGTTCTTACATTTCCAGGAGGATTTACAGAGGAAGTGCAAAAAGTAAAATTCTTACATTTCCAAGAGGGATTACAGAGGAAGTGCATAAAGTAAGGTTCTTACATTTCCAGGAGGGATTACAGAGGAAGTGCACAAAGTAGATTTCTTACATTTCCAGGAGGGATTACAGAGGAAGTGCATATAGTAAAGCTCTTACATTTCCAGGAGGGATTATAGAGGAAGTGCATAAAGTAAAGTTCTTACATTTCCAGGAGTAATTAAAGAGGAAGTGCACAAAGTAGAGTCCTTACATTTCCAGGAGGATTTACAGAGAAAGTGCACAAAGTAAAGTTCTTACATTTCCAGGAGGGACTACAGAGGAAGTGCACAAAGTAGAGTCCTTACATTTCCAGGAGGGATTACAGGGGAAGTGCAGAAAGTAAAGTTCTTACATTTCCAGGAGGAATTACAGAGGAAATGCACAATGTTCTTACATTTCCAGGAGGGATTACAGAGGAAGAGCACAAAGTAGATTTCTTACATTTCCAGGAGAGATTACAGAGGAAGTGCATAAAGTAAAGGTCTAACATTTCCAGGAGGGATTACAGAGGAAGTGCATAAAGTAAAGTTCTTACATTTCCAGGAGAGATTACAGAGGAAGTGCATAAAGTAGAGTTCTTACATTTCCAGGAGGGATTACAGAGGAAGTGCAAAAAGTAAAGTTCTTACATTTCCAGGAGGGATTACAGAGGAAGTGCATAAAGTAAAGTTCTTACATTTCCAGGGGGAATTAACAAGGAAGTGCAGAAAGTGGAGTCCTTACATTTCCAGGAGGGATTACAGGGGATGTGCACAAAGTAGAGTTCTTACATTTCCAGGAGGGATTACAGAGGAAGTGCATAAAGTAAAGTTCTTACATTTCCAGGAGGAATTACAGAGGAAGTCCATAAAGTAAAGTTCTTACATTTCCAGGAGGAATTACAGAGGAAGTGCAAAAAGTAAAGTTCTTACATTTCCAGGAGGGATTACAGAGCAAGTCCATAAAGTAAAGTTCTGACATTTCCAGGAGGAATTACAGAGTAAATGCACAACGTTCTTACATTTCCAGGAGGGATTACAGAGGAAGTGCACAAAGTAGATTTCTTACATTTCCAGGAGGGATTATGGAGGAAGTGAAGTAAAGTTCTTGCATTTCCAGGAGGGATTACAGAGGAAGTGCATAAAGTAAAGTTCTTACATTTCCAGGAGGGATTACAGACGAAGTGCATGAAGTAAAGTTCTTACATTTCCAGGAGGGATTACAGAGGAAGTGCATAAAGTAAAGTTCTTACATTTCCAGGAGTAATAAAAGAGGAAGTGCACAAAGTAGAGTCCTTACATTTCCAGGAGGATTTACAGAGGAAGTGCACAAAGTAAAGTTCTTACATTTCCAGGAGGGATTACAGAGGAAGTGCATAAAGTAAAGTTCATACATTTCCAGGAGGGATTACAGAGGAAGTGCATAAAGCAAAGTTCTTACATTTCCAGGAGGGATTACAGAGGAAGTGCATAAAGTAAAGTTCTTACATTTCCAGGAGGAATTACAGAGGAAGTCCATAAAGTAAAGTTCTTACATTTCCAGGAGGAATTACAGAGGAAGTGCAAAAAGTAAAGTTCTTACATTTCCAGGAGGGATTACAGAGGAAGTCCATAAAGTAAAGTTCTTACATTTCCAGGAGGAATTACAGAGGAAATGCACAACGTTCTTACATTTCCAGGAGGGATTACAGAGGAAGTGCACAAAGTAGATTTCTTACATTTCCAGGAGGGATTACGGAGGAAGTGAAGTAAAGTTCTTGCATTTCCAGGAGGGATTACAGAGGAAGTGCATAAAGTTCTTACATTTCCAGGAGGGATTACAGAGGAAGTGCATAAAGTAAAGTTCTTACATTTCCAGGAGGGATTACAGAGGAAGTGCATAGAGTAAAGTTCTTACATTTCCAGGAGGGATTACAGAGGAAGTGCATAAAGTAAAGTTCTTACATTTCCAGGAGTAATAAAAGAGGAAGTGCACAAAGTAGAGTCCTTACATTTCCAGGAGGATTTACAGAGGAAGTGCACAAAGTAAAGTTCTTACATTTCCAGGAGGGACTACAGAGGAAGTGCACAAAGTAGAGTCCTTACATTTCCAGGAGGGATTACAGGGGAAGTGCAGAAAGTAAAGTTCTTACATTTCCAGGAGGGACTACAGAGGAAGTGCACAACGTTCTTACATTTCCAGGAGGGATTACAGAGGAAGTGCACAAAGTAGATTTCTTACATTTCCAGGAGGGATTACAGAGGAAGTGCACAAAGTAAAGTTCTTACATTTCCAGGAGGAATTACAGAGGAAGTGCACAAAGTAAAGTTCTTACATTTCCAGGAGGGATTACAGGGGAAGTGCAGAAAGTAAAGTTCTTACATTTCCAGGAGGAATTACAGAGGAAATGCACAACGTTCTTACATTTCCAGGAGGGATTACAGAGGAAGTGCACAAAGTAGATTTCTTACATTTCCAGGAGGGATTACAGAGGAAGTGCATAAAGTAAAGTTCTTACATTTCCAGGAGGGATTACAGAGGAAGTGCACAAAGTAGATTTCTTACATTTCCAGGAGGGATTACAGTGGAAGTGCATAAAGTAAAGTTCTTACATTTCCAGGAGGGATTACAGAGGAAGTGCATAAAGTAAAGTTCTTACATTTCCAGGAGGGATTATAGAGGAAGTGCATAAAGTAAAGTTCTTACATTTCCAGGAGTAATTAAAGAGGAAGTGCACAAAGTAGAGTCCTTACATTTCCAGGAGGATTTACAGAGGAAGTGCACAAAGTAAAGTTCTTACATTTCCAGGAGGGACTACAGAGGAAGTGCACAAAGTAGAGTCCTTACATTTCCAGGAGGGATTACAGGGGAAGTGCAGAAAGTAAAGTTCTTACATTTCCAGGAGGAATTACAAATGAAATGCACAACGTTCTTACATTTCCAGGAGGGATTACAGAGGAAGTGCACAAAGTAGATTTCTTACATTTCCAGGAGGGATTACAGAGGAAGTGCATAAAGTAAAGTTCTTACATTTCCAGGAGGGATTACAGAGGAAGTGCATAAAGTAAAGTTCTTACATTTCCAGGAGGGATTACAGAGGAAGTGCATAAAGCAAAGTTCTTACTTTTCCAGGAGGGATTACAGAGGAAGTGCATAAAGTAAAGTTCTTACATTTCCAGGAGGAATTACAGAGGAAGTCCATAAAGTAAAGTTCTTACATTTCCAGGAGGGATTACAGGGGAAGTGCAGAAAGTAAAGTTCTTACATTTCCAGGAGGAATTACAGAGGAAATGCACAACGTTCTTACATTTCCAGGAGGGATTACAGAGGAAGTGCACAAAGTAGATTTCTTACGTTTCCAGGAGGGATTACAGAGGAAGTGCATAAAGTAAAGTTCTGACATTTCCAGGAGGGATTACAGAGGAAGTGCATAAAGTAAAGTTCATACATTTCCAGGAGGGATTACAGAGGAAGTGCATAAAGCAAAGTTCTTACATTTCCAGGAGGGATTACAGAGGAAGTGCATAAAGTAAAGTTCTTACATTTCCAGGAGGAATTACAGAGGAAGTCCATAAAGTAAAGTTCTTACATTTCCAGGAGGAATTACAGAGGAAGTGCAAAAAGTAAAGTTCTTACATTTCCAGGAGGGATTACAGAGGAAGTCCATAAAGTAAAGTTCTTACATTTCCAGGAGGAATTACAGAGGAAATGCACAACGTTCTTACATTTCCAGGAGGGATTACAGAGGAAGTGCACAAAGTAGATTTCTTACGTTTCCAGGAGGGATTACAGAGGAAGTGCATAAAGTAAAGTTCTGACATTTCCAGGAGGGATTACAGAGGAAGTGCATAAAGTAAAGTTCTTACATTTCCAGGAGGGATTACAGAGGAAGTGCACAAAGTAGATTTCTTACATTTCCAGGAGGGATTACAGTGGAAGTGCATAAAGTAAAGTTCTTACATTTCCAGGAGGGATTACAGAGGAAGTGCATAAAGTAAAGTTCTTACATTTCCAGGAGGGATTATAGAGGAAGTGCATAAAGTAAAGTTCTTACATTTCCAGGAGTAATTAAAGAGGAAGTGCACAAAGTAGAGTCCTTACATTTCCAGGAGGATTTACAGAGGAAGTGCACAAAGTAAAGTTCTTACATTTCCAGGAGGGACTACAGAGGAAGTGCACAAAGTAGAGTCCTTACATTTCCAGGAGGGATTACAGGGGAAGTGCAGAAAGTAAAGTTCTTACATTTCCAGGAGGAATTACAGATGAAATGCACAACGTTCTTACATTTCCAGGAGGGATTACAGAGGAAGTGCACAAAGTAGATTTCTTACATTTCCAGGAGGGATTACAGAGGAAGTGCATAAAGTAAAGTTCTTACATTTCCAGGAGGGATTACAGAGGAAGTGCATAAAGTAAAGTTCTTACATTTCCAGGAGGGATTACAGAGGAAGTGCATAAAGCAAAGTTCTTACTTTTCCAGGAGGGATTACAGAGGAAGTGCATAAAGTAAAGTTCTTACATTTCCAGGAGGAATTACAGAGGAAGTCCATAAAGTAAAGTTCTTACATTTCCAGGAGGGATTACAGGGGAAGTGCAGAAAGTAAAGTTCTTACATTTCCAGGAGGAATTACAGAGGAAATGCACAACGTTCTTACATTTCCAGGAGGGATTACAGAGGAAGTGCACAAAGTAGATTTCTTACGTTTCCAGGAGGGATTACAGAGGAAGTGCATAAAGTAAAGTTCTGACATTTCCAGGAGGGATTACAGAGGAAGTGCATAAAGCAAAGTTCTTACATTTCCAGGAGGGATTACAGAGGAAGTGCATAAAGTAAAGTTCTTACATTTCCAGGAGGAATTACAGAGGAAGTCCATAAAGTAAAGTTCTTACATTTCCAGGAGGAATTACAGAGGAAGTGCAAAAAGTAAAGTTCTTACATTTCCAGGAGGCATTACAGAGGAAGTCCATAAAGTAAAGTTCTTACATTTCCAGGAGGAATTACAGAGGAAATGCACAACGTTCTTACATTTCCAGGAGGGATTACAGAGGAAGTGCACAAAGTAGATTTCTTACATTTCCAGGAGGGATTACGGAGGAAGTGAAGTAAAGTTCTTGCATTTCCAGGAGGGATTACAGAGGAAGTGCATAAAGTTTTTACATTTCCAGGAGGGATTACAGAGGAAGTGCATAAAGTAAAGTTCTTACATTTCCAGGAGGGATTACAGAGGAAGTGCATAAAGTAAAGTTCTTACATTTCCAGGAGGGATTACAGAGGAAGTGCATAAAGTAAAGTTCTTACATTTCCAGGAGTAATAAAAGAGGAAGTGCACAAAGTAGAGTCCTTACATTTCCAGGAGGATTTACAGAGGAAGTGCACAAAGTAAAGTTCTTACATTTCCAGGAGGGACTACAGAGGAAGTGCACAAAGTAGAGTCCTCACATTTCCAGTAGGGATTACAGGGGAAGTGCAGAAAGTAAAGTTCTTACATTTCCAGGAGGGACTACAGAGGAAGTGCACAAAGTAGAGTCCTTACATTTCCAGGAGGGATTACAGGGGAAGTGCAGAAAGTAAAGTTCTTACATTTCCAGGAGGAATTACAGGGGAAATGCACAACGTTCTTACATTTCCAGGAGGGATTACAGAGGAAGTGCACAAAGTAGATTTCTTACATTTCCAGGAGGGATTACAGAGGAAGTGCATAAAGTAAAGTTCTTACATTTCCAGGAGGGATTACAGAGGAAGTGCATAAAGTAAAGTTCTTACATTTCCAGGAGGGATTACAGAGGAAGTGCATAAAGCAAAGTTCTTACTTTTCCAGGAGGGATTACAGAGGAAGTGCATAAAGTAAAGTTCTTACATTTCCAGGAGGAATTACAGATGAAATGCACAACGTTCTTACATTTCCAGGAGGGATTACAGAGGAAGTGCACAAAGTAGATTTCTTACATTTCCAGGAGGGATTACAGAGGAAGTGCATAAAGTAAAGTTCTTACATTTCCAGGAGGGATTACAGAGGAAGTGCATAAAGTAAAGTTCTTACATTTCCAGGAGGGATTACAGAGGAAGTGCATAAAGCAAAGTTCTTACTTTTCCAGGAGGGATTACAGAGGAAGTGCATAAAGTAAAGTTCTTACATTTCCAGGAGGAATTACAGAGGAAGTCCATAAAGTAAAGTTCTTACATTTCCAGGAGGGATTACAGGGGAAGTGCAGAAAGTAAAGTTCTTACATTTCCAGGAGGAATTACAGAGGAAATGCACAACGTTCTTACATTTCCAGGAGGGATTACAGAGGAAGTGCACAAAGTAGATTTCTTACGTTTCCAGGAGGGATTACAGAGGAAGTGCATAAAGTAAAGTTCTGACATTTCCAGGAGGGATTACAGAGGAAGTGCATAAAGTAAAGTTCATACATTTCCAGGAGGGATTACAGAGGAAGTGCATAAAGCAAAGTTCTTACATTTCCAGGAGGGATTACAGAGGAAGTGCATAAAGTAAAGTTCTTACATTTCCAGGAGGAATTACAGAGGAAGTCCATAAAGTAAAGTTCTTACATTTCCAGGAGGAATTACAGAGGAAGTGCAAAAAGTAAAGTTCTTACATTTCCAGGAGGCATTACAGAGGAAGTCCATAAAGTAAAGTTCTTACATTTCCAGGAGGAATTACAGAGGAAATGCACAACGTTCTTACATTTCCAGGAGGGATTACAGAGGAAGTGCACAAAGTAGATTTCTTACATTTCCAGGAGGGATTACGGAGGAAGTGAAGTAAAGTTCTTGCATTTCCAGGAGGGATTACAGAGGAAGTGCATAAAGTTTTTACATTTCCAGGAGGGATTACAGAGGAAGTGCATAAAGTAAAGTTCTTACATTTCCAGGAGGGATTACAGAGGAAGTGCATAAAGTAAAGTTCTTACATTTCCAGGAGGGATTACAGAGGAAGTGCATAAAGTAAAGTTCTTACATTTCCAGGAGTAATAAAAGAGGAAGTGCACAAAGTAGAGTCCTTACATTTCCAGGAGGATTTACAGAGGAAGTGCACAAAGTAAAGTTCTTACATTTCCAGGAGGGACTACAGAGGAAGTGCACAAAGTAGAGTCCTCACATTTCCAGTAGGGATTACAGGGGAAGTGCAGAAAGTAAAGTTCTTACATTTCCAGGAGGGACTACAGAGGAAGTGCACAAAGTAGAGTCCTTACATTTCCAGGAGGGATTACAGGGGAAGTGCAGAAAGTAAAGTTCTTACATTTCCAGGAGGAATTACAGGGGAAATGCACAACGTTCTTACATTTCCAGGAGGGATTACAGAGGAAGTGCACAAAGTAGATTTCTTACATTTCCAGGAGGGATTACAGAGGAAGTGCATAAAGTAAAGTTCTTACATTTCCAGGAGGGATTACAGAGGAAGTGCATAAAGTAAAGTTCTTACATTTCCAGGAGGGATTACAGAGGAAGTGCATAAAGCAAAGTTCTTACTTTTCCAGGAGGGATTACAGAGGAAGTGCATAAAGTAAAGTTCTTACATTTCCAGGAGGAATTACAGAGGAAGTCCATAAAGTAAAGTTCTTACATTTCCAGGAGGGATTACAGAGGAAGTGCACAAAGTAGATTTCTTACATTTCCAGGAGGGATTACAGTGTAAGTGCATGAAGTAAAGTTCTTACAATTCCAGGAGGGATTACAGAGGAAGTGCATAAAGTAAAGTTCTTACATTTCCAGGAGTAATTAAAGAGGAAGTGCACAAAGTAGAGTCCTTACATTTCCAGGAGGATTTACAGAGGAAGTGCACAAAGTAAAGTTCTTACATTTCCAGGAGGGATTACAGAGGAAGTGCATATAGTAAAGTTCTTACATTTCCATGAGGAATTAAAGAGGAAGTGCAGAAAGTAGAGTCCTTACATTTCCAGGAGGGATTACAGAGGAAGTGCACAAAGTAGAGTCCTTACATTTCCAGGAGGGATTACAGGGGATGTGCACAAAGTAGAGATCTTACATTTCCAGGAGTATTCACAGAGGTAGTGCAAAAAGTAAAGTTCTTACATTTCCAGGAGGGATTACAGAGGAAATGCATAAAGTAAAGTTCTCACATTTCCATGAGGAATTAAAGAGGAAATGCACAAAGTAGAGTTCTTACATTTCCAGGAGGGATTACAGAGGAAGTGCATAAAGTAGAGTTCTTACATTTCCAGGAGGGATTACAGAGGAAGTGCAAAAAGTAAAGTTCTTACATTTCCAGGAGGGATTACAGAGGAAGTGCATAAAGTAAAGTTCTTACATTTCCGGGGGGAATTAAAGAGGAAGTGCAGAAAGTGGAGTCCTTACATTTCCAGGAGGGATTACAGGGGATGTGCACAAAGTAGAGTTCTTACATTTCCAGGAGGATTTACAGAGGAAGTGCAAAAAGTAAAATTCTTACATTTCCAGGAGGGATTACAGAGGAAGTGCATAAAGTAAAATTCTTACATTTCCAGGAGGGATTACAGAGGAATTGCATAAAGTAAAGTTCTTACATTTCCAGGAGGGATTACAGGGGATATGCACAAAGTAGAGTTCTTACTTTTCCAGGAGGATTTACAGAGGAAGTGCATAAAGTAAAATTCTTACATTTCCAGGAGGGATTACAGGGGATGTGCACAAAGTAGAGTTCTTACATTTCCAGGAGGGATTACAGAGGAAGTGCATAAAGTAAAGTTCGTACATTTCCAGGAGGGATTACAGAGGAAGTGCATAAAGTAAAGTTCTTACATTTCCAGGACGGATTACAGAGGAAGTGCATAAAGTAAAGTTCTTACATTTCCAGGAGGGATTACAGAGGAAATGCATAAAGTAAAGTTCTTACATTTCCAGGAGGGATTACAGGGGATGTGCACAAAGTAGAGTTCTTAAATTTCAGGAGGGATTACAGAGGAAGTGCATAAAGTAAAGTTCTTACATTTCCAGGAGGGATTACAGAGGAATTGCATAAAGTAAAGTTCTTACATTTCCAGGAGGGATTACAGAGGAAATGCATAAAGTAAAGTTCTTACATTTCCAGGAGGGATTACAGGGGATGTGCACAAAGTAGAGTTCTTAAATTTCAGGAGGGATTACAGAGGAAGTGCATAAAGTAAAGTTCTTACATTTCCAGGAGGGATTACAGAGGAAGTGCATAAAGTAAAATTCTTACATTTCCAGGAGGGATTACAGGGTAAGTGCAGAAAGTAGAGTTCTTACATTTCCAGGAGGGATTACAGAGGAAGTGCATAAATTAAAGTTCTTACATTTCCAGGAGTAATTAAAGAGGAAGTGCACAAAGTAGAGTCCTTACATTTCCAGGAGGATTTACAGAGGAAGTGCACAAAGTAAAGTTCTTACATTTTCAGGGGGGATTACAGAGGAAGTGCACAAAGTAGAGTCCTTACATTTCCAGGAGGGATTACAGGGGAAGTGCAGAAAGTAAAGTTCTTACATTTCCAGGAGGAATTACAGAGGAAATGCACAATGTTCTTACATTTCCAGGAGGGATTACAGAGGAAGAGCACAAAGTAGATTTCTTACATTTCCAGTAGAGATTACAGAGGAAGTGCATAAAGTAAAGGTCTAACATTTCCAGGAGGGATTACAGAGGAAGTGCATAAAGTAAAGTTCTTACATTTCCAGGAGAGATTACAGAGGAAGTGCATAAAGTAGAGTTCTTACATTTCCAGGAGGGATTACAGAGGAAGTGCAAAAAGTAAAGTTCTTACATTTCCAGGGGGAATTAACAAGGAAGTACAGAAAGTGGAGTCCTTACATTTCCAGGAGGGATTACAGGGGATGTGCACAAAGTAGAGTTCTTACATTTCCAGGAGGATTTACAGAGGAAGTGCAAAAAGTAAAATTCTTACATTTCCAAGAGGGATTACAGAGGAAGTGCATAAAGTAAGGTTCTTACATTTCCAGGAGGGATTACAGAGGAAGTGCACAAAGTAGATTTCTTACATTTCCAGGAGGGATTACAGAGGAAGTGCATATAGTAAAGCTCTTACATTTCCAGGAGGGATTATAGAGGAAGTGCATAAAGTAAAGTTCTTACATTTCCAGGAGTAATTAAAGAGGAAGTGCACAAAGTAGAGTCCTTACATTTCCAGGAGGATTTACAGAGAAAGTGCACAAAGTAAAGTTCTTACATTTCCAGGAGGGACTACAGAGGAAGTGCACAAAGTAGAGTCCTTACATTTCCAGGAGGGATTACAGGGGAAGTGCAGAAAGTAAAGTTCTTACATTTCCAGGAGGAATTACAGAGGAAATGCACAATGTTCTTACATTTCCAGGAGGGATTACAGAGGAAGAGCACAAAGTAGATTTCTTACATTTCCAGGAGAGATTACAGAGGAAGTGCATAAAGTAAAGGTCTAACATTTCCAGGAGGGATTACAGAGGAAGTGCATAAAGTAAAGTTCTTACATTTCCAGGAGAGATTACAGAGGAAGTGCATAAAGTAGAGTTCTTACATTTCCAGGAGGGATTACAGAGGAAGTGCAAAAAGTAAAGTTCTTACATTTCCAGGAGGGATTACAGAGGAAGTGCATAAAGTAAAGTTCTTACATTTCCAGGGGGAATTAACAAGGAAGTGCAGAAAGTGGAGTCCTTACATTTCCAGGAGGGATTACAGGGGATGTGCACAAAGTAGAGTTCTTACATTTCCAGGAGGATTTACAGAGGAAGTGCAAAAAGTAAAATTCTTACATTTCCAAGAGGGATTACAGAGGAAGTGCATAAAGTAAGGTTCTTACATTTCCAGGAGGGATTACAGAGGAAGTGCACAAAGTAGATTTCTTACATTTCCAGGAGGGATTACAGAGGAAGTGCATATAGTAAAACTCTTACATTTCCAGGAGGGATTATAGAGGAAGTGCATAAAGTAAAGTTCTTACATTTCCAGGAGTAATTAAAGAGGAAGTGCACAAAGTAGAGTCCTTACATTTCCAGGAGGATTTACAGAGAAAGTGCACAAAGTAAAGTTCTAACATTTCCAGGAGGGACTACAGAGGAAGTGCACAAAGTAGAGTCCTTACATTTCCAGGAGGGATTACAGGGGAAGTGCAGAAAGTAAAGTTCTTACATTTCCAGGAGGAATTACAGATGAAATGCACAACGTTCTTACATTTCCAGGAGGGATTACAGAGGAAGTGCACAAAGTAGATTTCTTACATTTCCAGGAGGGATTACAGAGGAAGTGCATAAAGTAAAGTTCTTACATTTCCAGGAGGGATTACAGAGGAAGTGCATAAAGTAAAGTTCTTACATTTCCAGGAGGGATTACAGAGGAAGTGCATAAAGCAAAGTTCTTACTTTTCCAGGAGGGATTACAGAGGAAGTGCATAAAGTAAAGTTCTTACATTTCCAGGAGGAATTACAGAGGAAGTCCATAAAGTAAAGTTCTTACATTTCCAGGAGGGATTACAGGGGAAGTGCAGAAAGTAAAGTTCTTACATTTCCAGGAGGAATTACAGAGGAAATGCACAACGTTCTTACATTTCCAGGAGGGATTACAGAGGAAGTGCACAAAGTAGATTTCTTACGTTTCCAGGAGGGATTACAGAGGAAGTGCATAAAGTAAAGTTCTTACATTTCCAGGAGGGATTACAGAGGAAGTGCATAAAGTAAAGTTCATACATTTCCAGGAGGGATTACAGAGGAAGTGCATAAAGCAAAGTTCTTACATTTCCAGGAGGGATTACAGAGGAAGTGCATAAAGTAAAGTTCTTACATTTCCAGGAGGAATTACAGAGGAAGTCCATAAAGTAAAGTTCTTACATTTCCAGGAGGAATTACAGAGGAAGTGCAAAAAGTAAAGTTCTTACATTTCCAGGAGGGATTACAGAGGAAGTCCATAAAGTAAAGTTCTTACATTTCCAGGAGGAATTACAGAGGAAATGCACAACGTTCTTACATTTCCAGGAGGGATTACAGAGGAAGTGCACAAAGTAGATTTCTTACATTTCCAGGAGGGATTACGGAGGAAGTGAAGTAAAGTTCTTGCATTTCCAGGAGGGATTACAGAGGAAGTGCATAAAGTTCTTACATTTCCAGGAGGGATTACAGAGGAAGTGCATAAAGTAAAGTTCTTACATTTCCAGGAGGGATTACAGAGGAAGTGCATAGAGTAAAGTTCTTACATTTCCAGGAGGGACTACAGAGGAAGTGCACAAAGTAGAGTCCTTACATTTCCAGGAGGGATTACAGGGGAAGTGCAGAAAGTAAAGTTCTTACATTTCCAGGAGGGACTACAGAGGAAGTGCACAACGTTCTTACATTTCCAGGAGGGATTACAGAGGAAGTGCACAAAGTAGATTTCTTACATTTCCAGGAGGGATTACAGAGGAAGTGCACAAAGTAAAGTTCTTATATTTCCAGGAGGAATTACAGAGGAAGTGCACAAAGTAAAGTTCTTACATTTCCAGGAGGGATTACAGGGGAAGTGCAGAAAGTAAAGTTCTTACATTTCCAGGAGGAATTACAGAGCAAATGCACAACGTTCTTACATTTCCAGGAGGGATTACAGAGGAAGTGCACAAAGTAGATTTCTTACATTTCCAGGAGGGATTACAGAGGAAGTGCATAAAGTAAAGTTCTTACATTTCCAGGAGGGATTAAAGAGGAAGTGCATAAAGTAAAGTTCTTACATTTCCAGGAGGGATTACAGAGGAAGTGCATAAAGCAAAGTTCTTACTTTTCCAGGAGGGATTACAGAGGAAGTGCATAAAGTAAAGTTCTTACATTTCCAGGAGGAATTACAGAGGAAGTCCATAAAGTAAAGTTCTTACATTTCCAGGAGGGATTACAGGGGAAGTGCAGAAAGTAAAG
Source organism: Phyllobates terribilis (assembly GCF_046119375.1). NCBI lineage: Eukaryota > Metazoa > Chordata > Amphibia > Anura > Dendrobatidae > Phyllobates > Phyllobates terribilis. The sequence goes on along the minus strand of NW_027362798.1, from coordinate 510,928 downwards.
TTCTTACATTTCCAGGAGGAATTACAGAGGAAATGCACAACGTTCTTACATTTCTAGGAGGGATTACAGAGGAAGTGCACAAAGTAGATTTCTTACGTTTCCAGGAGGGATTACAGAGGAAGTGCATAAAGTAAAGTTCTTACATTTCCAGGAGGGATTACAGAGGTAGTGCATAAAGTAAAGTTCATACATTTCCAGGAGGAATTACAGAGGAAGTGCATAAAGTAAAGTTCTTACATTTCCAGGAGGGATTACAGAGGAAGTGCATAAAGTAAAGTTCTTACATTTCCAGGAGGGATTACAGAGGAAGTGCATAAAGCAAAGTTCTTACATTTCCAGGAGGGATTACAGAGGAAGTGCATAAAGTAAAGTTCTTACATTTCCAGGAGGAATTACAGAGGAAGTCCATAAAGTAAAGTTCTTACATTTCCAGGAGGAATTACAGAGGAAGTCCATAAAGTAAAGTTCTTACATTTCCAGGAGGGATTACAGGGGAAGTGCAGAAAGTAAAGTTCTTACATTTCCAGGAGGAATTACAGAGGAAATGCACAACGTTCTTACATTTCCAGGAGGGATTACAGAGGAAGTGCACAAAGTAGATTTCTTACGTTTCCAGGAGGGATTACAGAGGAAGTGCATAAAGTAAAGTTCTTACATTTCCAGGAGGGATTACAGAGGAAGTGCATAAAGTAAAGTTCATACATTTCCAGGAGGGATTACAGAGGAAGTGCATAAAGCAAAGTTCTTACATTTCCAAGAGGGATTACAGAGGAAGTGCATAAAGTAAAGTTCTTACATTTCCAGGAGGAATTACAGAGGAAGTCCATAAAGTAAAGTTCTTACATTTCCAGGAGGAATTACAGAGGAAGTGCAAAAAGTAAAGTTCTTACATTTCCAGGAGGGATTACAGAGGAAGTCCATAAAGTAAAGTTCTTACATTTCCAGGAGGAATTACAGAGGAAATGCACAACGTTCTTACATTTCCAGGAGGGATTACAGAGGAAGTGCACAAAGTAGATTTCTTACATTTCCAGGAGGGATTACGGAGGAAGTGAAGTAAAGTTCTTGCATTTCCAGGAGGGATTACAGAGGAAGTGCATAAAGTTCTTACATTTCCAGGAGGGATTACAGAGGAAGTGCATAAAGTAAAGTTCTTACATTTCCAGGAGGGATTACAGAGGAAGTGCATAGAGTAAAGTTCTTACATTTCCAGGAGGGATTACAGAGGAAGTGCATAAAGTAAAGTTCTTACATTTCCAGGAGTAATAAAAGAGGAAGTGCACAAAGTAGAGTCCTTACATTTCCAGGAGGATTTACAGAGGAAGTGCACAAAGTAAAGTTCTTACATTTCCAGGAGGGACTACAGAGGAAGTGCACAAAGTAGAGTCCTTACATTTCCAGGAGGGATTACAGGGGAAGTGCAGAAAGTAAAGTTCTTACATTTCCAGGAGGGACTACAGAGGAAGTGCACAACGTTCTTACATTTCCAGGAGGGATTACAGAGGAAGTGTACAAAGTAGATTTCTTACATTTCCAGGAGGGATTACAGAGGAAGTGCACAAAGTAAAGTTCTTACATTTCCAGGAGGAATTACAGAGGAAGTGCACAAAGTAAAGTTCTTACATTTCCAGGAGGGATTACAGGGGAAGTGCAGAAAGTAAAGTTCTTACATTTCCAGGAGGAATTACAGAGGAAATGCACAACGTTCTTACATTTCCAGGAGGGATTACAGAGGAAGTGCACAAAGTAGATTTCTTACATTTCCAGGAGGGATTACAGAGGAAGTGCATAAAGTAAAGTTCTTACATTTCCAGGAGGGATTAAAGAGGAAGTGCATAAAGTAAAGTTCTTACATTTCCAGGAGGGATTACAGAGGAAGTGCATAAAGCAAAGTTCTTACTTTTCCAGGAGGGATTACAGAGGAAGTGCATAAAGTAAAGTTCTTACATTTCCAGGAGGAATTACAGAGGAAGTCCATAAAGTAAAGTTCTTACATTTCCAGGAGGGATTACAGGGGAAGTGCAGAAAGTAAAGTTCTTACATTTCCAGGAGGAATTACAGAGGAAATGCACAACGTTCTTACATTTCCAGGAGGGATTACAGAGGAATTGCACAAAGTAGATTTCTTACGTTTCCAGGAGGGATTACAGAGGAAGTGCATAAAGTAAAGTTCTTACATTTCCAGGAGGGATTACAGAGGTAGTGCATAAAGTAAAGTTCATACATTTCCAGGAGGAATTACAGAGGAAGTGCATAAAGCAAAGTTCTTACATTTCCAGGAGGGATTACAGAGGAAGTGCATAAAGTAAAGTTCTTACATTTCCAGGAGGAATTACAGAGGAAGTCCATAAAGTAAAGTTCTTACATTTCCAGGAGGAATTACAGAGGAAGTGCAAAAAGTAAAGTTCTTACATTTCCAGGAGGGATTACAGAGGAAGTCCATAAAGTAAAGTTCTTACATTTCCAGGAGGAATTACAGAGGAAATGCACAACGTTCTTACATTTCCAGGAGGGATTACAGAGGAAGTGCACAAAGTAGATTTCTTACATTTCCAGGAGGGATTACGGAGGAAGTGAAGTAAAGTTCTTGCATTTCCAGGAGGGATTACAGAGGAATTGCATAAAGTTCTTACATTTCCAGGAGGGATTACATAGGAAGTGCATAAAGTAAAGTTCTTACATTTCCAGGAGGGATTACAGAGGAAGTGCATAAAGTAAAGTTCTTACATTTCCAGGAGGGATTACAGAGGAAGTGCATAAAGTAAAGTTCTTACATTTTCAGGAGTAATAAAAGAGGAAGTGCACAAAGTAGAGTCCTTACATTTCCAGGACGATTTACAGAGGAAGTGCACAAAGTAAAGTTCTTACATTTCCAGGAGGGATTACTGAGGAAGTGCACAAAGTAGAGTCCTTACATTTCCAGGAGGGATTACAGGGGAAGTGCAGAAAGTAAAGTTCTTACATTTCCAGGAGGAATTACAGAGGAAATGCACAACGTTCTTACATTTCCAGGAGGGATTACAGAGGAAGTGCACAAAGTAGATTTCTTACATTTCCAGGAGGGATTACGGAGGAAGTGAAGTAAAGTTCTTTCATTTCCAGGAGGGATTACAGAGGAAGTGCATAAAGTAAAGTTCTTACATTTCCAGGAGGGATTACAGAGGAAGTGCATAAAGTAAAGTTCTTACATTTCCAGGAGTAATAAAAGAGGAAGTGCACAAAGTAGAGTCCTTACATTTCCAGGAGGATTTACAGAGGAAGTGCACAAAGTAAAGTTCTTACATTTCCAGGAGGGATTACAGAGGAAGTGCACAAAGTAGAGTGCTTACATTTCCAGGAGGGATTACAGGGGAAGTGCAGAAAGTAAAGTTCTTACATTTCCAGGAGGAATTACAGAGGAAATGCACAACGTTCTTACATTTCCAGGAGGGATTACAGAGGAAGTGCACAAAGTAGATTTCTTACATTTCCAGGAGGGATTACAGAGGAAGTGCATAAAGTAAAGTTCTTACATTTCCAGGAGGGATTACAGAGGAAGTGCATAAAGTAAAGTTCTTACATTTCCAGGAGGGATTACAGAGGAAGTGCATAAAGCAAAGTTCTTACTTTTCCAGGAGGGATTATAGAGGAAGTGCATAAAGTAAAGTTCTTACATTTCCAGGAGGAATTACAGAGGAAGTCCATAAAGTAAAGTTCTTACATTTCCAGGAGGGATTACAGGGGAAGTGCAGAAAGTAAAGTTCTTACATTTCCAGGAGGAATTACAGAGGAAATGCACAACGTTCTTACATTTCCAGGAGGGATTACAGAGGAAGTGCACAAAGTAGATTTCTTACGTTTCCAGGAGGGATTACAGAGGAAGTTCATAAAGTAAAGTTCTTACATTTCCAGGAGGGATTACAGAGGAAGTGCATAAAGTAAAGTTCATACATTTCCAGGAGGGATTACAGAAGAAGTCCATAAAGCAAAGTTCTTACATTTCCAGGAGGGATTACAGAGGAAGTGCATAAAGTAAAGTTCTTACATTTCCAGGAGGAATTACAGAGGAAGTCCATAAAGTAAAGTTCTTACATTTCCAGGAGGAATTACAGAGGAAGTGCAAAAAGTAAAGTTCTTACATTTCCAGAAGGGATTACAGAGCAAGTCCATAAAGTAAAGTTCTGACATTTCCAGGAGGAATTACAGAGTAAATGCACAACGTTCTTACATTTCCAGGAGGGATTACAGAGGAAGTGCACAAAGTAGATTTCTTACATTTCCAGGAGGGATTATGGAGGAAGTGAAGTAAAGTTCTTGCATTTCCAGGAGGGATTACAGAGGAAGTGCATAAAGTAAAGTTCTTACATTTCCAGGAGGGATTACAGATGAAGTGCATGAAGTAAAGTTCTTACATTTCCAGGAGGGATTACAGAGGAAGTGCATAAAGTAAAGTTCTTACATTTCCAGGAGTAATAAAAGAGGAAGTGCACAATGTAGAGTCGTTACATTTCCAGGAGGATTTACAGAGGAAGTGCACAAAGTAAAGTTCTTACATTTCCAGGAGGGATTACAGAGGAAGTGCACAAAGTAGAGTCCTTACATTTCCAGGAGGGATTACAGGGGAAGTGCAGAAAGTAAAGTTCATACATTTCCAGGAGGGATTACAGAGGAAGTGCATAAAGCAAAGTTCTTACATTTCCAGGAGGGATTACAGAGGAAGTGCATAAAGTAAAGTTCTTACATTTCCAGGAGGAATTACAGAGGAAGTCCATAAAGTAAAGTTCTTACATTTCCAGGAGGAATTACAGAGGAAGTGCAAAAAGTAAAGTTCTTACATTTCCAGGAGGGATTACAGAGGAAGTCCATAAAGTAAAGTTCTTACATTTCCAGGAGGAATTACAGAGGAAATGCACAGCGTTCTTACATTTCCAGGAGGGATTACAGAGGAAGTGCACAAAGTAGATTTCTTACATTTCCAGGAGGGATTACGGAGGAAGTGAAGTAAAGTTCTTGCATTTCCAGGAGGGACTACAGAGGAATTGCATAAAGTTCTTACATTTCCAGGAGGGATTACATAGGAAGTGCATAAAGTAAAGTTCTTACATTTCCAGGAGGGATTAGAGAGGAAGTGCATAAAGTAAAGTTCTTACATTTCCAGGAGGGATTACAGAGGAAGTGCATAAAGTAAAGTTCTTACATTTTCAGGAGTAATAAAAGAGGAAGTGCACAAAGTAGAGTCCTTACATTTCCAGGAGGATTTACAGAGGAAGTGCACAAAGTAAAGTTCTTACATTTCCAGGAGGGATTACTGAGGAAGTGCACAAAGTAGAGTCCTTACATTTCCAGGAGGGATTACAGGGGAAGTGCAGAAAGTAAAGTTCTTACATTTCCAGGAGGAATTACAGAGGAAATGCACAACGTTCTTACATTTCCAGGAGGGATTACAGAGGAAGTGCACAAAGTAGATTTCTTACATTTCCAGGAGGGATTACGGAGGAAGTGAAGTAAAGTTCTTTCATTTCCAGGAGGGATTACAGAGGAAGTGCATAAAGTAAAGTTCTTACATTTCCAGGAGGGATTACAGAGGAAGTGCATAAAGTAAAGTTCTTACATTTCCAGGAGGGATTACAGAGGAAGTGCATAAAGTAAAGTTCTTACATTTCCAGGAGTAATAAAAGAGGAAGTGCACAAAGTAGAGTCCTTACATTTCCAGGAGGATTTACAGAGGAAGTGCACAATGTAAAGTTCTTACATTTCCAGGAGGGATTACAGAGGAAGTGCACAAAGTAGAGTCCTTACATTTCCAGGAGGGATTACAGGGGAAGTGCAGAAAGTAAAGTTCTTACATTTCCAGGAGGAATTACAGAGGAAATGCACAACGTTCTTACATTTCCAGGAGGGATTACAGAGGAAGTGCACAAAGTAGATTTCTTACATTTCCAGGAGGGATTACAGAGGAAGTGCATAAAATAAAGTTCTTACATTTCCAGGAGGGATTACAGAGGAAATGCACAACGTTCTTACATTTCCAGGAGGGATTACAGAGGAAGTGCACAAAGTAGATTTCTTACATTTCCAGGAGGGATTACGGAGGAAGTGAAGTAAAGTTCTTTCATTTCCAGGAGGGATTACAGAGGAAGTGCATAAAGTAAAGTTCTTACATTTCCAGGAGGGATTACAGAGGAAGTGCATAAAGTAAAGTTCTTACATTTCCAGGAGTAATAAAAGAGGAAGTGCACAAAGTAGAGTCCTTACATTTCCAGGAGGATTTACAGAGGAAGTGCACAAAGTAAAGTTCTTACATTTCCAGCAGGGATTACAGAGGAAGTGCACAAAGTAGAGTGCTTACATTTCCAGGAGGGATTACAGGGGAAGTGCAGAAAGTAAAGTTCTTACATTTCCAGGAGGAATTACAGAGGAAATGCACAACGTTCTTACATTTCCAGGAGGGATTACAGAGGAAGTGCACAAAGTAGATTTCTTACATTTCCAGGAGGGATTACAGAGGAAGTGCATAAAGTAAAGTTCTTACATTTCCAGGAGGGATTACAGAAGAAGTCCATAAAGCAAAGTTCTTACATTTCCAGGAGGGATTACAGAGGAAGTGCATAAAGTAAAGTTCTTACATTTCCAGGAGGAATTACAGAGGAAGTCCATAAAGTAAAGTTCTTACATTTCCAGGAGGAATTACAGAGGAAGTGCAAAAAGTAAAGTTCTTACATTTCCAGGAGGGATTACAGAGCAAGTCCATAAAGTAAAGTTCTGACATTTCCAGGAGGAATTACAGAGTAAATGCACAACGTTCTTACATTTCCAGGAGGGATTACAGAGGAAGTGCACAAAGTAGATTTCTTACATTTCCAGGAGGGATTACGGAGGAAGTGAAGTAAAGTTCTTGCATTTCCAGGAGGGATTACAGAGGAAGTGCATAAAGTAAAGTTCTTACATTTCCAGGAGGGATTACAGACGAAGTGCATGAAGTAAAGTTCTTACATTTCCAGGAGGGATTACAGAGGAAGTGCATAAAGTAAAGTTCTTACATTTCCAGGAGTAATAAAAGAGGAAGTGCACAAAGTAGAGTCCTTACATTTCCAGGAGGATTTACAGAGGAAGTGCACAAAGTAAAGTTCTTACATTTCCAGGAGGGATTACAGAGGAAGTGCACAAAGTAGAGTCCTTACATTTCCAGGAGGGATTACAGGGGAAGTGCAGAAAGTAAAGTTCATACATTTCCAGGAGGGATTACAGAGGAAGTGCATAAAGCAAAGTTCTTACATTTCCAGGAGGGATTACAGAGGAAGTGCATAAAGTAAAGTTCTTACATTTCCAGGAGGAATTACAGAGGAAGTCCATAAAGTAAAGTTCTTACATTTCCAGGAGGAATTACAGAGGAAGTGCAAAAAGTAAAGTTCTTACATTTCCAGGAGGGATTACAGAGGAAGTCCATAAAGTAAAGTTCTTACATTTCCAGGAGGAATTACAGAGGAAATGCACAACGTTCTTACATTTCCAGGAGGGATTACAGAGGAAGTGCACAAAGTAGATTTCTTACATTTCCAGGAGGGATTACGGAGGAAGGGAAGTAAAGTTCTTGCATTTCCAGGAGGGATTACAGAGGAATTGCATAAAGTTCTTACATTTCCAGGAGGGATTACATAGGAAGTGCATAAAGTAAAGTTCTTACATTTCCAGGAGGGATTACAGAGGAAGTGCATAAAGTAAAGTTCTTACATTTCCAGGAGGGATTACAGAGGAAGTGCATAAAGTAAAGTTCTTACATTTTCAGGAGTAATAAAAGAGGAAGTGCACAAAGTAGAGTCCTTACATTTCCAGGAGGATTTACAGAGGAAGTGCACAAAGTAAAGTTCTTACATTTCCAGGAGGGATTACTGAGGAAGTGCACAAAGTAGAGTCCTTACATTTCCAGGAGGGATTACAGGGGAAGTGCAGAAAGTAAAGTTCTTACATTTCCAGGAGGAATTACAGAGGAAATGCACAACGTTCTTACATTTCCAGGAGGGATTACAGAGGAAGTGCACAAAGTAGATTTCTTACATTTCCAGGAGGGATTACGGAGGAAGTGAAGTAAAGTTCTTTCATTTCCAGGAGGGATTACAGAGGAAGTGCATAAAGTAAAGTTCTTACATTTCCAGGAGGGATTACAGAGGAAGTGCATAAAGTAAAGTTCTTACATTTCCAGGAGGGATTACAGAGGAAGTGCATAAAGTAAAGTTCTTACATTTCCAGGAGTAATAAAAGAGTAAGTGCACAAAGTAGAGTCCTTACATTTCCAGGAGGATTTACAGAGGAAGTGCACAAAGTAAAGTTCTTACATTTCGAGGAGGGATTACAGAGGAAGTGCACAAAGTAGAGTCCTTACATTTCCAGGAGGGATTACAGGGGAAGTGCAGAAAGTAAAGTTCTTACATTTCCAGGAGGAATTACAGAGGAAATGCACAACGTTCTTACATTTCCAGGAGGGATTACAGAGGAAGTGCACAAAGTAGATTTCTTACATTTCCAGGAGGGATTACAGAGGAAGTGCATAAAATAAAGTTCTTACATTTCCAGGAGGGATTACAGAGGAAATGCACAACGTTCTTACATTTCCAGGAGGGATTACAGAGGAAGTGCACAAAGTAGATTTCTTACATTTCCAGGAGGGATTACGGAGGAAGTGAAGTAAAGTTCTTTCATTTCCAGGAGGGATTACAGAGGAAGTGCATAAAGTAAAGTTCTTACATTTCCAGGAGGGATTACAGAGGAAGTGCATAAAGTAAAGTTCTTACATTTCCAGGAGTAATAAAAGAGGAAGTGCACAAAGTAGAGTCCTTACATTTCCAGGAGGATTTACAGAGGAAGTGCACAAAGTAAAGTTCTTACATTTCCAGGAGGGATTACAGAGGAAGTGCACAAAGTAGAGTGCTTACATTTCAGGAGGGATTACAGGGGAAGTGCAGAAAGTAAAGTTCTTACATTTCCAGGAGGAATTACAGAGGAAATGCACAACGTTCTTACATTTCCAGGAGGGATTACAGAGGAAGTGCACAAAGTAGATTTCTTACATTTCCAGGAGGGATTACAGAGGAAGTGCATAAAGTAAAGTTCTTACATTTCCAGGAGGGATTACAGAGGAAGTGCATAAAGTAAAGTTCTTACATTTCCATGAGGGATTACAGAGGAAGTGCATAAAGCAAAGTTCTTACTTTTCCAGGAGGGATTATAGAGGAAGTGCATAAAGTAAAGTTCTTACATTTCCAGGAGGAATTACAGAGAAAGTCCATAAAGTAAAGTTCTTACATTTCCAGGAGGGATTACAGGGGAAGTGCAGAAAGTAAAGTTCTTACATTTCCAGGAGGAATTACAGAGGAAATGCACAACGTTCTTACATTTCCAGGAGGGATTACAGAGGAAGTGCACAAAGTAGATTTCTTACGTTTCCAGGAGGGATTACAGAGGAAGTTCATAAAGTAAAGTTCTTACATTTCCAGGATGGATTACAGAGGAAGTGCATAAAGTAAAGTTCATACATTTCCAGGAGGGATTACAGAAGAAGTCCATAAAGCAAAGTTCTTACATTTCCAGGAGGGATTACAGAGGAAGTGCATAAAGTAAAGTTCTTACATTTCCAGGAGGAATTACAGAGGAAGTCCATAAAGTAAAGTTCTTACATTTCCAGGAGGAATTACAGAGGAAGTGCAAAAAGTAAAGTTCTTACATTTCCAGGAGGGATTACAGAGCAAGTCCATAAAGTAAAGTTCTGACATTTCCAGGAGGAATTACAGAGTAAATGCACAACGTTCTTACATTTCCAGGAGGGATTACAGAGGAAGTGCACAAAGTAGATTTCTTACATTTCCAGGAGGGATTACGGAGGAAGTGAAGTAAAGTTCTTGCATTTCCAGGAGGGATTACAGAGGAAGTGCATAAAGTAAAGTTCTTACATTTCCAGGAGGGATTACAGACGAAGTGCATGAAGTAAAGTTCTTACATTTCCAGGAGGGATTACAGAGGAAGTGCATAAAGTAAAGTTCTTACATTTCCAGGAGTAATAAAAGAGGAAGTGCACAAAGTAGAGTCCTTACATTTCCAGGAGGATTTACAGAGGAAGTGCACAAAGTAAAGTTCTTACATTTCCAGGAGGGATTACAGAGGAAGTGCACAAAGTAGAGTCCTTACATTTCCAGGAGGGATTACAGGGGAAGTGCAGAAAGTAAAGTTCATACATTTCCAGGAGGGATTACAGAGGAAGTGCATAAAGCAAAGTTCTTACATTTCCAGGAGGGATTACAGAGGAAGTGCATAAAGTAAAGTTCTTGCATTTCCAGGAGGAATTACAGAGGAAGTCCATAAAGTAAAGTTCTTACATTTCCAGGAGGAATTACAGAGGAAGTGCAAAAAGTAAAGTTCTTACATTTCCAGGAGGGATTACAGAGGAAGTCCATAAAGTAAAGTTCTTACATTTCCAGGAGGAATTACAGAGGAAATGCACAACGTTCTTACATTTCCAGGAGGGATTACAGAGGAAGTGCACAAAGTAGATTTCTTACATTTCCAGGAGGGATTACGGAGGAAGTGAAGTAAAGTTCTTGCATTTCCAGGAGGGATTACAGAGGAATTGCATAAAGTTCTTACATTTCCAGGAGGGATTACATAGGAAGTGCATAAAGTAAAGTTCTTACATTTCCAGGAGGGATTACAGAGGAAGTGCATAAAGTAAAGTTCTTACATTTCCAGGAGGGATTACAGAGGAAGTGCATAAAGTAAAGTTCTTACATTTTCAGGAGTAATAAAAGAGGAAGTGCACAAAGTAGGGTCCTTACATTTCCAGGAGGATTTACAGAGGAAGTGCACAAAGTAAAGTTCTTACATTTCCAGGAGGGATTACTGAGGAAGTGCACAAAGTAGAGTCCTTACATTTCCAGGAGGGATTACAGGGGAAGTGCAGAAAGTAAAGTTCTTACATTTCCAGGAGGAATTACAGAGGAAATGCACAACGTTCTTACATTTCCAGGAGGGATTACAGAGGAAGTGCACAAAGTAGATTTCTTACATTTCCAGGAGGGATTACGGAGGAAGTGAAGTAAAGTTCTTTCATTTCCAGGAGGGATTACAGAGGAAGTGCATAAAGTAAAGTTCTTACATTTCCAGGAGGGATTACAGAGGAAGTGCATAAAGTAAAGTTCTTACATTTCCAGGAGGGATTACAGAGGAAGTGCATAAAGTAAAGTTCTTACATTTCCAGGAGTAATAAAAGAGGAAGTGCACAAAGTAGAGTCCTTACATTTCCAGGAGGATTTACAGAGGAAGTGCAAAAAGTAAAGTTCTTACATTTCCAGGAGGGATTACAGAGGAAGTGCACAAAGTAGAGTCCTTACATTTCCAGGAGGGATTACAGGGGAAGTGCAGAAAGTAAAGTTCTTACATTTCCAGGAGGAATTACAGAGGAAATGCACAACGTTCTTACATTTCCAGGAGGGATTACAGAGGAAGTGCACAAAGTAGATTTCTTACATTTCCAGGAGGGATTACAGAGGAAGTGCATAAAATAAAGTTCTTACATTTCCAGGAGGGATTACAGAGGAAGTGCATAAAGTAAAGTTCTTACATTTCCAGGAGGGATTACAGAGGAAGTGCATAAAGCAAAGTTCTTACTTTTCCAGGAGGGATTATAGAGGAAGTGCATAAAGTAAAGTTCTTACATTTCCAGGAGGAATTACAGAGGAAGTCCATAAAGTAAAGTTCTTACATTTCCAGGAGGGATTACAGGGGAAGTGCAGAAAGTAAAGTTCTTACATTTCCATGAGGAATTACAGAGGAAATGCACAACGTTCTTACATTTCCAGGAGGGATTACAGAGGAAGTGCACAAAGTAGATTTCTTACGTTTCCAGGAGGGATTACAGAGGAAGTGCATAAAGTAAAGTTCTTACATTTCCAGGAGGGATTACAGAGGAAGTGCATGAAGTAAAGTTCATACATTTCCAGGAGGGATTACAGAGGAAGTGCACAAAGTAGAGTCCTTACATTTCCAGGAGGGATTACAGGGGAAGTGCAGAAAGTAAAGTTCTTTCATTTCCAGGAGGAATTACAGAGGAAATGCACAACGTTCTTACATTTCCAGGAGGGATTACAGGGGAAGTGCAGAAAGTAAAGTTCTTACATTTCCAGGAGGAATTACAGAGGAAATGCACAACGTTCTTACATTTCCAGGAGGGATTACATAGGAAGTGCACAAAGTAGATTTCTTACATTTCCAGGAGGGATTACAGAGGAAGTGCATAAAGTAAAGTTCTTACATTTCCAGGAGGGATTACAGAGGAAGTGCATAAAGTAAAGTTCTTACATTTCCAGGAGGGATTACAGAGGAAGTGCATAAAGCAAAGTTCTTACTTTTCCAGGAGGGATTATAGAGGAAGTGCATAAAGTAAAGTTCTTACATTTCCAGGAGGAATTACAGAGGAAGTCCATAAAGTAAAGTTCTTACATTTCCAGGAGGGATTACAGGGGAAGTGCAGAAAGTAAAGTTCTTACATTTCCAGGAGGAATTACAGAGGAAATGCACAACGTTCTTACATTTCCAGGAGGGATTACAGAGGAAGTGCATAAAGTAAAGTTCTTACATTTCCATGAGGGATTACAGAGGAAGTGCACAAAGTAGATTTCTTACTTTTCCAGGAGGGATTACAGAGGAAGTGCATAAAGTAAAGTTCTTACATTTCCAGGAGGGATTACAGAGGAAGTGCATAAAGTAAAGTTCATACATTTCCAGGAGGGATTACAGAAGAAGTTCATAAAGCAAAGTTCTTACATTTCCAGGAGGGATTACAGAGGAAGTGCATAAAGTAAAGTTCTTACATTTCCAGGAGGAATTACAGAGGAAGTCCATAAAGTAAAGTTCTTTCATTTCCAGGAGGAATTACAGAGGAAGTGCAAAAAGTAAAGTTCTTACATTTCCAGGAGGGATTACAGAGGAAGTCCATAAAGTAAAGTTCTTACATTTCCAGGAGGAATTACAGAGGAAATGCACAACGTTCTTACATTTCCAGGAGGGATTACAGAGGAAGTGCACAAAGTAGATTTCTTACATTTCCAGGAGGGATTACGGAGGAAGTGAAGTAAAGTTCTTGCATTTCCAGGAGGGATTAAAGAGGAAGTGCATAAAGTAAAGTTCTTACATTTCCAGGAGGGATTACAGAGGAAGTGCATAAAGTAAAGTTCTTACACTTCCAGGAGGGATTACAGAGGAAGTGCATAAAGTAAAGTTCTTACATTTTCAGGAGGGATTACAGAGGAAGTGCATAAAGTAAAGTTCTTACATTTCCAGGAGTAATTAAAGAAGAAGTGCACAAAGTAAAGTCCTTACATTTCCAGGAGGATTTACAGAGGAAGTGCACAAAGTAAAGTTCTTACATTTCCAGGAGGGATTACAGAGGAAATGCACAAAGTAGAGTCATTACATTTCCAGCAGGGATTACAGGGGAAGTGCAGAAAGTAAAGTTCTTACATTTCCAGGAGGAATTACAGAGGAAATGCACAACGTTCTTACATTTCCAGGATGGATTACAGAGGAAGTGCACAAAGTAGATTTCTTACATTTCCAGGAGGGATTACAGAGGAAGTGCATAAAGTAAAGTTCTTACATTTCCAGGAGGGATTACAGAGGAAGTGCATAAAGTAAAGTTCTTAAATTTCCAGGAGGGATTACAGAGGAAGTGCATAAAGCAAAGTTCTTACATTTCCAGGAGGGATTACAGAGGAAGTGCATAAAGTAAAGTTCTTACATTTCCAGGAGGAATTACAGAGGAAGTCCATAAAGTAAAGTTCTTACATTTCCAGCAGGAATTACAGAGGAAGTGCAAAAAGTAAAGTTCTTACATTTCCAGGAGGGATTACAGAGGAAGTCCATAAAGTAAAGTTCTTACATTTCCAGGAGGAATTACAGAGGAAATGCACAACGTTCTTACATTTCCAGGAGGAATTACAGAGGAAGTGCACAAAGTAGATTTCTTACATTTCCAGGAGGGTTTACGGAGGAAGTGAAGTAAAGTTCTTGCATTTCCAGGAGGGATTACAGAGGAAGTGCATAAAGTAAAGTTCTTACATTTCCAGGAGGGATTACAGAGGAAGTGCATAAAGTAAAGTTCTTACATTTCCAGGAGGGATTACAGAGGAAGTGCATAAAGTAAAGTTCTTACATTTCCAGGAGTAATTAAAGGGGAAGTGCACAAAGTAGAGTCCTTACATTTCCAGGAGGATTTACAGAGGAAGTGCACAAAGTAAAGTTCTTACATTTCCAGGAGGGATTACAGAGGAAGTGTATAAAGTTCTTACATTTCCAGGAGTATTTACAGAGGAAGTGCATATAGTAAACTTCTTACATTTCCATGAGGAATTAAAGAGGAAGTGCAGAAAGTAGAGTCCTTACATTTCCAGGAGGGATTACAGAGGAAGTGCGTATAGTAAAGTTCTTACATTTCCATGAGGAATTAAAGAGGAAGTGCACAAAGTAGAGTCCTTACATTTCCAGGAGTATTTACAGAGGAAGTGCAAAAAGTAAAGTTCTTACATTTCCAGGAGGGATTACAGAGGAAGTGCATGAAGTAAAGTTCTTACATTTCCAGGAGGGATTACAGAGGAAGTGCATAAAGCAAAGTTCTTACATTTCCAGGAGGGATTACAGGGGAAGTGCAGAAAGTAAAGTTCTTACATTTCCAGGAGGAATTACAGAGGAAATGCACAACGTTCTTACTTTTCCATGAGGGATTACAGAGGAAGTGCACAAAGGAGATTTCTTACGTTTCCAGGAGGGATTACAGAGGAAGTGCATAAAGTAAAGTTCTTACATTTCCAGGAGGGATTACAGAGAAAGTGCATAAAGTAAAGTTCATACATTTCCAGGAGGGATTACAGAAGAAGTCCATAAAGCAAAGTTCTTACATTTCCAGGAGGGATTACAGAGGAAGTGCATAAAGTAAAGTTCTTACATTTCCAGGAGGAATTACAGAGGAAGTCCATAAAGTAAAGTTCTTACATTTCCAGGAGGAATTACAGAGGAAGTGCAAAAAGTAAAGTTCTTACATTTCCAGGAGGGATTACAGAGGAAGTCCATAAAGTAAAGTTCTTACATTTCCAGGAGGATTTACAGAGGAAGTGCACAAAGTAAATTTCTTACATTTCCAGGAGGGATTACAGAGGAAGTGCACAAAGTAGAGTCCTTACATTTCCAGGAGGGATTACAGGGGAAGTGCAGAAAGTAAAGTTCTTACATTTCCAGGAGGAATTTCAGAGGAAATGCACAACATTCTTAGATTTCCAGGAGGGATTACAGAGGAAGTGCACAAAGTAGATTTCTTACATTTCCAGAAGGGATTACAGAGGAAGTGCATAAAGTAAAGTTCTTACATTTCCAGGAGGGATTACAGAGGAAGTGCATTAAGTAAAGTTCTTACATTTCCAGGAGGGATTACAGAGGAAGTGCATAAAGTAAAGTTCTTACATTTCCAGGAGGAATTACAGAGGAAGTCCATAAAGTAAAGTTCTTACATTTCCAGGAGGGATTACAGGGGAAGTGCAGAAAGTAAAGTTCTTACATTTCCAGGAGGAATTACAGAGGAAATGCACAACGTTCTTACATTTCCAGGAGGGATAACAAAGGAAGTGCACAAAGTAGATTTCTTACGTTTCCAGGAGGGATTACAGAGGAAGTGCGTAAAGTAAAGTTCTTACATTTCCAGGAGGGATTACAGAGGAAGTGCATAAAGCAAAGTTCTCACATTTCCAGGAGGGATTACAGAGGAAGCGCATAAAGTAAAGTTCTTACATTTCCAGGAGGAATTACAGAGGAAGTGCATAAAGTAAAGTTCTTACATTTCCAGGAGGAATTACAGAGGAAGTCCATAAAGTAAAGTTCTTACATTTCCAGGAGGAATTACAGAGGAAGTGCAAAAAGTAAAGTTCTTACATTTCCAGGAGGGATTACAGAGGAAGTCCATAAAGTAAAGTTCTTACATTTCCAGGAGGAATTACAGAGGAAATGCACAACGTTCTTACATTTCCAGGAGGGATTACAGAGGAAGTGCACAAAGTAGATTTCTTACATTTCCAGGAGGGATTACGGAGGAAGGGAAGTAAAGTTCTTGCATTTCCAGGAGGGATTACAGAGGAATTGCATAAAGTTCTTACATTTCCAGGAGGGATTACATAGGAAGTGCATAAAGTAAAGTTCTTACATTTCCAGGAGGGATTACAGAGGAAGTGCATAAAGTAAAGTTCTTACATTTCCAGGAGGGATTACAGAGGAAGTGCATAAAGTAAAGTTCTTACATTTTCAGGAGTAATAAAAGAGGAAGTGCACAAAGTAGAGTCCTTACATTTCCAGGAGGATTTACAGAGGAAGTGCACAAAGTAAAGTTCTTACATTTCCAGGAGGGATTACTGAGGAAGTGCACAAAGTAGAGTCCTTACATTTCCAGGAGGGATTACAGGGGAAGTGCAGAAAGTAAAGTTCTTACATTTCCAGGAGGAATTACAGAGGAAATGCACAACGTTCTTACATTTCCAGGAGGGATTACAGAGGAAGTGCACAAAGTAGATTTCTTACATTTCCAGGAGGGATTACGGAGGAAGTGAAGTAAAGTTCTTTCATTTCCAGGAGGGATTACAGAGGAAGTGCATAAAGTAAAGTTCTTACATTTCCAGGAGGGATTACAGAGGAAGTGCATAAAGTAAAGTTCTTACATTTCCAGGAGGGATTACAGAGGAAGTGCATAAAGTAAAGTTCTTACATTTCCAGGAGTAATAAAAGAGTAAGTGCACAAAGTAGAGTCCTTACATTTCCAGGAGGATTTACAGAGGAAGTGCACAAAGTAAAGTTCTTACATTTCGAGGAGGGATTACAGAGGAAGTGCACAAAGTAGAGTCCTTACATTTCCAGGAGGGATTACAGGGGAAGTGCAGAAAGTAAAGTTCTTACATTTCCAGGAGGAATTACAGAGGAAATGCACAACGTTCTTACATTTCCAGGAGGGATTACAGAGGAAGTGCACAAAGTAGATTTCTTACATTTCCAGGAGGGATTACAGAGGAAGTGCATAAAATAAAGTTCTTACATTTCCAGGAGGGATTACAGAGGAAATGCACAACGTTCTTACATTTCCAGGAGGGATTACAGAGGAAGTGCACAAAGTAGATTTCTTACATTTCCAGGAGGGATTACGGAGGAAGTGAAGTAAAGTTCTTTCATTTCCAGGAGGGATTACAGAGGAAGTGCATAAAGTAAAGTTCTTACATTTCCAGGAGGGATTACAGAGGAAGTGCATAAAGTAAAGTTCTTACATTTCCAGGAGTAATAAAAGAGGAAGTGCACAAAGTAGAGTCCTTACATTTCCAGGAGGATTTACAGAGGAAGTGCACAAAGTAAAGTTCTTACATTTCCAGGAGGGATTACAGAGGAAGTGCACAAAGTAGAGTGCTTACATTTCAGGAGGGATTACAGGGGAAGTGCAGAAAGTAAAGTTCTTACATTTCCAGGAGGAATTACAGAGGAAATGCACAACGTTCTTACATTTCCAGGAGGGATTACAGAGGAAGTGCACAAAGTAGATTTCTTACATTTCCAGGAGGGATTACAGAGGAAGTGCATAAAGTAAAGTTCTTACATTTCCAGGAGGGATTACAGAGGAAGTGCATAAAGTAAAGTTCTTACATTTCCATGAGGGATTACAGAGGAAGTGCATAAAGCAAAGTTCTTACTTTTCCAGGAGGGATTATAGAGGAAGTGCATAAAGTAAAGTTCTTACATTTCCAGGAGGAATTACAGAGAAAGTCCATAAAGTAAAGTTCTTACATTTCCAGGAGGGATTACAGGGGAAGTGCAGAAAGTAAAGTTCTTACATTTCCAGGAGGAATTACAGAGGAAATGCACAACGTTCTTACATTTCCAGGAGGGATTACAGAGGAAGTGCACAAAGTAGATTTCTTACGTTTCCAGGAGGGATTACAGAGGAAGTTCATAAAGTAAAGTTCTTACATTTCCAGGATGGATTACAGAGGAAGTGCATAAAGTAAAGTTCATACATTTCCAGGAGGGATTACAGAAGAAGTCCATAAAGCAAAGTTCTTACATTTCCAGGAGGGATTACAGAGGAAGTGCATAAAGTAAAGTTCTTACATTTCCAGGAGGAATTACAGAGGAAGTCCATAAAGTAAAGTTCTTACATTTCCAGGAGGAATTACAGAGGAAGTGCAAAAAGTAAAGTTCTTACATTTCCAGGAGGGATTACAGAGCAAGTCCATAAAGTAAAGTTCTGACATTTCCAGGAGGAATTACAGAGTAAATGCACAACGTTCTTACATTTCCAGGAGGGATTACAGAGGAAGTGCACAAAGTAGATTTCTTACATTTCCAGGAGGGATTACGGAGGAAGTGAAGTAAAGTTCTTGCATTTCCAGGAGGGATTACAGAGGAAGTGCATAAAGTAAAGTTCTTACATTTCCAGGAGGGATTACAGACGAAGTGCATGAAGTAAAGTTCTTACATTTCCAGGAGGGATTACAGAGGAAGTGCATAAAGTAAAGTTCTTACATTTCCAGGAGTAATAAAAGAGGAAGTGCACAAAGTAGAGTCCTTACATTTCCAGGAGGATTTACAGAGGAAGTGCACAAAGTAAAGTTCTTACATTTCCAGGAGGGATTACAGAGGAAGTGCACAAAGTAGAGTCCTTACATTTCCAGGAGGGATTACAGGGGAAGTGCAGAAAGTAAAGTTCATACATTTCCAGGAGGGATTACAGAGGAAGTGCATAAAGCAAAGTTCTTACATTTCCAGGAGGGATTACAGAGGAAGTGCATAAAGTAAAGTTCTTGCATTTCCAGGAGGAATTACAGAGGAAGTCCATAAAGTAAAGTTCTTACATTTCCAGGAGGAATTACAGAGGAAGTGCAAAAAGTAAAGTTCTTACATTTCCAGGAGGGATTACAGAGGAAGTCCATAAAGTAAAGTTCTTACATTTCCAGGAGGAATTACAGAGGAAATGCACAACGTTCTTACATTTCCAGGAGGGATTACAGAGGAAGTGCACAAAGTAGATTTCTTACATTTCCAGGAGGGATTACGGAGGAAGTGAAGTAAAGTTCTTGCATTTCCAGGAGGGATTACAGAGGAATTGCATAAAGTTCTTACATTTCCAGGAGGGATTACATAGGAAGTGCATAAAGTAAAGTTCTTACATTTCCAGGAGGGATTACAGAGGAAGTGCATAAAGTAAAGTTCTTACATTTCCAGGAGGGATTACAGAGGAAGTGCATAAAGTAAAGTTCTTACATTTTCAGGAGTAATAAAAGAGGAAGTGCACAAAGTAGGGTCCTTACATTTCCAGGAGGATTTACAGAGGAAGTGCACAAAGTAAAGTTCTTACATTTCCAGGAGGGATTACTGAGGAAGTGCACAAAGTAGAGTCCTTACATTTCCAGGAGGGATTACAGGGGAAGTGCAGAAAGTAAAGTTCTTACATTTCCAGGAGGAATTACAGAGGAAATGCACAACGTTCTTACATTTCCAGGAGGGATTACAGAGGAAGTGCACAAAGTAGATTTCTTACATTTCCAGGAGGGATTACGGAGGAAGTGAAGTAAAGTTCTTTCATTTCCAGGAGGGATTACAGAGGAAGTGCATAAAGTAAAGTTCTTACATTTCCAGGAGGGATTACAGAGGAAGTGCATAAAGTAAAGTTCTTACATTTCCAGGAGGGATTACAGAGGAAGTGCATAAAGTAAAGTTCTTACATTTCCAGGAGTAATAAAAGAGGAAGTGCACAAAGTAGAGTCCTTACATTTCCAGGAGGATTTACAGAGGAAGTGCAAAAAGTAAAGTTCTTACATTTCCAGGAGGGATTACAGAGGAAGTGCACAAAGTAGAGTCCTTACATTTCCAGGAGGGATTACAGGGGAAGTGCAGAAAGTAAAGTTCTTACATTTCCAGGAGGAATTACAGAGGAAATGCACAACGTTCTTACATTTCCAGGAGGGATTACAGAGGAAGTGCACAAAGTAGATTTCTTACATTTCCAGGAGGGATTACAGAGGAAGTGCATAAAATAAAGTTCTTACATTTCCAGGAGGGATTACAGAGGAAGTGCATAAAGTAAAGTTCTTACATTTCCAGGAGGGATTACAGAGGAAGTGCATAAAGCAAAGTTCTTACTTTTCCAGGAGGGATTATAGAGGAAGTGCATAAAGTAAAGTTCTTACATTTCCAGGAGGAATTACAGAGGAAGTCCATAAAGTAAAGTTCTTACATTTCCAGGAGGGATTACAGGGGAAGTGCAGAAAGTAAAGTTCTTACATTTCCATGAGGAATTACAGAGGAAATGCACAACGTTCTTACATTTCCAGGAGGGATTACAGAGGAAGTGCACAAAGTAGATTTCTTACGTTTCCAGGAGGGATTACAGAGGAAGTGCATAAAGTAAAGTTCTTACATTTCCAGGAGGGATTACAGAGGAAGTGCATGAAGTAAAGTTCATACATTTCCAGGAGGGATTACAGAGGAAGTGCACAAAGTAGAGTCCTTACATTTCCAGGAGGGATTACAGGGGAAGTGCAGAAAGTAAAGTTCTTTCATTTCCAGGAGGAATTACAGAGGAAATGCACAACGTTCTTACATTTCCAGGAGGGATTACAGGGGAAGTGCAGAAAGTAAAGTTCTTACATTTCCAGGAGGAATTACAGAGGAAATGCACAACGTTCTTACATTTCCAGGAGGGATTACATAGGAAGTGCACAAAGTAGATTTCTTACATTTCCAGGAGGGATTACAGAGGAAGTGCATAAAGTAAAGTTCTTACATTTCCAGGAGGGATTACAGAGGAAGTGCATAAAGTAAAGTTCTTACATTTCCAGGAGGGATTACAGAGGAAGTGCATAAAGCAAAGTTCTTACTTTTCCAGGAGGGATTATAGAGGAAGTGCATAAAGTAAAGTTCTTACATTTCCAGGAGGAATTACAGAGGAAGTCCATAAAGTAAAGTTCTTACATTTCCAGGAGGGATTACAGGGGAAGTGCAGAAAGTAAAGTTCTTACATTTCCAGGAGGAATTACAGAGGAAATGCACAACGTTCTTACATTTCCAGGAGGGATTACAGAGGAAGTGCATAAAGTAAAGTTCTTACATTTCCATGAGGGATTACAGAGGAAGTGCACAAAGTAGATTTCTTACTTTTCCAGGAGGGATTACAGAGGAAGTGCATAAAGTAAAGTTCTTACATTTCCAGGAGGGATTACAGAGGAAGTGCATAAAGTAAAGTTCATACATTTCCAGGAGGGATTACAGAAGAAGTTCATAAAGCAAAGTTCTTACATTTCCAGGAGGGATTACAGAGGAAGTGCATAAAGTAAAGTTCTTACATTTCCAGGAGGAATTACAGAGGAAGTCCATAAAGTAAAGTTCTTTCATTTCCAGGAGGAATTACAGAGGAAGTGCAAAAAGTAAAGTTCTTACATTTCCAGGAGGGATTACAGAGGAAGTCCATAAAGTAAAGTTCTTACATTTCCAGGAGGAATTACAGAGGAAATGCACAACGTTCTTACATTTCCAGGAGGGATTACAGAGGAAGTGCACAAAGTAGATTTCTTACATTTCCAGGAGGGATTACGGAGGAAGTGAAGTAAAGTTCTTGCATTTCCAGGAGGGATTAAAGAGGAAGTGCATAAAGTAAAGTTCTTACATTTCCAGGAGGGATTACAGAGGAAGTGCATAAAGTAAAGTTCTTACACTTCCAGGAGGGATTACAGAGGAAGTGCATAAAGTAAAGTTCTTACATTTTCAGGAGGGATTACAGAGGAAGTGCATAAAGTAAAGTTCTTACATTTCCAGGAGTAATTAAAGAAGAAGTGCACAAAGTAAAGTCCTTACATTTCCAGGAGGATTTACAGAGGAAGTGCACAAAGTAAAGTTCTTACATTTCCAGGAGGGATTACAGAGGAAATGCACAAAGTAGAGTCATTACATTTCCAGCAGGGATTACAGGGGAAGTGCAGAAAGTAAAGTTCTTACATTTCCAGGAGGAATTACAGAGGAAATGCACAACGTTCTTACATTTCCAGGATGGATTACAGAGGAAGTGCACAAAGTAGATTTCTTACATTTCCAGGAGGGATTACAGAGGAAGTGCATAAAGTAAAGTTCTTACATTTCCAGGAGGGATTACAGAGGAAGTGCATAAAGTAAAGTTCTTAAATTTCCAGGAGGGATTACAGAGGAAGTGCATAAAGCAAAGTTCTTACATTTCCAGGAGGGATTACAGAGGAAGTGCATAAAGTAAAGTTCTTACATTTCCAGGAGGAATTACAGAGGAAGTCCATAAAGTAAAGTTCTTACATTTCCAGCAGGAATTACAGAGGAAGTGCAAAAAGTAAAGTTCTTACATTTCCAGGAGGGATTACAGAGGAAGTCCATAAAGTAAAGTTCTTACATTTCCAGGAGGAATTACAGAGGAAATGCACAACGTTCTTACATTTCCAGGAGGAATTACAGAGGAAGTGCACAAAGTAGATTTCTTACATTTCCAGGAGGGTTTACGGAGGAAGTGAAGTAAAGTTCTTGCATTTCCAGGAGGGATTACAGAGGAAGTGCATAAAGTAAAGTTCTTACATTTCCAGGAGGGATTACAGAGGAAGTGCATAAAGTAAAGTTCTTACATTTCCAGGAGGGATTACAGAGGAAGTGCATAAAGTAAAGTTCTTACATTTCCAGGAGTAATTAAAGGGGAAGTGCACAAAGTAGAGTCCTTACATTTCCAGGAGGATTTACAGAGGAAGTGCACAAAGTAAAGTTCTTACATTTCCAGGAGGGATTACAGAGGAAGTGTATAAAGTTCTTACATTTCCAGGAGTATTTACAGAGGAAGTGCATATAGTAAACTTCTTACATTTCCATGAGGAATTAAAGAGGAAGTGCAGAAAGTAGAGTCCTTACATTTCCAGGAGGGATTACAGAGGAAGTGCGTATAGTAAAGTTCTTACATTTCCATGAGGAATTAAAGAGGAAGTGCACAAAGTAGAGTCCTTACATTTCCAGGAGTATTTACAGAGGAAGTGCAAAAAGTAAAGTTCTTACATTTCCAGGAGGGATTACAGAGGAAGTGCATGAAGTAAAGTTCTTACATTTCCAGGAGGGATTACAGAGGAAGTGCATAAAGCAAAGTTCTTACATTTCCAGGAGGGATTACAGGGGAAGTGCAGAAAGTAAAGTTCTTACATTTCCAGGAGGAATTACAGAGGAAATGCACAACGTTCTTACTTTTCCATGAGGGATTACAGAGGAAGTGCACAAAGGAGATTTCTTACGTTTCCAGGAGGGATTACAGAGGAAGTGCATAAAGTAAAGTTCTTACATTTCCAGGAGGGATTACAGAGAAAGTGCATAAAGTAAAGTTCATACATTTCCAGGAGGGATTACAGAAGAAGTCCATAAAGCAAAGTTCTTACATTTCCAGGAGGGATTACAGAGGAAGTGCATAAAGTAAAGTTCTTACATTTCCAGGAGGAATTACAGAGGAAGTCCATAAAGTAAAGTTCTTACATTTCCAGGAGGAATTACAGAGGAAGTGCAAAAAGTAAAGTTCTTACATTTCCAGGAGGGATTACAGAGGAAGTCCATAAAGTAAAGTTCTTACATTTCCAGGAGGATTTACAGAGGAAGTGCACAAAGTAAATTTCTTACATTTCCAGGAGGGATTACAGAGGAAGTGCACAAAGTAGAGTCCTTACATTTCCAGGAGGGATTACAGGGGAAGTGCAGAAAGTAAAGTTCTTACATTTCCAGGAGGAATTTCAGAGGAAATGCACAACATTCTTACATTTCCAGGAGGGATTACAGAGGAAGTGCACAAAGTAGATTTCTTACATTTCCAGAAGGGATTACAGAGGAAGTGCATAAAGTAAAGTTCTTACATTTCCAGGAGGGATTACAGAGGAAGTGCATTAAGTAAAGTTCTTACATTTCCAGGAGGGATTACAGAGGAAGTGCATAAAGTAAAGTTCTTACATTTCCAGGAGGAATTACAGAGGAAGTCCATAAAGTAAAGTTCTTACATTTCCAGGAGGGATTACAGGGGAAGTGCAGAAAGTAAAGTTCTTACATTTCCAGGAGGAATTACAGAGGAAATGCACAACGTTCTTACATTTCCAGGAGGGATAACAAAGGAAGTGCACAAAGTAGATTTCTTACGTTTCCAGGAGGGATTACAGAGGAAGTGCGTAAAGTAAAGTTCTTACATTTCCAGGAGGGATTACAGAGGAAGTGCATAAAGCAAAGTTCTCACATTTCCAGGAGGGATTACAGAGGAAGCGCATAAAGTAAAGTTCTTACATTTCCAGGAGGAATTACAGAGGAAGTCCATAAAGTAAAGTTCTTACATTTCCAGGAGGAATTACAGAGGAAGTGCAAAAATAAAAGTTCTTACATTTCCAGGAGGGATTACAGAGGAAGTCCATAAAGTAAAGTTCTTACATTTCCAGGAGGAATTACACAGGAAATGCACAACGTTCTTACATTTCCAGGAGGGATTACAGAGGAAGTGCACAAAGTAGATTTCTTACATTTCCAGGAGGGATTACGGAGGAAGTGAAGTAAAGTTCTTGCATTTCCAGGAGGGATTAAAGATGAAGTGCATAAAGTAAAGTTCTTACATTTCCAGGAGGGATTAGAGAGGAAGTGCATAAAGTAAAGTTCTTACATTTCCAGGAGGGATTACAGAGGAAGTGCATAAAGTAAAGTTCATACATTTCCAGGAGGGATTACAGAGGAAGTGCATAAAGTAAAGTTCTTACATTTCCAGGAGTAATTAAAGAAGAAGTGCACAAAGTAGAGTCCTTACATTTCCAGGAGGATTTACAGAGGACGTGCACAAAGTAAAGTTCTTACATTTCCAGGAGGGATTACAGAGGAAATGCACAAAGTAGAGTCCTTACATTTCTAGGAGGGATTACAGCGGAAGTGCAGAAAGTAAAGTTCTTACATTTCCAGGAGGAATTACAGAGGAAATGCACAACGTTCTTACATTTCCAGGAGGGATTACAGAGGAAGTGCACAAAGTAGATTTCTTACATTTCCAGGAGGGATTACAGAGGAAGTGCATAAAGCAAAGTTCTTACATTTCCAGGAGGGATTACAGAGGAAGTGCATAAAGTAAAGTTCTTACATTTCCAGGAGGAATTACAGAGGAAGTCCATAAAGTAAAGTTCTTACATTTCCAGGAGGGTTTACGGAGGAAGTGAAGTAAAGTTCTTGCATTTCCAGGAGGGATTACAGAGGAAGTGCATAAAGTAAAGTTCTTACATTTCCAGGAGGGATTACAGAGGAAGTGCATAAAGTAAAGTTCTTACATTTCCAGGAGGGATTACAGAGGAAGTGCATAAAGTAAAGTTCTTACATTTCCAGGAGGGATTACAGAGGAAGTGCATAAAGTAAAGTTCTTACATTTCCAGGGGTAACTAAAGGGGAAGTGCACAAAGTAGAGTCCTTACATTTCCAGGAGGATTTACAGAGGAAGTGCACAAAGTAAAGTTCTTACATTTCCAGGAGGGATTACAGAGGAAGTGCATAAAGTAAAGTTCTTACATTTCCAGGAGTATTTACAGAGGAAGTGCATATAGTAAAGTTCTTACATTTCCATGAGGAATTAAAGAGGAAGTGCAGAAAGTAGAGTCCTTACATTTCCAGGAGGGATTACAGAGGAAGTGCGTATAGTAAAGTTCTTACATTTCCATGAGGAATTAAAGAGGAAGTGCACAAAGTAGAGTCCTTACATTTCCAGGAGTATTTACAGAGGAAGTGCAAAAAGTAAAGTTCTTACATTTCCAGGAGGGATTACAGAGGAAGTGCATAAAGTAAAGTTCTTACATTTCCAGGAGGGATTACAGAGGAAGTGCATAAAGCAAAGTTCTTACTTTTCCAGGAGGGATTATAGAGGAAGTGCAAAAAGTAAAGTTCTTACATTTCCAGGAGGAATTACAGAGGAAGTCCATAAAGTAAAGTTCTTACATTTCCAGGAGGGATTACAGGGGAAGTGCAGAAAGTAAAGTTCTTACATTTCCAGGAGGAATTACAGAGGAAATGCACAACGTTCTTACATTTCCATGAGGGATTACAGAGGAAGTGCACAAAGTAAATTTCTTACGTTTCCAGGAGGGATTACAGAGGAAGTGCATAAAGTAAAGTTCTTACATTTCCAGGAGGGATTACAGAGGAAGTGCATAAAGTAAAGTTCATACATTTCCAGGAGGGATTACAGAAGAAGTCCATAAAGCAAAGTTCTTACATTTCCAGGAGGGATTACAGAGGAAGTGCATAAAGTAAAGTTCTTACATTTCCAGGAGGAATTACAGAGGAAGTCCATAAAGTAAAGTTCTTACATTTCCAGGAGGAATTACAGAGGAAGTGCAAAAATAAAAGTTCTTACATTTCCAGGAGGGATTACAGAGGAAGTCCATAAAGTAAAGTTCTTACATTTCCAGGAGGAATTACAGAGGAAATGCACAACGTTCTTACATTTCCAGGAGGGATTACAGAGGAAGTGCACAAAGTAGATTTCTTACATTTCCAGGAGGGATTACGGAGGAAGTGAAGTAAAGTTCTTGCATTTCCAGGAGGGATTACAGAGGAAGTGCATAAAGTAAAGTTCTTACATTTCCAGGAGGGATTACAGAGGAAGTGCATAAAGTAAAGTTCTTACATTTCCAGGAGGTATTACAGATGAAGTGCTTAAAGTATAGTTCTTACATTTCCAGGAGGGATTACAGAGGAATTGCATAAAGTAAAGTTCTTACATTTCCAGGAGTAATAAAAGAGGAAGTGCACAAAGTAGAGTCCTTACATTTCCAGGAGGATTTACAGAGGAAGTGCACAAAGTAAATTTCTTACATTTCCAGGAGGGATTACAGAGGAAGTGCACAAAGTAGAGTCCTTACATTTCCAGGAGGGATTACAGGGGAAGTGCAGAAAGTAAAGTTCTTACATTTCCAGGAGGAATTTCAGAGGAAATGCACAACGTTCTTACATTTCCAGGAGGGATTACAGAGGAAGTGCACAAAGTAGATTTCTTACATTTCCAGGAGGGATTACAGAGGAAGTGCATAAAGTAAAGTTCTTACATTTCCAGGAGGGATTACAGAGGAAGTGCATAAAGTAAAGTTCTTACATTTCCAGGAGGGATTACAGAGGAAGTGCATAAAGTAAAGTATTTACATTTCCAGGAGGAATTACAGAGGAAGTCTATAAAGTAAAGTTCTTACATTTCCAGGAGGGATTACAGGGGAAGTGCAGAAAGTAAAGTTCTTACATTTCCAGGAGGAATTACAGAGGAAATGCACAACGTTCTTACATTTCCAGGAGGGATTACAGAGGAAGTGCACAAAGTAGATTTCTTACGTTTCCAGGAGGGATTACAGAGGAAGTGCGTAAAGTAAAGTTCTTACATTTCCAGGAGGGATTACAGAGGAAGTGCATAAAGTAAAGTTCATACATTTCCAGGAGGGATTACAGAAGAAGTCCAAAAAGCAAAGTTCTTACATTTCCAGGAGGGATTACAGAGGAAGTGCATAAAGTAAAGTTCTTACATTTCCAGGAGGAATTACAGAGGAAGTCCATAAAGTAAAGTTCTTACATTTCCAGGAGGAATTACAGAGGAAGTGCAAAAAGTAAAGTTCTTACATTTCCAGGAGGGATTACAGAGGAAGTCCATAAAGTAAAGTTCTTACATTTCCAGGAGGAATTACAGAGGAAATGCACAACGTTCTTACATTTCCAGGAGGGATTACAGAGGAAGTGCACAAAGTAGATTTCTTACATTTCCAGGAGGGATTACGGAGGAAGTGAAGTAAAGTTCTTGCATTTCCAGGAGGGATTAATGAGGAAGTGCATAAAGTAAAGTTCTTACATTTCCAGGAGGGATTAGAGAGGAAGTGCATAAAGTAAAGTTCTTACATTTCCAGGAGGGATTACAGAGGAAGTGCACAAAGTAAAGTTCTTACATTTCCAGGAGTAATTAAAGAAGAAGTGCACAAAGTAGAGTCCTTACATTTCCAGGAGGATTTACAGAGGAAGTGCACAAAGTAAAGTTCTTACATTTCCAGGAGGGATTACAGAGGAAATGCACAAAGTTGAGTCCTTACATTTCCAGGAGGGATTACAGCGGAAGTGCAGAAAGTAAAGTTCTTACATTTCCAGGAGGATTACAGAGGAAATGCACAACGTTCTTACATTTCCAGGAGGGATTACAGAGGAAGTGCACAAAGTAGATTTCTTACATTTCCAGGAGGGATTACAGAGGAAGTGCATAAAGTAAAGTTCTTACATTTCCAGGAGGGATTACAGAGGAAGTGCCTAAAGTAAAGTACTTACATTTCCAGGAGGGATTACAGAGGAAGTGCATAAAGCAAAGTTCTTACATTTCCAGGAGGGATTACAGAGGAAGTGCATAAAGTAAAGTTCTTACATTTCCAGGAGGAAATACAGAGGAAGTCCATAAAGTAAAGTTCTTACATTTCCAGGAGGAATTACAGAGGAAGTGCAAAAAGTAAAGTTCTTACATTTCCAGGAGGGATTACAGAGGAAGTCCATAAAGTAAAGTTCTTACATTTCCAGGAGGAATTACAGAGGAAATGCACAACGTTCTTACATTTCCAGGAGGAATTACAGAGGAAGTGCACAAAGTAGATTTCTTACATTTCCAGGAGGGTTTACGGAGGAAGTGAAGTAAAGTTCTTGCATTTCCAGGAAGGATTACAGAGGAAGTGCACAAAGTAAAGTTCTTACATTTCCAGGAGGGATTACAGAGGAAGTGCATATAGTAAAGTTCTTACATTTACATGAGGAATTAAAAAGGAAGTGCAGAAAGTAGATTCCTTACATTTCCAGGAGGGATTACAGAGGAAGTGCACAAAGTAGAGTTCTTACATTTCCAGGAGGGATTACAGGGGATGTGCACAAAGTAGAGTTCTTACATTTGCAGGAGTATTTACAGTGGAAGTGCAAAAAGTAAAGTTCTTACATTTCCAGGAGGGATTACAGAGGAAGTGCATAAAGTAAAGTTCTTACATTTCCAGGGGGAATTAAAGAGGAAGTGCAGAAAGTAGAGTCCTTACATTTCCAGGAGGTATTACAGGGGATGTGCACAAAGTAGAGTTCTTACATTTCCAGGAGGATTAACAGAGGAAGTGCAAAAAGTAAAGTTCTTACATTTCCAGGAGGAATTACAGAGGAAGTCCATAAAGTAAAGTTCTTACATTTCCAAGAGGAATTACAGAGGAAGTGCAAAAAGTAAAGTTCTTACATTTCCAGGAGGGATTACAGAGGAAGTCCATAAAGTAAAGTTCTTACATTTCCAGGAGGAATTACAGAGGAAATGCACAACGTTCTTAAATTTCCAGGAGGGATTACAGAGGAAGCGCACAAAGTAGATTTCTTACATTTCCAGGAGGGATTACGGAGGAAGTGAATTAAAGTTCTTGCATTTCCAGGAGGGATTACAGAGGAAGTGCATAAAGTAAAGTTCTTACATTTCCAGGAGGGATTACAGAGGAAGTGCGTAAAGTAAAGTTCTTACATTTCCAGGTGGGATTACAGAGGAAGTGCATAAAGTAAAGTTCTTACATTTCCAGGAGGGATTACAGAGGAAGTGCATAAAGTAAAGTTCTTACATTTCCAGGAGTAATTAAAGAGGAAGTGCAAAAAGTAGAGTGCTTACATTTCCAGGAGGATTTACAGAGGAAGTGCACAAAGTAAAGTTCTTACATTTCCAGGAGGGATTACAGAGGAAGTGCACAAAGTAGAGTCCTTACATTTCCAGGAGGGATTACAGGGAAAGTGCAGAAAGTAAAGTTCTTACATTTCCAGGAGGAATTACAGAGGAAATGCACAACGTTCTTACATTTCCAGGAGGGATTACAGAAGAAGTGCACAAAGTAGAATTTTTACATTTCCAGGAGGGATTACAGAGGAAGTGCACAAAGTAGATTTCTTACATTTCCAGGAGGGATTACAGAGGAAGTGCATAAAGTAAAGTTCTTACATTTCCAGGAGGGATTACAGAGGAAGTGCATAAAGTAAAGTTCTTACATTTCCAGGAGGAATTACAGAGGAAGTCCATAAAGTAAAGTTCTAACATTTCCAGGAGGGATTACAGGCGAAGTGCAGAAAGTAACGTTCTTACATTTCCAGGAGGAATTACAGAGGAAATGCACAACGTTCTTACATTTCCAGGAGGGATTACAGAGGAAGTGCACAAAGTAGATTTCTTACATTTCCAGGAGGGATTACGGAGGAAGTGAAGTAAAGTTCTTGCATTTCCAGGAGGGATTAAAGATGAAGTGCATAAAGTAAAGTTCTTACATTTCCAGGAGGGATTAGAGAGGAAGTGCATAAAGTAAAGTTCTTACATTTCCAGGAGGGATTACAGAGGAAGTGCATAAAGTAAAGTTCATACATTTCCAGGAGGGATTACAGAGGAAGTGCATAAAGTAAAGTTCTTACATTTCCAGGAGTAATTAAAGAAGAAGTGCACAAAGTAGAGTCCTTACATTTCCAGGAGGATTTACAGAGGACGTGCACAAAGTAAAGTTCTTACATTTCCAGGAGGGATTACAGAGGAAATGCACAAAGTAGAGTCCTTACATTTCTAGGAGGGATTACAGCGGAAGTGCAGAAAGTAAAGTTCTTACATTTCCAGGAGGAATTACAGAGGAAATGCACAACGTTCTTACATTTCCAGGAGGGATTACAGAGGAAGTGCACAAAGTAGATTTCTTACATTTCCAGGAGGGATTACAGAGGAAGTGCATAAAGCAAAGTTCTTACATTTCCAGGAGGGATTACAGAGGAAGTGCATAAAGTAAAGTTCTTACATTTCCAGGAGGAATTACAGAGGAAGTCCATAAAGTAAAGTTCTTACATTTCCAGGAGGGTTTACGGAGGAAGTGAAGTAAAGTTCTTGCATTTCCAGGAGGGATTACAGAGGAAGTGCATAAAGTAAAGTTCTTACATTTCCAGGAGGGATTACAGAGGAAGTGCATAAAGTAAAGTTCTTACATTTCCAGGAGGGATTACAGAGGAAGTGCATAAAGTAAAGTTCTTACATTTCCAGGAGGGATTACAGAGGAAGTGCATAAAGTAAAGTTCTTACATTTCCAGGGGTAACTAAAGGGGAAGTGCACAAAGTAGAGTCCTTACATTTCCAGGAGGATTTACAGAGGAAGTGCACAAAGTAAAGTTCTTACATTTCCAGGAGGGATTACAGAGGAAGTGCATAAAGTAAAGTTCTTACATTTCCAGGAGTATTTACAGAGGAAGTGCATATAGTAAAGTTCTTACATTTCCATGAGGAATTAAAGAGGAAGTGCAGAAAGTAGAGTCCTTACATTTCCAGGAGGGATTACAGAGGAAGTGCGTATAGTAAAGTTCTTACATTTCCATGAGGAATTAAAGAGGAAGTGCACAAAGTAGAGTCCTTACATTTCCAGGAGTATTTACAGAGGAAGTGCAAAAAGTAAAGTTCTTACATTTCCAGGAGGGATTACAGAGGAAGTGCATAAAGTAAAGTTCTTACATTTCCAGGAGGGATTACAGAGGAAGTGCATAAAGCAAAGTTCTTACTTTTCCAGGAGGGATTATAGAGGAAGTGCAAAAAGTAAAGTTCTTACATTTCCAGGAGGAATTACAGAGGAAGTCCATAAAGTAAAGTTCTTACATTTCCAGGAGGGATTACAGGGGAAGTGCAGAAAGTAAAGTTCTTACATTTCCAGGAGGAATTACAGAGGAAATGCACAACGTTCTTACATTTCCATGAGGGATTACAGAGGAAGTGCACAAAGTAAATTTCTTACGTTTCCAGGAGGGATTACAGAGGAAGTGCATAAAGTAAAGTTCTTACATTTCCAGGAGGGATTACAGAGGAAGTGCATAAAGTAAAGTTCATACATTTCCAGGAGGGATTACAGAAGAAGTCCATAAAGCAAAGTTCTTACATTTCCAGGAGGGATTACAGAGGAAGTGCATAAAGTAAAGTTCTTACATTTCCAGGAGGAATTACAGAGGAAGTCCATAAAGTAAAGTTCTTACATTTCCAGGAGGAATTACAGAGGAAGTGCAAAAATAAAAGTTCTTACATTTCCAGGAGGGATTACAGAGGAAGTCCATAAAGTAAAGTTCTTACATTTCCAGGAGGAATTACAGAGGAAATGCACAACGTTCTTACATTTCCAGGAGGGATTACAGAGGAAGTGCACAAAGTAGATTTCTTACATTTCCAGGAGGGATTACGGAGGAAGTGAAGTAAAGTTCTTGCATTTCCAGGAGGGATTACAGAGGAAGTGCATAAAGTAAAGTTCTTACATTTCCAGGAGGGATTACAGAGGAAGTGCATAAAGTAAAGTTCTTACATTTCCAGGAGGTATTACAGATGAAGTGCTTAAAGTATAGTTCTTACATTTCCAGGAGGGATTACAGAGGAAGTGCATAAAGTAAAGTTCTTACATTTCCAGGAGTAATAAAAGAGGAAGTGCACAAAGTAGAGTCCTTACATTTCCAGGAGGATTTACAGAGGAAGTGCACAAAGTAAATTTCTTACATTTCCAGGAGGGATTACAGAGGAAGTGCACAAAGTAGAGTCCTTACATTTCCAGGAGGGATTACAGGGGAAGTGCAGAAAGTAAAGTTCTTACATTTCCAGGAGGAATTTCAGAGGAAATGCACAACGTTC
Source organism: Phyllobates terribilis (assembly GCF_046119375.1). Taxonomy (NCBI): domain Eukaryota; kingdom Metazoa; phylum Chordata; class Amphibia; order Anura; family Dendrobatidae; genus Phyllobates; species Phyllobates terribilis. Next base: position 478,194 of record NW_027362798.1, on the reverse strand, counting down.
TTACATTTCCAGGAGGGATTACAGAGGAAGTGCACAAAGTAGATTTCTTACATTTCCAGGAGGGATTACAGAGGAAGTGCATAAAGTAAAGTTCTTACATTTCCAGGAGGGATTACAGAGGAAGTGCATAAAGTAAAGTTCTTACATTTCCAGGAGGGATTACAGAGGAAGTGCATAAAGTAAAGTATTTACATTTCCAGGAGGAATTACAGAGGAAGTCTATAAAGTAAAGTTCTTACATTTCCAGGAGGGATTACAGGGGAAGTGCAGAAAGTAAAGTTCTTACATTTCCAGGAGGAATTACAGAGGAAATGCACAACGTTCTTACATTTCCAGGAGGGATTACAGAGGAAGTGCACAAAGTAGATTTCTTACGTTTCCAGGAGGGATTACAGAGGAAGTGCGTAAAGTAAAGTTCTTACATTTCCAGGAGGGATTACAGAGGAAGTGCATAAAGTAAAGTTCATACATTTCCAGGAGGGATTACAGAAGAAGTCCAAAAAGCAAAGTTCTTACATTTCCAGGAGGGATTACAGAGGAAGTGCATAAAGTAAAGTTCTTACATTTCCAGGAGGAATTACAGAGGAAGTCCATAAAGTAAAGTTCTTACATTTCCAGGAGGAATTACAGAGGAAGTGCAAAAAGTAAAGTTCTTACATTTCCAGGAGGGATTACAGAGGAAGTCCATAAAGTAAAGTTCTTACATTTCCAGGAGGAATTACAGAGGAAATGCACAACGTTCTTACATTTCCAGGAGGGATTACAGAGGAAGTGCACAAAGTAGATTTCTTACATTTCCAGGAGGGATTACGGAGGAAGTGAAGTAAAGTTCTTGCATTTCCAGGAGGGATTAATGAGGAAGTGCATAAAGTAAAGTTCTTACATTTCCAGGAGGGATTAGAGAGGAAGTGCATAAAGTAAAGTTCTTACATTTCCAGGAGGGATTACAGAGGAAGTGCACAAAGTAAAGTTCTTACATTTCCAGGAGTAATTAAAGAAGAAGTGCACAAAGTAGAGTCCTTACATTTCCAGGAGGATTTACAGAGGAAGTGCACAAAGTAAAGTTCTTACATTTCCAGGAGGGATTACAGAGGAAATGCACAAAGTTGAGTCCTTACATTTCCAGGAGGGATTACAGCGGAAGTGCAGAAAGTAAAGTTCTTACATTTCCAGGAGGATTACAGAGGAAATGCACAACGTTCTTACATTTCCAGGAGGGATTACAGAGGAAGTGCACAAAGTAGATTTCTTACATTTCCAGGAGGGATTACAGAGGAAGTGCATAAAGTAAAGTTCTTACATTTCCAGGAGGGATTACAGAGGAAGTGCCTAAAGTAAAGTACTTACATTTCCAGGAGGGATTACAGAGGAAGTGCATAAAGCAAAGTTCTTACATTTCCAGGAGGGATTACAGAGGAAGTGCATAAAGTAAAGTTCTTACATTTCCAGGAGGAAATACAGAGGAAGTCCATAAAGTAAAGTTCTTACATTTCCAGGAGGAATTACAGAGGAAGTGCAAAAAGTAAAGTTCTTACATTTCCAGGAGGGATTACAGAGGAAGTCCATAAAGTAAAGTTCTTACATTTCCAGGAGGAATTACAGAGGAAATGCACAACGTTCTTACATTTCCAGGAGGAATTACAGAGGAAGTGCACAAAGTAGATTTCTTACATTTCCAGGAGGGTTTACGGAGGAAGTGAAGTAAAGTTCTTGCATTTCCAGGAAGGATTACAGAGGAAGTGCACAAAGTAAAGTTCTTACATTTCCAGGAGGGATTACAGAGGAAGTGCATATAGTAAAGTTCTTACATTTACATGAGGAATTAAAAAGGAAGTGCAGAAAGTAGATTCCTTACATTTCCAGGAGGGATTACAGAGGAAGTGCACAAAGTAGAGTTCTTACATTTCCAGGAGGGATTACAGGGGATGTGCACAAAGTAGAGTTCTTACATTTGCAGGAGTATTTACAGTGGAAGTGCAAAAAGTAAAGTTCTTACATTTCCAGGAGGGATTACAGAGGAAGTGCATAAAGTAAAGTTCTTACATTTCCAGGGGGAATTAAAGAGGAAGTGCAGAAAGTAGAGTCCTTACATTTCCAGGAGGTATTACAGGGGATGTGCACAAAGTAGAGTTCTTACATTTCCAGGAGGATTAACAGAGGAAGTGCAAAAAGTAAAGTTCTTACATTTCCAGGAGGAATTACAGAGGAAGTCCATAAAGTAAAGTTCTTACATTTCCAAGAGGAATTACAGAGGAAGTGCAAAAAGTAAAGTTCTTACATTTCCAGGAGGGATTACAGAGGAAGTCCATAAAGTAAAGTTCTTACATTTCCAGGAGGAATTACAGAGGAAATGCACAACGTTCTTAAATTTCCAGGAGGGATTACAGAGGAAGCGCACAAAGTAGATTTCTTACATTTCCAGGAGGGATTACGGAGGAAGTGAATTAAAGTTCTTGCATTTCCAGGAGGGATTACAGAGGAAGTGCATAAAGTAAAGTTCTTACATTTCCAGGAGGGATTACAGAGGAAGTGCGTAAAGTAAAGTTCTTACATTTCCAGGTGGGATTACAGAGGAAGTGCATAAAGTAAAGTTCTTACATTTCCAGGAGGGATTACAGAGGAAGTGCATAAAGTAAAGTTCTTACATTTCCAGGAGTAATTAAAGAGGAAGTGCAAAAAGTAGAGTGCTTACATTTCCAGGAGGATTTACAGAGGAAGTGCACAAAGTAAAGTTCTTACATTTCCAGGAGGGATTACAGAGGAAGTGCACAAAGTAGAGTCCTTACATTTCCAGGAGGGATTACAGGGAAAGTGCAGAAAGTAAAGTTCTTACATTTCCAGGAGGAATTACAGAGGAAATGCACAACGTTCTTACATTTCCAGGAGGGATTACAGAAGAAGTGCACAAAGTAGAATTCTTACATTTCCAGGAGGGATTACAGAGGAAGTGCACAAAGTAGATTTCTTACATTTCCAGGAGGGATTACAGAGGAAGTGCATAAAGTAAAGTTCTTACATTTCCAGGAGGGATTACAGAGGAAGTGCATAAAGTAAAGTTCTTACATTTCCAGGAGGAATTACAGAGGAAGTCCATAAAGTAAAGTTCTAACATTTCCAGGAGGGATTACAGGCGAAGTGCAGAAAGTAACGTTCTTACATTTCCAGGAGGAATTACAGAGGAAATGCACAACGTTCTTACATTTCCAGGAGGGATTACAGAGGAAGTGCACAAAGTAGATTTCTTACATTTCCAGGAGGGATTACAGAGGAAGTGCATAAAGTAAAGTTCTTACATTTCCAGGAGAGATTACAGAGGAAGTGCATAAAGTAAAGCTCATACATTTCCAGGAGGGATTACAGAGGAAGTGCATAAAGTAAAGTTCTTACATTTCCAGGAGGGATTACAGAGGAAGTGCATAAAGTAAAGTTCATACATTTCCAGGAGGGATTACAGAAGAAGTCCATAAAGCAAAGTTCTTACATTTCCAGGAGGGATTACAGAGGAAGTGCATAAAGTAAAGTTCTTACATTTCCAGGAGGAATTACAGAGGAAGTCCATAAAGTAAAGTTCTTACATTTCCAGGAGGAATTACAGAGGAAGTGCAAAAAGTAAAGTTCTTACATTTCCAGGAGGGATTACAGAGGAAGTCCATAAAGTAAAGTTCTTACATTTCCAGGAGGAATTACAGAGGAAATGCACAACGTTCTTACATTTCCAGGAGGGATTACAGAGGAAGTGCACAAAGTAGATTTCTTACATTTCCAGGAGGGATTACGGAGGAAGTGAAGTAAAGTTCTTGCATTTCCAGGAGGGATTACAGAGGAAGTGCATAAAGTAAAGTTCTTACATTTCCAGGAGGGATTAGAGAGGAAGTGCATAAAGTAAAGTTCTTACATTTCCAGGAGGGATTACAGAGGAAGTGCATAAAGTAAAGTTCATACATTTCCAGGAGGGATTACAGAGGAAGTGCATAAAGTAAAGTTCTTACATTTCCAGGAGTAATTAAAGGGGAAGTGCACAAAGTAGAGTCCTTACATTTCCAGGAGGAATTACAGAGGAAATGCACAAAGTAGAGTCCTTACATTTCCAGGAGGGATTACAGCGGAAGTGCAGAAAGTAAAGTTCTTACATTTCCAGGAGGAATTACAGAGGAAATGCACAACGTTCTTACATTTCCAGGAGGGATTACAGAGGAAGTGCACAAAGTAGATTTCTTACATTTCCAGGAGGGATTACAGAGGAAGTGCATAAAGTAAAGTTCTTACATTTCCAGGAGGGATTACAGAGGAAGTGCATAAAGTAAAGTTCTTACATTTCCAGGAGGGATTACAGAGGAAGTGCATAAAGCAAAGTTCTTACATTTCCAGGAGGGATTACAGAGGAAGTGCATAAAGTAAAGTTCTTACATTTCCAGGAGGACTTACAGAGGAAGTCCATAAAGTAAAGTTCTTACATTTCCAGGAGGAATTACAGAGGAAGTGCAAAAAAGTAAAGTTCTTACATTTCCAGGAGGGATTACAGAGGAACTCCATAAAGTAAAGTTCTTACATTTCCAGGAGTAATTAAAGGGGAAGTGCACAAAGTAGAGTCCTTACATTTCCAGGAGGATTTACAGAGGAAGTGCACAAAGTAAAGTTCTTACATTTCCAGGAGGGATTACAGAGGAAGTGCATAAAGTAAAGTTCTTACATTTCCAGGAGTATTTACAGAGGAAGTGCATATAGTAAAGTTCTTACATTTCCATGAGGAATTAAACAGGAAGTGCAGAAAGTAGAGTCCTTACATTTCCAGGAGGGATTACAGAGGAAGTGCGTATAGTAAAGTTCTTACATTTCCATGAGGAATTAAAGAGGAAGTGCACAAAGTAGAGTCCTTACATTTTCAGGAGTATTTACAGAGGAAGTGCAAAAAGTAAAGTTCTTACATTTCCAGGAGGGATTACAGAGGAAGTGCATAAAGTAAAGTTCTTACATTTCCAGGAGGGATTACAGAGGAAGTGCATAATGTAAAATTCTTACATTTCCAAGAGGAATTACAGAGGAAATGCAGAACGTTCTTACATTTCCAGGAGGGATTACAGAGAAAGTGCACAAAGTAGATTTCTTACATTTCCAGGAGGGATTACAGAGGAAGTGCATAAAGTAAAGTTCTTACATTTCCAGGAGGGATTACAGAGGAAGTGCATAAAGTAAAGTTCTTACATTTCCAGGAGGGATTACAGAGGAAGTGCACAAAGTAGATTTCTTACATTTCCAGGAGGGATTACAGTGCAAGTGCATAAAGTAAAGTTCTTACATTTCCAGGAGGGATTACAGTGGAAGTGCATAAAGTAAAGTTCTTACATTTCCAGGAGGCATTACAGAGGAAGTGCGTAAAGTAAAGTTCTTACATTTCCAGGAGTAATTAAAGAGGAAGTGCACAAAGTAGAGTCCTTACATTTCCAGGAGGATTTACAGAGGAAGTGCACAAAGTAAAGTTCTTACATTTCCAGGAGGGATTACAGAGGAAGTGCATATAGTAAAGTTCTTACATTTCCATGAGGAATTAAAAAGGAAGTGCAGAAAGTAGAGTCCTTACATTTCCAGGAGGGATTACAGAGGAAGTGTACAAAGTAGAGTTCTTACATTTCCAGGAGGGATTATAGGGGATGTGCACAAAGTAGAGTTCTTACATTTGCAGGAGTATTTACAGTGGAAGTGCAAAAAGTAAAGTTCTTACATTTCCAGGAGGGATTACAGAGGAAGTGCATAAAGTAAAGTTCTTACATTTCCAGGGGGAATTAAAGAGGAAGTGCAGAAAGTAGAGTCCTTACATTTCCAGGAGGTATTACAGGGGATGTGCACAAAGTAGAGTTCTTACATTTCCAGGAGGATTAACAGAGGAAGTGCAAAAAGTCAAGTTCTTACATTTCCAGGAGGAATTACAGAGGAAGTCCATAAAGTAAAGTTCTTACATTTCCAGGAGGAATTACAGAGGAAGTGCAAAAAGTAAAGTTCTTACATTTCCAGGAGGGATTACAGAGGAAGTCCATAAAGTAAAGTTCTTACATTTCCAGGAGGAATTACAGAGGAAATGCACAACGTTCTTAAATTTCCAGGAGGGATTACAGAGGAAGCGCACAAAGTAGATTTCTTACATTTCCAGGAGGGATTACGGAGGAAGTGAATTAAAGTTCTTGCATTTCCAGGAGGGATTACAGAGGAAGTGCATAAAGTAAAGTTCTTACATTTCCAGGAGGGATTACAGAGGAAGTGCGTAAAGTAAAGTTCTTACATTTCCAGGTGGGATTACAGAGGAATTGCATAAAGTAAAGTTCTTACATTTCCAGGAGGGATTACAGAGGAAGTGCATAAAGTAAAGTTCTTACATTTCCAGGAGTAATTAAAGAGGAAGTGCAAAAAGTAGAGTCCTTACATTTCCAGGAGGATTTACAGAGGAAGTGCACAAAGTAAAGTTCTTACATTTCCAGGAGGGATTACAGAGGAAGTGAACAAAGTAGAGTCCTTACATTTCCAGGAGGGATTACAGGGAAAGGGCAGAAAGTAAAGTTCTTACATTTCCAGGAGGAATTACAGAGGAAATGCACAACGTTCTTACATTTCCAGGAGGGATTACAGAGGAAGTGCACAAAGTAGAATTCTTACATTTCCAGGAGGGATTACAGAGGAAGTGCACAAAGTAGATTTCTTACATTTCCAGGAGGGATTACAGAGGAAGTGCATAAAGTAAAGTTCTTACATTTCCAGGAGGGATTACAGAGGAAGTGCATAAAGTAAAGTTCTTACATTTCCAGGAGGAATTACAGAGGAAGTCCATAAAGTAAAGTTCTTACATTTCCAGGAGGGATTACAGGCGAAGTGCAGAAAGTAACGTTCTTACATTTCCAGGAGGAATTACAGAGGAAATGCACAACGTTCTTACATTTCCAGGAGGGATTACAGAGGAAGTGCACAAAGTAGATTTCTTACGTTTCCAGGAGGGATTACAGAGGAAGTGCATAAAGTAAAGTTCTTACATTTCCAAGAGAGATTACAGAGGAAGTGCATAAAGTAAAGCTCATACATTTCCAGGAGGGATTACAGAGGAAGTGCATAAAGTAAAGTTCTTACATTTCCAGGAGGGATTACAGAGGAAGTGCATAAAGTAAAGTTCATACATTTCCAGGAGGGATTACAGAAGAAGTCCATAAAGCAAAGTTCTTACATTTCCAGGAGGGATTACAGAGGAAGTGCATAAAGTAAAGTTCTTACATTTCCAGGAGGAATTACAGAGGAAGTCCATAAAGTAAAGTTCTTACATTTCCAGGAGGAATTACAGAGGAAGTGCAAAAAGTAAAGTTCTTACATTTCCAGGAGGGATTACAGAGGAAGTACATAAAGTAAAGTTCTTACATTTCCAGGAGGAATTACAGAGGAAATGCACAACGTTCTTATATTTCCAGGAGAGATTACAGAGGAAGTGCACAAAGTAGATTTCTTACATTTCCAGGAGGGATTACGGAGGAAGTGAAGTAAAGTTCTTGCATTTCCAGGAGGGATTACAGAGGAAGTGCATAAAGTAAAGTTCTTACATTTCCAGGAGGGATTAGAGAGGAAGTGCATAAAGTAAAGTTCTTACATTTCCAGGAGGATTACAGAGGAAGTGCATAAAGTAAAGTTCATACATTTCCAGGAGGGATTACAGAGGAAGTGCATAAAGTAAAGTTCTTACATTTCCAGGAGTAATTAAAGAAGAAGTGCACAAAGTAGAGTCCTTACATTTCCAGGAGGATTTACAGAGGAAGTGCACAAAGTAAAGTTCTTACATTTCCAGGAGGGATTACAGAGGAAATGCACAAAGTAGAGTCCTTACATTTCCAGGAGGGATTACAGCGGAAGTGCAGAAAGTAAAGTTCTTACATTTCCAGGAGGAATTACAGAGGAAATGCACAACGTTCTTACATTTCCAGGAGGGATTACAGAGGAAGTGCACAAAGTAGATTTCTTACATTTCCAGGAGGGATTACAGAGGAAGTGCATAAAGTAAAGTTCTTACATTTCCAGGAGGGATTACAGAGGAAGTGCATAAAGTAAAGTTCTTACATTTCCAGGAGGGATTACAGAGGAAGTGCATAAAGCAAAGTTCTTACATTTCCAGGAGGGATTACAGAGGAAGTCCATAAAGTAAAGTTCTTACATTTCCAGGAGGAATTACAGAGGAAATGCACAACGTTCTTATATTTCCAGGAGAGATTACAGAGGAAGTGCACAAAGTAGATTTCTTACATTTCCAGGAGGGATTACGGAGGAAGTGAAGTAAAGTTCTTGCATTTCCAGGAGGGATTACAGAGGAAGTGCATAAAGTAAAGTTCTTACATTTCCAGGAGTAATTAAAGAGGAAGTGCAAAAAGTAGAGTCCTTACATTTCCAGGAGGATTTACAGAGGAAGTGCACAAAGTAAAGTTCTTACATTTCCAGGAGGGATTACAGAGGAAGTGAACAAAGTAGAGTCCTTACATTTCCAGGAGGGATTACAGGGAAAGGGCAGAAAGTAAAGTTCTTACATTTCCAGGAGGAATTACAGAGGAAATGCACAACGTTCTTACATTTCCAGGTGGGATTACAGAGGAATTGCATAAAGTAAAGTTCTTACATTTCCAGGAGGGATTACAGAGGAAGTGCATAAAGTAAAGTTCTTACATTTCCAGGAGTAATTAAAGAGGAAGTGCAAAAAGTAGAGTCCTTACATTTCCAGGAGGATTTACAGAGGAAGTGCACAAAGTAAAGTTCTTACATTTCCAGGAGGGATTACAGAGGAAGTGAACAAAGTAGAGTCCTTACATTTCCAGGAGGGATTACAGGGAAAGGGCAGAAAGTAAAGTTCTTACATTTCCAGGAGGAATTACAGAGGAAATGCACAACGTTCTTACATTTCCAGGAGGGATTACAGAGGAAGTGCACAAAGTAGAATTCTTACATTTCCAGGAGGGATTACAGAGGAAGTGCACAAAGTAGATTTCTTACATTTCCAGGAGGGATTACAGAGGAAGTGCATAAAGTAAAGTTCTTACATTTCCAGGAGGGATTACAGAGGAAGTGCATAAAGTAAAGTTCTTACATTTCCAGGAGGAATTACAGAGGAAGTCCATAAAGTAAAGTTCTTACATTTCCAGGAGGGATTACAGGCGAAGTGCAGAAAGTAACGTTCTTACATTTCCAGGAGGAATTACAGAGGAAATGCACAACGTTCTTACATTTCCAGGAGGGATTACAGAGGAAGTGCACAAAGTAGATTTCTTACGTTTCCAGGAGGGATTACAGAGGAAGTGCATAAAGTAAAGTTCTTACATTTCCAAGAGAGATTACAGAGGAAGTGCATAAAGTAAAGCTCATACATTTCCAGGAGGGATTACAGAGGAAGTGCATAAAGTAAAGTTCTTACATTTCCAGGAGGGATTACAGAGGAAGTGCATAAAGTAAAGTTCATACATTTCCAGGAGGGATTACAGAAGAAGTCCATAAAGCAAAGTTCTTACATTTCCAGGAGGGATTACAGAGGAAGTGCATAAAGTAAAGTTCTTACATTTCCAGGAGGAATTACAGAGGAAGTCCATAAAGTAAAGTTCTTACATTTCCAGGAGGAATTACAGAGGAAGTGCAAAAAGTAAAGTTCTTACATTTCCAGGAGGGATTACAGAGGAAGTCCATAAAGTAAAGTTCTTACATTTCCAGGAGGAATTACAGAGGAAATGCACAACGTTCTTATATTTCCAGGAGAGATTACAGAGGAAGTGCACAAAGTAGATTTCTTACATTTCCAGGAGGGATTACGGAGGAAGTGAAGTAAAGTTCTTGCATTTCCAGGAGGGATTACAGAGGAAGTGCATAAAGTAAAGTTCTTACATTTCCAGGAGGGATTAGAGAGGAAGTGCATAAAGTAAAGTTCTTACATTTCCAGGAGGATTACAGAGGAAGTGCATAAAGTAAAGTTCATACATTTCCAGGAGGGATTACAGAGGAAGTGCATAAAGTAAAGTTCTTACATTTCCAGGAGTAATTAAAGAAGAAGTGCACAAAGTAGAGTCCTTACATTTCCAGGAGGATTTACAGAGGAAGTGCACAAAGTAAAGTTCTTACATTTCCAGGAGGGATTACAGAGGAAATGCACAAAGTAGAGTCCTTACATTTCCAGGAGGGATTACAGCGGAAGTGCAGAAAGTAAAGTTCTTACATTTCCAGGAGGAATTACAGAGGAAATGCACAACGTTCTTACATTTCCAGGAGGGATTACAGAGGAAGTGCACAAAGTAGATTTCTTACATTTCCAGGAGGGATTACAGAGGAAGTGCATAAAGTAAAGTTCTTACATTTCCAGGAGGGATTACAGAGGAAGTGCATAAAGTAAAGTTCTTACATTTCCAGGAGGGATTACAGAGGAAGTGCATAAAGCAAAGTTCTTACATTTCCAGGAGGGATTACAGAGGAAGTCCATAAAGTAAAGTTCTTACATTTCCAGGAGGAATTACAGAGGAAATGCACAACGTTCTTATATTTCCAGGAGAGATTACAGAGGAAGTGCACAAAGTAGATTTCTTACATTTCCAGGAGGGATTACGGAGGAAGTGAAGTAAAGTTCTTGCATTTCCAGGAGGGATTACAGAGGAAGTGCATAAAGTAAAGTTCTTACATTTCCAGGAGGGATTAGAGAGGAAGTGCATAAAGTAAAGTTCTTACATTTCCAGGAGGATTACAGAGGAAGTGCATAAAGTAAAGTTCATACATTTCCAGGAGGGATTACAGAGGAAGTGCATAAAGTAAAGTTCTTACATTTCCAGGAGTAATTAAAGAAGAAGTGCACAAAGTAGAGTCCTTACATTTCCAGGAGGATTTACAGAGGAAGTGCACAAAGTAAAGTTCTTACATTTCCAGGAGGGATTACAGAGGAAATGCACAAAGTAGAGTCCTTACATTTCCAGGAGGGATTACAGCGGAAGTGCAGAAAGTAAAGTTCTTACATTTCCAGGAGGAATTACAGAGGAAATGCACAACGTTCTTACATTTCCAGGAGGGATTACAGAGGAAGTGCACAAAGTAGATTTCTTACATTTCCAGGAGGGATTACAGAGGAAGTGCATAAAGTAAAGTTCTTACATTTCCAGGAGGGATTACAGAGGAAGTGCATAAAGTAAAGTTCTTACATTTCCAGGAGGGATTACAGAGGAAGTGCATAAAGCAAAGTTCTTACATTTCCAGGAGGGATTACAGAGGAAGTGCATAAAGTAAAGTTCTTACATTTCCAGGAGGACTTACAGAGGAAGTCCATAAAGTAAAGTTCTTACATTTCCAGGAGGAATTACAGAGGAAGTGCAAAAAGTAAAGTTCTTACATTTCCAGGAGGGATTACAGAGGAAGTCCATAAAGTAAAGTTCTTACATTTCCAGGAGGAATTACAGAGGAAATGCACAACGTTCTTACATTTCCAGGAGGAATTACAGAGAAAGTGCACAAAGTAGATTTCTTACATTTCCAGGAGGGTTTACGGAGGAAGTGAAGTAAAGTTCTTGCATTTCCAGGAGAGATTACAGAGGAAGTGCACAAAGTAAAGTTCTTACATTTCCAGGAGGCATTACAGAGGAAGTGCATAAAGTAAAGTTCTTACATTTCCAGGAGGAATTACAGAGGAAGTGCATAAAGTAAAGTTCTTACATTTCCAGGAGGGATTACAGAGGAAGTGCATAAAGTAAAGTTCTTACATTTCCAGGAGTAATTAAAGGGGAAGTGCACAAAGTAGAGTCCTTACATTTCCAGGAGGATTTACAGAGGAAGTGCACAAAGTAAAGTTCTTACATTTCCAGGAGGGATTACAGAGGAAGTGCATAAAGTAAAGTTCTTACATTTCCAGGAGTATTTACAGAGGAAGTGCATATAGTAAAGTTCTTACATTTCCATGAGGAATTAAAGAGGAAGTGCAGAAAGTAGAGTCCTTACATTTCCAGGAGGGATTACAGAGGAAGTGCGTATAGTAAAGTTCTTACATTTCCGTGAGGAATTAAAGAGGAAGTGCATAAAGTAAAGTTCTTACATTTCCAGGAGGGATTACAGAGGAAGTGCGTATAGTAAAGTTCTTACATTTCCATGAGGAATTAAAGAGGAAGTGCACAAAGTAGAGTCCTTACATTTTCAGGAGTATTTACAGAGGAAGTGCAAAAAGTAAAGTTCTTACATTTCCAGGAGGGATTACAGAGGAAGTGCATAAAGTAAAGTTCTTACATTTCCAGGAGGGATTACAGAGGAAGTGCATAATGTAAAATTCTTACATTTCCAGGAGGAATTACAGAGGAAATGCACAACGTTCTTACATTTCCAGGAGGGATTACAGAGAAAGTGCACAAAGTAGATTTCTTACATTTCCAGGAGGGATTACAGAGGAAGTGCATAAAGTAAAGTTCTTACATTTCCAGGAGGGATTACAGAGGAAGTGCATAAAGTAAAGTTCTTACATTTCCAGGAGGGATTACAGAGGAAGTGCACAAAGTAGATTTCTTACATTTCCAGGAGGGATTACAGTGGAAGTGCATAAAGTAAAGTTCTTACATTTCCAGGAGGGATTACAGAGGAAGTGCATAAAGTAAAGTTCTTACATTTCCAGGAGGGATTACAGAGGAAGTGCGTAAAGTTCTTACATTTCCAAGAGTAATTAAAGAGGAAGTGCACAAAGTAGAGTCCTTACATTTCCAGGAGGATTTACAGAGGAAGTGCACAAAGTAAAGTTCTTACATTTCCAGGAGGGATTACAGAGGAAGTGCATATAGTAAAGTTCTTACATTTCCATGAGGAATTAAAAAGGAAGTGCAGAAAGTAGAGTCCTTACATTTCCAGTAGGGATTACAGAGGAAGAGTACAAAGTAGAGTTCTTACATTTCCAGGAGGGATTATAGGGGATGTGCACAAAGTAGAGTTCTTACATTTGCAGGAGTATTTACAGTGGAAGTGCAAAAAGTAAAGTTCTTACATTTCCAGGAGGGATTACAGAGGAAGTGCATAAAGTAAAGTTCTTACATTTCCAGGGGGAATTAAAGAGGAAGTGCAGAAAGTAGAGTCCTTACATTTCCAGGAGGTATTACAGGGGATGTGCACAAAGTAGAGTTCTTACATTTCCAGGAGGATTAACAGAGGAAGTGCAAAAAGTAAAGTTCTTACATTTCCAGGAGGAATTACAGAGGAAGTCCATAAAGTAAAGTTCTTACATTTCCAGGAGGAATTACAGAGGAAGTGCAAAAAGTAAAGTTCTTACATTTCCAGGAGGGATTACAGAGGAAGTCCATAAAGTAAAGTTCTTACATTTCCAGGAGGAATTACAGAGGAAATGCACAACGTTCTTAAATTTCCAGGAGGGATTACAGAGGAAGCGCACAAAGTAGATTTCTTACATTTCCAGGAGGGATTACGGAGGAAGTGAATTAAAGTTCTTGCATTTCCAGGAGGGATTACAGAGGAAGTGCATAAAGTAAAGTTCTTACATTTCCAGGAGGGATTACAGAGGAAGTGCGTAAAGTAAAGTTCTTACATTTCCAGGTGGGATTACAGAGGAATTGCATAAAGTAAAGTTCTTACATTTCCAGGAGGGATTACAGAGGAAGTGCATAAAGTAAAGTTCTTACATTTCCAGGAGTAATTAAAGAGGAAGTGCAAAAAGTAGAGTCATTACATTTCCAGGAGGATTTACAGAGGAAGTGCACAAAGTAAAGTTCTTACATTTCCAGGAGGGATTACAGAGGAAATGCACAAAGTAGAGTACTTACATTTCCAGGAGGGATTACAGGGGAAGTGCAGAAAGTAAAGTTCTTACATTTCCAGGAGGAATTACAGAGGAAATCCACAACGTTCTTACATTTCCAGGAGGGATTACAGAGGAAGTGCACAAAGTAGAATTCTTACATTTCCAGGAGGGATTACAGAGGAAGTGCACAAAGTAGATTTCTTACATTTCCAGGAGGGATTACAGAGGAAGTGCATAAAGTAAAGTTCTTACATTTCCAGGAGGGATTACAGAGGAAGTGCATAAAGTAAAGTTCTTACATTTCCAGGAGGAATTACAGAGGAAGTCCATAAAGTAAAGTTCTTACATTTCCAGGAGGGATTACAGGCGAAGTGCAGAAAGTAACGTTCTTACATTTCCAGGAGGAATTACAGAGGAAATGCACAACGTTCTTACATTTCCAGGAGGGATTACAGAGGAAGTGCACAAAGTAGATTTCTTACATTTCCAGGAGGGATTACAGAGGAAGTCCATAAAGTAAAGTTCTTACATTTCCAGGAGGAATTACAGAGGAAATGCACAACGTTCTTAAATTTCCAGGAGGGATTACAGAGGAAGTGCACAAAGTAGAATTCTTACATTTCCAGGAGGGATTACAGAGGAAGTGCACAAAGTAGAGTTCTTACATTTCCAGGAGGGATTACAGAGGAAGTGCACAAAGTAGATTTCTTACGTTTCCAGGAGGGATTACAGAGGAAGTGCATAAAGTAAAGTTCTTACATTTCCAGGAGGAATTACAGAGGAAGTCCATAAAGTAAAGTTCTTACATTTCCAGGAGGGATTACAGGCGAAGTGCAGAAAGTAACGTTCTTACATTTCCAGGAGGAATTACAGAGGAAATGCACAACGTTCTTACATTTCCAGGAGGGATTACAGAGGAAGTGCACAAAGTAGATTTCTTACGTTTCCAGGAGGGATTACAGAGGAAGTGCATAAAGTAATGTTCTTACATTTCCAGGAGAGATTACAGAGGAAGTGCATAAAGTAAAGTTCATACATTTCCAGGAGGGATTACAGAGGAAGTGCATAAAGCAAAGTTCTTACATTTCCAGGAGGGATTACAGAGGAAGTGCATAAAGTAAAGTTCTTACATTTCCAGGAGGAATTACAGAGCAAGTCCATAAAGTAAAGTTCTTACATTTCCAGGAGGAATTACAGAAGAAGTGCAAAAAGTAAAGTTCTTACATTTCCAGGAGGGATTACAGAGGAAGTCCGTAAAGTAAAGTTCTTACATTTCCAGGAGGAATTACAGAGGAAATGCACAACGTTCCTACATTTCCAGGAGGAATTACAGAGGAAGTGCACAAAGTAGATTTCTTACATTTCCAGGAGGGATTACGGAGGAAGTGAAGTAAAGTTCTTGCATTTCCAGGAGGGATTACAGAGCAAGTGCATAAAGTAAAGTTCTTACATTTCCAGGAGGGATTACAGAGGAAGTGCATAAAGTAAAGTTCTTACATTTCCAGGAGGGATTACAGAGGAAGTGCATAAAGTAAAGTTCTTACATTTCCAGGAGGGATTACAGAGGAAGTGCATGAAGTAAAGTTCTTACATTTCCAGGAGTAATTAAAGGGGAAGTGCACAAAGTAGAGTCCTTACATTTCCAGGAGGATTTACAGAGGAAGTGCACAAAGTAAAGTTCTTACATTTCCAGGAGGGATTACAGAGGAAGTGCATAAAGTAAAGTTCTTACATTTCCAGGAGGATTTACAGAGGAAGTGCATATAGTAAAGTTCTTACATTTCCATGAGGAATTAAAGAGGAAGTGCAGAAAGTAGAGTCCTTACATTTCCAGGAAGGATTACAGAGGAAGTGCGTATAGTAAAGTTCTTACATTTCCATGAGGAATTAAAGAGGAAGTGCACAAAGTAGAGTCCTTACATTTCCAGGAGTATTTACAGAGGAATTGCAAAAAGTAAAGTTCTTACATTTCCAGGAGGGATTACAGAGGAAGTGCATAAAGTAAAGTTCTTACATTTCCAGGAGGGATTACAGAGGAAGTGCATAAAGTAAAGTTCTTACATTTCCAGGAGGAATTACAGAGGAAATGCACAACGTTCTTAAATTTCCAGGAGGGATTACAGAGGAAGCGCACAAAGTAGATTTCTTACATTTCCAGGAGGGATTACGGAGGAAGTGAATTAAAGTTCTTGCATTTCCAGGAGGGATTACAGAGGAAGTGCATAAAGTAAAGTTCTTACATTTCCAGGAGGGATTACAGAGGAAGTGCGTAAAGTAAAGTTCTTACATTTCCAGGTGGGATTACAGAGGAATTGCATAAAGTAAAGTTCTTACATTTCCAGGAGGGATTACAGAGGAAGTGCATAAAGTAAAGTTCTTACATTTCCAGGAGTAATTAAAGAGGAAGTGCAAAAAGTAGAGTCATTACATTTCCAGGAGGATTTACAGAGGAAGTGCACAAAGTAAAGTTCTTACATTTCCAGGAGGGATTACAGAGGAAGTGCACAAAGTAGAGTACTTACATTTCCAGGAGGGATTACAGGGGAAGTGCAGAAAGTAAAGTTCTTACATTTCCAGGAGGAATTACAGAGGAAATCCACAACGTTCTTACATTTCCAGGAGGGATTACAGAGGAAGTGCACAAAGTAGAATTCTTACATTTCCAGGAGGGATTACAGAGGAAGTGCACAAAGTAGATTTCTTAAATTTCCAGGAGGGATTACAGAGGAAGTGCATAAAGTAAAGTTCTTACATTTCCAGGATGGATTACAGAGGAAGTGCATAAAGTAACGTTCTTACATTTCCAGGAGGAATTACAGAGGAAGTCCATAAAGTAAAGTTCTTACATTTCCAGGAGGGATTACAGGCGAAGTGCAGAAAGTAACGTTCTTACATTTCCAGGAGGAATTACAGAGGAAATGCACAACGTTCTTACATTTCCAGGAGGGATTACAGAGGAAGTGCACAAAGTAGATTTCTTACATTTCCAGGAGGGATTACAGAGTAAGTCCATAAAGTAAAGTTCTTACATTTCCAGGAGGAATTACAGAGGAAATGCACAACGTTCTTAAATTTCCAGGAGGGATTACAGAGGAAGTGCACAAAGTAGAATTCTTACATTTCCAGGAGGGATTACAGAGGAAGTGCACAAAGTAGAGTTCTTACATTTCCAGGAGGGATTACAGAGGAAGTGCACAAAGTAGATTTCTTACGTTTCCAGGAGGGATTACAGAGGAAGTGCATAAAGTAAAGTTCTTACATTTCCAGGAGGAATTACAGAGGAAGTCCATAAAGTAAAGTTCTTACATTTCCAGGAGGGATTACAGGCGAAGTGCAGAAAGTAACGTTCTTACATTTCCAGGAGGAATTACAGAGGAAATGCACAACGTTCTTACATTTCCAGGAGGGATTACAGAGGAAGTGCACAAAGTAGATTTCTTACGTTTCCAGGAGGGATTACAGAGGAAGTGCATAAAGTAATGTTCTTACATTTCCAGGAGAGATTACAGAGGAAGTGCATAAAGTAAAGTTCATACATTTCCAGGAGGGATTACAGAGGAAGTGCATAAAGCAAAGTTCTTACATTTCCAGGAGGGATTACAGAGGAAGTGCATAAAGTAAAGTTCTTACATTTCCAGGAGGAATTACAGAGCAAGTCCATAAAGTAAAGTTCTTACATTTCCAGGAGGAATTACAGAAGAAGTGCAAAAAGTAAAGTTCTTACATTTCCAGGAGGGATTACAGAGGAAGTCCGTACAGTAAAGTTCTTACATTTCCAGGAGGAATTACAGAGGAAATGCACAACGTTCCTACATTTCCAGGAGGAATTACAGAGGAAGTGCACAAAGTAGATTTCTTACATTTCCAGGAGGGATTACGGAGGAAGTGAAGTAAAGTTCTTGCATTTCCAGGAGGGATTACAGAGCAAGTGCATAAAGTAAAGTTCTTACATTTCCAGGAGGGATTACAGAGGAAGTGCATAAAGTAAAGTTCTTACATTTCCAGGAGGGATTACAGAGGAAGTGCATAAAGTAAAGTTCTTACATTTCCAGGAGGGATTACAGAGGAAGTGCATGAAGTAAAGTTCTTACATTTCCAGGAGTAATTAAAGGGGAAGTGCACAAAGTAGAGTCCTTACATTTCCAGGAGGGATTACAGAGGAAGTGCATAAAGTAAAGTTCTTACATTTCCAGGAGGATTTACAGAGGAAGTGCATATAGTAAAGTTCTTACATTTCCAAGAGGAATTAAAGAGGAAGTGCACAAAGTAGAGTCCTTACATTTCCAGGAGTATTTACAGAGGAATTGCAAAAAGTAAAGTTCTTACATTTCCAGGAGGGATTACAGAGGAAGTGCATAAAGTAAAGTTCTTACATTTCCAGGAGGGATTACAGAGGAAGTGCATAATGTAAAGTTCTTACATTTCCAGGAGGAATTACAGAGGAAATGCACAACGTTCTTACATTTCCAGGAGGGATTACAGAGGAAGTGCACAAAGTAGATTTCTTACATTTCCAGGAGGGATTACATAGGAAGTGCATAAAGTAAAGTTCTTACATTTCCAGGAGGGATTACAGAGGAAGTGCATAAAGTAAAGTTCTTACATTTCCAGGAGGGATTACAGAGGAAGTGTACAAAGTAGATTTCTTACATTTCCAGGAGGGATTACAGTGGAAGTGCATAAAGTAAAGTTTTTACATTTCCAGGAGGGACTACAGAGGAAGTGCATAAAGTAAAGTTCTTACATTTCCAGGAGGGATTACAGAGGAAGTGCATAAAGTAAAGTTCTTACATTTCCAGGAGTAATTAAAGAGGAAGTGCACAAAGTAGAGTCCTTACATTTCCAGGAGGATTTACAGAGGAAGTGCACAATGTAAAGTTCTTACATTTCCAGGAGGGATTACAGAGGAAGTGCATATGGTAAAGTTCTTACATTTCCATGAGGAATGAAAAAGGAAGTGCAGAAAGTAGAGTCCTTACATTTCCAGGAGGGATTACAGAGGAAGTGCACAAAGTAGAGTTCTTACATTTCCAGGAGGGATTACAGAGGAAGTGCACAAAGTAGATTTCTTACTTTTCCAGGAGGGATTTCAGAGGAGGTGCATAAAGTAAAGTTCTTACATTTCCAGGAGAGATTACAGAGGAAGTGCATAAAGTAAAGTTCATACATTTCCAGGAGGGATTACAGAGGAAGTGCATAAAGCAAAGTTCTTACATTTCCAGGAGGGATTACAGAGGAAGTGCATAAAGTAAAGTTCTTACATTTCCAGGAGGACTTACAGAGGAAGTCCATAAAGTAAAGTTCTTACATTTCCAGGAGGAATTACAGAGGAAGTGCAAAAAGTAAAGTTCTTACATTTCCAGGAGGGATTACAGAGGAAGTCCATAAAGTAAAGTTCTTACATTTCCAGGAGGAATTACAGAGGAAATGCACAACGTTCTTACATTTCCAGGAGGAATTACAGAGAAAGTGCACAAAGTAGATTTCTTACATTTCCAGGAGGGTTTACGGAGGAAGTGAAGTAAAGTTCTTGCATTTCCAGGAGAGATTACAGAGGAAGTGCACAAAGTAAAGTTCTTACATTTCCAGGAGGCATTACAGAGGAAGTGCATAAAGTAAAGTTCTTACATTTCCAGGAGGAATTACAGAGGAAGTGCATAAAGTAAAGTTCTTACATTTCCAGGAGGGATTACAGAGGAAGTGCATAAAGTAAAGTTCTTACATTTCCAGGAGTAATTAAAGGGGAAGTGCACAAAGTAGAGTCCTTACATTTCCAGGAGGATTTACAGAGGAAGTGCACAAAGTAAAGTTCTTACATTTCCAGGAGGGATTACAGAGGAAGTGCATAAAGTAAAGTTCTTACATTTCCAGGAGTATTTACAGAGGAAGTGCATATAGTAAAGTTCTTACATTTCCATGAGGAATTAAAGAGGAAGTGCAGAAAGTAGAGTCCTTACATTTCCAGGAGGGATTACAGAGGAAGTGCGTATAGTAAAGTTCTTACATTTCCATGAGGAATTAAAGAGGAAGTGCATAAAGTAAAGTTCTTACATTTCCAGGAGGGATTACAGAGGAAGTGCGTATAGTAAAGTTCTTACATTTCCATGAGGAATTAAAGAGGAAGTGCACAAAGTAGAGTCCTTACATTTTCAGGAGTATTTACAGAGGAAGTGCAAAAAGTAAAGTTCTTACATTTCCAGGAGGGATTACAGAGGAAGTGCATAAAGTAAAGTTCTTACATTTCCAGGAGGGATTACAGAGGAAGTGCATAATGTAAAATTCTTACATTTCCAGGAGGAATTACAGAGGAAATGCACAACGTTCTTACATTTCCAGGAGGGATTACAGAGAAAGTGCACAAAGTAGATTTCTTACATTTCCAGGAGGGATTACAGAGGAAGTGCATAAAGTAAAGTTCTTACATTTCCAGGAGGGATTACAGAGGAAGTGCATAAAGTAAAGTTCTTACATTTCCAGGAGGGATTACAGAGGAAGTGCACAAAGTAGATTTCTTACATTTCCAGGAGGGATTACAGTGGAAGTGCATAAAGTAAAGTTCTTACATTTCCAGGAGGGATTACAGAGGAAGTGCATAAAGTAAAGTTCTTACATTTCCAGGAGGGATTACAGAGGAAGTGCGTAAAGTTCTTACATTTCCAAGAGTAATTAAAGAGGAAG
Source organism: Phyllobates terribilis (assembly GCF_046119375.1). Classification (NCBI taxonomy): domain Eukaryota; kingdom Metazoa; phylum Chordata; class Amphibia; order Anura; family Dendrobatidae; genus Phyllobates; species Phyllobates terribilis. The sequence continues at coordinate 457,757 of NW_027362798.1, read as the reverse complement.
TGCACAAAGTAGAGTCCTTACATTTCCAGGAGGATTTACAGAGGAAGTGCACAAAGTAAAGTTCTTACATTTCCAGGAGGGATTACAGAGGAAGTGCATATAGTAAAGTTCTTACATTTCCATGAGGAATTAAAAAGGAAGTGCAGAAAGTAGAGTCCTTACATTTCCAGTAGGGATTACAGAGGAAGAGTACAAAGTAGAGTTCTTACATTTCCAGGAGGGATTATAGGGGATGTGCACAAAGTAGAGTTCTTACATTTGCAGGAGTATTTACAGTGGAAGTGCAAAAAGTAAAGTTCTTACATTTCCAGGAGGGATTACAGAGGAAGTGCATAAAGTAAAGTTCTTACATTTCCAGGGGGAATTAAAGAGGAAGTGCAGAAAGTAGAGTCCTTACATTTCCAGGAGGTATTACAGGGGATGTGCACAAAGTAGAGTTCTTACATTTCCAGGAGGATTAACAGAGGAAGTGCAAAAAGTAAAGTTCTTACATTTCCAGGAGGAATTACAGAGGAAGTCCATAAAGTAAAGTTCTTACATTTCCAGGAGGAATTACAGAGGAAGTGCAAAAAGTAAAGTTCTTACATTTCCAGGAGGGATTACAGAGGAAGTCCATAAAGTAAAGTTCTTACATTTCCAGGAGGAATTACAGAGGAAATGCACAACGTTCTTAAATTTCCAGGAGGGATTACAGAGGAAGCGCACAAAGTAGATTTCTTACATTTCCAGGAGGGATTACGGAGGAAGTGAATTAAAGTTCTTGCATTTCCAGGAGGGATTACAGAGGAAGTGCATAAAGTAAAGTTCTTACATTTCCAGGAGGGATTACAGAGGAAGTGCGTAAAGTAAAGTTCTTACATTTCCAGGTGGGATTACAGAGGAATTGCATAAAGTAAAGTTCTTACATTTCCAGGAGGGATTACAGAGGAAGTGCATAAAGTAAAGTTCTTACATTTCCAGGAGTAATTAAAGAGGAAGTGCAAAAAGTAGAGTCATTACATTTCCAGGAGGATTTACAGAGGAAGTGCACAAAGTAAAGTTCTTACATTTCCAGGAGGGATTACAGAGGAAATGCACAAAGTAGAGTACTTACATTTCCAGGAGGGATTACAGGGGAAGTGCAGAAAGTAAAGTTCTTACATTTCCAGGAGGAATTACAGAGGAAATCCACAACGTTCTTACATTTCCAGGAGGGATTACAGAGGAAGTGCACAAAGTAGAATTCTTACATTTCCAGGAGGGATTACAGAGGAAGTGCACAAAGTAGATTTCTTACATTTCCAGGAGGGATTACAGAGGAAGTGCATAAAGTAAAGTTCTTACATTTCCAGGAGGGATTACAGAGGAAGTGCATAAAGTAAAGTTCTTACATTTCCAGGAGGAATTACAGAGGAAGTCCATAAAGTAAAGTTCTTACATTTCCAGGAGGGATTACAGGCGAAGTGCAGAAAGTAACGTTCTTACATTTCCAGGAGGAATTACAGAGGAAATGCACAACGTTCTTACATTTCCAGGAGGGATTACAGAGGAAGTGCACAAAGTAGATTTCTTACATTTCCAGGAGGGATTACAGAGGAAGTCCATAAAGTAAAGTTCTTACATTTCCAGGAGGAATTACAGAGGAAATGCACAACGTTCTTAAATTTCCAGGAGGGATTACAGAGGAAGTGCACAAAGTAGAATTCTTACATTTCCAGGAGGGATTACAGAGGAAGTGCACAAAGTAGAGTTCTTACATTTCCAGGAGGGATTACAGAGGAAGTGCACAAAGTAGATTTCTTACGTTTCCAGGAGGGATTACAGAGGAAGTGCATAAAGTAAAGTTCTTACATTTCCAGGAGGAATTACAGAGGAAGTCCATAAAGTAAAGTTCTTACATTTCCAGGAGGGATTACAGGCGAAGTGCAGAAAGTAACGTTCTTACATTTCCAGGAGGAATTACAGAGGAAATGCACAACGTTCTTACATTTCCAGGAGGGATTACAGAGGAAGTGCACAAAGTAGATTTCTTACGTTTCCAGGAGGGATTACAGAGGAAGTGCATAAAGTAATGTTCTTACATTTCCAGGAGAGATTACAGAGGAAGTGCATAAAGTAAAGTTCATACATTTCCAGGAGGGATTACAGAGGAAGTGCATAAAGCAAAGTTCTTACATTTCCAGGAGGGATTACAGAGGAAGTGCATAAAGTAAAGTTCTTACATTTCCAGGAGGAATTACAGAGCAAGTCCATAAAGTAAAGTTCTTACATTTCCAGGAGGAATTACAGAAGAAGTGCAAAAAGTAAAGTTCTTACATTTCCAGGAGGGATTACAGAGGAAGTCCGTAAAGTAAAGTTCTTACATTTCCAGGAGGAATTACAGAGGAAATGCACAACGTTCCTACATTTCCAGGAGGAATTACAGAGGAAGTGCACAAAGTAGATTTCTTACATTTCCAGGAGGGATTACGGAGGAAGTGAAGTAAAGTTCTTGCATTTCCAGGAGGGATTACAGAGCAAGTGCATAAAGTAAAGTTCTTACATTTCCAGGAGGGATTACAGAGGAAGTGCATAAAGTAAAGTTCTTACATTTCCAGGAGGGATTACAGAGGAAGTGCATAAAGTAAAGTTCTTACATTTCCAGGAGGGATTACAGAGGAAGTGCATGAAGTAAAGTTCTTACATTTCCAGGAGTAATTAAAGGGGAAGTGCACAAAGTAGAGTCCTTACATTTCCAGGAGGATTTACAGAGGAAGTGCACAAAGTAAAGTTCTTACATTTCCAGGAGGGATTACAGAGGAAGTGCATAAAGTAAAGTTCTTACATTTCCAGGAGGATTTACAGAGGAAGTGCATATAGTAAAGTTCTTACATTTCCATGAGGAATTAAAGAGGAAGTGCAGAAAGTAGAGTCCTTACATTTCCAGGAAGGATTACAGAGGAAGTGCGTATAGTAAAGTTCTTACATTTCCATGAGGAATTAAAGAGGAAGTGCACAAAGTAGAGTCCTTACATTTCCAGGAGTATTTACAGAGGAATTGCAAAAAGTAAAGTTCTTACATTTCCAGGAGGGATTACAGAGGAAGTGCATAAAGTAAAGTTCTTACATTTCCAGGAGGGATTACAGAGGAAGTGCATAAAGTAAAGTTCTTACATTTCCAGGAGGAATTACAGAGGAAATGCACAACGTTCTTAAATTTCCAGGAGGGATTACAGAGGAAGCGCACAAAGTAGATTTCTTACATTTCCAGGAGGGATTACGGAGGAAGTGAATTAAAGTTCTTGCATTTCCAGGAGGGATTACAGAGGAAGTGCATAAAGTAAAGTTCTTACATTTCCAGGAGGGATTACAGAGGAAGTGCGTAAAGTAAAGTTCTTACATTTCCAGGTGGGATTACAGAGGAATTGCATAAAGTAAAGTTCTTACATTTCCAGGAGGGATTACAGAGGAAGTGCATAAAGTAAAGTTCTTACATTTCCAGGAGTAATTAAAGAGGAAGTGCAAAAAGTAGAGTCATTACATTTCCAGGAGGATTTACAGAGGAAGTGCACAAAGTAAAGTTCTTACATTTCCAGGAGGGATTACAGAGGAAGTGCACAAAGTAGAGTACTTACATTTCCAGGAGGGATTACAGGGGAAGTGCAGAAAGTAAAGTTCTTACATTTCCAGGAGGAATTACAGAGGAAATCCACAACGTTCTTACATTTCCAGGAGGGATTACAGAGGAAGTGCACAAAGTAGAATTCTTACATTTCCAGGAGGGATTACAGAGGAAGTGCACAAAGTAGATTTCTTAAATTTCCAGGAGGGATTACAGAGGAAGTGCATAAAGTAAAGTTCTTACATTTCCAGGATGGATTACAGAGGAAGTGCATAAAGTAACGTTCTTACATTTCCAGGAGGAATTACAGAGGAAGTCCATAAAGTAAAGTTCTTACATTTCCAGGAGGGATTACAGGCGAAGTGCAGAAAGTAACGTTCTTACATTTCCAGGAGGAATTACAGAGGAAATGCACAACGTTCTTACATTTCCAGGAGGGATTACAGAGGAAGTGCACAAAGTAGATTTCTTACATTTCCAGGAGGGATTACAGAGGAAGTCCATAAAGTAAAGTTCTTACATTTCCAGGAGGAATTACAGAGGAAATGCACAACGTTCTTAAATTTCCAGGAGGGATTACAGAGGAAGTGCACAAAGTAGAATTCTTACATTTCCAGGAGGGATTACAGAGGAAGTGCACAAAGTAGAGTTCTTACATTTCCAGGAGGGATTACAGAGGAAGTGCACAAAGTAGATTTCTTACGTTTCCAGGAGGGATTACAGAGGAAGTGCATAAAGTAAAGTTCTTACATTTCCAGGAGGAATTACAGAGGAAGTCCATAAAGTAAAGTTCTTACATTTCCAGGAGGGATTACAGGCGAAGTGCAGAAAGTAACGTTCTTACATTTCCAGGAGGAATTACAGAGGAAATGCACAACGTTCTTACATTTCCAGGAGGGATTACAGAGGAAGTGCACAAAGTAGATTTCTTACGTTTCCAGGAGGGATTACAGAGGAAGTGCATAAAGTAATGTTCTTACATTTCCAGGAGAGATTACAGAGGAAGTGCATAAAGTAAAGTTCATACATTTCCAGGAGGGATTACAGAGGAAGTGCATAAAGCAAAGTTCTTACATTTCCAGGAGGGATTACAGAGGAAGTGCATAAAGTAAAGTTCTTACATTTCCAGGAGGAATTACAGAGCAAGTCCATAAAGTAAAGTTCTTACATTTCCAGGAGGAATTACAGAAGAAGTGCAAAAAGTAAAGTTCTTACATTTCCAGGAGGGATTACAGAGGAAGTCCGTAAAGTAAAGTTCTTACATTTCCAGGAGGAATTACAGAGGAAATGCACAACGTTCCTACATTTCCAGGAGGAATTACAGAGGAAGTGCACAAAGTAGATTTCTTACATTTCCAGGAGGGATTACGGAGGAAGTGAAGTAAAGTTCTTGCATTTCCAGGAGGGATTACAGAGCAAGTGCATAAAGTAAAGTTCTTACATTTCCAGGAGGGATTACAGAGGAAGTGCATAAAGTAAAGTTCTTACATTTCCAGGAGGGATTACAGAGGAAGTGCATAAAGTAAAGTTCTTACATTTCCAGGAGGGATTACAGAGGAAGTGCATGAAGTAAAGTTCTTACATTTCCAGGAGTAATTAAAGGGGAAGTGCACAAAGTAGAGTCCTTACATTTCCAGGAGGATTTACAGAGGAAGTGCACAAAGTAAAGTTCTTACATTTCCAGGAGGGATTACAGAGGAAGTGCATAAAGTAAAGTTCTTACATTTCCAGGAGGATTTACAGAGGAAGTGCATATAGTAAAGTTCTTACATTTCCATGAGGAATTAAAGAGGAAGTGCAGAAAGTAGAGTCCTTACATTTCCAGGAGGGATTACAGAGGAAGTGCGTATAGTAAAGTTCTTACATTTCCAAGAGGAATTAAAGAGGAAGTGCACAAAGTAGAGTCCTTACATTTCCAGGAGTATTTACAGAGGAATTGCAAAAAGTAAAGTTCTTACATTTCCAGGAGGGATTACAGAGGAAGTGCATAAAGTAAAGTTCTTACATTTCCAGGAGGGATTACAGAGGAAGTGCATAATGTAAAGTTCTTACATTTCCAGGAGGAATTACAGAGGAAATGCACAACGTTCTTACATTTCCAGGAGGGATTACAGAGGAAGTGCACAAAGTAGATTTCTTACATTTCCAGGAGGGATTACAGAGGAAGTGCATAAAGTAAAGTTCTTACATTTCCAGGAGGGATTACAGAGGAAGTGCATAAAGTAAAGTTCTTACATTTCCAGGAGGGATTACAGAGGAAGTGTACAAAGTAGATTTCTTACATTTCCAGGAGGGATTACAGTGGAAGTGCATAAAGTAAAGTTTTTACATTTCCAGGAGGGACTACAGAGGAAGTGCATAAAGTAAAGTTCTTACACTTCCAGGAGGGATTACAGAGGAAGTGCATAAAGTAAAGTTCTTACATTTCCAGGAGTAATTAAAGAGGAAGTGCACAAAGTAGAGTCCTTACATTTCCAGGAGGATTTACAGAGGAAGTGCACAATGTAAAGTTCTTACATTTCCAGGAGGGATTACAGAGGAAGTGCATATGGTAAAGTTCTTACATTTCCATGAGGAATGAAAAAGGAAGTGCAGAAAGTAGAGTCCTTACATTTCCAGGAGGGATTACAGAGGAAGTGCACAAAGTAGAGTTCTTACATTTCCAGGAGGGATTACAGAGGAAGTGCACAAAGTAGATTTCTTACTTTTCCAGGAGGGATTTCAGAGGAGGTGCATAAAGTAAAGTTCTTACATTTCCAGGAGAGATTACAGAGGAAGTGCATAAAGTAAAGTTCATACATTTCCAGGAGGGATTACAGAGGAAGTGCATAAAGCAAAGTTCTTACATTTCCAGGAGGGATTACAGAGGAAGTGCATAAAGTAAAGTTCTTACATTTCCAGGAGGAATTACAGAGGAAGTCCATAAAGTAAAGTTCTTACATTTCCAGGAGGAATTACAGAAGAAGTGCAAAAAGTAAAGTTCTTACATTTCCAGGAGGGATTACAGAGGAAGTCCATAAAGTAAAGTTCTTACATTTCCAGGAGGAATTACAGAGGAAATGCACAACGTTCTTACATTTCCAGGAGGAATTACAGAGGAAGTGCACAAAGTAGATTTCTTACATTTCCAGGAGGGATTACGGAGGAAGTGAAGTAAAGTTCTTGCATTTCCAGGAGGGATTACAGAGGAAGTGCATAAAGTAAAGTTCTTACATTTCCAGGAGGGATTACAGAGGAAGTGCATAAAGTAAAGTTCTTACATTTCCAGGAGGGATTACAGAGGAAGTGCATAAAGTAAAGTTCTTACATTTCCAGGAGGGATTACAGAGGAAGTGCATAAAGTAAAGTTCTTACATTTCCAGGAGTAATTAAAGGGGAAGTGCACAAAGTAGAGTCCTTACATTTCCAGGAGGATTTACAGAGGAAGTGCACAAAGTAAAGTTCTTACATTTCCAGGAGGGATTACAGAGGAAGTGCATAAAGTAAAGTTCTTACATTTCCAGGAGAATTTACAGAGGAAGTGCATATAGTAAATTTCTTACATTTCCATGAGTAATTAAAGAGGAAGTGCAGAAAGTAGAGTCCTTACATTTCCAGGAGGGATTACAGAGGAAGTGCGTATAGTAAAGTTCTTACATTTCCATGAGGAATTAAAGAGGAAGTGCACAAAGTAGAGTCCTTACATTTACAGGAGTATTTACAGAGGAATTGCAAAAAGTAAAGTTCTTACATTTCCAGGAGGGATTACAGAGGAAGTGCATAAAGTAAAGTTCTTACATTTCCAGGAGGGATTACAGAGGAAGTGCATAATGTAAAGTTCTTACATTTCCAGGAGGAAATACAGAGGAAATGCACAACGTTCTTACATTTCCAGGAGGGATTACAGAGGAAGTGCACAAAGTAGATTTCTTACATTTCCAGGAGGGATTACAGAGGAAGTGCATAAAGCAAAGTTCTTACATTTCCAGGAGGGATTACAGAGGAATTGCATAATGTAAAGTTCTTACATTTCCAGGAGGAATTACAGAGGAAATGCACAACGTTCTTACATTTCCAGGAGGGATTACAGAGGAAGTGCACAAAGTAGATTTCTTACATTTCCAGGAGGGATTACAGAGGAAGTGCATAAAGCAAAGTTCTTACATTTCCAGGAGGGATTACAGAGGAAGTACATGAAGTAAAGTTCTTACATTTCCAGGAGGAATTACAGAGGAAGTCCATAAAGTAAAGTTCTTACATTTCCAGGAGGAATTACAGAAGAAGTGCAAAAAGTAAAGTTCTTACATTTCCAGGAGGGATTACAGAGGAAGTCCATAAAGTAAAGTTCTTACATTTCCAGGAGGAATTACAGAGGAAATGCACAACGTTCCTACATTTCCAGGAGGAATTACAGAGGAAGTGCACAAAGTAGATTTCTTACATTTCCAGGAGGGATTACGGAGGAAGTGAAGTAAAGTTCTTGCATTTCCAGGAGGGATTACAGAGGAAGTGCATAAAGTAAAGTTCTTACATTTCCAGGAGGGATTACAGAGGAAGTGCATAAAGTAAAGTTCTTACATTTCCAGGAGGGATTACAGAGGAAGTGCATAAAGTAAAGTTCTTACATTTCCAGGAGTAATTAAAGGGGAAGTGCACAAAGTAGAGTCCTTACATTTCCAGGAGGACTTACAGAGGAAGTGCACAAAGTAAAGTTCTTACATTTCCAGGAGGGATTACAGAGGAAGTGCATAAAGTAAAGTTCTTACATTTCCAGGAGGATTTACAGAGGAAGTGCATATAGTAAAGTTCTTACATTTCCATGAGGAATTAAAGAGGAAGTGCAGAAAGTAGAGTCCTTACATTTCCAGGAGGGATTACAGAGGAAGTGCGTATAGTAAAGTTCTTACATTTCCATGAGGAATTAAAGAGGAAGTGCACAAAGTAGAGTCCTTACATTTCCAGGAGTATTTACAGAGGAATTGCAAAAAGTAAAGTTCTTACATTTCCAGGAGGGATTACAGAGGAAGTGCATAAAGTAAAGTTCTTACATTTCCAGGAGGGATTACAGAGGAAGTGCATAATGTAAAGTTCTTACATTTCCAGGAGGAATTACAGAGGAAATGCACAACGTTCTTACATTTCCAGGAGGGATTACAGAGGAAGTGCACAAAGTAGATTTCTTACATTTCCAGGAGGGATTACATAGGAAGTGCATAAAGTAAAGTTCTTACATTTCCAGGAGGGATTACAGAGGAAGTGCATAAAGTAAAGTTCTTACATTTCCAGGAGGGATTACAGAGGAAGTGTACAAAGTAGATTTCTTACATTTCCAGGAGGGATTACAGTGGAAGTGCATAAAGTAAAGTTCTTACATTTCCAGGAGGGACTACAGAGGAAGTGCATAAAGTAAAGTTCTTACATTTCCAGGAGGGATTACAGAGGAAGTGCATAAAGTAAAGTTCTTACATTTCCAGGAGTAATTAAAGAGGAAGTGCACAAAGTAGAGTCCTTACATTTCCAGGAGGATTTACAGAGGAAGTGCACAATGTAAAGTTCTTACATTTCCAGGAGGGATTACAGAGGAAGTGCATATGGTAAAGTTCTTACATTTCCATGAGGAATGAAAAAGGAAGTGCAGAAAGTAGAGTCCTTACATTTCCAGGAGGGATTACAGAGGAAGTGCACAAAGTAGAGTTCTTACATTTCCAGGAGGGATTACAGAGGAAGTGCACAAAGTAGATTTCTTACGTTTCCAGGAGGGATTTCAGAGGAGGTGCATAAAGTAAAGTTCTTACATTTCCAGGAGGGATTACAGAGGAAGTGCATAAAGTAAAGTTCATACATTTCCAGGAGGGATTACAGAGGAAGTGCATAAAGCAAAGTTCTTACATTTCCAGGAGGGATTACAGAGGAAGTGCATAAAGTAAAGTTCTTACATTTCCAGGAGGAATTACAGAGGAAGTCCATAAAGTAAAGTTCTTACATTTCCAGGAGGAATTACAGAAGAAGTGCAAAAAGTAAAGTTCTTACATTTCCAGGAGTGATTACAGAGGAAGTCCATAAAGTAAAGTTCTTACATTTCCAGGAGGAATTACAGAGGAAATGCACAACGTTCTTACATTTCCAGGAGGAATTACAGAGGAAGTGCACAAAGTAGATTTCTTACATTTCCAGGAGGGATTACGGAGGAAGTGAAGTTCTTGCATTTCCAGGAGGGATTACAGAGGAAGTTCATAAAGTAAAGTTCTTACATTTCCAGGAGGGATTACAGAGGAAGTGCATAAAGTAAAGTTCTTACATTTCCAGGAGGGATTACAGAGGAAGTGCATAAAGTAAAGTTCTTACATTTCCAGGAGGGATTACAGAGGAAGTGCATAAAGTAAAGTTCTTACATTTCCAGGAGTAATTAAAGGGGAAGTGCACAAAGTAGAGTCCTTACATTTCCAGGAGGATTTACAGAGGAAGTGCACAAAGTAAAGTTCTTACATTTCCAGGAGGGATTACAGAGGAAGTGCATAAAGTAAAGTTCTTACATTTCCAGGAGGATTTACAGAGGAAGTGCATATAGTAAATTTCTTACATTTCCATGAGTAATTAAAGAGGAAGTGCAGAAAGTAGAGTCCTTACATTTCCAGGAGGGATTACAGAGGAAGTGCGTATAGTAAAGTTCTTACATTTCCATGAGGAATTAAAGAGGAAGTGCACAAAGTAGAGTCCTTACATTTACAGGAGTATTTACAGAGGAATTGCAAAAAGTAAAGTTCTTACATTTCCAGGAGGGATTACAGAGGAAGTGCATAAAGTAAAGTTCTTACATTTCCAGGAGGGATTACAGAGGAAGTGCATAATGTAAAGTTCTTACATTTCCAGGAGGAATTACAGAGGAAATGCACAACGTTCTTACATTTCCAGGAGGGATTACAGAGGAAGTGCACAAAGTAGATTTCTTACATTTCCAGGAGGGATTACAGAGGAAGTGCATAAAGTAAAGTTCTTACATTTCCAGGAGGGATTACAGAGGAAGTGCATAAAGTAAAGTTCTTACATTTCCAGGAGGGATTACAGAGGAAGTGCATAAAGTAAAGTTCTTACATTTCCAGGAAGGATTACAGAGGAAGTGCATAAAGTAAAGTTCTTACATTTCCAGGAGGGATTACAGAGGAAGTGCATAAAGTAAAGTTCTTACATTTCCAGGAGTAATTAAAGGGGAAGTGCACAAAGTAGAGTCCTTACATTTCCAGGAGGATTTACAGAGGAAGTGCACAAAGTAAAGTTCTTACATTTCCAGGAGGGATTACAGAGGAAGTGCATAAAGTAAAGTTCTTACATTTCCAGGAGGATTTACAGAGGAAGTGCATATAGTAAAGTTCTTACATTTCCATGAGGAATTAAAGAGGAAGTGCAGAAAGTAGAGTCCTTACATTTCCAGGAGGGATTACAGAGGAGGTGCGTATAGTAAAGTTCTTACATTTTCATGAGGAATTAAAGAGGAAGTGCACAAAGTAGAGTCATTACATTTCCAGGAGTATTTACAGAGGAATTGCAAAAAGTAAAGTTCTTACATTTCCAGGAGGGATTACAGAGGAAGTGCATAAAGTAAAGTTCTTACATTTCCAGGAGGGATTACAGAGGAAGTGCATAATGTAAAGTTCTTACATTTCCAGGAGGAATTACAGAGGAAATGCACAACGTTCTTACATTTCCAGGAGGGATTACAGAGGAAGTGCACAAAGTAGATTTCTTACATTTCCAGGAGGGATTACAGAGGAAGTGCATAAAGTAAAGTTCTTACATTTCCAGGAGGGATTACAGAGGAAGTGCATAAAGTAAAGTTCTTACATATCCAGGAGGGATTACAGAGGAAGTGTACAAAGTAGATTTCTTACATTTCCAGGAGGGATTACAGTGGAAGTGCATAAAGTAAAGTTCTTACATTTCCAGGAGGGATTACAGAGGAAGTGCATAAAGTAAAGTTCTTACATTTCCAGGAGGGATTACAGAGGAAGTGCATAAAGTAAAGTTCTTACATTTCCAGGAGTAATTAAAGAGGAAGTGCACAAAGTAGAGTCCTTACATTTCCAGGAGGATTTACAGAGGAAGTGCACAATGTAAAGTTCTTAATTTCCAGGAGGGATTACAGAGGAAGTGCATATAGTAAAGTTCTTACATTTCCATGAGGAATTAAAAAGGAAGTGCAGAAAGTAGAGTCCTTACATTTCCAGGAGGGATTACAGAGGAAGTGCACAAAGTAGAGTTCTTACATTTCCAGGAGAGATTACAGAGGAAGTGCATAAAGTAAAGTTCTTACATTTCCAGGAGGGATTACAGAGGAAGTGCATAAAGTAAAGTTCTTACATTTCCAGGAGAGATTACAGAGGAAGTGCATAAAGTAAAGTTCATACATTTCCAGGAGGGATTACAGAGGAAGTGCATAAAGCAAAGTTCTTACATTTCCAGGAGGGATTACAGAGGAAGTGCATAAAGTAAAGTTCTTACATTTCCAGGAGGAATTACAGAGGAAGTCCATAAAGTAAAGTTCTTACATTTCCAGGAGAAATTACAGAAGAAGTGCAAAAAGTAAAGTTCTTACATTTCCAGGAGGGATTACAGAGGAAGTCCATAAAGTAAAGTTCTTACATTTCCAGGAGGAATTACAGAGGAAATGCACAACGTTCCTACATTTCCAGGAGGAATTACAGAGGAAGTGCACAAAGTAGATTTCTTACATTTCCAGGAGGGATTACGGAGGAAGTGAAGTAAAGTTCTTGCATTTCCAGGAGGGATTACAGAGGAAGTGCATAAAGTGAAGTTCTTACATTTCCAGGAGGGATTACAGAGGAAGTGCAAAAAGTAAAGTTCTTACATTTCCAGGAGGGATTAAAGAGGAAGTGCATAAAGTAAAGTTCTTACATTTCCAGGAGGGATTACAGAGGAAGTGCATAAAGTAAAGCTCTTACATTTCCAGGAGTAATTAAAGGGGAAGTGCACAAAGTAGAGTCCTTACATTTCCAGGAGGATTTACAGAGGAAGTGCACAAAGTAAAGTTCTTACATTTCCAGGAGGGATTACAGAGGAAGTGCATAAAGTAAAGTTCTTACATTTCCAGGAGGATTTACAGAGGAAGTGCATATAGTAAAGTTCTTACATTTCCATGAGGAATTAAAGAGGAAGTGCAGAAAGTAGAGTCCTTACATTTCCAGGAGGGATTACAGAGGAAGTGCGTATAGTAAAGTTCTTACATTTCCATGAGGAATTAAAGAGGAAGTGCACAAAGTAGAGTCCTTACATTTCCAGGAGTATTTACAGAGGAATTGCAAAAAGTAAAGTTCTTACATTTCCAGGAGGGATTACAGAGGAAGTACATAAAGTAAAGTTCTTACATTTCCAGGAGGGATTACAGAGGAAGTGCATAATGTAAAGTTCTTACATTTCCAGGAGGAATTACAGAGGAAATGCACAACGTTCTTACATTTCCAGGAGGGATTACAGAGGAAGTGCACAAAGTAGATTTCTTACATTTCCAGGAGGGATTACATAGGAAGTGCATAAAGTAAAGTTCTTACATTTCCAGTAGGGATTACAGAGGAAGTGCATAAAGTAAAGTTCTTACATTTCCAGGAGGGATTACAGAGGAAGTGTACAAAGTAGATTTCTTACATTTCCAGGAGGGATTACAGTGGAAGTGCATAAAGTAAAGTTCTTACATTTCCAGGAGGGACTACAGAGGAAGTGCATAAAGTAAAGTTCTTACATTTCCAGGAGGGATTACAGAGGAAGTGCATAAAGTAAAGTTCTTACATTTCCAGGAGTAATTAAAGAGGAAGTGCACAAAGTAGAGTCCTTACATTTCCAGGAGGATTTACAGAGGAAGTGCACAAAGTAAAGTTCTTACATTTCCAGGAGGGATTACAGAGGAAGTGCATATGGTAAAGTTCTTACATTTCCATGAGGAATGAAAAAGGAAGTGCAGAAAGTAGAGTCCTTACATTTCCAGGAGGGATTACAGAGGAAGTGCACAAAGTAGAGTTCTTACATTTCCAGGAGGGATTACAGAGGAAGTGCACAAAGTAGATTTCTTACGTTTCCAGGAGGGATTTCAGAGGAGGTGCATAAAGTAAAGTTCTTACATTTCCAGGAGAGATTACAGAGGAAGTGCATAAAGTAAAGTTCATACATTTCCAGGAGGGATTACAGAGGAAGTGCATAAAGCAAAGTTCTTACATTTCCAGGAGGGATTACAGAGGAAGTGCATAAAGTAAAGTTCTTACATTTCCAGGAGGAATTACAGAGGAAGTCCATAAAGTAAAGTTCTTACATTTCCAGGAGGAATTACAGAAGAAGTGCAAAAAGTAAAGTTCTTACATTTCCAGGAGGGATTACAGAGGAAGTCCATAAAGTAAAGTTCTTACATTTCCAGGAGGAATTACAGAGGAAATGCACAACGTTCTTACATTTCCAGGAGGAATTACAGAGGAAGTGCACAAAGTAGATTTCTTACATTTCCAGGAGGGATTACGGAGGAAGTGAAGTAAAGTTCTTGCATTTCCAGGAGGGATTACAGAGGAAGTGCATAAAGTAAAGTTCTTACATTTCCAGGAGGGATTACAGAGGAAGTGCATAAAGTAAAGTTCTTACATTTCCAGGAGGGATTACAGAGGAAGTGCATAAAGTAAAGTTCTTACATTTCCAGGAGGGATTACAGAGGAAGTGCATAAAGTAAAGTTCTTACATTTCCAGGAGTAATGAAAGGGGAAGTGCACAAAGTAGAGTCCTTACATTTCCAGGAGGATTTACAGAGGAAGTGCACAAAGTAAAGTTCTTACATTTCCAGGAGGGATTACAGAGGAAGTGCATAAAGTAAAGTTCTTACATTTCCAGGAGGATTTACAGAGGAAGTGCATATAGTAAAGTTCTTACATTTCCATGAGGAATTAAAGAGGAAGTGCAGAAAGTAGAGTCCTTACATTTCCAGGAGGGATTACAGAGGAAGTGCGTATAGTAAAGTTCTTACATTTTCATGAGGAATTAAAGAGGAAGTGCACAAAGTAGAGTCATTACATTTCCAGGAGTATTTACAGAGGAATTGCAAAAAGTAAAGTTCTTACATTTCCAGGAGGGATTACAGAGGAAGTGCATAAAGTAAAGTTCTTACATTTCCAGGAGGGATTACAGAGGAAGTGCATAATGTAAAGTTCTTACATTTCCAGGAGGAATTACAGAGGAAATGCACAACGTTCTTACATTTCCAGGAGGGATTACAGAGGAAGTGCACAAAGTAGATTTCTTACATTTCCAGGAGGGATTACAGAGGAAGTGCATAAAGTAAAGTTCTTACATTTCCAGGAGGGATTACAGAGGAAGTGCATAAAGTAAAGTTCTTACATTTCCAGGAGGGATTACAGAGGAAGTGTACAAAGTAGATTTCTTACATTTCCAGGAGGGATTACAGTGGAAGTGCATAATGTAAAGTTCTTACATTTCCAGGAGGGATTACAGAGGAAGTGCATAAAGTAAAGTTCTTACATTTCCAGGAGGGATTACAGAGGAAGTGCATAAAGTAAAGTTCTTACATTTCCAGGAGTAATTAAAGAGGAAGTGCACAAAGCAGAGTCCTTACATTTCCAGGAGGATTTACAGAGGAAGTGCACAATGTAAAGTTCTTACATTTCCAGGAGGGATTACAGAGGAAGTGCATATAGTAAAGTTCTTACATTTCCATGAGGAATTAAAAAGGAAGTGCAGAAAGTAGAGTCCTTACATTTCCAGGAGGGATTACAGAGGAAGTGCACAAAGTAGAGTTCTTACATTTCCAGGAGGGATTACAGGGGATGTGCACAAAGTAGAGTTCTTACATTTGCAGGAGGGATTACAGAGGAAATGCATAAAGTAAAGTTCTTACATTTCCATGAGGAATTAAAGAGGAAGTGCACAAAGTAGAGTTCTTACATTTCCAGGAGGTATTACAGAGGAAGTGCATAAAGTAGAGTTCTTACATTTCCAGGAGGGATTACAGAGGAAGTGCAAAAAGTAAAGCTCTTACATTTCCAGGAGGGATTACAGAGGAAGTGCATAAAGTAAAGTTCTTGCATTTCCAGGGGGAATTAAAGAGGAAGTGCAGAAAGTAGAGTCCTTACATTTCCAGGAGGTATTACAGGGGATGTGCACAAAGTAGAGTTCTTACATTTCCAGGAGGATTTACAGAGGAAGTGCAAAAAGTAAAATTCTTACATTTCCAGGAGGGATTACAGAGGAAGTGCATAAAGTAAAATTCTTACATTTCCAGGAGGGATTACAGAGGAAGTGCATAAAGTAAAGTTCTTACATTTCCAGGAGAGATTACAGGGGATGTGCACAAAGTAGAGTTCTTACTTTTCCAGGAGGATTTACAGAGGAAGTGCATGAAGTAAAATTCTTACATTTCCAGGAGGGATTACAGGGGATGTGCACAAAGTAGAGTTCTTACATTTCCAGGAGGGATTACAGAGGAACTGCATAAAGTAAAGTTCTTACATTTCCAGGAGGGATTACAGAGGAAGTGCGTAAAGTAAAGTTCTTACATTTCCATGAGGGATTACAGAGGAAGTGCATAAAGTAAAGTTCTTACATTTCCAGGAGGGATTACAGAGGAAATGCATAAAGTAAAGTTCTTACATTTCCAGAAGGGATTGCAGGGGATGTGCACAAAGTAGAGTTCTTACATTTCCAGGAGGGATTACAGAGGAAGTGCATAAAGTAAAGTTCTTACATTTCCAGGAGGGATTACAGAGGAAGTGCATAAAGTAAAGTTCTTACATTTCCAGGAGGGATTACAGAGGAAGTGCATAAAGTAAAGTTCTTACATTTCCAGGAGGGATTACAGAGGAAGTGCATAAAGTAAAGTTCTTACATTTCCAGGAGGGATTACAGAGGAAGTGCATAAAGTAAAATTCTTACATTTCCAGGAGGGATTACAGGGGATGTGCACAAAGTAGAGTTCTTACATTTCCAGAAGGGATTACAGAGGAAGTGCATAAAGTAAAGTTCTTACATTTCCAGGAGGGATTACAGAGGAAGTGCATAAAGTAAAGTTCTTAAATTTCCAGGAGGGATTACAGAGGAAGTGCATAAAGTAAAGTTCTTACATTTCCAGGAGGGATTACAGAGGAAATGCATAAAGTAAAGTTCTTACATTTCCAGGAGGGATTACAGGGGATGTGCACAAAGTAGAGTTCTTACATTTCCAGGAGGGATTACAGAGGAAGTGCATAAAGTAAAGTTCTTACATTTCCAGGAGGGATTACAGAGGAAGTGCATAAAGTAAAGTTCTTACATTTCCAGGAGGGATTACAGAGGAAGTGCATAAAGTAAAGTTCTTACATTTCCAGGAGGGATTACAGAGGAAGTGCATAAAGTAAAGTTCTTACATTTCCAGGAGAGATTACAGAGGAAGTGCACAAAGTAGATTTCTTACATTTCCAGGAGGGATTACAGTGGAAGTGCATAAAGTAAAGTTCTTACATTTCCAGGAGGGATTACAGAGGAAGTGCATAAAGTAAAGTTCTTACATTTCCAGGAGTAATTAAAGAGGAAGTACACAATGTAGAGTCCTTACATTTCCAGGAGGATTTACAGAGGAAGTGCACAAAGTAAAGTTCTTACATTTCCAGGAGGGATTACAGAGGAAGTGCATATAGTAAAGTTCTTACATTTCCATGAGGAATTAAAGAGGAAGTGCAGAAAGTAGAGTCCTTACATTTCCAGGAGGGATTACAGAGGAAGTGCACAAAGTAGAGTTCTTACATTTCCAGGAGGGATTACAGGGGATGTGCACAAAGAAGAGTTCTTACATTTCCAGGAGTATTTACAGAGGAAGTGCAAAAAGTAAAGTTCTTACATTTCCAGGAGGGATTACAGAGGAAATGCATAAAGTAAAGTTCTTACATTTCCATGAGGAATTAAAGAGGAAGTGCAAAAAGTAAAGTTCTTACATTTCCA
This sequence comes from Phyllobates terribilis, assembly GCF_046119375.1. Taxonomy (NCBI): domain Eukaryota; kingdom Metazoa; phylum Chordata; class Amphibia; order Anura; family Dendrobatidae; genus Phyllobates; species Phyllobates terribilis. The sequence continues at coordinate 440,224 of NW_027362798.1, read as the reverse complement.
GGTGGGATTACAGAGGAAGTGCATAAAGTAAAGTTCTTACATTTCCAGGGGGAATTAAAGAGGAAGTGCAGAAAGTAGAGTCCTTACATTTCCAGGCCAGGAGGGATTACAGGGGATGTGCACAAAGTAGAGTTCTTACATTTCCAGGAGGATTTACAGAGGAAGTGCAAAAAGTAAAATTCTTACATTTCCAGGAGGGATTACAGAGGAAGTGCATAAAGTAAAATTCTTACATTTCCAGGAGGGATTACAGAGGAAGTGCATAAAGTAAAGTTCTTACATTTCCAGGAGGGATTACAGGGGATGTGCACAAAGTAGAGTTCTTACTTTTCCAGGAGGATTTACAGAGGAAGTGCATGAAGTAAAATTCTTACATTTCCAGGAGGGATTACAGGGGATGTGCACAAAGTAGAATTCTTACATTTCCAGGAGGGATTACAGAGGAAGTGCATAAAGTAAAGTTCTTACATTTCCAGGAGGGATTACAGAGGAAGTGCATAAAGTAAAGTTCTTACATTTCCAGGAGGGATTACAGAGGAAGTGCATAAAGTAAAGTTCTTACATTTCCAGGAGAGATTACAGAGGAAGTGCACAAAGTAGATTTCTTACATTTCCAGGAGGGATTACAGTGGAAGTGCATAAAGTAAAGTTCTTACATTTCCAGGAGGGATTACAGAGGAAGTGCATAAAGTAAAGTTCTTACATTTCCAGGAGTGATTACAGAGGAAGTGCACAAAGTAAAGTTCTTACATTTCCAGGAGGATTTATGGAGGAAGTGCATGAAGTAAAATTCTTACATTTCCAGGAGGGATTACAGAGGAAGTGCATAAAGTAAAGTTCTTACATTTCCAGGAGGGATTACAGAGGAAGTGCATAAAGTAAAGTTCTTACATTTCCAGGAGTGATTACAGAGGAAGTGCACAAAGTAAAGTTCTTACATTTCCAGGAGGATTTATGGAGGAAGTGCATAAAGTAAAGTTCTTACATTTCCAGGAGGGATTACAGAGGCAGTGCATAAAGTAGAGTTCATACATTTCCAGGAGGGATTACAGAGGAAGTGCATAAAGTAAAGTTCTTACATTTCCAGGAGGGATTACAGAGGAAGTGCATAAAGTAGAGTTCTTACATTTCCAGGAGGATTTACAGAGGAAGTGCATGAAGTAAAATTCTTACATTTCCAGGAGGGATTACAGAGGAAGTGCATAAAGTAAAGTTCTTACTTTTCCAGTGGGAATTAAAGAGGAAGTGCAGAAAGTAGAGTCCTTACATTTCCAGGAGGGATTACAGGGGATGTGCACAAACTAGAGCTCTATGAAATAAGCCTCCCGAAACAGATATGTAAAAAAAGAGCTAAGTTTAATTTGAATTCTCTGTTATCCCTCCTGGAAATGAATGTCTCAACTGATAACTGGGTGATACAATTTCATGGTAAAAATATCAAACTGTGTAGAGACTCACCACACATTAAAAAAGGAGCACCCTTCTTGTCAAGTAATTTACACATTTCCAGGAGGAATAATAGAGGAACAGCATAAAAAATGCTACAGAATTGTAAAGAAAGTGTATAGTATAAGCCCAGCACTAAGAGAAGAGCATTCTCCTGTGTCAGCAGGGTGGTCCGGCCCCCCGGAGGATACGTCATCCAGGGCTATATCTGTCCTTGTCACTGAGTCAAGTGCCCTGTCAGGACTAGCCCCTGTCTGTGACCACCAGGGAATCTGCACTATTCCCAGACCGCATAGTGCCAGGACGCAGGCTGTGATCAGCGCCCCCCCTGGCATGTAGGAAATACTGCACCCAAAGTCTCTCCAACTTCTGCACTAATTGAGTGACTCAAAAAATTTGAGGGGACAAGACGGGAAAAATAATCAGTATTTAGATAAAATATTTTAAAATTTTATTTTACTTTATCGGCCCATTGTTATATAGATCAGTGAAAAGAACTTGACTTTAAAAAAAAAATTGCCGTTCCTCTATTATTCCTCCTGGAAATGACTAAATAGGCAACTGGGTCTTATCGTTCCATTATTCATGAGTGTCCAATCAGTACTGACAATATTAGTCACACTCTGTTTTAAATGGGAATGATTGTGCCAAGTTATTAATTGATGCACACATTCCCAAGAGGAATAACAGAGGACAAGACAGGAGAATTAATCAGTATTTGATCCAAAATGACACTTATTTCCAACATTTCAGGTATTTTATTGGCCCAATGTTATAGATTAGTGAGATGGATTTTGCAGCATTTTTTTTTCTTCTTAAAATTGTGCCACTCCTCTGTTATTCTTCCTGGAAATGTATGACTAAATCGACAATGTTATAGTTTAGTGCATTGGATTTACATAAAGGATCTGTCCTGACATATCACTGATACTTCCCCCAAAAAACAATAATTTGGGAATATTTTTCCTCTGTTATTCTTCCTGGAAATGTATGACCAAATTGACAACTACATGTTACCGTTCCTTTGTCTTTGAGAATGTTTCTGTCCTATCAGTGCTGCTGATTACGATAGCCACGCCCTATTGAAAAGTAAGTGGGTGTGTCAATGGGGCGTGTCTCTACACAGAATGTCCCTCTCTAATCACTACTGACAATGTTAGTCACGCCCTGTTGTAAGGTTAGTACATTTCCAGGAGGAACAACAGGTGAACAGCAAAAATAAATAAAAAAATAAAAAACAAAATGTGTTCTAAAATAGTCATTCCCCCTGTTGTTCCTCTTGGAAATGTATTTACCTTATAATAGGGCGTGACAAACATTGTCAGCCCTGATTGGACAGGGACATTGTGTAGGGACACGCCTCACTGACGCAACCTATAAAATAACAATTCTGGAACATATTTTTTTTTCTGTTCCAATGTTGTTCCTCCTGGAAATGTAAAGTGAAGACATTTCAAGAGGAACAACATGGGAAATAGTTATTCTGGAACATTTTTTTTTTTTTATTGATGTTCCCATATTGTTCCTCCTGGAAATGTATTGACCTTTCATTATTTTTGAAAGAAAAGCAAATTTTTTTCAATGAAGCTAACATTAAATGAATCAGAAATACACTCTATACATTGTTAATGTGGTAAATGACTATTCTAGCTGTAAACGTCTTGTTTTTATTGCAATATCTACATAGGTGTATAGAGGCCCATTTCGAACAACCACCACTCCAGTGTTTTAATGGTACATTGTGTTTGCTAACTGTGTAAGAAGGCTAATGGATGTTTAGAAAACCCTTGCACAAGTATGTTAGCCCAGCTGAAAACGGTTTGGCTGATTTGAGAAGCTATAAAATTGACCTTCCTTTGAGCTAGTTGAGAATCTGGAGCATTGCATTTGTTTGTTCTACGAAACTCTCAAAATGGCCAGAAAAAGAGAACTTTCATGTGAAACTCGACAGTCTATTCTTGTTCTTAGAAATGAAGGCTATTCCATGTGAGAAATTGCCAAGAAACTGAAGATTTCCTACAACGGTGTGTACTACTCCCTTCAGAGGAGAGCACAAACAGGCTCTAACCAGAGTAGAAAGAGAAGTGGGAGCCCCGCAGCACAACTGAGCAACAAGACAAATACATTAGAGTCTCTAGTGTGAGAAATCGACGTCTCACAGCTCCTCAACTGGCAGCTTCATTAAAGAGTACACGCGAAACGCCAGTGTCAACGTCTACAGTGAAGAGGCGACTCCGGGATGCTGGCCTTCAGGGCAAAGTGGCAAAGAAAAAGCCATATCTGAGACTGACTAATAAAAGGAAAAGATTAATATGGGCAAAAGAACAGAGACATTGGACAGAGGAAGATTGGAAAAAAGTTTTATGGACAGACAAATCAAAGTTTGAGGTGTTTGGATCACACAGAAGAACATTTGTGAGACGCAGAACAACTGAAAAGATGCTGAAAGAGTGCCTGACGCCATCTGTCAAGCATGGTGGAGGTAATGTGATGGTCTGGGGTTGCTTTGGTGCTGGTAAAGTGGAAGATTTGTACAAGGTAAATGGGATTTTGAATAAGGAAGGCTATCATTCCATTTTGCAACGCCATGCCATACCCTGTGGACAGCGCTTGATTGGAGCCAATTTCAACCTACAACAGGAAGATGACCCAAAGCACACCTCCAAATTATGCATGAACTATTTAGGGAGCAGGCAGCTGGTATTCTATCTGTAATGGAGTGTCCAGCGCAGTCACCAGATCTCAACCCCATTGAGCTGTTGTGGGAGCAGCTTCACCGTATGGTGCGCAAAAAGTGCCCATCAAGCCAATCCAACTTGTGTGAGGGGCTTCAGGAAGCATGGGGGGAAATTTCTCAAGATTACCTCAGCAAATTAACAGCTAGAATGCCAAAGGTCTGCAATGCAGTAATTGCCCCAAAGGGAGCATTCTGAGACGAAAGCAAAGTTTGAAGCAGAAATTATTCTTTCTAATAAAAATCATTATTTCTAACCTTGTCAACGTCTGGACTATTTTCTATTAATTTTTCAACTCATTTGATGAATAAAAGTATGAGTTTTCATGGAAAAAACAAAATTGTCTTGGTGACCCCAAACTTTTGAACGGTAGTGTGTATGTATGTATGTGTATATATATATATATATATATATATACTGCTCAAAGAAATAAGGAGGGAGCATCATGTGACACTCCCTCTCCCATCATTCCTCCTCTGCGTCTGACGCAGCGGCATGATGACGCGCCACGCTGTGTCAGACAGTGGAGCTGGCAGCTGCTGAGGTGATCAGCTGCAGAGACTGAAGCAGCAGGGAACGAGGAGCGGTAAGTATGTATTTATTTTTAAATCAGTGTGTACTGATAATACTGGAGGACTGGGGCTGCATTTTACCCTATGGGGGGCTGCATTATACTGAGTGGAGATCCATGGCGAGTGTCTTATACTGTGTGGAGGACCATGGGGGAGTGTATTGTACTGTGTGGAGGACCATGGGGGAGTGCATTGTACTGTGTGGAGGACCATGGGGGAGTGCATTACACTGTGTGGAGATCCATGGCGAGTGTCTTATACTGTGTGGAGGACCATGGGGGAGTGCATTGTACTGTGTGGAGGACCACGTGGGAGTGCATTATACTGTGTGGAGGACCATGGGGGAATGCATTATACTGAGTGGGGAGCCATGGCGAGTGTCTTATACTGTGTGGAGGACCATGGGGAAGCGCATTATACTGTGTGGAGGACCACGTGGGAGTGCATTATACTGCGTGGAGGACCACGAGGGAGTGCATTATACTACGTGGAGGACCACGAGGGAGTGCATTATACTGCGTGGAGGACCACGAGGGAGTGCATTATACTGCGTGGAGGACCATGGGGAGTGCATTACACTGCGTGGAGGACCATGGGGACTGTATTATACTGCGTGGAGGACCACGAGGGAGTGCATTATACTGCGTGGAGGACCATGGGAGTGCATTATACTGTGTGGAGGACCATGGCGAGAGTCTTATACTGTGTGGAGGACCATGGCGAGTGCATTATACTCTATGGAGTGTGGAGAGGTGTGGGGCAGTTGGGGCATCATACTGTGTTGGTGTCATCATACTTTACCCTGGGAGTTGAGGTCGGGTACAGTAGGGTCATTATACTGTGCATATGGAGGAATTCACCATGGGGGTATCATACCGTGTTTGGGGGGCACTTTTGTTGGCACCACACTTTATGGGCAATGAAAAAGGGATCTAGGACTTCAGCAGGAGGAAAATTACTATGTAAAGGCTGGAAGGTTGTGAGATCTGCTCTTCTGTGACCCCGACAATTAATTACATTTTTACATTTTTTTGTTGGGGGGCCCTATTAGAACTTCTGCTATGGGGCCCCATGATTCCTATGTACGCCCCTGATTGTACCAAATCCTCAGCTGTGCTGGTACTAAGGATATGGACACTCAGACATTTTGGGCTAAATATATACATACAAATATTTTTTCAATAACGTTTCATAAACAATTTGGCTTTTTTATTTCCTTTGCATTGCTAGTTGCAGAATGAGCTCACTGAGAATTTATCAGTGAGCTCATTCTGACCTTCTCTGTGCTGATTATGTTCACAGACCAGCATGAAAGTTGGGCTGATCTCTGATGCAGTCATAAATCATCGCAGAAATAAAAGAGCTGGAAACTCCACATCATAAGGAGCTCACTGACTGAATCTCAAGTTAACTCATTCTGCAGCCATCAATGTGCTGCTGGGAAACAAAAAGCTGGTAAAGGCCGAACAGAGCAAATGTTACAAGAAGCAAAATAGTAAAAAGTATTTTTAGACCAATATACATGTATTTAAAGGGATTGTCCGGTGTGAAGCTGAAGGCTGCAGTCATCTGTGTGACTCTCTGTGACTGCAGACTTGTAATCCTCACATCATGTAGACTGCGCGCTGCCAGCATTATTCTCAGCCCAGAGATGGCAGAAGCCCCTGTATCATGTGTACAGGAATTGTGCCCCCTCTCCCCGAGGAGCAGCAGTGCCTCGTCCTCCAGATACATGAGGGTCCCATCGGGGAGATCCGCATGTACCGGCCATGATGTCATCTCCATGGATACGGCATCAATGTGCAGAGCAGAAGACCCCTGTAAGGGAGAGCTCAGACGTGGGGGGATTGATGTGGATGTGAGGAGCAGATCCCCCCCATATTCACAGATTATCGCACAATACATGTGGCCTTGCACAGGAAAAACTGTGAGGAAAGAAGAAATCAGATTTCTTACAATATAGAATAATGTCCTCCTGCCCTCGTTCATGTCCAGTATTATTTATCCCCTGACCTTTTGGGTGGGGAACCCCTCCTGAGCCCCCTCCATTATATAGGAGCCATATATCTGCTCCATTACTGGCAGAAGGTAAGGAGCCAATCACACTGCACGGCTTCTACTTCCTGCTCTAAGCCCCGCCCACCTGCCTTCCCTTGAGATCTCCATGACAACCCTTGTGTGACTACAGTGACAGGCCACGCCCCCGAGGATTCTGATCAGTGCGGACGTCTCCATATTGCTGAGGACTGTGAGCGGCTGATGGGCGGAGCCAGCAGCGATGTGAGGGGCAGAGCCAGCAGCGATATGAGGGGCGGAGCCAGCAGCGACATGAGGGGCGGAGCCAGCAGCGATATGAGAGGTGGAGCCAGCAGCGATATGAGGGGCGGAGCCAGCAGCGACATGAGGGGCGGAGCCAACAGCGACACGAGGGGCGGAGCCAGCAGCGACATGAGCGCTCACAGCACTGACAGGAGCAGGTGTGTGTGCAGCCAGTTCCTCTGCTGTGGGTGTTGTGGTGTGTGAGCTTCGCCGTGTATATAATGTACACACATATACATATATATATATACAGAGTTGAAATCAGAAGTTTCCATACACTGTATAAATAGACACATCTGCAGGTTTTTCTCAATATCTGACATGAAATCAGAATAAACCTTTCCCATTTTAGGTCAATTAGGATTACCATCATTTGTAATATTTGCCAAATGCCAGAATAATGAGAGAGAGAGAATGTTTTAGGACATTTTTATTACTTACTGCTAAGTCAAAAGTTTCCCTCTTTCCCTCTCCTCATTCATTGGGAGTGGGGCGCGGAGGATGCTGGGTGGGACGCGCGGGGTAACCCCTGCCCACAGCCCAGCATCCACCGCGGGGTCCGCGACTCTAATGTCACCCCTCATTTGACGTGACATCAGCGGAAGAAAGAGCCGGCTGCAGCCGGGGGGTCACGTGATGCCTGTGAGTGGCGCTATCGCCAGTCCCTCCTACAGGAAATCAACCCCACATGATGCTGCCACCCCCATGTTTCACAGTTGGGATGGTGTTCTTAGGCTTCCAAGCTTCTCCTTTTTTCTTCCAAAAGTAACGATGGTCACTATGCCCAAAAAGTTCAGTTTTAGTTTCATCAGACCACGGGACATGTCTCCAAAAATTAAGGTCTTTGTTCCTGTGTGCATTTGCAAACATTAATCTGGCTTTTTTATCTTTCTTTTGGAGTAATGGCTTCTTCCTGGCACAGTGGCCTTTCAGCCTATATTGATACAGTACTCATTTCACTGTGGATATTGACACAATCTTATCAACCTCCCCTATCATCTTCACAAGATCTTTTGCTTTTGTCCTTGATATGCACATATCGGACCAAAGCACGTTCATCTCTGGGACACAGAACCCGTCTCCTTCCTGAGCGGTATGATGGCTGGACATTCCCATCTTGTTTGTACTTGCATATAATTGTTTGTACAGATTAACGAGACACTTTCAGGTATCTAGAAATTGTACCCAAGGATAAGCCAGACTTGTGCAAGTCCACAATTCTCTTTCTGATATCTTGGTTGATTTCTTTAGACTTTCCCATGATGCTACACAAAGAAGCAGTGTGTTTCAGGTGTGCATTAAAAAACATCCACAGGTGTGTCTCTAATTAACTGAGATGTTGCCAAAAAAACTCAGAAGTTTCCAAACACATGACATCATCATATGGGCAGTCCAGAATTGTTTAAAGGTATAGCAATATTAGTGTATGTAAACTTATGACTTTGCAGTAAGTAATAAAAATGCTTTAAAACATTCTCTCTCTCTCTTATTATTCTGGCATTTGGCAAATCTTAAAAATTATGGTAATCCTAATTGACCTAAAACGGGAAGGTTTATTCTGATTTCATGTCAGATATTTAGAAAAACAGGCAGATGTGTCTTTTTATTGTTATGATCTGCAACAAGTACTAAGGAAAGAAAGGAGAAAGCTATCCCTACAGTAAGACTAAGCTGAATCCCTACGATGTAGCGGGCTGCCTGTTCCTAGCGAACAGACCCGCCTTAGTCCTCGGCTAGTCTGAACGAAGACCTATAGCATAAAGGAGAGGGGTCCCTAAAAGAACTAAGGAGTGGAACAAAAATGGGACATCTCCTAAACAGAGAAGTTGTTACAAAACACAAAAAGATAAACTGACAAAAAGGTACTAGAGGTCCCAGAAGGACCAAGCGAACTGACAGAGAAAGGCACAGAAGCACCTGGCTAGAAAAGCAGTCAAACAACACTGAAGTCCAACACAGCCAAAAGGGCGGAGCTGGAATATAAAGGCAGATGGTCTTGTGACCGCAAAACACAAGATGGAAAAAACAAACAGGAGGGTTCTAACATTTATATAGTGTATGTAAATTTCTGGTTTCAACTGTGTATACAGGTGACAGGAGCAGGTGTGTGTGCAGCCAGGTGCGCTCTTTTTGTGGCGCCGCAGCGGAGCGTGTTGTGGTGTGTGAGCTCTGTCGTGTATATAGTACAGAGGAGTATATATATATGTGTATGTATATATATATATATATATATACATACACACACACGGGGCATGCAGGAGTTTTTAGTTTACCAGTTTGGGTCCATGCGGAGCAGCTATAGGATTCACTGGTAACATTTTGGGGAACAGACAAAGTTTTTATAATTTTTATTCCATTTTTCTTTTGCGTGAGATTAATAAAAAAACAATTCTGCTGATGTGTTTTTATTTTTTCCAGCATTCAATGGCAAAACCCCAGGAAAGGTTCTTATATTTTTTCTTTCCAGCGTTTATCGTGCAGTATAGAGACAAAATGAACAAAAGCTACAATTTTGCCATTAATTATTACTATTTTATTCTTGATGCTGTTTTTCGTGCCGGATAAATCATGTGATCGTTGTACAGTTTGGGTTGTTGTTCTCTGCGATGTTAATCAGGTTTAGTTTTTTTGTTCTTGTTTTTTGGGGGTTTATTTTAATAAAATCTAGTTTTAATGTAAGAAAAAAAATTATATTTGAGTTTTTACTTTGTATATTTCCAAATATTTTATTGAAATGGAGTAAAGGAAAGAAGGATGAACTAGTGGGAGAGCAACTGTAAAGGACCCCTGCCAGTCCCTAAAACTAAAGGGGCCTGTGACGACACAGCATTTAATCGTAATTATCCAGATGTAAATTCCATAGGCCCAGAATGATAGACTATTGCCTGAATTATTAACTATTGAATTTATGTGTTTCTTTCTTCGGTTGGTCAACGCACATGATCTTTTGTCATTAGTCCGAATGTTGACTCATCTTGTAGGTTGAGGTGATATTTGTTAATTGATAAATGGTTATTTACCTCTTATATCAACTCTTCTGGTTTATTGTACTGTTATCTTTACAATACAGGGACGCAGGCTCTTTGAACAATGGATGTTTGCTAAATATGTTGATTACCATTTTATAAGTCCATGCAATTTGTTGACTTGCATTGTTTCGGAATTTATAGTTTATCCTTCAATGTTTGCAATGTTTGCAAGTCAACATTGGGGGATGAACTGTGGATGCTCCAGTAATGAGAATTAGTAACACCACCCCTTTCTCTTGACCTGTGGATGAAGTCATGAAGAAGGACAGTTGTGAACTACATAAAGGAGTCTTTTTACAAAACCACTGCCAGGAACACTCTATGGGACAACTCTACAGAACACCATGAATCCATTAAGAGGGACACAGATTTGGTTTCTACAGGATGCCAGCTTAAGGGACCACAGCCCCGGCTGGAGGAATACAAATCTGCTCCATTGACTACTATAGAACCCATGGATACATCTGGGAAAACCAGGTTGGGACCCACCAGTCACCTGGTCCCATGGAGATGTTTGGAGTAGCCAGGTTGGGACACTCCGGCCACCTGGAACTCGTGAATATGCTCGGAAAAAGCCAAGTCGGGACCTTCCAGTCACCTAGTTCCATGGATATGTTTGGAGAAGCCAGGTTGGAACTTTCTGGTCTCCTGGCCACGTACCTCAATGGACTGTCAGCTTTCTAAGCTTGTTGTTACCTCCTCTTTGTGGGTGCTCTTTGGTGGGGGTGCCATTGGTGGGGGTAGTCAGCCCCAGAAGCCCCTCGGATTGGCAGCTGCTTTAATCCCAGCGAGTCAGCGGAAGGGTGAGACTCTGTAATTTGCACCATATTAGGTATTTGCTGGGACTGTTCGATGTGTTTATTGTGTGTTTGGTGGCTCAATAAAATATTACCTCACTGTTTTACAATCATCCTGTGTTGTTGTTTATGTATCTTCTATCAGTGATGGATTATAATGAGTGTGATCTGCTCCACCATGAGGGGCCCGATCCTCCCGGGGGCCCACGTTCAAAGATCCCAGCACGGCTCAGGACGGATTCTTGTAGTGCTGATGTTTGATAAATAGGATAATAGAGCGCTCATAGAAAATAAATGTCTGACCTCTTCTTTCTGATGGGCATTTTAGAGCGAGGAGCTGCGCTCTGGACTCACCGCTGCACTCCCCATGCCATTGCGGTGGCCATCTTAATATCGATCTGTGCGGAGGAGACTTTGGGAGTCAGACGGAGGTGTCAAATGTACGGACCCTTTTAATCACAGGATGGAGGGTCACTGTGAATATTAATTCATGAACCACTGTGCATAGTGACTCGCCCCCAGGGCCGTGGGGCACTCGGCAGCCGGGCCTCTGGTTGCCGGGGGATATCACGGTGGCTGGCCCAGTCCGTGGCCCAGGGCGGTCACTCAAAGGGGGGGGGGATGCTTATAGGGGAAATTGTCGTGATGCCACCTGTGGATTCTGGTAAGAGGTTACCAGCGCTGCGACAGTCCACTGAGGCTGATGTTAGGGGCAGCTATGATGGGACGGCTCCCCACAAGTAGAGCAGGCCTCAGGGCAGTGTAGAGGTGTAGAAAGATGGTGGAAGCAGGAGGGAGACGGCAGGACGGTTCCAGAGGAAGTACAGGCACACACACAAGGGTAAACTTCAATACCTTTACTGGTGGTGATGCAGGTACGGTCCAGGGCTTGTGGGGGCCCCGGGGGGATGCTGCGGGCTTGTGGGGGCCCTAAGGGGATGCTGCGGGCTTGTGGGGCCCTGGGGGGGATTCTGCGGGCTTGTGGGGCCCTGGAGGGGATGCTGTGGGCTTGTGGGTGCTCTGGGGGGGATGCTGCAGGCTTGTGGGGTCTATGGGGGGGATGCTGCAGGCATGTGGGGGCTCTGGGGGGGGTGATGCAGGCTTGAGGGGGGCCCTGGGGGGATGCAGCCGGCTTGTGGGGGCCCCGGGGAGGATGCAGCGGGCTTGTGGGGCCTCTGTATGGGGTCCAGCCTGCATATGGCATTACATGGGGACCAGGCAGTATTCTCTATGGTGAATTATATGGGATCCAGTATTTTGTATGGAGCATTATATAGGGCTCATAATACTGTATGGAGGACTATGTGGTGCCATAACACTGTATGGAGGACTATACTGTCCGGTCTGCACTGTGCGCTGTGAGGATTCACCGGTTTCTGAGCTATTGTAGAATTTACAATAGATATCACTCATGAAATGTAAGAAGTCAGTGAAATGTTTGGCATTGTACTATGTCTATATCTATAATTTCTCTGCTGTATCTGTGCATCATGAATGGTTGGATGTGTTAAAGGGGCCACTGAGACTCTTTCGCCCGGGGCCCACGAAAACCTGGAGGAGGGAGCATCATGTGACACTCCCTCTCCCATCATTCCTCCTCTGCGTCTGACGCAGCGGCATGATGACGCGCCACGCTGTGCCAGACAGTGGAGCTGGCAGCTGCTGAGGTGATCAGCTGCAGAGACTGAAGCAGCGGGGAACGAGGAGCGGTAAGTATGTATTTATTTTTAAATCAGTGTGTACTGATAATACTGGAGAACTGGGGCTGCATTTTACCCTACGGGTGGGGGGGCTGCATTTTACCCTATGGGGGGCTGCATTATACTGCGTACAGGACCATGGGGGAATGCATTATACTGAGTGGAGAACCATGGCGAGTGTCTTAAGGCCCCGTCACACTAAGCGATGCAGCAGCGATTCCGACAACGATACGACCTGTCAGGGATCGTTGCTGCATCGCTAATACATCGCTGGTGAGCTGTCAAACAGGCAGGCTCACCAGCGATCAGGGGAGCAGCGATATCGTGGAAAGAATCGTTCCACGATGTCCTGCTCCCGTTACCAGCCTGCTGCTTAAGCAGGAGCAGGCTGGTAACTATGGTAAACATCGGGTTACTAAGTGCGCGTGTGCCCCTAGTAACCCGCTGTTTATCATGGATACCACTCTGCTAAGGTGAACGGTAGCCTCCGCGCACCGTAGCAGAGTGGTATCCATGGTAAACAGCGGGTTACTAAGTGCGCGCGTGCCCCTAGTAACCCGATGTTTACCATGGTTACCAGCCAGACCGTTGGTCCCGCTGGTCGCACACAGCGATGTGTGCTGGCCAGCGGGAGGCCAAAGACCAAACAATGGTCCAGGACACTTTGCAGCGATCAGCGACCTCACAGCAGGGGCCTGATCGTTGCAAAGTGTCACACATAGCGACATCGCTGGTGAGGTCGCTGGTGAGTCACCAAAACCGTGACACAGCAGCGATCTCGCTAGCGATATCGCTATGTGAGACGGGGGCTTTATACTGTGTGGAGGACCATGGGGGAGTACATTGTACAGTGTGGAGGACCATGAGGGAGTGCATTGTACTGTGTGGAGGACCATGGGGGAGTGCATGATACTGTGTGGAGGACCATGGGGGAGTGCATTATACTGTGTGGAGGACCACGGGGAGTGCATTGTACTGTGTGGAGGACCACGAGGGAGTGCATTATACTGCGTGGCGGACCACGTGGGAGTGCATTATACTGCGTGGAGGACCACGAGGGAGTGCATTATACTGCGTGGAGGATCATGGCGAGTGCCTTATACTGTGTGGAGAACCATGGCGAGAGTCTTATACTGAGTGCATTATACTCTATGGAGTGTGGAGAGGTGTGGGGCAGTTGGGGGATCATACTTTACCCTGGGAGTTGAGGTCGGGTACAGTAGGGTCATTATACTGCGCATATGGAGGAATTCACCATGGGGGTATCATACCGTGTTTGGGGGGCACTTTTGTTGGCACCACACTTTATGGGCAATGAAAAAGGGATCTAGGACTTCAGCAGGAGGAAAATTACTATGTAAAGGCTGGAAGGTTGTGAGATCTGATCTTCTGCGACCCCGACAATTATTTACATTTTTGTTGCTGGGGGGGGCCCAATTAGAACTTCTGCGTCCTATGTACGCCCCTGATTATACCAAATCCTCAGCTGTGCTGGTACTAAGGATATGGACACTCAGACATTTTGGGCTAAATATATACATACAAATATTTTTTCAATAACGTTTCATAAACAATTTGGCTTTTTTATTTCCTTTGCATTGCTAGTTGCAGAATGAGCTCACTGAGAATTTATCAGTGAGCTCATTCTGACCTTCTCTGTGCTGATTATGTTCACAGACCAGCATGAAAGTTGGGCTGATCTCTGATGCAGTCATAAATCATCGCAGAAATAAAAGCGCTGGAAACTCCACATCATAAGGAGCTCACTGACTGAATCTCAAGTTAACTCATTCTGAAGCCATCAATGTGCTGCTGGGAAACAATAAGCTGGTAAAGGCCGAACAGAGCAAATGTTACAAGAAGCAAAATAGTAAAAAGTATTTTTAGACCAATATACATGTATTTAAAGGGATTGTCCGGTGTGAAGCTGAAGGCCTGCAGTCATCTGTGTGACTCTCTGTGACTGCAGACTTGTAATCCTCACATCATGTAGACTGCGCGCTGCCAGCATTATTCTCAGCCCAGAGAAGGCAGAAGCCCCTGTATCATGTGTACAGGAATTGTGCCCCCTCTCCCCGAGGAGCAGCAGTGCCTCGACCTCCAGATACATGAGGGTCCCATCGGGGAGATCCGCATGTACCGGCCATGATGTCATCTCCATGGATACGGCATCAATGTGCAGAGCAGAAGACCCCTGTAAGGGAGAGCTCAGACGTGGGGGGATTGATGTGGAGGTGAGGAGCAGATCCCCCCCATAGTCACAGATTATCGCACAATACATGTGGCCTTGCACAGGAAAAACTGTGAGGAAAGAAGAAATCAGATTTCTTACAATATAGAATAATGTCCTCCTGCCCTCGTTCATGTCCAGTATTATTTATCCCCTGACCTTTAGGGTGGGGAACCCCTCCTGAGCCCCCTCCATTATATAGGAGCCATATATCTGCTCCATTACTGGCTTCTACTTCCTGCTCTAAGCCCCGCCCACCTGCCTTCCCTTGAGATCTCCATGACAACCCTTGTGTGACTACAGTGACAGGCCACGCCCCCGAGGATTCTGATCAGTGCGGATGTCTCCATATTGCTGAGGACTGTGAGCGGCTGATGGGCGGAGCCAGCAGCGATGTGAGGGGCGGAGCCAGCAGCGATATGAAGGGCGGAGCCAGCAGCGACATGAGGGGCGGAGCGCCAGCAGCGACATGAGGAGCGGAGCCAGCAGCGATGTGAGGGGCGGAACCAGCAGCGATATGAGGGGCTGAGCCAACAGCGACATGAGGGGCGGAGCCAGCAGCGACATGAGGGACGGAGCCAGCAGCGACATGAGAGGCGGAGCCAGCAGCGATATGAGAGGCGGAGCCAGCAGCGATGTGAGAGGCAGAGCCAGCAGCGATATGAGGGGCGGAGCCAGCAGCGACATGAGCGCTCACAGCACTGACAGGAGCAGGTGTGTGTGCAGCCAGTTCCTCTGCTGTGGGTGTTGTGTTGTGTGAGCTTCGCCGTGTATATATTATACACATATATATATATATATACATACACAGTTGAAATCAGAAGTTTCCATACACTGTATAAATAGACACATCTGCAGGTTTTTCTCAATATCTGACATGAAATCAGAATAAACCTTTCCCATTTTAGGTCAATTAGGATTACCATCATTTTTAATATTTGCCAAATGCCAGAATAATGAGCGTCTCTTGTAAGGGGCATTAAAAGAGTCTTGTTATACCACTCTGACCTCCACGTGTCTTGTAAGGGGCATTAAAACCGTCTTGTTATACCACTCTGACCTCCACGTGTCTTGTAAAGGGCATTAAAACCGTCTTGTTATACCACTCTGACCTCCACGTCTCTTCAGAGGGGCATTAAAACCGTCTTGTTATACCACTCTGACCTCCACGTCTCTTCTGAGGGGCATTAAAACCATCTTGTTATACCACTCTGACCTCCACGTCTCTTGTAAGGGGCATTAAAACCGTCTTGTTATACCACTCTGACCTCCACGTCTCTTCTGAGGGGCATTAAAAGCGTCTTGTTATACCACTCTGACCTCCACGTGTCTTGTAAGGGGCATTAAAACTGTCTTGTTATGCCACTCTGACCTCCACGTCTCTTGTGAGGGGCATTAAAAGCGTCTTGTTAAGCTACTGGGATCTCCACGACTCTTCGAACGGGCATTGCATTTCCTCATAATTTTTGGAAGCTTTTGCTTGGAAGGCATAAGCAAATACTATGGGAGACCAACTCCCCAATAATGGGAATAATGTTTTTAAGATGCTGTACTGTATGGCTCTTGTAAGGGGTATTAAAACCGTCTTGTTAAGCTACTGTGACCTCCACGTCTCTTCAAAGGGGCATTAAAAGCGTCTTCTTAAGCCACTCTGAACTCCACAGCTCTTCCAAGGGGCATTGAAATGTTGTTTTTAATTACCTTACCTCTAATCTCCACGACTCTTCCAACGGGCATTGCATTTCCTCCTAATTTTAGTCAGCTTTTGCTTTTCAATGCAAAGGTGAAAACTAAGGGAGACACACTCCCCAATAATGGGTAGAAGGTTTTTAGTACGCTGTAATCCACGTCTGTTTCCAGGGGCATTGCAGTTCCTTATAATTTTTGGAAAGCCTTTCATTCACTGCTTAGGCCAACAGTGCACAGGAGACCCAGTTGCCATAAATGGAAAAAAAGGTTTAGTTAAGGCCCTCTGACCTCCATGTCATTTCCAAGGGGCATTGGAGTGCCTCAAAAGTTTTGGTAGGCATTGCACTCACAGTATGCCCTATAACTGTGTAGCCAAACCGCTCCTTTTGTTACAGAAACATATCCTACAAGACATATGTGGTTGACTGGCCTGATATTGATGTGAATGGTCCCTGTTCCTCCTGCTCTTTCTCCTTTGCCACTACCTCATCCATCATTTATCACTTGAAGCTTTTTTTTAACGAGAGTCATATAACTTGGATAGTAGCAGGAAAACATCCAGCAATCCTCGGAGGAGGTAGGATATGCGCCAAAACGCTGACCACCTCAGGCCTAGCCGCTACTACATACATGCGCTTGCATTCCTTGAAAAAAAGCAGATGCTAACTTCTATCATCCTCATCATGCTCCTCACCTTGGCACTCTCAACTCCCCTGATAGAGAAGCCAGGGCCCACCGGAGAAGTCGGGTTCTTTGGTGGGCTCGTCCAATGCTGCCCTAAAGCAGGCCAGTCTAAGAAAAGTGTGTGGGGATGTTCCGCGGAGAAATCGGGGCGGCTTGGAACCGTTTATGGACACCTGGCCACGGGGCGGCTGGGGACCGAGTGTGGACACCCGGCCGCCCCCTGGCGGCTGGGGACCGAGCATGGACACCCGGCCGCCGGGCGGCTGGGGACTGAGTATCGATACCTCGCTGCCGAAGCAGCCATGAGGTAGTGGCCAGCTCTGGCCTCCACATGCCTAAAACGCCCAATTTCAAGTGCACGCATGCTAGCAGTATGGTATTGCAGCCTCGGGGTGGGTTGGTGGCAGGTTGCACACTTATGCTTGCATTCCAACAAAACAAAGCAGATGCTAACTTCTATCATCATCATGCTCCTCACCTTGGCATTCTCACCTCCCCTGATGGAGTCGGGTTCTCTAGTGGGCTCGTCCAATGCTGCCCTAAAGCAGGCCAGTCTAAGAAAAGTGTGTGGGGATGTTCCGCGGAGAAATCGGGGTGGCTGGGGACCGTCTATGGACACCCCGCCGCCCCCAGGCGGCTGGGGACCAGGTGTGGACACCCGGCCGCCGGGCGGCTGGGGACTGAGTATGGATACCTCGCTGCCGAAGCAGCCATGAGGTAGTGGCCAGCTTCGGCCTCCTCAAAACTAAAAGGCCCAATTTCAAGTGCAAGCTAGCAGTATGGTATTGCAGCCTGGGGGTGGGTGGGTGGTTGGCTGCATATTTGCGCTTGCATTGCAAGGAATGGGGGAGGTACAATTGAACACTGCCCTGGGACAAGGACTTGCACGGGGATAGTTGCAAGTCTGCATCTTCTGATGCGGCAAGGATCACTTCTGATGGGCACACTTTTAGGCAGTGACCTGGGAGTCAGAGATGCTTCCCCATGCTGTTCCCATGTCTTTTCAGCACTGTATGCATGTGTCACACAGCACATGGCCAGATAAGGTTGTAAAATGTTAAAATGACATTTCCCGGTGAATGCATTTGTCACAGTTGAAAGCAATACAAACGTGCAAAAACGCATAAAAAATGCTACTTGTGAACATAGCCCAAGGTGTGGAGGAGTATTTTTGTTTTTGGTTATTTATTTTACCTTATACACAAGTCTTTACCCTGGAAAAGAAATTCCTTAACATATTTCACAGGAAAAAAGTTTCACTTTCGTTTTTGAACATTTTCTTATGAGCCTGTAAAGGTGGCTTAATACCTCTGACCACGTTGTTGACAACAGTGACCTGGGGGTCAGAAATGCTTCCTGGGGCGATCCCCATGCTGTTCCCATGTCATCTGAGCACTGTCACTATCATTTTGGGCACTTTTTAGGCTTTCTACAGACTGCCGGGGGTGCCTCCGCAAAAATGCTCGGGTCTCCCATAGACTAACATGGGCTCGTTGCTCAGGTCGAGCACCCGAGTATCACGGCGAGCTCGGGCCGAGCTTCGAGCACCCGAGCATTTTAGTGCTCGCTCAACACTATTTATAACGGGGGCACAAGCTAGTGACTGATTTATATTCTCAGTGGAGCAGACTTCATTGCGGTGAATGATATACTCATGGGCACAGTGTGGCACATATTTGCATTTGGTGGCACAGTAGGCGGCATTATTTATTTAAGTCGTTTATATTTGTAACATTTTTGTTTTTCAGGAGTGCGGTGATCTGCTGAAAAGTGCGGAGCAGCCGAAACCTGGACAGCAAACTGCAAAGACGAATCATGGCGGGAAGTCGTCACGAAAGACTGGACTAGGTAAAGAAGAGAAGAAAGAGAGCGACTGCAGTGTATAAACTGGAGGGTTAGGTGGGGCCCATTATATTATAATAAATCTATGTGGGGCCCATTATCTTATAATAAATCTATGTGGGGTCCATAATATTATAATAAATCTATGTGGGGTCCATAATATTATAATAAATCTATGTGGGGTCCATAATATTAAAGGGACGGATATGTGGGGCCCATTATATTATAATAAATCTATGTGGTGCCCATTATATTAAAGGGAAAGCTATGTGGGGCCAATTATATTAAAGGGAAAGCTATGTGGGGCCAATTATATTAAGGGGAAAGCTATGTGGGGCCCGTTATATTAAAGGGAAAGCTATGTGGGGCCCATTATATTAAAGAGAAAGCTATGTGGGGCCCATTATATTAAAGAGAAAGCTATGTGGGGCCCATTATATTAAAGGGAAAGCTATGTGGGGCCCATTATATTAAAGAGAACGCTATGTGGGGCCCATTATATTAAAGAGAAAGCTATGTGGGGCCCA
Source organism: Phyllobates terribilis (assembly GCF_046119375.1). Lineage (NCBI taxonomy): Eukaryota > Metazoa > Chordata > Amphibia > Anura > Dendrobatidae > Phyllobates > Phyllobates terribilis. The sequence goes on along the minus strand of NW_027362798.1, from coordinate 420,654 downwards.
TTATATTAAAGAGAAAGCTATGTGGGGCCCATTATATTAAAGGGAAAGCTATGTGGGGCCCATTATATTAAAGAGAAAGCTATGTGGGGCCCATTATATTAAAGGGAAAGCTATGTGGGGCCCATTATATAATAATAAAATCTATGTGGGGCCCATTATATTAAAGGGAAAGCTATGTGGGGCCCGTTATCTTAAAGGGACATCTACGTATATGATAAATTCTATATGGGGCCCATGATATTTAATGGAAGGCTATGTGAGGCCCATTATATTAAATAGAGAGCTATGTGGGGACCAATACATTAAAAAGAAAGCTATATTGGGGCCCACTATGTTATCTGGAAGGTTTTGTGGGGCCCTCTGTATTAAATTAAGGGCTATGTGAGGCCTATTAAATTAAATGGAAAGCGTTGCGGGGCCCATAATATTATATGGAGGGCTATGTGAGGCGCATTTATCAAATAAAGGGCTATGTAGCGCCAATTATATTAAATGGAAGCCTGTGTTTTGTCCATTATATTAAATAGAGATGTATCTTGGCTCCATTATAATAAATGGAAGGCAATGTGGGGACCATTATATTAAATGGAGGGTTATGTGGGGCCCATTATATTAAATGGAAGCCTATATGGAGCCCAGTAAATTAAATGTAAAGCTATGTGGGGCCCAATATTTTAAATGGAAGGTTAAGTGGGGCCAATTGTATTAAATAGAGGGCTATGTGGTGCCCAATATAAAACATGGAAGGCTTTTTGGTGCCCATTATATTAAATAGAGGGATATTTTGGCCCCATTTTATTAAATGGAAGGCTATGTCAGGTCCAATATATTAAATGGAGTCCAGTGCGGCCTATTATATTAAATTGACGGTTATGTGGGGTTCAATAAATTAAATGAAAAGCTATGTGGAGCCCAATAAATTAAATTATAGTACATGGAAGGCAATGTGCGGCTCATTATACTATATAGAGGGCTATGTGGGGGCCATTATACTTTATAGAATTCTATGTGGGGGTCCATTATACTTTTGCCAATGGCAAATTGTGTGTTCCGGTGGCACTCCAAAGGTAAAGGGTGTGCTCCGGTGGCACTCCAACGTCATAGGGTGTGCTCTGGTGGCACACCAATGGCAAAAAGGCCAAAGAGTAGACTCTGGTGGCAGACTGAGCAGCCCTAGAGTGCGCCCCAGTGATAAGCAATAAGGCCAAAGAATGTACCCTGGTGGTAGGCTAAAAAGCCCTAGAGTGCGCCCCAGTGGTAAGCAATAAGGCCAAAAAGTGCACCCCGGTGGCAGGCTAAAAAAGCCTAAAATGAGTGCCCCGGTGGTAAGCAAAATGGTCAGAGTGTACCCCGGTCGCAGTTAAAAAGCCCAAGTTGGGTGCCCCGGTGGTAAGCTAAAAGGCCAAAGAGTGCACCCCGGTGGAAGCTAAAAAGCCCAAGATGGGTGCCCCGGTGGTAAGCAAAAAAGGTCACATATTGGGCCCCTCTGGTAGGCCTACGGGAAATAGAGTTCTCCGATGGCACACCAACAGTAAAGGGTGTGCCCGATGGTACTCCAATGGTAAAGGGTGTGCTTCAGTGGCATGCCAGTGGCAAAAAGTGTACTCCGGTGGCATGCTAATGGTGAAAGGTGTGCTCTGTTGGCACCCCAACTGTAAAGAGTGTGTTCCAGTGGCACCCCAGCAGCCAATGGTGTACTTCGGTGGCAGATCATCGGGAAATGGTGTGATATGTAAGGCTCATCATAACAAAAGGGAGGGCTATGTGGGACCCATTATTTTATATGGAAAGCAAGGTGGGGCCCATTATATTAATTAGGGGCTTATGTGGGGCTCTTTATATTAAATAAAAACATATGTGGGTCCCATTAAATAAAATGGAAGGCTATGTGGACCCCATTAAATTAAATGGAAGGCTATGTGGACCCCATTAAATTAAATGGAAGGCTATGTGGGGCCCATTATATTAAATGGAAGCCTATATGGGGCCCAATAAATTAAATGAAAAGCTACAGTATGTACAGCAATAATAAAAATGGTAATAATACAGGGTGGGCTATTTATATGGATACACCTAAATTAAATGGGAATGGTTGGTGATGTCAACTTCCTGTTTATGGCACATTAGTATATGGGAGGGGGAAACTTTTCCAGATGGGTGGTGACTATGGCGGCCATTTTGAAGTTGGCCATTTTGGATCTAACTTTATTTTTTTCAATGGGAAGAGGGTGATGTGACACATCAAACTCATTGAGAATTTCATAAGAAAATACAATGGTGTGCTTGGTTTTAACATAACTTTATTCTTTCATGAATTTTTTACAAGTTTATGACCACTTATAAAATGTGTTTAAAGTGCTGCCCATTGTGTTGGATTGTCAATGCAACCCTCTTCTCCCACTCTTGACACACTGATACCAACACCGCAGAAGAAATGCTAGCACAGGCTTTCAGTATCCGTTGTTTCAGATGCTGAAAGGTTATATGGGGCCTATTAAAATAAATGGAAGACTATGCAGGACCTCTTGTAATAACTAGAAGGCAATTTGTGGCCCATTATATTAAACTAGATGGTGGCCCGATTCTAACTCATCGGGTATTCTAGAATATGTATGCGGCCGGCCGCGACCAATCAGCGAACCGTGTTAGTGAGGACCGGAGAGCATGTTTAAATTTGGCGCCAAAACCGGTGATTGGTCACGGCTGGCGGCCGCGACCAATCAGCGAATCGTATTAGTGAGAACCGGGGAGCGGGTACTTCCACTGTGAGCAGCCGGGAGCGGCGGCGCCGCTCCCCGGTCCTCCCTTCACACTTGCCGTCGGGAGATCAGCAGCCCTAGCCGCTGATCTAGGGACGGTAGCCGCATGGAGGTCAGCGGCGCCGCAGGTCAGGGTACTTCTGCTGCAAGCAGCCGGGAGATGACCGGCTGCATCGCCACTGACCTCTGTGCAGAGCGGTGTTTAAATTTGGAGCCAATATCGCTGATTGGTCGTGGCCGCCGAATCGTATTAGAGAGGACAGGGGAGCGGCGCTGCCTGTGCGGGTACTTCCACTGCGAGCAGCCGGGAAATGACCGGCTGCTCGCAGCAGAAGTATCCGGACCGGTGGCGCCGCTCCCCGGTCCTCCCTTCACACTTTCCGTCGGAAGATCAGCGGCCCTAACCGCTGATCTCCCGACGGTAGCCGCATGGAGGTCAGCGGCGCCGCTGGTCGGGGTACTTCTGCTGCGAGCAACCGGGAGTTGACCGGCTAACGCCAGTCATCTCCCGGCTACATCGCCGCTGACCTCCGTGCGGCAGATGAGCTGCTAATGGCCGCCATCTTTTTCTGAAATCCCACGTCGCTGATTGACCACGATCGGACCAATCAGCGACGCAGGACTTCCTGGACAGAAGGACAGACAGACAGACATGATAAGACGATTATATATATTAAATGTAAGGTTATGTAGGGCCCAATATATTCAATGAAAAACTATATGGGCCCATTATATAAAAGAAAAAGCTAAGTGTGGCCCATTTTATTAAATGGATGATGGCGTGCTCCCTTGGCAAGCCAGCGGGAAAGTGGCGTGCTTCCGGTGGCAAGCCAGCGGGACAGTTGCGTGCTCCGGTGGCAAGCCAGCGGGAAAGTGGCGTGCTCCGGTGGCAAGCCAGCGGGAAAGTGGCGTGCTCCGGTGGCAAGCCAGCGGGAAAGTGGCGTGCTGCGGTGGCAAGCCAGCGGGAAAGTGGCGTGCTCCGGTGGCAAGCCAGCGGGAAAGTGGCGTGCTCCGGTGGCAAGCCAGCGGGAAAGTGGCGTGCTCCGGTGGCAAGCCAGCGGGAAAGTGGCGTGCTCCGGTGGCAAGCCAGCGGGACAGTGGCGTGCTCCGGTGGCAAGCCAGCGGGACAGTGGCGTGCTCCGGTGGCAAGCCAGCGGGAAAGTGGCGTGCTCCGGTGGCAAGCCAACGGGAAAGTGGCGTGCTCCGGTGGCAAGCCAACGGGAAAGTGGCGTGCTCCGATGGCAAGCCAACGGGAAAGTGGCGTGCTCCGGTGGCAAGCCAACGGGAAAGTGGCGTGCTCCGGTGGCAAGCCAACGGGAAAGTGGCGTGCTCCGGTGGCAAGCCAACGGGAAAGTGGTGTGCTCCGGTGGCAAGCCAACAGGAAAGTGGCGTGCTCCGGTGGCAAGCCAACGGGACTGTGGCGTGCTCCGGTGGCAAGCCAACGGGAAAGTGGCGTGCTCCGGTGGCAAGCCAACGGGAAAGTGGCGTGCTCCGGTGGCAAGCCAACGGGAAAGTGGCGTGCTCCGGTGGCAAGCCAACGGGAAAGTGGCGTGCTCCGGTGGCAAGCCAACGGGAAAGTGGCGTGCTCCGGTGGCAAGCCAACGGGAAAGTGGCGTGCTCCGGTGGCAAGCCAACGGGAAAGTGGCGTGCTCCGGTGGCAAGCCAACGGGACAGTGGCGTGCTCCGGTGGCAAGCCAAAGGGACAGTGGCGTGCTCCGGTGGCAAGCCAACGGGAAAGTGGCGTGCTCCGGTGGCAAGCAAACGGGAAAGTGGCGAGCTCCGGTGGCAAGCCAACGGAAAAGTGGCGTGCTCCGGTGGCAAGCCAACGGGAAAGTGGCGTGCTCCGGTGGCAAGCCAACGGGAAAGTGGCGTGCTCCGGTGGCAAGCCAACGGGAAAGTGGCGTGCTCCGGTGGCAAGCCAACGGGAAAGTGGCGTGCTCCTGTGGCAAGCCAACGGGAAAGTGGCGTGCTCCGGTGGCAAGCCAACGGGAAAGTGGCGTGCTCCGGTGGCAAGCCAACGGGACTGTGGCGTGCTCCGGTGGCAAGCCAACGGGAAAGTGGCGTGCTCCGGTGGCAAGCCAACGGGAAAGTGGCGTGCTCCGGTGGCAAGCCAACGGGAAAGTGGCGTGCTCCGGTGGCAAGCCAACGGGAAAGTGGCGTGCTCCGGTGGCAAGCCAACGGGAAAGTGGCGTGCTCCGGTGGCAAGCCAACGGGAAAGTGGCGTGCTCCGGTGGCAAGCCAACGGGAAAGTGGCGTGCTCCGGTGGCAAGCCAACGGGACAGTGGCGTGCTCCGGTGGCAAGCCAACGGGACAGTGGCGTGCTCCGGTGGCAAGCCAACGGGACAGTGGCGTGCTCCGGTGGCAAGCCAACGGGACAGTGGCGTGCTCCGGTGGCAAGCCAACGGGACAGTGGCGTGCTCCGGTGGCAAACCAACGGGAAAGTGGCGTGCTCCGGTGGCAAGCCAACGGGAAAGTGGCGTGCTCCGGTGGCAAGCCAACGGGAAAGTGGCGTGCTCCGGTGGCAAGCCAACGGGAAAGTGGCGTGCTCCGGTGGCAAGCCAACGGGACTGTGGCGTGCTCCGGTGGCAAGCCAACGGGACTGTGGCGTGCTCCGGTGGCAAGCCAACGGGACAGTGGCGTGCTCCGGTGGCAAGCCAACGGGAAAGTGGCGTGCTCCGGTGGCAAGCCAACGGGAAAGTGGCGTGCTCCGGTGGCAAGCCAACGGGAAAGTGGCGTGCTCCGGTGGCAAGCCAACGGGAAAGTGGCGTGCTCCGGTGGCAAGCCAACGGGAAAGTGGCGTGCTCCGGTGGCAAGCCAACGGGAAAGTGGCGTGCTCCGGTGGCAAGCCAACGGGAAAGTGGCGTGCTCCGGTGGCAAGCCAACGGGAAAGTGGCGTGCTCCGGTGGCAAGCCAACGGGACAGTGGCGTGCTCCGGTGGCAAGCCAAAGGGACAGTGGCGTGCTCCGGTGGCAAGCCAACGGGAAAGTGGCGTGCTCCGGTGGCAAGCAAACGGGAAAGTGGCGAGCTCCGGTGGCAAGCCAACGGAAAAGTGGCGTGCTCCGGTGGCAAGCCAACGGGAAAGTGGCGTGCTCCGGTAGCAAGCCAACGGGAAAGTGGCGTGCTCCGGTGGCAAGCCAACGGGAAAGTGGCGTGCTCCGGTGGCAAGCCAACGGGAAAGTGGCGTGCTCCGGTGGCAAGCCAACGGGAAAGTGGCGTGCTCCTGTGGCAAGCCAACGGGAAAGTGGCGTGCTCCGGTGGCAAGCCAACGGGAAAGTGGCGTGCTCCGGTGGCAAGCCAACGGGACTGTGGCGTGCTCCGGTGGCAAGCCAACGGGAAAGTGGCGTGCTCCGGTGGCAAGCCAACGGGAAAGTGGCGTGCTCCGGTGGCAAGCCAACAGGAAAGTGGCGTGCTCCGGTGGCAAGCCAACGGGAAAGTGGCGTGCTCCGGTGGCAAGCCAACGGGAAAGTGGCGTGCTCCGGTGGCAAGCCAACGGGAAAGTGGCGTGCTCCGGTGGCAAGCCAACGGGAAAGTGGCGTGCACCGGTGGCAAGCCAACGGGACAGTGGCGTGCTCCGGTGGCAAGCCAACGGGACAGTGGCGTGCTCCGGTGGCAAGCCAACGGGACAGTGGCGTGCTCCGGTGGCAAGCCAACGGGACAGTGGCGTGCTCCGGTGGCAAGCCAACGGGACAGTGGCGTGCTCCGGTGGCAAGCCAACGGGAAAGTGGCGTGCTCCGGTGGCAAGCCAACGGGAAAGTGGCGTGCTCCGGTGGCAAGCCAACGGGAAAGTGGCGTGCTCCGGTGGCAAGCCAACGGGAAAGTGGCGTGCTCCGGTGGCAAGCCAATGGGACTGTGGCGTGCTCCGGTGGCAAGCCAACGGGACTGTGGCGTGCTCCGGTGGCAAGCCAACGGGACTGTGGCGTGCTCCGGTGGCAAGCCAACGGGACTGTGGCGTGCTCCGGTGGCAAGCCAACGGGACAGTGGCGTGCTCCGGTGGCAAGCCAACGGGAAAGTGGCGTGCTCCGGTGGCAAGCCAACGGGAAAGTGGCGTGCTCCGGTGGCAAGCCAACGGGAAAGTGGCGTGCTCCGGTGGCAAGCCAACGGGAAAGTGGCGTGCTCCGGTGGCAAGCCCACGGGAAAGTGGCGTGCTCCGGTGGCAAGCCAACGGAAAAGTGGCGTGCTCCGGTGGCAAGCCAACGGGAAAGTGGCGTGCTCCGGTGGCAAGCCAACGGGAAAGTGGCGTGCTCCGGTGGCAAGCCAACGGGAAAGTGGCGTGCTCCGGTGGCAAGCCAAAGGGAAAGTGGCGTGCTCCGGTGGCAAGCCAACGGGAAAGTGGCGTGCTTCGGTGGCAAGCCAACGGAAAAGTGGCGTGCTCCGGTGGCAAGCCAACGGGAAAGTGGCGTGCTCCGGTGGCAAGCCAACGGGACTGTGGCGTGCTCCGGTGGCAAGCCAGCGGGACTGTGGCGTGCTTCGGTGGCAAGCCAGCGGGAAAGTGGCGTGCTCCGGTGGCAAGCCAACGGGAAAGTGGCGTGCTCCGGTGGCAAGCCAATGGGAAAGTGGCGTGCTCCGGTGGCAAGCCAATGGGAAAGTGGCGTGCTCCGGTGGCAAGCCAACGGGACTGTGGCGTGCTCCGGTGGCAAGCCAACAGGACTGTGGCATGCTTCGGTGGCAAGCCAGCGGGAAAGTGGCGTGCTCCGGTGGAAAGCCAACGGGAAAGTGGCGTGCTCCGGTGGCAAGCCAACGGGAAAGTGGCGTGCTCCGGTGGCAAGCCAACGGGAAAGTGGCGTGCTCCGGTGGCAAGCCAACGGGAAAGTGGCGTGCTCCGGTGGCAAGCCAACGGGAAAATGGCGTGCTCCGGTGGCAAGCCAACGGGAAAGTGGCGTGCTCCGGTGGCAAGCCAACGGGAAAGTGGCGTGCTCCGGTGGCAAGCCAACGGGAAAGTGGCGTGCTTCGGTGGCAAGCCAACGGGAAAGTGGCGTGCTCCGGTGGCAAGCCAACGGGAAAGTGGCGTGCTCCGGTGGCAAGCCAACAGGAAAGTGGCGTGCTCCGGTGGCAAGCCAACGGGAAAGTGGCGTGCTCCGGTGGCAAGCCAACGGGACTGTGGCGTGCTCCGGTGGCAAGCCAACGGGACTGTGTCGTGCTTCGGTGGCAAGCCACCGGGAAAGTGGCGTGCTCCGGTGGCAAGCCACCGGGAAAGTGGCGTGCTCCGGTGGCAAGCCAACGGGAAAGTGGCGTGCTCCGGTGGCAAGCTAACGGGAAAGTGGCGTGCTCCGGTGGCAAGCCAACGGGAAAGTGGCGTGCTCCGGTGGCAAGCCAACGGGAAAGTGGCGTGCTTCGGTGGCAAGCCAAAGGGAAAGTGGCGTGCTCCGGTGGCAAGCCAACGGGAAAGTGGCGTGCTCCGGTGGCAAGCCAACGGGAAAGTGGCGTGCTCCGGTGGCAAGCCAACGGGAAAGTGGCGTGCTCCGGTGGCAAGCCAACGGGACTGTGGCGTGCTCCGGTGGCAAGCCAACGGGACTGTGTCGTGCTTCGGTGGCAAGCCACCGGGAAAGTGGCATGCTCCGGTGGCAAGCCACCGGGAAAGTGGCGTGCTCCGGTGGCAAGCCAACGGGAAAGTGGCGTGCTCCGGTGGCAAGCCAACGGGAAAGTGGCGTGCTCCGATGGCAAGCCAATGGGAAAGTGGCGTGCTCCGATGGCAAGCCAACGGGAAAGTGGCGTGCTCCGGTGGAAAGCCAACGGGAAAGTGGCGTGCTCCGGTGGCAAGCCAACGGGAAAAGGTGTGCTCCGGTGGCATGCTAATGGTAAAGGTGTGCTCCAGTGGCATTCTAACGGTAAAGGTGTGCTGCGGTCACATGCTAATGGTAAAGGTGTGCTCCGGTGGCATGCTAACGGGAATAGGTGTGCTCCGATGGCATGCTAACGGGAATAGGTGTGCCCGGTGGCATACTAACGGGAAAAGGTGTGCTACGGTGGCATGCTAGCGGGAAATGGTGTGCTTCGGTGGCATGATAACGAGAAATGGGGTACTCCATTGGCACCACAATGGTCAAGGGACTTGGAAATGTCACATGTGAAGTCATACTCGCATAGTGTCTGTTGTTGCAGGGATCAAAAGAGCGACCCGGTGGAACAAGATGTGGACACTGTGCGACAGATGGTGGTTTAAGGACAGCAAACAGCAAAATAAGACCAAGCAACAGCAAGAAAACAATCCAAGAATTACCGCAGCAGACAAGTAAGTGATTGTGATTCTTTTAAACGGTGATGTATGATCAGATGAAGTGGAATGCAGTAAGTTTGTAAATATGATTAACATGTCAATAAAGTGTCTGAAATGTATGAGCGAGAAAGAGAAAAAGGTGGATTGTTACAGGGGGACAGCTGAGAGTAGGGAGTTGCAGAGAAAGTCCTTGTGACAGGTTTAGGATGTATACGGCGGTTTATTGCCTCCTCCATATACAAAGGCAGGAGATGAGACTATCAAACTATTGAACTTGGAGTTGTCAGTAATGTTGGAGGTGAAATTAATAAAGCAAGTAAAATGGGAAAGAAAAAAAGGGGTTGTATGTTTGCCTGGTCAGAGGGATGTTTGCCTGGTCATGGGGATGTTTGTCTGGTCAGGGGGATGTTTGCCTGGTCAGGGGGATGTTTGCCTGGTCAGGGGGATGGTTGCCTGGTCAGGAGGATGTTTGCCTGGTCATGGGGATGTTTGTCTGGTCAGGGGGATGTTTGCCTGGTCAGAGGGATGTTTGCCTGGTCAGGGGGATGTTTGCCTGGTCAGGGGGATGTTTGCCTGGTCAGGGGGATGGTTGCCTGGTCAGGAGGATGTTTTTCTGGTCAGGTGGATGTTTGTCTGGTCAGAGGGATGTTTGTCTGGTCAGAGTGATGTTTGTCTGGTCAGAGGGATGTTTGCTTCACGTTGGGGAAGAGGGAAAGGACTGAATGATCCGGCACCTGTCCTATCCACAGGATGGTCAGCTAGTGCCGCCATAGGGAAAGAGCTGACCTAGTGTCACTATCAATCATCAGAGTCTGCAGTACAACTGAATAGGGGTCCAGCAGGGGGGCGCTGATGACACAGGTGGACCTTGGGGCGGTTTTCCGGTTGCGGACGCTGCACCTAGAGGGTTTTCTTCATGTAATTATCCTCCTCACATTGCAGACTTGTGAACTTTATAAATTTTCTTCATTTGCTTATTTTCTTCCTTCTCTCCCAAACACGTTGCTGAAGTGCTGTCTCACCCCCACTGCCCCCATCCAGAAGCTTCTTGTGGCTGCTGTTCAGTGAGATTTGTCCTCTATATACCAGCAGTCTGTGTATGGGCCTGTCTCTGTCTGATCCTCTCTGCTCTCCACCCCTGCACTCAGACATAGGAAACCCTGTACTCTGATTACTTCACATCTTGGTGAACAACAGCTGAAAGGACCCTATAAAGGAGCCTGTACCAGGCAGGTGACAGCGGTGCAGCATTGTGCTTGTGAGGGCAATCGGGCGGTGGAGTCAGAAATTGGGGAATACTTGAGTGCTCTCTGGACGGACAATATTAGTGCTGCAGTAATTTCCCACAAGTTTTTGCACAGAGCGGCCACTAATATAGAATAAAGTAAAACAATTGTGCTGTGTAAATAATGGCTGTGCTTTGCTACAAATGCTTCGTGTTTGCAGGAGGTTTTTTTTTCTTTAATAAATTTTATTTTGTTTATAATTGATTTTTTCTCTTTCTGCTAGATATCAGGACATGATAGAGGCCGTACAGGACTGGTATAAGAAGTTCTTGGCTGAGAAGGAAAGAAGCTTCATTCCTCCATGAGCTGCAGTTCTTTGTGTCCAGTCGGGAGCTCTATTAGTAAGTAGATTTTATCACCGGCGCAGACATTTCCGGGAAGGTTCCAATTGGCCGAATACAAGACGTTCATTAAACTCTTCATTTGAAATAAACGTCTGGTTATCATCCACAATACTTAATACCGGTCACTTGTCACAAATTTGTATATTTTTTACCTGTTATAAAATGCTGCTGATCCCTTGAATCTTTTCTTTTTTTTTTGTCATTTTAGACAAAACATTACATATTCCTGACAAGTTCCAGGTCTTTTCACACCACTCGTTTTGCAGGTTCTTTAATGCTACAGCACTTACGTTATTGGGGTCATTTTTGTGCAGTTTGCAGTTACATGATTTTTTATACATGTTTTTTTTTAGGTTTGTCTTGTTATTACATCACATTCATCTTTTTCCTCTCTTGCTTTCCTGGACTGAAGGAAACATATCTCCAAGTCATTCTGAGCTGCCGGCAGGAGAGATGGACCCTCAGGAGCCTCCTAGTCTTCAGAATCCACATGAAGGAGAAGTCCAAGAACAAGAAAGGCCTCCGACAGCAGAGCAATCTGTCCGCCAAAAAGTCCCAGAAGAAGAAGCGATGGTCCCGCAGCTCATCTGTGTTTTTCCTAAATGTGGTTTATACTTTTACTGATTGTAATTTTCTTGGTTGATACCAGATAAAGTTTTGGATGACAACTGTCTGGACGTGTGTCTTATTTTACATTTCTCCTTTTTTCTTCTTGCTTCCCCTCCAGTGAGATCTGGCTTAGGTGATAAAAGCCTTTCTCTATCCAGCATTTTTGCAGCAGGCTGGAGAATTACTTTCTGGATGATAACTTGCCTTAGTCTCAGGTGCCCATACACTAGTTAGCTTTACACCGGACGCTTGTCCACACAACACATCCCGACTCCCCCATATACATGAATGTGGTTATATGTGTGGGGGAGATGGCCCCATACACAGCACATGGTCGGCTGCTCCAGCAAAAATCCTTGGGTTTGACCTACCTTCCTGTAATATATATGGGGGGCCATTAGTTGGATGTTTGCAGGACCCCTCTTTGTCCGACAGCTTCCCTCCCCCACACATAGCAAGCAGTGTACATACAAGCTCCCTTCCCGCACATACAGTATATATAGCATATAAAGAAAAAACCTAGAAGTCTGAACTGAAACATAAATTGATGGGCATGCAAAATGTAAATGCATGTTCACACAAGGCCACTAGACAAAGAAAAACCAAAGACAAGCAAAATACCCAAGTAACCGGAAGTGAATGGGTAAATCGCAAAGTGCAAAAATAATAAATAATGAAGGGTATTTAGTTAACATAATTTTGATAAAAATAATGCAAAAGCTATCCCGCCACATCACGGCAACCCTTATGGGACAGTCCTAACTCTAATATTAAAACCTTACCATTTGTCAAGTGACGTACATATGGATAAGGGCAGAGAGACTGACCCCCTAGTAGAAGCATAGACCTGAGGCAGAATAAACATTTCAGCTCAGACAAAGGGTGGCCACACCCTAATATGCACTAAAGCACACTGAACTACAAAGAAAAAACCTAGAAGTCTGAACTGAAACATAAATTGCAGGCAAAATGTAAATGCATGTTCACATAAGGCCACTAGACAAAGAAAAACCAAAGGCAAGCAAAATACCCAAGTAACCGGAAGTAAATGGGTAAATCGCAAAGTGCAAAAATAATAAATAATGAAGGGTATTTAGTAGTGAAGAGCGAGCACTAAAATGCTCGGGTGCTCGAAGTTCGGGCCGAGCTCGCCATGATACTCGGGTGCTCGACCTGAGCCACGAGCCCAATGTTAGTCTATGGGAGACCCCAGCATTCTCACGGCGGCATCCCCGGATGTCTTTTAAAAGCCTAACAAGTGCCCAAAACGATAGTGACAGTGCTCAAATGACATGGGGACAGCATGGGGATCGCCCCAGGAAGCATTTCTGACCCCCAGGTCACTGCTGTCAACAATGTGGTCAGAGGTATTAAGCCACTTTTAAGGGCTCACAATAAAACGTTCAAAAACTAAACTGAAACTGCTTTCCTGTGAAATATGTTAAGGAAGTTCCTTTCTTGGGTAAAGACTTGTGTATAAGGTAAAATAAATAACCAAAAAAAAAAATACTCCTCCACACCTTGGGCTATGTTCACAAGTAGCATTTTTAATGCGTTTTTGCACTTTTGTATTGCTTCAATCGTGACAAATGCATTCACTGGGAAATGTAATTTTAACATTTTACAACCTTATCTGGCCATGTGCTGTATGACACATGCATACAGTGCTGAAAAGACATGGGGACAGCATGGGAAAGACCCCTGGAAGCATCTCTGACTCCCCAGTCACTGCCTAAAAGTGTGCCCATCAGAAGTCATCCTTGACGCATCAGAAGATGCAGACTTGCAACTATCCCCGTGCAAGTTCTTGTCCCAGGGCAGGGTTCAATTGTACCTCCCCCATTCCTTGCAATGCAAGCGCAAATATGCAGCCAACCACCCACCCACCCCCAGGCTGCAATACCATACTGCTTGCTTGCACTTGAACTTGGGCCTTTTAGGCATGTGGAGGCGTAATCTGGCCACCATGTCATGGCAGCGTTGGCGGCCTGGTATCCATACTCAGTCCCCAGCCGCCCGGTGGCGGGGTGTCCACACTCGGTCCCCAACCGCCAGGTGGCGGCCGGGTGTCCATACTCAGTCCCCAGCCGCCTGGGGGCAGCCGGGTGTCCATAAACGGTCCCCAGCCGCCCCTATTTCTCCTTGGAACATCCCCTCACACACTTTTCTTAGCCTGGCCTGCTTTAGGGCAGCATTGGACGAGCCCACCAGAGAACCAGACTCCTCCGGTGGGCCCTGGCTTCTCCATCAGGGGAGTTGAGAGTGACAAGGTGAGGACCATGATGATGATGATACAAGTTAGCATCTGCTTTGTTTTCTTGGAATGCAAGCGTAAGTGTGCAGCCTGCCACCCACCCACCGCCAGGCTGCATTACCATACTGCTTGCTTGCTTGCACTTGAAATTGGGCCTTTTTAGGCACGTGGAGGCGGAATCTGACCACCGAGTCATGGCAGCATTGGCGGCCTGGAATCCATACTCAGTCCCCAGCCGCCCGGCTGCCAGGTGTTCACACTCGGTCCCCAGCCGCCAGGGGGCGGCCGGGTGTCCATACTCGGTCCCCAGCCGCCCCGCGGCCGGGTGTTCACACACGGTCCCCAGCCCCCTGGGGGCAGCCGGGTGTCCATAAACGGTCCCCAGGGGCCCCTATTTCTCCTTGGAACATCCCCCCACACACTTTTCTTAGCCTGGCCTGCTTTAGGGCAGCATTGGACGAGACCACCAGAGAACCAGACTCCTCCGGTGGGCCCTGGCTTCTCCATCAGGGGAGTTGAGAGTGCCAAGGTGAGGACCATGATGATGATGATACAAGTTAGCATCTGCTTTGTTTTCTTGGAATGCAAGCGCATGTATGTAGTAGCGACTAGGCCTGAGGTGGTCAGCGTTTTGGCGCATATCCTACCTCCTCCGAGGATTGCTGGATGTTTTCCTGCTACTATCCCAGTTCTATGACTCCCATTAAAACAAAGCTTCAGGTGATGAATGATGGATGAGGTGGTGGCAAAGGAGAAAGAGCAGGAGGAACAGGGACCATTCACATCAATATCAGGCCAGTCAACCACATATGTCTTGTAGGATATGTTTCTGTAACAAAAGGAGCGGTTTGGCTACACAGTTATAGGGCATACAGTGAGTGCAATGCCTACCAAAAATTTTGAGGCACTCGAATGTACCTTGGAAATGACATGGAGGTCAGAGGGCCTTAACTAAACCGTTTTTTCCATTTCTATCAACTGGGTCTCCTGTACACTGTTGGCCTAAACAGTGAATGGAAGGCTTTCCAAAAATTATGAGGAACTGCAATGCCCCTTGAAACAGACGTGGATTACAGCGTACTAAAAACCTTCTACCCACTATTGGGGAGTGGGTCTCCCTTAGTTTTCGCCTTTGCATTGAAAAGCAAAAGCTGACTAAAATTAGGAGGAAATGCAATGTCCGTTGGAAGAGTCGTGGAGGTTAGAGGTAATTAAAAACAACATTTCAATGCCCCTAGGAAGAGCTGTGGAGTTCAGAGTGGCTTAAGAAGACTTTTGATGTCCCTTTGAACAGACGTGGAGGTCACAGTAGCTTAACAAGATGGTTTTAATGCCCCTCGGAAAAGACGTGGAGGTCCCAGTAGCTTAACCAGACGTTTTGAATGCCCCTCGGAAAAGGGGCTTTTAATGCCCCTTCCAAGAGCCATACAGTACAGCATAGTACAAACATTATTCCCATTATTGGGGAGTGTGTATCCCATAGTCATAGCTTATGCCTTCCAAGCAAAAGCTGCCAAAAATTAGGATGGAGAAACTTGCAATGCCCCTTACAAGAGCCATGCAGTACAGCATATTCCAAACATTATTCCCATTATTGGGGAGTGGGTCTCCCATAGTCTTTGCTTATGCCTTCCAAGCAAAAGCTGCCAAAAATTAGGACGAAGGAGCTTGCAATGCCCCTTACAAGAGCCATGCAGTACAGCATATTACAAACATTATTCCCATTATTGGGGAGTTGGTCTCCCATAGTCTTTGCTTATGCCTTCCAAGCAAAAGCTGCCAAAAATTAGGATGGAGGAACTTGCAGTGCCCCTTACAAGAGCCATGCAGTACAGCATATTACAAACATTATTCCCATTACTGGGGAGTGGGTCTCCCATAGTATTTGCTTATGCCTTCCAAGAAAAAGCAGCCAAAAATTAAGAGGAAATGAAATGCCCGTTCGAAGAGTCGTGGAGGTTAAAGTTAATTAAAAACAACATATCAATGCCCCTTGGAAGAGTTGTGGAGTTCAGAGTGGTTTAACAAGACACTTTTAATGCCCCTCAAAAGAGATGTGGAGGTCCCAGTAGCTTAACAAGACGGTTTTAATGCCCCTCAGAAAAGTGGTGGAGGTCACAGTAGCTTAAGAAGACGCTTTTAATGCCCCTCAGAAGAAACGTGGAGATCCTAGTAGCTTAACAAGATGGTTTTAATGCCCCTTGGAAAAGTGGTGGAGGTCGCAGTAGCTTAACAAGACGGTTTGAATGATCCTTGGAAGAGACGTGGAGGTCACAGTACCTTAACAAGACGGTTTGAATGCCCCTTGGAAGAGACGTGGAGGTCGCAGTAGCTTAACAAGACGCTATTAATGCCCCTCAGAAGAGACGTGGAGGTCCCAGCAGCTTAACAAGACGGTTTTAATGCTCCTCAGAAAAGTGGTGGAGGTCCCAGTAGCTTAACAAGATGATTTTAATGCCCCTCAGAAACGTGGTAGAGGTCCCAGTAGCTTAACAAGACTGTTTGAATGCTCCTTGGAAGAGACGTGGAGGTCCCAGTAGCTTAACTGGCCGGTTTAAATGCCCCTCGGAAAAGTGGTGGAGGTCACAGTAGCTTAACAAGACACTATTAATGCCCCTCAGAAGAGAAGTGGAGGTCCCAGTAGCTTAACAAGACAGTTTGAATGCCCCTTGGAAGAGACGAGGAGGTCCCAGTAGCTTAACAAGACGGTTTTAATGCTCCTCGGAAAAGTGGTGGAGGTCACAGTAGCTTAACAAGACGCTTTTAATGCCCCTCGGAAGAGACGTGGAGGTCCAAGTAGCTTAAAAAGACGGTTTGAATGCCCCTTGGAAGAGACGTGGAGGTCCCAGTAGCTTAACAAGACGGTTTTCATGCTCCTCAGAAAAGTGGTGGAGGTCCCAGTAGCTTAACAAGATGCTTTTAATGCCCATCGGAAAAGTGGTGGAGGTCCCAGAAGCTTAACAAGACGGTTTTAATGCCCCTTGGAAAAGTGGTGGAGGTCGCAGTAGCTTAACAAGACGGTTTGAATGCCCCTTGGAAGAGACGTGGAGGTCCCAGTAGCTTAACAAGACGGTTTGAATGCCCCTCGGAAGAGACGTGGAGGTCCCAGTAGCTTAACAAGACGGTTTTATTGCCCCTTGAAAAAGTGGTGGAGGTCACAGCAGCTTAACAAGACACTTTTAGTGCCCCTCAGATAAGTGGTGGAGGTCCCAGTAGCTTAACAAGACGGTTTGAATGCCCCTTGGAAGAGACGTGGAGGTCCCAATAGCTTAACAAGATGGTTTTAATGCCCCTCGGAAAAGTTGTGGAGGTCACAGTAGCTTAACAAGATGCTTTTAATGCCTATCAGAAGAGACGTGGAGGTCCCAGTAGCTTAACAAGATGGTTTGAATGCCCCTTGGAAGAGACGTGGAGGTCCCAGTAGCTTAACAAGACGGTTTGAATGCCCCTTGGAAGAGACGTGGAGGTCCCAGTAGCTTAACAAGACGGTTTTAATGCTTCTCGGAAAAGTGGTGGAGGTCCCAGTAGCTTAATAAGACGCTTTTACTGCCCCTCGAAAAAGTGGTGGTCGCAGTAGCTTAACAAGACGGTTTGAATGCCCCTTGGTGGAGACATGGAGGTCCCAGTAGCTTAACAAGACGGTTTGAATGCCCCTTGGAAGAGACGTGGAGGTCCCAGTAGCTTAACAAGACGGTTTTAATGCCCCTCGGAAAAGTGGTGGAGGTCACAGTAGCTTAACAAGTCGCTTTTAATGCCCCTGAGAAGAGAAGTGGAGGTCGCAGTAGCTTAACAAGACGGTTTGAATGCCCCTTGGAAGAGACGTGGAGGTCCCAGTAGCTTAACAAGACGGTTTTAATGCTTCTCAGAAAAGTGGTGGTGGTCCCAGTAGCTTAATAAGACGCTTTTACTGCCCCTCGAAAAAGTGGCGGAGGTCGCAGTAGCTTAACAAGACGGTTTGAATGCCCCTTGGTAGAGACGTGGAGGTCGCAGTAGCTTAACAAAACGGTTTGAATGCCCCTTGGAATAGACGTGGAGGTCCCAGTAGCTTAACAAGACAGTTTGAATGCCCCTCGGAAGAGACGTGGAGGTCCCAGTAGCTTAACAAGACGGTTTTATTGCCCCTCGAAAAAGTGGTGGAGGTCACAACAGCTTAACAAGAAGCTTTTAATGCCCCTCAGATAAGTGGTGGAGGTCCCAGTAGCTTAACAAGACGGTTTGAATGCCCCTTGGAAGAGACGTGGAGACGTGACATGCTAATGGTAAAGGTGTGCTCCGGTGGCATGCTAACGGGAATAGGTGTGCTGCGATGTCATGCTAACGGGAATAGGTGTGCCCGGTGGCATACTAACGGGAAAAGGTGTGCTACTGTGGCATGCTAGCGGGAAATGGTGTGCTTCGGGGGCATGATAATGAGAAAAGGGGTACTCCATTGGCACCACAATGGTAAAGGGACTTGGAAATGTCACATGTGAAGTCATACTCGCATAGTGTCTGTTGTTGCAGGGATCAAAAGAGCGACCCGGTGGAACAAGATGTGGACACTGTGCGGCAGATGGTGGTTTAAGGACAGCAAACAGCAAAATAAGACCAAGTAACAGCAAGAAAACAATCCAAGAATTACAGCAGCAGACAAGTAAGTGAGTGTGATTCTTTTAAACGGTGATGTATGATCAGATGAAGTGGAATGCAGTAAGTTTAGAAATATGATTAACATGTTAATAAAGTGTCTGAAATGTATGAGCGAGAAAGAGAAAAAGGTGGATTGTTACAGGGGGACAGCTGAGAGTAGGGAGTTGCAGAGAAAGTCCTTGTGACAGGTTTAGGATGTATACGGCTGTTTATTGTCTCCTCCACATACAAAGGCAGGAGATGAGACTATCAAACTATCGAACTTGGAGTTGTCAGTAATGTTGGAGGAGAAATTAATAAAGGAAGTAAAATGGGAAAGAAAATAAGGGGTTGTATGTTTGCCTGGTCAGAGGGATGTTTGCCTGGTCAGAGGGATGTTTGCCTGGTCAGGGGGATGTTTGCCTGGTCAGGGGGATGTTTGTCTGGTCAGGGGGATGTTTGTCTGGTTAGGGGGATGTTTGCCTGGTCAGGGGGATGTTTGCCTGGTCAGGGGGATGTTTGTCTGGTCAGGGGGATGTTTGTCTGGTCAGAGGGATGTTTGCTTCACGTTGGGGAAGAGGGATAGGACTGAATGATCCGGCACCTGTACTATCCACAGGATGGTCAGCTAGTGCCGCCATAGGGAAAGAGCTGACCTAGTGTCACTATCAATCATCAGAGTCTGCAGTACAACTGATTAGGGGTCCAGCAGGGGGGCGCTGATGACACAGGTGGACCTTGGGCGGTTTTCTGGTTGCCGACGCTGCACCTAGAGGGTTTTCTTCATGTAATTATCCTCCTCACATTGCAGACTTGTGAACTTTATAAATATTCTTCATTTGCTTATTTTCTTCCTTCTCTCCCAAACACGTTGCTGAAGTGCTGTCTCACCCCCACTGCCCCCATCCAGAAGCTTCTTGTAGCTGCTGTTCAGCGAGATTTGTCCTCTATATACCAGCAGTCTGTGTATGGGCCTGTCCCTGTCTGATCCTCTCTGTTCTCCACCCCTGCACTCAGACATGGGAAACCCTGTACTCGGATTACTTCACATCTTGGTGAACAACAGCTGAAAGGACCCTATAAAGGAGCCTGTACCAGGCAGGTGACAGCGGTGCAGCATTGTGCTTGTGGGGGCAATCGGGCGGTGGAGTCAGAAATTGGGGAATACTTGGGTGCTCTCTGGACGGACAATATTAGTGCTGCAGTAATTTCCCACAAGTTTTTGCACAGAGCGGCCACTAATATAGAATAAAGTAAAACAATTGTGCTGTGTAAATAATGGCTGTGCTTTGCTACAAATGCTTCATGTTCGCAGGAGGTTTTTTTTTCTTTAATAAATTTTATTTAGTTTATAATTGATTTTTTCTCTTTCTGCTAGATATCAGGACATGATAGAGGCCGTACGGGACTGGTATAAGAAGTTCTTGGCTGAGAAGGAAAGAAGCTTCATTCCTCCATGAGCTGCAGTTCTTTGTGTCCAGTCGGGAGCTCTATTAGTAAGTAGATTTTATCACCGGTGCAGACATTTCCGGGAAGGTTCCATTTGGCCGAATACAAGACGTTCATTAAACTCTTCATTTGAAATAAACGTCTGGTTATCATCCACAATACTTAATACCGGTCACTTGTCACAAATTTGTATATTTTTTACCTGTTATAAAATGCTGCTCATCCCTTGAATCTTTTCTTTTTTTTTGTCATTTTAGACAAAACATTACATATTTCTGACAAGTTCCAGGTCTTTTCACACCACTCGTTTTGCAGGTTCTTTAATACTACAGCACTTACGTTATTGGGGTCATTTTTGTGCAGTTTGCAGTTACATGATTTTTTATACATGTTTTTTTTTAGGTTTGTCTTGTTATTACATCACATTCATCTTTTTCCTCTCTTGCTTTCCTGGACTGAAGGAAACATATCTCCAAGTTACTCTGAGCTGCCGGCAGGAGAGATGGACCCTCAGGAGCCTCCTAGTCTTCAGAATCCACATGAAGGAGAAGTCCAAGAACAAGAAAGGCCTCCGACAGCAGAGCAACCTGTCCGCCAAAAAGTCCCAGAAGAAGAAGCGATGGTCCCGCAGCTCATCTGTGTTTTTCCTAGATGTGGATTATACTTTTACTGATTGTAATTTTCTTGGTCGATACCAGATAAAGTTTTGGATGACAACTGTCTGGACTTGTGTCTTATTTTACATTTCTCCTTTTTTCTTCTTGCTTCCCCTCCTGTGAGATCTGGTTTAGGTGATAAAAGCCTTTCTCTATCCGGCATTTTTTCAGCAGGCTGGAGAAAGACTTTCTGGATGATAACTTGCCTTAGTCTCAGGTGCCCATACACTAGTTAGCTTTAGACCGGACGCTTGTCCACACAACACATCCCGACTCCCCCATATACATGAATGTGGTTATATGTGTGGGGGAGATGGCCCCATACACAGCACATGGTCGGCTGCTCCAGCAAAAATCCTTGGGTTTGACCTACCTTCCTGTAATATATATGGGGGGCCATTAGTTGGATGTTTGCAGGACCCCTCTTTGTCCGACAGCTTCCCTCCCCCATACATAGCAAGCAGTGTACATACAAGCTCCCTTCCCGCACATACAGCATATATAGCATATAAAGAAAAAACCTAGAAGTCTGAACTGAAACATAAATTGATGTGCATGCAAAATGTAAATGCATGTTCACACAAGGCCACTAGACAAAGAAAAACCAAAGACAAGCAAAATACCCAAGTAACCGGAAGTGAATGGGTAAATCGCAAAGTGCAAAAATAATAAATAATGAAGGGTATTTAGTTAACATAATTTTGATAAAAATAATGCAAAAGCTATACCGCAACATCACGGCAACCCTTATGGGACAGTCCTAACTCTAATATTAAAACCTTTCCATTTGTCAAGTGACGTACATATGGATAAGGGCAGAGAGACTGACCCCCTAGTAGAAGCATAGACCTGAGGCAGAATAAACATTTCAGCTCAGACAAAGGGCGGCCACACCCTTATATGTACTAAAGCACACTGAACTACAAAGAAAAAACCTAGAAGTCTGAACTGAAACATAAATTGATGTGCATGCAAAATGTAAATGTATGTTCACACAAGGCCACTAGACAAAGAAAAACCAAAGACAAGCAAAATACCCAAGTAACCGGAAGTGAATGGGTAAATCGCAAAGTGCAAAAATAATAAATAATGAAGGGTATTTAGTAGTGAAGAGCGAGCACTAAAATGCTCGGGGGCTCGAAGCTCGGGCCGAGCTCGCCATGATACTCGGTTGCTCGACCTGAGCCACGAGCCCAATGTTAGTCAATGGGAGACCCGAGAATTTTCGCGGCGGCATCCCCGGCTGTCTGTTAAAAGCCTAACAAGTGCCCAAAACGATAGTGACAGTGCTAAAATGACATAGGGACAGCATGGGGATCGCCCCAGGAAGCATTTCTGACCCCCAGGTCACTGCTGTCAACAACGTGGTCAGAGGTATTAAGCCACTTTTAAGGGCTCACAATAAAACGTTCAAAAACGAAACTGAAACTGCTTTCAGTTAAGGAAGTTCCTTTCCAGGGTAAAGACTCGTGTATAAGGTAAAATAAATAACAAAAAAAAAAATACTCCTCCACACCTTGGGCTATGTTCACAAGTGGCATTTTTTATGCGTTTTTGCACTTTTGTATTGCTTCAACCGTGACAAATGCATTCACCGGGAAATGTCATTTTAACATTTTACAACCTTATCTGGCCATGTGCTGTGTGACACATGCATACAGTGCTGAAAAGACATGGGGACAGCATGGGGAAGACCCCTGGAAGCATCTCTGACTCCCCGGTCACTGCCTAAAAGTGTGCCCATCAGAAGTCATCCTTGAAGCATCAGAAGATGCAGACTTGCAATTATCCCCGTGCAAGTTCTTGTCCCAGGGCAGGGTTCAATTGTACCTCTCCCATTCCTTGCAATGCAAGCGCAAATATGCAGCCAACCACCCACCCACCCCCAGGCTGCAATACCATACTGCTTGCTTGCACTTGAAATTGGGCCTTTTAGGCATGTGGAGGCGGAATCTGGCCACCATGTCATGGCAGCGTTGGCGGCCTGGTATCCATACTCAGTCCCCAGCCGCCCGGCGGCGGGGTGTCCACACTCGGTCCCCAACCGCCAGAGGGCGGCCGGGTGTCCATACTCGGTCCCCAGCCGCCTGGGGGCAGCCGGGTGTCCATAAACGGCCCCCAGCCGCCCCTATTTCTCCTTGAAACATCCCCCCACACACTTTTCTTAGCCCGGCCTGCTTTAGGGCAGCATTGGACGAGCCCACCAGAGAACCAGACTCCTCCGGTGGGCCCTGGATTCTCCATCAGGGGAGTTGAGAGTGACAAGGTGAGGACCATGATGATGATGATACAAGTTAGCATCTGCTTTGTTTTCTTGGAATGCAAGCAAAGTGTGCAGCCTGCCATCCACCCACCCACCGCCAGGCTGCAATAACATACTGCTTGCTTGCTTGCACTTGAAATTGGACCTTTTTAGGCACGTGGAGGCGGAATCTGACCACCGCGTCGAGGCAGCATTGGCGGCCTGTAATCCATACTCAGTCCCCAGCCGCCCGGCTGCCAGGTGTCCACACTCGGTCCCCAGCCGCCAGGGGGCGGCCGGGAGTCCATACTCGGTCCCCAGCCGCCCCGCGGCCGGGTGTTCACACACGGTCCCCAGCCGCCTGGGGGCAGCCGGGTGTCCATAAACGGTCCCCAGACTCCTCCGGTGGGCCCTGGCTCCTCCATCAGGGGAGTTGAGAGTGACAAGGTGAGGACCATGATGATAATGATACAAGTTAGCATCTGCTTTGTTTTGTTGGAATGCAAGCGCATGTATGTAGTAGCGGCTAGGCCTGAGGTGGTCAGCGTTTTCGCGCATATCCTACCTCCTCCGAGGATTGCTGGATGTTTTCCTGCTACTATCCCAGTTCTATGACTCCCGTTAAAACAAAGCTTCAGGTGATGAATGATGGATGAGGTGGTGGCAAAGGAGAAAGAGCAGGAGGAACAGGGACCATTCACATCAATATCAGGCCAGTCAACCACATATGTCTTGTAGGATATGTTTCTGTAACAAAAGGAGCAGTTTGGCTACACAGTTATAGGGCATACAGTGAGTGCAATGCCTACCAAAAATTTCGAGGCACTCCAATGTACCTTGGAAATGACATGGAGGTCAGAGGGCCTTAACTAAACCGTTTTTTTCCATTTATAGCAACTGGGTCTCCTGTACACTGTTGGCCTAAGCAGTGAATGGAAGGCTTTCCAAAAATTATGAGGAACTGCAATGCCCCTTGAAGCAGACATGGATTACAGCGTACTAAAAACCTTCTACCCACTATTGGGGAGTGGGTCTCCCTTAGTTTTCGCCTTTGCATTGAAAAGCAAAAGCTGACTAAAATTAGGAGGAAATGCAATGTCCGTTGGAAGAGTCGTGGAGGTAAGAGGTAATTAAAAACAACATTTCAATGCCCCTAGGAAGAGCTGTGGAGTTCAGAGTGGCTTAAGAAGACTTTTGATGTCCCTTTGAACAGACGTGGATGTCACAGTAGCTTAACAAGATGGTTTTAATGCCCCTCGGAAAAGACGTGGAGGTCCCAGTAGCTTAACCAGACGATTTGAATGCCCCTTCCAAGAGCCATACAGTACAGCATAGTACAAACATTATTCCCATTATTGGGGAGTGGGTCTCCCATAGTATTTGCTTATGCCTTCCAAGCAAAAGCTGCCAAAAATTAGGACGGAGGAACTAGCAATGTCCATTACACGAGCCATGCAGTACAGCATATTACAAACATTATTCCCATTATTGGGAATGTGTCTCCCATAGTCTTTCCTTATGCCTTCCAAGCAAAAGCTGCCAAAAATTAGGACGGAGGAACTTGCAATGCCCCTTACAAGAGCCATGCAGTACAGCATATTACAAACATTATTCCCATTATTGGGGAGTGGGTCTCCCATAGTCTTTTCTTATGCCTTCCAAGCAAAAGATGCCAAAAATTAGGACAGAGGAACTCGCAGTGCCCCTTACAAGAGCCATGCAGTACAGCATATTACAAACATTATATTAAGAGGAAATGCAATGCCCGTTCGAAGAGTCGTGGAGGTTAGAATTAATTAAAAACAACATATCAATGCCCCTTGGAAGAGCTGTGGAGTTCAGAGTGGTTTAACAAGACACTTTTAATGCCCCTCAAAAGAGATGTGGAGGTCCCAGTAGCTTAACAAGACGGTGTTAATACCCCTTGGTAAAGTGGTGGAGGTCCCAGTAGCTTAACAAGACGGTTTTAATGCCCCTCGGAAAAGTGGTGGAGGTCACAGTAGCTTAAGAAAAAGCTTTTAATGCCCCTCAGAAGAAAAGTGGAGATCCCAGTAGCTTAACAAGACGGTTTTAATGCCCCTTGGAAAAGTGGTGGCGGTCACAGTAGCTCAACAAGACGCTATTAATGCCCCTCAGAAGAGACGTGGAGGTCCCAGTAGCTTAACAAGACGGTTTGAATGCCCCTTGGAAGAGACGTGGAGGTCCCAGTAGCTTAACAAGACGGTTTTAATGCTCCTCAGAAAAGTGGTGGAGGTCCCAGTAGCTTAACAACACGGTTTTAATGCCCCTCGGAAAAGTGGTGGAGGTCACAGTAGCTTAACAAGACGCTTTTAATGCCCCTCGGAAGAGACGTGGAGGTCCAAGTAGCTTAACAAGACGGTTTGAATGCCCCTCGGAAGAGACGTGGAGGTCCCAGTATCTTAACAAGACGGTTTTAATGCCCCTCGGAAAAGTGGTGGAGGTCACAGTAGCTTAACAAGACGCTTTTAATGCCCCTCAGAAGAGACGTGGAGGTCCCAGTAGCTTAACAAGACGGTTTGAATGCCCCTTGGAAGAGACGTGGAGGTCCCAGTAGCTTAGCAAGACGGTTTTAATGCTTCTCGGAAAAGTGGTGGAGGTCCCAGTAGCTTAATAAGACGCTTTTAATGCCCCTCGAAAAAGAGGTGTTGGTCGCAGTAGCTTACCAAGACGGTTTGAATGCCCCTTGGAAGAGACGTGGATGTCCCAGTAGCTTAACAAGACAGTTTGAATTCCCCTTGGAAGAGACGTGGAGGTCCAACTAGCTTAACAAGACGTTTTTAATGCCCCTCGGAAAAGTGGTGGAGATCGCAGTAGCTTAACAAGACGGTTTGAATGCCCCTTGGAAGAGACGTGGAAGTCCCAGTAGATTAACAAGACGGTTTTAATGCTCCTCGGAAAAGTGGTGGACGTCCCAGTAGCTTAACAAGACGCTTTTAACGGCCCTCGGAAAAGTGGTGGAGGTCACAGTAGCTTAACAAGACGCTTTTCATGCTCCTCGGAATAGTGGTGGAGTTCGCAGTAGCTTAACAAGACGCTTTTAATGCCCCTTACAAGAGCCATACAGTACAGCATTTTAAATATATTATTCCCATTATTGGGGAGTGGGTCTCCCACAGTCTTTGCTTATGCCTTCCAAGCAAAAGCTGACAAAAATAAGGACTGAGGAACTTTCAATAATGGCAACACGGACCACGGTCACCCTGGTGGTATAGTGGTGGTGGAGGCTGAGGATAAGGAGAAGAACATAAAACAGCCGAAATGAGGAAGCGTATACCCATGTGTGGGTGTGAAGTGGTGCATTTGAATACACCTCCCGAAATAACACAGTGGATTTGACTTTATGTTACTCTGCTGTCATTTGGTGGTGATGAGAAGTCTGGCCCAATCCAGCTCTTGTTCATTTTGATAAGGGTCAGCTTGTCAGCATTGTCAGTTGACAGGCGAGTGCGCTTATCAGTTATAATTACCCCAGCAGCACTAAAAACACGCTCCGATAACACGCTAGCGGCAGGGCAGGCCAGGACCTCCAAGGTGTACAGAGCGATTTCATTCCAAGTGTCCAGCTTGGATACCCAATAATTAAAAGGCACAGAGGAATCACGGAGGACGCTGGTACGGTCGGCAAGGTACTCCCTCACCATCTTTTGAAACTTTCCACTCCTTGTGAGAGTACCCCGCGCCTCAGGGCCTGTAAGCTGGGCAGGTCTCAGAAAACTGTCCCAGAATGTTGACAGTGTTCCCCTGCCTCTGCTGGATTGGAGTTGCCTCTCTCTCGCTTGTACGCCTTGGTTGGTCAACGAACTGTGACCTCTGCCGCTAGTGTCTTCAGATGGAATTTTTTTTTAACAGTTCTGCAGCAAGGGCCTTCTGGTACTGCCCCATTTTTGTAGACCTCTCCACCTCAGGAATAAGAGAGTGAACGTTCTCCTTGTAGCGGGGGTCTAAAAGTGTCACCAACCAGTAATGACTGTCACCCAACATTTTGACAACGCGAGGGTCACGGTTAAGGCAGAGTAACAAAGTCAGCCATGCGCGCCAGACTGGTAACGGGCAAGACTTCCGTGTCCACACCAAGATGACGAATGACCATGCTCTCCTCCTCCTCCTCCCCCCTGTCCTCAGGCCACCCACGCTGAACCGACGGTATGACAGTTGTACAGGTACTACCGCCTACAGCGCATGATACAAGCTCCTGTTCTTCCTCCTCCTCTCCCTCATTGTCCCCCAATGCACGTTGGGATGAGATGAGGCTGGGCTGTGTGTAATAGACCGCTACGGCTTCTTGATCCATCTCATCATACTCTGGCTGCAATGCCTCCTCTTTAATTCTCTGCAGAGAGCATTGCAAAAGACAGACAAGTGGAATGCTGACGCTAATGATGGAGTCATCGCCACTCACCATCTTGGTGGACTCCTCAAAGTTGGTCAAGATGGTACATACAGTACAGACCAAAAGTTTGGACACACCTTCTCATTTAAAGATTTTTCTGTATTTTCATGACTATGAAAATTGTACATTCACACTGAAGGCATCAAAACTATGAATTAACACATGTGGAATTATATACTTAACAAAAAAGTGTGAAACAACTGAAAATATGTCTTATATTCTAGATTCTTCAAAGTAGCCACCTTTTGCTTTGATGACTGCTTTGCACACACTTGAGAGACTGCCATAAAGACTGAGAGGAGGGGGCATCTTTGCATGCAGTATGGACAGGGGATTGCCATGCACACACAACAGGTGACACCTGCTGACACTGGTCGTGGACCCTGGGGTTCGCCCCACAAAGTCGGGTGCTTTACTGCCATGTGCCTGATCATGCTGGTGGTGGTCAGGCTGGTAGTTTTGTCACCCCTGCTGATGCTGGCATGGCAGGTGGTACAAATGGCCTTTTTGGGGTTATCAGCAGAGTCTTTAAAAAAATTCCAGACTCTGGAAGACCCACATGTTGTACTGGCAACGTCCCTCGTGTTGGTGTTACGGGGAACTGTTGCCGGCCTTCTGTGTGCGGCCACCACACTGCTTCTTCCTGCCTGTTGGGGTACTCTGTCTCCCTCACCCGGTCTGCTGCTGGCCTTGCTCTGCATGTCCTCCTGCCACGTTGGGTCAGTTACTGGATCATCCACCACCTCCTCCTCTTCCACTTGCGCACCACGATCCTCCTCCTCACTTCTTGGCAATTGTGTTTCGTCATCGTCAACCTCTTGTGACAAATTGCCAGCGTTGACTTCCTGTGGCCGTGGCTGTTCAAATATTTGGGCATCTCTACATGGGATCTCCTCTTCCACCACTTCAAGCGGAGCAGGCGAGGGGCACAAATCTGGAAATGGACCAGTGAACAGCTCTTCAGAGTGTCCAAGTGTGGGATCAGTTGCTGTCTGACGATACTCGGCATGGTGGGAGGAAGGAGCATCAGGGTGAGGAGGAGTATGCGGTCGAGACTCACGGCTACTAAGAGTTGACCGTGTGGAAGACAGACCGGAAGTGGTGGTCTGCTATCCAATTAATAACCTGTTCACACTGATCAGTTCGCAATACTGGTGTTGTTCTGTGCTTCCCTAGTAATTCGGTCAAGAAGTGGGAGCGAGAAGATATGGCTGTTGGTTGTGGCACATTTTCACCTTGGCCACGGCCCCGTCCTCTGCATGTACCATCACCAGAACGTCCACTTCCATGTCCCTTGCCACGCGCCTTGCCCATTGTAAAGTAAGTAAAATAGCTTACACTCGCACTATCAATGGAAAAAGGGTAATAAAGTAGATTAGAACCGTGGAAGAGGAAAATCACAGTTCTATTTCTCTGGCCTACACCCGACTCTTTTAAACAATCTGAACAATCAGGGAGAAACTATTACTGTTTTTCTTTACGGAAAAAATACCAAAAGGTGAATAATAGAGATTTTTACCGTGGAATGGCAAAACCACAGTTATTGTTTACTGGGGTATACCAGAAAATTTTGAATAGATATATTTGCGGCTGAACAATGAGCGACACACTCAAACTGTTTATTTTTAGGTAAAAATGGCCCAAAAGTGGATAATACAAAGATTTGACCCGTGGAACTGCAAAACCACACTTGTATTTCTCGGGCCCACACCAGACTATTTTCAACAGATATATTTGTGTCTGAAAAATCAGGGAGACACTATTAGTTTTTTTTTACGGCAAAAAATGCCAAGATCAGGATAATAGAGATTTTTACCGTGGAACAGCAAAACCACAGTTATAATTTAGTGGTGTATACCAGACTATTTTCAACAGATATATTTGTGTCTGAACAATCAGGAGATACTACTACTGTTTTTCTTTGCGGCAAAAAATGCCAAAAGCAGGATAATAGAGATTTTTTACCGTGGAACAGCAAAACCACAGTTATAATTTACTGGTGAATACCAGACTATTTTCAACAGATATATTTGTGTCTGAACAATCAGGAGACACTATCAGTTTTTTTTTTAAGGTGACACATATTACTATAACTTGCACCCATAGTGCAAAAAAAAAAAAACCCTAAAAAAACACAATGGGTTCAACCGTACTCAAATTGTTAACTAGGAGCAATGATTATTGTGAATAATATAATATTTTGATTGGAGATGATCCACCCTCTGGTTCCACCACTGATCCTGAGAATGAAGGAATGGGGAACCTATCAGCTTTTTTTTTCCTGCACAGCTGTGCTCCCAACCGCCCACAGTGCAAAAAAAACCCCTAAAAAAACAATAGGTATAACCGTACTCAAATTGATAATTGGGAGCAACGATTAGTGTGAAGGATATAATATTGTGATTGGCGATGTTCCATCCACTGATTCTGAGAATGAAGAAATGGGGAACCTATCAGCTTTTTTTCCTGCACAGTTGTGCTCCCACCCATTGAGCAAAAATACCCTAAAAAAAATACCCTAAAAAAATGCACGTACTCAAATTGTTAATTGTGAGCAATGATGAGTGTGAAGGGATATAATATCTTGATTGGCGATGGTCCGACCTGTGGTTCCGCCACCGATCCCAAGAATGAAGGAATTGAGAACCTATAAGCTTTTTTTTTCCTGCACAGCTGTGCTCCCAACCACCCACCCATAGTGCAAAAAATAAAAAAAACAATAGATCCAACTGTACTCAAATTGTTAAATTGGGAGCGCGAAAAAAATAATGCATCCACTTCTTTCTAAATTAGGCTGTCAGACCCCCAAGAATGACATCCTAGTAATATGCCATGACTTATACCTCTTTAAATGTATGCAAAGGATAAACCTGGATATCCAGGTATACGTTCTATTGATTGATTTCTATAAGGGCCTATTTTCACATGTAAATGTGTATCTGCTACGGACATGAATGATCGGCTGCAGCCCTTCCACGTGGCCAGTCAATGGATCCGCAAATCACAACAAGTAATTCAAGGAAATGGAAAAGTAAAAAAAAAAATTCTAGTAACATTGTATAGCGTACCGGCGATTGCGCTATTTAACTTGCTATCAGTGATTGACGGCATATAAATGGTTAAACAGCAGTGATTGACGCTCCGCTCTGGCCGCTGCTGTTACAGCAAGATGTCAGCTGTGTAGGATGGGGGCTCTGCTCCTGAGCCCACCCGAAACAGCAATCCAATGGACGGTTTCACACACCACATTATCCAGTGGTGTTTAATTTGCTTTCCTATTTAGGAAACAAAACCGTTTTAATAACGTTTTCCTTCTCTGGTATCTAGGAGCCATTTCAGCTATTTGTAAAGGGAATCTGTCAGCAGGTTTTTCTTGGCTATTCTGAGAGCAGCATGATGGGGTGAGCGCCACACTAGGAGTAGGACCACCGAGCCCAGAGCTATTGCAAGACGTGCAGACAATATATACCAGGTATGAATGAATCCAATACAACATTATTGTTACTTGGGAATTAACCTACTTGGATATAATACATCCCTTGATATGTATATACCAAAAGGTCATTATCTTGGGAATGCCTATATTGGCTTTTATTATTTGGGATTATATCCTTTTACTATGTGACCTAGGATATACTATCAGTATGCATTAGCACAATTGGAGCTACTACTATTTAGCCCTGGTGTCTCTGCAATTCAAATATTTACATTACACCTCCTCACTATTATATGGTATTACTATATATATGTGTGTGTGCTCTTTTCTTTCCCGCCATGTACCCAAATTATTATAATAAAGGTCTTTTTTAACACATTGACCCCTTGTCGGATGTACTATATATTGGTTGTTGTTGAGAGCAGCATGATGTAGAGACAAAGACCCTGATTCTAGGGACGTCTCACTTACAGGGCTGCTTGTTGTAGTTTTGATAAAAATCACACTTTTATTAGCAGAAGATTATCACTAGAGGACTAGTAAACCTGCAGCCAGGTAGTCCAACCACGCCCCCCACCACTGATTGGCAGTTTATATACAGTGTACACAGAAAGCTGCCAATCAGTGGTGTGGGTGGGGTTATTATACAGAGCTCAGCATTCAGAGATCTGCATGAGAAAAAAAAAACTGCAATTTTATCAAAATAACACCAAGCAGCCCAGTAAGTGATACATCGTTGGAATCAGGGCCTCGGATTATGCTGCTCTCAAATGGGATAGCAAAAACCTGCTGACATATTCCATTTAAAGGGGCAGCTGCTACTAAATCCAGACATGGTGCAAAATGTAAATTCTGCTGCAGATTTACTGCTGTAGATTTTTAATTCCTAAAAATCCCTGTAGATTCAGAGGATCTCAACCTTTTCAATGCAAATTATTTTCAAGACTTATTCACAGATATTATGAAATATTACAGTAGAAATAAAAAAAAAAAAGCACAATACCTAAACCCCTTCCTTGGGAAAAATATACGGCAAGTATAAGAAAGACAAAAATTTATTCTGGAGTCATAATGAAGTGTAAATAGAATTGTAACCATACAATGTAAACAGCAGCAAATGTAAGTAGGATCCACTGGATCTATATAAGAGGAACGCTTTCCAAAGCTGATCTTCTGAGCCCACCGCTATGCTGGCTGCACCGGCATTGTGATCGTCAGCACCTGGAATATACGTCACGTTTTACTGCAGCTCATAGAACCAAATGATAAGACGCAGAGCAGTGTGAGGCTTGTGACTCGCTATACACAAAATATACGACATGTTTGATGAATGGCATAAAGGAAAGCCGATGCATTCAGATGTCTCTGGGCAACTATATGTTGTGATAGATAAGTGCCTGTCAGGGTGAGGGGCAGCATCCTATCTGCTCACTCATCATGACAGGTTTACAACATGTTGACTCATGGACGTGATCAGTCAGTCAATCGATGACATAGATGCACGTTCTTGATTCCGACAGGTAGGTCAGAGAAGTCCGTCTCAAACAGTTTACCTTCACCCATCTAGGATGGATGGCTGCTGACATCGTTGGCCATTATGTTCATACGCAATTATTATCCCCTAATTGTGATGTACAATACAAATTTATATTGTGGTACCGTGTTAGCCAGAAAATTTGATGGAAATAATTTTATGCCCAAAAATGGCAAAAGTATTCTCGGAGTGATACCTTTATTGGCTAACCAGAAAAAAAAAATATATATGCAAACTTACAGAGCACACAGGCTCCTTCTTCAGGCAGGATTACAAATGTTATGAATTCATTTGTAATATTGCCTGAAGAAGGAGCCTCTGTGCTCTGAAAGCTTGCATATATATTTTTTTTTTCTGGTTAGCCAATAAAGGTATCACTCCGAGAATACTTTTGCCATTTTTGGGCATAAAAGTATTCACATAGAATTATTCACTAATTAAAACAATTTATTTTTGCTAAATAAATGTATACATTTTTTAAAATTTTATTTTATACATTTTCTCAGAGAACCTCTTTAAGAAGATGATTTCAGAATGGGCTATAAGACATGTCCAGCTTTGCTTAATTGTCTCACCTTACTGTCCTTGTTGAACTGAGCTCCACTTTGTTCTTGGATGATATTGTAAGGAATGAAGACGTCTAGATGATACAAATCGGGACGTCTGACTATTCTGTCTTCACCCAAGTCCAACACAAGAGATCTAGCAGAAGACTGTAAAGAGAAGACCAGCGTGGTAACGACGCTTATGTCGCTGAATGCTTCTGTACGGGAAAGAAAGTTGTAACCAACAAGTGCACAAAAATCTAAACTTTTATCTTGATACGTGGCCAACTAGAAGTTACTGTGTAGCTCCACACGTCTCCTACATTAAATCTGACACGTGGAGGAACTGCTCACAGAAAATGCTGAAAAATATTTTTTAGGATTCACACTGCATTAAAAGGGGTTGTCCACCACTTTAATACTAATGGAATATCCTTAGGATAGGTCATCAATATTAAAGTGCCAGGCAACCCCTTTAAGTGAGGCATAATGAATGGTACCAGAATTTCAGATAATGTAGCCTTCATTAGGCAGAAGGCCCACTCGGTTATATGAAGAAATCTGGGGTCCCCAAAAGCAAACCCAGTAATCACCAGATTCCCGTGTGGTGACTACTTAATCTGCTTTTTGGGAAGACCAGAACTGACCCCTATATTTAACCAAGTGGGTCCCCTTAAGCTACATTATCCTGTCTGATGAAGGCTACATTAGCTGAAACATTCTTAATCTTCATTATGCCTCATTTAACGCAATGTGAATCATGGACATGAGAAAAATCAAATTAAAAAATAAATACATTTAAAGCATTTTCTGTGCGATTCCTCCAAATGTCGCATTAATATAGAAAAAATAAAGAGCGGCGTGTTCTACACTATTGCAACAAGCCTCTTTCATCATTTATATCATCATTATAACATCATTTATATGCACCAGCACCATGGAATCAATGGCACTATATAATTAAATAATAATAATAATATATACATCTTCCCACCAGCTTGTTTTCCCTCTATCTCCTCTCTGGATCTATGAAGCCAGAACTGTCAAAGAAGAGGTGATGGTGGAGATGGAGGGGAAACAAGCAGGGGGGAAGGCTTATATAAATGACTGGTCCCGCCGTGAAGCACTGGGCGTCTGTGCTTGGTTTGAACAGTTGTTCTCTGCTGACAGAGTCGTTTACAGAGATCTTCTTTCCCATTCCAACAGCTTGCAAACAACCCACCATGGTATGAAAAAAAAATTAGATCATCATCATCCAGCAAATGTGTCACAGCTGCCAGCGATTGGCTACTGTGGACACATCAAAGCTGTGATGATAAAAGTTGGCAGAGGAGGACCGGTAGCACGAGGTTGGCACAGACTTTTAATAAGGGAAGACTATTGGAAATCACATGAAATACAAAAAGGTCACAATCCTAAACCACATCTAAGGGTCTCACCATTTTAGGTAAAGAGATTTCAGCCACCAGAAAACTTGGGTGTCCTACAGGAGGTTCCGCCACAATCATGTAATCTGGTTTCACGGGTGAACTGATAAAAAAAAGGAAGGCAGCAGTATATTGCAAGGGTACACCATCAATTTATGATCTGTTGGGGTCGATCTCTAATATAATAAAGGGGCACTGATGCTGGTAATGAGGAACAGCCCCTTTCACAGTCATTCCCTGCACATTGGCATCATGGCCTCCACTGTGCAGCGGAACGACAGCATAGATCCAGCAAAGTGAATGGGCTTAGCTGCAGTTCTCCTGCATAGTGAATATCCGGGTAGCTGCCCCACACCAGCATATTCTTTAAAAAGGGCAGCGGGGTTACTTCCAGGCTGCAGCCCCCTTATTCTTGGAGTCCAAGAAGTTGGATATCCTATATCTTTTGTAAGATGGGATTCTAAAAAAAGTAAATGCATGCATTAAACCTCAAAGAAACCCAAACCTTTCAACTTCTGAGATTAGGGACTTGCTTGGAGTTAGCTGGGAGGGTCTGTAGGAAAAAAATAAAGAACATAAAGGCATAATAGTTAAAACAAAAACAAAAAAAACAATGTCCACATTGTTCTTGCACCATAACAAGCCATTCTGCAACTTCCCCCATCTGTTGGGTTTAACCCATCACCACGAGGAGTGGGGCTCCCCCATCTGTTGGGTATAACCCATCACCACGAGGAGTGGCACTCCCCCATCTGTTGGGTATAACCCATCACCACGAGGAGTGGCGCTCCCCCATCTGTTGGGTATAACCCATCACCTCAAGGAGTGAAGCTCCCCCATCTGTTGGGTGTAACCCATCATCACAAGGAGTGGAGCTCCCCCATCTGTTGGGTGCAGCCCATCACCACGAGAAGTGGCGCTCCCCCATCTGTTGGGTATAACCCATCACCACGAGGAGTGGCGCTCCCCCATCTGTTGGGTATAACCTATCACCTCAAGGAGTGGCGCTCCCCCATCTGTTGGGTATAACCCATCACCAAGAGGAGTGGAGCTCCCCCATCTGTTGGGTGTAACCCATCACCACGAGGAGTGGCGCTCCCCCATCTGTTGGGTGTAACCCATCACCACGAGGAGTGGCGCTGCCCCATCTGTTGGGTATAACCTATCACCAGGAGGAGTGGCGCTCGTCATACTTTGTGTCCCTAGGGGAAATGTGGTATTATAAGATATCCAATCAATTGAATGGCCGACTATGTACTGCATGGATGAGCGAGGAACATCAGAGAAGAAGCCGTCGATGCTCAACAGCACCCTACTCTGTCGTCTTTTACAGACTGTATGCCATAGACTTGTACCTTAGAGTTGGGACTTACCCCTATTATGAATCATCGGTTTTGATTTGGTTCTGATATTCTGTTCAAAAATGGATCCCAGGAACTTCCGATTTTTCAGCATTTTCCACTCTGAAGGGAAACCATAGATGATTAACAGGGTCGGACTGGAACTGAAACTCAGCCCTGGCATGTGAGAGGACGCAGGCCCGCCCGACGCGCGTTGAATGTGAAATATTTTCATGAATGATTTGGGTATATGTCACAATAAAAATTGCTGCAAACTGCACTTTATCATCGATAGACAAAAACTGACATAATGTAAAATATAAACTTCCCTCCAGGAAAATGTTAATTTCTTTCAACTGGAGGGACGGACATATTTGTAATATAGAGCTCCAAGTTCCCAAAAACGCTATGCTTGATAGTACCAGGAAAAGCAGGAAAAGTGAATCCTTGCAGATTTGAAGCAGTTTCATGTCTATTCTTTCAGTATTTTTGCAGCGTTTCTAAAGAAAGGGAAAAAAAATCTCAAAAAACGCAACATCAACGGGATTTTCCTGCCGAGCGATACGTTTTTTGTGCAGAAATGTTCTTCCCTTTCTTTTTTGTTTATATTTTGTGTTATACACTAGTGGCCAAAATTGAGGCAACACCTTCAGCTTTTCACCATCACCAATATTTAATGGAGGCTTTCACTGACCTACTTACTTGTACACACGCCCTCTTCTACCATATGTATTCTATGTTGGTTTATAGTGACCTGGGTGTGGGTTGTAAGACAGATATTGTGCGATTAAAATGCGGTTTTTATATTTTAAAGCCAGTTTGTCATCAGAAGGTAAGCAATTACATGTTTTCGTTCTCAAAGTGTGTAAGCGGTTTCAAGAGACTGGTTCGATAAAGAATAAACCAGGTAGAGAAAGGAAGAAGGCTACAACTCCTCAGACTGATAGAAGAATTGTTAGAATCGCCCTAAATAACAGGAAATAAACGGCTGTTAACATCAACAAGGAGCTTGTCAACAACGGAGTGACAGTGTCCGATCGGACGGTTCGACGACGATTGGTAAATGCAGGGTTAAGAGCCAGAATACCAGGTAAAAAGCCATTTCTGAATGCCTCACAGCGTCAGAAACGTCTGCAGGGGCCAAAGAACATTGTAAATGGACCATTGAACAATGGTGAAATGTTATATGGAGCGATGAGACACGCATATCCATCTTTGGCAGCGACGGTGTCCGCTACGTTCGACGACGACCTGGAGAGGACTGGTTGCCAGAGGGTACAGTACCCACCATGAAGCCTCCTCTGAGTGTTATGGTAGGGGGCTGCGTGTCCAGAGATGCAGGTGGTAGGCTGCAGGTAATTGAAGGAACAGTTAATGCTGAAAAGTACATCAAGGAAGTCCTTCAGCCTAAACTCATTCCTTCGGCACGTGATGTATTTGGTGAAGGGACACCGTTTATTTTAAGATGGAGCCCCATGCCATACAGCTAAAAAATGTCTCTCTTGGTTCAAGGACAAAAATGTCCAGCTATTGAATTGGCCAGGAAACAGCCCAGATCTCAATCCTATTGAGAATCTCTGGGCTCGGCTCAAAAGAGCGGTGTCAAAACAGCGGGCTTCACACAAGCAGGAACTCACTGCAGCCATCATCAAATCATGGCTTCATATCATCACACCATCTGATTTACACAAACTGGTAGATAGCATGCCAAGTAGATGCCAGGCAGTCATCAAGGCCGAGGGCTGTCCAACTGAGTATTAACATTTAGTGTTAGATATGAAAATAGGACAAATCAATGGCTTTTCTCCCACAGTCATCTGAGTGACAATAGTCTCCAATTTGTTGACAAATGAACAAATTTCCTGCTAATATTGTGTTTCTATATGAGATTTTATTTCTACTTAAAAACTTTACTGTGAAATCAAAAACATTCATGAAATTTGTATTTGTATTGGCAAAATGCTAAAAATTCATAAATCTTGGGGGTGTTGCCTCAATTTTGGCCACTAGTGTATAGAGTTCCTCAGTATATTTATATGTTGTCCCCCATCACCTTTTTCATCTCTCCTTACAAGTATGCCTTGTATCTTAGCTAAAACATGGTAGTAAGTAGCATATGAAACCCTTTTATAATGGGTAGTGTAGAATCGCTGCATATTTCAGGGTTATGCGCTCCTGAGGACTCATTAGTGCTGCCCTCCTCAGGCGAAACCTGGTTGTGACCTTGTATAATATGGGGCTAGCCGGTCTCACCTACCAGTTTGGGTCACAAACCCTTTTTCGTTTGCTTTGATGTTTTACTCATTGTTTATTACGTTTACACCCCAAATCTCTCCTAATCCTGGAGATCAAACCTATGAAAGCAATTTATGAATGATCATAACACCTCTATGAAGGGTAATTATCATCTCCTTCATAAATATACATTTATATGTATAAATACATATGTGGTCAATGCATAGTACTGGCACATGACTTATCACTTTCCAGGACCTTACAAAGCACCAGGAACATTCATAACAAGCGGAGGTGAGGCGATTCTGGCAACTTAATAGGAAAGGATTCTTTACAGTTAGAGCAGTCAGACTGTGGAATGCCAACCACAAGATATAGTAATGGCAGATAGTATAACAGCATTTGTAGAAGGGCTGGATACTTTTTTAACAAAACATGACATTGTGGGTTATAAATAATCTAGTAATAGAAAATGTATAACTTTGGAGATAGACCAAGGACATTAAAGTTAAAACTTTTTCAACCTATGTAACTATGCAAGTATGCAGAATGCACATTAGGAAAATGCTTGAAATGCAATTCCCTATAATATTATTTTACAAGTAATTTCCTCTTAATTTTCCGCTTTGTAAAGTGCTAGTTATAAGCCCAATCTATGGATCTAAAAAGTGCAAAACACTCCTGAAACACTTGTACGTATGTTCTATAATCTTTATTTCTTATGGTGCCTAAGGGAAGCCGTAATGATAAGACTCCTGCTTGGTAACAAGTGCAGTTATTTGCCTCCATAATGAAAGTGAATTACCAATGATGAAAGGGTTAATACTTGGACCCTGCATGAGTAATAGCCCTTGTAGTAACCATGACAACTATTGTGAGGGCATAAACAAGTGTCATAAAGAAGATTCCATAAAAGAATGCCGCGCTGCCATGATCAGCGCCATTACTGATGATGCGCCTGAGGACCTTGAGCTTGACCACCCCACGTAATGTGCCAATGTTGGTGTAATTTGGAGGTTCTAGCAGGGAAAGGGGTTGTCTTCTTAGACACCCCGGGGGGAAGGGAAGGTAACAGAGGGGGGGTCCCCAAAACAGGATCCCCTTCTGTTACTATGTACAAAGAGCTGCTCTTCTTTGGGAGTTCATAGATGGATCCTTGACTTTAATGGGTGATAAATTGGGAGGGGGAGGGGATACTCATCCTATTAGGGGTTATCCATAATGAGCAACCCCTGTAACCAAGTACCCAACATCTTGAGAGACGGAGCTGGATCTGTAAGGGAGAAGTGGTAGATCCACCTGGGAAATCAGATCAACTAAATTCGTTCCAGCAATAAATGTGGTGACAGATATCGCAGCCAGATCTCTCCCACATCCAGTTTATCACATTAATAGTCTATATTTGTTATGTCGTTCTCTGTAAATATGTAGAAATTCTAAAACTCCGTCATATATCGGCACTAACTCTCTAAGCCCAAGGGAAGGGCAGCCCTCCAGCCATGGTTCCCTAGAGGTTTCCTCCACAGGGGGTTTTCCTCTCCTGAGAGCTGGAGGGTGACTCTTCGTGAGTCGAGGGTTGTGCCATTTTCGGTGTCATGTAAATTTAAATAAAGTTGAGAACGTTTGACACCTAATTGCAATGATTTGTGTATTTATTTTGTATGTGTCTGATTCATTTTGTTTGGGAGTCGGGGTCCATCACACATCACTGAGTCATACGTCTGGACATCTGCCGCCAGAAGTTTTGCTCCAGGGGTTGCCCCTGCTCTGGGGAGTTTGATGGAGCAGAGAAGACAAGAATTACAGAACTCATCCTCAGAATAAGGACTTCTATTACAGTACTACAAGCAGCTTCCTCGTCTCATTCACACAGTGAGTATTTTGGGCACTAATTTACATCAGTATTTGTAAGCTGAAAACCAGAGGGGAACAAACACAGTGAAAAATAGTAACTGAAACACTTTCACCTCTTCTGTTTTGGATCCACTCCTGGCGTCTGCTAACAAATACTGATGCAAAATATCGCCATGGAAGTTCCCTAAATTCTTACTGACTGATTTGACTGTTTGAGTAGCAGTCAAGCAACAGAGGTTGCAAGCGTTAAAGGAGTTTTCTGGTATCAAAAACCCCTGTCCCCCTTGCCATTTTTCTCTATCCTGAACCTGTGCTTCCTGCCCTGATCTCGGACTGTCTGACCTAGTCCTTGTCTTCGCTCTCCTGAGTCTGGTACCCTGGTACCTCCGGAATGCTGCTGCAGTCCCGGGAACTGCACTGAAGTGGTACCTGGTGTCTACCGGAGGCCCAGTCTATCCTCACCACCAGAGGTTCTAGTGGAGACCCAGTAGACACCTAGTCACAACCCTCCCGTGGGGCAGTGGGTCCATATCCACCAGGGTTACACCCACATAGCAAATGTGGTACCAATATTCAAGAAGGGGATAACATCTGAGCCTGGAATTTATAGGTCGGTAAGTTTAACTTGTACTGTGGGCAACAACTTTGAGGGTTTTCTAAGAGATACTAACCTGGAGCACCTCAATAAGAATAACCTAAACATATGATTATGAGGGATCTGTCCTGCAAACTAATCTGAAAAGATTCTATGGGGAGGTAAGTTCAGGTTGGACCAGGGAAACTTAGTGGATGTTGTCTATCTGGACTTTTCAAAGGCATTTGATACGGTGCCATACAACAGGTTGGTACATAAAAATGTTCAATATATTATATGGTAAACTTGCTCCACGAAAGAACAAGTCCTTGTGTGGTCGATGGAAAAATCAAGGAAAAGATCAGTGATGCGGTCGTTACCTCTTGACAGCTCCATTTCGTACTTGTTCTCTAGTCCCTCCATGGCCACGGTGATAAAAAATTCCCTGAAAAGCTCATTATTCTAATAAAAAAAATACAAAGTAAGGAGCTGACACAAAGGAGAGCAGACAGCTCGTATGTCGGAATAAGCAATTGCAGTTACCGTAATTTTCTCAAAGAAGGTGCCATTAATCACTATGTCGTACGCCGAGCAGCCGCCTCTACCTGTAGGACAAAGTGCACCAGGACTTAGATACTTTGCGGTGCCGACTCAATCCATTGACCTTAGTAGGGCTGCTATGAATAAGTGGTATAAGTTCTTAAAGGGGAATCCAAGTAGTGGACAATCCCTCTAAGTCCCAAATCTAAACCAAAAAAGTTCAAAAGTCAACAACAAGATGTCAAACTTTATTCCGCAGACTGGAAGTGGACCTACCAGAACCTGTGGAGATGGTATCTTTGACCATTGAGGATTAGTAAGTTGTAATACTTGCTATTTTAACCCCTTTAAGGATATCTCTGGACTATCCCTTTAAAAAGAGAAGCGCTGTATTAAAAAAAAACGTACTATTATCAACTTCAACGTGGGGCTCTCCAAGGCTCATGGGGACTCGATAGCCGGAGGGATCATCAGATTCCAGGATGCTGACTAACTCCTGCTCCGTCAGGTCCGGGGCCGCTGGGATCTGGTTCGACTTGCAGATGTTAATAAAGATTTTGGTATTTTTGGATGTGCGAGTTTTAATGCAGAAACCTAACACAGAAATAAAAACAAAAAGTGAACAAAAACACAATAAAATCGGCAAAAGCCAAGCAGCATTTACATGTAATCAACTGCATAAGAAATTATGTGACCCCCCACGTTGGTTGCATCATGTGACCGTTGCAGTCAATAAGACCCCACTGCCCCACTGTGGTATCTGTCACATAATATGCACAAAGTAATCTGGATAATAATCAGAGGACGCCCATCTCACCCGGCTGGGGTCTGATCTGTCTGCTTTCTGGTAA
The DNA here is from genome assembly GCF_046119375.1 of Phyllobates terribilis. Taxonomy (NCBI): domain Eukaryota; kingdom Metazoa; phylum Chordata; class Amphibia; order Anura; family Dendrobatidae; genus Phyllobates; species Phyllobates terribilis. The sequence continues at coordinate 379,486 of NW_027362798.1, read as the reverse complement.
GTTCAGTATTCTGCTCTCCATCTCCTATTTGGCCTGAAATGAGGCAACAAGTGAGAATCAGTGAGTAACATGAACAGGATGGTTCTGCAAACTGATTTTTCCTGCACCAAAATAGTACAACTGTGAGGGGTCTAAAGCCAACAATACACATTAGGTAAATGTTGGAGACTGCCGCGCCCCCGGCGGCTGACGGAGGAGACATTCACCCGGTGATTGCTGGCCTCTCCAATTCATCTTCGTACCTTCATCAGCATCTGTTCATACAGCGCTTCCTCCATGTTTGTGTTAATTTCTGCAGACAGCAGCGACTTGTCAGACGCAATTTTTTCGGTCAAAGACAGAAGCTCAGAGATCTTGTTTTATAAGAGAAAACCTGAAAAATGAAAATATGTATTAATCTTCTCCACAGACAACGACAAGGGGAGAGTGCGGGAGCCTGACAGCCGACGACATGAGGGGGTGCGGGAGCCTGACAGCCCTCGACACGAGGGGGTGCGGGAGCCTGGCAGCCCACGACAAGAGGGGGTGCGGGAGCCTGGCAGCCCACGACAAGATGGGGTGCGGGAGCCTGACAGCCCACGACACGAGGGGGTGCGGGAGCCTGACAGCCCACGACACGAGGGGGTGCGGGAGCCTGACAGCCCATGACACGACGGGGGGCGGGAGCCTGACAGCCCTCGACGCGAGGGGGTGAGGGAGCCTGGCAGCCCACGACACGAGGGGGTGCGGGAGCCTGGCAGCCCACGACACGAGGGGGTGCGGGAGCCTGGCAGCCCACGACACGAGGGGGTGCGGGAGCCTGACAGCCCACGACACGAGGGGGTGCGGGAGCCTGACAGCCCACGACACGAGGGGGTGCGGGAGCCTGGCAGCCCATGACACGAGGGGGTGCGGGAGCCCCGACAGCCCACGACACGAGGGGGTGCGGGAGCCTGACAGCCCACGACACGAGGGGGTGCGGGAGCCTGACAGCCCACGACACGAGGGGGTGCGGGAGCCTGACAGCCCACGACACGAGGGGGTGCGGGAGCCTGACAGCCCACGACACGAGGGGGTGCGAGACCCTGACAATATTGGGAGTGGGATTCTGCACACCTACAGCTAGCTACTTATTGTCCTGAATGTAGTAATCACCTTGGCACATTCCCATCTTCTTACCTGTAGTGCAGACACCAAACACCACTACTCTGACTGCAATCACCCAGCTACAGCGTCACCACGCCTCAGCAGCAGCGGAGCGTCTAGATTGGAGTTGATTTCTTGAGGGGGAGGAGTGATTTCATGGAATCATGACGTCACCGGAAGGGGCGGGGCCTTCTCAGTCCAGTGGACACTATTCCACCTGCAGCTGCAGCAGTGCGCACATTGTGCCGGGACAGGAGGACTGGTGATGAGGAGCTCGTGTTCTGCGTTGTGCTGTGAGGACTGAGGCGGGGAGAACACAATATTAATTATAATAATTTTTTTTAGGCTGTGTGACCACTATGCGTTTTTTAAGCGTTTCCACAGTGGCAATTCCGCTGCAGAAACGCTTAAAAACGCTTGATAGAAGGTCGGCCATGTTCCCCAATGATAATCCGCATGTGCTGTGCACATGCTGTGTAAATTTCCGCTGCGAATTATCATTGCGGAAAAATCCGCTGCACTACCAATTATTTTGTGGAAGCACGGCGCTTTCGCCGCCATTGACTTGCATTAGAACACATGGAATCCGCATCACTGGATCTGTACATGCAGAATCCATGCGCTTCAATGTGCGGATGGTACCCGGGTGTGGAGGACAGGAGAATCTCCTCCGGACCCGGGTACCATAGAACCTGTAAAAAAAGAATAAAATAAAAAATAAATATTATACTTACCTTCTGATGGCCCCCGGTGTCTTTATCCGATGCGTCCTGGCTTGCCAGCAGCTCGCGATGGTCTGAAAAGGACCTGCCGTGACGTCATTTAGTCATGTGACGGGTCACGCGACCGCTGACGTCAGCAGGCCATCAGAAGGTAATTATATATTTATTTTTTTACCATTCTTTTATGGTCACACTATATAAATCCATGCCGGTTGCATGTATTTATATAGTGTGACCAAGTTGTCAAGCACTTTTCAAGTGATGCTAAAATCGCTTGGAAAGCGCTTGTCAACCCGCATGCGGAAATGCAAGTGAAGAACGCTTCACATCAGCAAGTCCCAGGCAGGAAAAAAGCATGTACAATCCGCATGTACAATCCACATGCGTTTTTTCTGCCAGGGAGATGCGGAAACGCTCAAAAAAAATCCGGAGCATTTCTGCATCGTGGGCACATAGCCTTACATTAATTGTATGACTCAATATTGAGCACACGTAACCATCTATACACAGCTGGAGGCCGCACCTAGCCATCTATACACAGCAGGAGGCCGCACGTAGCCATCTATACACAGCGGGAGGCCGCACGTAGCCATCTATACACAGCGGGAGGCCGCACGTAGCCATCTATACACAGCGGGAGGCCGCACTAAGCCATCTATACACAGCGAGAGGCCGCACGTAGCCATCTATACACAGCGGGAGGCCGCACGTAGCCATCTATACACAGCGGGAGACCGCACGTAGCCATCTATACACAGCGGGAAGCCGCACGGCGCCATCTATACACAGCGGGAGGCCACACGGCGCCACCTATACACAGCGGGAGGCCCACAGCGCCCCCCCCAGAGAGAGCAGGAGGCCGCACGGCGCAATCTATACACAGCGGGAGGCCGCACAGCGCCCCCCTCACAGAGACAGCAGGAGGCCGCACGGCGCCATCTATACTCAGCAGGAGGCCGCACGGCGCACCCGACCCCAAAGACAGCAGGAGGCCGCACGGCGCCATCTATACTCAGCAGGAGGCCGCACGGCGTCACCTATACACAGCGGGAGGCCGCACGGCGCCACCTATACACAGCGGGAGGCCGCACGGCGCCACCTATACACAGCGGGAGACCGCAAGGCGCCACCTATACACAGCGGGAGGCAGCACGGCGCCACCTATACACAGCGGGAGGCCGCACGGCGCCACCTATACACAGCGGGAGGCGCCACCTATACACAGCGGGAGGCCGCACGGCGCCACCTATGCACAGCGGGCGGCGCCACCTATACACAGCGGGAGGCCGCACGGCGCCACCTATACACAGCGGGAGGCCCCACGGCGCCACCTATAAACAGCGGAAGGCCGCACGATGCCATCTATACACAGGGGGCCGCACAATGCCATCTATACACAGCGGGAGGCCGCACGGCGCAATCTATACACAGCGGGAGGCTGCACGGCGCCATATATACACAGCGGGAGGCTACACGGCGCCCCCCCCAAGAGACAGCAGTAGGCCGCACGGCGCCATCTATACACAGCGGGAGGCCGCACGGCGCCCCCCCCCATAGACAGCAGGAGGCCGCACAGCGCCATCTATACACAGCGGGAGGCCGCACGGCGCCCCCCCAGAGACAGCAGGAGGCCGCACGGCGCCATATATACTCAGCAGGAGGCCGCACGCAGTCACGCACACACAAACATATACAGACATATACAGTACAGACCAAAAGTTTGGACACACCTTCTCATTTTAAGATTTTTCTGTATTTTCATGACTATGAAAATTGTACATTCACACTGAAGGCATCAAAACTATGAATTAACTCATGTGGAATTATATACTTAACAAAAAAGTGTGAAACAACTGAAAATATGTCTTATATTCTGGGTTCTTCAAAGTAGCCACCTTTTGCTTTGATGACTGCTTTGCACACTCTTGGCATTCTCTTGATGAGCTTCAAGAGGTAGTCACCAGAAATGGTCTTCCAACAATCTTGAAGGAGTTCCCAGAGATGCTTAGCACTTGTTGGCCCTTTTGCCTTCACTCTGCAGTCCAGCTCACCCCAAACCATCTCGATTGGGTTCAGGTCTGGTGACTGTGGAGGCCAGATCATCTGGCGTAGCACCCCATCACTCTCCTTCTTGGTCAAATAGCCCTTACTCAGCCTGGAGGTGTGTTTGGGGTCATTGTACTGTTGAAAAATAAATGATGGTCGAACTAAACTCAAACCGGATGGAATAGCATGATGCAGCAAGATGCTGTGGTAGCCATGCTGGTTCAGTATGCCTTCAATTTTCAATAAATCCCCAGCATTGTCACCAGCAAAGCACCCCCACACCATCACACCTCCTCCTCCATGCTTCACGGTGGGAACCAGGCATGTAGAGTCCATCCGTTCACCTTTTCTGCGTCGCACAAAGACACGGTGGTTGGAACCAAAGATCTCAAATTTGGACTCATCAGACGAAAGCACAGATTTCCACTGGTCTAATGTTCATTCCTTGTGTTCTTTAGCCCAAACTTGTCTCTTCTGCTTGTTGCTTGTCCTTAGCAGTGGTTTCCTAGCAGCTATTTTACCATGAAGGCCTGCTGCACAAAGTCTCCTCTTAGCAGTTGTTGAAGAGATGTGTCTGTTGCTAGAACTCTGTGTGGCATTGACCTGGTCTCTAATCTGAGCTGCTGTTAACCTGCGATTTCTAAGGCTAGTGACTCGGATAAATTAATCCTCTGAAGCAGAGGTGACTCTTGGTCTTCCTTTCCTGGGGCGGTCCTCATGTGAGCCAGTTTCTTTGTAGCTCTTGATAATTTTTGCAACTGCACTTATGGACACTTTCAAAATTTGCCAATTTTTCGGACTGACCGACCTTCATTTCTAATAGTAAAGATGGCCACTCGTTTTTCTTTACTTAGCTGCTTTTTTCTTGCCATAATACAAATTCTAACAGTCTATTCAGTAGGACTATAAGCTGTGTATCCAGCAGACAACTGCACAACACAACAGATGGTTCCAACCTCATTTATAAGGCAGGAAATCCCACTTATTGTACCTGAAAGGGCACACCTGTGAAGTGAAAACCATTTCCGATTACTACCTCTTGAAGCTCATCAAGAGAATGCCAAGAGTGTGCAAAGCAGTCATCAAAGCAAAAGGTGGCTACTTTGAAGAACCTAGAATATAAGACATATTTTCAGTTGTTTCACACTTTTTTGTTAAGTATATAATTCCACATGTGTTAATTCACAGTTTTGATGCCTTCAGTGTGAAAGTACAATTTTCAAAGTCATGAAAATGCAGAAAAATCTTTAAATGAGAAGGTGTGTCCAAACTTTTGGTCTGTACTGTACATACACGCATAAACACATTTGAAACATAAAAATACATATAAACAGACATCACACAATGACATCTGCCTGCACACACACACACATACATACATATACATACACACACACACACTCACCATCCCCCGACTCGGCTCCAGCTCTTTTCCGGTGCAGCACTGCAGGCCGGGTGCGCACTGCGTGACGTCACAGCTAGGAGACACGGCCGCGCACAGGGCCGTGTCTCCTAGCAGTGACGCGGCCGGGCCAGCACAGGGAAGTTAACTGCTGCAGTGCTGGCCCGGCCGAAGAAGAAGCAGCGGCTGTGTGCCGCTGCTGGGGGAGCGATCCTGGGCCCCCCCCCCCCACTGTCTGCCGGTATGTGCCGTGGCGCCGCACATATAATGAGGACAATCTGGCCATAGACACCCCGGAGCCCCCTGGAGGTTCGGGGCCCCGGGCGGTAGCCCAGATCGTCCTCATTATAATCCGCCTATGCTTATATACATGTAACACTCACTACCCCCTATTCCTGTGTATTGCTGTAATATATAACCTATACTCGTTATCCATCATTATAAATTAAGAAGATTTTCCACTTTATCCGATATATCCACACTCAATCAGTAGATTAGATGTCTGCTGAAGAGGCAATACACATGAACGTCTCCACATCATCCTCCCCGACTGTATCTATATGTGCCCCGTGACCCCCGATCAAGTGTCTCCATCACGTGCTCGCAGCATCACAGGTCACATAGTTTCCTCGTAGCGTTGGTGCGCGTTGTGTATCGAGCCACGCCTCCTCAGCACCCATTGGTTGGTGGAGACATACCTCCATCCTGATTGGCTATAGTTGGCCGTTTAACTCTTAGCTCTTTCCGAATGATGCCACCCCATGACGAAGACAAGAAGCCGAAACATACGTCGGGTGGACGCCATTCAGGAGTGGGATCTGCATCTGCTATAGCGTGAGTACAATGCACATGTGGTCACCTTTTTTAAAAATGCTTAAAGTGGATACAAATACATATCTGTCAACAGCACATATGCCCAAGTCAGTGCACTACTCTCTACAGGATTCACACCGACATCCAAATAATAAGGGACCAGCCCTTGTATATATACATATACAGGTGCATCTCACTAAATTAGAATATCATCAAAAAGTTAATTTATTTCAGTTCTTCAATACAAAAAAGTGAAACTCGTATAGCCATAATCATCAGCATTAACAGAAATAAACAATAACTGTTTGATTATATTCTAATTTAGTGAGAAACACCTGTATTTGTTCACATATGAGATATATAATTTATGTAGATTTATTCTTTGGAGGCACTTGCACTTCATGGAAAGTTTATGATAATTAAACAATCATATGTACAGATATATCTAACTAATGATATGTATATATATTTTTATATACTGGATTAATTTGTGGCTTGATTCTCTGTATTATCCCTTTGCTGTTCTAATCATGATCCATTCCCACTGGTGTTAATTGTAATTCCTGTCTCGACGTCCCCTTTGCGTATAGTTTTTAATTCCCCCCTTCTTTTGCATTTCCTCCTCTTCCACCTGGTTATCAATATAATAATTATGTGCATCACCCACATGCCTGGACTGGTCGATGTCTCCTTTCTGCTATACACTAGAGTGGTATACTATGTGCACAGATACATGGAGTGCCATATACTTCTCAGGAGGTGCGCAGCGTCCACCTCCTCACCGCACAGGCCCACAAGCTCCTCTCCGGCAGGAAGAAGATGCATTCAGGCGGCTCCTACCACTGCAGCAGACGGCAGTGCACAAGTATACAGGGTGCAGTGTGGATGTGTCTGCACCACTGGGATGTGGCCGACCTGCATGTATACATATGCCCCTCTGCAAGGGGGACTGGCCCACCGGAGGATCGGGAAAACCCCCGGGTCCCGATGGCCCCGCCCCCTACACCCCTGGGCCCTGTACAGAGAACAGAGGGCCCCCCCCCGGTTCGCAGCACTGCCGATATGATTAGTGATGGGCCCTCTGCCTCCTCTGCGCAGCGACACTGCCGGCGCGTGCGCAGGAGGTCAGTCTCAGGGTGATGACGTCATTGCCCTGGGACTGCTTCCTGTGCGCGCTGTGGAGTACGGACCCTGCGTCGCTCCAGGCAGCGGCTGCCGCTCATCTCGACGCGTCAGTATGAAACGGGGAGGGGAGGGGAGGGGAGGAAGGGATAGGGGGGAGGGGTGACTGGGAGGACCCCTGGCCGGGGCTGGCAGTAAATACTACTGGACAATGGGCATGGTTCTCATCATGCCCATTGCCCAGCATGTCCTGCTGCCAGCCTCTGGTTACTGGTACTATGCCCAGCAGCATGTACTATCACCAGGGGCTGGCAGGACATAGTGGGTGGGCATGATAGTACCAAGGAGGCTGGCAGGACATACTAGGCATGAATCATGCCCAGCATGTCCTGCCAGCCACTGGTGGTACCATCATGCATGCCCATTGCCCAGCCACTGGTGGTGTGGTACTATCATGCTAGTACTAACACCAGTGGCTGGCTGGCAGGACATGCCATGTGAGCTTGAATGCTAATACCACAGAGGCTGGCAGTACATACTGGGCAATGGGCATGATAGTACCACCAGTAGACTGACTAGGCGGTCTCCAGGGCTCCGTCTCCCCTTCTCGCTGCTGTTAGGCTGGGTTAACATTGCGTTTATGCTGTGCGTTACAACGGATCCGTTGTAAATCAGTGCAGACGCAATGTACCGTAGACTTGCATAGCAAAAATAGGCATGCGTTTGAAAGTATGCATTATTTGCAACGCACAGGAAAACATGGTCGGTGGCTGGAGGCCAGCTGAGCACTTCTCTGACAACTGGGTTCTAGTGTCATTCTGTGCCTGCTCATCTCTGTCAGCAGGCATATTTGTCTGATGGCAAAGATGTAGCAGAGCTGGAGACAGAAGATCCGTGGATTACGTCAGAGCGAGGATTTTGTTTTTAATTAAAGATGGAGTCCCTACATGTGTTTTGTGTTTTATTTTTATTAAAAAATTGTGTTTTTTTCTGTTTACTGGAAATTCATGGTGGCCATGTGTAGTTTGGCGTGATGCCATGAATTTCAGGCTTAGTGCCAGCTGATAATACAAAGCTGGTATTAACTCCATTATTACCCAGCGTGCCACCCCCCACCAGGGCCGTTGGAAGAGCCGGATAAAGTGCCTGGAAATGGCGCTACGATGAATGCGCCAATTCCAGGGGTGGCTGCAGGCTGCCATTTTCAGTGTGGGGGGCCCAGAATGCTTGGGCCTTACCATGCTGAGAATCCCAGCCACCAGCCCCCCGATCAAAATATGGCGGGAGCCCACGCATTTTTTTTTTATTATTTTTTTAAATAATTTAAAAAAAACATTGGGCTTTCCTGACTTTTGATCGCCAGTCAAGGTAAAACCAGGCAGATAAAGCAGACAGCTACGGGCTGCCACCTCTATCTGCGCTGAGAATCAAAAATTCTGCAGAGCGCTATGTCATTTTTGTTTTATTATTTATTTATTTTCACACTTCTATATGTGACAGTCCCAACAGCCAATCACAGAGGCTGACCCAGAGAATGGGTGTCTGTGACTGGCTGCTTGAGTAACCTGAAAGCTGCCCATACATAGTACCATACTAGAATGTATGGGCTGATTGTACATTACTCAAACAGCCAATCACAGAAGCCCATCCTCTTTGACAGCATCTGCGATTGACTGTTGGGTCTGTCACATATAAAAGTGTGAAAAGAAAATTTTAAAAATGAATTTTTGATTCTCACCGCAGATAAAGCAGACAGCTACGTACTGCCACCCCCAGCTGCCTGGTTTTACCTTGGCTGGCGATCAAAAGACAGAGAAGCCGAATATTTGTTTTAAACTTAACTTTTTTTTTTCCCACCATATGTTGATCGCCAGCCAGATAAAACCAGGCTGCTGGGGGCTGGGATTCGCAGCATGGTAAGGCCCAAGCGTTCTTGGCCCTCCACGCTGAAAATCGCAGCCCACAGCCACCCCTGAAAATGGCGCATTCATCATGGCACCATTTCCAGGTGCTTTACCCGGCTCTTCCAGCGGCCCTGGTGGTGAGTGGCAACCTGGGTAATAATAGGGTTAGTACCAGGCCATCTTTGCCTTATCAGCTGGTACTAAGCCCGAAATTCATGGTTTCACGCCAAATTAGACATAGTCACCATCAATTTCTAGTAAACAGAAAAAAAAAAGACAGAATTTTTTTTTTTTATTATTAAAAATAAAACACATTTAGGGACTTCGTCTTTAATAAAGAAAAATCCTCACTCCCAATGGAATCCATAGGTCTTCTGTCTTCATCTCTCTTAGATCTTTGCCATCAGACAAATATGTCTGCTGACAGATGAGCAGGCACAGAATGACACTGGAGCACTGTTACTGTGTAGTACAGTGCTATGTTTCTTTTTTTGTCATTTCATGCAGTGTAGAAATCTTGGGAAAAGTGTGGATTGTGCTCTGGAAGTGATCAGTTATATCTAACTAGGTTATTTTCTGCAGAAATAAGTCCTGTATAGAAGATGTGATATATCAGTCTGCAGTTAAAGAACTTCACCTAGAGACATCACTGGTGAGTATGTGTATTACCTATACACACACACACTGACACTATATACAGAGCTCCTGTGCATAATGTCACTGGTGATCACTGTATTACCTGTACACTGACACTATATACAGAGCTCCTGTGTATAATGTCACTGGTGATCCCTGTATTTCCTATACACACACACACACACTGACACTATATACAGAGTGTAGCGTCGGCGTCCCTGCCTCCTGCTAGGCAGGGACGCTGTTCCCCTCACCTCTCCGCTCCGAGCCCGGCGTCCTCCTCCCGCTCTGCTGGCAGCGCGCGCTCCTTCCCGGCCACGGTGCTTAGGGCGTGCGCGCTCCCCCCCTCTTAAAGGGGCCGCGCGCGCCGTCCTAAGGAGTCCCCGGCCAATGGCCGGAGGACTTCACCATATATAAGGCACCTCCTCCAAAATGGAGGTGCCCGAGCAATGTTGTTGCACTGTTCACTACTCTGCTTCAGCCCTCAGGTCCCGTTTTCAGTTACTTGCCAGTTTCCTGCCAGTTTGCTGTCTGATTCCTGCCTGTTATCCGCTTACCTGTTTGCTAGCCTGAGGTCCGACGGTCTGCCTTCCGACATCTGTCAGTCTGTCTATGGACCAGCTTGCCCGCTCACCTGGGAGCGCTCACCTGCTACCTGTCTGCTAGCCTACCTGGAGGCTCCGCCGTCACGTGCTGTGACCACCTGCCAGTCCAGAGACTCTTGCCCGCTCACCTGGGAGCGCTCATCTGCTACCTGCCTGTTAGCCTACCTGGAGGCTCCGCCGTCACGTGCTGTGACCACCTGCCAGTCCAGAGACTCTTGCCCGCTCACCTGGGAGCGCTCATGTGCTACCTGCCTGTTAGCCTACCTGGAGGCTCCGCCGTCACGTGCTGTGACCACCTGCCAGTCCAGAGACTCTGGTCCACTCACCTGGGAGCGCTCATCTGCTACCTGCCTGTTAACCTACCTGGAGGCTCCGCCGTCACATGCTGTGACCACCTGCTTATCCAGAGACTCTCGCCTGCTCACCTGGGAGCACACATCTGCCATCTGCCTGCTAGCCTACCTGGAGGCTCAGCCGTCACAGGTCGTACCTACCCTTTATCCAGAGACTGTCCCGGTCACTTGCCATGACCTCCTGCCCGTTTACCCAGAGACTGTCCCGGTCACTTGCCGTGACCTCCTGCCCGTTCACCCAGAGACTGCCCCGGTCACTTGCTGTGACCTCCTGCCCGTTTACCCAGAGACTGTCCCGGTCACTTGCCGTGACCTCCTGCCCGTTTACCCAGAGACTGTCCCGGTCACCTGCTGTGACTACCTGCCTGTCTTCCCTGGTCGCCACCCGCTTCCTTACAAGGACCGCCCCCTTGTATAAGTTGCTCAGAGGTTCCGCCTCCCAGACCCGTTACACAGAGCTGTGCATAATGTCACTGGTGATCCCTGTATTAGAATCATAGAATCATAGAATGGTAGAGTTGGAAGGGACCTCCTGGGTCATCTGGTCCAACCCCCTGCTCAAAGCAGGATTCACTAAATCATCTCAGACAGATGTCTGTCCAGCCTCTGTTTGAAGACGTCCATTGAAGGGGAACTCACCACCTCTCGTGGCAGCCTGTTCCACTCATTAATCACCCTAACTGTCAAAAAGTTTTTTCTAATATCTAATCTGTGTCTCCTCTCATTTAGTTTCATCCCATTGCTTCTAGTCTTTCCTTGTGCAAATGAGAATAAAGATGATCCTTCTACAATGTGACAGCCCTTGACATATTTGTAGACAGCTATTAAGTCTCCTCTCAGTCTTCTTTTTTGCAAGCTAAACATTCCCAAATCCTGCAACCGTTCCTCATAGGACATAGTTAGCAGACCAGTCACCATTCTGGTCGCTCTTCTCTGAACTTGCTCCAGTTTGTCTATGTCTTTTTTAAAATGTGGTGCCCAAAACTGTACACAGTATTCCAGATGAGGTCTGACCAAAGAGGAGTAAAGACCGATAATGACTTCACGTGATCTAGACTGTATGCTTCTGTTAATACATCCCAGAATTGTATTTGCCTTTTTTGCTGCGGCATCACACTGTTGACTCATGTTCAGTCTATGATCTATTAGTATACCTAAGTCTTTTTCACATGTACTGTTGCTTAGCTCTATTCCTCCCATTCTGTATATGCTTTTTTCATTTTTATTGCCCAGATGTAGTACTTTGCATTTTTCCCTGTTAAAAAACATTCTGTTGTTTGCTGCCCACTGCTCCAGTTTATTTAGGTCTTTTTGAATCCTCTCTCTCTCTTCTCTAGTATTAGCTATCCCTCCTAGCTTTGTGTCATCAGCAAATTTAATCAGTTTACCCTCAATTCCTTCATCTAAATCATTGATAAAGATGTTGAACAATACAGGTCCCAGGACGGAGCCCTGTGGTACCCCACTTGAGACATTCAGCCAGCTGGATGTGAAGCCATTTACAACCACCCTTTGAGTCCGATCACTAAGCCAGTTATGAATCCACCTAACAGTTGCCTGGTCCATTGCATATTTGGTCATTTTTTCAATAAGGATGGTGTGAGATACTTTGTCAAATGCTTTGCTGAAGTCAAGATATACTATATCTACAGCATTTCCCTGATCCACCCAGTCAGTGATTCTGTCATAGAAGGAAATTAAGTTAGTCTGACATGACTTGTTAGTTACAAACCCATGCTGACTCTGGTTAATCACTTCATTCTTATCCATGTACTTACATACATGTTGTTTAATAATTTGTTCAAAGATCTTTCCTGGTATAGAAGTCAGACTCACCGGCCTATAGTTGCCTGAGTCCACCTTCTTCCCCTTTTTGAAGATAGGAACAACATTTGCTCTTCTCCAGTCTTCTGGGACTTCTCCTGTTCTCCAAGAATTTTCAAAGATTATGGAGAGTGGTTCTAAAATTTCTTCTACGATCTCCTTCAGTACTCTGGGGTGTAATTCATCTGGACCTGGAGACTTGAACTCATTTATGTTAGCTAAATATTCCCTCACAATCTTTCTGTTTACAGATAACTTGGATTCTTCTATTCCTTTGAAAGGACAGTGAAGATCAGTTGATGTTACATTTTCTTTCTGAGAGAAAACAGATGCAAAATAGGAATTAAAAAGTTCGGCCTTCTCAGCATCCTCTCTTACCATTTCTCCATTTTCATCCTGTAAAAATCCTATAGCATCTTTGACTTTTCTTTTACTTTTGACATACCCCCAAAATTCTTTTTTATTGCTTTTGACATCTCTTGCAAGCCTTAATTCATTGTCAGCTTTAGCTAACCTGATACGTGCCCTGCAGGATCTGCAGACTGCATTATAATCTTCTTTAGATATGCCTCCCTCTTTCCATTTAATAAACATTTCTTTCTTTCTTTTTAGCATGTGTTTAAGTTCTGTGTTCATCCATCCTGGTTTCCTTAAATGCTTCCCATTCTTCCTACTTTTCGGGATTGTTAACGATTGTGCTTTGAGAATCTCATTTTTAAAATTTCCCATCCTTCCTGGACATTTTTGTCCTTAAGGACATCCCTCCTATTCTCTTTCTGAGTCTCTTAAAATCTGCCTTTCTAAAATCTAACCTTGAAGTTTGAGTCTTCACATGTCTTCCTCCTCTAGTTATCCAAAATTCTATAATAGCATGATCGCTGCCTCCTAGGGTCCCAGCCACCTTTACCTCCTCAACCATTTCCTCCCTGTTTATAAGGATTAGATCCAAAGTAGCAGATCCCCTTGTTTTCTCCCCTACCTTTTGGAAGATAAAGTTGTCAGCAAGAGAGGATAAGAATTTGCTTGACCTGTTAGTTTTACTTGAGAGAGATTCCCAACAAATGTCTGGATAGTTGAAATCTCCCATGACCACTACGTCATATTTTTTGGAGAACTTGGTCATTTGATACATAAAAAGTTCATCCATATCTTCAGCTTGCCCAGGTGGCCTGTAGTAAATGCTTACAATGGTGTCCTTTCCGTTGTTCTCTCCTTGTATTCTTACCCAAACAGTTTCCACAGAACTCCCAGTCTCTGAAGCTTCAGTCTCTGTGCAGATATACGCTTTTCTAACATACAATGCAACACCTCCTCCTCGTTTATCAAGTCTGTTTCTTGCAAATAAGTTGTATCCTTTTAGCCTTTTATTCCAATCATGTGTATCGTCCCACCAAGTTTCAGTGATTCCAATGACATCATATTTCTTTTCCTGCATTAGTAGTTCCAATTCTCCTTGTTTGTTGCCCATGCTTTGTGCATTTGTATAAAAACATTTTAGTTTGTGATTGGTTTCTCTTCCTCCCATATTTTTATTATTTAAATTGTTTTGTCTTTGTTCTTCCTTTCCACTTCCAGTAGCAGAGATCTCAATAGTATTTGTCAGCTGTATGGCTTTTTCTGGCCTTTTGCTTCCATTCCCACATTGTTCTAGTTTAAAGCTCTTCTGATGAGTGTAGCAAGGCGACTTCCAAATACATGTTTTCCAGTCTTCGTAAGGTGCACCCCATCTCTAGCAAGTAGTCCATCGTATAGGTAATTCATTCCGTGATCCAGAAATCCAAATCCTTGTTGATGGCACCATCGATGTAGCCAGTTGTTCACCTGTAGAATCTTATTCCACCTCATTGTTCCATGGCCATCCACTGGGAGGATGGATGAGAAGACAACCTACGCTCCCAATTCTTTCACTTTCTTGCCTAAGTCTTCAAAGTCACTGCAGATGGTTTCCAGGTCCTTTCTTGCGGTGTCATTTGTCCCCACATGTATTAGCAGGAATGGGTAGTGATCTGTAGGTCTGAAGAGTCTTGATATCCTGTCAGACACATCTTTAATTTTTGCTCCTGGAAGACAGCACATTTCTCTTGAGGTTATGTCTGGTCTGCAGATAGCGGCCTCTGTTCCTCTTAACAGGGAATCCCCCATGACCACCACTCTCCGTTTTTTCTTCACAACATTCTTCTTTCTCCATCCAGGAGGATTCTGAGGGCTTACAAGGTTATTCATTGCTGGCAAAGTCTTATCTTGCTGTATTTCTTCATGGTTCTCCTGCGTGACAGCCTGGTACTGGTTCCTGAGCAGTATGGGTGCTGACTGCCTCTCGATCCTCCTGCTTCTGTGGGTCACATGCTTCCATTCCTCTGTTTCCTCAGGTGCAGTTCGAATTTCTTCTCTTTCTGAATCATGAAGAGATAATTCTGCTCTGTCTAAGAACTCTTCACCTTCCTTAATGATTTTCAAGGTAGTTAACCTCTCTTCTAGATTTCGCAACTTTTCCTCCAACAGGGACACAAGCTTGCATTTCTGGCATGTGAAGTTTGGCTTTTCCACTGGCAAGTCTGTGAACATGTAGCAGGATATGCAGCTCACCAAATGGCTCCTGGACTCTTCCATGTTCTTACTGTTAATGTTCTGAAAACAGTGAAAAAAGCTTAAAAAAAAAGCTTCAAAACCGGCGCACGGTTTACTGATGTCCTCTTTTCAGCTCCAACAGCCAAAATCCAGTGTTCTTTGAGCTCGCGGAGACTCTTCACTCACCCCAAAATGCAGTGGGAATATGCAAATTATCTCCTCAGGACTCCTCCCCTGGTTTACCGATGTCCTCTTTTCAGCTCCAACAGCCAAAATCCAGTGTTCTTTGAGCTCGCGGAGACTCTTCACTTACCCCAAAATGCAGTGGAAATATGCAAATTATCTCCTCAGGACTCCTCCCCTGGTTTACCGATGTCCTCTTTTCAGCTCCAACAGCCAAAATCCAGTGTTCTTTGAGCTCGCGGAGACTCTTCACTTACCCCAAAATGCAGTGGAAATATGCAAATTATCTCCTCAGGACTCCTCCCCTGGTTTACCGATGTCCTCTTTTCAGCTCCAACAGCCAAAATCCAGTGTTCTTTGAGCTCGCGGAGACTCTTCACTTACCCCAAAATGCAGTGGAAATATGCAAATTATCTCCTCAGGACTCCTCCCCTGGTTTACCGATGTCCTCTTTTCAGCTCCAACAGCCAAAATCCAGTGTTCTTTGAGCTCGCGGAGACTCTTCACTTACCCCAAAATGCAGTGGAAATATGCAAATTATCTCCTCAGGACTCCTCCCCTGGTTTACCGATGTCCTCTTTTCAGCTCCAACAGCCAAAATCCAGTGTTCTTTGAGCTCGCGGAGACTCTTCACTTACCCCAAAATGCAGTGGAAATATGCAAATTATCTCCTCAGGACTCCTCCCCTGGTTTACCGATGTCCTCTTTTCAGCTCCAACAGCCAAAATCCAGTGTTCTTTGAGCTCGCGGAGACTCTTCACTTACCCCAAAATGCAGTGGAAATATGCAAATTATCTCCTCACGACTCCTCCCCTGGTTTACCGATGTCCTCTTTTCAGCTCCAACAGCCAAAATCCAGTGTTCTTTGAGCTCGCGGAGACTCTTCACTTACCCCAAAATGCAGTGGGAATATGCAAATTATCTCCTCAGGACTCCTCCCCTGGTTTACCGATGTCCTCTTTTCAGCTCCAACAGCCAAAATCCAGTGTTCTTTGAGCTCGCGGAGACTCTTCACTTACCCCAAAATGCAGTGGAAATATGCAAATTATCTCCTCAGGACTCCTCCCCTGGTTTACCGATGTCCTCTTTTCAGCTCCAACAGCCAAAATCCAGTGTTCTTTGAGCTCGCGGAGACTCTTCACTTACCCCAAAATGCAGTGGAAATATGCAAATTATCTCCTCAGGACTCCTCCCCTGGTTTACCGATGTCCTCTTTTCAGCTCCAACAGCCAAAATCCAGTGTTCTTTGAGCTCGCGGAGACTCTTCACTTACCCCAAAATGCAGTGGAAATATGCAAATTATCTCCTCAGGACTCCTCCCCTGGTTTTTCAATGCAAAGGCGAAAACTAAGGGAGACCCACTCCCCAATAGTGGGTAGAAGGTTTTTAGTACGCTGTAATCCACGTCTGTTTCAAGGGGCATTGCAGTTCCTCATAATTTTTGGAAAGCCTTCCATTCACTGTTTAGGCCAACAGTGTACAGGAGACCCAGTTGATATAAATAGAAAAAAACGGTTTAGTTAAGGCCCTCTGACCTCCATGTCATTTCCAAGGTACATTCGAGTGCCTCAAAATTTTTCGTAGGCATTGCACTCACTGTATGCCCTATAACTGTGTAGCCAAACCGCTCCTTTTGTTACAGAAACATATCCTACAAGACATATGTGGTTGACTGGCCTGATATTGATGTGAATGGTCCCTGTTCCTCCTGCTCTTTCTCCTTTGCCACCACCTCATCCATCATTCATCACCTGAAGCTTTGTTTTAATGGGAGTCATAGAACTGGGTTAGTAGCAGGAAAACATCCAGCAATCCTCGGAGGAGGTAGGATATGCGCCAAAACGCTGACCACCTCAGGCCTAGCCGCTACTACATACATGCGCTTGCATTCCAAGAAAACAAAGCAGATGCTAACTTGTATCATCATCATCATGGTCCTCACCTTGGCACTCTCAACTCCCCTGAGGGAGAAGCCAGGGCCCACTGGAGGAGTCTGGTTCTCTGGTGGGCTCGTCCAATGCTGCCCTAAAGCAGGCCAGGCTAAGAAAAGTGTGTGGGGGGATGTTCCAAGGAGAAATAGGGGCCCCTGGGGACCGTTTATGGACACCCGGCTGCCCCCAGGGGGCTGGGGACCGTGTGTGAACACCCGGCCGCCACCTGGCGGCTGGGGACCGAGTGTGAACACCTGGCAGCCGGTCGGCTGGGGACTGAGTATGGATTCCAGGCCGCCAATGCAGCCATGACTCGGTGGTCAGATTCCGCCTCCACGTGCCTAAAAAGGCCCAATTTCAAGTGCAAGCAAGCAAGCAAGCAGTATGGTAATGCAGCCTGGCGGTGGGTGGGTGGCAGGCTGCACACTTACGCTTGCATTCCAAGAAAACAAAGCAGATGCTAACTTGTATCATCATCATCATGGTCCTCACCTTGTCACTCTCAACTCCCCTGATGGAGAAGCCAGGGCCCACCGGAGGAGTCTGGTTCTCTGGTGGGCTCGTCCAATGCTGCCCTAAAGCAGGCCGGGCTAAGAAAAGTGTGTGAGGGGTTGTTCCAAGGAGAAATAGGGGTGGCTGGGGACCGTTTATGGACACCCGGCTGCCCCCGGGCGGCTGGGGACTGAGTATGGACACCCGGCCGCCACCTGGCGGTTGGGGACCGAGTGTGGACACCCCGCCGCCGGGCGGCTGGGGACTGAGTATGGATACCAGGCCGCCAACGCTGCCATGACATGGTGGCCAGATTCCGCCTCCACATGCCTAAAAGGCCCAAGTTCAAGTGCAAGCAAGCAGTATGGTATTGCAGCCTGGGGGTGGGTGGGTGGTTGGCTGCATATTTGCGCTTGCATTGCAAGGAATGGGGGAGGTACAATTGAACCCTGCCCTGGGACAAGAACTTGCACGGGGATAGTTGCAAGTCTGCATCTTCTGATGCGGCAAGGATGACTTCTGATGGGCACACTTTTAGGCAGTGACCGGGGAGTCAGAGATGCTTCCAGGGGTCTTTCCCATGCTGTCCCCATGTCTTTTCAGCACTGTATGCATGTGTCACACAGCACATGGCCAGATAAGGCTGTAAATGTTAAAATTACATTTCCCGTTGAATGCATTTGTCACGGTTGAAGCAATACAAAAGTGCAAAAACGCATTAAAAATGCTACTTGTGAACATAGCCCAAGGTGTGGAGGAGTATTTTTTTTTTTGGTTATTTATTTTACCTTATGCACAAGTCTTTACCCTGGAAAGGAACTTCCTTAACATATTTCACAGGAAAGCAGTTTCAGTTTAGTTTTTGAACGTTTTATTGTGAGCCCTTAAAAGTGGTTTAATACCTCTGACCACATTGTTGACAGCAGTGACCTGGGGGTCAGAAATGCTTCCTGGGGCGATCCCCATGCTGTCCCCATGTCATTTGAGCACTGTCACTATCGTTTTGGGCACTTGTTAGGCTTTTAAAAGACAGCCGGGGATGCAGCCGCGAAAATGCTCGGGTCTCCCATAGACTAACATTGGGCTCGTGGCTCAGGTCGAGCACCCGAGTATCATGGCGAGCTCGGCCTGAACTTCGAGCACCCGAGCATTTTAGTGCTCGCTCTTCACTACTAAATACCCTTCATTATTTATTATTTTTGCACTTTGCGATTTACCCATTTACTTCCGGTTACTTGGGTATTTTGCTTGCCTTTGGTTTTTCTTTGTCTAGTGGCCTTATGTGAACATGCATTTACATTTTGCCTGCAATTTATGTTTCAGTTCAGACTTCTAGGTTTTTTTCTTTGTAGTTCAGTGTGCTTTAGTGCATATTAGGGTGTGGCCACCCTTTGTCTGAGCTGAAATGTTTATTCTGCCTCAGGTCTATGCTTCTACTAGGGGGTCAGTCTCTCTGCCCTTATCCATATGTACGTCACTTGACAAATGGTAAGGTTTTAATATTAGAGTTAGGACTGTCCCATAAGGGTTGCCGTGATGTGGCGGGATAGCTTTTGCATTATTTTTATCAAAATTATGTTAATTAAATACCCTTCATTATTTATTATTTTTGCACTTTGCGATTTACCCATTCACTTCCGGTTACTTGTGTATTTTGCTTGTCTTTGGTTTTTCTTTGTCTAGTGGCCTTGTGTGAACATGCATTTACATTTTGCATGCACATCAATTTATGTTTCAGTTCAGACTTCTAGGTTTTTTCTTTATATGCTATATATACTGTATGTGCGGGAAGGGAGCTTGTATGTACACTGCTTGCTATGTGTGGGGTAGGGAAGCTGTCGGACAAAGAGGGGTCCTGCAAACATCCAACTAATGGCCCCCCATATATATTACAGGAAGGTAGGTCAAACCCAAGGATTTTTGCTGGAGCAGCCAACCATGTGCTGTGTATGGGGCCATCTCCCCCACACATATAACCACATTCATGTATATGGGGGAGTCGGGATGTGTTGTGTGGACAAGCGTCCGGTCTAAAGCTAACTAGTGTATGGGCATCTGAGACTAAGGCAAGTTATCATCCAGAAAGTCTTTCTCCAGCCTGCTGAAAAAATGCCGGATAGAGAAAGGCTTTTATCACCTAAGCCAGATCTCACTGGAGGGGAAGCAAGAAGAAAAAAGGAGAAATGTAAAATAAATCACAAGTACAGACAGTTGTCATCCAAAACTTTATCTGGTATCGACCAAGAAAATTACAATCAGTAAAAGTATAAACCACATTTAGGAAAAACACCGATGAGCTGCGGGACCATCGCTTCTTCTTCTGGGACTTTTTGGTGGACAGGTTGCTCTGCTGTCAGAGGCCTTTCTTGTTCTTGGACTTCTCCTTCATGTGGATTCTGAAGACTAGGAGGCTCCTGAGGGTCCATCTCTCCTGCCGGCAGCTCAGAATGACTTGGAGATATGTTTCCTTCAGTCCAGGAAAGCAAGAGAGGAAAAAGATGAATGTGATGTAATAACAAGACAAAGCTAAAAAAAACATGTATAAAAAATCATGTAACTGCAAACTGCACAAAAATGACCCCAATAACATAAGTGCTGTAGCATTAAAGAACCTGCAAAACGAGTGATGTGAAAAGACCTGGGACTAAAATGACAAAAAAAAAGAAAAGATTCAAGGGATCAGCAGCATTTTATAACAGGTAAAAAATATACAAATTTGTGACAAGTGACCGGTATTAAGTATTGTGGATGATAACCAGACGTTTATTTCAAATGAAGAGTTTAATGAACATTTTGTATTCGGCCAATTGGAACCTTCCCGGAAATGTCTGCGCCGGTGATAAAATCTACTTACTAATAGAGCTCCCGACTGGACACAAAGAACTGCAGCTTATGGAGGAATGAAGCTTCTTTCCTTCTCAGCCAAGAACTTCTTATACCAGTCCCGTACGGCCTCTATCATGTCCTGATATCTAGCAGAAAGAGAAAAAATCAATTATAAACTAAATAAAATTTATTAAAGAAAAAAAAACCTCCTGCAAACATGAAGCATTTGTAGCAAAGCACAGCCATTATTTACAGGGCACAATTGTTTTACTTTATTCTATATTAGTGGCCGCTCTGTGCAAAAACTTGTGGGAAATTACTGCAGCACTAATATTGTCCGTCCAGAGAGCACCCAAGTATTCCCCAATTTCTGACTCCACCGCCCGATTGCCCCCACAAGCACAATGCTGCTCCGCTGTCACCTGCCTGGTACAGGCTCCTTTATAGGGTCCTTTCAGCAGTTGTTCACCAAGATGTGAAGTAATCCGAGTACAGGGTTTCCCATGTCTGAGTGCAGGGGTGGAGAGCAGAGAGGATCAGACAGAGACAGGCCCATACACAGACTGCTAGTATATAGAGGACAAATCTCACTGAACAGCAGCCACAAGAAGCTTCTGGATGGGGGCAGTGGGGGTGAGACAGCACTTCAGCAATGTGTTTGGGAGAGAAGGAAGAAAATAAGCAAATGAAGAAAATGTATAAAGTTCACAAGTCTGCAATGTGAGGAGGATAATTACATGAAGAAAACCCTCTAGGTGCAGCGTCTGCAACCGGAAAACCGCCCCAAGGTCCACCTGTGTCATCAGCGCCCCCCTGCTGGACCCCTAATCAGTTGTACTGCAGACTCTGATGATTGATAGTGACACTAGGTCAGCTCTTTCCCAATGGCGGCACTAGCTGACCATCCTGTGGATAGGACAGGTGCCGGATCATTCAGTCCTTTCCCTCTTCCCCAACGTGAAGCAAACATCCCTCTGACCAGACAAACATCCCCCTGACCAGACAAACATCCCCCTGACCAGACAAACATCCCCCTGACCAGGCAAACATCCCCCTGACCAGACAAACATCCCCCTGACCAGGCAAACATCCCCCTGACCAGGCAAACATCCCCCTGACCAGACAAGCATCCCCATGACCAGGCAAACATCCCTCTGACCAGGCAAACATACAACCCCTTTTTTTCTTTCCCATTTTACTTGCTTTATTAATTTCACCTCCAACATTACTGACAACTCCAAGTTCAATAGTTTGATAGTCTCATCTCCTGCCTTTGTATGTGGAGGAGGCAATAAACAGCCGTATACATCCTAAACCTGTCACAAGGACTTTCTCTGCAACTCCCTACTCTCAGCTGTCCCCCTGTAACAATCCACCTTTTTCTCTTTCTCGCTCATACATTTCAGACACTTTATTAACATGTTAATCATATTTCCAAACTTACTGCATTCCACTTCATCTGATCATACATCACCGTTTAAAAGAATCACAATCACTTACTTGTCTGCTGCGGTAATTCTTGGATTGTTTTCTTGCTGTTGGTTGGTCTTATTTTGCTGTTTGCTGTCCTTAAACCACCATCTGCCGCACAGTGTCCACATCTTGTTCCACCGGGTCGCTCTTTTGATCCCTGCAACAACAGACACTATGCGAGTATGACTTCACATGTGACATTTCCAAGTCCCTTGACCATTGTGGTGCCAATGGAGTACCCCTTTTCTCGTTATCATGCCACCGAAGCACGCCATTTCCCGCTAGCATGCCACCGTAGCACACCTTTTCCCGTTAGTATGCCACCGGGCACACCTATTCCCGTTAGCATGCCATCGGAGCACGCCTATTCCCGTTAGCATGCCACCGGAGCACACCTTTACCATTAGCATATGACCGCAGCACACCTTTACCGTTAGAATGCCACTGGAGCACACCTTTACCATTAGCATGCCACCGGAGCACACCTTTTCCCGTTGGCTTGCCACCGGCGCACGCCACTTTCCCGTTGGCTTGCCACCGGAGCACACCTTTTCCCGTTGGCTTGTCACCGGAGCACGCCACTTTCCCGTTGGCTTGCCACCGCAGCACGCCACTTTCCCGTTGGCTTGCCACCGGAGCACGCCACTTTCCCATTGGCTTGCCACCGCAGCACGCCACTTTCCCGTTGGCTTGCCACCGGAGCACGCCACTTTCCCGTTGGCTTGCCACCGGAGCACGCCACTTTCCCGTTGGCTTGCCTCCGGAGCACGCCACTTTCCCGCTGGCTTGCCACCGAAGCACGCCACAGTCCCGTTGGCTTGCCACCGGAGCATGCCACTTTCCCGTTGGCTTGCCACCGAAGCACGCCACTTTCCCGTTGGCTTGCCACCGGAGCACGCCACTTTCCCGTTGGCTTGCCACCGAAGCACGTCACTTTCCCGTTGGCTTGCCAGCGGAGCACGCCACTTTCCCGTTGGCTTGCCACCGGAGCACGCCACTTTCCCGTTGGCTTGCCACCGGAGCACGCCACTTTCCCGTTGGCTTGCCACCGGAGCACGCCACTTTCACGTTGGCTTGCCACCGGAGCACGCCACTTTCCCGTTGGCTTGCCACCGGAGCACGCCACTTTCCCGTTGGCTTGCCACCGGAGCACGCCACTTTCCCGTTGGCTTGCCACCGGAGCACGGCACTTTCCCGTTGGCTTGCCACCGGAGCACGGCACTTTCCCGTTGGCTTGCCACCGGAGCACGCCACTTTTCCGTTGGCTTGCCACCGGAGCACGCCACTTTCCCGTTGGCTTGCCACCAGAGCACGCCACTTTCCCGTTGGCTTGCCACCGGAGCACGCCACTTTCCCGTTGGCTTGCCACCGGAGCACGCCACTTTTCCGTTGGCTTGCCACCGGAGCACGCCACTTTCCCGTTGGCTTGCCATCGGAGCACGCCACTTTCCCGTTGGCTTGCCACCGGAGCACGCCACTTTCCCGTTGGCTTGCCACCGGAGCACGCCACTTTCCCGTTGGCTTGCCACCGGAGCACGCCACTTTCCCGTTGGCTTGCCACCGGAGCACGCCACTTTCCCTTTGGCTTGCCACCGGAGCACGCCTCAGTCCCGTTGGCTTGCCACCGGAGCACGCCACAGTCCCGTTGGCTTGCCACCGGAGCACGCCACAGTCCCGTTGGCTTGCCACCGGAGCACGCCACAGTCCCGTTGGCTTGCCACCGGAGCACGCCACTTTCCCGTTGGCTTGCCACCGGAGCACGCCACTTTCCCGTTGGCTTGCCACCGGAGCACGCCACTTTCCCGTTGGCTTGCCACCGGAGCACGCCACTTTCCCGTTGGCTTGCCACTGGAGCACGCCACTTTCCCGTTGGCTTGCCACCGGAGCACGCCACTTTCCCGTTGGCTTGCCACCGGAGCACGCCACATTCCCGTTGGCTTGCCACCGGAGCACGCCACCGTCCCGTTGGCTTGCCACCGGAGCACGCCACAGTCCCGTTGGCTTGCCACCGGAGCACGCCACTTTCCCGTTGGCTTGCCACCGGAGCACGCCACTTTCCCGTTGGCTTGCCACCGGAGCACGCCACTTTCCCGTTGGCTTGCCACCGGAGCACGCCACTTTCCCGTTGGCTTGCCACCGGAGCACGCCACTTTCCCGTTGGCTTGCCACCGAAGCACGCCACTTTCCCATTGGCTTGCCACCGGAGCACGCCTCAGTCCCGTTGGCTTGCCACCGGAGCACGCCACAGTCCCGTTGGCTTGCCACCGGAGCACGCCACAGTCCCTATGGCTTGCCACCGGAGCACCCCACAGTCCCGTTGACTTGCCACCGGAGCACGCCACTTTCCCGTTGGCTTGCCACCGGAGCACGCCACTTTCCCGTTGGCTTGCCACCGGAGCACGCCACTTTCCCGTTGGCTTGCCACCGGAGCACGCCACTTTCCCGTTGGCTTGCCACCGGAGCACGCCACTTTCCCGTTGGCTTGCCACCGGAGCACGCCACTTTCCCGTTGGCTTGCCACCGGAGCACGCCACTTTCCCGTTGGCTTGCCACCGGAGCACGCCACATTCCCGTTGGCTTGCCACCGGAGCACGCCACAGTCCCATTGGCTTGCCACCGGAGCACGCCACAGTCCCGTTGGCTTGCCACCGGAGCACGCCACAGTCCCGTTGGCTTGCCACCGGAGCACGCCAGTTTCCCGTTGGCTTGCCACCGGAGCACGCCATTGTCCCGTTGGCTTGCCACCGGAGCACGCCACTGTCCCGTTGGCTTGCCACCGGAGCACGCCACTGTCCCGTTGGCTTGCCACCGGAGCACGCCACTGTCCCGTTGGCTTGCCACCGGAGCACGCCACTGTCCCGTTGGCTTCCCACCGGAGCACTCCACTGTCCCGTTGGCTTGCCACCGGAGCACGCCACTGTCCCGTTGGCTTGCCACCGGAGCACGCCACTTTCCCATTGGCTTGCCACCGGAGCACGCCACTTTCCCGTTGGCTTGCCACCGGAGCACGCCACTTTCCCGTTGGCTTGCCACCGGAGCACTCCACAGTCCCGTTGGCTTGCCACCGGAGCACGCCACTTTCCCGTTGGCTTGCCACCGGAGCACGCCACATTCCCGTTGGCTTGCCACCGGAGCACGCCACCGTCCCGTTGGCTTGCCACCGGAGCACGCCACAGTCCCGTTGGCTTGCCACCGGAGCACGCCACTTTCCCGTTGGCTTGCCACCGGAGCACGCCACTTTCCCGTTGGCTTGCCACCGGAGCACGCCACTTTCCCGTTGGCTTGCCACCGGAGCACGCCACTTTCCCGTTGGCTTGCCACCGGAGCACGCCACTTTCCCGTTGGCTTGCCACCGAAGCACGCCACTTTCCCATTGGCTTGCCACCGGAGCACGCCTCAGTCCCGTTGGCTTGCCACCGGAGCACGCCACAGTCCCGTTGGCTTGCCACCGGAGCACGCCACAGTCCCTATGGCTTGCCACCGGAGCACCCCACAGTCCCGTTGACTTGCCACCGGAGCACGCCACTTTCCCGTTGGCTTGCCACCGGAGCACGCCACTTTCCCGTTGGCTTGCCACCGGAGCACGCCACTTTCCCGTTGGCTTGCCACCGGAGCACGCCACTTTCCCGTTGGCTTGCCACCGGAGCACGCCACTTTCCCGTTGGCTTGCCACCGGAGCACGCCACTTTCCCGTTGGCTTGCCACCGGAGCACGCCACTTTCCCGTTGGCTTGCCACCGGAGCACGCCACATTCCCGTTGGCTTGCCACCGGAGCACGCCACAGTCCCATTGGCTTGCCACCGGAGCACGCCACAGTCCCGTTGGCTTGCCACCAGAGCACGCCACAGTCCCGTTGGCTTGCCACCGGAGCACGCCAGTTTCCCGTTGGCTTGCCACCGGAGCACGCCACTGTCCCGTTGGCTTGCCACCGGAGCACGCCACTGTCCCGTTGGCTTGCCACCGGAGCACGCCACTGTCCCGTTGGCTTGCCACCGGAGCACGCCACTGTCCCGTTGGCTTGCCACCGGAGCACGCCACTGTCCCGTTGGCTTCCCACCGGAGCACTCCACTGTCCCGTTGGCTTGCCACCGGAGCACGCCACTGTCCCGTTGGCTTGCCACCGGAGCACGCCACTTTCCCATTGGCTTGCCACCGGAGCACGCCACTTTCCCGTTGGCTTGCCACCGGAGCACGCCACTTTCCCGTTGGCTTGCCACCGGAGCACTCCACAGTCCCGTTGGCTTGCCACTGGAGCACGCCACTTTCCCGTTGGCTTGCCACCGGAGCACGCCACTTTCCCGTTGGCTTGCCACCGGAGCACGCCACTTTCCCGTTGGCTTGCCACCGGAGCACGCCACTTTCCCGCTGGCTTGCCACCGGAGCATGCCACTTTCCCGTTGGCTTGCCACCGGAGCACGCCACAGTCCCGTTGGCTTGCCACCGGAGCACGCCACTTTCCCGTTGGCTTGCCACCGGAGCACGCAACTTTCCCGTTGGCTTGCCACCGGAGCACGCCACTTTCCCGTTGGCTTGCCACCGGAGCACGCCACAGTCCCGTTGGCTTGCCACCGGAGCACGCCACTTTCCCGTTGGCTTGCCACCGGAGCACGCCACTTTCCCGTTGGCTTGCCACCGGAGCACGCCACTTTCCCGTTGGCTTGCCACCGGAGCACGCCACTTTCCCGTTGGCTTGCCACCGGAGCACGCCACTTTCCCGTTGGCTTGCCACCGGAGCACGCCACTTTCCCGTTGGCTTGCCACCGGAGCACGCCACTTTCCCGTTGGCTTGCCACCGGAGCACGCCACTTTCCCGTTGGCTTGCCACCGGAGCACGCCACTTTCCCGTTGGCTTGCCACCGGAGCACGCCACAGTCCCGTTGGCTTGCCACCGGAGCACGCCACTTTCCCGTTGGCTTGCCACCGGAGCACGCCACTTTCCCGTTGGCTTGCCACCGGAGCACGCCACTTTCCCGTTGGCTTGCCACCGGAGCACGCCACTTTCCCGTTGGCTTGCCACTGGAGCACGCCACTTTCCCGTTGGCTTGCCACCGGAGCACGCCACTTTCCCGTTGGCTTGCCACCGGAGCACGCCACAGTCCCGTTGGCTTGCCACCGGAGCACGCCACTTTCCCGTTGGCTTGCCACCGGAGCACGCCACTTTCCCGTTGGCTTGCCACCGGAGCACGCCACTTTCCCGTTGGCTTGCCACCGGAGCACGCCACTTTCCCGTTGGCTTGCCACCGGAGCACGCCACTTTCCCGTTGGCTTGCCACCGGAGCACGCCACTTTCCCGTTGGCTTGCCACCGGAGCACGCCACAGTCCCGTTGGCTTGCCACCGGAGCACGCCACTTTCCCGTTGGCTTGCCACCGGAGCACGCCACTTTCCCGTTGGCTTGCCACCGGAGCACGCCACTTTCCCGTTGGCTTGCCACCGGAGCATGCCACTTTCCCGTTGGCTTGCCACCGGAGCACGCCACTTTCCCGTTGGCTTGCCACCGGAGCACGCCACTTTCCCGTTGGCTTGCCACCGGAGCACGCCACTTTCCCGTTGGCTTGCCACCGGAGCACGCCACTTTCCCGTTGGCTTGCCACCGGAGCACGCCACTTTCCCGTTGGCTTGCCACCGGAGCACGCCACTTTCCCGTTGGCTTGCCACCGGAGCACGCCACTTTCCCGTTGGCTTGCCACCGGAGCACGCCACAGTCCCGTTGGCTTGCCACCGGAGCACGCCACTTTCCCGTTGGCTTGCCACCGGAGCACGCCACTTTCCCGTTGGCTTGCCACCGGAGCACGCCACTTTCCCGTTGGCTTGCCACCGGAGCACGCCACTTTCCCGTTGGCTTGCCACCGGAGCACGCCACTTTCCCGTTGGCTTGCCACCGGAGCACGCCACTTTCCCGTTGGCTTGCCACCGGAGCACGCCACAGTCCCGTTGGCTTGCCACCGGAGCACGCCACTTTCCCGTTGGCTTGCCACCGGAGCACGCCACTTTCCCGTTGGCTTGCCACCGGAGCACGCCACTTTCCCGTTGGCTTGCCACCGGAGCACGCCACTTTCCCGTTGGCTTGCCACCGGAGCACGCCACTTTCCCGTTGGCTTGCCACCGGAGCACGCCACTTTCCCGTTGGCTTGCCACCGGAGCACGCCACTTTCCCGTTGGCTTGCCACCGGAGCACGCCACTTTCCCGTTGGCTTGCCACCGGAGCACGCCACAGTCCCGTTGGCTTGCCACCGGAGCACGCCACTTTCCCGTTGGCTTGCCACCGGAGCACGCCACTTTCCCGTTGGCTTGCCACCGGAGCACGCCACTTTCCCGTTGGCTTGCCACCGGAGCACGCCACTTTCCCGTTGGCTTGCCACCGGAGCACGCAACTTTCCCGTTGGCTTGCCACCGGAGCACGCCACTTTCCCGTTGGCTTGCCACCGGAGCACGCCACTTTCCCGTTGGCTTGCCACCGGAGCACGCCACTTTCCCGTTGGCTTGCCACCGGAGCACGCCACTTTCCCGTTGGCTTGCCACCGGAGCACGCCACAGTCCCGTTGGCTTGCCACCGGAGCACGCCACTTTCCCGTTGGCTTGCCACCGGAGCACGCCACTTTCCCGTTGGCTTGCCACCGGAGCACGCCACTTTTCCGTTGGCTTGCCACCGGAGCACGCCACTTTTCCGTTGGCTTGCCACCGGAGCACTCCACAGTCCCGTTGGCTTGCCACCGGAGCACGCCACTTTCCCGTTGGCTTGCCACCGGAGCACGCCACTTTCCCGTTGGCTTGCCACCGGAGCACGCCACTTTCCCGTTGGCTTGCCACCGGAGCACGCCACTTTCCCGTTGGCTTGCCACCGGAGCACGCCACTTTCCCGTTGGCTTGCCACCGGAGCACGCCACAGTCCCGTTGGCTTGCCACCGGAGCACGCCACTTTCCCGTTGGCTTGCCACCGGAGCACGCCACTTTCCCGTTGGCTTGCCACCGGAGCACGCCACTTTCCCGTTGGCTTGCCACCGGAGCACGCCACTTTCCCGTTGGCTTGCCACCGGAGCACGCCACAGTCCCGTTGGCTTGCCACCGGAGCACGCCACTTTCCCGTTGGCTTGCCACCGGAGCACGCCACTTTCCCGTTGGCTTGCCACCGGAGCACGCCACTTTCCCGTTGGCTTGCCACCGGAGCACGCCACTTTCCCGTTGGCTTGCCACCGGAGCACGCCACTTTCCCGTTGGCTTGCCACCGGAGCACGCCACTTTCCCGTTGGCTTGCCACCGGAGCACGCCACAGTCCCGTTGGCTTGCCACCGGAGCACGCCACTTTCCCGTTGGCTTGCCACCGGAGCACGCCACTTTCCCGTTGGCTTGCCACCGGAGCACGCCACTTTCCCGTTGGCTTGCCACCGGAGCACGCCACTTTCCCGTTGGCTTGCCACCGGAGCACGCCACTTTCCCGTTGGCTTGCCACCGGAGCACGCCACTTTCCCGTTGGCTTGCCACCGGAGCACGCCACTTTCCCGTTGGCTTGCCACCGGAGCACGCCACTTTCCCGTTGGCTTGCCACCGGAGCACGCCACAGTCCCGTTGGCTTGCCACCGGAGCACGCCACTTTCCCGTTGGCTTGCCACCGGAGCAGCCACTTTCCCGTTGGCTTGCCACCGGAGCACGCCACTTTCCCGTTGGCTTGCCACCGGAGCACGCCACTTTCCCGTTGGCTTGCCACCGGAGCACGCCACAGTCCCGTTGGCTTGCCACCGGAGCACGCCACTTTCCCGTTGGCTTGCCACCGGAGCACGCCACTTTCCCGTTGGCTTGCCACGGGAGCACGCCACTTTCCCGTTGGCTTGCCACCGGAGCACGCCACTTTCCCGTTGGCTTGCCACCGGAGCACGCCACTTTCCCGTTGGCTTGCCACCGGAGCACGCCACTTTCCCGTTGGCTTGCCACCGGAGCACGCCACTTTCCCGTTGGCTTGCCACCGGAGCACGCCACTTTCCCGTTGGCTTGCCACCGGAGCACGCCACTTTCCCGTTGGCTTGCCACCGGAGCACGCCACAGTCCCGTTGGCTTGCCACCGGAGCACGCCACTTTACCGTTGGCTTGCCACCGGAGCACGCCACTTTCCCGTTGGCTTGCCACCGGAGCACGCCACTTTCCCGTTGGCTTGCCACCGGAGCACGCCACTTTCCCGTTGGCTTGCCACCGGAGCACGCCACTTTCCCGTTGGCTTGCCACCGGAGCACGCCACTTTCCTGTTGGCTTGCCACCGGAGCACGCCACTTTCCCGTTGGCTTGCCACCGGAGCACGCCACTTTCCCGTTGGCTTGCCACCGGAGCACGCCACTTTCCCGTTGGCTTGCCACCGGAGCACGCCACAGTCCCGTTAGCTTGCTACCGGAGCACGCCACTTTCCCGTTGGCTTGCCACCGGAGCACGCCACTTTCCCGTTGGCTTGCCACCGGAGCACGCCACTTTCCCGTTGGCTTGCCACCGGAGCACACCACTTTCCCGTTGGCTTGCCACCGGAGCACGCCACTTTCCCGTTGGCTTGCCACCGGAGCACGCCACTTTCCCGTTGGCTTGCCACCGGAGCACGCCACTTTCCCGTTGGCTTGCCACCGGAGCACGCCACAGTCCCGTTGGCTTGCCACCGGAGCACGCCACTTTCCCGTTGGCTTGCCACCGGAGCACGCCACTTTCCCGTTGGCTTGCCACCGGAGCACGCCACTTTCCCGTTGGCTTGCCACCGGAGCACGCCACTTTCCCGTTGGCTTGCCACCGGAGCACGCCACTTTCCCGTTGGCTTGCCACCGGAGCACGCCACTTTCCCGCAGGCTTGCCACCGGAGCACGCCACTGTCCCGCTGGCTTGCCACCGGAGCACGCCACTTTCCCGCTGGATTGCCACCGGAGCACGCCACTTTCCCGCTGGCTTGCCACCGGAGCAGGCCACTTTCCCGCTGGCTTGCCACCGGAGCACGCCACTTTCCCGCTGGCTTGCCACCGCAGCACGCCACTTTCCCGCTGGCTTGCCACCGGAGCACGCCACTTTCCCACTGGCTTGCCACCGGAGCACGCCACTTTCCCGCTGGCTTGCCACCGGAGCACGCCACTGTCCCGCTGGCTTGCCACCGGAAGCACGCCACTTTCCCGCTGGCTTGCCAACGGAGCACGCCATCATCCATTTAATAAAATGGGCCACACTTAGCTTTTTGTTTTATATAATGGGCCCATATAGTTTTTCATTGAATATATTGGGCACTACATAACCTTACATTTAATATATATAATCGTCTTATCATGTCTGTCTGTCTGTCCTTCTGTCCAGGAAGTCCTGCGTCGCTGATTGGTCCGACCGTGGTCAATCAGCAACGTGGGATTTCAGAAAAAGATGGCGGCCATTAGCAGCTCATCTGCCGCACGGAGGTCAGCGGCGATGTAGCCGGGAGATGACCGGCGCTAGCCGGTCAACTCCCGGTTGCTCGCAGCAGAAGTACCCCGACCAGCGGCGCCGCTGACCTCCATGCGGCTACCGTCGGGAGATCAGCGGTTAGGGCCGCTGATCTTCCGACGGAAAGTGTGAAGGGAGGACCGGGGAGCGGCGCCACCGGTCGGGATACTTCTGCTGCGAGCAGCCGGTCATTTCCCGGCTGCTCGGAGTGGAAGTACCCGCACAGGCAGCGCCGCTCCCCTGTCCTCACTAATACGATTCGGCGGCCACGACCAATCAGCGATATTGGCTCCAAATTTAAACACCGCTCTGCACAGAGGTCAGTGGCGATGCAGCCGGTCATCTCCCTGCTGCTCGCAGCAGAAGTACCCCGACCTGCGGCGCCGCTGACCTCCATGCGGCTACCGTCGCTAGATCAGCGGCTAGGGCCGCTGATCTCCCGACGGCAAGTGTGAAGGGAAAACCGGGGAGCGGTGCCGCCGGTTGGGATACTTCTGCTGCGAGCAGCCGGTCATCTCCCGGCTGCTCACAGTGGAAGTACCCGCTCCCCGGTTCTCACTAATACGATTCGCTGATTGGTCGCGGCCGCCAGCCGTGACCAATCAACGGTTTTGGCGCCAAATTTAAACATGCTCTCCGGTCCTCACTAACACGGTTCGCTGATTGGTCGCGGCCGGCCGCATACATATTCTAGAATACCCGATGAGTTAGAATCGGGCCACCATCTAGTTTAATATAATGGGCCACAAATTGCCTTCTAGTTATTACAAGAGGTCCTGCATAGTCTTCCATTTATTTTAATAGGCCCCATATAACCTTTCAGCATCTGAAACAACGGATACTGAAAGCCTGTGCTAGCATTTCTTCTGCGGTGTTGCTATCAGTGTGTCAAGAGTGGGAGAAGAGGGTTGCATTGACAATCCAACACAATGGGCAGCACTTTAAACACATTTTATAAGTGGTCATAAACTTGTAAAAAATTCATGAAAGAATAAAGTTATGTTAAAACCAAGCACACCATTGTATTTTGTTATGAAATTCTCAATGAGTTTGATGTGTCACATCACCCTCTTACCATTGAAAAAAATAAAGTTAGATCCAAAATGGCCGACTTCAAAATGGCCGCCATAGTCACCACCCATCTGGAAAAGTTTCCCCCTCCCATATACTAATGTGCCATAAACAGGAAGTTGACATCACCAACCATTCCCATTTAATTTAGGTGTATCCATATAAATAGCCCACCCTGTATTATTACCATTTTTATTATTGCTGTACATACTGTAGCTTTTCATTTAATTTATTGGGCCCCATATAGGCTTCCATTTAATATAATGGGCCCCACATAGCCTTCCATTTAATTTAATGGGGTCCACATAGCCTTCCATTTAATTTAATGGGGTCCACATAGCCTTCCATTTTATTTAATGG
Organism: Phyllobates terribilis; assembly: GCF_046119375.1. Classification (NCBI taxonomy): domain Eukaryota; kingdom Metazoa; phylum Chordata; class Amphibia; order Anura; family Dendrobatidae; genus Phyllobates; species Phyllobates terribilis. The sequence continues at coordinate 346,599 of NW_027362798.1, read as the reverse complement.
GACCCACATATGTTTTTATTTAATATAAAGAGCCCCACATAAGCCCCTAATTAATATAATGGGCCCCACCTTGCTTTCCATATAAAATAATGGGTCCCACATAGCCCTCCCTTTTGTTATGATGAGCCTTACATATCACACCATTTCCCGATGGTCTGCCACCGAAGTACAGCATTGGCTGCTGGGGTGCCACTGGAACACACTCTTTACAGTTGGGGTGCCAACAGAGCACACCTTTCACCATTAGCATGCCACCGGAGTACACTTTTTGCCACTGGCATGCCACTGAAGCACACCCTTTACCATTGGAGTACCATCGGGCACACCCTTTACCGTTGGTGTGCCATCGGAGAACTCTATTTCCCGTAGGCCTACCAGAGGGGCCCAATATGTGACCTTTTTTGCTTACCACCGGGGCACCCATCTTGGGCTTTTTAACTTCCACCGGGGTGCACTCTTTGGCCTTTTAGCTTACCACCGAGGCACCCAACTTGGGCTTTTTAACTGCGACCGGGGTACACTCTGACCATTTTGCTTACCACCGGGGCACTCATTTTAGGCTTTTTTAGCCTGCCACCGGGGTGCACTTTTTGGCCTTATTGCTTACCACTGGGGCGCACTCTAGGGCTTTTTAGCCTACCACCAGGGTACATTCTTTGGCCTTATTGCTTATCACTGGGGCGCACTCTAGGGCTGCTCAGTCTGCCACCAGAGTCTACTCTTTGGCCTTTTTGCCATTGGTGTGCCACCAGAGCACACCCTATGACGTTGGAGTGCCACCGGAGCACACCCTTTACCTTTGGAGTGCCACCGGAACACACAATTTGCCATTGGCAAAAGTATAATGGACCCCCACATAGAATTCTATAAAGTATAATGGCCCCCACATAGCCCTCTATATAGTATAATGAGCCGCACATTGCCTTCCATGTACTATAATTTAATTTATTGGGCTCCACATAGCTTTTCATTTAATTTATTGAACCCCACATAACCGTCAATTTAATATAATAGGCCGCACTGGACTCCATTTAATATATTGGACCTGACATAGCCTTCCATTTAATAAAATGGGGCCAAAATATCCCTCTATTTAATATAATGGGCACCAAAAAGCCTTCCATGTTTTATATTGGGCACCACATAGCCCTCTATTTAATACAATTGGCCCCACTTAACCTTCCATTTAAAATATTGGGCCCCACATAGCTTTACATTTAATTTACTGGGCTCCATATAGGCTTCCATTTAATATAATGGGCCCCACATAACCCTCCATTTAATATAATGGTCCCCACATTGCCTTCCATTTATTATAATGGAGCCAAGATACATCTCTATTTAATATAATGGACAAAACACAGGCTTCCATTTAATATAATTGGCGCTACATAGCCCTTTATTTGATAAATGCGCCTCACATAGCCCTCCATATAATATTATGGGCCCCGCAACGCTTTCCATTTAATTTAATAGGCCTCACATAGCCCTCAATTTAATACAGAGGGCCCCACAAAACCTTCCAGATAACATAGTGGGCCCCAATATAGCTTTCTTTTTAATGTATTGGTCCCCACATAGCTCTCTATTTAATATAATGGGCCTCACATAGCCTTCCATTAAATATCATGGGCCCCATATAGAATTTATCATATACGTAGATGTCCCTTTAAGATAACGGGCCCCACATAGCTTTCCCTTTAATATAATGGGCCCCACATAGATTTTATTATTATATAATGGGCCCCACATAGCTTTCCCTTTAATATAATGGGCCCCACATAGCTTTCTCTTTAATATAATGGGCCCCACATAGCTTTCCCTTTAATATAATGGGCCCCACATAGCTTTCTCTTTAATATAATGGGCCCCACATAGCTTTCCCTTTAATATAATGGGCCCCACATAGCTTTCTCTTTAATATAATGGGCCCCACATAGCTTTCTCTTTAATATAATGGGCCCCACATAGCTCTCTCTTTAATATAATGGGCCCCACATAGCCATCCATTTAATATAATGGGCCCTACGTAGATGTCCCTTTAAGATAACGGGCCCCACATAGCTTTCCCTTTAATATAATGGGCCCCACATAGCTTTCCCTTTAATATAATGGGCCCCACATAGCTTTCTCTTTAATATAATGGGCCCCACATAGCTTTCCCTTTAATATAATGGGCACCACATAGATTTTATTATTATATAATGGGCCCCACATAGCTTTCCCTTTAATATAATGGGCCCCACATAGCTTTCTCTTTAATATAATGGGCCCCACATAGATTTCTCTTTAATAAAATGGGCCCCACATAGCTTTCTCTTTAATATAATGGGCCGCACATAGCTTTCCCTTTAATATAATGGGCCCCACATAGCTTTCCCTTTAATATAATGGGCCCCACATAGCTTTCCCTTTAATATAATGGGCCCCACATAGCTTTTTCTTTAATATAATGGGCCCCACATAGCTTTTTCTTTAATATAATGGGCCCCACATAGCTTTCTCTTTAATATAATGGGCCCCACATAGCTTTCTCTTTAATATAATGGGCCGCACATAGCTTTCTCTTTAATATAATGGGCCCCACATAGCTTTCTCTTTAATATAATGGGCCCCACATAGCTTTCTCTTTAACATAATGGGCCCCACATAGCTTTCCCTTTAATATAATGGGCCCCACATAGCTTTCTCTTTAATATAATGGGCCCCACATAGCTTTCTCTTTAATATAATGGGCCCCACATAGCTTTCTCTTTAACATAATGGGCCCCACATAGCTTTCTCTTTAATATAATGGGCCCCACATAGCTTTCTCTTTAATATAATGGGCCCCACATAGCTTTCTCTTTAATATAATGGGCCCCACATAGCTTTCCCTTTAATATAATGGGCCCCACATAGCTTTCCCTTTAATATAATGGGCCCCACATAGCTTTCTCTTTAATATAATGGGCCCCACATAGCTTTCCCTTTAATATAATGGGCCCCACATAGCTTTCCCTTTAATATAATGGGCCCCACACAGCTTTTTCTTTAATATAATGGGCCCCACATAGCTTTTTCTTTAATATAATGGGCCCCACATAGCTTTCTCTTTAATATAATGGGCCCCACATAGCTTTCTCTTTAATATAATGGGCCGCACATAGCTTTCTCTTTAATATAATGGGCCCCACATAGCTTTCTCTTTAACATAATGGGCCCCACATAGCTTTCCCTTTAATATAATGGGCCCCACATAGCTTTCCCTTTAATATAATGGGCCCCACATAGCTTTCTCTTTAACATAATGGGCCCCACATAGCTTTCTCTTTAATATAATGGGCCCCACATAGCTTTCTCTTTAATATAATGGGCCCCACATAGCTTTCTCTTTAATATAATGGGCCCCACATAGCTTTCCCTTTAATATAATGGGCCCCACATAGCTTTCCCTTTAATATAATTGGCCCCACATAGCTTTCCCTTTAATATAATGGGCACCACATAGATTTATTATAATATAATGGGCCCCACATATCCGTCCCTTTAATATTATGGACCCCACATAGATTTATTATAATATTATGGACCCCACATAGATTTATTATAATATAATGGGCCCCACATAGATTTATTATAATATTATGGACCCCACATAGATTTATTATAATATAATGGGCCCCACATAGATTTGTTATAATATAATGGGCCCCACATAGATTTATTATAATATAATGGGCCCCACCTAACCCTCCAGTTTATACACTGCAGTCGCTCTCTTTCTTCTCTTCTTTACCTAGTCCAGTCTTTCGTGACGACTTCCCGCCATGATTCGTCTTTGCAGTTTGCTGTCCAGGTTTCGGCTGCTCCGCACTTTTCAGCAGATCACCGCACTCCTGAAAAACAAAAATGTTACAAATATAAGCGACTTAAATAAATAATGCCGCCCACTGTGCCACCAAATGCAAATATGTGCCACACTGTGCCCATGAGTATATCATTCACCACAATGAATCCTGCTCCACTGAGAATATAAATCAGTCACTAGCTTGTGCTCCCGTTATAAATAGTGTTGAGCGAGCACTAAAATGCTCGGGTGCTCGAAGCTCGGCCCGAGCTCGCCGTGATACTCGGGTGCTCGACCCGAGCAACGAGCCCATGTTAGTCTATGGGAGACCCGAGCATTTTTGCGGCGGCACCCCCGGCAGTCTGTAGAAAGCCTAAAAAGTGCCCAAAATGATAGTGACAGTGCTCAGATGACATGGGGACAGCATGGGGATCGCCCCAGGAAGCATTTCTGACCCCCAGGTCACTGTTGACAACAATGTGGTCAGAGGTATTAAGCCACTTTTACAGGCTCATAAGAAAATGTTCAAAAACGAAAGTGAAACTTTTTTCCTGTGAAATATGTTAAGGAATTTCTTTTCCAGGGTAAAGACTTGTGTATAAGGTAAAATAAATAACCAAAAACAAAAATACTCCTCCACACCTTGGGCTATGTTCACAAGTAGCATTTTTTATGCGTTTTTGCACTTTTGTATTGCTTTCAACTGTGACAAATGCATTCACCGGGAAATGTCATTTTAACATTTTACAACCTTATCTGGCCATGTGCTGTGTGACACATGCATACAGTGCTGAAAAGACATGGGAACAGCATGGGGAAGACCCCTGGAAGGATCTCTGACTCCCAGGTCACTGCCTAAAAGTGTGCCCATCAGAAGTGATCCTTGCCGCATCAGAAGATGCAGACTTGCAACTATCCCCGTGCAAGTCCTTGTCCCGGGGCAGTGTTCAATTGTACCTCCCCCATTCCTTGCAATGCAAGCGCAAATATGCAGCCAACCACCCACCCACCCCCAGGCTGCAATACCATACTGCTAGCTTGCACTTGAAATTGGGCCTTTTAGTTTTGAGGAGGCCGAAGCTGGCCACTACCTCATGGCTGCTTCAGCAGCGAGGTATCCATACTCAGTCCCCAGCCGCCCGGCGGCCGGGTGTCCACACCTGGTCCCCAGCCGCCTGGGGGCGGCGGGGTGTCCATAGACGGTCCCCAGCCACCCCGATTTCTCCGCGGAACATCCCCACACACTTTTCTTAGACTGGCCTGCTTTAGGGCAGCATTGGACGAGCCCACTAGAGAACCCGACTCCATCAGGGGAGGTGAGAATGCCAAGGTGAGGAGCATGATGATGATAGAAGTTAGCATCTGCTTTGTTTTGTTGGAATGCAAGCATAAGTGTGCAACCTGCCACCAACCCACCCCGAGGCTGCAATACCATACTGCTAGCATGCGTGCACTTGAAATTGGGCCTTTTAGGCATGTGGAGGCCAGAGCTGGCCACTACCTCATGGCTGCTTCGGCAGCGAGGTATCGATACTCAGTCCCCAGCCGCCCGGCGGCCGGGTGTCCATGCTCGGTCCCCAACCGCCAGGGGGCGGCCGGGTGTCCACACTCGGTCCCCAGCCGCCCCGCGGCCAGGTGTCCATAGACTGGCCTGCTTTAGGGCAGCATTGGACGAGCCCACCAAAGAACCCGACTTCTCCGGTGGGCCCTGGCTTCTCTATCAGGGGAGTTGAGAGTGCCAAGGTGAGGAGCATGATGAGGATGATAGAAGTTAGCATCTGCTTTGTTTTCAAGGAATGCAAGCGCATGTATGTAGTAGCGGCTAGGCCTGAGGTGGTCAGCGTTTTGGCGCATATCCTACCTCCTCCGAGGATTGCTGGATGTTTTCCTGCTACTATCCAAGTTCTATGACTCTCGTTAAAACAAAGCTTCAAGTGATAAATGATGGATGAGGTAGTGACAAAGGAGAAAGAGCAGGAGGAACAGGTACCATTCACATCAATATCAGGCCAGTCAACCACATATGTCTTGTAGGATATGTTTCTGTAACAAAAGGAGCGGTTCGGCTACACAGTTATAGGGCATACAGTGAGTGCAATGCCTACCAAAACTTTTGAGGCACTCCAATGCCCCTTGGAAATGACATGGAGGTCAGAGGGCCTTAACTAAACCTTTTTTTCCATTTATGGCAACTGGGTCTCCTGTGCACTGTTGGCCTAAGCAGTGAATGGAAGGCTTTCCAAAAATTATAAGGAACTGCAATGCCCCTGGAAACAGACGTGGATTACAGCGTACTAAAAACCTTCTACCCATTATTGGGGAGTGTGTCTCCCTTAGTTTTCACCTTTGCATTGAAAAGCAAAAGCTGACTAAAATTAGGAGGAAATGCAATGCCCGTTGGAAGAGTCGTGGAGATTAGAGGTAAGGTAATTAAAAACAACATTTCAATGCCCCTTGGAAGAGCTGTGGAGTTCAGAGTGGCTTAAGAAGACGCTTTTAATGCCCCTTTGAAGAGACGTGGAGGTCACAGTAGCTAAACAAGATGGTTTTAATGCCCCTTACAAGAGCCATACAGTACAGCATCTTAAAAACATTATTCCCATTATTGGGGAGTGGGTCTCCCATAGTATTTGCTTATGCCTTCCAAGCAAAAGCTTCCAAAAATTATGAGGAAATGCAATGCCCGTTCGAAGAGTCGTGGAGGTCCCAGTAGCTTAACAAGATGCTTTTAATGCCCCTCACAAGAGACGTGGAGGTCAGAGTGGCATAACAAGACAGTTTTAATGCCCCTTACAAGACACGTGGAGGTCAGAGTGGTATAACAAGACGCTTTTAATGCCCCTCAGAAGAGACGTGGAGGTCAGAGTGGTATAACAAGACGGTTTTAATGCCCCTTACAAGAGACGTGGAGGTCAGAGTGGTATAACAAGATGGTTTTAATGCCCCTCAGAAGAGACGTGGAGGTCAGAGTGGTATAACAAGACGGTTTTAATGCCCCTCTGAAGAGACGTGGAGGTCAGAGTGGTATAACAAGACGGTTTTAATGCCCCTTACAAGACACGTGGAGGTCAGAGTGGTATAACAAGACTCTTTTAATGCCCCTTACAAGAGACGCTCATTATTCTGGCATTTGGCAAATATTAAAAATGATGGTAATCCTAATTGACCTAAAATGGGAAAGGTTTATTCTGATTTCATGTCAGATATTGAGAAAAACCTGCAGATGTGTCTATTTATACAGTGTATGGAAACTTCTGATTTCAACTGTGTATGTATATATATATATATATATATATATATATATATGTGTATAATATATACACGGCGAAGCTCACACAACACAACACCCACAGCAGAGGAACTGGCTGCATACACACCTGCTCCTGTCAGTGCTGTGAGCGCTCCTCATATCGCTGCTGGCTCTGCCCCTCATATCGCTGCTGGCTCCGCCCCTCATATCGCTGCTGGCTCCGCCCCTCATATCGCTGCTGTCTCCGCCCCTCATATCGCTGCTGGCTCCGCCCCTCATGTCGCTGCTGGCTCCGCCCCTCATGTCGCTGCTGGCCCCGCCCCTCATATCGCTGCTGGCTCCGCCCCTCACATCGCTGCTGGCTCCGCCTCTCATATCGCTGCTGGCTCCGCCCCTCATATCGCTGCTGGCTCCGCCCCTCATGTCGCTGCTGGCTCCGCCCCTCATGTCGCTGCTGGCTCCGCCCCTCATGTCGCTGCTGGCTCCGCCCCTCATGTCGCTGCTGGCTCCGCCCCTCACATCGCTGCTGGCTCCGCCTCTCATATCGCTGCTGGCTCCGCCCCTCATATCGCTGCTGGCTCCGCCCCTCATGTCGCTGCTGGCTCCGCCCCTCATGTCGCTGCTGGCTCCGCCCCTCATATCGCTGCTGGCTCCGCCCCTCACATCGCTGCTGGCTCCGCCCATCAGCCGCTCACAGTCCTCAGCAATATGGAGACATCCGCACTGATCAGAATCCTTGGGGGCGTGGCCTGTCACTGTAGTCACACAAGGGTTGTCATGGAGATCTCAAGGGAAGGCAGGTGGGCGGGGCTTAGAGCAGGAAGTAGAAGCCGTGCAGTGTGATTGGCTCCTTACCTTCTGCCAGTAATGGAGCAGATATATGGCTCCTATATAATGGAGGGGGCTCAGGAGGGGTTCCCCACCCTAAAGGTCAGGGGATAAATAATACTGGACATGAACGAGGGCAGGAGGACATTATTCTATATTGTAAGAAATCTGGTTTCTTCTTTCCTCACAGTTTTTCCTGTGCAAGGCCACATGTATTGTGCGATAATCTGTGAATATGGGGGGATCTGCTCCTCACATCCACATCAATCCCCCCACGTCTGAGCTCTCCCTTACAGGGGTCTTCTGCTCTGCACATTGATGCCGTATCCATGGAGATGACATCATGGCCGGTACATGCGGATCTCCCCGATGGGACCCTCATGTATCTGGAGGACGAGGCACTGCTGCTCCTCGGGGAGAGGGGGCACAATTCCTGTACACATGATACAGGGGCTTCTGCCATCTCTGGGCTGAGAATAATGCTGGCAGCGCGCAGTCTACATGATGTGAGGATTACAAGTCTGCAGTCACAGAGAGTCACACAGATGACTGCAGCCTTCAGCTTCACACCGGACAATCCCTTTAAATACATGTACATTGGTCTAAAAAGACTTTTTACTATTTTACTTCTTGTAACATTTGCTCTGTTCGGCCTTTACCAGCTTTTTGTTTCCCAGCAGCACATTGATGGCTGCAGAATGAGTTAACTTGAGATTCAGTCAGTGAGCTCCTTATGATGTGGAGTTTCCAGCGCTTTTATTTCTGCGATGATTTATGACTGCATCAGAGATCAGCCCAACTTTCATGCTGGTCTGTGAACATAATCAGCACAGAGAAGGTCAGAATGAGCTCACTGATAAATTCTCAGTGAGCTCATTCTGCAACTAGCAATGCAAAGGAAATAAAAAAGCCAAATTGTTTATGAAACGTTATTGAAAAAATATTTGTATGTATATATTTAGCCCAAAATGTCTGAGTGTCCAAATCCTTAGTACCAGCACAGCTGAGGATTTGGTACAATCAGGGGCGTACATAGGAATCATGGGGTCCCAGAGCAGAAGTTCTAATTGGCCCCCCCCCAACAAAACAATGTAAAAATGTAAATAATTGTCGGGGTCACAGAAGAGCAGATCTCACAACCTTCCAGCCTTTACATAGTAATTTTCCTCCTGCTGAAGTCCTAGATCCCTTTTTCATTGCCCATAAAGTGTGGTGCCAACAAAAGTGCCCCCCAAACACGGTATGATACCCCCATGGTGAATTCCTCCATATGCACAGTATAATGACCCTACTGTACCCGACCTCAACTCCCAGGGTAAAGTATGATGACAACAACACAGTATGATCTCCCAACTGCACCACACCTCTCCACACTACATAGAGTATAATGCACTCGCCATGGTCCTCCACACAGTATAAGACTCTCGCCATGGTCCTCCACACAGTATAAGGCACTCGCCATGGTTCTCCACGCAGTATAATGCACTCCCCATGGTTCTCCATGCAGAATAATGCACTCCCTCGTGGTCCTCTACGCAGTATAATGCACTCCCACGTGGTCCTCCACACAGTACAATGCACTCCTCGTGGTCCTCCACACAGTATAATGCACTCCCCCATGGTCCTCCACACAGTACAATGCACTCCCCCATGGTCCTCCACACAGTACAATGCACTCCCCCATGGTCCTCCACACAGTACAATGCACTCCCCCATGGTCCTCCACACAGTATAAGACACTCGCCATGGTTCTCCACTCAGTATAATGCATTCCCCCATGGTCCTGTACGCAGTATAATGCAGCCCCCCATAGGGTAAAATGCAGTCCCAACCACCCGTAGGGTAAAATGCAGCCCCAGTCCTCCAGTATTATCAGTACACACTGATTTATAAATAAATACATACTTACCGCTCCTCGTTCCCTGCTGCTTCAGTCTCTGCAGCTGATCACCTCGGAAGCTGCCAGCTCCACTGTCTGACACAGCGTGGCGCGTCATCATGCCGCTGCGTCAGACGCAGAGGAGGAATGATGGGAGAGGGAGTGTCACATGATGCTCCCTCCTCCAGGTTTTCGTGGGCCCCGGGCGAAAGAGTCTCAGTGGCCCCTTTAACACATCCAACCATTCATGATGCACAGATACAGCAGAGAAATTATAGCTATAGATATAGTACAATGCCAAACATTTCACTGACTTCTTACATTTCATGAGTGATATCTATTGTAAATTCTACAATAGCTCAGAAACCGGTGAATCCTCACAGCGCACAGTGCAGACCGGACAGTATAGTCCTCCATACAGTGTTATGGCACCACTAAGTCCTCCATACAATATTATGGGCACCACATAGTCCTCCATACAGTATTATGAGCCCCATATAATGATCCATACAAAATACTGGACCCCATATAATTCACCATAGAGAATACTGCCTGGTCCCCATGTAATGCCATATGCAGGCTGGACCCCATACAGAGGCCCCACAAGCCCGCTGCATCCCCCCCGGGGCCCCCACAAGCCTGCTGCATCCCCCTGGAGCCCCCACAAGCCTGCAGCACCCCCCCCAGAGCTCCCACAAGCCTGCAGCATCCCCCCAGAGCTCCCACAAGCCCGCAGCATCCCCCCCAGAGCCCCCACAAGCCCGCAGCATCCCCCCAGAGCACCCACAAGCCCGCAGCATCCCCCCCCCCAGAGCACCCACAAGCCCACAGCATCCCTCCCAGTGTCCCACAAGCCCGCAGCATCCCCCCCAGGGTCCCACAAGCCCGCTGCATCCCCCCCAGAGCACCCACAAGCCCGCAGTATCACACCAAGGGCCCCCACAAGCCCACAGCATCCCCCCCAGGGCCCCACAAGCCAACAGCATCCCCCCAGGGCCCCCACAAGCCCACAGCATCCCCCCCAGGGCCCCACAAGCCCGGACCATCCCCCTCAGAGCACCCACAAACCCACAGCATCCCCCCCAGGGCCCCACAAGCCCACAGCATCCCCCCCAGGGCCTCACAAGCCCACAGCATTCCGCCCCCAGAGCCCCCACAAGCCCGCAGCATCCCCCCACCCCAGGGCCCCCACAAGCTCGCAGCACCCCCCCCCCAGAGCCCCCACAAGACCGCAGAATCCCCCTTAGGGCCCCCACAAGCCCGCAGCATCCCCCCCAGAGCCCTTATAAGCCCGCAGCATTCCCTTAGGGCCCCCACAAGCACGCATTATCCCTGCATTATTCCCCAGAGCCCCCCTAAGATCTCCACAAGCATTAATTAACCCCACCAGACTGCCCTCCAGCATTAACCCCCCAAATCCCTCACTCGCAAGTATCAAGCCCCCTCACCCCAAAAACAACAAGAAGAAAAGACATCAGACCAGCAATTAATAGAACAATCTCCTGTTTCTCAGCTTAGGATACTGACCTCCTCCTGCAGCTTCACCGGCAGCTCTGTCTCTGCATGAGACTCTGGCGTCTGTTGCTGAACTAGAACACGCCCCCGGAAATGACATCACACCTGGAAGATCCCATACATTCTAGCGTCTAGGACATGGGAAGAGGTAAGTATTGTGCCGGCCGGGGCCCTGAGCAGGCGGGGGGGCCCATAGTACGCTGGGATGCCCGACGGCGAGTAAGCCCCCCGCCTGCTCAGGGCCCCGCCTCTTGCCTGGGTGCAGGAGGGGGACCCGATGCGGGGGTACACAGTGCAGGCGACTGCTATGGGGCCCCCCCAGCTCACGGGCCCCATAGCAGTCGCGTGGCCTGCCGCCATTGGAGGGACGCCACTGGGTACAATGGTGTCTGGCCTGGACAATCCTCTGTAAGGGAAACCAAGTCCAAACTGATAGATTTTCCCTGCACTGATACATTGTAGCAAACGGTCAGGACAGGAGGGGGATCGTCTAGACTGAATACCATTGTAATAAATGCTCCGCTGCTGTCAGGATTAGATTTTTTTCAGGTTCTGGACATTAACAAGAATGATTTTATTCTCAGACAACAAGCAGAGATCTTACAAATGGCAGAAAAGTGGAATAATCCTTCATTGCAGAGACGAGAACTTTCCTCCTGTATCCGGCGGATCGTCCTGTGGCTGAGAACAGTCTTTGCGGAGCGATTCCTCCCTATGAGGGGAACGTCGGCGCGGTGGAGCTGCTGTATCAGCCACGGAGGGGAATGAAGAGCAAGAAAGATTTATCCCTCATCCTGGAGGATCCGGAACTGAAGACTAGAAGATCAAAGCTGAAGGTGAAGCCACATGTGATCTGTATACATCGGCAGAGGGGTCGTCACATGAGGAAATCCCCCCATATATATGGAGATGGCGATCTGTGGGGGCCGGACACAGAATGGGTGTGTGGTGTAACCAAAGAGAACACTAAGTCAGCACAGGAGCTGTGTACACAAAACGGAAGCATTCTGCAGTTACTTTATTCTCTTTATCCCCTTCCCGACATCCTCAGAATTTAAGTGTCGCAATTCCAATGAGTTGTGGATTTTTGGTTCAAGTTGCCCAACGGGACCAAAAAATAATGTGATAGAAAAGGATTAAAATTGAAATTTATATATATAAAAAAAATCCTTTTAAATTTCCTACCTCCATTTGTCAATACAAAGCAAGACTAAAAGATTATATATATATATTTATTTATTTAGTATTGACAAACTGACAAAAAGTCCGATCTATCAAATCATAAATATATTAACCCCTACAGCAAATGCCCAACAGCAAAGATAATCTAAACACCCAATTTTTTTTTCTTTTTGGGTAATTTTACCTCCCAAAAAATGCATCAAAAAGAGATGAAAAGTTTGTAGACGGCAGAGAATGGCATCAATAACCCCAGCAGGTCGGCGAGCAGAAAGCGAACCTCGCCCAGATTCATCAGCAGAAACATGGAACAAATGCCGGGTCTCACAAAATGGTGACACAATACCGGGTTATTTATTACTGTTTGGTGACACCATAATACGGCAATTCTGGCTTCTTCATTTATTTTTCCGCTATTTAACGTGCGGTTTAAATAATTTGGGCTTTGATAGGTTGGACTTTTACAGACACGACAATATAAAATGTTTCTTTTTTAATTTCTTTTTTTTTTACCTTGGAAAAAAGGGGTGATTTAACATTTTTGTTTATTTTTTTTCCTTTGTAAAACTTTTTTCTTTTTTTTCCATTTTTACTTTATTTTTTTATGTCCCCTTAGGGCACTTGAACCTGCGATCTCTTGACTGCTTATTCTATATACAGTAATCCTCTAGTAATGCAGTGTACAGTTTATAAGATTAAGTCCAGACTGTGGATGAACTTCACAGGAGTACCAAGATGGCAGCCATGCAGGCCTTCACCATTCCCCTGACTGCCATTGTCATCCATTTCCTGGCGATAGCTCAATTTAAATGCCGCTGTTGGCTCAGGTGGCCACAGTCTACTCAAGTCGCTGCTGTCGGCTCAGGTCACCGCTGTTCTGGGCTGGCTGGCAAATTGCACACAGTAGCAACCCATCCTTACTGAGTTTTATCTATGGCTGATTCATAAAGTGAGTAAAGGTTACAAAGCTTTAAAAAGATAAAGCCGGTGTTATGATGTAATAGTTGAGGTCAAATGCCGACTAGATTCTCATCCACTTCTATCAGTGGGCTACTCAGAGAGGTGTCTGAGACTCTAGCCAGCATGTGACCAGGCTCGGACTGGCCTGCTGGGGAATTCCCCGGTGGGCCCCACTGCAGGGCCAGAACTGACAAGAGAAGGAAGGCTCCTCCCACTCCTACCCTACCACAGCTATGCACTTGTCTATATACCGTATGCTGTGTGTGTGTGGGGGGGACTTGTCTGTATACCGTGTGTGGGAGGTGGGGGACTTGTCTATATACCGTATGCTGTGTGTGGGGGACTTGTCTATATACTGTATGCTGTGTGTGGGGGACTTGTCTATATACTGTATGCTGTGTGTGGGGGTCTTGTCTATATACCGTATGCTGTGTGTGGGGGACTTGTCTATATACCGTATGCTGTGTGTGGGGGACTTATCTATATACCGTATGCTGTGTGGGGGGGACTTGTCTATATACCGTATGCTGTGTGTGGGGGACTTGTCTATATACCGTATGCTGTGTGTGGGGGACTTGTCTATATACCGTATGCTGTGTGTGGGGGACTTGTCTATATACTGTATGCTGTGTGTGGGGGACTTGTCTATATACCGTATGCTGTGTGGGGGACTTGTCTATATACTGTATGCTGTGTGTGGGGGACTTGTCTATATACGGTATGCTGTGTGTGGGGGACTTGTCTATATACTGTATGCTGTGTGTGGGGACTTGTCTATATACCGTATGCTGTGTGTGGGGGACTTGTCTATATACCGTATGCTGTGTGTGGGGGACTTGTCTATATACCGTATGCTGTGTGGGGGGGACTTGTCTATATACCGTATGATGTGTGGGGGGGACTTGTCTATATACCGTATGCTGTGTGTGGGGGACTTGTCTATATACTGTATGCTATGTGTGGGGGACTTGTCTATATACCGTATGCTGTGTGTGGGGGACTTATCTATATACCGTATGCTGTGTGTGGGGGACTTGTCTATATACCGTATGCTGTGTGGGGGACTTGTCTATATACTGTATGCTGTGTGTGGGGGACTTGTCTATATACTGTATGCTATGTGTGGGGGACTTGTCTATATACCGTATGCTGTGTGTGGGGGACTTGTCTATATACCGTATGCTGTGTGTGGGGGACTTGTCTATATACCGTATGCTGTGTGGGGGACTTGTCTATATACTGTATGCTGTGTGTGGGGGACTTGTCTATATACCGTATGCTATGTGGGGGACTTGTCTATATACTGTATACTGTGTGTGGGGGACTTGTCTATATACCGTATGCTGTGTGTGGGGGACTTGTCTATATACTGTATGCTGTGTGGGGGGACTTGTCTATATACTGTATGCTGTGTGTGGGGGACTTGTCTATATACCGTATGCTGTGTGTGGGGGACTTGTCTATATACTGTATGCTGTGTAGGGGGGGACTTGTCTATACACCGTATGCTGTGTGGGGGACTTGTCTATATACCGTATGCTGTGTGTGGGGGACTTGTCTATATACCGTATACTGTGTGTGGGGGACTTGTCTATATACCGTATGCTGTGTGGGGGGACTTGTCTATATACTGTATACTGTGTGTGGGGGACTTGTCTATATACCGTATGCTGTGTGTGGGGGACTTGTCTATATACTGTATGCTGTGTGGGGGGACTTGTCTATATACTGTATGCTGTGTGTGGGGGACTTGTCTATATACCGTATGCTGTGTGTGGGGGACTTGTCTATATACTGTATGCTGTGTAGGGGGGGACTTGTCTATACACCGTATGCTGTGTGGGGGACTTGTCTATATACCGTATGCTGTGTGTGGGGGACTTGTCTATATACCGTATGCTGTGTGTGGGGGCTTGTCTATATACTGTATTCTGTGTGTGGGGGACTTGTCTATATACCGTATGCTGTGTGGGGGGGACTTGTCTATATACTGTATGCTGTGTGTGGGGGGGACTTGTCTATATACCGTATGCTGTGTGGGGGGACTTGTCTATATACTGTATGCTGTGTGGGGGGACTTGTCTATATACTGTATGCTGTGTGTGGGGGACTTGTCTATATACCGTATGCTGTGTGTGGGGGACTTGTCTATATACTGTATGCTGTGTAGGGGACTTGTCTATATACTGTATGCTGTGTGGGGGTCTTGTCTATATACTGTATGCTGTGTGGGGTACTTGTCTATATACTGTATGCTGTGTGGGGGACTTGTCTATATACCGTATGCTGTGTGTGGGGGACTTGTCTATATACCGTATGCTGTGTGTGGGGGACATGTCTATATACCGTATGCTGTGTGTGGGGACTTGTCTATATACCGTATGCTGTGTGTGGGGGACTTGTCTATATACCGTATGCTGTGTGTGGGGGACTT
The DNA here is from genome assembly GCF_046119375.1 of Phyllobates terribilis. Classification (NCBI taxonomy): domain Eukaryota; kingdom Metazoa; phylum Chordata; class Amphibia; order Anura; family Dendrobatidae; genus Phyllobates; species Phyllobates terribilis. The sequence continues at coordinate 330,725 of NW_027362798.1, read as the reverse complement.
GTCTATATACTGTATGCTGTGTGTGGGGACTTGTCTATATACTGTATTCTGTGTGTGGGGGACTTGTCTATATACCGTATGCTGTGTGTGGGGACTTGTCTATATACTGTATGCTGTGTGTGGGGGACTTGTCTATATACTGTATGCTGTGTGTGGGGGACTTGTCTATATACCGTATGCTGTGTGTGGGGACTTGTCTATATACTGTATGCTGTGTGTGGGGGACTTGTCTATATACTGTATGCTGTGTGTGGGGGACTTGTCTATATACCGTATGCTGTGTGTGGGGGACTTGTCTATATACTGTATGCTGTGTGTAGGGGACTTGTCTATATACTGTATGCTGTGTGTGGGGGACTTGTCTATATACCGTATGCTGTGTGTGGGGGACTTGTCTATATACTGTATGCTGTGTGTAGGGGACTTGTCTATATACTGTATGCTGTGTGTAGGGGACGTGTCTATATACTGTATGCTGTGTGTGGGGGACTTGTCTATATACCGTATGCTGTGTGTGGGGGACTTGTCTATATACTGTATGCTGTGTGTGGGGGACTTGTCTATATACCGTATGCTGTGTGTGGGGGACTTGTCTATATACCGTATGCTGTGTGTGGGGGACTTGTCTATATACTGTATGCTGTGTGTAGGGGACTTGTCTATATACTGTATGCTGTGTGTGGGGGACTTGTCTATATACCGTATGCTGTGTGTGGGGGACTTGTCTATATACTGTATGCTGTGTGTGGGGGACTTGTCTATATACTGTATGCTGTGTGTGGGGGACTTGTCTATATACCGTATGCTGTGTGGGGGGGACTTGTCTATATACCGTATGCTGTGTGTGGGGGACTTGTCTATATACCGTATGCTGTGTGGGGGGCTTGTCTATATACCGTATGCTGTGTGTGGGGGACTTGTCTATGTACTGTATGCTGTGTGTGGGGACTTGTCTATATACCGTATGCTGTGTGGGGGGGACTTGTCTATATACCGTATGCTGTGTGTGGGGGACTTGTCTATATACTGTATGCTGTGTGTGGGGGACTTGTCTATATACCTTATGCTGTGTGTGGGGGACTTGTCTATATACCGTATGCTGTGTGTGGGGGACTTGTCTATATACTGTATGCTGTGTGGGGACTTGTCTATATACTGTATGCTGTGTGTGGGGACTTGTCTATATACCGTATACTGTGTGTGGGGGACTTGTCTATATATTGTATGCTGTGTGGGGGTCTTGTCTGTATACCGTATGCTGTGTATGGGGGACTTGTCTGTATACCGTATGCTGTGTATGGGGGACTTGTCTATATACCGTATACTGTGTGTGGGGGACTTGCCTATATACTGTATGCTGTGTGTGGGGGACTTGTCTATATACTGTATGCTGTGTGTGGGGGTCTTGTCTATATACCGTATGCTGTGTGTGGGGGACTTGTCTATATACTGTATGCTGTGTGTGGGGGACTTGTCTATATACCGTATGCTGTGTGTGGGGGACTTGTCTATATACCGTATGCTGTGTGTGGGGGACTTGTCTATATACTGTATGCTGTGTGTGGGGGACTTGTCTATATACCGTATGCTGTGTGTGGGGGTCTTGTCTATATACCGTATGCTGTGTGTGGGGGACTTGTCTATATACCGTATGCTGTGTGTGGGGGTCTTGTCTATATACCGTATGCTGTGTGGTGGGGGAGGGGGTGCTGGACTTGGTTCTCTTTGCTATATGTGGGGGAGGGAGACCTGGATAAATATGCTATACATGGAGGAGGGGAGCTTGGCTATATACTTTGTGTGGGGGAGCGGGGGCCTTGCTATATACTTTGTGTGGGGGAGCGGGGACCTTGGCTATATACTTTGTGTGGGGGAGCGGGGACCTGGCTATATACTTTGTGTGGGGGAGCGGGGACCTTGTCTATATACTTTGTGTGGGGGAGCGGGGATCTTGGCTATATACTTTGTGTGGGGGAGGGAGACCTGGATAAATATGCTATACATGGAGGAGGGGAGCTTGGCTATATACTTTGTGTAGGGGAGCGGGGACCTGGCTATATACTTTGTGTGGGGGAGCGGGGACCTTGGCTATATACTTTGTGTGGGGGAGCGGGGACCTGGCTATATACTTTGTGTGGGGAGCGGGGACCTTGTCTATATACTTTGTGTGAGGGAGCAGGGACCTGGCTATATACTTTGTGTGGGGGAGCGGGGACCTTGTCTATATACTTTGTGTGGGGGAGCGGGGACCTGGCTATATACTTTGTGTGGGGGAGCGGGGACCTGGCTATATACTGTGTGTGGGGGAGCAGGGACCTGGCTATATACTTTGTGTGGGGGAGCGGGGACCTGGCTATATACTTTGTGTGGGGGAGCGGGGACCTGGCTATATACTTTGTGTGGGGGAGCGGGGACCTTGTCTATATACTTTGTGTGGGGTAGCGGGGGCCTGGCTATATACTGTGTGTGGGGGAGCAGGGACCTGGCTATATACTTTGTGTGGGGGAGCGGGGACCTTGTCTATATACTTTGTGTGGGGGAGCGGGGACCTGGCTATATACTTTGTGTGGGGGAGCGGGGACCTGGCTATATACTTTGTGTGGGGGAGCGGGGACCTTGGCTATATACTTTGTGTGGGGGAGCGGGGACCTGGCTATATACTGTGTGTGGGGGAGCGGGGACCTGGCTATATACTTTGTGTGGGGGAGCGGGGATCTTGGCTATATACTGTGTGTGGGGGAGCGGGGACCTGGATAAATATGCTATACATGGAGGAGGGGACCTTGGCTATATACTTTGTGTGGGGGAGCGGGGACCTGGCTATATACTGTGTGTGGGGGAGCGGGGATCTTGGCTATATACTTTGTGTGGGGGAGCGGGGACCTGGCTATATACTTTGTGTGGGGGAGCGGGGACCTGGCTATATACTGTGTGTGGGGTAGCGGGGACCTGGCTATATACTTTGTGTGGGGGAGCGGGGACCTGGCTGTATACTTTGTGTAGGGGAGCGGGGACCTGGCTATATACTTTGTGTGGGGGAGCGGGGACCTGGCTATATACTGTGTGTGGGGGAGCGGGGGCCTGGCTATATACTGTGTGTGGGGGAGCGGGGACCTGGCTATATACTGTGTGTGGGGGAGCGGGGGCCTGGCTATATGTGGTAGGTGTGGGGCAGTTGATGTTACGGGGGCAGCTTTATTGTGAATGTATATGTAGTGGGTACAATGTGGAGGACTCTTTATAGATCACAGACATCATATGTGCTGATCAGGAGCCTTTCTGTGAATGCGATGTGTCAGGTCAGAGCTGCACTATTGCTAGATGATCTTGTGGGGTGAACGTCTCATTCAGACGTCTGTTTTTTTACATCCATGTTATTGACAGACATAATACGCACCTTTATCATCTATGGGGCAGTTCACATATCCATATATATATATTTTTTTATTTGCATATAGTAACAAACATTGATACAATTCGGATCGATCCCTTTGATGAAAATCAGTTTTGTTTTTTTTCCTTTTTTTTAATGTACCAGAAAACTACAGATGTCTGAATGAGGCCTGAAGATCTGTTCAAATGTGGCAGATTGTTCCTGGAGGATTTCCATAGAAAATCAGAGCAAATTAGCAAGAATCCGCAAGAAAATCCACAACAGCAAATTTGCACTCCATGATTATGGTGCAGATCTTTCTGGTAATTCACTGTGGAAAACAGCAGCGTGTAAAATAAAAAGAAATAAACTTGCTGGGAGTTGTAGTCCCTCACCACATACTGCAGTGCTATTATGACGCAGTGATGGTTTAGTTACATGATCGGTGCCTGCGCTGTCACTTGCTGGGAGTTGTAGTCCCTCACCACATACTGCAGTGCTATTATGACGCAGTGATGGTTTAGTTACATGATCGGTGCCTGCACTGTCACTTGCTGGGAGTTGTAGTCCCTCACCACATACTGCAGTGCTATTATGACGCAGTGATGGTGAACTGTGTATCTAATCCTATCCTGTGTGATACTGTTTGCTGAGCCATGTATCTAATCCTCTCCTGTGTGATACTGTCTGTTGAGCTGTGTATCTAATCCTATCCTGTGTGATACTGTCTGCTGAGCAGTGTATCTAATCCACTCCTGTGTGATACTGTCTGCTGAGCTGTGTATCAAATCCTCTCCTGTGTGATACTGTCTGCTGAGCCGTGTATCTAATCCTACCCTGTGTGATACTGTCTGCTGAACCGTGTATCTAATCCTGCCCTGTGTGATACTGTCTGCTGAGCTGTGTATCTAATCCTATCCTGTGTGATACCATCTGCTGAGCCGTGTAACTAATCCTCTCCTGTGTGATACTGTCTGCTGAGCCCTGTATCTAATCATATCCTGTGTGATACCATCTGCTGAGCAGTGTATCTAAACCTATCCTGTGTGATACCAGCTGCTGAGCTGTGTATCTAATCCTATCCTTTGTGATACTGTCTGCTGAGCTGTGTATCTAATCCTTTCCTGTGTGATACCATCTGCTGAGCTGTGTATCTAATCCTCTCCTGTGTGATAATGTCTGCTGAGCCGTGTATCTAATCCTCTCCTGTGTGATACTGTCTGCTGAGCTGTGTATCTAATCCTGTCCTGTGTGATACAGTCCGCTGAGCTATGTATCTAATCCTCTCCTGTGCGATATTCTCTGCTGAGCTGTGTATCTAATCCTCTCCTGTGTGATACTGTCTGCTGTGCTGTGTATCTAATCCTCTCCTGTGTGATACTGTCTGCTGAGCCGTGTATCTAATCCTCTCCTGTGTGATACTATCTGCTGAGCTGTGCATCTAATCCTATCCTGTGTGATACTATCTGCTGAGCAGTGTATCTAATCCTATCCTGTGTGATACTGTCTGCTGAGCCGTGTATCTAATCCTATCCGGTGTGATACTGTCTGCTGAGCTGTGTATCTAATCCTCTCCTGTGTGATACTATCTGCTGAGCTGTGCATCTAATCCTATCCGGTGTGATACTGTCTGCTGAGCTGTGTATCTAATCCTCTCCTGTGTGATACTATCTGCTGAGCTGTGCATCTAATCCTATCCTGTGTGATACTATCTGCTGAGCAGTGTATCTAATCCTATCCTGTGTGATACTGTCTGCTGAGCCGTGTATCTAATCCCGCCCTGTGCGATACTGTCTGCTGAGCCGTGGATCTAATCCACTCCTGTGTGATACTGTCTGCTGAGCTGTGTATCTAATCCCGCCCTGTGCGATACTGTCTGCTGAGCCGTGTATCTAATCCACTCCTGTGTGATACTGTCTGATGAACTGTGTAGCTAATCCTATCCTGTGTGATACTGTCTGCTGAGCCGTGTATCTAATCCCGCCCTGTGCGATACTGTCTGCTGAGCCGTGTATCTAATCCACTCCTGTGTGATACTATCTGCTGAGCTTTGTATCTAATCCTGTGCTGTGTGATACTGTCAGCTGAGTTGTGTATCTAATCCTATCCTGTGTGATACCATCTGCTGAGCTGTGTATCTAATCCTTTCCTGTGTGATACTGTCTGCTGAGCTGTGTATCTAATCCTCTCCTGTGTGATACTGTCTGCTGAGCTATGTATCTAATCCTCTCCTGTGTGATACTGTTTACTGAGCTGTGTATCTAATCCTTTCCTGTGTGATACTGCCTGCTGAGCTGTGTATCTAAGCCTATCCTGTGTGATATTGTCTGCTGAGCCATGTATATAATCCTATCCTGTGTGATACTGTCTGCTGAGCCGTGTATCTAATCCTCTCCTGTGTGATACTGTCTGCTGAGCTGTGTATCTAATCGTGTCCTGTGTGATACTGTCTGCTGAGCCATGTATCTAATCCTCTCCTGTGTGACACTGTCTGCTGAGCTGTATATCTAATCCTATCCTGTGTGATATTGTCAGCTGAGCTGTGTATCTAATCCTCTCCTGTGTGATACTGTCTGCTGAGCCATGTATCTAATCCTCTCCTGTGTGACACTGTCTGCTGAGCTGTATATCTAATCCTATCCTGTGTGATATTGTCAGCTGAGCTGTGTATCTAATCCTCTCCTGTGTGATACTGTCTGCTGAGCTGTATATCTAATCCTATCCTGTGTGATATTGTCAGCTGAGTCGTGTATCTAATCCTCTCCTGTGTGATACTGTCTGCTGAGCTGTGTATCAAATCCTCTCCTGTGTGATACTGACTGCTGTGCTGTGTATCTAATCCTATGCTGTGTGATACTGTCTGCTGAGCTGTGTATCTAATCCTATGCTGTGTGATACTGTCTGCTGAGCTGTATCTCTAATCCTACCCTGTGTGATACTGTCTGCTCAACCGTGTATCTAATCCTCTCCTGTGTGATACCGTCTGCTGAGCAGTGTATCTAATCCTCTCCTGTGTGATACCGGCTGCTGAGCTGTGTATCTAATCCTCTCCTGTGTGATACTGTCTGCTGAGCTGTGTATCTAATCCTCTCCTGTGTGATACTGTCAGCTGAGCTGTGTATCTAATCCTCTCCTGTGTGATACTGTCTGCTGAGCTGTGTATCTAATCCTGTCCTGTGTGATACTGTCTGATGAGCTATGTATCTAATCCTCTCCTGTGCGATACTGTCTGCTGAGCTGTGTATCTAATCCTCTCCTGTGTGATACTGTCAGCTGAGCTGTGTATCTAATCCTCTCCTGTGTGATACTGTCTGCTGAGCCGTGTATCTAATCCTGTCCTGTGTGATACTGTCTGATGAGCTATGTATCTAATCCTCTCCTGTGTGATACTGTCTGCTGAGCTGTGTATCTAATCCTCTCCTGTGCGATACTGTCTGATGAGCCGTGTATCTAATACTCTCCTGTGTGATACTGTCTGCTGAGCTGTGCATCTAATCCTCTCCTGTGTGATACTATCTGCTGAGCAGTGTATCTAATCCTCTCCTGTGTGATACTGTCTGCTGAGCCGTGTATCTAATTCTATCCTGTGTGATACCATCTGCTGAACCGTGTATCTAATCCTGCCCTGTGTGATACTGTCTGCTGAGCAGTGTATCTAATTCTATCCTGTGTGATACCATCTGCTGAGCTATGTATCTAATCCTATCCTGTGTGATACCGTCTGCTGAGCCGTGTATCTAATCCTCTCCTGTGTGATACTGTCTGCTGAGCTATGTATCTAATCCTCTCCTGTGTGATACTGTTTGCTGAGCTGTGTATCTAATCCTTTCCTGTGTGATACTGCCTGCTGAGCTGTGTATCTAAGCCTATCCTGTGTGATACTGTCTGCTGAGCTGTGCATCTAATCATATCCTGTGTGATACTATCTGCTAAGCAGTGTATCTAATCCTATCCTGTGTGATACTGTCTGCTGAGCCGTGGATCTAATCTACTCCTGTGTGATACTGTCTGCTGAGCTGTGTATCTAATCCCGCCCTGTGCGATACTGTCTGCTGAGCCGTGTATCGAATCCACTCCTGTGTGATACTGTCTGATGAACTGTGTATCTAATCCTATCCTGTGTGATACTGTCTGCTGAGCCGTGTATCTAATCCCGCCCTGTGCGATACTGTCTGCTGAGCCGTGTATCTAATCCACTCCTGTGTGATACTATCTGCTGAGCTTTGTATCTAATCCTGTGCTGTGTGATACTGTCTGCGGAGCTGTGTATCTAATCCTCTCCTCTGTGATAATGTCTGCTGAGCCGTGTATCTAATCCTATCCTGTGTGATACCATCTGCTGAGCTGTGTATGTAATCCTTTCCTGTGTGATACTGTCTGCTGAGCTGTGTATCTAATCCTCTCCTGTGTGATACCGTCTGCTGAGCCGTGTATCTAATCCTCTCCTGCGTGATACTGTCTGCTGAGCTATGTATCTAATCCTCTCCTGTGTGATACTGTTTGCTGAGCTGTGTATCTAATCCTTTCCTGTGTGATACTGCCTGCTGAGCTGTGTATCTAAGCCTATCCTGTGTGATACTGTCTGCTGAGCAGTGTATCTAATTCCATCCTGTTTGATACCATCTGCTGATCCGTGTATCTAATCCTCTCCTGTGTGATACTGTCTGCTGAGCTGTGTATCAAATCCTCTCCTGTGTGATACTGACTGCTGTGCTGTGTATCTAATCCTCTCCTGTGTGATACTGTCTGCTGAGCTGTGTATCTAATCTTATACTGTGTGATACTGTCTGCTGAGCTGTGTATCTAATCCTATGCTGTGTGATACTGTCTGCTGAGCTGTGTATCTAATCCTCTCCTGTGTGATACTGTCTGCTGAGCTGTGTATCTAATCCTATGCTGTGTGATACTGTCTGCTGAGCTGTATCTCTAATCCTACTCTGTGTGATACTGTCTGCTCAACCGTGTATCTAATCCTCTCCTGTGTGATACCGTCTGCTGAGCTGTGTATCTAATCCTCTCCTGTGCGATACTCTCTGCTGAGCTGTGTATCTAATCCTTTCCTGTGTGATACTGTGTGCTGAGCTGTGTATGTAATCCTCTCCTGTGTGATACTGTCTGATGAACTGTGTATCTAATCCTATCCTGTGTGATACTGTCTGCTGAGCCGTGTATCTAATCCCGCCCTGTGCGATACTGTCTGCTGAGCCAGCCGTGTATCTAATCCACCCGTGTGATACAGTCTGCTGAGCTGTGTATCTAATCCTATGCTGTGTGATACTGTCTGCTGAGCTGTATATCTAATCCTCTCCTGTGTGATACTGTCTGCTGAGCTGTGTATCTAATCCTCTCCTGTGTGATACTGTCTGATGAACTGTGTTTCTAATCCTCTCCTGTGTGATACTGTCTGCTGAGCTGTATCTCTAATCCTACCCTGTGTGATACTGTCTGCTGAGCTGTGTATCTAATCCTCTCCTGTGTGATACTGTCTGCTGAGCTGTGTATCTAATCCTCTCCTGTGTGATACTGTCAGCTGAGCTGTGTATCTAATCCTCTCCTGTGTGATACTGTCTGCTGAGCTGTGTATCTAATCCTCTCCTGTGTGATACTGTCTGCTGAGCTGTGTATCTAATCCTCTCCTGTGTGATACTGTCTGATGAGCTGTGTATCTAATCCTCTCCTGTGTGACTCTGTCTGCTGAACCGTGTATCTAATCCTCTCCTGTGTGATACTGTGTGCTGAGATGTGTATCTTATCCTATCCTGTGTGATACTGTCTGATGAACTGTGTATCTAATCCTATCTTGTGTGATACCATCTGCTGAGTCGTGTATCTAATCCCGCCCTGTGCGATACTGTCTGCTGAGCCGTGTATCTAATCCACTCCTGTGTGATACTGTCTGGTGAACTGTGTATCTAATCCTCTCCTGTGTGATACTGTCTGCTGAGCTGTGTATCTAATCCTCTCCTGTGTGATACTGTCTGCTGAGCTGTTTATCTAATCCTCTCCTTTGTGATACTGTCTGCTGAGCTGTATATCTAATTCTCTCCTGTGTGATACTGTCTGCTGAGCTGTGTATCTAATCTTATCCTGTGATACTGTCTGCTGAGCAGTGTATCTAATCCCCTCCTGTGTGATTCTGTCTGCTGAGAAGTGTATCTAATCCTATGCTGTGTGATACTGTCTGCTGAGCTGTGTATCTAATCCTATGCTGTGTATCTAATCATCTCCTGTGTGATAATGTCTGCTGAGCCGTGTATCTAATCCTATCCTGTGTGATACTGTCAGCTGAGCTGTGTATCTAATCCTATCCTGTGTAATACCATCTGCTGAGCAGTGTATCTAATCCTATCCTGTGTGATACTGTCTGCTGAGCTGTGTATCTAATCCTCTCCTGTGCGTTACTGTCTGCTGAGCTGTGTATCTAATCCTCTCCTGTGTGATACTGTCTGATGAACTGTGTATCTAATCCTGTCCTATGTGATACTGTCAGCTGAGCTGTGTATCTAATCCACTCCTGTGTGATACTGTCTGATGAACTGTGTATCTAATCCTATCTTGTGTGATACCATCTGCTGAGTCGTGTATCTAATCCCGCCCTGTGCGATACTGTCTGCTGAGCCGTGTATCTAATCCACTCCTGTGTGATACTGTCTGGTGAACTGTGTATCTAATCCTCTCCTGTGTGATACTGTCTGCTGAGCTGTGTATCTAATCCTCTCCTGTGTGATACTGTCTGCTGAGCTGTTTATCTAATCCTCTCCTTTGTGATACTGTCTGCTGAGCTGTATATCTAATTCTCTCCTGTGTGATACTGTCTGCTGAGCTGTGTATCTAATCTTATCCTGTGATACTGTCTGCTGAGCAGTGTATCTAATCCCCTCCTGTGTGATTCTGTCTGCTGAGAAGTGTATCTAATCCTATGCTGTGTGATACTGTCTGCTGAGCTGTGTATCTAATCCTATGCTGTGTATCTAATCATCTCCTGTGTGATAATGTCTGCTGAGCCGTGTATCTAATCCTATCCTGTGTGATACTGTCAGCTGAGCTGTGTATCTAATCCTATCCTGTGTAATACCATCTGCTGAGCAGTGTATCTAATCCTATCCTGTGTGATACTGTCTGCTGAGCTGTGTATCTAATCCTCTCCTGTGCGTTACTGTCTGCTGAGCTGTGTATCTAATCCTCTCCTGTGTGATACTGTCTGATGAACTGTGTATCTAATCCTGTCCTATGTGATACTGTCAGCTGAGATGTGTATCTAATCCACTCCTGTGTGATACTGTCTGATGAACTGTGTATCTAATCCTGTCCTATGTGATACTGTCAGCTGAGCTGTGTATCTAATCCTCTCCTGTGTGATACTGTCTGCTGAGCTGTGCATCTAATCCTGTCCTGTGTGATACCGTCTGCTGAGCTATGTATCTAATCCTTTCCTGTGTGATACTGTCTGCTGAGCTGTGTATCTAATCCTCTCCTGTGCGGTACTGTCTGCTGAGCCGTGTATCTAATCCTCTCCTGTGCAATACCGTCTGCTGAGCAGTGTGTCTAATCCTTTCCTGTGCGATACTGTCTGCTGAGCTGTGTATCTAATCCTCTCCTGTGTGATACTGTCTGCTGAGCAGTGTATCTAATCTTATACTGTGTGATACTGTCTCCTGAGCTGTGTATCTAATCCCCTCCTGTGTGATACTGTCTGCTGAGCTGTGTATCTAATCCTCTCCTGTGTGATACTGTCTGCTGAGCCGTGTATCTAATCCTATGCTGTGTGATAGTCTGCTGAGCAGTGTATCTAATCTTATACTGTGTGATACTGTCTGCTGAGCTGTGTATCTAATCCCCTCCTGTGTGATACTGTCTGCTGAGCTGTGTATCTAATCCTCTCCTGTGTGATACTGTCTGCTGAGCAGTGTATCTAATCTTATACTGTGTGGTACTGTCTGCTGAGCTGTGTATCTAATCCCCTACTGTGTGATACTGTCTGCTGAGCTGTATATCTAAACCTGTCCTGTGTGATACCGTCTGCTGAGCTATGTATCTAATCCTCTCCTGTGTGATACTGTCTGCTGAGCTGTGTGTCTAATCCTATCCTGTGTGATACTGTCTGCTGAGCCGTGTATCTAATCCTCTCCTGTGTGATACTGTCTGCTAAGCCGTGTATCTAATCCTATCCTGTGTGATACTATCTGCAGAGCAGTGTATCTAATCCTATCCTGTGTGATACTGTCTGCTGAGCTGTGTATCTAATCCTCTCCTGTGTGATACTGTCTGCTGAGCCGTGTATCTAATCTTCTCCTGTGTGATACTGTGTGCTGAGCTGTGTATCTAATCCTCTCCTGTGCGTTACTGTCTGCTGAGCTGTGTATCTAATCCTCTCCTGTGTGATACTGTCTGCTGAGCCGTGTATCTAATCCCATCCTGTGTGATACTGTCTGCTGAGCTGTATATCTAATCGTCTCCTGTGTGATACTGTCTGATGAACTGTGTATCTAATCCTATCTTTCGTGATACTGTCTGCTGAGCCGTGTATCTAATCCACTCCTGTGTGATACTGTCTGATGAACTGTGTATCTAATCCTGTCCTATGTGATACTGTCAGCTGAGCTGTGTATCTAATCCTCTCCTGTGTGATACTGTCTGCTGAGCTGTGCATCTAATCCTGTCCTGTGTGATACCGTCTGCTGAGCTATGTATCTAATCCTTTCCTGTGTGATACCATCTGCTGAGCTGTGTATCTAATCCTCTCCTGTGTGATACTGTCTGTGGAGCCGTGTATCTAATCCTCTCCTGTGCGATACCGTCTGCTGAGCTGTGTATCTAATCCTCTCCTGTGCGATACTGTCTGCTGAGCTGTGTATCTAATCCTCTCCTGTGTGATACTGTCTGCTGAGCCGTGTATCTAATCATATGCTGTGATAATCTGCTGAGCAGTGTATCTAATCTTATACTGTGTGATACTGTCTTCTGAGCTGTGTATCTAATCCCCTCCTGTTTGATACTGTCTGCTGAGCTGTGTATCTAATCCTCTCCTGTGTGATACTGTCTGCTGAGCAGTGTATCTAATCTTATACTGTGTGGTACTGTCTGCTGAGCTGTGTATCTAATCCCCTCCTGTGTGATACTGTCTGCTGAACCGTGTATCTAATCCTCTCCTGTGTGATACCGTCTGCTGAGCTATGTATCTAATCCTGTCCTGTGTGATACTGTCTGCTGAGCTATGTATGTATCTAATCCCCTCCTGTGTGATAATGTCTGCTGAGCTGTGTATCTAATCCTCTCCTGTGTGATAATGTCTGCTGAGCTGTGTATCTAATCCTGTCCTGTGTGATACCGTCTGCTGAGCTGTGCATCTAATCCTATCCTGTGTGATACTATCTGCTGAGCCGTGTATCTAATCCTCTCCTGTGTGATACTGTCTGCTGAGCTGTGTATCTAATCCTACCCTGTATGATACTGTCTGCTGAGCCGTGTATCTAATCCTCTCCTGTGTCATACTGTCTGCTGAGCCGTGTATCTAATCCTCTCCTGTGTGATACTGTGTGCTGAGCTGTGTATCTAATCCTCTCCTGTGCGTTACTGTCTGCTGAGCTGTGTATCTAATCCTCTCCTGTGTGATACTGTCTGCTGAGCCGTGTATCTAATCCCATCCTGTGTGATACTGTCTGCTGAGCTGTATATCTAATCGTCTCCTGTGTGATACTGTCTGATGAACTGTGTATCTAATCCTATCTTTCGTGATACTGTCTGCTGAGCCGTGTATCTAATCCACTTCTGTGTGATACTGTCTGATGAACTGTGTATCTAATCTTGTCCTATGTGATACTGTCAGCTGAGCTGTGTATCTAATCCTCTCCTGTGTGATACTGTCTGCTGAGCAGTGTTTCTAATCCTCTCCTGTGTGATACTGTCTGCTGAGCTGTGTATCTAATCTTCTCCTGTGTGATACTGTCTACTGAGCTGTGTATCTAATCCTATTCGGTGTGATACTGTCTGCTGAGCTGTGTATCTAATCCTATTCGGTGTGATACTGTCTGCTGAGCTGTGTATCTAATCCTATCCGGTGTGATACTGTCTGCTGAGCTGTGTATCTAATCCTATCCGGTGTGATACTGTCTGCTGAGCTGTGTATCTAATCCTACCCTGTATGATACTGTCTGCTGAGCCGTGTATCTAATCCTCTCCTGTGTGATACTGTCTGCTGAGCTGTGTATCTAATCCTCTCCTGTGTGATACTGTCTGCTGAGCTGTGTATCTAATCCTCTCCTGTGTGATACTGTCTGTTGAGCTGTGTATCTAATCCTATCCTGTGTGATACTGTCTGCTGAGCCGTGTATCTAATCCTCTCCTGTGTGATACTGTCTGCTGAGCTGTGTATCTAATCCTCTCCTGTGTGATACTGTCTGCTGAGCCGTGTATCTAATCCTCTCCTGTGTCATACTGTCTGCTGAGCCGTGTATCTAATCCTCTCCTGTGTGATACTGTCTGCTGAGCTGTATCTCTAATCCTCTCCTGTGTGATACCATCTGCTGAGCTGTGTATCTAATCCTCTCCTGTGTGATACTGTCTGCTGAGCCGTGTATCTAATCCTCTCCTGTGTGATACCGTCTACTGAGCATTGTATCTAATCCTCTCCTGTGTGATACTGTCTGCTGAGCTGTGTATCTAATCCTATTCGGTGTGATACTGTCTGCTGAGCTGTGTATCTAATCCTATCCGGTGTGATACTGTCTGCTGAGCTGTGTATCTAATCCTATTCGGTGTGATACTGTCTGCTGAGCTGTGTATCTAATCCTCTCCTGTGTGATACTGTTTGCTGAGCTGTGTATCTAATCTTCTCCTGTGTGATACCGTCTGCTGAGCTGTGTATCTAATCCTCTCCTGTGTTATAATGTTTGCTGAGCCGTGTATCTAATCCTCTCCTGTGTGATACTGTCTGCTGAGCTGTGTATCTAATCTTCTCCTGTGTGATACTGTCTGCTGAGCTGTGTATCTAATCTTCTCCTGTGTGATACCGTCTGCTGAGCTGTGTATCTAATCCTCTCCTGTGTTATAATGTTTGCTGAGCCGTGTATCTAATCCTCTCCTGTGTGATACTGTCTGCTGAGCTGTGTATCTAATCCTATCCGGTGTGATACTGTCTGCTGAGCTGTGTATCTAATCCTATCCGGTGTGATACTGTCTGCTGAGCTGTGTATCTAATCCTCTCCTGTGTGACACTGTCTGCTGAGCTGTGTATCTAATCTTCTCCTGTGTGATACTGTCTGCTGAGCTGTGTATCTAATCCTCTCCTGTGTTAAAATGTTTGCTGAGCTGTGTATCTAATCCTATCCGGTGTGATACTGTCTGCTGAGCTGTGTATCTAATCCTCTCCTGTGTGATACTGTCTGCTGAGCAGTGTATCTAATCCTATCCGGTGTGATACTGTCTGCTGAGCTGTGTATCTAATCCTCTCCTGTGTGATACTGTCTACTGAGCTGTGTATCTAATCCTATCCGGTGTGATACTGTCTGCTGAGCTGTGTATCTAATCCTATCCTGTGTGATACTGTCTGCTGAGCTGTGTATCTAATCCTATCCGGTGTGATACTGTCTGCTGAGCTGTGTATCTAATCCTATCCGGTGTGATACTGTCTGCTGAGCCGTGTATCTAATCCTATCCGGTGTGATACTGTCTGCTGAGCTGTGTATCTAATCCTATCCGGTGTGATACTGTCTGCTGAGCTGTGTATCTAATCCTATCCGGTGTGATACTGTCTGCTGAGCTGTGTATCTAATCCTCTCCTGTGTGACACTGTCTGCTGAGCTGTGTATCTAATCTTCTCCTGTGTGATACTGTCTGCTGAGCTGTGTATCTAATCCTCTCCTGTGTTATAATGTTTGCTGAGCTGTGTATCTAATCCTATCCGGTGTGATACTGTCTGCTGAGCTGTGTATCTAATCCTCTCCTGTGTGATACTGTCTGCTGAGCAGTGTATCTAATCCTATCCGGTGTGGTACTGTCTGCTGAGCTGTGTATCTAATCCTCTCCTGTGTGATACTGTCTACTGAGCTGTGTATCTAATCCTATCCGGTGTGATACTGTCTGCTGAGCTGTGTATCTAATCCTATCCTGTGTGATACTGTCTGCTGAGCTGTGTATCTAATCCTATCCGGTGTGATACTGTCTGCTGAGCCGTGTATCTAATCCTATCTGGTGTGATACTGTCTGCTGAGCTGTGTATCTAATCCTATCCTGTGTGATACTGTCTGCTGAGCTGTGTATCTAATCCTATCCGGTGTGATACTGTCTGCTGAGCTGTGTATCTAATCCTATCCGGTGTGATACTGTCTGCTGAGCAGTGTATCTAATCCTATCCGGTGTGATACTGTCTGCTGAGCTGTGTATCTAATCCTATCCGGTGTGATACTGTCTGCTGAACCGTGTATCTAATCCTATCCGGTGTGATACTGTCTGCTGAGCAGTGTATCTAATCCTATCCGGTGTGATACTGTCTGCTGAGCCGTGTATCTAATCCTATCCGGTGTGATACTGTCTGCTGAGCTGTGTATCTAATCCTATCCGGTGTGATACTGTCTGCTGAGCTGTGTATCTAATCCTATCCGGTGTGATACTGTCTGCTGAGCTGTGTATCTAATCCTATCCGGTGTGATACTGTCTGCTGAGCTGTGTATCTAATCCTATCCGGTGTGATACTGTCTGCTGAACCGTGTATCTAATCCTATCCGGTGTGATACTGTCTGCTGAGCAGTGTATCTAATCCTATCCGGTGTGATACTGTCTGCTGAGCAGTGTATCTAATCCTATCCGGTGTGATACTGTCTGCTGAGCTGTGTATCTAATCCTATCCGGTGTGATACTGTCTGCTGAGCTGTGTATCTAATCCTATCCGGTGTGATACTGTCTGCTGAGCTGTGTATCTAATCCTATCCGGTGTGATACTGTCTGCTGAGTTGTGTATCTAATCTTCTCCTGTGTGATACTGTCTGCTGAGCAGTGTATCTAATCCTCTCTCATGTTATGTCTTCATCTTTTAATATTTCTAACGGCACCAGGCAGGGATGCCCGCTTTCCCCTCTCCTTTTTATTCTTACACTAGAACCTTTACTACAAAAGCTCAGTGAGGAGGGGAGGATCGTTGGCATCAAATCAGCTGGTACTGAACATAAAATCGCAGCATACGCAGACGATCTACTTATCATGACCTCTAACCCGAGAATATCTGTCCCAGTTATCCTGACATTACTCAAGGAATACGGTGCACTATCAAATTTTAAGGTGAATCTTAGCAAATCTCAAGTCTTAAATATAAATATCCCAGAACCACAAAAAACACAAATGGCAATCGGGTCCCCCTTTACCTGGTCCCCCCCATCAATACGTTTCTTGGGAGTTGAGATTTCTCCAAACCTACAAGAACTTTATAAGTTAAACTTCCCACCGCTATTGCAGAAAATCCAGAAACTTACCCCCAACTGGAATATCTCATACATCTCCTGGTTGGGTAGGAAAAATCTCCTTAAATGTATGATATGGCCAAAAATAACTTATCTAGTGCAAGCCCTTCCAATCCACCTACCTAATTCTTTTTTCATTGACATACGAAAACTCCTCAGCCGTTTTCTGTGGCACAACCAAAAACCCAGACTTCCCTTACAAATATTATCCCTCCCCCACTCTGAAGGAGGTATAGATCTGCCAGATCTAAAGATACTTCAACAAGCCACTCATCTCCAAAGAGTCGTGGATGGATCAGGCTCCCACCACAGAAGCAATGGATTAAAGTAGAAGAAACAATCCTTAAATTCCCCCTTAGACAGCTCATCCTCACGCCCTCAAGTAGTACTAGGTATACATCAATTAAAAACCCTTTCACCGCCACTACTTTTAAAATCTGGTCCAATCCCCATATAAGACAAATATGCTCCCCGTTTCCCTCCCCTCTCCTACAAGTTACAGACCTAGTTCTCTCCTCTCTCCAGCCCATAATGCCACAATACACAACTCAATTCGCAACTTGATAACACCACTCCAAAAAATTACAGATAATGGGGTCATGCCCTGCTTGGCAGAACTCAATCAAATGCTAGATACTATCTCTTTTCACCCCTTTATGTACCAGAAATTTATGTCTAACTTAAAACTAGTCTTTAAAACTCCAAATTATATTAGGGAAATGACTGATTTTGAAAAACTTATAGCTGCAAAAAAAACCCAAAAAAGAACGTTATCAGCTCTACAAAAACAATTATGCCTAGCCAGAACCCCTAGGAAACTGCCATATGTAAGCTCATCAAGAGAATGCCAAGAGTGTGCAAAGCAGTCATCAAAGCAAAAGGTGGCTACTTTGAAGAACCTAGAATATAAGACATATTTTCAGTTGTTTCACACTTTTTTGTTAAGTATATAATTCCACATGTGTTAGTTCATAGTTTTGATGCCTTCAGTGTGAATGTACAATATTCAGAGTCATGAAAATACAGAAAAATCTTTAAATAAACTTTTGGTCTGTACTGTATATATAATATAACACTACATGTCTCCCTCTGTCTGAAGCCTTTAAAGACTTGGCAAGCGCTACATGCCTGCGCAGTCTGGCTCTAGACAGAAGAACCCATTACGTTACAGGTAAGAGGAGTGTATGGCGCCGGAGATTGCGGTATGCGTAGACACTGAACACATACCGCGATCTCCGGCGCCATACTTACCTGACCGGGAGGAGCGTTGCAGCGGTGCTTCTCTTCTCGCCGGAGACCAGGGCAGGAGTGAAGGCGTTGGAATCGGCACATATGCATAGCTCTATCCGGCGCCATTTTACTGAAGACATATTTGCAGTGTGTCTTCAGCAAAATGGCGTTGAACAGCACGGTATGGGCACACGCGTACTCTGGCGCCGCACTGCTACCCGGCAGAACAGGATTCAGAAGCGCTGGAGCACAGGGAAGAAAGGTGAGTATGTGTTTATTTTTTTGTATCTGTGCACCGTGAAAGGGATGAGGGGTGCCATACATACCAGGAATGGGGTGTGAAGGGTACCATACATACCAGGAAAGGGGTGTGAGGGGTACAATGCATACCAGGATTTGGGGGCTGACTGAACCATGAAAACCAGGATTGGGGGGTGAGGGGTGCCATACATACCAGGATTGGGGGGTAAGGGGTGCCATATATACCAGGATTGGGGGGTGAGGGGTGCCATACATACCAGGATTTGGGGGGTGACTGAACCATGAAAACCAGGATTGGGGGTGAGGGGTGCCATACATACCAGGATTGGGGGGTGAGTGGTGCCATACATACCAGGAATGGGGGGTGAGGGGTACCATACATACCAGGAAAGGGGTGTGA
This sequence comes from Phyllobates terribilis, assembly GCF_046119375.1. Lineage (NCBI taxonomy): Eukaryota > Metazoa > Chordata > Amphibia > Anura > Dendrobatidae > Phyllobates > Phyllobates terribilis. The sequence goes on along the minus strand of NW_027362798.1, from coordinate 312,010 downwards.
GGGGACCATGCATACCAGGATTGGGGGATGAGGGGTACAATGCATACCAGGATTTGGGGGGTGACTGAACCATGAAAACCAGGATTGGGGGTGAGGGGTGCCATACATACCAGGATTGGGGGGTGAGGGGTGCCATACATACCAGGATTTGGGGGGTGACTGAACCATGAAAACCAGGATTGGGGGTGAGTGGTGCCATACATACCAGGATTGGGGGGTGAGGGGTACCATGCATACAAGGATAGGAAAGTGGGGTTCTATGCATACCAGAATAGGGATGAGGGGTACCATGCATACCTGGATTGGGGGATGAGGGGACCATGCATACCTGGATTGGGGGATGAGGGGACCATGCATACCAGGATTGGGGGATGAGGGAACCATGCATACCAGGATTGGGGGATGAGGGAACCATGCATACCAGGATTGGGGGATGAGGAGGCCATATGTACCAGGATTGGGGATGAGAGAGTCATGCATACCAGGATTGGGGATGAGAGAGCCATGCATACCAGGATGGGGGATGAGGAGGCCATACATACCAGGGTAACGCTGAGGGGGCCATGTGCAGCATGATGGGGATTAGAGGTGCCATACATACCAGGACAGGGATGAGGGGTGCCATGCATACCACTATACCAGGACAGGGATGAGGGGTGCCATGCATACCACTATACCAGGATAAGGATGAGGGGTGTCATGCATACCGGGACAGGGATGAGGGGTGCCATGCATACCGGGACAGGGATGAGGGGTGCCATGCATACCGGGACAGGGATGAGGGGTGCCATGCATACCGGGACAGGGATGAGGGGTGCCATGCATACCGGGACAGGGATGAGGGGTGCCATGCATACCGGGATAGGGATGAGGGGTGCCATGCATACCAGGATGGGGATGGGGACCACGTATAAAAGAAAGGGGGGGGGGGCATATATACCAGGATGGGGGATATTGTCAGAATTGGGGGACATTACCCCTATACCAGTGTCAGCAGAAGACCCCCTCCCCCTTAAAAGTGCATCAGGAACACATTTTTGGCTTAAATTTTTTTATTTTTATTTTCCTCCTCTAAAACCTAGGTGCGTCTTATGGTCCGGTGCATCTTATAGTCCGAAAAATACGGTACTTCTTACATTACATGAGTGATATCTATTGTAAATTCTATAATAGCTCAGAAACCGGCGAATCCTCACAGTGCATGGGGCGTGTCATGGGGGATTCAAAAGTTTTCATTTTAGACTGTACATTATAGTCCTCCATACAGTAGTATGAGCACCACATAGTCCTCCATACAGTATTGTGGACACCACGTAGTCCTCCATACAGTATTATGGGCACTACATAGCACTCCATACAGTATTATGGGCACCACATAGTCCTCTATACAGAATGGGCTCCATACTGAATAATGGACCCCATATAATGTTCCATACAGAATAATAGGCCCCATATAATGCTCTATACAGAATAATGAACCCCATATAATGCTCATTACACCATAATTGACCCCATATATTACTCCATGAAGAATAATGGGCGTCATGTAATATGCCATACAGAATAATGGGCCCCATATAATGCTCCATAGAGAATGGGCCCCATATAATGCTCCATAGAGAATGGGCCCCATATAATGCACCATAGAGAATGGGCCCCATATAATGCACCATAGAGAATGGGCCCCATATAATGCTCCATAGAGAATGGGCCCCATATAATGCTCCATAGAGAATGGGCCCCATATAATGCTCCATAGAGAATGGGCTCCATACATAAAAAATAAATAATAAAATACTCACCTCTCCTCATACCCTGCTGGCTACAAGTCCTGTCTCTTCAACACTGAGACGTGACAGAGTCAGAAGACGCAGAGGAGACTGGACCTGCGGCCAGCAGGGTATGACGAGAGGTGAGTATTTCAAACACCGTAAAGCACGGGGGGGGGTTACACCGGGCCCCCCCAACTCACAGGCCCAATAGCGTTCCAGTGTCCCCAACTGTGAGTGGGCCCCCCCCCCTCTTGCCCAGGGCCCTGGCACTTGCCCTGGTGCAATGGGTGGTTATGCCGGCTCTGGCCCTGTAGCTGGTGCAGGATCAGTCTGGGGCAGGGGTCTGTATAGTAAGGTCTGAAGTGTCTCGATCTCAGGTCCGATGTGATTTGAACATTCATACAGATCGAGAGCCGATGATCTCACACTGACAGCACGACCCCAACCTGCTTGAAGGGTCCATCTGCTACAATAAATCTTTCTGATCCTCAGCAGAGCGACCATAGATAACATTCAGGATCTGGCCCTGGACTTGTCAGGAGGTGAGCAGCGTCCTGCCACTTCCACACTCTACAAAAAGTATAAATCTCCTGTCCTGACCACTATCCGGAGCTCAGGCTAAGGCCACGGCCCCACTATCAGTATTTGGTCAGTATATTTTCTCAGGGGTGGGAGCCAAAACCAGGTCAGTAACAATCAGAGAAAAGGTATAATAGAAACAAGTCACCAATTCTGTATTTATCACCAACTCCTGGTTTTGTCTCCCACTCCTGTGAAAAAATACTGATCGAATACTGACCAAATACTGATAGTGGGGTCGTGGCCTTACAAGAATCAAAGATGTCTGCCCTCTCGTACTGCTCAGCGGCTGAAGCTTCTCTCCGGCAGGCATAAGAACGTGGCCTGTGCCGGCTGTTCTGGGCTGCAGATGCCCAGCTGGCACATGTACACAATGAAAGATACAGGGCCGCCCTGCAGTCTGTAAAGAAGCAGCTGCTTGGTGACCGGCTTGGAGGGCATGTGCCCCTCTGGCCCACCTCGCCCCTGGTCAATATGATACCATCTTTTTCATTAGTTGGTGAGGTTAGAAGAAATTTCACTCCAAGACAGTGGATTTTGTACTTTATTCCAGTATATTTATACATAGAAAACATGGCAATGAAAAACAAGTAGATGCACGTGCATAAAAATGTCCCAACATTAATTAAAAAACCCCTTTAAGATACAGATAATACTTGTATACAAAAATATTAACACATTCTCAAATTGTATATAAAGTGCACAAAAGTCAATAGCCCTGACATATAGTGTACACAGGGTCCGGTCCCCCCACATGGTATACACAAAATACAATGTCATCCAGGAAATAACAAAGAATAACAAATACATTTAATCTATTCTGAAATCCCATGTCTATGCAAGATAATAATATGTAAAATTCTACAGTGTCAAAGAAATGAGCTAGAGACTACTACATGGCGATGATGCCTCCAAACAAGATAATGCCCAGCGAATGCTGTAAATTATACAGATATTACCAGTCACCCAATTAGAAACATGAGGTCCGGGCAAGTGATTTTCTACAGTTCATTGACCTCTATGATGACATCTAATATTTTCAATCATTTATACAGCGGGGCACATTGGGCCTCATTAATAAATCTGCTCACTAGAAAACTAGTTACCCATCCTAACCAATTAGAGCTCAGCTAAGGTTGTTTTAACTGACCTGGAAAAGTAAAAGCTGTTCTGTGATTGGCTGGGATAAGTAAAAAGGCTGTTTTAATAAATGATTCCCAATGTACCAAGCCCCGCCATAAATGTTATTGATTACAGTAGGGGCCACAATATCCCATGTGTATAGTCATCACATTCATCTTATTGTCTGCGGTTACCTTGGGACATGCTATATTGAAATGTAAGATGATATCAGTGGGGTCCATGAGGCAGAGCAGTGTGTGGTACGTGTGACATTTCCTAATATCAAGCAATCAATACTGTACCTTGGTCTGGAATGCAAAGTCTGCGTGGACAAGGAAGGGGCTCCCAGATGCCAGCTGTAAAACCCGCTGCTCCACCATCACACGCTCATCACCGTCAGCAAGCAGGGCTCTTTTGCCGATGATCTTAACAGCAAAATGTTTGCGGGTAGATGAATCTTCCGCCAGCAGGACCGTTCCATAGCATCCCCGGCCAAGCACTTGATGGAATAATAATCTCCTCTTGATGGTATCAGAGACTGTGCTTTTGGAGCCGGTTGGCCGAACACCGCTGCTTCCTTCAGCTTCTTCAGCCTTCTGCTTTAGATCCATGGGTTTCTGTCCTGATGTAATCCTTCTTCTTTTCTTCTCCTTTTTGTCCCCTGATGAGATGAAGATGGCTCCTCTCTTCTTGGCTCCCATCTTCTGACTTTCTACCTTCTCCTTTTCTTCCACTTCTTCTTTCTTCTGGACTGGTTGTTTTGTCCTGTTGACTGAAGACTTCCTCTCATCATCAGATGTGTCATGGGAAGGTCTTAGTCTCTTCGCTCCTTCTCTCCTCACCACGTTCTCCTCTACTTCTTCTTTCTTCTGGACTGGTGGTTTTGTCCTGTTGACTGAAGACTTCCTCTCATCATCAGATGTGTCATGGGAAGGTCTTAGTCTCTTCGCTGCTTCTCTCCTCACCACGTTCTCCTCTACTTCTTCTTTCTTCTGGACTGGTGGTTTTGTCCTGTTGACTGAAGACTTCCTCTCATCATCAGATGTGTCATGGGAAGGTCTTCGTGTCTTCACTCTTTCTCTGCTCACCACAATCTCCTCCTCTTTTATATTCATATTATTGCTTTGCTTAGAGTTAGCCGACATCTCTTCCACTGTTGTTGGTCAATTCCAACTGTCACTTCCAACTGTCACTCAGTGCACTTCATATGGAATCATCATGCATGCACCACCACTGGTCATGTGATCAGCATCTGTCCAATGATATTTAAGAGATAAATGAACATTAGCTGAGATTAAATATTCAGGTAATATTCAGCTATTCTGTGGAACACAAGGTGCCACATTTAGTAATAGTAATAGAACTGCACTAAGTCGCCAATTTAATTTACATTGTTACTACAGAGCATCAGATGAATGTAATATAATAAATATTAGCAAGATGTATGATTTCCATCCACTCTACGTATCATAGAAATACAGATGTACTATCTTTTTATATAGAGATGTAGCAGAAGCCATCCTGATTGTTTGCAGCATGCTATGGTGATAGAGAAGCATGCATGACTGTGCCATGCAAATGGTGAGGAGCACCAAAATGGGACATATGATTCACGTAGCCAGGGGCGTAATGTCCGCGGTCGCAGTGGCAGTCACTGCGACCGGGCCCAGGGGGGGTTGGGGCTTGTAAACGCCAGCAGAAATTTCAACAGGATGTGTGTATCGCAGTGCACAGTCGCTTCGGGTCCGTGCGTGACAAATCAGGGGCTGGGATGTCTAGGGCCCACCAGGGACATTGACTCCAGGGGCCCACCCGGGCCCACCCACCCTTCAGCTATTTGCAAATACCTGTTAGCCGTTATACCCATTATATTGGCGGCTCCTGCCCATCACTGTGCGCTCACCAGAACTGCGATGTACAATTACTGTAGTTTGCATTAAAGGGTTTTTATTGGTGAAAACAAGTTATCAGCGATGCACAGGTTGGGAAGGTGATCACTTATTTATTGGTGGAATCCGCACTGTCAGAAGAATTGTGGCACTTTGAGTATTTGGTGAGATTTTTACCTCTGTATTTATAAGACAAAACCAGGAGTGGAGCAATCCGAGGTCATGTTTTATGCATTTCTCACCCACTCCTGGTTTTGTCTAATAAATACAGAGGTGAAAATCTCACCAAATGCCAACTTGCTTTCTCTGGTGAACTTCTGCTGCTGTGTAATAGTCACAGGGCAGGGAGGGGTTAAACATCCAAGTATTTAATATCTATTGGAAATAAAGAGGTTTCCCCTTATTGATATCAGATAAAACAAATGACCAACCACAATCCACTCTACCAAGACCAATATTACCAGATAGAAGGCAGAAATACCACCACACCGTGACCAGATCACATATTACCACCACATAGTGCCCAAATAATGCCACATACAAGGCACAAATACCGCCACACCATGACCAAAGCACATAATACGACCACATAGTGATCAAATGCTACCAGATACAAGGTATAAATACTGACACACCATGAGACCACATATTACCACCACATAGTGACTGAATAATACCACATAGAAGGGACAAATATCGTCATGTCATGACCAAAGCACATAATGCCACCACATAGTGACAAATAATGCTAAAATAATAAAAATGTAAAAAAGCTCAGTATATTGGGTCAGTGTACAGGTTATACAGTGATCACCAGTGACATTATGCACAGGAGCTCTGTATATAGTGTACAGGTTATACAGTCATCACCAGTGACATTATACACAGAAGCTCTGTATATAGTGTCAGTGTACAGGTAATGCAATGATCACCATTGATATTATACACAGGAGCTCTGTATATAGTGTACAGGTAATACAGTGATCACCAGTGACATTATACACAGGAGCTCTGTATATAGTGTCAGTGTACAGGTAATACAGTGATCACCAGTGACATTATACACAGGAGCTCTGTATATAGAGTCAGTGTAGAGGTAATACAGTGATCACCAGTGACATTATACATAGGAGCTCTGTATATAGTGTCAGTGTAGAGGTAATACAGTGATCATCAGTGACATTATACACAGGAGCTCTGTATATAGTGTCAGTGTAGAGGTAATACAGTGATCACCAGTGACATTATACACAGGAGCTCTGTATATAGTGTCAGTGTAGAAGTAATACAGTGATCATCAGTGACATTATACACAGGAGCTCTGTATATAGTGTCAGTGTACAGGTAATATAGTGTTCACCAGTGACATTATACACAGGAGCTCTGTATATAGTGTCAGTGTACAGGTAATACAGTGATCACCAGTGACATTATACATAGGAGCTCTGTATATAGTGTCAGTGTACAGGAAATACAGGGATCACCAGTGACATTATACACAGGAGCTCTGTGTTTGGTGTCAGTGTACAGGTAATACAGTGTTCACCAGTGACATTATACACAGGAGCTCTGTATATAGTGTCAGTGTACAGGTAATATAGTGATCACCAATGACATTATGCATAGGAGCTCTGTATATAGTGTCTGTGTACAGGTAATATAGTGATCACCAGTGACATTATGCACAGGAGCTCTGTATATAGTGTCAGTGTACAGGTAATATAGTGATCACCAGTGACATTATACACAGGAGCTCTGTATATAGTGTCAGTGTACAGGTAATATAGTGATCACCAGTGACATTATGCACAGGAGCTCTGTATATAATGTCAGTGTACAGGTAATATAGTGATCACCAGTGACATTATACACAGGAGCTCTGTATATAGTGTCAGTGTACAGGTAATATAGTGATCACCAGTGACATTATACACAGGAGCTCTGTATATAGTGTCAGTGTGTGTGTGTGTATAGGTAATACACATACTCACCAGTGATGTCTCTAGGTGAAGTTCTTTAACTGCAGACCGATATATCACATCTTTTATACAGGACTTATCTCTGCAGAAAATAACATAGTTAGCTATAACTGATCACTTCCAGAGCACAATCCACACTTTTCCCAAGATTTCTACACTGCATGAAATGACAAAAAAAGAAACATAGCACTGCACTACACAGTAACAGTGCTCCAGTGTCATTCTGTGCCTGCTCATCTGTCAGCAGACATATTTGTCTGATGGGAAAGATCTAAGAGAGATGAAGACAGAAGACCTATGGATTCCGTTGGGAGTGAGGATTTTTCTTTATTAAAGATGGAGTCCCTAAATGTGTTTTATTTTTAATAATAAAAAAAAAAATTCTGTCTTTTTTTTTTCTGTTTACTAGAAATTGATGGTGGCTATGTCTAATTTGGCGTGAAACCATGAATTTCGGGCTTAGTACCAGCTGATAAGGCAAAGATGGCCTGGTACTAACCCTATTATTACCCAGTGTGCCACTCACCACCAGGGCCGCTGGAAGAGCCGGGTAAAGCACCTAGAAATGGTGCCATGATGAATGCGCCATTTTCAGGGGTGGCTGCGGGCTGCGATTTTCAGCGTGGAGGGCCAAGAACGCTTGGGCCTTACCATGCTGCGAATCCCAGCCCCCAGCAGCCTGGTTTTATCTGGCTGGCGATCAACATATGGCGGGAAAAAAAAAAGTTAAGTTTAAAACAAATATTCGGCTTCTCTGTCTTTTGATCGCCAGACAAGGTAAAGCCAGGCAGCTGGGGGTGGCAGTACGTAGCTGTCTGCTTTATCTGCGGTGAGAATCAAAAATTCGTTTTTAAAATTTTCTTTTCACACTTCTATATGTGACAGACCCAACAGTCAATCGCAGATGCTGTCAAAGAGGATGGGCTTCTGTGATTGGCTGTTTGAGTAATGTACAATCAGCCCATACATTCTAGTATGGTACTATGTATGGGCAGCTTTCAGGTTACTCAAGCAGCCAATCACAGACGCCCATTTTCTGTGTCAGCGTCTGTGATTGGCTGTTGGGACTGTCACACATATAGAAGTGTGAAAATAAATAAATAATAAAACAAAAATGACATAGCGCTCTGCAGAAATTTTGATTCTCAGCGCAGATAGAGGTGGCAGCCCGTAGCTGTCTGCTTTATCTGCCTGGTTTTACCTTGACTGGCGATCAAAAGTCAGGAAAGCCCAATGTTTTTTTTTAATTATTTAAAAAAAATAATTAAAAAAAAAAATGCGTGGGCTCCCGCCATATTTTGATCGGGGGGGGCTGGGGGCTGGGATTCTCAGCATGGTAGGGCCCAAGCATTCTGGGCCCCCCACGCTGAAAACGGCAGCCCGCAGCCACCCCTGGAATTGGCGCATTCATCGTAGCGCCATTTCCAGGCACTTTATCCGGCTCTTCCAACGGCCCTGGTGGGGGGTGGCACGCTGGGTAATAATGGAGTTAATACCAGCTTTGTATTATCAGCTGGCACTAAGCCTGAAATTCATGGAGTCACGCCAAACTACACATGGCCACCATGAATTTCCAGTAAACAGAAAAAAACACAACACAATTTTTTAATAAAAATAAAACACAAAACACATGTAGGGACTCCATCTTTAATTAAAAACAAAATCCTCGCTCTGACGTAATCCACGGATCTTCTGTCTCCAGCTCTGCTACATCTTTGCCATTAGACAAATATGCCGGCTGACAGAGATGAGCAGGCACAGAATGACACTAGAACCCAGTTGTCAGAGAAGTGCTCAGCTGGCCTCCAGCCGCCGACCATGTTTTGCTGTGCGTTGCAAATAATGCATACTTTCAAACGCATGCCTATTTTTGCTATGCAAGTCTACAGTACATTGCGTCTGCACTGATTTACAACCGATGCGTTGTAACGCACAGCATAAACGCAATGTTAACCCAGCCTAACAGCAGCGAGAAGGGGAGACGGAGCCCTGGAGACCGCCTAGTCAGTCTACTGCTGGTACTATCATGCCCATTGCCCAGTATGTACTGCCAGCCTCTGTGGTATTAGCATTCAAGCTCACATGGCATGTCCTGCCAGCCAGCCACTGGTGTTAGTACTAGCATGATAGTACCACACCACCAGTGGCTGGGCAATGGGCATGCACGATGGTACCAACAGTGGCTGGCAGGACATGCTGGGCATGATTCATGCCTAGTATGTCCTGCCAGCCTCCTTGGTACTATCATGCCCACCCACTATGTCCTGCCAGCCCCTGGTGATAGTACATGCTGCTGGGCATAGTACCAGTAACCAGAGGCTGGCAGCAGGACATGCTGGGCAATGGGCATGATGAGAACCATGCCCATTGTCCAGTAGTATTTACTGCCAGCCTCGGCCAGGGGTCCTCCCAGTCACCCCTCCCCCCTATCCCTTCCTCCCTCCCCTCCCCGTTTCATACTCACGGGTCGAGATGAGCTGCAGCCGCTGCCTGGAGCGACGCAGGGTCCGTACTCCACAGCGCGCACAGGAAGCAGTCCCAGGGCAATGACGTCATCACCCTGAGACTGACCTCCTGCGCACGCGCCGGCAGTGTCGCTGCGCAGAGGAGGCAGAGGGCCCATCACTAATCATATCGGCAGTGCTGCGAACCGGGGGGGGCCCTCTGTTCTCTGTACAGGGCCCAGGGGTGTAGGGGGCGTGGCCATCGGGACCCGGGGGTTTTCCCGATCCTCCGGTGGCCAGTCCCCCCTGCAGAGGGGCATATGTATACATGCAGGTCGGCCACATCCCAGTGGTGCAGACACATCCACACTGCACCCTGTATACTTGTGCACTGCCGTCTGCTGCAGTGGTAGGAGCCGCCTGAATGCATCTTCTTCCTGCCGGAGAGGAGCTTGTGGGCCTGTGCGGTGAGGAGGTGGACGCTGCGCACCTCCTGAGAAGTATATGGCACTCCATGTATCTGTGCACATAGTATACCACTCTAGTATATAGCAGAAAGGAGACATCGACCAGAAGAGTCCAGGCATGTGGGTGATGCTAATAATTATTATATTGATAACCAGGTGGAAGAGGAGGAAATGCAGAAAAAGGGGGAATTAAAAACTATACGCAAAGGGGACGTCGAGACAGGAATTACAATTAACACCAGTGGGAATGGATCATGATTAGAACAGCAAAGGGATAATACAGAGAATCAAGCCACAAATTAATCCAGTATATAAAAATATATATACATATCATTAGTTAGATATATCTGTACATATGATTGTTTAATTATCATAAACTTTACATAAAGTGCAAGTGCCTCCAAAGAATAAATCTACATAAATTATATATCTCATATGTGAACAAATACAGGTGTTTCTCACTAAATTAGAATATAATCAAACAGTTATTGCTTATTTCTGTTAATGCTGATGATTATGGCTATACGAGTTTCACTTTTTTTGTATTGAAGAACTGAAATAAATTAACTTTTTGATGATATTCTATTTTAGTGAGATGCACCTGTGTATGTATATATACAAGGGCTGGTCCCTTATTATTTGGATGTCGGTGTGAATCCTGTAGAGAGTAGTGCACTGACTTGGGCATATGTGCTGTTGACAGATATGTATTTGTATCCACTTTAAGCATTTTTAAAAAAGGTGACCACATGTGCATTGTACTCACGCTATAGCAGATGCAGATCCCACTCCTGAATGGCGTCCACCCGACGTATGTTTCGGCTTCTTGTCTTCGTCAGGGGGTGGCATCATTCGGAAAGAGCTAAGAGTTAAACGGCCAACTATAGCCAATCAGGATGGAGGTATGTCTCCACCAACCAATGGGTGCTGAGGAGGCGTGGCGCGATACACAACGCGCACCAACGCTACGAGGAAACTATGTGACCTGTGATGCTGCGAGCACGTGATGGAGACACATGATCGGGGGTCACGGGGCACATATAGATACAGTCGGGGAGGATGATGTGGAGACGTTCATGTGTATTGCCTCTTCAGCAGACATCTAATCTACTGATTGAGTGTGGATATATCGGATAAAGTGGAAAATCTTCTTAATTTATAATGATGGATAACGAGTATAGGTTACATATTACAGCAATACACAGGAATAGGGGGTAGTGAGTGTTACATGTATATAAGCATAGGCGGATTATAATGAGGACGATCTGGGCTACCGCCCGGGGCCCCGAACCTCCAGGGGGCTCCGGGGTGTCTATGGCCAGATTATCCTCATTATATGTGCGGCGCCACGGCACATACCGGCAGACAGTGGGGGGGGGGGGCCAGGATCGCTCCCCCAGCAGCGGCACACAGCCGCTGCTTCTTCTTCGGCCGGGCCAGCACTGCAGCAGTTAACTTCCCTGTGCTGGCCCGGCCGCGTCACTGCTAGGAGACACGGCCCTGTGCGCGTCCGTGTCTCCTAGCTGTGACGTCACGCAGTGCGCACCCGGCCTGCAGTGCTGCACCGGAAAAGAGCTGGAGCCGAGTCGGGGGATGGTGAGTGTGTGTGTGTGTATGTATATGTGTGTGTGTGTGTGCAGGCAGATGTCATTGTGTGATGTCTGTTTATATGTATTTTTATGTTTCAAATGTGTTTATGCGTGTATGTATATGTCTGTATATGTTTGTGTGTGCTGAGTATAGATGGCGCCGTGCGGCCTCCTGCTGTCTATGGGGGGGCGCCGTGCGGCCTCCTGCTGTGTATAGATGGCGCTGTGCGGCCTCCTGCTGTCTCTGGGGGGGGGGGCGCCGTGCGGCCTCCCGCTGTGTATAGATGGTGCCGTGCGGCCTACTGCTGTCTCTTGGGGGGGGGCGCCGTGTAGCCTCCCGCTGTGTATATATGGCGCCGTGCAGCCTCCCGCTGTGTATAGATTGCGCCGTGCGGCCTCCCGCTGTGTATAGATGGCATTGTGCGGCCCCCTGTGTATAGATGGCATCGTGCGGCCTTCCGCTGTTTATAGGTGGCGCCGTGGGGCCTCCCGCTGTGTATAGGTGGCGCCGTGCGGCCTCCCGCTGTGTATAGGTGGCGCCGCCCGCTGTGCATAGGTGGCGCCGTGCGGCCTCCCGCTGTGTATAGGTGGCGCCTCCCGCTGTGTATAGGTGGCGCCGTGCGGCCTCCCGCTGTGTATAGGTGGCGCCGTGCTGCCTCCCGCTGTGTATAGGTGGCGCCGTGCGGCCTCCGCTGTGTATAGGTGGCGCCGTGTGGCCTCCCGCTGTGTATAGGTGGCGCCGTGCGGCCTCCCGCTGTGTATAGGTGACGCCGTGCGGCCTCCTGCTGAGTATAGATGGCGCCGTGCGGCCTCCTGCTGTCTTTGGGGTCGGGTGCGCCGTGCGGCCTCCTGCTGAGTATAGATGGCGCTGTGCGGCCTCCTGCTGTCTCTGTGAGGGGGGCGCTGTGCGGCCTCCCGCTGTGTATAGATTGCGCCGTGCGGCCTCCCGCTGTGTATAGATTGCGCCGTGCGGCCTCCTGCTCTCTCTGGGGGGGGCGCTGTGGGCCTCCCGCTGTGTATAGGTGGCGCTGTGTGGCCTCCCGCTGTGTATAGATGGCGCCGTGCGGCCTCCCGCTGTGTATAGATGGCTACGTGCGGCCTCCCGCTGTGTATAGATGGCTACGTGCGGCCTCCCGCTGTGTATAGATGGCTACGTGCGGCCTCTCGCTGTGTATAGATGGCTTAGTGCGGCCTCCCGCTGTGTATAGATGGCTACGTGCGGCCTCCCGCTGTGTATAGATGGCTACGTGCGGCCTCCTGCTGTGTATAGATGGCTACGTGCGGCCTCCAGCTGTGTATAGATGGTTACGTGTGCTCAATATTGAGTCATACAATTAATGTAAGGCTATGTGCCCACGATGCAGAAATGCTCCGGATTTTTTTGGAGCGTTTCCGCATCTCCCTGGCAGAAAAAACGCATGCGGATTGTACATGTGGATTGTACATGCTTTTTTCCTGCCTGGGACTTGCTGATGTGAAGCGTTCTTCACTTGCATTTCCGCATGCGGGTTGACAAGCGCTTTCCAAGCGATTTTAGCATCACTTGAAAAGTGCTTGACAACTTGGTCACACTATATAAATACATGCAACCGGCATGGATTTATATAGTGTGACCATAAAAGAATGGTAAAAAATAAATATATAATTACATTCTGATGGCCTGCCGACGTCAGCGGTCGCGTGACCCGTCACATGACTAAATGACGTCACGGCAGGTCCTTTTCAGACCATCGCGAGCTGCTGGCAAGCCAGGACTCATCGGATAAAGACACCGGGGGCCATCAGAAGGTAAGTATAATATTTATTTTTTATTTTATTCTTTTTTTACAGGTTCTATGGTACCCGGGTCCGGAGGACAGTCTCCTCTTCTCCAAACCCGGGTACCATCCGCACATTGAAACTCATGGATTCTGCATGTACAGATGCAGTGATGCGGATTCCATGTGTTCTAATGCAAGTCAATGGCGGCGAAAGCGCCGTGCTTCCGCAAAATAATTGGTAGTGCAGCGGATTTTTCCGCAATGATAATTCGCAGCGGAAATTTACACAGCATGTGCACAGCACATGCGGATTATCATTGGGGAACATGGCCGACCTTCTATCAAGCGTTTTTAAGCGTTTCTGCAGCGGAATTGCCACCGCGGAAACGCTTAAAAAACGCATAGTGGGCACACAGCCTAAAAAAAATTATTATAATTAATATTGTGTTCTCCCCGCCTCAGTCCTCACAGCACAACGCAGAACACGAGCTCCTCATCACCAGTCCTCCTGTCCCGGCACAATGTGCGCACTGCTGCAGCTGCAGGTGGAATAGTGTCCACTGGACTGAGAAGGCCCCGCCCCTTCCGGTGACGTCATGATTCCATGAAATCACTCCTCCCCCTCAAGAAATCAACTCCAATCTAGACGCTCCGCTGCTGCTGAGGCGTGGTGACGCTGTAGCTGGGTGATTGCAGTCAGAGTAGTGGTGTTTGGCGTCTGTACTACAGGTAAGAAGATGGGAATGTGCCAAGGTGATTACTACATTCAGGACAATAAGTAGCTAGCTGTAGGTGTGCAGAATCCCACTCCCAATATTGTCAGGGTCTCGCACCCCCTCGTGTCGTGGGCTGCCAGGCTCCCGCACCCCCTCGTGTCGTGGGCTGCCAGGCTCCCGCACCCCCTCGCGTCGAGGGCTGTCAGGCTCCCGCACCCCCTCGCGTCGAGGGCTGTCAGGCTCCCGCACCCCCTCGTGTCGTGGGCTGTCAGGCTCCCGCCCCCCGTCGTGTCATGGGCTGTCAGGCTCCCACACCCCCTCGTGTCGTGGGCTGTCAGGCTCCCGCACCCCCTCGTGTCGTGGGCTGTCAGGCTCCCGCACCCCCTTGTGTCGTGGGCTACCAGGCTCCCGCACCCCCTCTTGTCGTGGGCTGCCAGGCTCCCGCACCCCCTCGTGTCGAGGGCTGTCAGGCTCCCGCACCCCCTCATGTCGTCGGCTGTCAGGCTCCCGCACTCTCCCCTTGTCGTTGTCTGTGGAGAAGATTAATACATATTTTCATTTTTCAGGTTTTCTCTTATAAAACAAGATCTCTGAGCTTCTGTCTTTGACCGAAAAAATGGCGTCTGACAAGTCGCTGCTGTCTGCAGAAATGAACACAAACATGGAGGAAGCGCTGTATGAACAGATGCTGATGAAGGTACGAAAGATGAATTGGAGAGGCCAGCAATCACCGGGTGAATGTCTCCTCCGTCAGCCGCCGGGGGCGCGGCAGTCTCCAACATTTACCTAATGTGTATTGTTGGCTTTAGACTCCTCACAGTTGTACTATTTTGGTGCAGGAAAAATCAGTTTGCAGAACCATCCTGTTCATGTTACTCACTGATTCACACTTATTGCCTCATTTCAGGCCAAACAGGAGATGGAGAGCAGAATACCGAACTTATCAGAAAGCAGAGAGATCAGACCCCAGCCGGGTGAGATGGGCGTCCTCTGATTATTATCCAGATTACTTTGTGCATATTATGTGACAGATACCACAGTGGGGCAGTGGGGTCTTATTGACTGCAGCGGTCACATGATGCAACCAACGTGGGGGGTCACATAATTTCTTATGCAGTTGATTACATGTAAATGCTGCTTGGCTTTTGCCGATTTTATTGTGTTTTTGTTCACTTTTTGTTTTTATTTCTGTGTTAGGTTTCTGCATTAAAACTCGCACATCCAAAAATACCAAAATCTTTATTAACATCTGCAAGTCGAACCAGATCCCAGCGGCCCCGGACCTGACGGAGCAGGAGTTAGTCAGCATCCTGGAATCTGATGATCCCTCCGGCTATCGAGTCCCCATGAGCCTTGGAGAGCCCCACGTTGAAGTTGATAATAGTACGTTTTTTTTTAATACAGCGCTTCTCTTTTTAAAGGGATAGTCCAGAGATATCCTTAAAGGGGTTAAAATAGCAAGTATTACAACTTACTAATCCTCAATGGTCAAAGGTGCCATCTCCACAGGTTCTGGTAGGTCCACTTCCAGTCTGCGGAATAAAGTTTGACATCTTGTTGTTGACTTTTGAACTTTTTTGGTTTAGATTTGGGACTTAGAGGGATTGTCCACTACTTGGATTCCCCTTTAAGAACTTATACCACTTATTCATAGCCCTACTAAGGTCAATGGATTGAGTCGGCACCGCAAAGTATCTAAGTCCTGGTGCACTTTGTTCTACAGGTAGAGGCGGCTGCTCGGCGTACGACATAGTGATTAATGGCACCTTCTTTGAGAAAATTACGGTAACTGCAATTGCTTATTCCGACATACGAGCTGTCTGCTCTCCTTTGTGTCAGCTCCTTACTTTGTATTTTTTTTATTAGAATAATGAGCTTTTCAGGGAATTTTTTATCACCGTGGCCATGGAGGGACTAGAGAACAAGTACGAAATGGAGCTGTCAAGAGGTAACGACCGCATCACTGATCTTTTCCTTGATTTTTCCATCGACCACACAAGGACTTGTTCTTTCGTGGAGCAAGTTTACCATATAATATATTGAACATTTTTATGTACCAACCTGTTGTATGGCACCGTATCAAATGCCTTTGAAAAGTCCAGATAGACAACATCCACTAAGTTTCCCTGGTCCAACCTGAACTTACCTCCCCATAGAATCTTTTCAGATTAGTTTGCAGGACAGATCCCTCATAATCATATGTTTAGGTTATTCTTATTGAGGTGCTCCAGGTTAGTATCTCTTAGAAAACCCTCAAAGTTGTTGCCCACAGTACAAGTTAAACTTACCGACCTATAAATTCCAGGCTCAGATGTTATCCCCTTCTTGAATATTGGTACCACATTTGCTATGTGGATGTAACCCTGGTGGATATGGACCCACTGCCCCACGGGAGGGTTGTGACTAGGTGTCTACTGGGTCTCCACTAGAACCTCTGGTGGTGAGGATAGACTGGGCCTCCGGTAGACACCAGGTACCACTTCAGTGCAGTTCCCGGGACTGCAGCAGCATTCCGGAGGTACCAGGGTACCAGACTCAGGAGAGCGAAGACAAGGACTAGGTCAGACAGTCCGAGATCAGGGCAGGAAGCACAGGTTCAGGATAGAGAAAAATGGCAAGGGGGACAGGGGTTTTTGATACCAGAAAACTCCTTTAACGCTTGCAACCTCTGTTGCTTGACTGCTACTCAAACAGTCAAATCAGTCAGTAAGAATTTAGGGAACTTCCATGGCGATATTTTGCATCAGTATTTGTTAGCAGACACCAGGAGTGGATCCAAAACAGAAGAGGTGAAAGTGTTTCAGTTACTATTTTTCACTGTGTTTGTTCCCCTCTGGTTTTCAGCTTACAAATACTGATGTAAATTAGTGCCCAAAATACTCACTGTGTGAATGAGACGAGGAAGCTGCTTGTAGTACTGTAATAGAAGTCCTTATTCTGAGGATGAGTTCTGTAATTCTTGTCTTCTCTGCTCCATCAAACTCCCCAGAGCAGGGGCAACCCCTGGAGCAAAACTTCTGGCGGCAGATGTCCAGACGTATGACTCAGTGATGTGTGATGGACCCCGACTCCCAAACAAAATGAATCAGACACATACAAAATAAATACACAAATCATTGCAATTAGGTGTCAAACGTTCTCAACTTTATTTAAATTTACATGACACCGAAAATGGCACAACCCTCGACTCACGAAGAGTCACCCTCCAGCTCTCAGGAGAGGAAAACCCCCTGTGGAGGAAACCTCTAGGGAACCATGGCTGGAGGGCTGCCCTTCCCTTGGGCTTAGAGAGTTAGTGCCGATATATGACGGAGTTTTAGAATTTCTACATATTTACAGAGAACGACATAACAAATATAGACTATTAATGTGATAAACTGGATGTGGGAGAGATCTGGCTGCGATATCTGTCACCACATTTATTGCTGGAACGAATTTAGTTGATCTGATTTCCCAGGTGGATCTACCACTTCTCTCTTACAGATCCAGCTCCGTCTCTCAAGATGTTGGGTACTTGGTTACAGGGGTTGCTCATTATGGATAACCCCTAATAGGATGAGTATCCCCTCCCCCTCCCAATTTATCACCCATTAAAGTCAAGGATCCATCTATGAACTCCCAAAGAAGAGCAGCTCTTTGTACATAGTAACAGAAGGGGATCCTGTTTTGGGGACCCCCCCTCTGTTACCTTCCCTTCCCCCCGGGGTGTCTAAGAAGACAACCCCTTTCCCTGCTAGAACCTCCAAATTACACCAACATTGGCACATTACGTGGGGTGGTCAAGCTCAAGGTCCTCAGGCGCATCATCAGTAATGGCGCTGATCATGGCAGCGCGGCATTCTTTTATGGAATCTTCTTTATGACACTTGTTTATGCCCTCACAATAGTTGTCATGGTTACTACAAGGGCTATTACTGATGCAGGGTCCAAGTATTAACCCTTTCATCATTGGTAATTCACTTTCATTATGGAGGCAAATAACTGCACTTGTTACCAAGCAGGAGTCTTATCATTACGGCTTCCCTTAGGCACCATAAGAAATAAAGATTATAGAACATACGTACAAGTGTTTCAGGAGTGTTTTGCACTTTTTAGATCCATAGATTGGGCTTATAACTAGCACTTTACAAAGCGGAAAATTAAGAGGAAATTACTTGTAAAATAATATTATAGGGAATTGCATTTCAAGCATTTTCCTAATGTGCATTCTGCATACTTGCATAGTTACATAGGTTGAAAAAGTTTTAACTTTAATGTCCTTGGTCTATCTCCAAAGTTATACATTTTCTATTACTAGATTATTTATAACCCACAATGTCATGTTTTGTTAAAAAAGTATCCAGCCCTTCTATAAATGCTGTTATACTATCTGCCATTACTATATCTTGTGGTTGGCATTCCACAGTCTGACTGCTCTAACTGTAAAGAATCCTTTCCTATTAAGTTGCCAGAATCGCTTCTCCTCCGCTTGTTATGAATGTTCCTGGTGCTTTGTAAGGTCCTGGAAAGTGATAAGTCATGTGCCAGTACTATGCATTGACCACATATGTATTTATACATATAAATGTATATTTATGAAGGAGATGATAATTACCCTTCATAGAGGTGTTACGATCATTCATAAATTGCTTTCATAGGTTTGATCTCCAGGATTAGGAGAGATTTGGGGTGTAAACGTAATAAACAATGAGTAAAACATCAAAGCAAACGAAAAAGGGTTTGTGACCCAAACTGGTAGGTGAGACCGGCTAGCCCCATATTATACAAGGTCACAACCAGGTTTCGCCTGAGGAGGGCAGCACTAATGAGTCCTCAGGAGCGCATAACCCTGAAATATGCAGCGATTCTACACTACCCATTATAAAAGGGTTTCATATGCTACTTACTACCATGTTTTAGCTAAGATACAAGACATACTTGTAAGGAGAGATGAAAAAGGTGATGGGGGACAACATATAAATATACTGAGGAACTCTATACACTAGTGGCCAAAATTGAGGCAACACCCCCAAGATTTATGAATTTTTAGCATTTTGCCAATACAAATACAAATTTCATGAATGTTTTTGATTTCACAGTAAAGTTTTTAAGTAGAAATAAAATCTCATATAGAAACACAATATTAGCAGGAAATTTGTTCATTTGTCAACAAATTGGACACTATTGTCACTCAGATGACTGTGGGAGAAAAGCCATTGATTTGTCCTATTTTCATATCTAACACTAAATGTTAATACTCAGTTGGATAGCCCTCGGCCTTGATGACTGCCTGGCATCTACTTGGCATGCTATCTACCAGTTTGTGTAAATCAGATGGTGTGATGATATGAAGCCATGATTTGATGATGGCTGCAATGAGTTCCTGCTTGTGTGAAGCCCGCTGTTTTGACACCGCTCTTTTGAGCCGAGCCCAGAGATTCTCAATAGGATTGAGATCTGGGCTGTTTCCTGGCCAATTCAATAGCTGGACATTTTTGTCCTTGAACCAAGAGAGACATTTTTTAGCTGTATGGCATGGGGCTCCATCTTGCTGAAAAATAAACGGTGTCCCTTCACCAAATACATCACGTGCCGAAGGAATGAGTTTAGGCAGAAGGACTTCCTTGATGTACTTTTCAGCATTAACTGTTTCTTCAATTACCTGCAGCCGACCACCTGCATCTCTGGACACGCAGCCCCCTACCATAACACTCAGGGGAGGCTTCATGGTGGGTACTGTACCCTCTGGCAACCAGTCCTCTCCAGGTCGTCGTCGAACGTAGCGGACACCGTCACTGCCAAAGATGGATAGGCGTGTCTCATCGCTCCATATAACATTTCTCCATTGTTCAATGGTCCATTTACAATGTTCTTTGGCCCCTGCAGATGTTTCTGACGCTGTGAGGCATTCAGAAATGGCTTTTTACCTGGTATTCTGGCTCTTAACCCTGCATTTACCAATCGTCGTCGAACCGTCCGGTCAGACACTGTCACTCCGGTGTTGACAAGCTCCTTGTTGATGTTAACAGCCGTTTATTTCCTGTTATTTAGGGCGATTCTAACAATTCTTCTATCAGTCTGAGGAGTTGTAGCCTTCTTCCTTTCTCTACCTGGTTTATTCTTTATCGAACCAGTCTCTTGAAACCGCTTACACACTTTGAGAACGAAAACATGTAATTGCTTACCTTCTGATGACAAACTGGCTTTAAAATATAAAAACCGCATTTTAATCGCACAATATCTGTCTTACAACCCACACCCAGGTCACTATAAACCAACATAGAATACATATGGCAGAAGAGGGCGTGTGTACAAGTAAGTAGGTCAGTGAAATCCTCCATTAAATATTGGTGATGGTGAAAAACTGAAGGTGTTGCCTCAATTTTGGCCACTAGTGTATAACACAAAATATAAACAAAAAAGAAAGGAAAGAACATTTCTGCACAAAAAACGTGTCGCTCGGCAGGAAAATCCCGTTGATGTTGCGTTTTTTGAGATTTTTTTTTCCCTTTCTTTAGAAACGCTGCAAAAATACTGAAAGAATAGACATGAAACTGCTTCAAATCTGCAAGGATTCACTTTTCCTGCTTTTCCTGGTACTATCAAGCATAGCGTTTTTGGGAACTTGGAGCTCTATATTACAAATATGTCCGTCCCTCCAGTTGAAAGAAATTAACATTTTCCTGGAGGGAAGTTTATATTTTACATTATGTCAGTTTTTGTCTATCGATGATAAAGTGCAGTTTGCAGCAATTTTTATTGTGACATATACCCAAATCATTCATGAAAATATTTCACATTCAACGCGCGTCGGGCGGGCCTGCGTCCTCTCACATGCCAGGGCTGAGTTTCAGTTCCAGTCCGACCCTGTTAATCATCTATGGTTTCCCTTCAGAGTGGAAAATGCTGAAAAATCGGAAGTTCCTGGGATCCATTTTTGAACAGAATATCAGAACCAAATCAAAACCGATGATTCATAATAGGGGTAATTCCCAACTCTAAGGTACAAGTCTATGGCATACAGTCTGTAAAAGACGACAGAGTAGGGTGCTGTTGAGCATCGACGGCTTCTTCTCTGATGTTCCTCGCTCATCCATGCAGTACATAGTCGGCCATTCAATTGATTGGATATCTTATAATACCACATTTCCCCTAGGGACACAAAGTATGACGAGCGCCACTCCTCCTGGTGATAGGTTATACCCAACAGATGGGGCAGCGCCACTCCTCGTGGTGATGGGTTACACCCAACAGATGGGGGAGCGCCACTCCTCGTGGTGATGGGTTACACCCAACAGATGGGGGAGCTCCACTCCTCTTGGTGATGGGTTATACCCAACAGATGGGGGAGCGCCACTCCTTGAGGTGATAGGTTATACCCAACAGATGGGGTAGCGCCACTCCTCGTGGTGATGGGTTATACCCAACAGATGGGGGAGCGCCACTTCTCGTGGTGATGGGCTGCACCCAACAGATGGGGGAGCTCCACTCCTTGTGGTGATGGGTTACACCCAACAGATGGGGGAGCTTCACTCCTTGAGGTGATGGGTTATACCCAACAGATGGGGGAGCGCCACTCCTCGTGGTGATGGGTTATACCCAACAGATGGGGGAGTGCCACTCCTCGTGTGATGGGTTATACCCAACAGATGGGGGAGCCCCACTCCTCGTGGTGATGGGTTAAACCCAACAGATGGGGGAAGTTGCAGAATGGCTTGTTATGGTGCAAGAACAATGTGGACATTGTTTTTTTTTGTTTTTGTTTTAACTATTATGCCTTTATGTTCTTTATTTTTTTCCTACAGACCCTCCCAGCTAACTCCAAGCAAGTCCCTAATCTCAGAAGTTGAAAGGTTTGGGTTTCTTTGAGGTTTAATGCATGCATTTACTTTTTTTAGAATCCCATCTTACAAAAGATATAGGATATCCAACTTCTTGGACTCCAAGAATAAGGGGGCTGCAGCCTGGAAGTAACCCCGCTGCCCTTTTTAAAGAATATGCTGGTGTGGGGCAGCTACCCGGATATTCACTATGCAGGAGAACTGCAGCTAAGCCCATTCACTTTGCTGGATCTATGCTGTCGTTCCGCTGCACAGTGGAGGCCATGATGCCGATGTGCAGGGAATGACTGTGAAAGGGGCTGTTCCTCATTACCAGCATCAGTGCCCCTTTATTATATTAGAGATCGACCCCAACAGATCATAAATTGATGGTATACCCTTGCAATATACTGCTGCCTTCCTTTTTTTTTATCAGTTCACCCGTGAAACCAGATTACATGATTGTGGCGGAACCTCCTGTAGGACACCCAAGTTTTCTGGTGGCTGAAATCTCTTTACCTAAAATGGTGAGACCCTTAGATGTGGTTTAGGATTGTGACCTTTTTGTATTTCATGTGATTTCCAATAGTCTTCCCTTATTAAAAGTCTGTGCCAACCTCGTGCTACCGGTCCTCCTCTGCCAACTTTTATCATCACAGCTTTGATGTGTCCACAGTAGCCAATTGCTGGCAGCTGTGACACATTTGCTGGATGATGATGATCTAATTTTTTTTTCATACCATGGTGGGTTGTTTGCAAGCTGTTGGAATGGGAAAGAAGATCTCTGTAAACGACT
The DNA here is from genome assembly GCF_046119375.1 of Phyllobates terribilis. Taxonomy (NCBI): domain Eukaryota; kingdom Metazoa; phylum Chordata; class Amphibia; order Anura; family Dendrobatidae; genus Phyllobates; species Phyllobates terribilis. Next base: position 289,098 of record NW_027362798.1, on the reverse strand, counting down.
CTGTCAGCAGAGAACGACTGTTCAAACCAAGCACAGACGCCCAGTGCTTCACGGCGGGACCAGTCATTTATATAAGCCTCCCCCCCTGCTTGTTTCCCCTCCATCTCCACCATCACCTCTTCTTTGACAGTTCTGGCTTCATAGATCCAGAGAGGAGATAGAGGGAAAACAAGCTGGTGGGAAGATGTATATATTATTATTATTATTTAATTATATAGTGCCATTGATTCCATGGTGCTGGTGCATATAAATGATGTTATAATGATGATATAAATGATGAAAGAGGCTTGTTGCAATAGTGTAGAACACGCCGCTCTTTATTTTTTCTATATTAATGCGACATTTGGAGGAATCGCACAGAAAATGCTTTAAATGTATTTATTTTTTAATTTGATTTTTCTCATGTCCATGATTCACATTGCGTTAAATGAGGCATAATGAAGATTAAGAATGTTTCAGCTAATGTAGCCTTCATCAGACAGGATAATGTAGCTTGAGGGGACCCACTTGGTTAAATATAGGGGTCAGTTCTGGTCTTCCCAAAAAGCAGATGAAGTAGTCACCACACGGGAATCTGGTGATTACTGGGTTTGCTTTTGGGGACCCCAGATTTCTTCATATAACCGAGTGGGCCTTCTGCCTAATGAAGGCTACATTATGTGAAATTCTGGTACCATTCATTATGCCTCACTTAAAGGGGTTGCCTGGCACTTTAATATTGATGACCTATCCTAAGGATATTCCATTAGTATTAAAGTGGTGGACAACCCCTTTTAATGCAGTGTGAATCCTAAAAAATATTTTTCAGCATTTTCTGTGAGCAGTTCCTCCACGTGTCAGATTTAATGTAGGAGACGTGTGGAGCTACACAGTAACTTCTAGTTGGCCACGTATCAAGATAAAAGTTTAGATTTTTGTGCACTTGTTGGTTACAACTTTCTTTCCCGTACAGAAGCATTCAGCGACATAAGCGTTGTTACCACGCTGGTCTTCTCTTTACAGTCTTCTGCTAGATCTCTTGTGTTGGACTTGGGTGAAGACAGAATAGTCGGACGTCCCGATTTGTATCATCTAGACGTCTTCATTCCTTACAATATCATCCAAGAACAAAGTGGAGCTCAGTTCAACAAGGACAGTAAGGTGAGACAATTAAGCAAAGCTGGACATGTCTTATAGCCCATTCTGAAATCATCTTCTTAAAGAGGTTCTCTGAGAAAATGTATAAAATAAAATTTTAAAAAATGTATACATTTATTTAGCAAAAATAAATTGTTTTAATTAGTGAATAATTCTATGTGAATACTTTTATGCCCAAAAATGGCAAAAGTATTCTCGGAGTGATACCTTTATTGGCTAACCAGAAAAAAAAAATATATATGCAAGCTTTCAGAGCACAGAGGCTCCTTCTTCAGGCAATATTACAAATGAATTCTTAACATTTGTAATCCTGCCTGAAGAAGGAGCCTGTGTGCTCTGTAAGTTTGCATATATATATTTTTTTTTCTGGTTAGCCAATAAAGGGATCACTCCGAGAATACTTTTGCCATTTTTGGGCATAAAATTATTTCCATCAAATTTTCTGGCTAACACGGTACCACAATATAAATTTGTATTGTACATCACAATTAGGGGATAATAATTGTGTATGGACATAATGGCCAACGATGTCAGCAGCCATCCATCCTAGATGGGTGAAAGTAAACTGTTTGAGACGGACATCTCTGACCTACCTGTCGGAATCAAGAACGTGCATCTATGTCATCGATTGACTGACTGATCACGTCCATGACTCAACATGTTGTAAACCTGTCATGATGAGTGAGCAGATAGGATGCTGCCCCTCACCCTGACAGGAACTTATCTATCACAACATATAGTTGCCCAGAGACATCTGAATGCATCGGCTTTCCTTTATGCCATTCATCAAACATGTCGTATATTTTGTGTATAGCGAGTCACAAGCCTCGCACTGCTCTGCGTCTTATCATTTGGTTCTATGAGCTGCAGTAAAACGTGACGTATATTCCAGGTGCTGACGATCACAATGCCGGTCCAGCCAGCATAGCGGTGGGCTCAGAAGATCAGCTTTGGAAAGTATTCCTCTTATATAGATCCAGTGGATCCTACTTACATTTGCTGCTGTTTACATTGTATGGTTACAATTCTATTTACACTTCATTATGACTCCAGAATAAATTTTTGTCTTTCTTATACTTGCCGTATATTTTTCCCAAGGAAGGGGTTTAGGTATTGTGCTTTTTTTTTTTTTATTTCTACTGTAATATTTCATAATATCTGTGAATAAGTCTTGAAAATAATTTGCATTGAAAAGGTTGAGATCCTCTGAATCTACAGGGATTTTTAGGAATTAAAAATCTACAGCAGTAAATCTGCAGCAGAATTTACATTTTGCACCATGTCTGGATTTAGTAGCAGCTGCCCCTTTAAATGGAATATGTCAGCAGGTTTTTGCTATCCCATTTGAGAGCAGCATAATCCGAGGCCCTGATTCCAACGATGTATCACTTACTGGGCTGCTTGGTGTTATTTTGATAAAATTGCAGTTTTTTTTTTCTCATGCAGATCTCTGAATGCTGAGCTCTGTATAATAACCCCACCCACACCACTGATTGGCAGCTTTCTGTGTACACTGTATATAAACTGCCAATCAGTGGTGGGGGCGTGGTTGGACTACCTGGCTGCAGGTTTACTAGTCCTCTAGTAATAATCTTCTGCTAATAAAAGTGTGATTTTTATCAAAACTACAACAAGCAGCCCTGTAAGTGAGACGTCCCTAGAATCAGGGTCTTTGTCTCTACATCATGCTGCTCTCAACAACAACCAATATATAGTACATCCGACAAGGGGTCAATGTGTTAAAAAAGACCTTTATTATAACAATTTGGGTACATGGCGGCAAAGAAAAGAGCACACACACATATATATAGTAATACCATATAATAGTGAGGAGGTATAATGTAAATATTTGAATTGCAGAGACACCAGGGCTAAATAGTAGTAGCTCCAATTGTGCTAATGCATACTGATAGTATATCCTAGGTCACATAGTAAAAGGATATAATCCCAAATAATAAAAGCCAATATAGGCATTCCCAAGATAATGACCTTTTGGTATATACATATCAAGGGATGTATTATATCCAAGTAGGTTAATTCCCAAGTAACAATAATGTTGTATTGGATTCATTCATACCTGGTATATATTGTCTGCACGTCTTGCAATAGCTCTGGGCTCGGTGGTCCTACTCCTAGTGTGGCGCTCACCCCATCATGCTGCTCTCAGAATAGCCAAGAAAAACCTGCTGACAGATTCCCTTTACAAATAGCTGAAATGGCTCCTAGATACCAGAGAAGGAAAACGTTATTAAAACGGTTTTGTTTCCTAAATAGAAAAGCAAATTAAACACCACTGGATAATGTGGTGTGTGAAACCGTCCATTGGATTGCTGTTTTGGGTGGGCTCAGGAGCAGAGCCCCCATCCTACACAGCTGACATCTTGCTGTAACAGCAGCGGCCAGAGCGGAGCGTCAATCACTGCTGTTTAACCATTTATATGCCGTCAATCACTGATAGCAAGTTAAATAGCGCAATCGCCGGTACGCTATGCAATGTTACTAGAATTTTTTTTTTTACTTTTCCATTTCCTTGAATTACTTGTTGTGATTTGCGGATCCATTGACTGGCCACGTGGAAGGGCTGCAGCCGATCATTCATGTCCGTAGCAGATACACATTTACATGTGTAAATAGGCCCTTATAGAAATCAATCAATAGAACGTATACCTGGATATCCAGGTTTATCCTTTGCATACATTTAAAGAGGTATAAGTCATGGCATATTACTAGGATGTCATTCTTGGGGGTCTGACAGCCTAATTTAGAAAGAAGTGGATGCATTATTTTTTTCACGCTCCCAATTTAACAATTTGAGTACAGTTGGATCTATTGTTTTTTTTTATTTTTTGCACTGTGGGTGGGTGGTTGGGAGCACAGCTGTGCAGGAAAAAAAAAGCTTACAGGTTCTCAATTCCTTCATTCTTGGGATCGGTGGCGGAACCACAGGTCGGACCATCGCAAATCAAGATATTATATCCTTTCACACTCATCATTGCTCACAATTAACAATTTGAGTACGTGCATTTTTTTAGGGTATTTTTTTTAGGGTATTTTTGCTCAATGGGTGGGAGCACAACTGTGCAGGAAAAAAAGCTGATAGGTTCCCCATTTCTTCATTCTCAGAATCAGTGGATGGAACATCGGCAATCACAATATTATATCCTTCACACTAATCGTTGCTCCCAATTATCAATTTGAGTACGGTTATACCTATTGTTTTTTTAGGGTTTTTTTTTTGCACTGTGGGTGGTTGGGAGCACAGCTGTGCAGGAAAAAAAAAGCTGATAGGTTCCCCATTCCTTCATTCTCAGGATCAGTGGTGGAACCAGAGGGTGGATCATCTCCAATCAAAATATTATATTATTCACAATAATCATTGCTCCTAGTTAACAATTTGAGTACGGTTGAACCCATTGTGTTTTTTTAGGGTTTTTTTTTTTTTTGCACTATGGGTGCAAGTTATAGTAATATGTGTCACCTTAAAAAAAAAACTAATAGTGTCTCCTGATTGTTCAGACACAAATATATCTGTTGAAAATAGTCTGGTATTCACCAGTAAATTATAACTGTGGTTTTGCTGTTCCACGGTAAAAAATCTCTATTATCCTGCTTTTGGCATTTTTTGCCGCAAAGAAAAACAGTAGTAGTGTCTCCTGATTGTTCAGACACAAATATATCTGTTGAAAATAGTCTGGTATACACCACTAAATTATAACTGTGGTTTTGCTGTTCCACGGTAAAAATCTCTATTATCCTGATCTTGGCATTTTTTGCCATAAAAAAAAACTAATAGTGTCTCCCTGATTTTTCAGACACAAATATATCTGTTGAAAATAGTCTGGTGTGGGCCCGAGAAATACAAGTGTGGTTTTGCAGTTCCACGGGTCAAATCTTTGTATTATCCACTTTTGGGCCATTTTTACCTAAAAATAAACAGTTTGAGTGTGTCGCTCATTGTTCAGCTGCAAATATATCTATTCAAAATTTTCTGGTATACCCCAGTAAACAATAACTGTGGTTTTGCCATTCCACGGTAAAAATCTCTATTATTCACCTTTTGGTATTTTTTCCGTAAAGAAAAACAGTAATAGTTTCTCCCTGATTGTTCAGATTGTTTAAAAGAGTCGGGTGTAGGCCAGAGAAATAGAACTGTGATTTTCCTCTTCCACGGTTCTAATCTACTTTATTACCCTTTTTCCATTGATAGTGCGAGTGTAAGCTATTTTACTTACTTTACAATGGGCAAGGCGCGTGGCAAGGGACATGGAAGTGGACGTTCTGGTGATGGTACATGCAGAGGACGGGGCCGTGGCCAAGGTGAAAATGTGCCACAACCAACAGCCATATCTTCTCGCTCCCACTTCTTGACCGAATTACTAGGGAAGCACCGAACAACACCAGTATTGCGAACTGATCAGTGTGAACAGGTTATTAATTGGATAGCAGACCACCACTTCCGGTCTGTCTTCCACACGGTCAACTCTTAGTAGCCGTGAGTCTCGACCGCATACTCCTCCTCACCCTGATGCTCCTTCCTCCCACCATGCCGAGTATCGTCAGACAGCAACTGATCCCACACTTGGACACTCTGAAGAGCTGTTCACTGGTCCATTTCCAGATTTGTGCCCCTCGCCTGCTCCGCTTGAAGTGGTGGAAGAGGAGATCCCATGTAGAGATGCCCAAATATTTGAACAGCCACGGCCAGAGGAAGTCAACGCTGGCAATTTGTCACAAGAGGTTGACGATGACGAAACACAATTGCCAAGAAGTGAGGAGGAGGATCGTGGTGCGCAAGTGGAAGAGGAGGAGGTGGTGGATGATCTAGTAACTGACCCAACGTGGCAGGAGGACATGCAGAGCAAGGCCAGCAGCAGACCGGGTGAGGGAGACAGAGTACCCCAACAGGCAGGAAGAATCAGTGTGGTGGCCGCACACAGAAGGCCGGCAACAGTTCCCCGTAACACCAACACGAGGGACGTTGCCAGTACAACCTGTGGGTCTTCCAGAGTCTGGAATTTTTTTAAAGACTCTGCTGATAACCACAAAAAGGCCATTTGTACCACCTGCCATGCCAGCATCAGCAGGGGTGACAAAACTACCAGCCTGACCACCACCAGCATGATCAGGCACATGGCAGTAAAGCACCCGACTTTGTGGGGCGAACCCCAGGGTCCACGACCAGTGTCAGCAGGTGTCACCTGTTGTGTGTGCATGGCAATCCCCTGTCCATACTGCATGCAAAGATGCCCCCTCCTCTCAGTCTTTATGGCAGTCTCTCAAGTGTGTGCAAAGCAGTCATCAAAGCAAAAGGTGGCTACTTTGAAGAATCTAGAATATAAGACATATTTTCAGTTGTTTCACACTTTTTTGTTAAGTATATAATTCCACATGTGTTAATTCATAGTTTTGATGCCTTCAGTGTGAATGTACAATTTTCATAGTCATGAAAATACAGAAAAATCTTTAAATGAGAAGGTGTGTCCAAACTTTTGGTCTGTACTGTATGTACCATCTTGACCAACTTTGAGGAGTCCACCAAGATGGTGAGTGGCGATGACTCCATCATTAGCGTCAGCATTCCACTTGTCTGTCTTTTGCAATGCTCTCTGCAGAGAATTAAAGAGGAGGCATTGCAGCCAGAGTATGATGAGATGGATCAAGAAGCCGTAGCGGTCTATTACACACAGCCCAGCCTCATCTCATCCCAACGTGCATTGGGGGACAATGAGGGAGAGGAGGAGGAGGAAGAACAGGAGCTTGTATCATGCGCTGTAGGCGGTAGTACCTGTACAACTGTCATACCGTCAGTTCAGCGTGGGTGGCCTGAGGACAGGGGGGAGGAGGAGGAGGAGAGCATGGTCATTCGTCATCTTGGTGTGGACACGGAAGTCTTGCCCGTTACCAGTCTGGCGCGCATGGCTGACTTTGTTACTCTGCCTTAACCGTGACCCTCGCGTTGTCAAAATGTTGGGTGACAGTCATTACTGGTTGGTGACACTTTTAGACCCCCGCTAAAAGGAGAACGTTCACTCTCTTATTCCTGAGGTGGAGAGGTCTACAAAAATGGGGCAGTACCAGAAGGCCCTTGCTGCAGAACTGTTAAAAAAAAATTCCATCTGAAGACACTAGCGGCAGAGGTCACAGTTCGTTGACCAACCAAGGCGTACAAGCGAGAGAGAGGCAACTCCAATCCAGCAGAGGCAGGGGAACACTGTCAACATTCTGGGACAGTTTTCTGAGACCTGCCCAGCTTACAGACCCTGAGGCGCGGGGTACTCTCACAAGGAGTGGAAAGTTTCAAAAGATGGTGAGGGAGTACCTTGCCGACCGTACCAGCGTCCTCCGTGATTCCTCTGTGCCTTTTAATTATTGGGTATCCAAGCTGGACACTTGGAATGAAATCGCTCTGTACACCTTGGAGGTCCTGGCCTGCCCTGCCGCTAGCGTGTTATCGGAGCGTGTTTTTAGTGCTGCTGGGGTAATTATAACTGATAAGCGCACTTGCCTGTCAACTGACAATGCTGACAAGCTGACCCTTATCAAAATGAACAAGAGCTGGATTGGGCCAGACTTCTCATCACCACCAAATGACAGCAGAGTAACATAAAGTCAAATCCACTGTGTTATTTCGGGAGGTGTATTCAAATGCACCACTTCACACCCACACATGGGTATACGCTTCCTCATTTCGGCTGTTTTATGTTCTTCTCCTTATCCTCAGCCTCCACCACCACTATACCACCAGGGTGACCGTGGTCCGTGTTGCCATTATTGAAAGTTCCTCAGTCCTTATTTTTGTCAGCTTTTGCTTGGAAGGCATAAGCAAAGACTGTGGGAGACCCACTCCCCAATAATGGGAATAATATATTTAAAATGCTGTACTGTATGGCTCTTGTAAGGGGCATTAAAAGCGTCTTGTTAAGCTACTGCGACCTCCACCACTATTCCGAGGAGCATGAAAAGCGTCTTGTTAAGCTACTGTGACCTCCACCACTTTTCCGAGGGCCATTAAAAGCGTCTTGTTAAGCTACTGGGACGTCCACCACTTTTCCGAGGAACATTAAAACCGTCTTGTTAATCTACTGGGACTTCCACGTCTCTTCCAAGGGGCATTCAAACCGTCTTGTTAAGCTACTGCGATCTCCACCACTTTTCCGAGGGGCATTAAAAACGTCTTGTTAAGCTAGTTGGACCTCCACGTCTCTTCCAAGGGGAATTCAAACTGTCTTGTTAAGCTACTGGGACATCCACGTCTCTTCCAAGGGGCATTCAAACCGTCTTGGTAAGCTACTGCGACCTACACCTCTTTTTCGAGGGGCATTAAAAGCGTCTTATTAAGCTACTGGGACCTCCACCACTTTTCCGAGAAGCATTAAAACCGTCTTGCTAAGCTACTGGGACCTCCACGTCTCTTCCAAGGGGCATTAAAAGCGTCTTGTTAAGCTACTAGGACCTCCACCACTTTTCCGAGGGGCATTAAAACCGTCTTTTTAAGGTACTGGTACCTCCACGTCTCTTCCAAGGGGCATTCAAACCATCTTGTTAAGCTACTGGGACCTTCACCACTTTTCCAAGGGGCATTCAAACAGTCTTGTTAAGCTACTGCGAACTCCACCACTTTTCCAAGGGGCATTAAAACCGTCTTGTTAAGCTACTGGGACCTCCACCACTTTTCCGAGGGGCATTAAAAGCATCTTGTTAAGCTATTGGGACCTCCACCACTTTTCTGAGGAGCATTAAAACCGTCTTGTTAAGCTACTGGGACCTCCACGTCTCTTCCAAGGGGCATTCAAACAGTCTTGTTAAGCTACTTAGACCTCCACGTCTCTTCTGAGGACATTAATAGCGTCTTGTTAAGCTACTGTGACCTCCACCACTTTTCCGAGGGGCATTCAAACTGTCTTGTTAAGCTACTGGGACCTCCACGTCTCTTCCAAGGGGCATTCAAAGCGTCATGTTAAGCTACTGGGACCTCCACCACTTTTCCGAGGGGCATTAAAAGCATCTTGTTAAGCTACTGGGACCTCCACCACTTTTCCGAGGAGCATTAAAACCATCTTGTTAAGCTACTGGGACCTCCACCACTTTTCCGAGGAGCATTAAAACCATCTTGTTAAGCTACTGTGACCTCCACGTCTCTTCCAAGGAGCATTCTGACCGTCTTGCTAAGCTACTGCGACCTCCACCACTTTGGCGAGGGGCATTAAAACCGACTTGTTAAGCTACTGTGAACTCCACGTCTCTTCAAAGGGGCATTCAAACCGTCTTGTTAAGCTACTGGGACCTAAACGTCTCTTCCAAGGGGCATTCAAACCGTCTTGTTAAGCTACTGCGACCTCCACCACTATTCAAAGGGGCATTAAAACCGTCTTGTTAAGCTACTGGGACCTCCACCACTTTTCCGAGGGACATTAAAACAGTCTTGTTAAGCTACAGGGACCTCCACGTCTCTTCCAAGGGGCATTCAAACCGTCTTGTTAAGCTACTGGGACCTCCACTTCTCTTCTGAGGGGCATTAAAAGCGACGTGTTAAGCAACTGTGACCTCCACCACTTTTCCGAGAGGCATTAAAACCGTCTTTTTAAGCTACTGGGACCTCAACGTCTCTTCCAAGGGGCATTCAAACCGTCTTGTTAAGCTACTGGGACCTCCATGTCTCTACCAAGGGGCATTCAAACCGTCTTGTTAAGCTACTGCGACCTCCACCACTTTTTCGAGGGGCAGTAAAAGCGTCTTATTAAGCTACTGGGTCCTCCACCACTTTTCCGAGAAGCATTAAAACCGTCTTGTTAAGCTACTGGGACCTCCACGTCTCTTCTGAGAGGCATTAAAAGCGTCTTGTTAAGCTACTGTGACCTCCACCACTTTTCCGAGGGGCATTAAAACCGTCTTGTTAAGCTACTGGGACCTCCATGTCTCTTCCAAGGGGCATTCAAACCGTCTTGTTAAGCTACTGGGACCTCCAACACTTTTCCGAGGGGCATTGAAAGCATCTTGTTAAGCTACTGGGACCTCCACCACTTTTCTGAGGAGCATTTAAACCATCTTGTTAAGCTACTGGGACCTCCACGTCTCTTCCAAGGGGCATTCAAACCGTCTTGTTAAGCTACTGGGACCTCCACGTCTCTTCTGAGGGGCATTAAAAGCGTCTTGTTAAGCTACTGTGACCTCCACCACTTTTCCGAGGGGCATTAAAACCGTCTTGTTAAGATACTGGGACCTCCTCGTCTCTTCCGAGGGGCATTCAAACCGTCTTGTTAAGCTACTTGGACCTCCACGTCTCTTCCGAGGGGCATTAAAAGCGTCTTGTTAAGCTACTGTGACCTCCACCACTTTTCCGAGGGGCATTAAAACCGTCTTGTTAAGCTACTGGGACCTCCACCACTTTTCTGAGGAGCATTAAAACCGTCTTGTTAAGCTACTGGGACCTCCACGTCTCTTCCAAGGGGCATTCAAACCGTCTTGTTAAGCTACTGGGACCTCCACGTCTCTTCTGAGGGGCATTAATAGCGTCTTGTTGAGCTACTGTGACCGCCACCACTTTTCCAAGGGGCATTAAAACCGTCTTGTTAAGCTACTGGGATCTCCACTTTTCTTCTGAGGGGCATTAAAAGCTTTTTCTTAAGCTACTGTGACCTCCACCACTTTTCCGAGGGGCATTAAAACCGTCTTGTTAAGCTACTGGGACCTCCACCACTTTACCAAGGGGTATTAACACCGTCTTGTTAAGCTACTGGGACCTCCACATCTCTTTTGAGGGGCATTAAAAGTGTCTTGTTAAACCACTCTGAACTCCACAGCTCTTCCAAGGGGCATTAATATGTTGTTTTTAATTAACTCTAACCTCCACGACTCTTCGAACGGGCATTGCATTTCCTCTTAATATAATGTTTGTAATATGCTGTACTGCATGGCTCTTGTAAGGGGCACTGCAAGTTCCTCCGTCCTAATTTTTGGCATCTTTTGCTTGGAAGGCATAAGCAAAGACTATGGGAGACCCACTCCCCAATAATGGGAATAATGTTTGTAATATGCTGTACTGCATGGCTCTTGTAAGGGGCATTGCAAGTTCCTCCGTCCTAATTTTTGGCAGCTTTTGCTTGGAAGGCATAAGGAAAGACTATGGGAGACACATTCCCAATAATGGGAATAATGTTTGTAATATGCTGTACTGCATGGCTCGTGTAATGGGCATTGCTAGTTCCTCCGTCCTAATTTTTGGCAGCTTTTGCTTGGAAGGCATAAGCAAATACTATGGGAGACCCACTCCCCAATAATGGGAATAATGTTTGTACTATGCTGTACTGTATGGCTCTTGGAAGGGGCATTCAAATCGTCTGGTTAAGCTACTGGGACCTCCACGTCTTTTCCGAGGGGCATTAAAACCATCTTGTTAAGCTACTGTGACCTCCACGTCTGTTCAAAGGGACATCAAAAGTCTTCTTAAGCCACTCTGAACTACACAGCTCTTCCTAGGGGCATTGAAATGTTGTTTTTAATTACCTCTTACCTCCACGACTCTTCCAACGGACATTGCATTTCCTCCTAATTTTAGTCAGCTTTTGCTTTTCAATGCAAAGGCGAAAACTAAGGGAGACCCACTCCCCAATAGTGGGTAGAAGGTTTTTAGTACGCTGTAATCCATGTCTGTTTCAAGGGGCATTGCAGTTCCTCATAATTTTTGGAAAGCCTTCCATTCACTGCTTAGGCCAACAGTGTACAGGAGACCCAGTTGCTATAAATGGAAAAAAACGGTTTAGTTAAGGCCCTCTGACCTCCATGTCATTTCCAAGGTACATTGGAGTGCCTCGAAATTTTTGGTAGGCATTGCACTCACTGTATGCCCTATAACTGTGTAGCCAAACTGCTCCTTTTGTTACAGAAACATATCCTACAAGACATATGTGGTTGACTGGCCTGATATTGATGTGAATGGTCCCTGTTCCTCCTGCTCTATCTCCTTTGCCACCACCTCATCCATCATTCATCACCTGAAGCTTTGTTTTAACGGGAGTCATAGAACTGGGATAGTAGCAGGAAAACATCCAGCAATCCTCGGAGGAGGTAGGATATGCGCGAAAACGCTGACCACCTCAGGCCTAGCCGCTACTACATACATGCGCTTGCATTCCAACAAAACAAAGCAGATGCTAACTTGTATCATTATCATCATGGTCCTCACCTTGTCACTCTCAACTCCCCTGATGGAGAAGCCAGGGCCCACCGGAGGAGTCTGGTTCTCTGGTGGGCTCGTCCAATGCTGCCCTAAAGTAGGCCAGGCTAAGAAAAGTGTGTGGGGGGATGTTCCAAGGAGAAATAGGGGCGACTGGGGACCGTTTATGGACACCCGGCTGCCCCCAGGCGGCTGGGGACCGTGTGTGAACACCCGGCCGCGGGGCGGCTGGGGACCGAGTATGGACTCCCGGCCGCCCCCTGGCGGCTGGGGACCGAGTGTGGACACCTGGCAGCCGGGCGGCTGGGGACTGAGTATGGATTACAGGCCGCCAATGCTGCCTTGACGCGGTGGTCAGATTCCGCCTCCACGTGCCTAAAAAGGTCCAATTTCAAGTGCAAGCAAGCAAGCAGTATGGTATTGCAGCCTGGCGGTGGGTGGGTGGATGGCAGGCTGCACACTTTGCATGCATTCCAAGAAAACAAAGCAGATGCTAACTTGTATCATCATCATCATGGTCCTCACCTTGTCACTCTCAACTCCCCTGATGGAGAAGCCAGGGCCCACCGGAGGAGTCTGGTTCTCTGGTGGGCTCGTCCAATGCTGTCCTAAAGCAGGCCGGGCTAAGAAAAGTGTGTGGGGGGATGTTTCAAGGAGAAATAGGGGCGGCTGGGGGCCGTTTATGGACACCCGGCTGCCCCCAGGCGGCTGGGGACCGAGTATGGACACCCGGCCGCCGGGCGGCTGGGGACTGAGTATGGATACCAGGCCGCCAACGCTGCCATGACATGGTGGCCAGATTCCGCCTCCACATGCCTAAAAGGCCCAATTTCAAGTGCAAGCAAGCAGTATGGTATTGCAGCCTGGGGGTGGGTGGGTGGTTGGCTGCATATTTGCGCTTGCATTGCAAGGAATGTGAGAGGTACAATTGAACCCTGCCCTGGGACAAGAACTTGCACCGGGATAATTGCAAGTCTGCATCTTCTGATGCTTCAAGGATGACTTCTGATGGGCACACTTTTAGGCAGTGACCGGGGAGTCAGAGATGCTTCCAGGGGTCTTCCCCATGCTGTCCCCATGTCTTTTCAGCACTGTATGCATGTGTCACACAGCACATGGCCAGATAAGGTTGTAAAATGTTAAAATGACATTTCCCGGTGAATGCATTTGTCACGGTTGAAGCAATACAAAAGTGCAAAAACGCATAAAAAATGCCACTTGTGAACATAGCCCAAGGTGTGGAGGAGTATTTTTTTTTTTTGTTATTTATTTTACCTTATACACGAGTCTTTACCCTGGAAAGGAACTTCCTTAACTGAAAGCAGTTTCAGTTTCGTTTTTGAACGTTTTATTGTGAGCCCTTAAAAGTGGCTTAATACCTCTGACCACGTTGTTGACAGCAGTGACCTGGGGGTCAGAAATGCTTCCTGGGGCGATCCCCATGCTGTCCCCATGTCATTTTAGCACTGTCACTATCGTTTTGGGCACTTGTTAGGCTTTTAACAGACAGCCGGGGATGCCGCCGCGAAAATTCTCGGGTCTCCCATTGACTAACATTGGGCTCGTGGCTCAGGTCGAGCAACCGAGTATCATGGCGAGCTCGGCCCGAGCTTCGAGCCCCCGAGCATTTTAGTGCTCGCTCTTCACTACTAAATACCCTTCATTATTTATTATTTTTGCACTTTGCGATTTACCCATTCACTTCCGGTTACTTGGGTATTTTGCTTGTCTTTGGTTTTTCTTTGTCTAGTGGCCTTGTGTGAACATACATTTACATTTTGCATGCACATCAATTTATGTTTCAGTTCAGACTTCTAGGTTTTTTCTTTGCAGTTCAGTGTGCTTTAGTACATATAAGGGTGTGGCCACCATTTGTCTGAGCTGAAATGTTTATTCTGCCTCAGGTCTATGCTTCTACTAGGGGGTCAGTCTCTCTGCCCTTATCCATATGTACGTCACTTGACAAATGGTAAGGTTTTAATATTAGAGTTAGGACTGTCCCATAAGGGTTGCCGTGATGTGGCGGTATAGCTTTTGCATTATTTTTATCAAAATTATGTTAACTAAATACCCTTCATTATTTATTATTTTTGCACTTTGCGATTTACCCATTCACTTCCGGTTACTTGGGTATTTTGCTTGTCTTTGGTTTTTCTTTGTCTAGTGGCCTTGTGTGAACATGCATTTACATTTTGCATGCACATCAATTTATGTTTCAGTTCAGACTTCTAGGTTTTTTCTTTATATGCTATATATGCTGTATGTGCGGGAAGGGAGCTTGTATGTACACTGCTTGCTATGTATGGGGGAGGGAAGCTGTCGGACAAAGAGGGGTCCTGCAAACATCCAACTAATGGCCCCCCATATATATTACAGGAAGGTAGGTCAAACCCAAGGATTTTTGCTGGAGCAGCCGACCATGTGCTGTGTATGGGGCCATCTCCCCCACACATATAACCACATTCATGTATATGGGGGAGTCGGGATGTGTTGTGTGGACAAGCGTCCGGTCTAAAGCTAACTAGTGTATGGGCACCTGAGACTAAGGCAAGTTATCATCCAGAAAGTCTTTCTCCAGCCTGCTGAAAAAATGCCGGATAGAGAAAGGCTTTTATCACCTAAGCCAGATCTCACAGGAGGGGAAGCAAGAAGAAAAAAGGAGAAATGTAAAATAAGACACAAGTCCAGACAGTTGTCATCCAAAACTTTATCTGGTATCGACCAAGAAAATTACAATCAGTAAAAGTATAATCCACATTTAGGAAAAACACAGATGAGCTGCAGGACCATCGCTTCTTCTTCTGGGACTTTTTGGCGGACAGGTTGCTCTGCTGTCGGAGGCCTTTCTTGTTCTTGGACTTCTCCTTCATGTGGATTCTGAAGACTAGGAGGCTCCTGAGGGTCCATCTCTCCTGCCGGCAGCTCAGAGTGACTTGGAGATATGTTTCCTTCAGTCCAGGAAAGCAAGAGAGGAAAAAGATGAATGTGATGTAATAACAAGACAAACCTAAAAAAAAACATGTATAAAAAATCATGTAACTGCAAACTGCACAAAAATGACCCCAATAACGTAAGTGCTGTAGCATTAAAGAACCTGCAAAACGAGTGGTGTGAAAAGACCTGGGACTTGTCAGGAATATGTAATGTTTTGTCTAAAATGACAAAAAAAAAGAAAAGATTCAAGGGATGAGCAGCATTTTATAACAGGTAAAAAATGTACAAATTTGTGACAAGTGATCGGTATTAAGTATTGTGGATGATAACCAGACGTTTATTTCAAATGAAGAGTTTAATGAACGTCTTGTATTCGGCCAATTGGAACCTTCCCGGAAATGTCTGCGCCGGTGATAAAATCTACTTACTAATAGAGCTCCCGACTGGACACAAAGAACTGCAGCTCATGGAGGAATGAAGCTTCTTTCCTTCTCAGCCAAGAACTTCTTATACCAGTCCCGTACGGCCTCTATCATGTGCTGATATCTAGCAGAAAGAGAAAAAATCAATTATAAACTAAATAAAATTTATTAAAGAAAAAAAAACCTCCTGCGAACATGAAGCATTTGTAGCAAAGCACAGCCATTATTTACAGGGCATAATTGTTTTACTTTATTCTATATTAGTGGCCGCTCTGTGCAAAAACTTGTGGGAAATTACTGCAGCACTAATATTGTCCACCCAGAGAGCACCCAAGTATTCCCCAATTTCTGACTCCACCGCCCGATTGCCCCCACAAGCACAATGCTGCACCGCTGTCACCTGCCTGGTACAGGCTCCTTTATAGGGTCCTTTCAGCTGTTGTTCACCAAGATGTGAAGTAATCTGAGTACAGGGTTTCCCATGTCTGAGTGCAGGGGTGGAGAGCAGAGAGGATCAGACAGGGACAGGCCCATACACAGACTGCTGGTATATAGAGGACAAATCTCACTGAACAGCAGCCACAAGAAGCTTCTAGATGGGGGCAGTGGGGGTGAGAGCACTTCAGCAACGTGTTTGGGAGAGAAGGAAGAAAATAAGCAAATGAAGAAAATTTATAAAGTTCAGAAGTCTGCAATGTGAGGAGGATAATTACATGAAGAAAACCCTCTAGGTGCAGCGTCGGCAACCAGAAAACCGCCCAAGGTCCACCTGTGTCATCAGCGCCCCCCTGCTGGACCCCTAATCAGTTGTACTGCAGACTCTGATGATTGATAGTGACACTAGGTCAGCTCTTTCCCTATGGCGGCACTAGCTAACCATCCTGTGGATAGGACAGGTGCCGGATCATTCAGTCCTATCCCTCTTCCCCAACGTGAAGCAAACATCCCTCTGACCAGACAAACATCCCCCTGACCAGACAAACATCCCCCTGACCAGACAAACATCCCCCTGACCAGACAAACATCCCCCTGACCAGGCAAACATCCCCCTGACCAGGCAAACATCCCCCTGACCAGGCAAACATCCCCCTGACCAGACAAACATCCCCCTGACCAGACAAACATCCCCCTGACCAGGCAAACATCCCCCTGACCAGGCAAACATCCCCCTGACCAGGCAAACATCCCCCTGACCAGGCAAACATCCACCTGACCAGACAAACATCCTCCTGACCAGGCAACCATCCCCCTGACCAGGCAAACATCCCCCTGACCAGGCAAACATCCCCCTGACCAGGCAAACATCCCTCTGACCAGGCAAACATCCCCCTGACCAGACAAACATCCCCATGACCAGGCAAACATCCTCCTGACCAGGCAACCATCCCCCTGACCAGGCAAACATCCCCCTGACCAGGCAAACATCCCCCTGACCAGGCAAACATCCCTCTGACCAGGCAAACATACAACCCCTTTTTTTCTTTCCCATTTTACTTGCTTTATTAATTTCACCTTCAACATTACTGACAACTCCAAGTTCAATAGTTTGATAGTCTCATCTCCTGCCTTTGTATGTGGAGGAGGCAATAAACCGCCGTATACATCCTAAACCTGTCACAAGGACTTTCTCTGCAACTCCCTACTCTCAGCTGTCCCCCTGTAACAATCCACTTTTTTCTCTTTCTCGCTCATACATTTCAGACACTTTATTAACATGTTAATCATATTTCCAAACTTACTGCATTCCACTTCATCTGATCATACATCACCGTTTAAAAGAATCACAATCACTTACTTGTCTGCTGCAGTAATTCTTGGATTGTTTTCTTGCTGTTGCTTGGTCTTATTTTGCTGTTTGCTGTCCTTAAACCACCATCTGTCGCACAGTGTCCACATCTTGTTCCACCGGGTCGCTCTTTTGATCCCTGCAACAACAGACACTATGCGAGTATGACTTCACATGTGACATTTCCAAGTCCCTTGACCATTGTGGTGCCAATGGAGTACCCCATTTCTCGTTATCTTGCCACCGAAGCACACCATTTCCCGCTAGCATGCCACCGTAGCACACCTTTTCCCGTTAGTATGCCACCGGGCACACCTATTCCCGTTAGCATGCCATCGGAGCACACCTATTCCCGTTAGCATGCCACCGGAGCACACCTTTACCATTAGCATGTGACCGCAGCACACCTTTACCGTTAGAATGCCACTGGAGCACACCTTTACCATTAGCATGCCACCGGAGCACACCTTTTCCCGTTGGCTTGCCACCGGAGCACGCCACTTTCCCGTTGGCTTGCCACCGGAGCACGCCACTTTCCCGTTGGCTTGCCACCGGAGCACGCCACTTTCCCGTTGGCTTGCCACCGGAGCACGCCACTTTCCCGGTGGCTTGCCACCGAAGCACGACACAGTCCCGTTGGCTTGCCACCGGAGCACGCCACAGTCCCGTTGGCTTGCCACCGGAGCACGCCGCTTTCCCGTTGGCTTGCCACCGGAGCACGCCGCTTTCCCGTTGGCTTGCCACCGGAGCACGCCGCTTTCCCGTTGGCTTGCCACCGGAGCACGCCACTTTCCCGTTGGCTTGCCACCGGAGCACGCTACTTTTCCGTTGGCTTGCCACCGGAGCACGCCACTTTCCCGTTGGCTTGCCACCGGAGCACGCCACTTTCCCGTTGGCTTGCCACCGGAGCACGCCACAGTCCCGTTGGCTTGCCACCGGAGCACGCCACAGTCCCGTTGGCTTGCCACCGGAGCACGCCACTTTCCCGTTGGCTTGCCACCGGAGCACGCCACTTTCCCGTTGGCTTGCCACCGGAGCACGCCACTTTCCCGTTGGCTTGCCACCGGAGCACGCCACTTTCCCGTTGGCTTGCCACCGTAGCACGCCACTTTCCCGCTGGCTTGCCACCGGAGCACGCCACAGTCCCGCTGGCTTGCCACCGGAGCACGCCACAGTCCCGTTGGCTTGCCACCGGAGCACGCCACTTTCCCGTTGGCTTGCCACCGGAGCACGCCACTTTCCCGTTGGCTTGCCACCGAAGCACGCCACTTTCCCGTTGGCTTGCCACCGGAGCACGCCACTTTCCCGTTGGCTTGCCACCGGAGCACGCCACTTTCCCGTTGGCTTGCCACCAGAGCACGCCACTTTCCCGTTGGCTTGCCACCAGAGCACGCCACTTTTCCGTTGGCTTGCCACCGGAGCACGCCACTTTCCCGTTAGCTTGCCACCGGAGCACGCCACTTTCCCGTTGGCTTGCCACCGGAGCACGCCACTTTCCCGTTGGCTTGCCACCGGAGCACGCCACAGTCCCGTTGGCTTGCCACCGGAGCACGCCACAGTCCCGTTGGCTTGCCACCGGAGCACGCCACTTTCCCGTTGGCTTGCCACCGGAGCACGCCGCAATCCCGTTGGCTTGCCACCGGAGCACGCCACTTTCCCGTTGGCTTGCCACCGGAGCACGCCACTTTTCCGTTGGCTTGCCACCGGAGCACGCCACTTTCCCGTTGGCTTGCCACCGGAGCACGCCACTGTCCCGTTGGCTTGCCACCGGAGCACGCCACTGTCCCGTTGGCTTGCCACCGGAGCACGCCACTGTCCCGTTGGCTTGCCACCGGAGCACGCCACTTTCTCGTTGGCTTGCCACCGGAGCACGCCACTTTCCCGTTGGCTTGCCACCGGAGCACGCCACTTTCCCGTTGGCTTGCCACCGGAGCACGCCACTTTCCCGTTGGCTTGCCACCGGAGCACGCCACTTTCCCGTTGGCTTGCCACCGGAGCACGCCACTTTCCCGTTGGCTTGCCACCGGAGCACGCCACAGTCCCGTTGGCTTGCCACCGGAGCACGCCACTTTCCCGTTGGCTTGCCACCGGAGCACGCCACTTTCCCGTTGGCTTGCCACAGGAGCACGCCACTTTCCCGTTGGCTTGCCACCGGAGCACGCCACTTTCCCGTTGGCTTGCCACCGGAGCACGCCACTTTCCCGTTGGCTTGCCACCGGAGCACGCCACTTTCCCGTTGGCTTGCCACCGGAGCACGCCACTTTTCCGTTGGCTTGCCACCGGAGCACGCCACTTTCCCGTTGGCTTGCCACCGGAGCACGCCACTTTCCCGTTGGCTTGCCATCGGAGCACGCCACTGTCCCGTTGGCTTGCCACCGGAGCACGCCACTTTCCCGTTGGCTTGCCACCGGAGCACGCCACTTTTCCGTTGGCTTGCCACCGGAGCACGCCACTTTCCCGTTGGCTTGCCACCGGAGCACGCCACTGTCCCGTTGGCTTGCCACCGGAGCACGCCACTGTCCCGTTGGCTTGCCACCGGAGCACGCCACTTTCTCGTTGGCTTGCCACCGGAGCACGCCACTTTCCCGTTGGCTTGCCACCGGAGCACGCCACTTTCCCGTTGGCTTGCCACCGGAGCACGCCACTTTCCCGTTGGCTTGCCACCGGAGCACGCCACTTTCCCGTTGGCTTGCCACCGGAGCACGCCACTTTCCCGTTGGCTTGCCACCGGAGCACGCCACTTTCCCGTTAGCTTGCCACCGGAGCACGCCACTTTCCCGTTGGCTTGCCACCGGAGCACGCCACTCTCCCGTTGGCTTGCCACCGGAGCACGCCACAGTCCCGTTGGCTTGCCACCGGAGCACGCCACAGTCCCGTTGGCTTGCCACCGGAGCACGCCACTTTCCCGTTGGCTTGCCACTGGAGCACGCCGCAATCCCGTTGGCTTGCCACCGGAGCACGCCACTTTCCTGTTGGCTTGCCACCGGAGCACGCCACTTTTCCGTTGGCTTGCCACCGGAGCACGCCACTTTCCCGTTGGCTTGCCACCGGAGCACGCCACTGTCCCGTTGGCTTGCCACCGGAGCACGCCACTGTCCCGTTGGCTTGCCACCGGAGCACGCCACTGTCCCGTTGGCTTGCCACCGGAGCACGCCACTTTTTTGTTGGCTTGCCACCGGAGCACGCCACTTTCCCGTTGGCTTGCCACCGGAGCACGCCACTTTCCCGTTGGCTTGCCACCGGAGCACGCCACTTTCCCGTTGGCTTGCCACCGGAGCACGCCACTTTCCCGTTGGCTTGCCACCGGAGCACGCCACTTTCCCGTTGGCTTGCCACCGGAGCACGCCACAGTCCCGTTGGCTTGCCACCGGAGCACGCCACTTTCCCGTTGGCTTGCCACCGGAGCACGCCACTTTCCCGTTGGCTTGCCACAGGAGCACGCCACTTTCCCGTTGGCTTGCCACCGGAGCACGCCACTTTCCCGTTGGCTTGCCACCGGAGCACGCCACTTTCCCGTTGGCTTGCCACCGGAGCACGCCACTTTCCCGTTGGCTTGCCACCGGAGCACGCCACTTTTCCGTTGGCTTGCCACCGGAGCACGCCACTTTCCCGTTGGCTTGCCACCGGAGCACGCCACTTTCCCGTTGGCTTGCCATCGGAGCACGCGACTGTCCCGTTGGCTTGCCACCGGAGCACGCCACTTTCCCGTTGGCTTGCCACCGGAGCACGCCACTTTTCCGTTGGCTTGCCACCGGAGCACGCCACTTTTCCGTTGGCTTGCCACCGGAGCACGCCACTGTCCCGTTGGCTTGCCACCGGAGCACGCCACTGTCCCGTTGGCTTGCCACCGGAGCACGCCACTGTCCCGTTGGCTTGCCACCGGAGCACGCCACTTTCTCGTTGGCTTGCCACCGGAGCACGCGACTTTCCCGTTGGCTTGCCACCGGAGCACGCCACTTTCCCGTTGGCTTGCCACCGGAGCACGCCACTTTCCCGTTGGCTTGCCACCGGAGCACGCCACTTTCTCGTTGGCTTGCCACCGGAGCACGCCACTTTCCCGTTGGCTTGCCACCGGAGCACGCCACAGTCCCGTTGGCTTGCCACCGGAGCACGCCACTTTCCCGTTGGCTTGCCACAGGAGCACGCCACTTTTCCGTTGGCTTGCCACCGGAGCACGCCACTTTCCCGTTGGCTTGCCACCGGAGCACGCCACTTTCCCGTTGGCTTGCCACCGGAGCACGCCACTTTCCCGTTGGCTTGCCACCGGAGCACGCCACTTTTCCGTTGGCTTGCCACCGGAGCACGCCACTTTCCCGTTGGCTTGCCACCGGAGCACGCCACTTTCCCGTTGGCTTGCCATCGGAGCACGCCACTGTCCCGTTGGCTTGCCACCGGAGTACGCCACTGTCCCGTTGGCTTGCCACCGGAGCACGCCACTGTCCCGTTGGCTTGCCACCGGAGCACGCCACTTTCCCGTTGGCTTGCCACCGGAGCACGCCACTTTCCCGTTGGCTTGCCACCGGAGCACGCCACTTTCCCGTTGGCTTGCCACCGGAGCACGCCACTTTCCCGTTGGCTTGCCACCGGAGTACGCCACTTTCCCGTTGGCTTGCCACCGGAGCACGCCACTTTCCCGCTGGCTTGCCACCGTAGCACGCCACTTTCCCGTTGGCTTGCCACCGTAGCACGCCACTTTCCCGTTGGCTTGCCACCGTAGCACGCCACTTTCCCGCTGGCTTGCCACCGGAGCACGCCACAGTCCCGCTGGCTTGCCACCGGAGCACGCCACAGTCCCGTTGGCTTGCCACCGGAGCACGCCACTTTCCCGTTGGCTTGCCACCGGAGCACGCCACTTTCCCGTTGGCTTGCCACCGAAGCACGCCACTTTCCCGTTGGCTTGCCACCGGAGCACGCCACTTTCCCGTTGGCTTGCCACCGGAGCACGCCACTTTCCCGTTGGCTTGCCACCGGAGCACGCCACTTTTCCGTTGGCTTGCCACCGGAGCACGCCACTTTCCCGTTGGCTTGCCACCGGAGCACGCCACTTTCCCGTTGGCTTGCCACCGGAGCACGCCACTTTCCCGTTGGCTTGCCACCGGAGCACGCCACAGTCCCGTTGGCTTGCCACCGGAGCACGCCACAGTCCCGTTGGCTTGCCACCGGAGCACGCCACAGTCCCGTTGGCTTGCCACCGGAGCACGCCGCTTTCCCGTTGGCTTGCCACCGGAGCACGCCGCTTTCCCGTTGGCTTGCCACCGGAGCACGCCGCTTTCCCGTTGGCTTGCCACCGGAGCACGCCGCTTTCCCGTTGGCTTGCCACCGGAGCACGCCGCTTTCCCGTTGGCTTGCCACCGGAGCACGAAGCTTTCCCGTTGGCTTGCCACCGGAGCACGCCGCTTTCCCGTTGGCTTGCCACCGGAGCACGCCGCTTTCCCGTTGGCTTGCCACCGGAGCACGCCGCTTTCCCGGTGGCTTGCCACCGAAGCACGACACAGTCCCGTTGGCTTGCCACCGGAGCACGCCACAGTCCCGTTGGCTTGCCACCGGAGCACGCCACTTTCCCGTTGGCTTGCCATCGGAGCACGCCACTTTCCCGTTGGCTTGCCACCGGAGCACGCCACTTTCCCGTTGGCTTGCCACCGGAGCACGCCACTTTCCCGATGGCTTGCCACCGGAGCACGCCACAGTCCCGTTGGCTTGCCACCGGAGCACGCCACTTTCCCGTTGGCTTGCCACCGGAGCACGCCACTTTCCCGTTGGCTTGCCACAGGAGCACGCCACTTTCCCGTTGGCTTGCCACCGGAGCACGCCACTTTCCCGTTGGCTTGCCACCGGAGCACGCCACTTTCCCGTTGGCTTGCCACCGGAGCACGCCACTTTCCCGTTGGCTTGCCACCGGAGCACGCCACTTTTCCGTTGGCTTGCCACCGGAGCACGCCACTTTCCCGTTGGCTTGCCACCGGAGCACGCCACTTTCCCGTTGGCTTGCCATCGGAGCACGCCACTGTCCCGTTGGCTTGCCACCGGAGCACGCCACTTTCCCGTTGGCTTGCCACCGGAGCACGCCACTTTTCCGTTGGCTTGCCACCGGAGCACGCCACTTTCCCGTTGGCTTGCCACCGGAGCACGCCACTGTCCCGTTGGCTTGCCACCGGAGCATGCCACTGTCCCGTTGGCTTGCCACCGGAGCACGCCACTGTCCCGTTGGCTTGCCACCGGAGCACGCCACTTTCTCGTTGGCTTGCCACCGGAGCACGCCACTTTCCCGTTGGCTTGCCACCGGAGCACGCCACTTTCCCGTTGGCTTGCCACCGGAGCACGCCACTTTCCCGTTGGCTTGCCACCGGAGCACGCCACTTTCCCGTTGGCTTGCCACCGGAGCACGCCACTTTCCCGTTGGCTTGCCACCGGAGCACGCCACTTTCCCGTTAGCTTGCCACCGGAGCAAGCCACTTTCCCGTTGGCTTGCCACCGGAGCACGCCACTCTCCCGTTGGCTTGCCACCGGAGCACGCCACAGTCCCGTTGGCTTGCCACCGGAGTACGCCACAGTCCCGTTGGCTTGCCACCGGAGCACGCCACTTTCCCGTTGGCTTGCCACCGGAGCACGCCGCAATCCCGTTGGCTTGCCACCGGAGCACGCCACTTTCCCGTTGGCTTGCCACCGGAGCACGCCACTTTTCCGTTGGCTTGCCACCGGAGCACGCCACTTTCCCGTTGGCTTGCCACCGGAGCACGCCACTGTCCCGTTGGCTTGCCACCGGAGCACGCCACTGTCCCGTTGGCTTGCCACCGGAGCACGCCACTGTCCCGTTGGCTTGCCACCGGAGCACGCCACTTTTTTGTTGGCTTGCCACCGGAGCACGCCACTTTCCCGTTGGCTTGCCACCGGAGCACGCCACTTTCCCGTTGGCTTGCCACCGGAGCACGCCACTTTCCCGTTGGCTTGCCACCGGAGCACGCCACTTTCCCGTTGGCTTGCCACCGGAGCACGCCACTTTCCCGTTGGCTTGCCACCGGAGCACGCCACAGTCCCGTTGGCTTGCCACCGGAGCACGCCACTTTCCCGTTGGCTTGCCACCGGAGCACGCCACTTTCCCGTTGGCTTGCCACAGGAGCACGCCACTTTCCCGTTGGCTTGCCACCGGAGCACGCCACTTTCCCGTTGGCTTGCCACCGGAGCACGCCACTTTCCCGTTGGCTTGCCACCGGAGCACGCCACTTTCCCGTTGGCTTGCCACCGGAGCACGCCACTTTTCCGTTGGCTTGCCACCGGAGCACGCCACTTTCCCGTTGGCTTGCCACCGGAGCACGCCACTTTCCCGTTGGCTTGCCATCGGAGCACGCGACTGTCCCGTTGGCTTGCCACCGGAGCACGCCACTTTCCCGTTGGCTTGCCACCGGAGCACGCCACTTTTCCGTTGGCTTGCCACCGGAGCACGCCACTTTTCCGTTGGCTTGCCACCGGAGCACGCCACTGTCCCGTTGGCTTGCCACCGGAGCACGCCACTGTCCCGTTGGCTTGCCACCGGAGCACGCCACTGTCCCGTTGGCTTGCCACCGGAGCACGCCACTTTCTCGTTGGCTTGCCACCGGAGCACGCGACTTTCCCGTTGGCTTGCCACCGGAGCACGCCACTTTCCCGTTGGATTGCCACCGGAGCACGCCACTTTCCCGTTGGCTTGCCACCGGAGCACGCCACTTTCCCGTTGGCTTGCCACCGGAGCACGCCACTTTCCCGTTGGCTTGCCACCGGAGCACGCCACAGTCCCGTTGGCTTGCCACCGGAGCACGCCACTTTCCCGTTGGCTTGCCACAGGAGCACGCCACTTTTCCGTTGGCTTGCCACCGGAGCACGCCACTTTCCCGTTGGCTTGCCACCGGAGCACGCCACTTTCCCGTTGGCTTGCCACCGGAGCACGCCACTTTCCCGTTGGCTTGCCACCGGAGCACGCCACTTTTCCGTTGGCTTGCCACCGGAGCACGCCACTTTCCCGTTGGCTTGCCACCGGAGCACGCCACTTTCCCGTTGGCTTGCCATCGGAGCACGCCACTGTCCCGTTGGCTTGCCACCGGAGTACGCCACTGTCCCGTTGGCTTGCCACCGGAGCACGCCACTGTCCCGTTGGCTTGCCACCGGAGCACGCCACTTTCCCGTTGGCTTGCCACCGGAGCACGCCACTTTCCCGTTGGCTTGCCACCGGAGCACGCCACTTTCCCGTTGGCTTGCCACCGGAGCACGCCACTTTCCCGTTGGCTTGCCACCGGAGTACGCCACTTTCCCGTTGGCTTGCCACCGGAGCACGCCACTTTCCCGCTGGCTTGCCACCGTAGCACGCCACTTTCCCGTTGGCTTGCCACCGTAGCACGCCACTTTCCCGTTGGCTTGCCACCGTAGCACGCCACTTTCCCGCTGGCTTGCCACCGGAGCACGCCACAGTCCCGCTGGCTTGCCACCGGAGCACGCCACAGTCCCGTTGGCTTGCCACCGGAGCACGCCACTTTCCCGTTGGCTTGCCACCGGAGCACGCCACTTTCCCGTTGGCTTGCCACCGAAGCACGCCACTTTCCCGTTGGCTTGCCACCGGAGCACGCCACTTTCCCGTTGGCTTGCCACCGGAGCACGCCACTTTCCCGTTGGCTTGCCACCGGAGCACGCCACTTTCCCGTTGGCTTGCCACCGGAGCACGCCACTTTTCCGTTGGCTTGCCACCGGAGCACGCCACTTTCCCGTTGGCTTGCCACCGGAGCACGCCACTTTCCCGTTGGCTTGCCACCGGAGCACGCCACTTTCCCGTTGGCTTGCCACCGGAGCACGCCACAGTCCCGTTGGCTTGCCACCGGAGCACGCCACAGTCCCGTTGGCTTGCCACCGGAGCACGCCACAGTCCCGTTGGCTTGCCACCGGAGCACGCCGCTTTCCCGTTGGCTTGCCACCGGAGCACGCCGCTTTCCCGTTGGCTTGCCACCGGAGCACGCCGCTTTCCCGTTGGCTTGCCACCGGAGCACGCCGCTTTCCCGTTGGCTTGCCACCGGAGCACGCCGCTTTCCCGTTGGCTTGCCACCGGAGCACGAAGCTTTCCCGTTGGCTTGCCACCGGAGCACGCCGCTTTCCCGTTGGCTTGCCACCGGAGCACGCCGCTTTCCCGTTGGCTTGCCACCGGAGCACGCCGCTTTCCCGGTGGCTTGCCACCGAAGCACGACACAGTCCCGTTGGCTTGCCACCGGAGCACGCCACAGTCCCGTTGGCTTGCCACCGGAGCACGCCACTTTCCCGTTGGCTTGCCATCGGAGCACGCCACTTTCCCGTTGGCTTGCCACCGGAGCACGCCACTTTCCCGTTGGCTTGCCACCGGAGCACGCCACTTTCCCGATGGCTTGCCACCGGAGCACGCCACTTTCCCGGTGGCTTGCCACCGAAGCACGACACAGTCCCGTTGGCTTGCCACCGGAGCACGCCACAGTCCCGTTGGCTTGCCACCGGAGCACGCCACTTTCCCGTTGGCTTGCCACCGGAGCACGCCACTTTCCCGTTGGCTTGCCACCGGAGCACGCCACTTTCCCGTTGGCTTGCCACCGAAGCACGCCACTTTCCCGTTGGCTTGCCACCGGAGCACGCCACTTTCCCGTTGGCTTGCCACTGGAGCACGCCACTTTCCCGTTGGCTTGCCACCGGAGCACGCCATTTTCCCGTTGGCTTGCCACCGGAGCACGCCACTTTCCCGTTGGCTTGCCACCGGAGCACGCCCCTTTTCCGTTGGCTTGCCACCGGAGCACGCCACTTTCCCGTTGGCTTGCCACCGGAGCACGCCACTTTCCCGTTGGCTTGCCACCGGAGCACGCCACTTTCCCGTTGGCTTTCCACCGGAGCACGCCACTTTCCCGCTGGCTTGCCCCCGAAGCACGCCACAGTCCCGTTGGCTTGCCACCGGAGCACGCCACAGTCCCGTTGGCTTGCCACCGGAGCACGCCACTTTCCCGTTGGCTTGCCACCGGAGCACGCCACTTTCCCGTTGGCTTGCCACCGGAGCACGCCACTTTCCCGTTGGCTTGCCACCGGAGCACGCCACTTTCCCGCTGGCTTGCCACCGGAGCACGCCACTTTCCCGCTGGCTTGCCACCGGAGCACGCCACAGTCCCGTTGGCTTGCCACCGGAGCACGCCACTTTCCCGTTGGCTTGCCACCGGAGCACGCCACTTTCCCGTTGGCTTGCCACCGAAGCACGCCACTTTCCCGTTGGCTTGCCACCGGAGCACGCCACTTTCCCGTTGGCTTGCCACCGGAGCACGCCACTTTCCCGTTGGCTTGCCACCGGAGCACGCCACTTTTCCGTTGGCTTGCCACCGGAGCACGCCACTTTCCCGTTGGCTTGCCACCGGAGCACGCCACTTTCCCGTTGGCTTGCCACCGGAGCACGCCACTTTCCCGCTGGCTTGCCACCGGAGCACGCCACTTTCCCGTTGGCTTGCCACCGGAGCACGCCACTTTCCCGTTGGCTTGCCACCGGAGCACGCCACTTTCCCGTTGGCTTGCCACCGGAGCACGCCACTTTCCCGTTGGCTTGCCACCGGAGCACGCCACTGTCCCGTTGGCTTGCCACCGGAGCACGCCACTGTCCCGTTGGCTTGCCACCGGAGCACGCCACTGTCCCGTTGGCTTGCCACCGGAGCACGCCACTTTCCCGTTGGCTTGCCACTGGAGCACGCCACTTTCCCGTTGGCTTGCCACCGGAGCACGCCACTTTCCCGTTGGCTTGCCACCGGAGCACGCCACTTTCCCGTTGGCTTGCCACCGGAGCACGCCACTTTCCCGTTGGCTTGCCACCGGAGCACGCCACTTTCCCGCTGGCTTGCCACCATAGCACGCCACTTTCCCGTTGGCTTGCCACCGGAGCACGCCACTTTCTCGTTGGCTTGCCACCGTAGCACGCCACTTTCCCGCTGGCTTGCCACCGGAGCACGCCACAGTCCCGCTGGCTTGCCACCGGAGCACGCCACAGTCCCGTTGGCTTGCCACCGGAGCACGCCACTTTCCCGTTGGCTTGCCACCGGAGCACGCCACTTTCCCGTTGGCTTGCCACCGAAGCACGCCACTTTCCCGTTGGCTTGCCACCGAAGCACGCCACTTTCCCGTTGGCTTGCCACCGGAGCACACCACTTTCCCGTTGGCTTGCCACCGGAGCACGCCACTTTCCCGTTGGCTTGCCACCGGAGCACGCCACTTTCCCGTTGGCTTGCCACCGGAGCACGCCACTTTCCCGTTGGCTTGCCACCGGAGCACGCCACTTTCCCGTTGGCTTGCCACCGGAGCACGCCACAGTCCCGTTGGCTTGCCACCGGAGCACGCCACAGTCCCGTTGGCTTGCCACCGGAGCACGCCACAGTCCCGTTGGCTTGCCACCGGAGCACGCCGCTTTCCCGTTGGCTTGCCACCGGAGCACGCCGCTTTCCCGTTGGCTTGCCACCGGAGCACGCCGCTTTCCCGTTGGCTTGCCACCGGAGCACGCCGCTTTCCCGTTGGCTTGCCACCGGAGCACGCCGCTTTCCCGTTGGCTTGCCACCGGAGCACGCCGCTTTCCCGTTGGCTTGCCACCGGAGCACGAAGCTTTACCGTTGGCTTGCCACCGGAGCACGCCGCTTTCCCGTTGGCTTGCCACCGGAGCACGCCGCTTTCCCATTGGCTTGCCACCGGAGCACGCCGCTTTCCCGCTGGCTTGCCACCGGAGCACGCCACAGTCCCGCTGGCTTGCCACCGGAGCACGCCACAGTCCCGTTGGCTTGCCACCGGAGCACGCCACTTTCCCGTTGGCTTGCCACCGGAGCACGCCACTTTCCCGTTGGCTTGCCACCGAAGCACGCCACTTTCCCGTTGGCTTGCCACCGGAGCACGCCACTTTCCCGTTGGCTTGCCACCGGAGCACGCCACTTTCCCGTTGGCTTGCCACCAGAGCACGCCACTTTCCCGTTGGCTTGCCACCAGAGCACGCCACTTTTCCGTTGGCTTGCCACCGGAGCACGCCACTTTCCCGTTAGCTTGCCACCGGAGCACGCCACTTTCCCGTTGGCTTGCCACCGGAGCACGCCACTTTCCCGTTGGCTTGCCACCGGAGCACGCCACAGTCCCGTTGGCTTGCCACCGGAGCACGCCACTTTCCCGTTGGCTTGCCACCGGAGCACGCCACTTTCCCGTTGGCTTGCCACCGAAGCACGCCACTTTCCCGTTGGCTTGCCACCGAAGCACGCCACTTTCCCGTTGGCTTGCCACCGGAGCACGCCACTTTCCCGTTGGCTTGCCACCGGAGCACGCCACTTTCCCGTTGGCTTGCCACCGGAGCACGCCACTTTCCCGTTGGCTTGCCACCGGAGCACGCCACTTTCCCGTTGGCTTGCCACCGGAGCACGCCACTTTCCCGTTGGCTTGCCACCGGAGCAGGCCACAGTCCCGTTGGCTTGCCACCGGAGCACGCCACAGACCCGTTGGCTTGCCACCGGAGCACGCCACAGTCCCGTTGGCTTGCCACCGGAGCACGCCGCTTTCCCGTTGGCTTGCCACCGGAGCACGCCGCTTTCCCGTTGGCTTGCCACCGGAGCACGCCGCTTTCCCGTTGGCTTGCCACCGGAGCACGCCGCTTTCCCGTTGGCTTGCCACCGGAGCACGCCGCTTTCCCGTTGGCTTGCCACCGGAGCACGCCGCTTTCCCGTTGGCTTGTCACCGGAGCACGAAGCTTTACCGTTGGCTTGCCACCGGAGCACGCCGCTTTCCCGTTGGCTTGCCACCGGAGCACGCCGCTTTCCCGTTGGCTTGCCACCGGAGCACGCCACTTTCCCGTTGGCTTGCCACCGTAGCACGCCACTTTCCCGCTGGCTTGCCACCGGAGCACGCCACAGTCCCGCTGGCTTGCCACCGGAGCACGCCACAGTCCCGTTGGCTTGCCACCGGAGCACGCCACTTTCCCGTTGGCTTGCCACCGGAGCACGCCACTTTCCCGTTGGCTTGCCACCGAAGCACGCCACTTTCCCGTTGGCTTGCCACCGGAGCACGCCACTTTCCCGTTGGCTTGCCACCGGAGCACGCCACTTTCCCGTTGGCTTGCCACCAGAGCACGCCACTTTCCCGTTGGCTTGCCACCAGAGCACGCCACTTTTCCGTTGGCTTGCCACCGGAGCACGCCACTTTCCCGTTAGCTTGCCACCGGAGCACGCCACTTTCCCGTTGGCTTGCCACCGGAGCACGCCACTTTCCCGTTGGCTTGCCACCGGAGCACGCCACAGTCCCGTTGGCTTGCCACCGGAGCACGCCACAGTCCCGTTGGCTTGCCACCGGAGCACGCCACTTTCCCGTTGGCTTGCCACCGGAGCACGCCGCAATCCCGTTGGCTTGCCACCGGAGCACGCCACTTTCCCGTTGGCTTGCCACCGGAGCACGCCACTTTTCCGTTGGCTTGCAACCGGAGCACGCCACTTTCCCGTTGGCTTGCCACCGGAGCACGCCACTGTCCCGTTGGCTTGCCACCGGAGCACGCCACTGTCCCGTTGGCTTGCCACCGGAGCACGCCACTGTCCCGTTGGCTTGCCACCGGAGCACGCCACTTTCTCGTTGGCTTGCCACCGGAGCACGCCACTTTCCCGTTGGCTTGCCACCGGAGCACGCCACTTTCCCGTTGGCTTGCCACCGGAGCACGCCACTTTCCCGTTGGCTTGCCACCGGAGCACGCCACTTTCCCGTTGGCTTGCCACCGGAGCACGCCACTTTCCCGTTGGCTTGCCACCGGAGCACGCCACAGTCCCGTTGGCTTGCCACCGGAGCACGCCACTTTCCCGTTGGCTTGCCACCGGAGCACGCCACTTTCCCGTTGGCTTGCCACAGGAGCACGCCACTTTCCCGTTGGCTTGCCACCGGAGCACGCCACTTTCCCGTTGGCTTGCCACCGGAGCACGCCACTTTCCCGTTGGCTTGCCACCGGAGCACGCCACTTTCCCGTTGGCTTGCCACCGGAGCACGCCACTTTTCCGTTGGCTTGCCACCGGAGCACGCCACTTTCCCGTTGGCTTGCCACCGGAGCACGCCACTTTCCCGTTGGCTTGCCATCGGAGCACGCCACTGTCCCGTTGGCTTGCCACCGGAGCACGCCACTTTCCCGTTGGCTTGCCACCGGAGCACGCCACTTTTCCGTAGGCTTGCCACCGGAGCACGCCACTTTCCCGTTGGCTTGCCACCGGAGCACGCCACTGTCCCGTTGGCTTGCCACCGGAGCACGCCACTGTCCCGTTGGCTTGCCACCGGAGCACGCCACTGTCCCGTTGGCTTGCCACCGGAGCACGCCACTTTCTCGTTGGCTTGCCACCGGAGCATGCCACTTTCCCGTTGGCTTGCCACCGGAGCACGCCACTTTCCCGTTGGCTTGCCACCGGAGCACGCCACTTTCCCGTTGGCTTGCCACCGGAGCACGCCACTTTCCCGTTGGCTTGCCACCGGAGCACGCCACTTTCCCGTTGGCTTGCCACCGGAGCACGCCACTTTCCCGTTAGCTTGCCACCGGAGCACGCCACTTTCCCGTTGGCTTGCCACCGGAGCACGCCACTCTCCCGTTGGCTTGCCACCGGAGCACGCCACAGTCCCGTTGGCTTGCCACCGGAGCACGCCACAGTCCCGTTGGCTTGCCACCGGAGCACGCCACTTTCCCGTTGGCTTGCCACCGGAGCACGCCGCAATCCCGTTGGCTTGCCACCGGAGCACGCCACTTTCCCGTTGGCTTGCCACCGGAGCACGCCACTTTTCCGTTGGCTTGCCACCGGAGCACGCCACTTTCCCGTTGGCTTGCCACCGGAGCACGCCACTGTCCCGTTGGCTTGCCACCGGAGCACGCCACTGTCCCGTTGGCTTGCCACCGGAGCACGCCACTGTCCCGTTGGCTTGCCACCGGAGCACGCCACTTTTTTGTTGGCTTGCCACCGGAGCACGCCACTTTCCCGTTGGCTTGCCACCGGAGCACGCCACTTTCCCGTTGGCTTGCCACCGGAGCACGCCACTTTCCCGTTGGCTTGCCACCGGAGCACGCCACTTTCCCGTTGGCTTGCCACCGGAGCACGCCACAGTCCCGTTGGCTTGCCACCGGAGCACGCCACTTTCCCGTTGGCTTGCCACCGGAGCACGCCACTTTCCCGTTGGCTTGCCACAGGAGCACGCCACTTTCCCGTTGGCTTGCCACCGGAGCACGCCACTTTCCCGTTGGCTTGCCACCGGAGCACGCCACTTTCCCGTTGGCTTGCCACCGGAGCACGCCACTTTCCCGTTGGCTTGCCACCGGAGCACGCCACTTTTCCGTTGGCTTGCCACCGGAGCACGCCACTTTCCCGTTGGCTTGCCACCGGAGCACGCCACTTTCCCGTTGGCTTGCCATCGGAGCACGCGACTGTCCCGTTGGCTTGCCACCGGAGCACGCCACTTTCCCGTTGGCTTGCCACCGGAGCACGCCACTTTTCCGTTGGCTTGCCACCGGAGCACGCCACTTTTCCGTTGGCTTGCCACCGGAGCACGCCACTGTCCCGTTGGCTTGCCACCGGAGCACGCCACTGTCCCGTTGGCTTGCCACCGGAGCACGCCACTGTCCCGTTGGCTTGCCACCGGAGCACGCCACTTTCCCGTTGGCTTGCCACCGGAGCACGCCACTTTCCCGTTGGCTTGCCACCGGAGCACGCCACTTTCCCGTTGGCTTGCCACCGGAGCACGCCACTTTCCCGCTGGCTTGCCACCGTAGCACGCCACTTTCCCGTTGGCTTGCCACCGTAGCACGCCACTTTCCCGTTGGCTTGCCACCGTAGCACGCCACTTTCCCGCTGGCTTGCCACCGGAGCACGCCACAGTCCCGCTGGCTTGCCACCGGAGCACGCCACAGTCCCGCTGGCTTGCCACCGGAGCACGCCACTTTCCCGTTGGCTTGCCACCGGAGCACGCCACTTTCCCGTTGGCTTGCCACCGAAGCACGCCACTTTCCC
The DNA here is from genome assembly GCF_046119375.1 of Phyllobates terribilis. Classification (NCBI taxonomy): domain Eukaryota; kingdom Metazoa; phylum Chordata; class Amphibia; order Anura; family Dendrobatidae; genus Phyllobates; species Phyllobates terribilis. The sequence goes on along the minus strand of NW_027362798.1, from coordinate 255,651 downwards.
GTTGGCTTGCCACCGGAGCACGCCACTTTCCCGTTGGCTTGCCACCGGAGCACGCCACTTTCCCGTTGGCTTGCCACCGGAGCACGCCACTTTCCCGTTGGCTTGCCACCGGAGCACGCCACTTTTCCGTTGGCTTGCCACCGGAGCACGCCACTTTCCCGTTGGCTTGCCACCGGAGCACGCCACTTTCCCGTTGGCTTGCCACCGGAGCACGCCACTTTCCCGTTGGCTTGCCACCGGAGCACGCCACAGTCCCGTTGGCTTGCCACCGGAGCACGCCACAGTCCCGTTGGCTTGCCACCGGAGCACGCCACAGTCCCGTTGGCTTGCCACCGGAGCACGCCGCTTTCCCGTTGGCTTGCCACCGGAGCACGCCGCTTTCCCGTTGGCTTGCCACCGGAGCACGCCGCTTTCCCGTTGGCTTGCCACCGGAGCACGCCGCTTTCCCGTTGGCTTGCCACCGGAGCACGCCGCTTTCCCGTTGGCTTGCCACCGGAGCACGAAGCTTTCCCGTTGGCTTGCCACCGGAGCACGCCGCTTTCCCGTTGGCTTGCCACCGGAGCACGCCACTTTCCCGTTGGCTTGCCACCGGAGCACGCCGCTTTCCCGGTGGCTTGCCACCGAAGCACGACACAGTCCCGTTGGCTTGCCACCGGAGCACGCCACAGTCCCGTTGGCTTGCCACCGGAGCACGCCACTTTCCCGTTGGCTTGCCATCGGAGCACGCCACTTTCCCGTTGGCTTGCCACCGGAGCACGCCACTTTCCCGTTGGCTTGCCACCGGAGCACGCCACTTTCCCGATGGCTTGCCACCGGAGCACGCCACTTTCCCGGTGGCTTGCCACCGAAGCACGACACAGTCCCGTTGGCTTGCCACCGGAGCACGCCACAGTCCCGTTGGCTTGCCACCGGAGCACGCCACTTTCCCGTTGGCTTGCCACCGGAGCACGCCACTTTCCCGTTGGCTTGCCACCGGAGCACGCCACTTTCCCGTTGGCTTGCCACCGAAGCACGCCACTTTCCCGTTGGCTTGCCACCGGAGCACGCCACTTTCCCGTTGGCTTGCCACCGGAGCACGCCACTTTCCCGTTGGCTTGCCACCGGAGCACGCCATTTTCCCGTTGGCTTGCCACCGGAGCACGCCACTTTCCCGTTGGCTTGCCACCGGAGCACGCCACTTTTCCGTTGGCTTGCCACCGGAGCACGCCACTTTCCCGTTGGCTTGCCACCGGAGCACGCCACTTTCCCGTTGGCTTGCCACCGGAGCACGCCACTTTCCCGTTGGCTTTCCACCGGAGCACGCCACTTTCCCGCTGGCTTGCCCCCGAAGCACGCCACAGTCCCGTTGGCTTGCCACCGGAGCACGCCACAGTCCCGTTGGCTTGCCACCGGAGCACGCCACTTTCCCGTTGGCTTGCCACCGGAGCACGCCACTTTCCCGTTGGCTTGCCACCGGAGCACGCCACTTTCCCGTTGGCTTGCCACCGGAGCACGCCACTTTCCCGCTGGCTTGCCACCGGAGCACGCCACTTTCCCGCTGGCTTGCCACCGGAGCACGCCACAGTCCCGTTGGCTTGCCACCGGAGCACGCCACTTTCCCGTTGGCTTGCCACCGGAGCACGCCACTTTCCCGTTGGCTTGCCACCGAAGCACGCCACTTTCCCGTTGGCTTGCCACCGGAGCACGCCACTTTCCCGTTGGCTTGCCACCGGAGCACGCCACTTTTCCGTTGGCTTGCCACCGGAGCACGCCACTTTCCCGTTGGCTTGCCACCGGAGCACGCCACTTTCCCGTTGGCTTGCCACCGGAGCACGCCACTTTCCCGTTGGCTTGCCACCGGAGCACGCCACTTTCCCGTTGGCTTGCCACCGGAGCACGCCACTTTCCCGTTGGCTTGCCACCGGAGCACGCCACTTTCCCGTTGGCTTGCCACCGGAGCACGCCACTGTCCCGTTGGCTTGCCACCGGAGCACGCCACTGTCCCGTTGGCTTGCCACCGGAGCACGCCACTGTCCCGTTGGCTTGCCACCGGAGCACGCCACTTTCCCGTTGGCTTGCCACCGGAGCACGCCACTTTCCCGTTGGCTTGCCACCGGAGCACGCCACTTTCCCGTTGGCTTGCCACCGGAGCACGCCACTTTCCCGTTGGCTTGCCACCGGAGCACGCCACTTTCCCGTTGGCTTGCCACCGGAGCACGCCACTTTCCCGCTGGCTTGCCACCGTAGCACGCCACTTTCCCGTTGGCTTGCCACCGGAGCACGCCACTTTCTCGTTGGCTTGCCACCGTAGCACGCCACTTTCCCGCTGGCTTGCCACCGGAGCACGCCACAGTCCCGCTGGCTTGCCACCGGAGCACGCCACAGTCCCGTTGGCTTGCCACCGGAGCACGCCACTTTCCCGTTGGCTTGCCACCGGAGCACGCCACTTTCCCGTTGGCTTGCCACCGAAGCACGCCACTTTCCCGTTGGCTTGCCACCGAAGCACGCCACTTTCCCGTTGGCTTGCCACCGGAGCACGCCACTTTCCCGTTGGCTTGCCACCGGAGCACGCCACTTTCCCATTGGCTTGCCACCGGAGCACGCCACTTTCCCGTTGGCTTGCCACCGGAGCACGCCACTTTCCCGTTGGCTTGCCACCGGAGCACGCCACTTTCCCGTTGGCTTGCCACCGGAGCACGCCACAGTCCCGTTGGCTTGCCACCGGAGCACGCCACAGTCCCGTTGGCTTGCCACCGGAGCACGCCACAGTCCCGTTGGCTTGCCACCGGAGCACGCCGCTTTCCCGTTGGCTTGCCACCGGAGCACGCCGCTTTCCCGTTGGCTTGCCACCGGAGCACGCCGCTTTCCCGTTGGCTTGCCACCGGAGCACGCCGCTTTCCCGTTGGCTTGCCACCGGAGCACGCCGCTTTCCCGTTGGCTTGCCACCGGAGCACGAAGCTTTACCGTTGGCTTGCCACCGGAGCACGCCGCTTTCCCGTTGGCTTGCCACCGGAGCACGCCGCTTTCCCGTTGGCTTGCCACCGGAGCACGCCGCTTTCCCGGTGGCTTGCCACCGAAGCACGACACAGTCCCGTTGGCTTGCCACCGGAGCACGCCACAGTCCCGTTGGCTTGCCACCGGAGCATGCCACTTTCCCGTTGGCTTGCCATCGGAGCACGCCACTTTCCCGTTGGCTTGCCACCGGAGCACGCCACTTTCCCGTTGGCTTGCCACCGGAGCACGCCACTTTCCCGATGGCTTGCCACCGGAGCACGCCACTTTCCCGGTGGCTTGCCACCGAAGCACGACACAGTCCCGTTGGCTTGCCACCGAAGCACGCCACTTTCCCGTTGGCTTGCCACCGGAGCACGCCACTTTCCCGTTGGCTTGCCACCGGAGCACGCCACTTTCCCGTTGGCTTGCCACCGGAGCACGCCATTTTCCCGTTGGCTTGCCACCGGAGCACGCCACTTTCCCGTTGGCTTGCCACCGGAGCACGCCACTTTTCCGTTGGCTTGCCACCGGAGCACGCCACTTTCCCGTTGGCTTGCCACCGGAGCACGCCACTTTCCCGTTGGCTTTCCACCGGAGCACGCCACTTTCCCGCTGGCTTGCCCCCGAAGCACGCCACAGTCCCGTTGGCTTGCCACCGGAGCACGCCACAGTCCCGTTGGCTTGCCACCGGAGCACGCCACTTTCCCGTTGGCTTGCCACCGGAGCACGCCACTTTCCCGTTGGCTTGCCACCGGAGCACGCCACTTTCCCGTTGGCTTGCCACCGGAGCACGCCACTTTCCCGCTGGCTTGCCACCGGAGCACGCCACTTTCCCGCTGGCTTGCCACCGGAGCACGCCACAGTCCCGTTGGCTTGCCACCGGAGCACGCCACTTTCCCGTTGGCTTGCCACCGGAGCACGCCACTTTCCCGTTGGCTTGCCACCGAAGCACGCCACTTTCCCGTTGGCTTGCCACCGGAGCACGCCACTTTCCCGTTGGCTTGCCACCGGAGCACGCCACTTTCCCGTTGGCTTGCCACCGGAGCACGCCACTTTTCCGTTGGGTTGCCACCGGAGCACGCCACTTTCCCGTTGGCTTGCCACCGGAGCACGCCACTTTCCCGTTGGCTTGCCACCGGAGCACGCCACTTTCCCGTTGGCTTGCCACCGGAGCACGCCACTTTCCCGTTAGCTTGCCACCGGAGCACGCCACTTTCCCGTTGGCTTGCCACCGGAGCACGCCACTCTCCCGTTGGCTTGCCACCGGAGCACGCCACAGTCCCGTTGGCTTTCCACCGGAGCACGCCACAGTCCCGTTGGCTTTCCACCGGAGCACGCCACAGTCCCGTTGGCTTGCCACCGGAGCACGCCACTTTCCCGTTGGCTTGCCACCGGAGCACGCCGCAATCCCGTTGGCTTGCCACCGGAGCACGCCACTTTCCCGTTGGCTTGCCACCGGAGCACGCCACTTTTCCGTTGGCTTGCCACCGGAGCACGCCACTTTCCCGTTGGCTTGCCACCGGAGCACGCCACAGTCCCGTTGGCTTGCCACCGGAGCACGCCACTGTCCCGTTGGCTTGCCACCGGAGCACGCCACTTTCTCGTTGGCTTGCCACTGGAGCACGCCACTTTCCCGTTGGCTTGCCACCGGAGCACGCCACTTTCCCGTTGGCTTGCCACCGGAGCACGCCACTTTCCCGTTGGCTTGCCACCGGAGCACGCCACTTTCCCGTTGGCTTGCCACCGGAGCACGCCACAGTCCCGTTGGCTTGCCACCGGAGCACGCCACTTTCCCGTTGGCTTGCCACCGGAGCACGCCACTTTCCCGTTGGCTTGCCACAGGAGCACGCCACTTTCCCGTTGGCTTGCCACCGGAGCACGCCACTTTCCGGTTGGCTTGCCACCGGAGCACGCCACTTTCCCGTTGGCTTGCCACCGGAGCACGCCACTTTCCCGTTGGCTTGCCACCGGAGCACGCCACTTTTCCGTTGGCTTGCCACCGGAGCACGCCACTTTCCCGTTGGCTTGCCACCGGAGCACGCCACTTTCCCGTTGGCTTGCCATCGGAGCACGCCACTGTCCCGTTGGCTTGCCACCGGAGCACGCCACTGTCCCGTTGGCTTGCCACCGGAGCACGCCACTGTCCCGTTGGCTTGCCACCGGAGCACGCCACTTTCCCGTTGGCTTGCTACCGGAGCACGCCACTTTCCCGTTGGCTTGCCACCGGAGCACGCCACTTTCCCGTTGGCTTGCCACCGGAGCACGCCACTTTCCCGTTGGCTTGCCACCGGAGCACGCCACTTTCCCGCTGGCTTGCCACCGGAGCACGCCACTGTCCCGCTGGCTTGCCACCGGAGCACGCCACTGTCCCGCTGGCTTGCCACCGGAGCACGCCACTGTCCCGCTGGCTTGCCACCGGAGCACGCCACTTTCCCGCTGGCTTGCCACCGGAGCACGCCACTTTCACGCTGGCTTGCCACCGGAGCACGCCACTTTCCCGCTGGCTTGCCACCGGAGCACGCCACTTTCCCGCTGGCTTGCCACCGCAGCACGCCACTTTCCCGCTGGCTTGCCACCGGAGCACGCCACTTTCCCGCTGGCTTGCCACCGGAGCACGCCACTTTCCCGCTGGCTTGCCACCGGAGCACGCCACTGTCCCGCTGGCTTGCCACCGGAAGCACGCCACTTTCCCGCTGGCTTGCCAAGGGAGCACGCCATCATCCATTTAATAAAATGGGCCACACTTAGCTTTTTCTTTTATATAATGGGCACATATAGTTTTTCATTGAATATATTGGGCCCTACATAACCTTACATTTAATATATATAATCGTCTTATCATGTCTGTCTGTCTGTCCTTCTGTCCAGGAAGTCCTGCGTCGCTGATTGGTCCGACCGTGGTCAATCAGCGACGTGGGATTTCAGAAAAAGATGGCGGCCATTAGCAGCTCATCTGCCGCACGGAGGTCAGCGGCGATGTAGCCGGGAGATGACCGGCGCTAGCCGGTCAACTCCCGGTTGCTCGCAGCAGAAGTACCCCGACCAGCGGCGCCGCTGACCTCCATGCGGCTACCGTCGGGAGATCAGCGGTTAGGGCCGCTGATCTTCCGACGGAAAGTGTGAAGGGAGGACCGGGGAGCGGCGCCACCGGTCCGGATACTTCTGCTGCGAGCAGCCGGTCATTTCCCGGCTGCTCGCAGTGGAAGTACCCGCACAGGCAGCGCCGCTCCCCTGTCCTCACTAATACGATTCGGCGGCCACGACCAATCAGCGATATTGGCTCCAAATTTAAACACCGCTCTGCACAGAGGTCAGTGGAGATGCAGCCGGTCATCTCCCGGCTGCTTGCAGCAGAAGTACCCTGACCTGCGGCGCCGCTGACCTCCATGCGGCTACCGTCGCTAGATCAGCGGCTAGGGCCGCTGATCTCCCGACGGCAAGTGTGAAGGGAGGACCGGGGAGCGGCGCCGCCGGTTGGGATACTTCTGCTGCGAGCAGCCGGTCATCTCCCGGCTGCTCACTGGGAAGTACCCAGCCGTGACCAATCACCGGTTTTGGCGCCAAATTTAAACATGCTCTCCGGTCCTCACTAACACGGTTCGCTGATTGGTCGCGGCCGGCCGCATACATATTCTAGAATACCCGATGAGTTAGAATCGGGCCACCATCTAGTTTAATATAATGGGCCACAAATTGCCTTCTAGTTATTACAAGAGGTCCTGCATAGTCTTCCATTTATTTTAATAGGCCCCATATAACCTTTCAGCATCTGAAACAACGGATACTGAAAGCCTGTGCTAGCATTTCTTCTGCGGTGTTGGTATCAGTGTGTCAAGAGTGGGAGAAGAGGGTTGCATTGACAATCCAACACAATGGGCAGCACTTTAAACACATTTTATAAGTGGTCATAAACTTGTAAAAAATTCATGAAAGAATAAAGTTATGTTAAAACCAAGCACACCATTGTATTTTCTTATGAAATTCTCAATGAGTTTGATGTGTCACATCACCCTCTTCCCATTGAAAAAAATAAAGTTAGATCCAAAATGGCCGACTTCAAAATGGCCGCCATAGTCACCACCCATCTGGAAAAGTTTCCCCCTCCCATATACTAATGTGCCATAAACAGGAAGTTGACATCACCAACCATTCCCATTTAATTTAGGTGTATCCATATAAATAGCCCACCCTGTATTATTACCATTTTTATTATTGCTGTACATACTGTAGCTTTTCATTTAATTTATTGGGCCCCATATAGGCTTCCATTTAATATAATGGGCCCCACATAGCCTTCCATTTAATTTAATGGGGTCCACATAGCCTTCCATTTAATTTAATGGGGTCCACATAGCCTTCCATTTTATTTAATGGGACCCACATATGTTTTTATTTAATATAAAGAGCCCCACATAAGCCCCTAATTAATATAATGGGCCCCACCTTGCTTTCCATATAAAATAATGGGTCCCACATAGCCCTCCCTTTTGTTATGATGAGCCTTACATATCACACCATTTCCCGATGATCTGCCACCGAAGTACACCATTGGCTGCTGGGGTGCCACTGGAACACACTCTTTACAGTTGGGGTGCTAACAGAGCACACCTTTCACCATTAGCATGCCACCGGAGTACACTTTTTGCCACTGGCATGCCACTGAAGCACACCCTTTACCATTGGAGTACCATCGGGCACACCCTTTACCGTTGGTGTGCCATCGGAGAACTCTATTTCCCGTAGGCCTACCAGAGGGGCCCAATATGTGACCTTTTTTGCTTACCACCGGGGCACCCATCTTGGGCTTTTTAGCTTCCACCGGGGTGCACTCTTTGGTCTTTTAGCTTACCACCGGGGCACCCAACTTGGGCTTTTTAACTGCGACCGGGGTACACTCTGACCATTTTGCTTACCACCGGGGCACTCATTTTAGGCTTTTTTAGCCTGCCACCGGGGTGCACTTTTTGGCCTTATTGCTTACCACTGGGGCGCACTCTAGGGCTTTTTAGCCTACCACCAGGGTACATTCTTTGGCCTTATTGCTTATCACTGGGGCGCACTCTAGGGCTGCTCAGTCTGCCACCAGAGTCTACTCTTTGGCCTTTTTGCCATTGGTGTGCCACCAGAGCACACCCTATGACGTTGGAGTGCCACCGGAGCACACCCTTTACCTTTGGAGTGCCACCGGAACACACAATTTGCCATTGGCAAAAGTATAATGGACCCCCACATAGAATTCTATAAAGTATAATGGCCCCCACATAGCCCTCTATATAGTATAATGAGCCGCACATTGCCTTCCATGTACTATAATTTAATTTATTGGGCTCCACATAGCTTTTCATTTAATTTATTGAACCCCACATAACCGTCAATTTAATATAATAGGCCGCACTGGACTCCATTTAATGTATTGGACCTGACATAGCCTTCCATTTAATAAAATGGGGCCAAAATATCCCTCTATTTAATATAATGGGCACCAAAAAGCCTTCCATGTTTTATATTGGGCACCACATAGCCCTCTATTTAATACAATTGGCCCCACTTAACCTTCCATTTAAAATATTGGGCCCCACATAGCTTTACATTTAATTTACTGGGCTCCATATAGGCTTCCATTTAATATAATGGGCCCCACATAACCCTCCATTTAATATAATGGTCCCCACATTGCCTTCCATTTATTATAATGGAGCCAAGATACATCTCTATTTAATATAATGGACAAAACACAGGCTTCCATTTAATATAATTGGCGCTACATAGCCCTTTATTTGATAAATGCGCCTCACATAGCCCTCCATATAATATTATGGGCCCCGCAACGCTTTCCATTTAATTTAATAGGCCTCACATAGCCCTCAATTTAATACAGAGGGCCCCACAAAACCTTCCAGATAACATAGTGGGCCCCAATATAACTTTCTTTTTAATGTATTGGTCCCCACATAGCTCTCTATTTAATATAATGGGCCTCACATAGCCTTCCATTAAATATCATGGGCCCCATATAGAATTTATCATATACGTAGATGTCCCTTTAAGATAACGGGCCCCACATAGCTTTCCCTTTAATATAATGGGCCCCACATAGATTTTATTATTATATAATGGGCCCCACATAGCTTTCCCTTTAATATAATGGGCCCCACATAGCTTTCTCTTTAATATAATGGGCCCCACATAGCTTTCTCTTTAATATAATGGGCCCCACATAGCTTTCTCTTTAATATAATGGGCCCCACATAGCCATCCATTTAATATAATGGGCCCCACATAGCTTTCCCTTTAATATAATGGGCCCCACATAGCTTTCTCTTTAATATAATGGGCCCCACATAGCTTTCTCTTTAATATAATGGGCCCCACATAGCTTTCTCTTTAATATAATGGGCCCCACATAGCCATCCATTTAATATAATGGGCCCTACGTAGATGTCTCTTTAAGATAACGGGCCCCACATAGCTTTCCCTTTAATATAATGGGCCCCACATAGCTTTCCCTTTAATATAATGGGCCCCACATAGCTTTCTCTTTAATATAATGGGCCCCACATAGCTTTCCCTTTAATATAATGGGCCCCACATAGCTTTCCCTTTAATATAATGGGCCCCACATAGCTTTCCCTTTAATATAATGGGCCCCACATAGCTTTTTCTTTAATATAATGGGCCCCACATAGCTTTTTCTTTAATATAATGGGCCCCACATAGCTTTCCCTTTAATATAATGGGCCCCACATAGCTTTCTCTTTAATATAATGGGCCCCACATAGCTTTCTCTTTAATAAAATGGGCCCCACATAGCTTTCTCTTTAATATAATGGGCCGCACATAGCTTTCCCTTTAATATAATGGGCCCCACATAGCTTTCCCTTTAATATAATGGGCCCCACATAGCTTTCCCTTTAATATAATGGGCCCCATATAGCTTTTTCTTTAATATAATGGGCCCCACATAGCTTTTTCTTTAATATAATGGGCCCCACATAGCTTTCTCTTTAATATAATGGGCTCCACATAGCTTTCTCTTTAATATAATGGGCCGCACATAGCTTTCTCTTTAATATAATGGGCCCCACATAGCTTTCTCTTTAATATAATGGGCCCCACATAGCTTTCTCTTTAACATAATGGGCCCCACATAGCTTTCCCTTTAATATAATGGGCCCCACATAGCTTTCTCTTTAATATAATGGGCCCCACATAGCTTTCTCTTTAATATATTGGGCCCCACATAGCTTTCTCTTTAATATAATGGGCCCCACATAGCTTTCTCTTTAATATAATGGGCCCCACATAGCTTTCTCTTTAATATAATGGGCCCCACATAGCTTTCTCTTTAATATAATGGGCCCCACATAGCTTTCCCCTTAATATAATTGGCCCCACATAGCTTTCCCTTTAATATAATTGGCCCCACATAGCTTTCCCTTTAATATAATGGGCACCACATAGATTTATTATAATATAATGGGCCCCACATATCCGTCCCTTTAATATTATGGACCCCACATAGATTTATTATAATATTATGGACCCCACATAGATTTATTATAATATTATAGACCCCACATAGATTTATTATAATATAATGGGCCCCACATAGATTTATTATAATATAATGGGCCCCATCTAACCCTCCAGTTTATACACTGCAGTCGCTCTCTTTCTTCTCTTCTTTACCTAGTCCAGTCTTTCGTGACGACTTCCCGCCATGATTCGTCTTTGCAGTTTGCTGTCCAGGTTTCGGCTGCTCCGCACTTTTCAGCAGATCACCGCACTCCTGAAAAACAAAAATGTTACAAATATAAGCGACTTAAATAAATAATGCCGCCCACTGTGCCACCAAATGCAAATATGTGCCACACTGTGCCCATGAGTATATCATTCACCGCAATGAAGTCTGCTCCACTGAGAATATAAATCAGTCACTAGCTTGTGCCCCCGTTATAAATAGTGTTGAGCGAGCACTAAAATGCTCGGGTGCTCGAAGCTCGGCCCGAGCTCGCCGTGATACTCGGGTGCTCGACCTGAGCAACGAGCCCATGTTAGTCTATGGGAGACCCGAGCATTTTTGCGGAGGCACCCCCGGCAGTCTGTAGAAAGCCTAAAAAGTGCCCAAAATGATAGTGACAGTGCTCAGATGACATGGGGACAGCATGGGGATCGCCCCAGGAAGCATTTCTGACCCCCAGGTCACTGTTGTCAACAACGTGGTCAGAGGTATTAAGCCACTTTTACAGGCTCATAAGAAAATGTTCAAAAACGAAAGTGAAACTTTTTTCCTGTGAAATATGTTAAGGAATTTCTTTTCCAGGGTAAAGACTTGTGTATAAGGTAAAATAAATAACCAAAAACAAAAATACTCCTCCACACCTTGGGCTATGTTCACAAGTAGCATTTTTTATGCATTTTTGCACGTTTGTATTGCTTTCAACTGTGACAAATGCATTCACCGGGAAATGTCATTTTAACATTTTACAACCTTATCTGGCCATGTGCTGTGTGACACATGCATACAGTGCTGAAAAGACATGGGAACAGCATGGGGAAGACCCCTGGAAGGATCTCTGACTCCCAGGTCACTGCCTAAAAGTGTGCCCATCAGAAGTGATCCTTGCCGCATCAGAAGATGCAGACTTGCAACTATCCCCGTGCAAGTCCTTGTCCCAGGGCAGTGTTCAATTGTACCTCCCCCATTCCTTGCAATGCAAGCGCAAATATGCAGCCAACCACCCACCCACCCCCAGGCTGCAATACCATACTGCTAGCTTGCACTTGAAATTGGGCCTTTTAGTTTTGAGGAGGCCGAAGCTGGCCACTACCTCATGGCTGCTTCGGCAGCGAGGTATCCATACTCAGTCCCCAGCCGCCCGGCGGCCGGGTGTCCACACCTGGTCCCCAGCCGCCTGGGGGCGGCGGGGTGTCCATAGACGGTCCCCAGCCACCCCGATTTCTCCGCGGAACATCCCCACACACTTTTCTTAGACTGGCCTGCTTTAGGGCAGCATTGGACGAGCCCACTAGAGAACCCGACTCCATCAGGGGAGGTGAGAATGCCAAGGTGAGGAGCATGATGATGATAGAAGTTAGCATCTGCTTTGTTTTGTTGGAATGCAAGCATAAGTGTGCAACCTGCCACCAACCCACCCCGAGGCTGCAATACCATACTGCTAGCATGCGTGCACTTGAAATTGGGCGTTTTAGGCATGTGGAGGCCAGAGCTGGCCACTACCTCATGGCTGCTTCGGCAGCGAGGTATCGATACTCAGTCCCCAGCCGCCCGGCGGCCGGGTGTCCATGCTCGGTCCCCAGCCGCCCCGCGGCCAGGTGTCCATAAACGGTTCCAAGCCGCCCCGATTTCTCCGCGGAACATCCCCACACACTTTTCTTAGACTGGCCTGCTTTAGGGCAGCATTGGACGAGCCCACCAAAGAACCCGACTTCTCCGGTGGGCCCTGGCTTCTCTATCAGGGGAGTTGAGAGTGCCAAGGTGAGGAGCATGATGAGGATGATAGAAGTTAGCATCTGCTTTGTTTTCAAGGAATGCAAGCGCATGTATGTAGTAGCGGCTAGGCCTGAGGTGGTCAGCGTTTTGTTGCATATCCTACCTCCTCCGAGGATTGCTGGATGTTTTCCTGCTACTATCCAAGTTCTATGACTCTCGTTAAAACAAAGCTTCAAGTGATAAATGATGGATGAGGTAGTGGCAAAGGAGAAAGAGCAGGAGGAACAGGGACCATTCACATCAATATCAGGCCAGTCAACCACATATGTCTTGTAGGATATGTTTCTGTAACAAAAGGAGCGGTTTGGCTACACAGTTATAGGGCATACAGTGAGTGCAATGCCTACCAAAACTTTTGAGGCACTCCAATGCCCCTTGGAAATGACATGGAGGTCAGAGGGCCTTAACTAAACCTTTTTTTCCATTTATGGCAACTGGGTCTCCTGTGCACTGTTGGCCTAAGCAGTGAATGGAAGGCTTTCCAAAAATTATAAGGAACTGCAATGCCCCTGGAAACAGACGTGGATTACAGCGTACTAAAAACCTTCTACCCATTATTGGGGAGTGGGTCTCCCTTAGTTTTCACCTTTGCATTGAAAAGCAAAAGCTGACTAAAATTAGGAGGAAATGCAATGCCCGTTGGAAGAGTCGTGGAGATTAGAGGTAAGGTAATTAAAAACAACATTTCAATGCCCCTTGGAAGAGCTGTGGAGTTCAGAGTGGCTTAAGAAGACGCTTTTCATGCCCCTTTGAAGAGACGTGGAGGTCACAGTAGCTTAACAAGACGGTTTTAATGCCCCTTACAAGAGCCATACAGTACAGCATCTTAAAAACATTATTCCCATTATTGGGGAGTGGGTCTCCCATAGTATTTGCTTATGCCTTCCAAGCAAAAGCTTCCAAAAATTATGAGGAAATGCAATGCCCGTTCGAAGAGTCGTGGAGATCCCAGTAGCTTAACAAGACGCTTTTAATGCCCCTCACAAGAGACGTGGAGGTCAGAGTGGCATAACAAGACAGTTTTAATGCCCCTTACAAGACACGTGGAGGTCAGAGTGGTATAACAAGACGCTTTTAATGCCCCTCAGAAGAGACGTGGAGGTCAGAGTGGTATAACAAGACGGTTTTAATGCCCCTTACAAGAGACATGGAGGTCAGAGTGGTATAACAAGATGGTTTTAATGCCCCTCAGAAGAGACGTGGAGGTCAGAGTGGTATAACAAGACGGTTTTAATGCCCCTCTGAAGAGACGTGGAGGTCAGAGTGGTATAACAAGACGGTTTTAATGCCCTTTACAAGACACGTGGAGGTCAGAGTGGTATAACAAGACGGTTTTAATGCCCCTTACAAGACACGTGGAGGTCAGAGTGGTATAACAAAACTCTTTTAATGCCCCTTACAAGAGACGCTCATTATTCTGGCATTTGGCAAATATTAAAAATGATGGTAATCCTAATTGACCTAAAATGGGAAAGGTTTATTCTGATTTCATGTCAGATATTGAGAAAAACCTGCAGATGTGTCTATTTATACAGTGTATGGAAACTTTTGATTTCAACTGTGTATGTATATATATATATATATATATATATATATATATATATATATATATATATATATATATATGTATAATATATACACGGCGAAGCTCACACAACACAACACCCACAGCAGAGGAACTGGCTGCACACACACCTGCTCCTGTCAGTGCTGTGAGCGCTCCTCATATCGCTGCTGGCTCCGCCCCTCATATCGCTGCTGGCTCCGCCCTTCATATCGCTGCTGGCTCCGCCCCTCACATCGCTGCTGGCTCCGCCCATCAGCCGCTCACAGTCCTCAGCAATATGGAGACATCTGCACTGATCAGAATCCTCGGGGGCGTGGCCTGTCACTGTAGTCACACAAGGGTTGTCATGGAGATCTCAAGGGAAGGCAGGTGGGCGGGGCTTAGAGCAGGAAGTAGAAGCCGTGCAGTGTGATTGGCTCCTTACCTTCTGCCAGTAATGGAGCAGATATATGGCTCCTATATAATGGAGGGGGCTCAGGAGGGGTTCCCCACCCAAAAGGTCAGGGGATAAATAATACTGGACATGAACGAGGGCAGGAGGACATTATTCTATATTGTAAGAAATCTGATTTCTTCTTTCCTCACAGTTTTTCCTGTGCAAGGCCACATGTATTGTGCGATAATCTGTGAATATGGGGGGATCTGCTCCTCACATCCACATCAATCCCCCCACGTCTGAGCTCTCCCTTACAGGGGTCTTCTGCTCTGCACATTGATGCCGTATCCATGGAGATGACATCATGGCCGGTACATGCGGATCTCCCCGATGGGACCCTCATGTATCTGGAGGACGAGGCACTGCTGCTCCTCGGGGAGAGGGGGCACAATTCCTGTACACATGATACAGGGGCTTCTGCCATCTCTGGGCTGAGAATAATGCTGGCAGCGCGCAGTCTACATGATGTGAGGATTACAAGTCTGCAGTCACAGAGAGTCACACAGATGACTGCAGCCTTCAGCTTCACACCGGACAATCCCTTTAAATACATGTATATTGCTCTAAAAAGACTTTTTACTATTTTGCTTCTTGTAACATTTGCTCTGTTCGGCCTTTACCAGCTTATTGTTTCCCAGCAGCACATTAATGGCTTCAGAATGAGTTAACTTGAGATTCAGTCAGTGAGCTCCTTATGATGTGGAGTTTCCAGCGCTTTTATTTCTGCGATGATTTATGACTGCATCAGAGATCAGCCCAACTTTCATGCTGGTCTGTGAACATAATCAGCACAGAGAAGGTCAGAATGAGCTCACTGATAAATTCTCAGTGAGCTCATTCTGCAACTAGCAATGCAAAGGAAATAAAAAAGCCAAATTGTTTATGAAACGTTATTGAAAAAATATTTGTATGTATATATTTAGCCCAAAATGTCTGAGTGTCCATATCCTTAGTACCAGCACAGCTGAGGATTTGGTACAATCAGGGGCGTACATAGGAATCATGGGGCACCATAGCAGAAGTTCTAATTGGGCCCCCCCCCCCAACAAAAATATGTAAAAATGTAAATAATTGTCGGGGTCACAGAAGAGCAGATCTCACAACCTTCCAGCCTTTACATAGTAATTTTCCTCCTGCTGAAGTCCTACATCCCTTTTTCATTGCCCATAAAGTGTGGTGCCAACAAAAGTGCCCCCCAAACACGGTATGATACCCCCATGGTGAATTCTTCCATATGCGCAGTATAATGACCCTACTGTACCCCACCTCAACTCACAGGGTAAAGTATGACACCAACACAGTATGATCCCCCAACTGCCCCACACCTCTCCACACTCCATAGAGTATAATGCACTCGCCATGGTCCTCCACACAGTATAAGACTTTCGCCATGGTCCTCCACACAGTATAAGGCACTCGCCATGGTCCTCCACGCAGTATAATACACTCCCCATGGTCCTCCACGCAGTATAATGCACTCCCTCGTGGTCCTCCACGCAGTATAATGCACTCCCTCGTGGTCCTCCACGCAGTATAATGCACTCCCACGTGGTCCTCCACACAGTACAATGCACTCTCCGTGGTCCTCCACACAGCACAATGCACTCCTCCATGGTCCTCCACACAGTACAATGCACTCCCCCATGGTCCTCCACACAGTACAATGCACTCCCCCATGGTCCTCCACACAGTACAATGTACTCCCCCATGGTCCTCCACACAGTATAAGACACTCGCCATGGTTCTCCACTCAGTATAATGCATTCCCCCATGGTCCTGTACGCAGTATAATGCAGCCCCCCATAGGGTAAAATGCAGCCCCCCCCACCCGTAGGGTAAAATGCAGCCCCAGTCCTCCAGTATTATCAGTACACACTGATTTAAAAAATAAATTCATACTTACCGCTCCTCGTTCCCCGCTGCTTCAGTCTCTGCAGCTGATCACCTCAGCAGCTGCCAGCTCCACTGTCTGGCACAGCGTGGCGCGTCATCATGCCGCTGCGTCAGACGCAGAGGAGGAATGATGGGAGAGGGAGTGTCACATGATGCTCCCTCCTCCAGGTTTTCGTGGGCCCCGGGCGAAAGAGTCTCAGTGGCCCCTTTAACACATCCAACCATTCATGATGCATAGATACAGCAGAGAAATTATAGATATAGACATAGTACAATGCCAAACATTTCACTGACTCCTTACATTTCATGAGTGATATCTACTGTAAATTCTACAATAGCTCAGAAACCGGTGAATCCTCACAGCGCACAGTGCAGACCGGACAGTATAGTCCTCCATACAGTGTTATGGCACCACATAGTCCTCCATACAGTATTATGAGCCCCATATAATGCTCCATACAAAATACTGGATCTCATATAATTCACCATAGAGAATACTGCCTGGTCCCCATGTAATGCCATATGCAGGCTGGACCCCATACAGAGGCCCCACAAGCCCCCCACAAGCCTGCAGCATCCCCCCCAGAGCCCCCACAAGCCCGCAGCATCCCCCCCCAGAGCACCCACAAGCCGGCAGCATCCCCCCCAGAGCACCCACAAGCCCGATGCATCCCCCCCAGGGCCCCCACAAGCCTGCTGCATCCCCCCGGGGCCCCCACAAGCCTGCAGCACACCCCCCCAGAGCTCCCACAAGCCCGCAGTATCCCCCAAGGGCCCCCACAAGCCCACAGCATCCCCCCCAGGGCCCCCACAAGCCCACAGCATCCCCCCACCAGAGCCCCCACAAGCTCACAGCATCCCCCCCCCAGAGCCCCCACAAGCTCGCAGCATCCCCGCCAGAGCCTCCACAAGCCCGCAGCATCCCCCCAGAGCACCCACAAGCCCGCAGCATCCCCCCCCAGAGCACCCACAAGCCCACAGCATCCCCCCAGGGCCCCACAAGCCCGCAGCATCCCCCCCAGAGCACCCACAAGCCCACAGCATCCCCCCAGGGCCCCACAAGCCCACAGCATCCCCCCAGGGCCCCACAAGCCCGCAGCAACCCCCCCAGGGCCCCACAAGCCCACAGCATTCCCGCCCCAGAGCCCCCACAAGCCCACAGCATCCCCCCCAGGGCCCCACAAGCCCGCAGCATCCCCCCCAGAGCACCCACAAGCCCACAGCATCCCCCCAGGGCCCCACAAGCCCGCAGCATCCCCCCCAGGGCCCCACAAGCCCACAGCATTCACCCCCCCAGAGCCCCCACAAGCTCGCAGCATCCCCCCCAGAGCCCCCACAAGACCGCAGAATCCCCCTTAGGGCCCCCCTAAGCCCGCAGCATCCCCCCCAGAGCCCTTACAACCCCGTAGCATCCCCTTAGGGCCCCACAAGCTCGCAGCATCCCCCCCAGAGCCCCCACAAGACCGCAGAATCCCCCTTAGGGCCCCCCTAAGCCCGCAGCATCCCCCCCAGAGCCCTCACAACCCCGTAGCATCCCCTTAGGGCCCCCACAAGCACGCATTATCCCTGCATTATTCCCCAGAGCCCCCTAAGATCTCCACAAGCATTAATTAACCCCACCAGACTGCCCTGCAGCATTAACCCCCCCAAATCCCTCACTCGCAAGTATCAAGCCCCCTCACCCCAAAAACAACAAGAAGAAAAGACATCAGACCAGCAATTAATAGAACAATCTCCTGTTTCTCAGCTTAGGATACTGACCTCCTCCTGCAGCTTCACCGGCAGCTCTGTCTCTGCATGAGACTCTGGCGTCTGGTGCTGAACTAGAACACGCCCCCGGAAATGACATCACACCTGGAAGGATCCCATACATTCTAGTGTCTAGGGCACAGGAAGAGGTAATTATTGTGACGGCCGGGGCCCTGAGCAGGCGGGGGGGCCCATAGTGCGCTGGGATGCCCGATGGTGAGTAAGCCCCCCGCCTGCTCGGGGCCCCGCCGCTTGCCTGGGTGCAGGAGAGGGACCCGATGCGGGGGTACACAGTGCAGGCGACTGCTATGTGGCCCCCCCCCAGCTCACGGGCCCCATAGCAGTCGCGTGGCCTGCCGCCATTGGCGGGACACCACTGGGTACAATGGTGTCTGGCCTGGACAATCCTCTGTAAGGGAAACCAAGTCCGAACTGATAGATTTTCCCTGCACTGATACATTGTAGCAAACGGTCAGGACAGGAGGGGGATCGTCTAGACTGAATACCATTGTAATAAATGCTCCGCTGCTGTCAGGATTAGATTTTTTTCAGGTTCTGGATATTAACAAGAATGATTTTATTCTCAGACAACAAGCAGAGATCTTACAAATGGCAGAAAAGTGGAATAATCCTTCATTGCAGAGAGGAGAACTTTCCTCCTGTATCCGGCGGATCGTCCTGTGGCTGAGAACAGTCTTTGCGGAGCGATTCCTCCCTATGAGGGGAACGTCGGCGCGGTGGAGCTGCTGTATCAGCCACGGAGGGGAATGAAGAGCAAGAAAGATTTATCCCTCATCCTGGAGGATCCGGAACTGAAGACTGCGGAGATCAAAGCTGAAGGTGAAGCCACATGTGATCTGTATACATCGGCAGAGGGGTCGTCACATGAGGAAATCCCCCCATATCTATGGAGATGGCGATCTGTGGGGGCCGGACACAGAATGGGTGTGTGGTGTAACCAAAGAGAACACTAAGTCAGCACAGGAGCTGTGTACACAAAACGGAAGCATTCTGCAAAGTTACTTTATTCTCTTTATCCCCTTCCCGACATCCGCAGAATTTAAGTGTCGCAATTCCAATGAGTTGTGGATTTTTGGTTCAAGTTGCCCAACGGGACCAAAAAATAATGTGATAGAAAAGGATTAAAATTGAAATTTATATATATAAAAAAAATCCTTTTAAATTTCCTACCTCCATTTGTCAATACAAAGCAAGACTAAAAGATTATATATATTTATTTATTTATTTAGTATTGACACACTGACAAAAAGTCCGATCTATCAAATCATAAATATATTAACCCCTACAGCAAATGCCCAACAGCAAAGATAATCTAAACACCCAATTTTTTTTTCTTTTTGGGTAATTTTACCTCCCAAAAAATGCATCAAAAAGAGATGAAAAGTTTGTAGACGGCAGAGAATGGCATCAATAACCCCCGCAGGTCGGCGAGCAGAAAGCGAACCTCGCCCAGATTCATCAGCAGAAACATGGAACAAATGCAGGGTCTCACAAAATGGTGACACAATACCGGGTTATTTATTACTGTTTGGTGACACCATAATACGGCAATTCTGGCTTCTTCATTTATTTTTCCGCTATTTAACGTGCGGTTTAAATAATTTGGGCTTTGATAGGTCGGACTTTTACAGACACGACAATATAAAATGTTTGTTTTTTAATTTCTTTTTTTTTACCTCGGAAAATAGGGGTGATTTAACATTTTTGTTTATTTTTTTTCCTTTATAAAACTTTTTCTTTTTTTTCCATTTTTACTTTCTTTTTTTATGTCCCCTTAGGGCACTTGAACCTGCGATCTCTTGACTGCTTATTCTATATACAGTAATCCTCTAGTAATGCAGTATACAGTTTATAAGATTAAGTCCAGACTGTGGATGAACTTCACAGGAGTACCAAGATGGCAGCCATGCAGGCCTTCACCATTCCCCTGACTGCCATTGTCATCCATTTCCTGGCGATAGCTCAATATAAATGCCGCTGTTGGCTCAGGTGGCCACAGTCTACTCAAGTCGCTGCTGTCGGCTCAGGTCACCGCTATTCTGGGCTGGCTGGCAAATTGCACACAGTAGCAACCCATCCTTATTGAGTTTTATCTATGGCTGATTCATAAAGTGAGTAAAGGTTACAAAGCTTTAAAAAGATAAAGCCGGTGTTATGATGTAATAGTTGAGGTCAAATGCCGACTAGATTCTCATCCACTTCTATCAGTGGGCTACTCAGAGAGGTGTCTGACACTCTAGTCAGCATGTGACCAGGCTCGGACTGGCCTGCTGGGGAATTCCCCGGTGGGCTCCACTGCAGGGCCAGCACTGACAAGAGAAGGAAGGCTCCTCCCACTCCTACCCTAGCACAGCTATGCACTTGTCTATACATCGTATGCTGTGTGTGTGGGGGTGTGTGGTTTGACTTGTCTATATACCGTATGCTGTGTGTGGGGGGGACTTGTCTATATACTGTATGCTGTGTGTGTGGGGGGGGACTTGTCTATATACCGTATGCTGTGTGTGGGACTTATCTATATACCGTATGCTGTGTGTGGGGGACTTGTCTATATACTGTATGCTGTGTGTGGGGGACTTGTCTATATACTGTATGCTGTGTGGGGGACTTGTCTATATACTGTATGCTGTGTGTGGGGGACTTGTCTATATACTGTATGCTGTGTGGGGGGCACTTGTCTATATACCGTATGCTGTGTGTGGGGGACTTGTCTATATACAGTATGCTGTGTGGGGGACTTGTCTATATACCGTATGCTGTGTGTGGGGGACTTATCTATATACTGTATGCTGTGTGTGGGGGACTTGTCTATATACCGTATGCTGTGTGTGGGGGACTTGTCTATATACCGTATGCTGTGTGTGGGGGACTTATCTATATACCGTATGGTGTGTGTGGGGGACTTGTCTATATACCGTATGCTGTGTGTGGGGGACTTCTCTATATACTGTATGCTGTGTGTGGGGGAATTGTCTATATGCCGTATGCTGTGTGGGGGACTTGTCTATATACTGTATGCTGCGTGTGGGGGACTTGTCTATATACTGTATGCTGTGTGTGGGGGACTTGTCTATATACCGTATGCTGTGTGTGGGGGACTTGTCTATATACAGTATGCTGCGTGTGGGGGACTTGTCTATATACTGTATGCTGTGTGTGGGGTACTTGTCTATATACTGTATGCTGTGTGTGGGGGACTCGTCTATATACTGTATGCTGCGTGTGGGGGACTTGTCTATATACTGTATGCTGTGTGTGGGGGACTTGTCTATATACCGTATGCTGTGTGGGGGGACTTGTCTATATACTGTATGCTGTGTGGGGGGACTTGTCTATATACTGTATGCTGTGTGTGGGGAACTTGTCTATATACCGTATGCTGTGTGTGGGGAACTTGTCTATATACTGTATGCTGTGTGTGGGGGACTTGTCTATATACCGTATGCTGTGTGGGGGGACTTGTCTATATACTGTATGCTGTGTGGGGGGACTTGTCTATATACTGTATGCTGTGTGGGGGGGACTTGTCTATATACCGTATGCTGTGTGTGGGGGGGACTTGTCTATATATCGTATGCTGTGTGTGGGGGACTTGTCTATATACCGTATGCTGTGTGTGGGGAACTTGTCTATATACTGTATGCTGTGTGTGGTTTGACTTGTCTATATACCGTATGCTGTGTGTGGGGGCTTGTCTATATACCGTATGCTGTGTGGGGGACTAGTCTATATACTGTATGCTGTGTGTGGGGGCTTGTCTATATACTGTATGCTGTGTGGGGGGACTTGTCTATATACTGTATGCTGTGTGGGGGGGACTTGTCTATATACCGTATGCTGTGTGGGGGGGACTTGTCTATATATCGTATGCTGTGTGTGGGGGACTTGTCTATATACCGTATGCTGTGTGTGGGGAACTTGTCTATATACTGTATGCTGTGTGTGGTTTGACTTGTCTATATACCGTATGCTGTGTGTGGGGGCTTGTCTATATACCGTATGCTGTGTGGGGGACTAGTCTATATACTGTATGCTGTGTGTGGGGGCTTGTCTATATACTGTATGCTGTGTGGGGGGGACTTGTCTATATACCGTATGCTGTGTGTGGGGGGGACTTGTCTATAT
Source organism: Phyllobates terribilis (assembly GCF_046119375.1). Lineage (NCBI taxonomy): Eukaryota > Metazoa > Chordata > Amphibia > Anura > Dendrobatidae > Phyllobates > Phyllobates terribilis. The sequence continues at coordinate 233,373 of NW_027362798.1, read as the reverse complement.
ACCGTATGCTGTGTGTGGGGGACTTGTCTATATACTGTATGCTGTGTGTGGTTTGACTTGTCTATATACCGTATGCTGTGTGTGGGGGCTTGTCTATATACCGTATGCTGTGTGGGGGACTAGTCTATATACCGTATGCTGTGTGTGGGGGACTTGTCTATATACCGTATGCTGTGTGTGGGGGACTTGTCTATATACTGTATGCTGTGTGTGGGGAACTTGTCTATATACCGTATGCTGTGTGTGGGGGACTTGTCTATATACCCTATGCTGTGTGTGGGGGACTTGTCTATATACCGTATGCTGTGTGTGGGGGACTTGTCTATATACTGTATGCTGTGTGTGGGGGACTTGTCTATATACCGTATGCTGTGTGTGGGGGACTTGTCTATATACTGTATGCTGTGTGTGGGGAACTTGTCTTTATACCGTATGCTGTGTGAGGGGGACTTGTCTATATACCGTATGCTGTGTGTGGGGAACTTGTCTATATACCGTATGCTGTGTGTGGGGAACTTGTCTATATACCCTATGCTGTGTGTGGGGGACTTGTCTATATACCCTATGCTGTGTGTGGGGGACTTGTCTATATACCGTATGCTGTGTGTGGGGGACTTGTCTATATACTGTATGCTGTGTGTGGGGGACTTGTCTATATACCGTATGCTGTGGGGGGGACTTGTCTATATACTGTATGCTGTGTGTGGGGAACTTGTCTATATACCGTATGCTGTGTGTGGGGGACTTGTCTATATACCGTATGCTGTGTGGGGGGACTTGTCTTTATACTGTATGCTGTGTGTGGGGGACTTGTCTATATACCGTATGCTGTGTTGGGGGGACTTGTCTATATACCGTATGCTGTGTGTGGGGGACTTGTCTATATACCGTATGCTGTGTTGGGGGGACTTGTCTATATACCGTATGCTGTGTTGGGGGGACTTGTCTATATACCGTATGATGTGTGGGGGGGACTTGTCTTTATACCGTATGCTGTGTGTGGGGGGGACTTGTCTATATACCGTATGCTGTGTGTGGGGGGGACTTGTCTATATACCGTATGATGTGTGGGGGGGACTTGTCTATATACCGTATGCTGTGTGTGGGGGACTTGTCTATATACCGTATGATGTGTGTGGGGGACTTGTCTATATACCGTATGCTGTGTGTGGGGGACCTGTCTATATACTGTATGCTATGTGTGGGGGACTTGTCTATATACCGTATGCTGTGTGTGGGGGACTTGTCTATATACCGTATGCTGTGTGTGGGGGGGACTTGTCTATATACCGTATGCTGTGTGTGGGGGACTTGTCTATATACCGTATGCTGTGTGGGGGGGGACTTGTCTATATACCGTATGCTGTGTGTGGGGGACTTGTCTATATACCGTATGCTGTGTGTGGGGGACTTGTCTATATACCATATGCTGTGTGTCGGGGACTTGTCTTTATACTGTGTGCTGTGTGTGGGGGACTTGTCTATATACTGTATGCTGTGTGGGGGACTTGTCTATATACTGTATGCTGTGTGGGGGACTTGTCTATATACTGTATGCTGTGTGTGGAGGACTTGTCTATATACCTTATGCTGTGTGGGGGACTTGTCTATATACTGTATGCTGTGTGTGGGGGACTTGTCTATATACCGTATGCTATGTGGAGGACTTGTCTATATACTGTATGCTGTGTGGGGGGGACTTGTCTATATACCGTATGCTGTGTGGGGGGGACTTGTCTATACACCGTATGCTGTGTGGGGGGGACTTGTCTATATACCGTATGCTGTGTGTGGGGGGGACTTGTCTATATACCGTATGCTGTGTGGGGGGACTTGTCTATATACTGTATGCTGTGTGGGGGGGACTTGTCTATATACCGTATGCTGTGTGGGGGGGACTTGTCTATATACTGTATGCTGTGTGTGGGGGGGACTTGTCTATATACCGTATGCTGTGTGTGGTGGACTTGTCTATATACTGTATGCTGTGTGGGGGGGACTTGTCTATATACCGTATGCTGTGTGGGGGACTTGTCTATATACCGTATGCTGTCTGTGGGGGACTTGTCTATATACTGTATGCTGTGTGTGGGGGGGACTTGTCTATATACCGTATGCTGTGTGGGGGGACTTGTCTATATACCATATGCTGTGTGTGGGGGACTTGTCTATATACTCTATGCTGTGTGGGGGGACTTGTCTATATACCGTATGCTGTGTGGGGGGGACTCGTCTATATACTGTATGCTGTGTGTGGGGGGGACTTGTCTATATACTGTATGCTGTGTGTGGGGGACTTGTCTATATAACGTATGGGGGGGACTTGTCTATATACCGTATGCTGTGTGGGGGGACTTGTCTATATACCGTATGCTGTGTGTGGGGGACTTGTCTATATAACGTATGGGGGGGACTTGTCTATATACCGTATGCTGTGTGTGGGGGACTTGTCTATATACTGTATGCTGTGTGGGGGGACTTGTCTATATACTGTATGCTGTGTGTGGGGGACTTGTCTATATACTGTATGCTGTGTGGGGGGACTTGTCTATATACTGTATGCTGTGTGGGGGGACTTGTCTATATACTGTATGCTGTGTGGGGGGACTTGTCTATATACTGTATGCTGTGTGTGGGGGACTTGTCTATATACTGTATGCTGTGTGGGGGGACTTGTCTATATACTGTATGCTGTGTGTGGGGGACTTGTCTATATACCGTATGCTGTGTGGGGGGGACTTGTCCATATACTGTATGCTGTGTGTGTGGGGGACTTGTCTATATACCGTATGCTGTGTGGGGGGACTTGTCTATATACCGTATGCTGTGTGTGGGGGACTTGTCTATATACCGTATGGGGGGAACTTGTCTATATACCGTATGCTGTGTGTGGGGGACTTGTCTATATACTGTATGCTGTGTGTGGGGGACTTGTCTATATACCTTATGCTGTGTATGGGGGACTTGTCTATATACCGTATGCTGTGTGTGGGGGACTTGTCTATATACCGTATGCTGTGTGTGGGGGACTTGTCTATATACCGTATGCTGTGTGGGGGGGACTTGTCTATATACCGTATGCTGTGTGGGGGGGACTTGTCTATATACTGTATGCTGTGTGTGGGTGACTTGTCTATATACTGTATGCTGTGTGGGGGGACTTGTCTATATACTGTATTCTGTGTGTGGGGGACTTGTCTATATACTGTATGCTGTGCGTGGGTGACTTGTCTATATACTGTATGCTGTGTGGGGGGACTTGTCTATATACTGTATGCTGTGTATGGGGGACTTGTCTATATACTGTATGCTGTGTGTGGGGGGCTTGTCTATATACTGTATTCTGTGTGTGGGGGACTTGTCTATATACCGTATGCTGTGTGTGGGGGGCTTGTCTATATACTGTATTCTGTGTGTGGGGGACTTGTCTATATACCGTATGCTGTGTGGGGGGGACTTGTCTATACACCGTATGCTGTGTGTGGGGGACTTGTCTATATACCGTATGCTGTGTATGGGGGACTTGTCTATATACTGTATGCTGTGTGTGGGGGACTTGTCTATATACCGTATGCTGTGTATGGGGGACTTGTCTATATACTGTATGCTGTGTGTGGGGGACTTGTCTATATATACCGTATGCTGTGTATGGGGGACTTGTCTATATACCGTATGCTGTGTATGGGGGACTTGTCTATATACCGTATGCTGTGTGGGGGGCTTGTCTATATACCGTATGCTGTGTGTGGGGGACTTGTCTATATACTGTATGCTGTGTGTGGGGACTTGTCTATATACTGTATGCTGTGTGGGGGGGACTTGTCTATATACCGTATGCTGTGTGGGGGGCTTGTCTATATACCGTATGCTGTGTGTGGGGGACTTGTCTATATACTGTATGCTGTGTGTGGGGGACTTGTCTATATACTGTATGCTGTGTGGGGTGCTTGTCTATATACCGTATGCTGTGTGTGGGGGACTTGTCTATATACCGTATGCTGTGTGTGGGGGACTTGTCTATATACCGTATGCTGTGTGTGGGGGACTTGTCTCTATACCGTATGCTGTGTGTGGGGGACTTGTCTATATACCGTATGCTGTGTGTGGGGGACTTGTCTATATACCGTATGCTGTGTGTGGGGGACTTGTCTATATACTGTATGCTGTGTGTGGGGACTTGTCTATATACTGTATGCTGTGTGTGGGGACTTGTCTATATACTGTATGCTGTGTGTGGGGGACTTGTCTATATACCGTATGCTGTGTGGGGGGCTTGTCTATATACCGTATGCTGTGTGTGGGGGACTTGTCTATATACTGTATGCTGTGTGTGGGGACTTGTCTATATACTGTATGCTGTGTGTGGGGGACTTGTCTATATACCGTATGCTGTGTGTGGGGGACTTGTCTATATACCGTATGCTGTGTATGGGGGACTTGTCTATATACCGTATGCTGTGTGTGGGGGTCTTGTCTATATACCGTATGCTGTGTGTGGGGGACTTGTCTATATACCGTATGCTGTGTGTGGGGGACTTGTCTATATACCGTATGCTGTGTATGGGGGACTTGTCTATATACCGTATGCTGTGTGTGGGGGTCTTGTCTATATACCGTATGCTGTGTGTGGGGGTCTTGTCTATATACCGTATGCTGTGTGTGGGGGACTTGTCTATATACCGTATGCTGTGTATGGGGGACTTGTCTATATACCGTATGCTGTGTGTGGGGGTCTTGTCTATATACCGTATGCTGTGTGTGGGGGACTTGTCTATATACCGTATGCTGTGTGGGGGGGACTTGTCTATATACCCTATGCTGTGTGTGGGGGACTTGTCTATATACTGTATGCTGTGTGTGGGGGACTTGTCTATATACTGTATGCTGTGTGTGGGGGACTTGTCTATATACCGTTTGCTGTGTGGGGGGGACTTGTCTATATACCGTATGCTGTGTGTGGGGGACTTGTCTATATACCGTATGCTGTGTGGGGGGGACTTGTCTATATACCGTATGCTGTGTGGTGGGGGAGGGGGTGCTGGACTTGGTTCTCTTTGCTATATGTGGGGGAGGGAGACCTGGATAAATATGCTATACATGGAGGAGGGGACCTTGGCTATATACTGTGTGTGGGGGAGCGGAGACCTGGATAAATATGCTATACATGGAGGAGGGGATCTTGGCTATATACTGTGTGTGGGGGAGCGGAGACCTGGATAAATACGCTATACATGGAGGAGGGGACCTGGCTATATACTTTGTGTGGGGGAGCGGGGACCTGGCTCTATACTTTGTGTGGGGGAGCGGGGACCTGGATATATACTTTGTGTGGGGGAGCGGGGAGCTTGGCTATATACTTTGTGTGGGGGAGCGGGGAGCTTGGCTATATACTTTGTGTGGGGGAGCGGGGACCTGGCTATATACTTTGTGTGGGGGAGCTGGGACCTGGCTATATACTGTGTGTGGGGGAGCGGGGATCTTGGCTATATACTGTGTGTGGGGGAGCGTGGACCTGGCTATATACTGTGTGTGGGGGAGCGGGGACCTGGCTATATACTGTGTGTGGGGGAGCGGGGACCTGGCTATATACTGTGTGTGGGGGAGCGGGGACCTGGCTATATACTGTGTGTGGGGGAGCGGGGACCTGGCTATATACTTTGTGTGGGGGAGCGGGGACTTGGCTATATACTTTGTGTGGGGGAGCGGGGACCTGGCTATATACTGTGTGTGGGGGAGCGGGGACCTTGGCTATATACTTTGTGTGGGGGAGCGGGGACCTTGTCTATATACTGTGTGTGGGGGAGCGGGGACCTGGCTATATACTTTGTGTGGGGGAGCGGGGACCTTGTCTATATACTTTGTGTGGGGGAGCGGGGACCTGGCTATATGTGGTAGGTGTGGGGCAGTTGATGTTACGGGGGCAGCTTTATTGTGAATGTATATGTAGTGGGTACAATGTGGAGGACTCTTTATAGATCACAGACATCATATGTGCTGATCAGGAGCCTTTCTGTGAATGCTATGTGTCAGGTCAGAGCTGCACTATTGCTAGATGATCTTATGGGGTGAACGTCTCATTCAGACGTCTGGTTTTTTACATCCATGTTATTGACAGACATAATACACACCTTTATCATCTATGGGGCAGCTCACATATCTATATATATATATTTTTTTTTTATTTGCATATAGTAACAAACATTGATACAATTCGGATCGATCCCTTTGATGAAAATCAGTTTTGTTTTTTTTCCTTTTTTTTAATGTACCAGAAAACTACAGATGTCTGAATGAGGCCTGAAGATCTGTTCAAATGTGGCAGATTGTTCCTGGAGGATTTCCATAGAAAATCAGAGCAAATTAGCAAAAATCCGCAAGAAAATCCACAACAGCAAATTTGCACTTCATGATTTTGGTGCAGATCTTTCTGGTAATTCACTGTGGAAAACAGCAGCGTGTAAAATAAAAAGAAATAAACTTGCTGGGAGCTGTAGTCCCTCACCACATACTGCAGTGCTATTATGACGCAGTGATGGTTTAGTTACATGATCGGTGCCTGCGCTGTCACTTGCTGGGAGTTGTAGTCCCTCACCACATACTGCAGTGCTATTATGACGCAGTGATGGTTTAGTTACATGATCGGTGCCTGCGCTGTCACTTGCTGGGAGTTGTAGTCCCTCACCACATACTGCAGTGCTATTATGACGCAGAGATGGTTTAGTTACATGATCGGTGCCTGCACTGTCACTTGCTGGGAGTTGTAGTCCCTTACCACATACTGCAGTGCTATTATGACGCAGTGATGGTGAACTGTGTATCTAATCCTATCCTGTGTGATACTGTTTGCTGAGCCATGTATCTAATCCCGCCCTGTGCGATACTGTCTGCTGAGCCGTGTATCTAATCCACTCCTGTGTGATACTGTCTGCTGAGCTGTGTTTCTAATCCTATGCTGTGTGATACTGTCTGGTGAGCCGTGTATCTAATCCTCTCCTGTGTGATACTGTCTGCTGAGCTGTGTATCTAATCCTCTGTGTAATACTGTGTGTTGAGCCGTGTATCTAATCCTCTCCTGTGTGATACTGTCTGCTGAGCAGTGTATCTAATCTTATCCTGTGTGATACTGTCTGCTGAGCTGTGTATCTAATCCCCTCCTGTGTGATACTGTCTGCTGAGCTGTGTATCTAATCCTATGATGTGTATCTAATCCTCTCCTGTGTGATACTGTCTACTGAGCCGTGTATCTAATCCCCTCCTGTGATACTGTCTGCTGAGCCGTGTATCTAATCCTATCCTGTGTGATACTGTCTGCTGAGCTGTGTATCTAATCCTATCCTGTGTGATACCATCTGCTGAGCAGTGTATCTAATCCTATCCTGTGTGATACTGTTTGCTGACCTGTGTATCTAATCCTATGCTGTGTGATACTGTCTGGTGAGCTGTGTATCTAATCCTGTACAGTGATACTGTCTGCTGAGCAGTGTATCTAATCCTATCCTGTGTGATACTGTCTGCTGAGCTGTGTATCTAATCCTGTCCTGTGTGATACTGTCTGCTGAGCTGTGCATCTAATCCTATCCTGTGTGATACTATCTGCTAAACAGTGTATCTAATCATCCCCTGTGTGATACTGTCTGCTGAGCTGTGTATCTAATCCTCTCCTGTGTGATACTGTCTGCTGAGCCGTGTATCTAATCCTATCCTGTGTGATACTGTCTGCTGAGCCGTGTATCTCTAATCCTACCCTGTGTGACACTGTCTGCTGAGCCGTGTATCTAATCCTCTCCTGTGTGATACCGTCTGCTGAGCTGTGTATCTAATTCTCTCCTGTGTGATACCGTCTGCTGAGCTGTGTATCTAATCCTCTCCTGTGTGATACTGTCTGCTGAGCTGTGTATCTAATACTCTCCTGTGTGATACTGTCTGCTGAGCAGTGTATCTAATACTATCCTGTGTGATACTGTCTGCTCAGCCGTGTATCTAATCCACTCCTGTGTGATACTGTCTGCTGAGCTGTGTATCTAATCCTATGCTGTGTGATACTGTCTGCTGATCTGTGTATCTAATCCTCTCCTGTGTGATACTGTCTGCTGAGCTGTGTATCTAATCCTACGCTGTGTGATACTGTCTGCTGAGCTGTGTATCTAATCCTCTCCTGTGTGATACTGTCTGCTGAGCTGTGTATCTAATCCTGTCCTGTGTGATACTGTCTGCTGAGCCGTGTATCTAATCCTATGCTGTGTGATACTGTCTGCTGAGCTGTGTATCTAATCCTCTCCTGTGTGATACTGTCTGCTGAGCTGTGTATCTAATCCTGTCCTGTGTGATACTGTCTGCTGAGCCGTGTATCTAATCCTATGCTGTGCGATACTGTCTGCTGAGCTGTGTATCTAATCCTATGCTGTGTGATACTGTCTGCTGAGCTGTGTATCTAATCCTATGCTGTGTGATACTGCCTGCTGAGCTGTGTATCTAATCCTATGCTGTGTGATACTGTCTCCTCAGCTGTGTATCTAATCCCCTCCTGTGTGATACTGTCTGCTGAGCCGTGTATCTAATCCTATGCTGTGTGATACTGTCTGCTGAGCCATGTATCTAATCCTCTCCTGTGAGATACTGTCTGCTGAGCTGCGTATCTAATCCTCTCCTGTGTGATACTGTCTGATGAACTGTGTATCTAATCCTGTCCTATGTGATACTGTCTGCTGAGCTGTGCATCTAATCCTCTCCTGTGTAATACTGTCTGCTGAACTGTGTATCTAATCTTATCCTGTGTGATACTGTCTGCTGAGCTGTGTATCTAATCTTATCCTGTGTGATACTGTCTGCTGAGCTGTATATCTAATCCCCTCCTGTGTGATACTGTCTGCTGAGCTGTGTATCTAATCCCCTCCTGTGTGATACTGTCTGTTGAGCCGTGTATCTAATTCTATGCTGTGTGATACTGCCTGCGGAGCTGTGTATCTAAACCTATGCTGTGTATCTCATCCTCTCCAGTGTGATACTGTCTGCTGAGCTGTGTATCTAATCCTCTCCTGTGTGATACTGTCTGCTGAGCTATGTATCTAATCCTGTGTGATACTGTCTGCTGAGCTGTGTATCTAATTCTCTCCTGTGTGATACTGCCTGCTGAGCTGTGTATCTAATCCTATGCTGTGTGATACTGTATGCTGAGCAGTGTATCTAATCCTCTCCTGTGTGATACTGTCTCCTCAGCTGTGTATCTAATCCCCTCCTGTGTGATACTGTCTGCTGAGCCGTGTATCTAATCCTATGCTGTGTGATACTGTCTGCTGAGCTGTGTATCTAAACCTATGCTGTGTATCTCATCCTCTCCTATGTGATACTGTCTGCTGAGCTGTGTATCTAATCCTCTCCTGTGTGATACTGTCTGCTGAGCTATGTATCTAATCCTGTGTGATACTGTCTGCTGAGCTGTGCATCTAATCCTATCCTGTGTGATACTATCCGCAGAGCAGTGTATCTAATCTTATCCTGTGTGATACTGTCTGCTGAGCTGTGTATCTAATCCCCTCCTGTGTGATACTGTCTGCTGAGCTGTGTATCTAATCCCCTCCTGTGTGATACTGTCTGCTGAACCGTGTATCTAATCCTATGCTGTGTGATGCTGTCTGCTGAGCCATGTATCTAATCCTCTCCTGTGTGATACTGTCTGCTGAGCTGTGTGTCTAATCCTATCCTGTGTGATACTGTCTGCTGAGCTGTGTATCTAATCCTCTCCTGTGTGATAATGTCTGCTGAGCCGTGTATCTAATCCACTCCTGTGTGATACTGTCAGCTGAGCTGTGTATCTAATCCTCTCCTGTGTGATAATATCTGCTGAGCTGTGTATCTAATCCTCTCCTGTGTGATACTGCCTACTGAGCTGTGTACCTAATCCTATCCTGTGTGATACTGTCTGCTGAGTCGTGTATCTAATCCCGCCCTGTGCGATACTGTCTGCTGAGCCGTGTATCTAATCCCCTCCTGTGTGATACTGCCTACTGAGCTGTGTATCTAATCCTCTCCTGTGTGATACTGTCTGCTGAGCTGTGTATCTAATCCACTCCTGTGTGATACTGTCAGCTGAGCTGTGTATCTGATCCTCTCTTGTGTGATACTGTCTGCTGAGCCGTGTATCTAATCCTCTCCTGTGTGATACTGCCTACTGAGCTGTGCATCTAATCCTATCCTGTGTGATACCATCAGCTGAGCAGTGTATCTAATCCTATCCTGTGTGATACCATCTGCTGAGCTGTGTATCTAATCCTATCCTGTGTGATACTGTCTGCTGAGCTGTGTATCTAATCCACTCCTGTGTGATACTGTCTGCTGAGCTGTATATCTAATCCTATCCTGTGTGATACTATCTGCTGAGCTGTGTATCTAATCCTCTCCTGTGTGATACTGTCTGCTGAGCTGTGTATCTAATCCTCTCCTGTGTGATACTGTCAGCTGAGCTGTGTATCTAATCCTCTCCTGTGTGATACTGTCTGCTGAGCCGTGTATCTAATCCTGTCCTGTGTGATACTGTCTGATGAGCTATGTATCTAATCCTCTCCTGTGTGATACTGTCTGCTGAGCTGTGTATCTAATCCTGTCCTGTGTGATACTGTCTGATGAGCTATGTATCTAATCCTCTCCTGTGCGATACTGTCTGATGAGCCGTGTATCTAATCCTCTCCTGTGTGATACTGTCTGCTGAGCTGTGCATCTAATCCTATCCTGTGTGATACTATCTGCTGAGCAGTGTATCTAATCCTCTCCTGTGTGATACTGTCTGCTGAGCCGTGTATCTAATCCTCTCCTGTGTGATACTGTCTGCTGAGCTGTGTATCTAATCCTCTCCTGTGTGATACTGTCTGCTGAGCCGTGTATCTAATCCTACCCTGTGTGATGCTGTCTGCTGAACCGTGTATCTAATCCTGCCCTGTGTGATACTGTCTGCTGAGCAGTGTATCTAATGTGTATCCTGTGTGATACCATCTGCTGAGCTGTGTATCTAATCCTCTCCTGTGTGATACTGTCTGCTGAGCTGTGTATCAAATCCTCTCCTGTGTGATACTGTCTGCTGAGCCGTGTATCTAATCCTACCCTGTGTGATACTGTCTGCTGAACCGTGTATCTAATCCTGCCCTGTGTGATACTGTCTGCTGAGCAGTGTATCTAATCCTATCCTGTGTGATACCATCTGCTGAGCTGTGTATCTAATCCTCTCCTGTGTGATACTGTCTGCTGAGCTGTGTATCAAATCCTCTCCTGTGTGATACTGTCTGCTGAGCCGTGTATCTAATCCTACCCTGTGTGATACTGTCTGCTGAACCGTGTATCTAATCCTGCCCCGTGTGATACTGTCTGCTGAGCTGTGTATCTAATCCTCTCCTGTGTGATACCATCTGCTGAGCCGTGTAACTAATCCTCTCCTGTGTGATACTGTCTGCTGAGCCCTGTATCTAATCATATCCTGTGTGATACCATCTGCTGAGCAGTGTATCTAAACCTATCCTGTGTGATACCAGCTGCTGAGCTGTGTATCTAATCCTATCCTTTGTGATACTGTCTGCTGAGCTGTGTATCTAATCCTTTCCTGTGTGATACCATCTGCTGAGCTGTGTATCTAATCCTCTCCTGTGTGATAATGTCTGCTGAGCCGTGTATCTAATCCTCTCCTGTGTGATACTGTCTGCTGAACTGTGTATCTAATCCTGTCCTGTGTGATACAGTCCGCTGAGCTATGTATCTAATCCTCTCCTGTGCGATATTCTCTGCTGAGCTGTGTATCTAATCCTCTCCTGTGTGATACTATCTGCTGAGCAGTGTATCTAATCCTATCCTGTGTGATACTGTCTGCTGAGCCGTGTATCTAATCCCGCCCTGTGCGATACTGTCTGCTGAGCCGTGGATCTAATCCTCTCCTGTGTGATACTATCTGCTGAGCAGTGTATCTAATCCTATCCTGTGTGATACTGTCTGCTGAGCCGTGTATCTAATCCCGCCCTGTGCGATACTGTCTGCTGAGCTGTGCATCTAATCCTATCCTGTGTGATACTATCTGCTGAGCAGTGTATCTAATCCTATCCTGTGTGATACTGTCTGCTGAGCCGTGTATCTAATCCCGCCCTGTGCGATACTGTCTGCTGAGCCGTGGATCTAATCCACTCCTGTGTGATACTGTCTGCTGAGCTGTGTATCTAATCCCGCCCTGTGCGATACTGTCTGCTGAGCCGTGTATCTAATCCACTCCTGTGTAATACTGTCTGTTGAGCCGTGTATCTAATCCTATGCTGTGTGATACTGCCTGCTGAGCTGTGTATCTAAACCTATGCTGTGTATCTCATCCTCTCCTGTGTGATACTGTCTGCTGAGCTATGTATCGAATCCTCTCCTGTGTGATACTGTCTGCTGAGCTGTGTATCTAATCCTCTCCTGTGTGATACTGTCTGCTGAGCTATGTATATAATCCTGTGTGATACTGTCTGCTGAGCTGTGTATCTAATCCTCTCCTGTGTGATACTGTCTGCTGAGCTATGTATATAATCCTGTGTGATACTGTCTGCTGAGCTGTGTATCTAATTCTCTCCTGTGTGATACCGTCTGCTGAGCTGTGTATCTAATACTCTCCTGTGTGATACTGTCTGCTGAGCAGTGTATCTAATACTCTCCTGTGTGATACAGTTTGATGAACCGTGTATCTAATCCCGCCCTGTGCGATACTGTCTGCTGAGCCGTGTATCTAATCCACTCCTGTGTGATACTGTCTGCTGAGCTGTGTATCTAATCCTATGCTGTGTGATACTGTCTGCTGATCTGTGTATCTAATCCTCTCCTGTGTGATACTGTCTGCTGAGCTGTGTATCTAATCCTACGCTGTGTGATACTGTCTGCTGAGCTGTGTATCTAATCCTCTCCTGTGTGATACTGTCTGCTGAGCTGTGTATCTAATCCTGTCCTGTGTGATACTGTCTGCTGAGCCGTGTATCTAATCCTATGCTGTGTGATACTGTCTGCTGAGCTGTGTATCTAATCTTATACTGTGTGATACTGCCTGCTGAGCTGTGTATCTAATCCTATGCTGTGTGATACTGTATGCTGAGCAGTGTATCTAATCCTCTCCTGTGTGATACTGTCTGCTGAGCCGTGTATCTAATCCTATGCTGTGTGATACTGTCTGCTGAGCCATGTATCTAATCCTCTCCTGTGAGATACTGTCTGCTGAGCTCCGTATCTAATCCTCTCCTGTGTGATACTGTCTGCTGAGCTGTGTATCTAATCTTATCCTGTGTGATACTGTCTGCTGAGCTGTGTATCTAATCTTATCCTGTGTGATACTGTCTGCTGAGCTGTGTATCTAATCCCCTCCTGTGTGATACTGTCTGTTGAGCCATGTATCTAATCCTATGCTGTGTGATACTGTCTGCTGAGCTGTGTATCTAAACCTATGCTGTGTATCTCATCCTCTCCTGTGTGATACTGTCTGCTGAGCTGTGTATCTAATCCTCTCCTGTGTGATACTGTCTGCTGAGCTATGTATCTAATCCTGTGTGATACTGTCTGCTGAGCTGTGCATCTAATCCTATCCTGTGTAATACTATCCGCAGAGCAGTGTATCTAATCCTATGCTGTGTGATGCTGTCTGCTGAGCCATGTATCTAATCCTCTCCTGTGTGATACTGTCTGCTGAGCTGTGTGTCTAATCCTATCCTGTGTGATACTGTCTGCTGAGCTGTGTATCTAATCCTCTCCTGTGTGATAATGTCTGCTGAGCCGTGTATCTAATCCACTCCTGTGTGATACTGTCAGCTGAGCTGTGTATCTAATCCTCTCCTGTGTGATAATATCTGCTGAGCTGTGTATCTAATCCTCTCCTGTGTGATACTGCCTACTGAGCTGTGTATCTAATCCTATCCTGTGTGATACTGTCTGCTGAGTCGTGTATCTAATCCTGCCCTGTGCGATACTGTCTGCTGAGCCGTGTATCTAATCCCCTCCTGTGTGATACTGTCTGCTGAGCTGTGTATCTAATCCTCTCCTGTGTGATACTGTCTGCTGAGCTGTGTATCTAATCCACTCCTGTGTGATACTGTCAGCTGAGCTGTGTATCTGATCCTCTCTTGTGTGATACTGTCTGCTGAGCCGTGTATCTAATCCTCTCCTGTGTGATACTGCCTACTGAGCTGTGCATCTAATCCTATCCTGTGTGATACCATCAGCTGAGCAGTGTATCTAATCCTATCCTGTGTGATACCATCTGCTGAGCTGTGTATCTAATCATATCCTGTGTGATACTGTCTGCTGAGCTGTGTATCTAATCCACTCCTGTGTGATACTGTCTGCTGAGCTGTATATGTAATCCTATCCTGTGTGATACTATCTGCTGAGCTGTGTATCTAATCCTCTCCTGTGTGATACTGTCTGCTGAGCTGTGTATCTAATCCTCTCCTGTGTGATACTGTCAGCTGAGCTGTGTATCTAATCCTCTCCTGTGTGATACTGTCTGCTGAGCCGTGTATCTAATCCTGTCCTGTGTGATACTGTCTGATGAGCTATGTATCTAATCCTCTCCTGTGTGATACTGTCTGCTGAGCTGTGTATCTAATCCTGTCCTGTGTGATACTGTCTGATGAGCTATGTATCTAATCCTCTCCTGTGCGATACTGTCTGATGAGCCGTGTATCTAATCCTCTCCTGTGTGATACTGTCTGCTGAGCAGTGCATCTAATCCTATCCTGTGTGATACTATCTGCTGAGCAGTGTATCTAATCCTCTCCTGTGTGATACTGTCTGCTGAGCCGTGTATCTAATCCTCTCCTGTGTGATACTGTCTGCTGAGCCGTGTATCTAATCCCCTCCTGTGTGATACTGCCTACTGAGCTGTGTATCTAATCCTCTCCTGTGTGATACTGTCTGCTGAGCTGTGTATCTAATCCACTCCTGTGTGATACTGTCAGCTGAGCTGTGTATCTGATCCTCTCTTGTGTGATACTGTCTGCTGAGCCGTGTATCTAATCCTCTCCTGTGTGATACTGCCTACTGAGCTGTGCATCTAATCCTATCCTGTGTGATACCATCAGCTGAGCAGTGTATCTAATCCTATCCTGTGTGATACCATCTGCTGAGCTGTGTATCTAATCCTATCCTGTGTGATACTGTCTGCTGAGCTGTGTATCTAATCCACTCCTGTGTGATACTGTCTGCTGAGCTGTATATGCAATCCTATCCTGTGTGATACTATCTGCTGAGCTGTGTATCTAATCCACTCCTGTGTGATACTGTCTGCTGAGCTGTGTATCTAATCCTCTCCTGTGTGATACTGTCAGCTGAGCTGTGTATCTAATCCTCTCCTGTGTGATACTGTCTGCTGAGCCGTGTATCTAATCCTGTCCTGTGTGATACTGTCTGATGAGCTATGTATCTAATCCTCTCCTGTGTGATACTGTCTGCTGAGCTGTGTATCTAATCCTGTCCTGTGTGATACTGTCTGATGAGCTATGTATCTAATCCTCTCCTGTGCGATACTGTCTGATGAGCCGTGTATCTAATCCTCTCCTGTGTGATACTGTCTGCTGAGCTGTGCATCTAATCCTATCCTGTGTGATACTATCTGCTGAGCAGTGTATCTAATCCTCTCCTGTGTGATACTGTCTGCTGAGCCGTGTATCTAATCCTCTCCTGTGTGATACTGTCTGCTGAGCTGTGTATCTAATCCTCTCCTGTGTGATACTGTCTGCTGAGCCGTGTATCTAATGCTACCCTGTGTGATACTGTCTGCTGAACCGTGTATCTAATCCTGCCCTGTGTGATACTGTCTGCTGAGCAGTGTATCTAATCCTATCCTGTGTGATACCATCTGCTGAGCTGTGTATCTAATCCTCTCCTGTGTGATACTGTCTGCTGAGCTGTGTATCAAATCCTCTCCTGTGTGATACTGTCTGCTGAGCCGTGTATCTAATCCTACCCTGTGTGATACTGTCTGCTGAAACGTGTATCTAATCCTGCCCTGTGTGATACTGTGTGCTGAGCTGTGTATCCAATCCTATCCTGTGTGATACCATCTGCTGAGCCGTGTAACTAATCCTCTCCTGTGTGATACTGTCTGCTGAGCCCTGTATCTAATCATATCCTGTGTGATACCATCTGCTGAGTAGTGTATCTAAACCTATCCTGTGTGATACCAGCTGCTGAGCTGTGTATCTAATCCTATCCTTTGTGATACTGTCTGCTGAGCTGTGTATCTAATCCTTTCCTGTGTGATACCATCTGCTGAGCTGTGTATCTAATCCTCTCCTGTGTGATAATGTCTGCTGAGCCGTGTATCTAATCCTCTCCTGTGTGATACTGTCTGCTGAGCTGTGTATCTAATCCTGTCCTGTGTGATACAGTCCGCTTTGCTATGTATCTAATCCTCTCCTGTGCGATATTCTCTGCTGAGCTGTGTATCTAATCCTCTCCTGTGTGATACTGTCTGCTGAGCTGTGCATCTAATCCTATCCTGTGTGATACTATCTGCTGAGCAGTGTATCTAATCCTATCCTGTGTGATACTGTCTGCTGAGCCGTGTATCTAATCCCGCCCTGTGCGATACTGTCTGCTGAGCCGTGGATCTAATCCACTCCTGTGTGATACTGTCTGCTGAGCTGTGTATCTAATCCCGCCCTGTGCGATACTGTCTGCTGAGCCGTGTATCTAATCCACTCCTGTGTGATACTGTCTGATGAACTGTGTATCTAATCCTATCCTGTGTGATACTGTCTGCTGAGCCGTGTATCTAATCCCGCCCTGTGCGATACTGTCTGCTGAGCCGTGTATCTAATCCACTCCTGTATGATACTATCTGCTGAGCTTTGTATCTAATCCTGTGCTGTGTGATACTGTCAGCTGAGTTGTGTATCTAATCCTATCCTGTGTGATACCATCTGCTGAGCTGTGTATCTAATCCTTTCCTGTGTGATACTGTCTGCTGAGCTATGTATCTAATCCTCTCCTGTGTGATACTGTCTGCTGAGCCATGTATATAATCCTATCCTGTGTGATACTGTCTGCTGATCTGTATATCTAATCCTATCCTGTGTGATATTGTCAGCTGAGCTGTGTATCTAATCTTCTCCTGTGTGATACTGTCTGCTGAGCTGTGTATCAAATCCTCTCCTGTGTGATACTGTCAGGTGAGCTGTGTATCTAAGCCTATCCTGTGTGATACTGTCTGCTGAGCCATTTATATAATCCTATCCTGTGTGATACTGTCTGCTGATCTGTATATCTAATCCTATCCTGTGTGATATTGTCAGCTGAGCTGTGTATCTAATCCTCTCCTGTGTGATACTGTCTGCTGAGCTGTGTATCAAATCCTCTCCTGTGTGATACTGACTGCTGTGCTCTGTATCTAATCCTATGCTGTGTGATACTGTCTGCTGAGCTGTGTATCTAATCCTATGCTGTGTGATACTGTCTGCTGAGCTGTATCTCTAATCCTACCCTGTGTGATACTGTCTGCTCAACCGTGTATCTAATCCTCTCCTGTGTGATACCGTCTGCTGAGCAGTGTATCTAATCCTCTCCTGTGTGATACCGGCTGCTGAGCTGTGTATCTAATCCTCTCCTGTGTGATACCGGCTGCTGAGCTGTGTATCTAATCCTCTCCTGTGCGATACTGTCTGCTGAGCTGTGTATCTAATCCTCTCCTGTGTGATACTGTCAGCTGAGCTGTGTATCTAATCCTCTCCTGTGTGATACTGTCTGCTGAGCTGTGTATCTAATCCTGTCCTGTGTGATACTGTCTGATGAGCTATGTATCTAATCCTCTCCTGTGCGATACTGTCTGCTGAGCTGTGTATCTAATCCTCTCCTGTGTGATACTGTCAGCTGAGCTGTGTATCTAATCCTCTCCTGTGTGATACTGTCTGCTGAGCCGTGTATCCAATCCTGTCCTGTGTGATACTGTCTGATGAGCTATGTATCTAATCCTCTCCTGTGTGATACTGTCTGCTGAGCTGTGTATCTAATCCTGTCCTGTGTGATACTGTCTGATGAGCTATGTATCTAATCCTCTCCTATGCGATACTGTCTGATGAGCCGTGTATCTAATCCTCTCCTGTGTGATACTGTCTGCTGAGCTGTGCATCTAATCCTCTCCTGTGTGATACTATCTGCTGAGCAGTGTATCTAATCCTCTCCTGTGTGATACTGTCTGCTGAGCCGTGTATCTAATCCTCTCCTGTGTGATACTGTCTGCTGAGCTGTGTATCTAATCCTCTCCTGTGTGATACTGTCTGCTGAGCCGTGTATCTAATCCTACCCTGTGTGATACTGTCTGCTGAACCGTGCATCTAATCCTGCCCTGTGTGATACTGTCTGCTGAGCAGTGTATCTAATTCTATCCTGTGTGATACCATCTGCTGAGCTGTGTATCTAATCCTCTCCTGTGTGATACTGTCTGCTGAGCTGTGTATCAAATCCTCTCCTGTGTGATACTGCCTACTGAGCTGTGTATCTAATCCTCTCCTGTGTGATACTGTCTGCTGAGCTGTGTATCTAATCCTCTCCTGTGTGATACTGTCTGCTGAGCCGTGTATCTAATCCTACCCTGTGTGATACTGTCTGCTGAACCGTGCATCTAATCCTGCCCTGTGTGATACTGTCTGCTGAGCAGTGTATCTAATTCTATCCTGTGTGATAATATCTGCTGAGCAGTGTATCTAATCCTCTCCTGTGTGATACTGCCTACTGAGCTGTGTATCTAATCCTATCCTGTGTGATACTGTCTGCTGAGTCGTGTATCTAATCCTGCCCTGTGCGATACTGTCTGCTGAGCCGTGTATCTAATCCCCTCCTGTGTGATACTGCCTACTGAGCTGTGTATCTAATCCTCTCCTGTGTGATACTGTCTGCTGAGCTGTGTATCTAATCCACTCCTGTGTGATACTGTCAGCTGAGCTGTGTATCTGATCCTCTCTTGTGTGATACTGTCTGCTGAGCCGTGTATCTAATCCTCTCCTGTGTGATACTGCCTACTGAGCTGTGCATCTAATCCTATCCTGTGTGATACCATCAGCTGAGCAGTGTATCTAATCCTATCCTGTGTGATACCATCTGCTGAGCTGTGTATCTAATCTTATCCTGTGTGATACTGTCTGCTGAGCTGTGTATCTAATCCACTCCTGTGTGATACTGTCTGCTGAGCTGTATATGTAATCCTATCCTGTGTGATACTATCTGCTGAGCTGTGTATCTAATCCTCTCCTGTGTGATACTGTCTGCTGAGCTGTGTATCTAATCCTCTCCTGTGTGATACTGTCAGCTGAGCTGTGTATCTAATCCTCTCCTGTGTGATACTGTCTGCTGAGCCGTGTATCTAATCCTATCCTGTGTGATACTATCTGCTGAGCAGTGTATCTAATCCTCTCCTGTGTGATACAGTCTGCTGAGCCGTGTATCTAATCCTCTCCTGTGCGATACTGTCTGCTGAGCCGTGTATCTAATCCCCTCCTGTGTGATACTGCCTACTGAGCTGTGTATCTAATCCTCTCCTGTGTGATACTGTCTGCTGAGCTGTGTATCTAATCCACTCCTGTGTGATACTGTCAGCTGAGCTGTGTATCTAATCCTCTCCTGTGTGATACTGCCTACTGAGCTGTGCATCTAATCCTATCCTGTGTGATACCATCAGCTGAGCAGTGTATCTAATCCTATCCTGTGTGATACCATCTGCTGAGCTGTGTATCTAATCCTATCCTGTGTGATACTGTCTGCTGAGCTGTGTATCTAATCCACTCCTGTGTGATACTGTCTGCTGAGCTGTATATGTAATCCTATCCTGTGTGATACTATCTGCTGAGCTATGTATCTAATCCACTCCTGTGTGATACTGTCTGCTGAGCTGTGTATCTAATCCTCTCCTGTGTGATACTGTCAGCTGAGCTGTGTATCTAATCCTCTCCTGTGTGATACTGTCTGCTGAGCCGTGTATCTAATCCTGTCCTGTGTGATACTGTCTGATGAGCTATGTATCTAATCCTCTCCTGTGTGATACTGTCTGCTGAGCTGTGTATCTAATCCTGTCCTGTGTGATACTGTCTGATGAGCTATGTATCTAATCCTCTCCTGTGCGATACTGTCTGATGAGCCGTGTATCTAATCCTCTCCTGTGTGATACTGTCTGCTGAGCTGTGCATCTAATCCTATCCTGTGTGATACTATCTGCTGAGCAGTGTATCTAATCCTCTCCTGTGTGATACTGTCTGCTGAGCCGTGTATCTAATCCTCTCCTGTGTGATACTGTCTGCTGAGCTGTGTATCTAATCCTCTCCTGTGTGATACTGTCTGCTGAGCCGTGTATCTAATCCTACCCTGTGTGATACTGTCTGCTGAACCGTGTATCTAATCCTGCCCTGTGTGATACTGTCTGCTGAGCAGTGTATCTAATTCTATCCTGTGTGATACCATCTGCTGAGCTGTGTATCTAATCCTGTCCTGTGTGATACTGTCTGCTGAGCTGTGTATCAAATCCTCTTCTGTGTGATACTGTCTGCTGAGCCGTGTATCTAATCCTACCCTGTGTGATACTGTCTGCTGAACCGTGTATCTAATCCTTCCCTGTGTGATACTGTCTGCTGAGCAGTGTATCTAATCCTATCCTGTGTGATACCATCTGCTGAGCTGTGTATCTAATCCTCTCCTGTGTGATACTGTCTGCTGAGCTGTGTATCAAATCCTCTCCTGTGTGATACTGTCTGCTGAGCCGTGTATCTAATCCTACCCTGTGTGATACTGTCTGCTGAAACGTGTATCTAATCCTGCCCTGTGTGATACTGTCTGCTGAGCTGTGTATCTAATCCTATCCTGTGTGATACCATCTGCTGAGCCGTGTAACTAATCCTCTCCTGTGTGATACTGTCTGCTGAGCCCTGTATCTAATCATATCCTGTGTGATACCATCTGCTGAGTAGTGTATCTAAACCTATCCTGTGTGATACCAGCTGCTGAGCTGTGTATCTAATCCTATCCTTTGTGATACTGTCTGCTGAGCTGTGTATCTAATCCTTTCCTGTGTGATACCATCTGCTGAGCTGTGTATCTAATCCTCTCCTGTGTGATAATGTCTGCTGAGCCGTGTATCTAATCCTCTCCTGTGTGATACTGTCTGCTGAGCTGTGTATCTAATCCTGTCCTGTGTGATACAGTCCGCTTTGCTATGTATCTAATCCTCTCCTGTGCGATATTCTCTGCTGAGCTGTGTATCTAATCCTCTCCTGTGTGATACTGTCTGCTGAGCTGTGCATCTAATCCTATCCTGTGTGATACTATCTGCTGAGCAGTGTATCTAATCCTATCCTGTGTGATACTGTCTGCTGAGCCGTGTATCTAATCCCGCCCTGTGCGATACTGTCTCCTGAGCCGTGGATCTAATCCACTCCTGTGTGATACTGTCTGCTGAGCTGTGTATCTAATCCCGCCCTGTGCGATACTGTCTGCTGAGCCGTGTATCTAATCCACTCCTGTGTGATACTGTCTGATGAACTGTGTATCTAATCCTATCCTGTGTGATACTGTCTGCTGAGCCGTGTATCTAATCCCGCCCTGTGCGATACTGTCTGCTGAGCCGTGGATCTAATCCACTCCTGTGTGATACTGTCTGCTGAGCTGTGTATCTAATCCCGCCCTGTGCGATACTGTCTGCTGAGCCGTGTATCTAATCCACTCCTGTGTGATACTGTCTGATGAACTGTGTATCTAATCCTCTCCTGTGTGATACTGTCTGCTGAGCTGTGTATCTAATCCACTCCTGTATGATACTATCTGCTGAGCTTTGTATCTAATCCTGTGCTGTGTGATACTGTCAGCTGAGTTGTGTATCTAATCCTATCCTGTGTGATACCATCTGCTGAGCTGTGTATCTAATCCTTTCCTGTGTGATACTGTCTGCTGAGCTATGTATCTAATCCTCTCCTGTGTGATACTGTTTGCTGAGCTGTGTATCTAATCCTTTCCTGTGTGATACTGCCTGCTGAGCTGTGTATCTAAGCCTATCCTGTGTGATACTGTCTGCTGAGCCATGTATATAATCCTATCCTGTGTGATACTGTCTGCTGAGCTGTGTATCTAATCTTCTCCTGTGTGATACTGTCTGCTGAGCTGTGTATCAAATCCTCTCCTGTGTGATACTGTCTGCTGATCTGTATATCTAATCCTATCCTGTGTGATATTGTCAGCTGAGCTGTGTATCTAATCTTCTCCTGTGTGATACTGTCTGCTGAGCTGTGTATCAAATCCTCTCCTGTGTGATACTGTCAGGTGAGCTGTGTATCTAAGCCTATCCTGTGTGATACTGTCTGCTGAGCCATTTATATAATCCTATCCTGTGTGATACTGTCTGCTGATCTGTATATCTAATCCTATCCTGTGTGATATTGTCAGCTGAGCTGTGTATCTAATCCTCTCCTGTGTGATACTGTCTGCTGAGCTGTGTATCAAATCCTCTCCTGTGTGATACTGACTGCTGTGCTCTGTATCTAATCCTATGCTGTGTGATACTGTCTGCTGAGCTGTGTATCTAATCCTATGCTGTGTGATACTGTCTGCTGAGCTGTATCTCTAATCCTACCCTGTGTGATACTGTCTGCTCAACCGTGTATCTAATCCTCTCCTGTGTGATACCGTCTGCTGAGCAGTGTATCTAATCCTCTCCTGTGTGATACCGGCTGCTGAGCTGTGTATCTAATCCTCTCCTGTGCGATACTGTCTGCTGAGCTGTGTATCTAATCCTCTCCTGTGTGATACTGTCAGCTGAGCTGTGTATCTAATCCTCTCCTGTGTGATACTGTCTGCTGAGCTGTGTATCTAATCCTGTCCTGTGTGATACTGTCTGATGAGCTATGTATCTAATCCTCTCCTGTGCGATACTGTCTGCTGAGCTGTGTATCTAATCCTCTCCTGTGTGATACTGTCAGCTGAGCTGTGTATCTAATCCTCTCCTGTGTGATACTGTCTGCTGAGCCGTGTATCTAATCCTGTCCTGTGTGATACTGTCTGATGAGCTATGTATCTAATCCTCTCCTGTGTGATACTGTCTGCTGAGCTGTGTATCTAATCCTGTCCTGTGTGATACTGTCTGATGAGCTATGTATCTAATCCTCTCCTATGCGATACTGTCTGATGAGCCGTGTATCTAATCCTCTCCTGTGTGATACTGTCTGCTGAGCCGTGTATCTAATCCTCTCCTGTGTGATACTGTCTGCTGAGCTGTGTATCTAATCCTCTCCTGTGTGATACTGTCTGCTGAGCCGTGTATCTAATCCTACCCTGTGTGATACTGTCTGCTGAACCGTGCATCTAATCCTGCCCTGTGTGATACTGTCTGCTGAGCAGTGTATCTAATTCTATCCTGTGTGATACCATCTGCTGAGCTGTGTATCTAATCCTCTCCTGTGTGATACTGTCTGCTGAGCTGTGTATCAAATCCTCTCCTGTGTGATACTGTCTGCTGAGCAGTGTATCTAATCCTATCCTGTGTGATACCATCTGCTGAGCTGTGTATCTAATCCTCTCCTGTGTGATACTCTCTGCTGAGCTGTGTATCAAATCCTCTCCTGTGTGATACTGTCTGCTGAGCCGTGTATCTAATCCTACCCTGTGTGATACTGTCTGCTGAACCGTGTCTCTAATCCTGCCCTGTGTGATACTGTCTGCTGAGCTGTGTATCTAATCCTATCCTGTGTGATACCATCTGCTGAGCCGTGTAACTAATCCTCTCCTGTGTGATACTGTCTGCTGAGCCCTGTATCTAATCATATCCTGTGTGATACCAGCTGCTGAGCTGTGTATCTAATCCTATCCTTTGTGATACTGTCTGCTGAGCTGTGTATCTAATCCTCTCCTGTGTGATACTATCTGCTGAGCAGTGTATCTAATCCTCTCCTGTGTGATACTGTCTGCTGAGCCGTGTATCTAATCCTCTCCTGTGTGATACTGTCTGCTGAGCTGTGTATCTAATCCTCTCCTGTGTGATACTGTCTGCTGAGCCGTGTATCTAATCCTACCCTGTGTGATACTGTCTGCTGAACCGTGCATCTAATCCTGCCCTGTGTGATACTGTCTGCTGAGCAGTGTATCTAATTCTTTCCTGTGTGATACCATCTGCTGAGCTGTGTATCTAATCCTCTCCTGTGTGATACTGTCTGCTGAGCTGTGTATCAAATCCTCTCCTGTGTGATACTGTCTGCTGAGCCGTGTATCTAATCCTACCCTGTGTGATACTGTCTGCTGAGCAGTGTTTCTAATCCTATCCTGTGTGATACCATCTGCTGAGCTGTGTATCTAATCCTCTCCTGTGTGATACTCTCTGCTGAGCTGTGTATCAAATCCTCTCCTGTGTGATACTGTCTGCTGAGCCGTGTATCTAATCCTACCCTGTGTGATACTGTCTGCTGAACCGTGTATCTAATCCTGCCCTGTGTGATACTGTCTGCTGAGCTGTGTATCTAATCCTATCCTGTGTGATACCATCTGCTGAGCCGTGTAACTAATCCTCTCCTGTGTGATACTGTCTGCTGAGCCCTGTATCTAATCATATCCTGTGTGATACCATCTGCTGAGCAGTGTATCTAAACCTATCCTGTGTGATACCAGCTGCTGAGCTGTGTATCTAATCCTATCCTTTGTGATACTGTCTGCTGAGCCGTGTATCTAATCCTCTCCTGTGTGATACTGTCTGCTGAGGTGTGCATCTAATCCTATCCTGTGTGATACTATCTGCTGAGCAGTGTATCTAATCCTATCCTGTGTGATACTGTCTGCTGAGCCGTGTATCTAATCCCGCCCTGTGCGATACTGTCTGCTGAGCCGTGGATCTAATCCACTCCTGTGTGATACTGTCTGCTGAGCTGTGTATCTAATCCCGCCCTGTGCGATACTGTCTGCTGAGCCGTGTATCTAATCCACTCCTGTGTGATACTGTCTGATGAACTGTGTATCTAATCCTATCCTGTGTGATACTGTCTGCTGAGCCGTGTATCTAATCCCGCCCTGTGCGATACTGTCTGCTGAGCCGTGTATCTAATCCACTCCTGTGTGATACTATCTGCTGAGCTTTGTATCTAATCCTGTGCTGTGTGATACTGTCAGCTGAGTTGTGTATCTAATCCTATCCTGTGTGATACCATCTGCTGAGCTGTGTATCTAATCCTTTCCTGTGTGATACTGTCTGCTGAGCTGTGTATCTAATCCCCTCCTGTGTGATACCGTCTGCTGAGCCGTGTATCTAATCCTCTCCTGTGTGATACTGTCTGCTGAGCTATGTATCTAATCCTGTCCTGTGTGATACTGTTTGCTGAGCTGTGTATCTAATCCTTTCCTGTGTGATACTGCCTGCTGAGCTGTGTATCTAAGCCTATCCTGTGTGATACTGTCTGCTGAGCCATGTATATAATCCTCTACTGTGTGATACTGTCAGGTGAGCTGTGTATCTAATCCTCTCCTGTGTGATATTGTCAGCTGAGCTGTGTATCTAATCCTGTCCTGTGTGATACTGTCTGCTGAGCAGTGTATCTAATTCCATCCTGTTTGATACCATCTGCTGATCCGTGTATCTAATCCTCTCCTGTGTGATACTGTCTGCTGAGCTGTGTATCAAATCCTCTCCTGTGTGATACTGACTGCTGTGCTGTGTATCTAATCCTATGCTGTGTGATACTGTCTGCTGAGCTGTGTATCTAATCCTATGCTGTGTGATACTGTCTGCTGAGCTGTGTATCTCTAATCCTACCCTGTGTGATACTGTCTGCTCAACCGTGTATCTAATCCTCTCCTGTGTGATACCGTCTGCTGAGCAGTGTATCTAATCCTCTCCTGTGTGATACCGGCTGCTGAGCTGTGTATCTAATCCTCTCCTGTGCGATACTCTCTGCTGAGCTGTGTATCTAATCCTTTCCTGTGTGATACTGTGTGCTGAGCTGTGTATGTAATCCTCTGTGTGATACTGTCTGATGAGCTGTGTATCTAATCCTCTCCTGTGTGATACTGTCTGCTGAGCTGTGTATCTAATCCTCTCCTGTGTGATACTGTCTGATGAACTGTGTATCTAATCCTATCCTGTGTGATACTGTCTGCTGAGCCGTGTATCTAATCCCGCCCTGTACGATACTGTCTGCTGAGCCGTGTATCTAATCCACCCGTGTGATACAGTCTGCTGAGCTGTGTATCTAATCCTATGCTGTGTGATACTGTCTGCTGAGCTGTGTATCTAATCCTCTCCTGTGTGATACTGTCTGATGAACTGTGTTTCTAATCCTCTCCTGTGTGATACTGTCTGCTGAGCTGTGTATCTAATCCTCTCCTGTGTGATACTGTCTGCTGAGCTGTGTATCTAATCCTCTCCTGTGTGATACTGTCTGCTGAGCTGTGTATCTAATCCTCTCCTGTGTGATACTGTCTGATGAGCTGTGTATCTAATCCTCTCCTGTGTGACTCTGTCTGCTGAGCCGTGTATCTAATCCTCTCCTGTGTGATACTGTGTGCTGAGATGTGTATCTTATCCTATCCTGTGTGATACTGTCTGATGAACTGTGTATCTAATTCTATCTTGTGTGATACCATCTGCTGAGTCGTGTATCTATTCCCGCCCTGTGCGATACTGTCTGCTGAGCCGTGTATCTAATCCACTCCTGTGTGATACTGTCTGATGAACTGTGTATCTAATCCTCTCCTGTGTGATACTGTCTGCTGAGCTGTGTATCTAATCCTCTCCTGTGTGATACTGTCTGCTGAGCCGTGTATCTAATCCACTCCTGTGTGATACTGTCTGCTGAGCTGTGTATCTAATCCTCTCCTTTGTGATACTGTCTGCTGAGCTGTGTATCTAATCTTGTCCTGTGTGATACCGTCTGCTGAGCTATGCATCTAATCCTGTCCTGTGTGATACCGTCTGCTGAGCTGTGTATCTAATCCCCTCCTGTGTGATTCTGTCTGCTGAGAAGTGTATCTAATCCTATGCTGTGTGATACTGTCTGCTGAGCTGTGTATCTAATCCTATGCTGTGTATCTAATCCTCTCCTGTGTGATACTGTCTGCTGAGCCGTGTATCTAATCCTATCCTGTGTGATACTGTCAGCTGAGCTGTGTATCTAATCCTATCCTGTGTTATACCATCTGCTGAGCAGTGTATCTAATCCTATCCTGTGTGATACTGTCTGCTGAGCTGTGTATCTAATGCTCTCCTGTGTGATACTGTCTGCTGAGCCGTGTATCTAATCCTCTCCTGTGTGATACTGTGTGCTGAGCTGTGTATCTAATCCTCTCCTGTGCGTTACTGTCTGCTGAGCTGTGTATCTAATCCTCTCCTGTGTGATACTGTCTGATGAACTGTGTATCTAATCCTGTCCTATGTGATACTGTCAGCTGAGCTGTGTATCTAATCCTCTCCTGTGTGATACTGTCTGCTGAGCCGTGTATCTAATCCTATGCTGTGATAATCTGCTGAGCAGTGTATCTAATCTTATACTGTGTGATACTGTCTTCTGAGCTGTGTATCTAATCCCCTCCTGTTTGATACTGTCTGCTGAGCTGTGTATCTAATCCTCTCCTGTGTGATACTGTCTGCTGAGCAGTGTATCTAATCTTATACTGTGTGGTACTGTCTGCTGAGCTGTGTATCTAATCCCCTCCTGTGTGATACTGTCTGCTGACCGTGTATCTAATCCTCTCCTGTGTGATACCGTCTGCTGAGCTATGTATCTAATCCTGTCCTGTGTGATACTGTCTGCTGAGCTGTGTATGTATCTAATCCCCTCCTGTGTGATAATGTCTGCTGAGCCGTGTATCTAATCCTCTCCTGTGTGATAATGTCTGCTGAGCTGTGTATCTAATCCTGTCCTGTGTGATACCGTCTGCTGAGCTGTGTATCTAATCCTGTCCTGTGTGATACTGTCTGCTGAGCCGTGCATCTAATCCTATCTTGAGTGATACTATCTGCTGAGCCGTGTATCTAATCCTCTCCTGTGTGATGCTGTCTGCTGAGCTGTGTATCTAATCCTACCCTGTATGATACTGTCTGCTGAGCTGTGTATCTAATCCTCTCCTGTGTGATACTGTCTGCTGAGCTGTGTATCTAATCCTCTCCTGTGTGATACTGTCTGCTGAGCCGTGTATCTAATCCTCTCCTGTGTCATACTGTCTGCTGAGCCGTGTATCTAATCCTCTCCTGTGTGATACTGTCTACTGAGCATTGTATCTAATCCTCTCCTGTGTGATACTGTCTGCTGAGCAGTGTTTCTAATCCTCTCCTGTGTGATACTGTCTCCTGAGCCGTGTATCTAATCCTCTCCTGTGTGATACTGTCTGATGAGCTGTGTATCTAATCCTCTTCTGTCTGATACTGTCTGCTGAGCCGTGTATCTAATCCTCTCCTGTGTCATACTGTCTGCTGAGTTGTGTATCTAATCCTCTCCTGTGTGATACTGTCTGCTGAGCTGTATCTCTAATCCTCTCCTGTGTGATACTATCTGCTGAGCCGTGTATCTAATCCTCTCCTGTGTGATACCATCTGCTGAGCCGTGTATCTAATCCTCTCCTGTGTGATACCATCTGCTGAGCCGTGTATCTAATCCTCTCCTGTGTGATACTGTCTGCTGAGCCGTGTATCTAATCCTCTCCTGTGTGATACTGTCTGCTGAGCCGTGTATCTAATCCTCTCCTGTGTGATACTGTCTACTGAGCATTGTATCTAATCCTCTCCTGTGTGTTACTGTCTGCTGAGCCGTGTATCTAATCCTATCCGGTGTGATACTGTCTGCTGAGCATTGTATCTAATCCACTCCTGTGTGATACTGTCTGCTGAGCATTGTATCTAATCCTCTCCTGTGTGATACTGTCTGCTGAGCTGTGTATCTAATCTTCTCCTGTGTGATACTGTCTGCTGAGCTGTGTATCTAATCCTATTCGGTGTGATACTGTCTGCTGAGCATTGTATCTAATCCACTCCTGTGTGATACTGTCTGCTGAGCTGTGTATCTAATCCTATCCGGTGTGATACTGTCTGCTGAGCATTGTATCTAATCCACTCCTGTGTGATACTGTCTGCTGAGCATTGTATCTAATCCTCTCCTGTGTGATACTGTCTGCTGAGCTGTGTATCTAATCTTCTCCTGTGTGATACTGTCTGCTGAGCTGTGTATCTAATCCTATTCGGTGTGATACTGTCTGCTGAGCTGTGTATCTAATCCTATCCTGTGTGATACTGTCTGCTGAGCTGTGTATCTAATCCTGTTCGGTGTGATACTGTCTGCTGAGCAGTGTATCTAATCCTATCCAGTGTGATACTGTCTGCTGAGCTGTGTATCTAATCCTATCCGGTGTGATACTGTCTGCTGAGCTGTGTATCTAATCCTATCCGGTGTGATACTGTCTGCTGAGCTGTGTATCTAATCCTATCCGGTGTGATACTGTCTGCTGAGCCGTGTATCTAATCTTCTCCTGTGTGATACTGTCTGCTGAGCTGTGTATCTAATCCTATCCGGTGTGATACTGTCTGCTGAGCAGTGTATCTAATCCTCTCTCATGTTATGTCTTCATCTTTTAATATTTCTAACGGCACCAGGCAGGGATGCCCGCTTTCCCCTCTCCTTTTTATTCTTACACTAGAACCTTTACTACAAAAGCTCAGAGAGGAGGGGAGGATCGTTGGCATCAAATCAGCTGGTACTGAACATAAAATCGCAGCATACGCAGACGATCTACTGATCATGATCTCTAACCCGAGAATATCTGTCCCAGTTATCCTGACATTACTCAAGGAATACGGTGCACTATCAAATTTTAAGGTGAATCTTAGCAAATCTCAAGTCTTAAATATAAATATCCCAGAACCACAAAAAACACAAATGGCAATCGGGTCCCCCTTTACCTGGTCCCCCCCATCAATACGTTTCTTGGGAGTTGAGATTTCTCCAAACCTACAAGAACTTTATAAGTTAAACTTCCCACCGCTATTGCAGAAAATCCAGAAACTTACCCCCAACTGGAATATCTCATACATCTCCTGGTTGGGTAGGAAAAATCTCCTTAAATGTATGATATGGCCAAAAATAACTTATCTAGTGCAAGCCCTTCCAATCCACCTACCTAATTCTTTTTTCATTGACATACAAAAACTCCTCAGCCGTTTTCTGTGGCACAACCAAAAACCCAGACTTCCCTTACAAATATTATCCCTCCCACACTCTGAAGGAGGTATAGATCTGCCAGATCTAAAGATACTTCAACAAGCCACTCATCTCCAAAGAGTCGTGGATTGGATCAGGCTCCCACCACAGAAGCAATGGATTAAAGTAGAAGAAACAATCCTTAAATTCCCCCTTAGACAGCTCATCCTCACGCCCTCAAGTAGTACTAGGTATACATCAATTAAAAACCCTTTCACCGCCACTACTTTTAAAATCTGGTCCAATCCCCATATAAGACAAATATGCTCCCCGTTTCCCTCCCCTCTCCTACAAGTTACAGACCTAGTTCTCTCCTTTCTCCAGCCCATAATGCCACAATACTCAACTCAATTCACAACTTGATAACACCACTCCAAAAAATTACAGATAATGGGGTCATGCCCTGCTTGGCAGAACTCAATCAAATGCTAGATACTATCTCTTTTCACCCCTTTATGTACCAGAAATTTATGTCTAACTTAAAACTAGTCTTTAAAACTCCAAATTATATTAGGGAAATGACTGATTTTGAAAAACTTATAGCTGCAAAAAAAACCCTAAAAAAGAACGTTATCAGCTCTACAAAAACAATTATGCCTAGCCAGAACCCCTAAGAAACTGCCATATGTAATGAAGTGGGAACAGGATCTGAATAGGCCTTTCACCCCATCTGAAATTAAAAGATTACTACTAGCACCTAAAGTCTCCTCTAGATGTGTTAGAGTACAAGAGAATGGCTATAAAGTTCTCTCCAGGTGGTATATGACTCCATCAAAACTTCAGAAATGTTACAAAGGACTTGATCCTAACTGCTGGAGATGTTCTTCTGATGTGGGCACTATGCTCCACATGTGGTGGAACTGTACATTGATTAAGCCCTTCTGGACAAAAATAATTCAAACTATTAATACAATTTTAAACTTGCAACTCTTGACCTCGCTGGAGATCTGCCTTCTGTTTCTGTTCCTAGATAACTTCCCTAAAATAAAATTAACCCTTCTTAGACAGCTCCTGGCCTCGGCTAAGTTACTTGTGACATCCTTATGGAAATCTGCGAAGACCCCAAATATCTTACTCTGGGAAATGAAGGTTGAACAAATATACAAGCTAGAAGAATTGGCTAGTTGGGATGAATAAAGGCATAAACAATTCTCGTTGATATGGCGTCCCTGGCACAAATATATTACAGACCGCACAATACTAACCTAAAATACTCAGATCGCTAGCCCATTCTAATCCCAACTCCCCCCCCCCCCCATCATCTATATCTTTGTAGTCCCCCCCCCTCCCATCATCTATATCTTTGTAGTCCCCCCCCCCCCCATCTCATCTCCCCGTTCATCCCACTTCCCTTTCAACCTTCCCCCCTTCTCCAGGTTTTTTTTTTTTCTTTTTCTCTTCTGAAGTTTTTATTTCCAGGATATCACAATAAACCTTCTTGAATATGATAACATGTTATGTGACCACAATTTTGTACTACGACATGTTCAAAAGAATTGAACCTCTCTTATATTTTTTCTCTCTTCTGAAACGTGTCAATGTTTGGCTGAAATTTATGCAGTCTGGTCAATTTCTGCTCTTATAATCTATGTGATATCGTTATCTTTGATTTGTTTCATTAACAATGTGACTTTTCTTTGTTCAATTGTTAACCTTCTTTAAAAAAAACCTTAATAAAAAGATGTTTAAAAGAAAAGAATAAGCAGGACAAATAAAGGGTTTATCCAACATGTAAAACTAATTTGGAAGCTATAGTTATGCTTTTAATAGGACTCTTTCAGCATGACTGTGCAAACCAAGCACAGGAGCTCACTGCCAATCATTTAACTACTGTTTTTCCACTATATGATTAGATATTAAGTGCAAATTGCTTGTTTCTTGGTAATGGCCGCATGCTTTTGCAAAAACTGTGCAGCCATTAACAATAAGTGAACCATTTGTAATTAATTTCTACCAGTACAGCTGAAAAAAGCTGTGATCTTTATGAAATGGGTTGTTAGCAGATGTACCTTGGTCGCACACATGCTATACTCATCAGGTGCTACATGAAACTCAAGCCTAAAGATGGCCGCGACACTCATGGGCCGGTGCATTGTGCTTGCCCCCCAGGCTAAAATTTGCCAGCCAATAATATGTGACTGGTATATCAAATACTGTGATACAGACATCAGATGTTTTACAGTAGATACACTGTCATATATATGACTACCAACATAAGGAGCATGAGTAATCCAAGACTTTATCACTACAGGCAACACCAAAACTATAGATACCACCAAAATGAAACAATAGGCGCTTATTGCCGCTAAAATAAATCTCTATTAAATATTGCAAAAATTAAAAGACAATCGTACAGAGTATAGCAATGGAGGATCACAAACACATGAGTATCACATTTATAGAGACATAGTAGTCACATATATATATATATATATATATATACAGTACAGACCAAAAGTTTGGACACACCTTCTCATTTAAAGATTTTTCTGTATTTTCTTGAGTATGAAAATTGTACATTCACACTGAAGGCATCAAAACTATGAATTAACACATGTGGAATTATATACTTAACAAAAAAGTGTGAAACAACTGAAAATATGTCTTATATTCTAGGTTCTTCAAAGTAGCCACCTTTTGCTTTGATGACTGCTTTGCACACTCTTGCCATTCTCTTGATGAGCTTCAAGAGGTAGTCACCGGAAATGGTTTTCACTTCACAGGTGTTTCCTGTCAGGTTTAATAAGTGGGATTTCTTGCCTTATAAATGGGGTTGGGACCATCAGTTGTGTTGTGCAGAAATCAGCTGGATACACAGCTGATAGTCCTACTGAATAGACTGTTAGCTGCTTTTTTCTTACCATAATACAAATTCTAAGTAAAGAAAAACGAGTGGCCATCATTACTTTAAGAAATGAAGGTCTGTCAGTCCGAAAAATTGGGAAAACTTTGAATGTATCCCCAAGTTCAGTTGCAAAACCCATCAAGAAAACAAAGAAACTGGCTCACATGAGGACCGCCCCAGGAAAGGAAGACCAAGAGTCACCTCTGCTTCTGAGGATAAGTTTATCCGAGTCACCAGCCTCAGAAATCGCAGGTTAACAGCAGCTCAGATTAGAGACCAGGTCAATGCCACACAGAGTTCTAGCAGCAGACACATCTCTACAACAACTGTTAAGAGGAGACTTTGTGCAGCAGGCCTTCATGGTAAAATAGCTGCTAGGAAACCACTGCTAAGGACAGGCAACAAGCAGAAGAGACTTGTTTGGGATAAGGAACACAAGGAATGGACATTAGACCAGTGGAAATCTGTGCTTTGGTCTGATAAGTCCAAATTTGAGATCTTTGGTTCCAACCACTGTGTTTTTGTGCGACGCAGAAAAGGTGAACGGATGGACTCTACATGCCTGGTTCCCACCGTGAAGCATGGAGGAGGAGGTGTGATGGTGTGGGGGTGCTTTGCTGGTGACACTGTTGGGGATTTATTCTAAATTTAAGGCATACTGAACCAGCATGGCTACCACAGCATCTTGCAGCGGCATGCTATTCCATCCGGTTTGCGTTTAGTTGGACCATCATTTATTTTTCAACAGGACAATGACCCCAAACACACCTCCAGGCTGTGTAAGGGCTATTTGACCAAGAGGGAGAGTCATGGGGTGCTACGCCAGATGACCTGGCCTCCACAGTCACCAGACCTGAACCCAATCGAGATGGTTTGGGGTGAGCTGGACCGCGGAGTGAAGGCAAAAGGGCCAACAAGTGCTATGCATCTCTGGGAACTCCTTCAAGATTGTTGGAAGACCATTTCCGGTGACTCCCTCTTGAAGCTCATCAAGAGAATGCCAAGAGTGTGCAAAGCAGTCATCAAAGCAAAAGGTGGCTACTTTGAAGAACCTAGAATAGAAGACATATTTTCAGTTGTTTCACACTTTTTTGTTAAGTATATAATTCCACATGTGTTAATTCATACTTTTGATGCCTTCAGTGTGAATGTACAATATTCAGAGTCATGAAAATACAGAAAAATCTTTAAATAAACTTTTGGTCTGTACTGTATATATAATATAATGCTACATGTCTCCCTCTGTCTGAAGCCTTTAAAGACTTGGCAAGTGCTACATGCCTGCGCAGTCTGGCTCTAGACAGAAGAACCCATTACGTTACAGGTAAGAGGAGTGTGTATGGCGCCGGAGATTGCGGTATGCGTAGACAATGAACACATACCGCGATCTCCGACGCCATACTTACCTGACCGGGAGGAGCGTTGCAGCGGTGCTTCTCTTCTCGCCGGAGACCAGGGCAGGAGTGAAGGCGTTGGAATCGGCACATATGCATAGCTCTATCCGGCGCCATTTTACTGAAGACATATTTGCAGTGTGTCTTCAGCAAAATGGCGTTGAACAGCACGGTATCGGCACACGCGTACTCTGGCGCCGCACTGCTCCCCCGGCAGAACAGGATACAGAAGTGCTGGAGCACAGGGAAGAAAGGTGAGTATGTGTTTATTTTTTTGTATCTGTGCACCGTGAAAGGGATGAGGGGTGCCATACATACCAGCAATGGGGTGTGAAGGGTACCATACATACCAGGAAAGGGGTGTGAGGAGTACAATGCATACCAGGATTTGGGGGCTGACTGAACCATGAAAACCAGGATTGGGGGGTGAGGGTGCCATACATACCAGGATTGGGGGGTGAGGGGTGCCATATATACCAGGATTGGGGGGTGAGGGGTGCCATACATACCAGGATTTGGGGGGTGACTGAACCATGAAAACCAGGATTGGGGGTGAGGGGTGCCATACATACCAGGATTGGGGGGTGAGTGGTGCCATACATACCAGGAATGGGGGGTGAGGGGTACCATACATACCAGGAAAGGGGTGTGAGGGGACCATGCATACCAGGATTGGGGGATGAGGGGTACAATGCATACCAGGATTTGGGGGGTGACTGAACCATGAAAACCAGGATTGGGGGGTGAGGGATGCCATACATACCAGGATTGGGGGGTGAGGGGTGCCATACATACCAGGATTTGGGGGGTGACTGAACCATGAAAACCAGGATTGGGGGTGAGGGGTGCCATACATACCAGGATTGGGGGGTGAGTGGTGCCATACATACCAGGATTGGGGGGTGAGGGGTACCATGCATACAAGGATAGGAAAGTGGGGTTCTATGCATACCAGAATAGGGATGAGGGGTACCATGCATACCTGGATTGGGGGATGAGGGGACCATGCATACCTGGATTGGGGGATGAGGGGACCATGCATACCAGGATTGGGGGATGAGGGAACCATGCATACCAGGATTGGGGGATGAGTGAACCATGCATACCAGGATTGGGGGATGAGGAGGCCATATGTACCAGGATTGGGGATGAGAGAGTCATGCATACCAGGATTGGGGATGAGAGAGCCATGCATACCAGGATGGGGGATGAGGAGGCCATACATACCAGGGTAACGCTGAGGGGGCCATGTGCAGCATGATGGGGATTAGAGGTGCCATACATACCAGGACAGGGATGAGGGGTGCCATGCATACCACTATACCAGGACAGGGATGAGGGGTGCCATGCATACCACTATACCAGGATAAGGATGAGGGGTGTCATGCATACCGGGACAGGGATGAGGGGTGCCATGCATACCGGGACAGGGATGAGGGGTGCCATGCATACTGGGACAGGGATGAGGGGTGCCATGCATACCAGGATGGGGATGGGGACCACGTATAAAAGGAAGGGGGGGGGCATATATACCAGGATGGGGGATATTGTCAGAATTGGGGGACATTACCCCTATACCAGTGTCAGCAGAAGACCCCCTCCCCCTTAAAAGTGCATCAGGAACACATTTTTGGCTTAAATTTTTTTATTTTTATTTTCCTCCTCTAAAACCTAGGTGCGTCTTATGGTCCGGTGCATCTTATAGTCCGAAAAATACGGTACTTCTTACATTACATGAGTGATATCTATTGTAAATTCTATAATAGCTCAGAAACCGGCGAATCCTCACAGTGCATGGGGCGTGTCATGGGGGGATTCAAAAGTTTTCATTTTAGACTGTACATTATAGTCCTCCATACAGTAGTATGAGCACCACATAGTCCTCCATACAGTATTGTGGACACCACATAGTCCTCCATACAGTATTATGGGCACTACA
Source organism: Phyllobates terribilis (assembly GCF_046119375.1). Lineage (NCBI taxonomy): Eukaryota > Metazoa > Chordata > Amphibia > Anura > Dendrobatidae > Phyllobates > Phyllobates terribilis. Next base: position 197,007 of record NW_027362798.1, on the reverse strand, counting down.
TAGCACTCCATACAGTATTATGGGCACCACATAGTCCTCTATACAGAATGGGCTCCATACTGAATAATGGACCCCATATAATGTTCCATACAGAATAATAGGCCCCATATAATGCTCTATACAGAATAATGAACCCCATATAATGCTCATTACACCATAATTGACCCCATATATTACTCCATGAAGAATAATGGGCGTCATGTAATATGCCATACAGAATAATGGGCCCCATATAATGCTCCATAGAGAATGGGCCCCATATAATGCTCCATAGAGAATGGGCCCCATATAATGCACCATAGAGAATGGCCCCATATAATGCACCATAGAGAATGGGCCCCATATAATGCTCCATAGAGAATGGGCCCCATATAATGCTCCATAGAGAATGGGCTCCATACATAAAAAATAAATAATAAAATACTCACCTCTCCTCATACCCTGCTGGCTACAAGTCCTGTCTCTTCAACACTGAGACGTGACAGAGTCAGAAGACGCAGAGGAGACTGGACCTGCGGCCAGCAGGGTATGACGAGAGGTGAGTATTTCAAACACCGTAAAGCACGGGGGGGGGGTTACACTGGGCCCCCCCAACTCACAGGCCCAATAGCGTTCCAGTGTCCCCAACTGTGAGTGGGGCCCCCCTCTTGCCCAGGGCCCTGGCACTTGCCATGGTGCAATGGGTGGTTAAGCCGGCTCTGGCCCTGTAGCTGGTGCAGGATCAGTCTGGGGCAGGGGTCTGTATAGTAAGGTCTGAAGTGTCTCGATCTCAGATCCGATGTGATTTGAACATTCATACAGATCGAGAGTCGATGATCTCACACTGACAGCACGACCCCAACCTGCTTGAAGGGTCCATCTGCTACAATAAATCTTTCTGATCCTCAGCAGAGCGACCATAGATAACATTCAGGATCTGGCCCTGGACTTGTCAGGAGGTGAGCAGCATCCTGCCACTTCCACACTCTACAAAAAGTATAAATCTCCTGTCCTGACCACTATCCGGAGCTCAGGCTAAGGCCACGGCCCCACTATCAGTATTTGGTCAGTATATTTTCTCAGGAGTGGGAGCCAAAACCAGGTCAGTAACAATCAGAGAAAAGGTATAATAGAAACAAGTCACCAATTCTGCATTTATCACCAACTCCTGGTTTTGTCTCCCACTCCTGTGAAAAAATACTGACCGAATACTGACCAAATACTGATAGTGGGGTCGTGGCCTTACAAGAATCAAAGATGTCTGCCCTCTCGTACTGCTCAGCGGCTGAAGCTTCTCTCCGGCAGGCATAAGAACGTGGCCTGTGCCTGCTGTTCTGGGCTGCAGATGCCCAGCTGGCACATGTACACAATGAAAGATACAGGGCCGCCCTGCAGTCTGTAAAGAAGCAGCTGCTTGGCCACCGGCTTGGATGGCATGTGCCCCTCTGGCCCACCTCGCCCCTGGTCAATATGATACCATCTTTTTCATTACTTGGTGAGGTTAGAAGAAATTTCACTCCAAGACAGTGGATTTTGTACTTTATTCCAGTATATTTATACATAGAAAACATGGCAATGAAAAACAAGTAGATGCACGTGCATAAAAATCTCCCAACATTAATTAAAAAAAACCTTTAAGATACAGATAATACTTGTATACAAAAATATTAACACATTTTCAAATTGTATATAAAGTGCACAAAAGTCAATAGCCCTGACATATAGTGTACACAGGGTCCCGTCCCCCCACATGGTATACACAAAATACAATGTCATCCAGGAAATAACAAAGAATAACAAATACATTTAATCTATTCTGAAATCCCATGTCTATACAAGATAATAATATGTAAAATTCTACAGTGTCAAAGAAATGAGCTAGAGACTACTACATGGCGATGATGCCTCCAAACAAGATAATGCCCAGCTAATGCTGTAAATGATACAAATATTACCAGTCACCCAATTAGACACATGAGGTCCGGGCAAGTGATTTTCTACAGTTCATTGACCTCTATGATGACATCTAATATTTTCAATCATTTATAGAGCGGGGTACATTGGGCCTCATTAATAAATCTGCTCACTAGAAAACTAGTTGCCCATACTAACCAATTAGAGCTCAGCTAAGGTTGTTTTAACTGACCTGGAAAAGTAAAAGCTGTTCTGTGATTGGCTGGGATAAGTAAAAAGGCTGTTTTAATAAAGGATTCCCAATGTACCAAGCCCCGCCATAAATGTTATTGATTACAGTAGGGGCCACAATATCCCATGTGTATAGTCATCACATTCATCTTATTGTCTGCGGTTACCTTGGGACATGCTATATTGAAATGTAAGATGATATCAGTGGGGTCCATGAGGCAGAGCAGTGTGTGGTACGTGTGACATTTCCTAATATCGAGCAATCAATACTGTACCTTGGTCTGGAATGCAAAGCCTGCGTGGACAAGGAAGGGGCTCCCAGATGCCAGCTGTAAAACCCGTCGCTCCACCATCACACGCTCATCACCGTCAGCAAGCAGGGCTCTTTTGCCGATGATCTTAACAGCAAAATGTTTGCGGGTAGATGAATCTTCCGCCAGCAGGACCGTTCCATAGCATCCCCGGCCAAGCACTTGATGGAATAATAATCTCCTCTTGATGGTATCAGAGACTGTGCTTTTGGAGCCGGTTGGCCGAACACCGCTGCTTCCTGCAGCTTCTTCAGCCTTCTGCTTTAGATCCATGGGTTTCTGTCCTAATGTAATCCTTCTTCTTTTCTTCTCCTTTTTGTCCCCTGATGAGATGAAGATGGCTCCTCTCTTCTTGGCTCCCATCTTCTGACTTTCTACCTTCTCCTTTTCTTCCACTTCTTCTTTCTTCTGGACTGGTTGTTTTGTCCTGTTGACTGAAGACTTCCTCTCATCATCAGATGTGTCATGGGAAGGTCTTAGTCTCTTCGCTCCTTCTCTCCTCACCACGTTCTCCTCTACTTCTTCTTCTTTCTTCTGGACTGGTGGTTTTGTCCTGTTGACTGAAGACTTCCTCTCATCATCAGATGTGTCATGGGAAGGTCTTCGTGTCTTCACTTTCTCTGCTCACCACAATCTCCTCCTCTTTTATATCCATATTATTGCTTTGCTTAGAGTTAGCCGACATCTCCTCCACTGTTGTTGGTCAATTCCAACTGTCACTCAGTGCATTTCATATGGAATCATCATGCATGCACCACCACTGGTCATGTGATCAGCATCTGACCAATGATATTTAAGAGATAAATGAACATTAGCTGAGATTAAATATTCAGGTAATATTCAGATATTCTGTGGAACACAAGGTGCCACATTTAGTAATAGTAATAGAACTGCACTAAGTCGCCAATTTAATTTACATTGTTACTACAGAGCATCAGATGAATGTAATATAATAAATATTAGCAAGATGTATGATTTCCATCCACTCTACGTATCATAGAAATACAGATGTACTATCTTTTTATATAGAGATGTAGCAGAAGCCATCCTGATTGTTTGCAGCATGCTATGGTGATGGAGAAGCATGCATGACTGTGCCATGCAAATGGTGAGGAGCACCAAAATGGGACATATGATTCACGTAGCCAGGGGCGTAATGTCCGCGGTCGCAGTGGCAGTCACTGCGACCGGGCCCAGGGGGGGTTGGGGCTTGTAAACGCCAGCAGAAATTTCAACAGGATGTGTGTATCGCAGTGCACAGTCGCTTCGGGTCCGTGCGTGACAAATCAGGGGCGGACTGGGTCGGGGGCAGAGCCGGACTGGGGTGTCTGGGGCCCACCAGGGATATTGACTGCAGGGGCCCACCCACCCGGGCCCACCCTTCAGCTATTAGCAAATACCTGTTAGCCGCTATACCCATTATATTGGCGGCTCCTGCCCATCACTGTGCGCTCACCAGAACTGCGATGTACAATTACTGTAGTTTGCATTAAAGGGTTTTTATTGGTGAAAACAAGTTCTCAGCGATGCACAGGTTGGGAAGGTGATCACTTATTTATTGGTGGAATCCGCACTGTCAGAAGATTGTGGCACTTTGAGTATTTGGTGAGATTTTTACCTCTGTATTTATAAGACAAAACCAGGAGTGGAGCAATCCGAGGTCATGTTTTATGCATTTCTCACCCACTCCTGGTTTTGTCTTATAAATACAGAGGTGAAAATCTCACCAAATGCCAACTTGCTTTCTCTGGTGAACCTCTGTAACTGCATCTCTGCTGCTGTGTAATAGTCACAGGGCAGGGAGGGGTTAAACATTCAAGTATTTAATATCTATCGGAAATAAAGAGGTTTCCCCTTATTGATATCAGATAAAACAAATGACCAACCACAATCCACTCTACCAAGACAAATATTACCAGATAGAAGGCAGAAATACCACCACACCGTGACCAGATCACATATTACCACCACATAGTGCCCAAATAATGCCACATACAAGGCACAAATACCGCCACACCATGACCAAAGCACATAATACCACCACATAGTGATCAAATGCTACCAGATACAAGGTATAAATACTGACACCATGAGACCACATATTACCACCACATAGTGACTGAATAATACCACATACAAGGGACAAATATCGTCATGTCATGACCAAAGCACATAATGCCACCACATAGTGACAAATAATGCTAAAATAATAAAAATGTAAAAAAGCTCAGTATATTGGGTCAGTGTACAGGTTATACAGTGATCACCAGTGACATTATACACAGGAGTTCTGTATATAGTGTACAGGTTATACAGTCATCACTAGTGACATTATACACAGGAGCTCTGTATATAGTGTCAGTGTACAGGTAATGCAATGATCACCATTGATATTATACACAGGAGCTCGGTATATAGTGTACAGGTAATACAGTGATCACCAGTGACATTATACACAGGAGCTCTGTATATAGTGTCAGTGTACAGGTAATACAGTGATCACCAGTGACATTATGCACAGGAGCTCTGTATATAGTGTCAGTGTGTGTGTGTATAGGTAATACACATACTCACCAGTGATGTCTCTAGGTGAAGTTCTTTATCTGCAGACCGATATATCCCATCATCTATGCAGGACTTATATCTGCAGAAAATAACATAGTTAGCTATAACTAATCACTTCCAGAGCACAATCCACACTTTTCCCAAGATTTCTACACTGCATGAAATGACAAAAAAGCAACACAGTGCCGCACTACACAGTAAAAATAAAACACAAAATACATTTAGGGACTCCATCTTTAATAAAAAAAAAAAATCATGAGAGATCAGAGATTATGGGGCCCAGTCAGGGATCGTACATAGAAATCATGTGGCTCAGTCAGGGGCGTATACAGAAATCATGGGGCCAATCAGGTTAGGGGTGTACATAGAGATCATGGGGCCCAGTCAGCGGTGTACATAGAGATCATGGGGCCCAGTCAGCGGCGTACATAGAGATCATGGGGCCCAGTCAGGGATCGTACATAGAGATCATGGGGCCCAGTCAGGGATCGTACATAGAGATCATGGGGCCCAGTCAGGGATCGTACATAGAGATCATGGGGCCCAGTCAGCGGCGTACATAGAGATCATGGGGCCCAGTCAGCGGCGTACATAGAGATCATGGGGCCCAGTCAGGGATCGTACATAGAGATCATGGGGCCCAGTCAGCTGCGTACATAGAGATCATGGGGCCCAGTCAGCGGCGTACATAGAGATCATGGGGCCCAGTCAGCGGCATACATAGAGATCATGAGGCCCAGTCAGCGGTGTACATAGAGATCATGGGGCCCAGTCAGGGATCGTACATAGAGATCATGGGGCCCAGTCAGGGATCGTACATAGAGATCATGGGGCCCAGTCAGCGGTGTACATAGAGATCATGGGGCCCAGTCAGCGGCGTACATAGAGATCATGGGGCCCAGTCAGCGGCGTACATAGAGATCATGGGGCCCAGTCAGCGGCGTACATAGAGATCATGGGGCCCAGTCAGGGATCGTACATAGAGATCATGGGGCCCAGTCAGCTGCGTACATAGAGATCATGGGGCCCAGTCAGCGGCGTACATAGAGATCATGGGGCCCAGTCAGCGGCGTACATAGAGATCATGGGGCCCAGTCAGGGATCGTACATAGAGATCATGGGGCCCAGTCAGGGATCGTACATAGAGATCATGGGGCCCAGTCAGCTGCGTACATAGAGATCATGGGGCCCAGTCAGCGGAGTACATAGAGATCATGAGGCCCAGTCAGCGGTGTACATAGAGATCATGGGGCCCAGTCAGCGGTGTACATAGAGATCATGGGGCCCAGTCAGCGGCGTACATAGAGATCATGGGGCCCAGTCAGCTGCGTACATAGAGATCAAGGGGCCCAGTCAGCGGCGTACATAGAGATCATGAGGCCCAGTCAGCGGTGTACATAGAGATCATGGGGCCCAGTCAGCGGCGTACATAGAGATCATGGGGCCCAGTCAGCTGCGTACATAGAGATCAAGGGGCCCAGTCAGCGGCGTACATAGAGATCATGAGGCCCAGTCAGCGGTGTACATAGAGATCATGGGGCCCAGTCAGCGGCGTACATAGAGATCATGGGGCCCAGTCAGCGGCGTACATAGAGATCAAGGGGCCCAGTCAGCGGTGTACATAGAGATCATGAGGCCCAGTCAGCGGTGTACATAGAGATCATGAGGCCCAGTCAGCGGTGTACATAGAGATCATGGGGCCCAGTCAGCGGCGTACATAGAGATCATGGGGCCCAGTCAGCTGCGTACATAGAGATCAAGGGGCCCAGTCAGCGGCGTACATAGAGATCATGGGGCCCAGTCAGGGATCGTACATAGAGATCATTGGGCCCTATGAGGTGAGGCTCTCACCTCCTCAGGGAGGTCTCACAGGGCATCACAGGCCTAAGTATGAAGCAATACTAGAAGACTTGTGGAATTGCTTCATACTAAGGCCTGTGATGCCCTGTGGGAGCTCCTGAGGGCACCATACTGGGGAGGTGAGATCCTCACTTGGCAGTAGTAGGAGCAGCATCTCCATAGTGTGGCATTCACATCACACTACATGCTGCACTGTACAGGACTCCCAGCCGGCAGCAGGACAGATGAGGAGGTAACTGTCTGGGACCAGCGCCGGACTGGAGTACCTGGGGCCACCAGGAAAAAATCAATCTTGGGGCCCACCAGCACCATGCAGTTACCGTATATAGGAATAACATAAGTCCACAAACTCTTTCAAAATGAATCAACTTTATTAACCAATAAATCTCTGCTGCTGTGTAGTAGTCACAACACAGGGAGAGGTTAAACATCAAAGTATTTAATATGTATTGCAAATAAAGAATGTTCCCATTCTTAATATCCGAAAAACAAATGACTGACAACCATCCACTATACCTAGACTAATAATACCATATAGAAGAGAGAAATACCGCCACACCATGACCAGAACACATACCACCACATAGTGATCAAATACTACCAAGTACAAGGTATATATACTGCCACACCATGAGAAGACCACATATTACCACCACATAGTGACTGTCTGAATAATACCACATACAAGGGACAAATACCGCCACGCCATGACCATGGCACATAATGGCACCAGATAGTGACTGATAATGAAAATGTAAAAAGCTCTGTATATAGAGTCAGTGTACAGATAATGTAGAGATTATCAGTGACATTACACACAGGAGCTCTGTGTATAGTGTCAGTGTACAGGTAATACAGTGATCACCTGTGACATTATACAGGAGCTCTGTATATAGTGTCAGTGTACAGGTAATACAGGGATCACCAGTGACATTATGCACAGGAGCTCTGTATATAGTGTCAGTGTACAGGTAATACAGGGATCACCAGTGACATTATACACAGGAGCTCTGTATATAGTGTCAGTGTACAGGTAATACAGAGATCACCAGTGACATTATGCACAGGAGCTCTGTATATAGTGTCAGTGTACAGGTAATATAGTGATCACCAGTGACATTATACACAGGAGCTCTGTGTTTGGTGTCAGTGTACAGGTAATACAGGGATCACTAGTGACATTATGCACAGGAGCTCTGTATATAGTGTCAGTGTACAGGTAATACAGTAATCACCTGTGACATTATACACAGGAGCTCTGTGTATGGTGTCAGTGTACAGGTAATACAGGGATCACCAGTGACATTATGCACAGGAGCTCTGTATATAGGGTCAGTGTGTGTGTATAGGTAATACATGGATCACCAGTGACATTATACACAGGAGCTCTGTATATAGTGTTAGTGTAGAGGTAATACAGGGATCACCAGTGACATTATGCACAGGAGCTCTGTATATAGTGTCAGTGTAGAGGTAATACAGGGATCACCAGTGACATTATGCACAGGAGCTCTGTATATAGTGTCAGTGTACAGGTAATACAGGGATCACCAGTGACATTATGCACAGGAGCTCTGTATATAGTGTCAGTGTACAGGTAATACAGTGATCACCAGTGACATTATGCACAGGAGCTCTGTATATAGTGTCAGTGTACAGGTAATACAGAGATCACCAGTGACATTATGCACAGGAGCTCTGTATATAGTGTCAGTGTACAGGTAATACAGTGATCACCAGTGACATTATGCACAGGAGCTCTGTATATAGTGTCAGTGTACAGGTAATACAGTGATCACCAGTGACATTATGCACAGGAGCTCTGTATATAGTGTCAGTGTGTGTGTGTATAGGTAATACACATACTCACCAGTGATGTCTCTAGGTGAAGTTCTTTAACTGCAGACCGATATATCACATCTTCTATGCAGGACTTATCTCTGCAGAAAATAACATAGTTAGCTATAACTGATCACTTCCAGAGCACAATCCACACTTTTCCCAAGATTTCTACACTGCATGAAATGACAAAAAAGCAACATAGCACTGCACTACACAGTAACAGTGCTCCAGTGTCATTCTGTGCCTGCTCATCTGTCAGCAGACATATTTGTCTGATGGCAAAGATCTAACAGAGATGAAGACAGAAGACCTATGGATTACGTTGGAGTGAGGATTTTTCTTTATTAAAGATGGAGTCCCTAAATGTGTTTTATTTTTAATTAAAAAAAAAAATTCTGTCTTTTTTTTCTGTTTACCAGAAATTGATGGAGGCTATGTCTAATTTGGCGTGAAACCATGAATTTCGGGCTTAGTACCAGCTGATAATGCAAAGCTGGCCTGGTACTAACCCTATTATTACCCAGGGTGCCACTCACCACCAGGGCCGCTGGAAGAGCCGGGTAAAGCACCTGGAAATGGTGCCATGATGAATGCGCCATTTTCAGGGGTGGCTGTGGGCTGTGATTTTCAGCGTGGAGGGCCAAGAACGCTTGGGTCTTACCATGCTGCGAATCCCAGCCTCCAGCTGCCTTGTTTTATCTGGCTGGCGATCAACATATGGCGGGAAAAAAAAAAGTTAAGTTTAAAACAAATATTCGGCTTCTCTGTCTTTTGATCGCCAGCCAAGGTAAAGCCAGGCAGCTGGGGGTGGCAGTACGTAGCGGTCTGCTTTATCTGCAGTGAGAATCAAAAATTCTGCGGAGTGCTACATCGTTTTTAAAAATTTATTTTCACACTTCTATATGTGACAGACCCAACAGGCAATCGCAGATGCTGTCAAAGAGGATGGGCGTCTGTGATTGGCTGTTTGAGTAATGTACAATCAGCCCATAGTACCATACTAGAATGTATGGGCTGATTGTACATTACTCAAACAGCCAATCACAGACGCCCATCCTCTTTGACAGCATCTGCGATTGGCTGTTGGGTCTGTCACACATATAGAAGTGTGAAAATATATAAATAATAAAACAAAAATGACATAGCGCTCTGCAGAAATTTTGATTCTCAGTGTAGATAGAGGTGGCAGCCCGTAGCTGTCTGCTTTATCTGCCTGGTTTTACCTTTGCTGGCGATCAAAAGTCAGGAAAGCCCAGTTTTTTTTATTTAAAAAAATAATTTAAAAAAAAAATGCGTGGGCTTCCGCCATATTTTGATCGTCAGTCTGGTAAAACCAGGCAGCTGGGGGCTGGGATTCTCAGCATGGTAAGGCCCAAGCATTCTGGGCCCCCCACGCTGAAAACGGCAGCCTGCAGCCACCCCTGGAATTGGCGCATTCATTGTAGCTCCATTTCCAAGCACTTTATCCGGCTCTTCCAATGGCCCTGGTGGGGGGTGGCACGCTGGGTAATACTGGGGTTAGTACCAGCTTTGCATTATCAGCTAGCACTAAGCCTGAAATTCATGGCGTCACGCCAAACTAGACATGGCCACCATGAATTTCTAGCAAACAGAAAAAAAAAACACAACACAGAATTTTTTTTTAATAAAAATAAAACACAAAACACATGTAGGGACTCCATCTTTAATAAAAAACAAAATCCTTGCTCTGACGTAATCCACGGATCTTCTGTCTCCAGCTCTGCTACATCTTTGCCATTAGACAAATATGCCTGCTGACAGAGATGAGCAGGCACAGAATAACACTGGAGCACAGTTGTCAGAGAAGTGCTCAGCTGGCCTCCAGCCGCCGACCATGTTTTGCTGTGCGTTGCAAATAATGCATACTTTCAAACACATGCCTATTTTTGCAATGCAAGTCTGCGGTACATTGCGTCTGCACTGATTTACAACCGATGCGTTGTAACGCACAGCATAAACGCAATGATAACCCAGCCTAACAGCAGCGAGAAGGGGAGACGGAGCCCTGGAGACCGCCTAGTCAGTCTACTGGTGGTACTATCATGCCCATTGCCCAGTATGTACTGCCAGCCTCTGTGGTACTAGCATTCAAGCTCACATGGCATGTCCTGCCAGCCAGCCACTGGTGTTAGTACTAGCATGATAGTACCACACCACCAGTGGCAGGGCAATGGGCATGCATGATGGTACCAACAGTGGCTGGGCAATGGGCATGCATGATGGTTCCACCAGTGGCTGGCTGGCAGGACATGCTGGGTGGGCATGATATTACCACAGAGGCTGGCAGGACATGCTAGGCATGATTCATGCCTTGTATGTCTTGCCAGCCTCTGTGGTAATATCATGCCCACCCAGCATGTCCTGCCAGCCCCTGGTGGTAGTACATGCTGCTGGGCATAGTATCAGTAACCAGAGACTGGCAGCAGGACATGCTGGGCAATGGGCATGATGATGCTAGTATTTACTGCCAGCCTCGGCCAGGGGTCCTCCCAGTCACCCCTCCCCCCCCTCCCCGTTTCATACTCACGCGTCGAGATGAGCTGCAGCCGCTGCCTGGAGCGACGCAGGGTCCGTACTCCACAGCGCGCACAGGAAGCAGTCCCAGGGCAATGACGTCATCACCCTGAGACTGACCTCCTGCGCACGCGCCGGCAGTGTCGCGCTGCGCAGAGGAGGCAGAGGGCCCATCACTAATCATATCGGCAGTGCTGCGAACCGGGAGGGGGGGGCCCTCTGTTCTCTGTACAGGGCCCAGGGGTGTAGAGGGGCGGGACCATCGGGACCCGGGGGTTTTCCCGATCCTCCGGTGGGCCAGTCCCCCCTGCAGAGGGGCATATGTATATATGCAGGTCGGGCACATCCCAGTGGTGCAGACACATCCACACTGCACCCTGTATACTTGTGCACTGCCGTCTGCTGCAGTGGTAGGAGCCGCCTGAATGCATCTTCTTCCTGCCGGAGAGGAGCTTGTGGGCCTGTGCGGTGAGGAGGTGGACGCTGCGCACCTCCTGAGAAGTATATGGCACTCCATGTATCTGTGCACATAGTATACCACTCTAGTGTATAGCAGAAAGGAGACATCGACCAGAAGAGTCCAGGCATGTGGGTGATGCACATAATTATTATATTGATAACCAGGTGGAAGAGGAGGAAATGCAGAAAAAGGGGGGAATTAACTATACGCAAAGGGGACGTCGAGACAGGAATTACAATTAACACCAGTGGGAATGGATCATGATTAGAACAGCAAAGGGATAATACAGAGAATCAAGCCACAAATTAAACCAGTATATAAAAATATATATACATATCATTAGCTAGATATATCTGTACATATGATTGTTTAATTATCATAAACTTTACATAAAGTGCAAGTGCCTCCAAAGAATAAATCTACATAAATTATATATCTCATATGTGAACAAATACAGGTGTTTCTCACTAAATTAGAATATAATCAAACAGTTATTGTTTATTTCTGTTAATGCTGATGATTATGGCTATACGAGTTTCACTTTTTTATATTGAACTGAAATAAATTAACTTTTTGATGATATTCTATTTTAGTGAGATGCACCTGTTTATGTATATATACAAGGGCTGGTCCCTTATTATTTGGATGTCGGTGTGAATCCTGTAGAGAGTAGTGCACTGACTTGGGCATATGTGCTGTTGACAGATATGTATTTGTATCCACTTTAAGCGTTTTTAAAAAAGGTGACCACATGTGCATTGTACTCACGCTATAGCAGATGCAGATCCCACTCCTGAATGGCGTCCACCCGACGTATGTTTCGGCTTCTTGTCTTCGTCAGGGGGTGGCATCATTTGGAAAGAGCTAAGAGTTAAATGGCCAACTATAGCCAATCAGGATGGAGGTATGTCTCCACCAACCAATGGGTGCTGAGGAGGCGTGGCGCGATACACAACGCGCACCAACGCTACGAGGAAACTATGTGACCTGTGATGCTGCGAGCACGTGATGGAGACACTTGATCGGGGGTCACGGGGCACATATAGATACAGTCGGGGAGGATGATGTGGAGACGTTCATGTGTATCGCCTCTCCAGCAGACATCTAATCTACTGATTGAGTGTGGATATATCGGATAAAGTGGAAAATCTTCTTAATTTATAATGATGGATAACGAGTATAGGTTATATATTACAGCAATACACAGGAATAGGGGGTAGTGAGTGTTACATGTATATAAGCATAGGCGGATTATAATGAGGACGATATGGGCTACCGCCCGGGGCCCCGAACCTCCAGGGGGCTCCGGGGTGTCTATGGTCAGATTGTCCTCATTATATGTGCGGCGCCACGGCACATACCGGCAGACAGTGGGGGGGGGGCCCAGGATCGCTCCCCCAGCAGCGGCACACAGCCGCTGCTTCTTCTTCGGCCGGGCCAGCACTGCAGCAGTTAACTTCCCTGTGCTGGCCCGGCCACGTCACTGCTAGGAGACACGGCCCTGTGCGCGGCCGTGTCTCCTAGCTGTGACGTCACGCAGTGCGCACCCGGCCTGCAGTGCTGCACCGGAAAAGAGCTGGAGCCGAGTCGGGGGATGGTGAGTGTGTGTGTGTGTATGTATATGTATGTATGTGTGTGTGTGTGCAGGCAGATGTCATTGTGTGATGTCTGTTTATATGTATTTTTATGTTTCAAATGTGTTTATGCGTGTATGTATATGTCTGTATATGTTTGTGTGTGCGTGACTGCGTGCGGCCTCCTGCTGAGTATAGATGGCGCCGTGCGGCCTCCTGCTGTCTCTGGGGGGGGCGCCGTGCGGCCTCCCGCTGTGTATAGATGGCGCTGTGCGGCCTCCTGCTGTCTCTGGGGGGGTGCGCCGTGCGGCCTCCCGCTGTGTATAGATGGCGCCGTGCGGCCTACTGCTGTCTCTTGGGGGGGGGCGCCGTGCAGCCTCCCGCTGTGTATATATGGCGCCGTGCAGCCTCCCGCTGTGTATAGATTGCGCCGTGCGGCCTCCCGCTGTGTATAGATGGCATTGTGCGGCCCCCTGTGTATAGATGGCATCGTGCGGCCTTCCGCTGTTTATAGGTGGCGCCGTGGGGCCTCCCGCTGTGTATAGGTGGCGCCGTGCGGCCTCCCGCTGTGTATAGGTGGCGCCGCCCGCTGTGCATAGGTGGCGCCGTGCGGCCTCCCGCTGTGTATAGGTGGCGCCTCCCGCTGTGTATAGGTGGCGCCGTGCGGCCTCCCGCTGTGTATAGGTGGCGCCGTGCTGCCTCCCGCTGTGTATAGGTGGCGCCGTGCTGCCTCCCGCTGTGTATAGGTGGCGCCGTGCGGCCTCCCGCTGTGTATAGGTGGCGCCGTGCGGCCTCCCGCTGTGCATAGGTGGCGCCGTGCGGCCTCCCGCTGTGTATAGGTGACGCCGTGCGGCCTCCTGCTGAGTATAGATGGCGCCGTGCGGCCTCCTGCTGTCTTTGCGGTCGGGTGCGCCGTGCGGCCTCCTGCTGAGTATAGATGGCGCCATGCGGCCTCCTGCTGTCTCTGTGAGGGGGACGCTGTGCGGCCTCCCGCTGTGTATAGATTGCGCCGTGCGGCCTCCTGCTCTCTCTGGGGGGGGCGCTGTGGGCCTCCCGCTGTGTATAGGTGGCGCCGTGTGGCCTCCCGCTGTGTATAGATGGCGCCGTGCGGCCTCCCGCTGTGTATAGATGGCTACGTGCGGCCTCCCGCTGTGTATAGATGGCTACGTGCGGCCTCCCGCTGTGTATAGATGGCTACGTGTGGCCTCTCGCTGTGTATAGATGGCTTAGTGCGGCCTCCCGCTGTGTATAGATGGCTACGTGCGGCCTCCCGCTGTGTATAGATGGCTACGTGCGGCCTCCCGCTGTGTATAGATGGCTACGTGCGGCCTCCTGCTGTGTATAGATGGCTACGTGCGGCCTCCAGCTGTATATAGATGGTTACGTGTGCTCAATATTGAGTCATACAATTAATGTAAGGCTATGTGCCCACGATGCAGAAATGCTCCGGATTTTTTTTGAGCGTTTCCGCATCTCCCTGGCAGAAAAAACGCATGTGGATTGTACATGCGGATTGTACATGCTTTTTTCCTGCCTGGGACTTGCTGATGTGAAGCGTTCTTCACTTGCATTTCCGCATGCGGGTTGACAAGCGCTTTCCAAGCGATTTTAGCATCACTTGAAAAGTGCTTGACAACTTGGTCACACTATATAAATACATGCAACCGGCATGGATTTATATAGTGTGACCATAAAAGAATGGTAAAAAATAAATATATAATTACCTTCTGATGGCCTGCCGACGTCAGCGGTCGCGTGACCCGTCACATGACTAAATGACGTCACGGCAGGTCCTTTTCAGACCATCACGAGCTGCCGGCAAGCCAGGACGCATCGGATAAAGACACCGGGGGCCATCAGAAGGTAAGTATAATATTTATTTTTTATTTTATTCTTTTTTTACAGGTTCTATGGTACCCGGGTCCGGAGGACAGTCTCCTCTTCTCCAAACCCGGGTACCATCCGCACATTGAAACGCATGGAATCTGCATGTACAGATCCAGTGATGCGGATTCCATGTGTTCTAATGCAAATCAATGGCGGCGAAAGCGCCACGCTTCCGCAAAATAATTGGTAGTGCAGCGGATTTTTCCGCAATGATAATTCGCAGCGGAAATTTACACAGCATGTGCACAGCACATGCGGATTATCATTGGGGAACATGGCCGACCTTCTATCAAGCGTTTTTAAGCGTTTCTGCAGCGGAATTGCCACCGCGGAAACGCTTAAAAAACGCATAGTGGGCACACAGCCTAAAAAAAATTATTATAATTAATATTGTGTTCTCCCCGCCTCAGTCCTCACAGCACAACGCAGAACACGAGCTCCTCATCACCAGTCCTCCTGTCCCAGCACAATGTGCACACTGCTGCAGCTGCAGGTGGAATAGTGTCCACTGGACTGAGAAGGCCCCGCCCCTTCCGGTGACGTCATGATTCCATGAAATCACTCCTCCCCCTCAAGAAATCAACTCCAATCTAGACGCTCCCCTGTTGCTGAGGCGTGGTGACGCTGTAGCTGGGTGATTGCAGGCAGAGTAGTGGTGTTTGGCGTCTGTACTACAGGTAAGAAGATGGGAATGTGCCAAGGTGATTACTACATTCAGGACAATAAGTAGCTAGCTGTAGGTGTGCAGAATCCCACTCCCAATATTGTCAGGGTCTCGCACCCCCTCGTGTCGTGGGCTGTCAGGCTCCCGCACCCCCTCGTGTCGTGGGCTGTCAGGCTCCCGCACCCCCTCGTGTCGTGGGCTGCCAGGCTCCCGCATCCCCTCGTGCTGTGGGCTGTCAGGCTCCCGCACCCCCTCGTGTCGTGGGCTGCGAGGCTCCCGCACCCCCTCGTGTCGTGGGCTGCGAGGCTCCCGCACCCCCTCGTGTCGTGGGCTGTCAGGCTCCCGCACCCCCTCGTGTCGTGGGCTGTCAGGCTCCCGCGCCCCCTCGTGTCGTGGGCTGTCAGGCTCCCGCCCCCCCGTCGTGTCATGGGCTGTCAGGCTCCCGCACCCCCTCGTGTCGTGGGCTGTCAGGCTCCCGCACCCCCTCGTGTCGTGGGCTGTCAGGCTCCCGCACCCCATCTTGTCGTGGGCTGTCAGGCTCCCGCACCCCCTCGTGTCGTGGGCTGTCAGGCTCCCGCACCCCCTCGTGTCGTGGGCTGTCAGGCTCCCGCACCCCCTCTTGTCGTGGGCTGCCAGGCTCCCGCACCCCCTCGTGTCGAGGGCTGTCAGGCTCCCGCACCCCCTCATGTCGTCGGCTGTCAGGCTCCCGCACTCTCCCCTTGTCGTTGTCTGTGGAGAAGATTAATACATATTTTCATTTTTCAGGTTTTCTCTTATAAAACAAGATCTCTGAGCTTCTGTCTTTGACCGAAAAAATGGCGTCTGACAAGTCGCTGCTGTCTGCAGAAATGAACACAAACATGGAGGAAGCGCTGTATGAACAGATGCTGATGAAGGTACGAAGATGAATTGGAGAGGCCAGCAATCACCGGGTGAATGTCTCCTCCGTCAGCCGCCGGGGGCGCGGCAGTCTCCAACATTTACCTAATGTGTATTGTTGGCTTTAGACCCCTCACAGTTGTACTATTTTGGTGCAGGAAAAATCAGTTTGCAGAACCATCCTGTTCATGTTACTCACTGATTCTCACTTGTTGCCTCATTTCAGGCCAAACAGGAGATACAGAGCAGAATACCGAACTTACCAGAAAGCAGAGAGATCAGACCCCAGCCGGGTGAGATGGGCGTCCTCTGATTATTATCCAGATTACTTTGTGCATATTATGTGACAGATACCACAGTGGGGCAGTGGGGTCTTATTGACTGCAACGGTCACATGATGCAACCAACGTGGGGGGTCACATAATTTCTTATGCAGTTGATTACATGTAAATGCTGCTTGGCTTTTGCCGATTTTATTGTGTTTTTGTTCACTTTTTGTTTTTATTTCTGTGTTAGGTTTCTGCATTAAAACTCGCACATCCAAAAATACCAAAAGCTTTATTAACATCTGCAAGTCGAACCAGATCCTAGCGGCCCCGGACCTGACGGAGCAGGAGTTAGTCAGCATCCTGGAATCTGATGATCCCTCCGGCTATCGAGTCCCCATGAGCCTTGGAGAGCCCCACGTTGAAGTTGATAATAGTACGTTTTTTTTTAATACAGCGCTTCTCTTTTTAAAGGGATAGTCCAGAGATATCCTTAAAGGGGTTAAAACAGCAAGTATTACAACTTACTAATCCTCAATGGTCAAAGGTGCCATCTCCACAGGCAGGTAGGTCCACTTCCAGTCTGCGGAATAAAGTTTGACATCTTGTTGTTGACTTTTGAACTTTTTTGGTTTAGATTTGGGACTTAGAGGGATTGTCCACTACTTGGATTCCCCTTTAAGAACTTATACCACTTATTCATAGCAGCCCTACTAAGGTCAATGGATTGAGTCGGCACCGCAATGTATCTAAGTCCTGGTGCACTTTGTCCTACAGGTAGAGGCGGCTGCTCGGGGTACGACATAGTGATTAATGGCACCTTCTTTGAGAAAATTACGGTAACTGCAATTGCTTATTCCGACATACGAGCTGTCTGCTCTCCTTTGTGTCAGCTCCTTACTTTGTATTTTTTTTATTAGAATAATGAGCTTTTCAGGGAATTTTTTATCACCGTGGCCATGGAGGGACTAGAGAACAAGTACGAAATGGAGCTGTCAAGAGGTAACGACCGCATCACTGATCTTTTCCTTGATTTTTCCATCGACCACACAAGGACTTGTTCTTTCGTGGAGCAAGTTTACCATATAATATATTGAACATTTTTATGTACCAACCTGTTGTATGGCACCGTATCAAATGCCTTTGAAAAGTCCAGATAGACAACATCCACTAAGTTTCCCTGGTCCAACCTGAACTTACCTCCCCATAGAATCTTTTCAGATTAGTTTGCAGGACAGATCCCTCATAATCATATGTTTAGGTTATTCTTATTGAGGTGCTCCAGGTTAGTATCTCTTAGAAAACCCTCAAAGTTGTTGCCCACAGTACAAGTTAAACTTACCGACCTATAAATTCCAGGCTCAGATGTTATCCCCTTCTTGAATATTGGTACCACATTTGCTATGTGGGTGTAACCCTGGTGGATATGGAACCACTGCCCCACGGGAGGGTTGTGACTAGGTGTCTACTGGGTCTCCACTAGAACCTCTGGTGGTGAGGATAGACTGGGCCTCCGGTAGACACCAGGTACCACTTCATTGCAGTTCCCGGGACTGCAACAGCATTCCGGAGGTACCAGGGTACCAGACTCAGGAGAGCGAAGACAAGGACTAGGTCAGACAGTCCGAGATCAGGGCAGGAAGCACAGGTTCAGGATAGAGAAAAATGGCAAGGGGGACAGGGGTTTTTGATACCAGAAAACTCCTTTAACGCTTGCAACCTCTGTTGCTTGACTGCTACTCAAACAGTCAAATCAGTCAGTAAGAATTTAGGGAACTTCCATGGCGATATTTTGCATCAGTATTTGTTAGCAGACGCCAGGAGTGGATTCAAAACAGAAGAGGTGAAAGTGTTTCAGTTACTATTTTTCACTGTGTTTGTTCCCCTCTGGTTTTCAGCTTACAAATACTGATGTAAATTAGTGCCCAAAATACTCACTGTGTGAATGAGACGAGGAAGCTGCTTGTAGTACTGTAATAGAAGTCCTTATTCTGAGGATGAGTTCTGTAATTCTTGTCTTCTCTGCTCCATTAAACTCCCCAGAGCAGGGGCAACCCCTGGAGCAAAACTTCTGGCGGCAGATGTCCAGACGTATGACTCAGTGATGTGTGATGGACCCCGACTCCCAAACAAAATGAATCAGACACATACAAAATAAATACACAAATCATTGCAATTAGGTGTCAAACGTTCTCAACTTTATTTAAATTTACATGACACCGAAAATGGCACAACCCTCGACTCACGAAGAGTCACCCTCCAGCTCTCAGGAGAGGAAAACCCCCTGTGGAGGAAACCTCTAGGGAACCATGGCTGGAGGGCTGCCCTTCCCTTGGGCTTAGAGAGTTAGTGCCGATATATGACGGAGTTTTAGAATTTCTACATATTTACAGAGAACGACATAACAAATATAGACTATTAATGGGATAAACTGGATGTGGGAGAGATCTGGCTGCGATATCTGTCACCACATTTATTGCTGGAACGAATTTAGTTGATCTGATTTCCCAGGTGGATCTACCACTTCTCCCTTACAGATCCAGCTCCGTCTCTCAAGATGTTGGGTACTTGGTTACAGGGGTTGCTCATTATGGATAACCCCTAATAGGATGAGTATCCCCTCCCCCTCCCAATTTATCACCCATTAAAGTCAAGGATCCATCTATGAACTCCCAAAGAAGAGCAGCTCTTTGTACATAGTAACAGAAGGGGATCCTGTTTTGGGGACCCCCCCTCTGTTACCTTCCCTTCCCCCCGGGGTGTCTAAGAAGACAACCCCTTTCCCTGCTAGAACCTCCAAATTACACCAACATTGGCACATTACGTGGGGTGGTCAAGCTCAAGGTCCTCAGGCGCATCATCAGTAATGGCGCTGATCATGGCAGCGCGGCATTCTTTTATGGAATCTTCTTTATGACACTTGTTTATGCCCTCACAATAGTTGTCATGGTTACTACAAGGGCTATTACTGATGCAGGGTCCAAGTATTAACCCTTTCATCATTGGTAATTCACTTTCATTATGGAGGCAAATAACTGCACTTGTTACCAAGCAGGAGTCTTATCATTACGGCTTCCCTTAGGCACCATAAGAAATAAAGATTATAGAACATACGTACAAGTGTTTCAGGAGTGTTTTGCACTTTTTAGATCCATAGATTGGGCTTATAACTAGCACTTTACAAAGCGGAAAATTAAGAGGAAATTACTTGTAAAATAATATTATAGGGAATTGCATTTCAAGCATTTTCCTAATGTGCATTCTGCATACTTGCATAGTTACATAGGTTGAAAAAGTTTTAACTTTAATGTCCTTGGTCTATCTCCAAAGTTATACATTTTCTATTACTAGATTATTTATAACCCACAATGTCATGTTTTGTTAAAAAAGTATCCAGCCCTTCTATAAATGCTGTTATACTATCTGCCATTACTATATCTTGTGGTTGGCATTCCACAGTCTGACTGCTCTAACTGTAAAGAATCCTTTCCTATTAAGTTGCCAGAATCGCCTCACCTCCGCTTGTTATGAATGTTCCTGGTGCTTTGTAAGGTCCTGGAAAGTGATAAGTCATGTGCCAGTACTATGCATTGACCACATACAGTGCCTACAAGTAGTATTCAACCCCCTGCAGATTTAGCTGGTTGACACATGCGGAATTAACTTGGCATTGTGACATTTGTACTGTAGATCAGCCTGGAAGTGGGAAATGCACTGCAGCAAATTTTGTTTTTGCTTTTTTTTTTTTTTTTTTTTTAAGAAAAACGTTAAAAGTTAATTCAGAGTGTCATTTATTATTCAACCCCTCAAACCACAAGAATTCTGTTTGGTCCCCCAAAAGTATTAAGAAGTAGTTCAGGCACCAAGAATAATGAGCTTCACATGTGTGGATTAAAGATCTCTTTTGCCAGCCTTTTCTGACTATTTAAGACCCTCCCCAAACTTGTGAACAGCACTCAGACATGGTCAACATGGGAAAGACAAAGGAGCATTCCAAGGCCATCAGAGACAAGATCGTGGAGGGTCACAAGGCTAGCAAGGGGTACAAAACCCTTTCCAAGGAGTTGGGCCTACCTGTCTCCACTGTTGGGAGCATCATCCGTAAGTGGAAGGCTTATGGAACTACTGTTAGCCTTCCACAGCCAGGACAGCCTTTGAAAGTGTCCTCCCGTGCCGAGGCCAGGCTTGTCCGAAGAGTCAAGGCTAACCCAAAGACAACAAGGAAGGAGCTCCGGGAAGATCTCATGGCAGTGGGGACATTGGTTTCAGTCAATACCATAAGTAACGTACTCCACCGCAATGGTCTCCGTTCCAGACGAGCCCGTAAGGTACCTTTACTTTCAAAGCGTCATGTCAAGGCTCGTCTACAGTTTGCTCATGATCACTTGGAGGACTCTGAGACAGACTGGTTCAAGGTTCTATGGTCTGATGAGACCAAGATCGAGATCTTTGGTGCCAACCACACACGTGACGTTTGGAGACTGGATGGCACTGCATACGACCCCAAGAATACCATCCCTACAGTCAAGCATGGTGGTGGCAGCATCATGCTGTGGGGCTGTTTCTCTGCCAAGGGGCCTGGCCATCTGGTCCGCATCCATGGGAAGATGGATAGCACGGCCTACCTGGAGATTTTGGCCACGAACGTCCGCTCCTCCATCAAGGATCTTAAGATGGGTCGTAATTTCATCTTCCAACAAGACAACGACCCAAAGCACACAGCCAAGAAAACCAAGGCCTGGTTCAAGAGGGAAAAAGTCAAGGTGTTGGAGTGGCCTAGTCAGTCTCCTGACCTTAACCCAATTGAAAACTTGTGGAAGGAGCTCAAGAATAAAGTCCACATGAGACACCCAAAGAACCTAGATAACTTGGAGAAGATCTGCATGGAGGAGTGGGCCAAGATAACTCCACAGACCTGTGCCGGCCTGATCAGGTCTTATAAAAGACGATTATTAGCTGTAATTGCAAACAAGGGTTATTCCACAAAATATTAAACATAGGGGTTGTATAATAATTGACCCACACTTTTATGTTTAAAATTTAATAAAATTCAACTGAGCAACATAACTATTTGGTTTGTAAGATTTATGCTTCTGTTCATAAAACCTACTCTCGTTTGCAGTTTGAAGGCTCTAACTTATTTGCATCTTATCAAACCAGCTAAATCTGCAGGGGGTTGAATACTACTTGTAGGCACTGTATGTATTTATACATATAAATGTATATTTATGAAGGAGATGATAATTACCCTTCATAGAGGTGTTATGATCATTCATAAATTGCTTTCATAGGTTTGATCTCCAGGATTAGGAGAGATTTGGGGTGTAAACGTAATAAACAATGAGTAAAACATCAAAGCAAACGAAAAAGGGTTTGTGACCCAAACTGGTAGGTGAGACCGGCTAGCCCCATATTATACAAGGTCACAACCAGGTTTCGCCTGAGGAGGGCAGCACTAATGAGTCCTCAGGAGCGCATAACCCTGAAATATGCAGCGATTCTACACTACCCATTATAAAAGGGTTTCATATGCTACTTACTACCATGTTTTAGCTAAGATACAAGGCATACTTGTAAGGAGAGATGAAAAAGGTGATGGGGGACAACATATAAATATACTGATGAACTCTATACACTAGTGGCCAAAATTGAGGCAACACCCCCAAGATTTATGAATTTTTAGCATTTTGCCAATACAAATACAAATTTCATGAATGTTTTTGATTTCACAGTAAAGTTTTTAAGTAGAAATAAAATCTCATATAGAAACACAATATTAGCAGGAAATTTGTTCATTTGTCAACAAATTGGACACTATTGTCACTCAGATGACTGTGGGAGAAAAGCCATTGATTTGTCCTGTTTTCATATCTAACACTAAATGTTAATACTCAGTTGGATAGCCCTCGGCCTTGATGACTGCCTGGCATCTACTTGGCATGCTATCTACCAGTTTGTGTAAATCAGATGGTGTGATGATATGAAGCCATGATTTGATGATGGCTGCAATGAGTTCCTGCTTGTGTGAAGCCCGCTGTTTTGACACCGCTCTTTTGAGCCGAGCCCAGAGATTCTCAATAGGATTGAGATCTGGGCTGTTTCCTGGCCAATTCAATAGCTGGACATTTTTGTCCTTGAACCAAGAGAGCCATTTTTTAGCTGTATGGCATGGGGCTCCATCTTAAAATAAACGGTGTCACTTCACCAAATACATCACGTGCCGAAGGAATGAGTTTAGGCTGAAGGACGTCCTTGATGTACTTTTCAGCATTAACTGTTTCTTCAATTACCTGCAGCCGACCACCTGCATCTCTGGACACGCAGCCCCCTACCATAACACTCAGAGGAGGCTTCATGGTGGGTATTGTACCCTCTGGCAACCAGTCCTCTCCAGGTCGTCGTCGAACGTAGCGGACACCGTCGCTGCCAAAGATGGATATGCGTGTCTCATCGCTCCATATAACATTTCTCCATTGTTCAATGGTCCATTTACAATGTTCTTTGGCCCCTGCAGACGTTTCTGACGCTGTGAGGCATTCAGAAATGGCTTTTTACCTGGTATTCTGGCTCTTAACCCTGCGTTTACCAGTCGTCGTCGAACCGTCCGATCAGACACTGTCACTCCGGTGTTGACAAGCTCCTTGTTGATGTTAACAGCCGTTTATTTCCTGTTATTTAGGGCGATTCTAACAATTCTTCTATCAGTCTGAGGAGTTGTAGCCTTCTTCCTTTCTCTACCTGGTTTATTCTTTATCGAACCAGTCTCTTGAAACCGCTTACACACTTTGAGAACGAAAACATGTAATTGCTTACCTTCTGATGACAAACTGGCTTTAAAATATAAAAAACGCATTTTAATCGCACAATATCTGTCTTACAACCCACACCCAGGTCACTATAAACCAACATAGAATACATATGGCAGAAGAGGGCGTGTGTACAAGTAAGTAGGTCAGTGAAATCCTCCATTAAATATTGGTGATGGTGAAAAACTGAAAGTGTTGCCTCAATTTTGGCCACTAGTGTATAACACAAAATATAAACAAAAAAGAAAGGAAAGAACATTTCTGCACAAAAAACGTGTCGCTCGGCAGGAAAATCCCGTTGATGTTGCGTTTTTTGAGATTTTTTTTTCCCTTTCTTTAGAAACGCTGCAAAAATACTGAAAGAATAGACATGAAACTGCTTCAAATCTGCAAGGATTCACTTTTCCTGCTTTTCCTGGTACTATCAAACGTAGCGTTTTTGGGAACTTGGAGCTCTATATTACAAATATGTCCGTCCCTCCAGTTGAAAGAAATTAACATTTTCCTGGAGGGAAGTTTATATTTTACATTATGTCAGTTTTTGTCTATCGATGATAAAGTGCAGTTTGCAGCAATTTTTATTGTGACATATACCCAAATCATTCATGAAAATATTTCACATTCAACGCGCGTCGGGCGGGCCTGCGTCCTCTCACATGCCAGGGCTGAGTTTCAGTTCCAGTCCGACCCTGTTAATCATCTATGGTTTCCCTTCAGAGTGGAAAATGCTGAAAAATTGGAAGTTCCTGGGATCCATTTTTGAACAGAATATCAGAACCAAATCAAAACCGATGATTCATAATAGGGGTAAGTCCCAACTCTAAGGTACAAGTCTATGGCATACAGTCTGTAAAAGACGACAGAGTAGGGTGCTGTTGAGCATCGACGGCTTCTTCTCTGATGTTCCTCGCTCATCCATGCAGTACATAGTCGGCCATTCAATTGATTGGATATCTTATAATACCACATTTCCCCTAGGGACACAAAGTATGACGAGCGCCACTCCTCCTGGTGATAGGTTATACCCAACAGATGGGGCAGCGCCACTCCTCGTGGTGATGGGTTACACCCAACAGATGGGGGAGCGCCACTCCTCGTGGTGATGGGTTACACCCAACAGATGGGGGAGCTCCACTCCTCTTGGTGATGGGTTATACCCAACAGATGGGGGAACGCCACTCCTTGAGGTGATAGGTTATACCCAACAGATGGGGGAGCGCCACTCCTCGTGGTGATGGGTTATACCCAACAGATGGGGGAGCGCCACTTCTCGTGGTGATGGGCTGCACCCAACAGATGGGGGAGCTCCACTCCTTGTGGTGATGGGTTACACCCAACAGATGGGGGAGCTTCACTCCTTGAGGTGATGGGTTATACCCAACAGATGGGGGAGCGCCACTCCTCGTGGTGATGGGTTATACCCAACAGATGGGGGAGTGCCACTCCTCGTGGTGATGGGTTATACCCAACAGATGGGGGAGCCCCACTCCTCGTGGTGATGGGTTAAACCCAACAGATGGGGGAAGTTGCAGAATGGCTTGTTATGGTGCAAGAACAATGTGGACATTGTTTTTTTTTGTTTTTGTTTTAACTATTATGCCTTTATGTTCTTTATTTTTTTCCTACAGACCCTCCCAGCTAACTCCAAGCAAGTCCCTCATCTCAGAAGTTGAAAGGTTTGGGTTTCTTTGAGGTTTAATGCATGCATTTACTTTTTTTAGAATCCCATCTTACAAAAGATATAGGATATCCAACTTCTTGGACTCCAAGAATAAGGGGGCTGCAGCCTGGAAGTAACCCCGCTGCCCTTTTTAAAGAATATGCTGGTGTGGGGCAGCTACCCGGATATTCACTATGCAGGAGAACTGCAGCTAAGCCCATTCACTTTGCTGGATCTATGCTGTCGTTCCGCTGCACAGTGGAGGCCATGATGCCAATGTGCAGGGAATGACTGTGAAAGGGGCTGTTCCTCATTACCAGCATCAGTGCCCCTTTATTATATTAGAGATCGACCCCAACAGATCATAAATTGATGGTGTACCCTTGCAATATACTGCTGCCTTCCTTTTTTTTATCAGTTCACCCGTGAAACCAGATTACATGATTGTGGCGGAACCTCCTGTAGGACACCCAAGTTTTCTGGTGGCTGAAATCTCTTTACCTAAAATGGTGAGACCCTTAGATGTGGTTTAGGATTGTGACCTTTTTGTATTTCATGTGATTTCCAATAGTCTTCCCTTATTAAAAGTCTGTGCCAACCTCGTGCTACCGGTCCTCCTCTGCCAACTTTTATCATCACAGCTTTGATGTGTCCACAGTAGCCAATTGCTGGCAGCTGTGACACATTTGCTGGATGATGATGATATAATTTTTTTTTCATACCATGGTGGGTTGTTTGCAAGCTGTTGGAATGGGAAAGAAGATCTCTGTAAACGACTCTGTCAGCAGAGAACGACTGTTCAAACCAAGCACAGACGCCCAGTGCTTCACGGCGGGACCAGTCATTTATATAAGCCTCCCCCCTGCTTGTTTCCCCTCCATCTCCACCATCACCTCTTCTTTGACAGTTCTGGCTTCATAGATCCAGAGAGGAGATAGAGGGAAAACAAGCTGGTGGGAAGATGTATATATTATTATTATTATTTAATTATATAGTGCCATTGATTCCATGGTGCTGGTGCATATAAATGATGTTATAATGATGATATAAATGATGAAAGAGGCTTGTTGCAATAGTGTAGAACACGCCGCTCTTTATTTTTTCTATATTAATGCGACATTTGGAGGAATCGCACAGAAAATGCTTTAAATGTATTTATTTTTTAATTTGATTTTTCTCATGTCCATGATTCACATTGCGTTAAATGAGGCATAATGAAGATTAAGAATGTTTCAGCTAATGTAGCCTTCATCAGACAGGATAATGTAGCTTAAGGGGACCCACTTGGTTAAATATAGGGGTCAGTTCTGGTCTTCCCAAAAAGCAGATTAAGTAGTCACCACACAGGAATCTGGTGATTACTGGGTTTGCTTTTGGGGATCCCAGATTTCTTCATATAACCGAGTGGGCCTTCTGCCTAATGAAGGCTACATTATGTGAAATTCTCGTACCATTCATTATGCCTCACTTAAAGGGGTTGCCTGGCACTTTAATATTGATGACCTATCCTAAGGATATTCCATTAGTATTAAAGTGGTGGACAACCCCTTTTAATGCAGTGTGAATCCTAAAAAATATTTTTCAGCATTTTCTGTGAGCAGTTCCTCCACGTGTCAGATTTAATGTAGGAGACGTCTGGAGCTACACAGTAACTTCTAGTTGGCCACGTATCAAGATAAAAGTTTAGATTTTTGTGCACTTGTTGGTTACAACTTTCTTTCCCGTACAGAAGCATTCAGCGACATAAGCGTCGTTACCACGCTGGTCTTCTCTTTACAGTCTTCTGCTAGATCTCTTGTGTTGGACTTGGGTGAAGACAGAATAGTCAGACATCCCGATTTGTATCATCTAGACGTCTTCATTCCTTACAATATCATCCAAGAACAAAGTGGAGCTCAGTTCAACAAGGACAGTAAGGTGAGACAATTAAGCAAAGCTGGACATGTCTTATAGCCCATTCTGTAATCTCCTTCTTAAAGAGGTTCTCTGAGAAAATGTCTAAAATAAAATTTTAAAAAATGTATACATTTATTTAGCAAAAATAAATTGTTTTAATTAGTGAATAATTCTATGTGAATACTTTTATGCCCAAAAATGGCAAAAGTATTCTCGGAGTGATACCTTTATTGGCTAACCAGAAAAAAAAATATATATATGCAAACTTTCAGAGCACAGAGGCTCCTTCTTCAGGCAATATTACAAATGAATTCATAACATTTGTAATCCTGCCTGAAGAAGGAGCCTGTGTGCTCTGTAAGTTTGCATATATATATATTTTTTTCTGGTTAGCCAATAAAGGTATCACTCCGAGAATACTTTTGCCATTTTTGGGCATAAAATTATTTCCATCAAATTTTCTGGCTAACACGGTACCACAATATAAATTTGTATTGTACATCACAATTAGGGGATAATAATTGTGTATGGACATAATGGCCAACGATGTCAGCAGCCATCCATCCTAGATGGGTGAAAGTAAACTGTTTGAGACGGACTTCTCTGACCTACCTGTCGGAATCAAGAACGTGCATCTATGTCATCGATTGACTGACTGATCACGTCCATGAGTCAACATGTTGTAAACCTGTCATGATGAGTGAGCAGATAGGATGCTGCCCCTCACCCTGACAGGAACTTATCTATCACAACATATAGTTGCCCAGAGACATCTGAATGCATCGGCTTTCCTTTATGCCATTCATCAAACATGTCGTATATTTTGTGTATAGCGAGTCACAAGCCTCACACTGCTCTGCGTCTTATCATTTGGTTCTATGAGCTGCAGTAAAACGTGACGTATATTCCAGGTGCTGACGATCACAATGCTGGTGCAGCCAGCATAGCGGTGGGCTCAGAAGATCAGCTTTGGAAAACGTTCCTCTTATATAGATCCAGTGGATCCTACTTACATTCGCTGCTGTTTACATTGTATGGTTACAATTCTATTTAGACTTCAATATGACTCCAGAATAAATTTTTGTCTTTCTTATACTTGCCGTATATTTTTCCCAAGGAGGGGGTTTAGGTATTGTGCTTTTTTTTTTTTATTTCTACTGTAATATTTCATAATATCTGTGAATAAGTCTTGAAAATAATTTGCATTGAAAAGGTTGAGATCCTCTGAATCTACAGGGATTTTTAGGAATTAAAAATCTACAGCAGTAAATCTGCAGCAGAATTTACATTTTGCACCATGTCTGGATTTAGTAGCAGCTGCCCCTTTAAATGGAATATGTCAGCAGGCTTTTGCTACCCCATTTGAGAGCAGCATAATCCGAGGCCCTGATTCCAACGATGTATCACTTACTGGGCTGCTTGGTGTTATTTTGATAAAATTGCAGTTTTTTTTTTCTCATGCAGATCTCTGAATGCTGAGCTCTGTATAATAACCCCACCCACACCACTGATTGGCAGCTTTCTGTGTACACTGTATATAAACTGCCAATCAGTGGTGGGGGGCGTGGTTGGACTACCTGGCTGCAGGTTTACTAGTCCTCTAGTGATAATCTTCTGCTAATAAAAGTGTGATTTTTATCAAAACTACAACCAGCAGCCCTGTAAGTGAGACGTCCCTAGAATCAGGGTCTTTGTCTCTACATCATGCTGCTCTCAACAACAACCAATATATAGTACATCCGACAAGGGGTCAATGTGTTAAAAAAGACCTTTATTATAACAATTTGGGTACATGGCGGGAAAGAAAAGAGCACACACACATATATATAGTAATACCATATAATAGTGAGGAGGTATAATGTAAATATTTGAATTGCAGAGACACCAGGGCTAAATAGTAGTAGCTCCAATTGTGCTAATGCATACTGATAGTATATCCTAGGTCACATAGTAAAAGGATATAATCCCAAATAATAAAAGCCAATATAGGCATTCCCAAGATAATGACCTTTTGGTATATACATATCAAGGGATGTATTATATCCAAGTAGGTTCATTCCCAAGTAACAATAATGTTGTATTGGATTCATTCATACCTGGTATATATTGTCTGCACGTCTTGCAATAGCTCTGGGCTCGGTGGTCCTACTCCTAGTGTGGCGCTCACCCCATCATGCTGCTCTCAGAATAGCCAAGAAAAACCTGCTGACAGATTCCCTTTACAAATAGCTGAAATGGCTCCTAGATACCAGAGAAGGAAAACGTTATTAAAGCGGTTTTGTTTCCTAAATAGAAAAGCAAATTAAACACCACTGGATAATGTGGTGTGTGAAACCGTCCATTGGATTGCTGTTTCGGGTGGGCTCAGGAGCAGAGCCCCCATCCTACACAGCTGACATCTTGCTGTAACAGCAGCGGCCAGAGCGGAGCGTCAATCACTGCTGTTTAACCATTTATATGCCGTCAATCACTGATGGCAAGTTAAATAGCGCAATCACCGGTACGCTATGCAATGTTACTAGAATTTTTTTTTTTACTTTTCCATTTCCTTGAATTACTTGTTGTGATTTGCGGATCCATTGACTGGCCAAGTGGAAGGGCTGCAGCCGATCATTCATGTCCGTAGCAGATACACATTTACGTGTGGAAATAGGCCCTTATAGAAATCAATCAATAGAACGTATACCTGGATATCCAGGTTTATCCTTTGCATACATTTAAAGAGGTATAAGTCATGGCATATTACTAGGATGTCATTCTTGGGGGTCTGACAGCCTAATTTAGAAAGAAGTGGATGCATTATTTTTTTCGCGCTCCCAATTTAACAATTTGAGTACAGTTGGATCTATTGTTTTTTTTATTTTTTGCACTGTGGGTGGGTGGTTGGGAGCACAGCTGTGCAGGAAAAAAAAAGCTTATAGGTTCTCAATTCCTTCATTCTTGGGATCGGTGGCGGAACCACAGGTCGGACCATCGCCAATCAAGATATTATATCCCTTCACACTCATCATTGCTCACAATTAACAATTTGAGTACGTGCATTTTTTTAGGGTATTTTTTTTAGGGTATTTTTGCTCAATGGGTGGGAGCACAACTGTGCAGGAAAAAAAGCTGATAGGTTCCCCATTCCTTCATTCTCAGAATCAGTGGATGGAACATCGCCAATCACAATATTATATCCTTCACACTAATCGTTGCTCCCAATTATCAATTTGAGTACGGTTATACCTATTGTTTTTTTAGGGGTTTTTTTTGCACTGTGGGTGGTTGGGAGCACAGCTGTGCAGGAAAAAAAAAAGCTGATAGGTTCCCCATTCCTTCATTCTCAGGATCAGTGGTGGAACCAGAGGTTGGATCATCTCCAATCAAAATATTATATTATTCACAATAATCATTGCTCCTAGTTAACAATTTGAGTACGGTTGAACCCATTGTGTTTTTTTAGGGTTTTTTTTTTTTTGCACTATGGGTGCAAGTTATAGTAATATGTGTCACCTTAAAAAAAAAACTAATAGTGTCTCCTGATTGTTCAGACACAAATATATCTGTTGAAAATAGTCTGGTATTCACCAGTAAATTATAACTGTGGTTTTGCTGTTCCACGGTAAAAAATCTCTATTATCCTGCTTTTGGCATTTTTTGCCGCAAAGAAAAACAGTAGTAGTGTCTCCTGATTGTTCAGACACAAATATATCTGTTGAAAATAGTCTGGTATACACCACTAAATTATAACTGTGGTTTTGCTGTTCCACGGTAAAAATCTCTATTATCCTGATCTTGGCATTTTTTGCCGTAAAAAAAAACTAATAGTGTCTCCCTGATTTTTCAGACACAAATATATCTGTTGAAAATAGTCTGGTGTGGGCCCGAGAAATACAAGTGTGGTTTTGCAGTTCCACGGGTCAAATCTTTGTATTATCCACTTTTGGGCCATTTTTACCTAAAAATAAACAGTTTGAGTGTGTCGCTCATTGTTCAGCCGCAAATATATCTATTCAAAATTTTCTGGTATACCCCAGTAAACAATAACTGTGGTTTTGCCATTCCACGGTAAAAATCTCTATTATTCACCTTTTGGTATTTTTTCCGTAAAGAAAAACAGTAATAGTTTCTCCCTGATTGTTCAGATTGTTTAAAAGAGTCGGGTGTAGGCCAGAGAAATAGAACTGTGATTTTCCTCTTCCACGGTTCTAATCTACTTTATTACCCTTTTTCCATTGATAGTGCGAGTGTAAGCTATTTTACTTACTTTACAATGGGCAAGGCGCGTGGCAAGGGACATGGAAGTGGACGTTCTGGTGATGGTACATGCAGAGGACGGGGCCGTGGCCAAGGTGAAAATGTGCCACAACCAACAACCATATCTTCTCGCTCCCACTTCTTGACCGAATTACTAGGGAAGCACAGAACAACACCAGTATTGCGAACTGATCAGTGTGAACAGGTTATTAATTGGATAGCAGACCACCACTTCCGGTCTGTCTTCCACACGGTCAACTCTTAGTAGCCGTGAGTCTCGACCGCATACTCCTCCTCACCCTGATGCTCCTTCCTCCCACCATGCCGAGTATCGTCAGACAGCAACTGATCCCACACTTGGACACTCTGAAGAGCTGTTCACTGGTCCATTTCCAGATTTGTGCCCCTCGCCTGCTCCGCTTGAAGTGGTGGAAGAGGAGATCCCATGTAGAGATGCCCAAATATTTGAACAGCCACGGCCACAGGAAGTCAACGCTGGCAATTTGTCACAAGAGGTTGACGATGACGAAACACAATTGCCAAGAAGTGAGGAGGAGGATCGTGGTGCGCAAGTGGAAGAGGAGGAGGTGGTGGATGATCTAGTAACTGACCCAACGTGGCAGGAGGACATGCAGAGCAAGGCCAGCAGCAGACCGGGTGAGGGAGACAGAGTACCCCAACAGGCAGGAAGAAGCAGTGTGGTGGCCGCACACAGAAGGCCGGCAACAGTTCCCCGTAACACCAACACGAGGGACGTTGCCAGTACAACCTGTGGGTCTTCCAGAGTCTGGAATTTTTTTAAAGACTCTGCTGATAACCCCAAAAAGGCCATTTGTACCACCTGCCATGCCAGCATCAGCAGGGGTGACAAAACTACCAGCCTGACCACCACCAGCATGATCAGGCACATGGCAGTAAAGCACCCGACTTTGTGGGGCGAACCCCAGGGTCCACGACCAGTGTCAGCAGGTGTCACCTGTTGTGTGTGCATGGCAATCCCCTGTCCATACTGCATGCAAAGATGCCCCCTCCTCTCAGTCTTTATGGCAGTCTCTCAAGTGTGTGCAAAGCAGTCATCAAAGCAAAAGGTGGCTACTTTGAAGAATCTAGAATATAAGACATATTTTCAGTTGTTTCACACTTTTTTGTTAAGTATATAATTCCACATGTGTTAATTCATAGTTTTGATGCCTTCAGTGTGAATGTACAATTTTCATAGTCATGAAAATACAGAAAAATCTTTAAATGAGAAGGTGTGTCCAAACTTTTGGTCTGTACTGTATGTGCCATCTTGACCAACTTTGAGAAGTCCACCAAGATGGTGAGTGGCGATGACTCCATCATTAGCGTCAGCATTCCACTTGTCTGTCTTTTGCAATGCTCTCTGCAGAGAATTAAAGAGGAGGCATTGCAGCCAGAGTATGATGAGATGGATCAAGAAGCCGTAGCGGTCGATTACACACAGCCCAGCCTCATCTCATCCCAATGTGCATTGGGGGACAATGAGGGAGAGGAGGAGGAGGAAGAACAGGAGCTTGTATCATGCGCTGTAGGCGGTAGTACCTGTACAACTGTCATACCGTCGGTTCAGCGTGGGTGGCCTGAGGACAGGGGGGAGGAGGAGGAGGAGAGCATGGTCATTCGTCATCTTGGTGTGGACACGGAAGTCTTGCCCGTTACCAGTCTGGCGCGCATGGCTGACTTTCTTACTCTGCCTTAACCGTGACCCTCGCGTTGTCAAAATGTTGGGTGACAGTCATTACTGGTTGGTGACACTTTTAGACCCCCGCTACAAGGAGAACGTTCACTCTCTTATTCCTGAGGTGGAGAGGTCTACAAAAATGGGGCAGTACCAGAAGGCCCTTGCTGCAGAACTGTTAAAAAAAAATTCCCATCTGAAGACACTAGCGGCAGAGGTCAGAGTTCGTTGACCAACCAAGGCGTACAAGCGAGAGAGAGGCAACTCCAATCCAGCAGAGGCAGGGGAACACTGTCAACATTCTGGGACAGTTTTCTGAGACCTGCCCAGCTTACAGGCCCTGAGGCGCGGGGTACTCTCACAAGGAGTGGAAAGTTTCAAAAGATGGTGAGGGAGTACCTTGCCGACCGTACCAGCGTCCTCCGTGATTCCTCTGTGCCTTTTAATTATTGGGTATCCAAGCTGGACACTTGGAATGAAATCGCTCTGTACACCTTGGAGGTCCTGGCCTGCCCTGCCGCTAGCGTGTTATCGGAGCGTGTTTTTAGTGCTGCTGGGGTAATTATAACTGATAAGCGCACTCGCCTGTCAACTGACAATGCTGACAAGCTGACCCTTATCAAAATGAACAAGAGCTGGATTGGGCCAGACTTCTCATCACCACCAAATGACAGCAGAGTAACATAAAGTCAAATCCACTGTGTTATTTCGGGAGGTGTATTCAAATGCACCACTTCACACCCACACATGGGTATACGCTTCCTCATTTCGGCTGTTTTATGTTCTTCTCCTTATCCTCAGCCTCCACCACCACTATACCACCAGGGTGACCGTGGTCCGTGTTGCCATTATTGAAAGTTCCTCAGTCCTTATTTTTGTCAGCATTTGCTTGGAAGGCATAAGCAAAGACTGTGGGAGACCCACTCCCCAATAATGGGAATAATATATTTAAAATGCTGTACTGTATGGCTCTTGTAAGGGGCATTAAAAGCGTCTTGTTAAGCTACTGCGACCTCCACCACTATTCCGAGGAGCATGAAAAGCATCTTGTTAAGCTACTGTGACCTCCACCACTTTTCCGAGGGCCATTAAAAGCGTCTTGTTAAGCTACTGGGACGTCCACCACTTTTCCGAGGAGCATTAAAACCGTCTTGTTAATCTACTGGGACTTCCACGTCTCTTCCAAGGGGCATTCAAACCGTCTTGTTAAGCTACTGCGATCTCCACCACTTTTCCGAGGGGCATTAAAAACGTCTTGTTAAGCTAGTTGGACCTCCACGTCTCTTCCAAGGGGAATTCAAACTGTCTTGTTAAGCTGCTGGGACATCCACGTCTCTTCCAAGGGGCATTCAAACCGTCTTGGTAAGCTACTGCGACCTCCACCTCTTTTTCGAGGGGCATTAAAAGCGTCTTATTAAGCTACTGGGACCTCCACCACTTTTCCGAGAAGCATTAAAACCGTCTTGCTAAGCTACTGGTACCTCCACGTCTCTTCCAAGGGGCATTCAAACCGTCTTGTTAAGTTACTGGGACCTGCAGCACTTTTCCAAGGGGCATTCAAACAGTCTTGTTAAGCTACTGCGAACTCCACCACTTTTCCAAGGGGCATTAAAACCGTCTTGTTAAGCTACTGGGACCTCCACCACTTTTCCGAGGGGCATTAAAACCGTCTTGTTAAGCTACTGGGACCTCCACGTCTCTTCCAAGGGGCATTCAAACAGTCTTGTTAAGCTACTTAGACCTCCACGTCTCTTCTGAGGACATTAATAGCGTCTTGTTAAGCTACTGTGACCTCCACCACTTTTCCGAGGGGCATTCAAACTGTCTTGTTAAGCTACTGGGACCTCCACGTCTCTTCCAAGGGGCATTCAAACAGTCTTGTTAAGCTACTGGGACCTCCACGTCTCTTCCAAGGGGCATTCAAAGCGTCATGTTAAGCTACTGGGACCTCCACCACTTTTCCGAGGGGCATTAAAAGCATCTTGTTAAGCTACTGGGACCTCCACCACTTTTCCGAGGAGCATTAAAACCATCTTGTTAAGCTACTGGGACCTCCACCACTTTTCCGAGGAGCATTAAAACCATCTTGTTAAGCTACTGTGACCTCCACGTCTCTTCCAAGGAGCATTCTGACCGTCTTGCTAAGCTACTGCGACCTCCACCACTTTGGCGAGGGGCATTAAAACCGACTTGTTAAGCTACTGGGACCTCCACGTCTCTTCAAAGGGGCATTCAAACCGTCTTGTTAAGCTACTGGGACCTAAACGTCTCTTCCAAGGGGCATTCAAACCGTCTTGTTAAGCTACTGCGACCTCAACCACTATTCAAAGGGGCATTAAAACCGTCTTGTTAAGCTACTGGGACCTCCACCACTTTTCCGAGGGACATTTAAACAGTCTTGTTAAGCTACTGGGACCTCCACGTCTCTTCCAAGGGGCATTGAAACCGTCTTGTTAAGCTACTGGGACCTCCACTTCTCTTCTGAGGGGCATTAAAAGCGACGTGTTAAGCTACTGGGACCTCCACTTCTCTTCTGAGGGGCATTAAAAGCGACGTGTTAAGCTACTGTGACCTCCACCACTTTTCCGAGGGGCATTAAAACAGTCTTGCTAAGCTACTGGGACCTCAACGTCTCTTCCAAGGGGCATTCAAACCGTCTTGTTAAGCTACTGGGACCTCCATGTCTCTACCAAGGGGCATTCAAACCGTCTTGTTAAGCTACTGCGACCTCCACCACTTTTTCGAGGAGCAGTAAAAGCGTCTTATTAAGCTACTGGGTCCTCCACCACTTTTCCGAGAAGCATTAAAACCATCTTGTTAAGCTACTGGGACCTCCACGTCTCTTCCAAGGGGCATTCAAGCCGTCTTGTTAAGCTCCTGGGACCTCCACGTCTCTTCCAAGGGGCATTCAAACAGTCTTGTTAAGCTACTTAGACCTCCACGTCTCTTCTGAGGACATTAATAGCGTCTTGTTAAGCTACTGTGACCTCCACCACTTTTCCGAGGGGCATTCAAACCGTCTTGTTAAGCTACTGGGACCTCCACGTCTCTTCCAAGGGGCATTCAAACAGTCTTGTTAAGCTACTGGGACCTCCACGTCTCTTCCAAGGGGCATTCAAAGCGTCATGTTAAGCTACTGGGACCTCCACCACTTTTCCGAGGGGCATTAAAAGCATCTTGTTAAGCTACTGGGACCTCCACCACTTTTCCGAGGAGCGTTAAAACCATCTTGTTAAGCTACTGGGACCTCCACCACTTTTCCGAGGAGCATTAAAACCATCTTGTTAAGCTACTGTGACCTCCACGTCTCTTCCAAGGGGCATTCTGACCGTCTTGCTAAGCTACTGCGACCTCCACCACTTTGGCAAGGGGCATTAAAACCGACTTGTTAAGCTACTGGGACCTCCACGTCTCTTCAAAGGGGCATTCAAACCGTCTTGTTAAGCTACTGGGACCTAAATGTCTCTTCCAAGGGGCATTCAAACCGTCTTGTTAAGCTACTGCGACCTCCACCACTATTCAAAGGGGCATTAAAACCGTCTTGTTAAGCTACTGGGACCTCCACCACTTTTCCGAGGGGCATTAAAACAGTCTTGTTAAGCTACTGGGACCTCCACGTCTCTTCCAAGGGGCATTCAAACCGTCTTGTTAAGCTACTGGGACCTCCACTTCTCTTCTGAGGGGCATTAAAAGCGACGTGTTAAGCTACTGTGACCTCCACCACTTTTCCGAGGGGCATTAAAACCGTCTTTTTAAGCTACTGGGACCTCAACGTCTCTTCCAAGGGGCATTCAAACCGTCTTGTTAAGCTACTGGGACCTCCACGTCTCTACCAAGGGGCATTCAAACCGTCTTGTTAAGCTACTGCGACCTCCACCACTTTTTCAAGGGGCAGTAAAAGCGTCTTATTAAGCTACTGGGTCCTCCACCACTTTTCCGAGAAGCATTAAAACCGTCTTGTTAAGCTACTGGGACCTCCACGTCTCTTCCAAGGGGCATTCAAGCCGTCTTGTTAAGCTCCTGGGACCTCCACGTCTCTTCCAAGGGGCATTCAAACCATCTTGTTAAGCTACTGGGACCTCCACGTCTCTTCTGAGAGGCATTAAAAGCGTCTTGTTAAGCTACTGTGACCTCCACCACTTTTCCGAGGGGCATTAAAACCGTCTTGTTAAGCTACTGGGACCTCCATGTCTCTTCCAAGGGGCATTCAAACCGTCTTGTTAAGCTACTGGGACCTCCACCACTTATCTGCGGGGCATTAAAAGCGTCTTGTTAAGCTACTGTGACCTCCACCACTTTTTCGAGGGGCATTAAAACCGTCTTGTTAAGCTACTGGGACCTCCACGTCTCTTCCGAGGGGCATTCAAACCGTCTTGTTAAGCTACTGGGACCTCCACGTCTCTTCCAAGGGGCATTCAAACCATCTTGTTAAGCTACTGCAACCTCCACCACTTTTCCAAGGGGCATTAAAACCGTCTTGTTAAGCTACTGGGACCTCCACCACTTTTCCGAGGGGCATTGAAAGCATCTTGTTAAGCTACTGGGACCTCCACCACTTTTCTGAGGAGCAATTGAACCATCTTGTTAAGCTACTGGGACCTCCACGTCTCTTCCAAGGGGCATTCAAACCGTCTTGTTAAGATACTGGGAACTCCACGTCTCTTCTGAGGGGCATTAAAAGCGTCTTGTTAAGCTACTGTGACCTCCACCACTTTTCCGAGGGGCATTAAAACCGTCTTGTTAAGATACTGGGACCTCCACGTCTCTTCCGAGGGGCATTCAAACCGTCTTGTTAAGCTACTTGGACCTCCACGTCTCTTCCGAGGGGCATTAAAAGCGTCTTGTTAAGCTACTGTGACCTCCACCACTTTTCCGAGGGGCATTAAAACCGTCTTGTTAAGCTACTGGGACCTCCTCCACTTTTCTGAGGAGCATTAAAACCGTCTTGTTAAGCTACTGGGACCTCCACGTCTCTTCCAAGGGGCATTCAAACCGTCTTGTTAAGCTACTGGGACCTCCACGTCTCTTCTGAGGGGCATTAATAGCGTCTTGTTAAGCTACTGTGACCTCCACGTCTGTTCAAAGGGACATCAAAAGTCTTCTTAAGCCACTCTGAACTCCACAGCTCTTCCTAGGGGCATTGAAATGTTGTTTTTAATTACCTCTTACCTCCACGACTCTTCCAACGGACATTGCATTTCCTCCTAATTTTAGTCAGCTTTTGATTTTCAATGCAAAGGCGAAAACTAAGGGAGACCCACTCCCCAATAGTGGGTAGAAGGTTTTTAGTACGCTGTAATCCATGTCTGTTTCAAGGGGCATTGCAGTTCCTCATAATTTTTGGAAAGCCTTCCATTCACTGCTTAGGCCAACAGTGTACAGGAGACCCAGTTGCTATAAATGGAAAAAAACGGTTTAGTTAAGGCCCTCTGACCTCCATGTCATTTCCAAGGTACATTGGAGTGCCTCGAAATTTTTGGTAGGCATTGCACTCACTGTATGCCCTATAACTGTGTAGCCAAACTGCTCCTTTTGTTACAGAAACATATCCTACAAGACATATGTGGTTGACTGGCCTGATATTGATGTGAATGGTCCCTGTTCCTCCTGCTCTTTCTCCTTTGCCACCACCTCATCCATCATTCATCACCTGAAGCTTTGTTTTAACGGGAGTCATAGAACTGGGATAGTAGCAGGAAAACATCCAGCAATCCTCGGAGGAGGTAGGATATGCGCGAAAACGCTGACCACCTCAGACCTAGCCGCTACTACATACATGCGCTTGCATTCCAACAAAACAAAGCAGATGCTAACTTGTATCATCATCATCATGGTCCTCACCTTGTCACTCTCAACTCCCCTGATGGAGAAGCCAAGGCCCACCGGAGGAGTCTGGTTCTCTGGTGGGCTCGTCCAATGCTGCCCTAAAGCAGGCCAGGCTAAGAAAAGTGTGTGGGGGGATGTTCCAAGGAGAAATAGGGGCGACTGGGGACCGTTTATGGACACCCGGCTGCCCCCAGGCGGGTGGGGACCGTGTGTGAACACCCGGCCGCGGGGCGGCTGGGGACCGAGTATGGACTCCCGGCCGCCCCCTGGCGGCTGGGGACCGAGTGTGGACACCTGGCAGCCGGGCGGCTGGGGACTGAGTATGGATTACAGGCCACCAATGCTGCCTTGACGCGGTGGTCAGATTCCGCCTCCACGTGCCTAAAAAGGCCCAATTTCAAGTGCAAGCAAGCAAGCAGTATGGTATTGCAGCCTGGCGGTGGGTGGGTGGATGGCAGGCTGCACACTTCGCTTGCATTCCAAGAAAACAAAGCAGATGCTAACTTGTATCATCATCATCATGGTCCTCACCTTGTCACTCTCAACTCCCCTGATGGAGAAGCCACGGCCCACCGGAGGAGTCTGGTTCTCTGGTGGGCTCGTCCAATGCTGCCCTAAAGCAGGCCGGGCTAAGAAAAGTGTGTGGGGGGATGTTTCAAGGAGAAATAGGGGCGGCTGGGGGCCGTTTATGGACACCCGGCTGCCCCCAGGCGGCTGGGGACCGAGTATGGACACCCGGCCGCCCCCTGGCGGTTGGGGACCGAGTGTGGACACCCCGCCGCCGGGCGGCTGGGGACTGAGTATGGATACCAGGCCGCCAACGCTGCCATGACATGGTGGCCAGATTCCGCCTCCACATGCCTAAAAGGCCCAATTTCAAGTGCAAGCAAGCAGTATGGTATTACAGCCTGGGGGTGGGTGGGTGGTTGGCTGCATATTTGCGCTTGCATTGCAAGGAATGGGAGAGGTACAATTGAACCCTGCCCTGGGACAAGAACTTGCACGGGGATAATTGCAAGTCTGCATCTTCTGATGCTTCAAGGATGACTTCTGATGGGCACACTTTTAGGCAGTGACCGGGGAGTCAGAGATGTTTCCAGGGGTCTTCCCCATGCTGTCCCCATGTCTTTTCAGCACTGTATGCATGTGTCACACAGCACATGGCCAGATAAGGTTGTAAAATGTTAAAATGACATTTCCCGGTGAATGCATTTGTCACGGTTGAAGCAATACAAAAGTGCAAAAACGCATAAAAAATGCCACTTGTGAACATAGCCCAAGGTGTGGAGGAGTATTTTTTTTTTTGTTATTTATTTTACCTTATACACGAGTCTTTACCCTGGAAAGGAACTTCCTTAACTGAAAGCAGTTTCAGTTTCGTTTTTTGAACGTTTTATTGTGAGCCCTTAAAAGTGGCTTAATACCTCTGACCACGTTGTTGACAGCAGTGACCTGGGGGTCAGAAATGCTTCCTGGGGCGATCCCCATGCTGTCCCCATGTCATTTTAGCACTGTCACGATCGTTTTGGGCACTTGTTAGGCTTTTAACAGACAGCCGGGGATGCCGCCGCGAAAATTCTCGGGTCTCCCATTGACTAACATTGGGCTCGTGGCTCAGGTCGAGCAACCGAGTATCATGGCGAGCTCGGCCCGAGCTTCGAGCCCCCGAGCATTTTAGTGCTCGCTCTTCACTACTAAATACCCTTCATTATTTATTATTTTTGCACTTTGCGATTTACCCATTCACTTCCGGTTACTTGGGTATTTTGCTTGTCTTTGGTTTTTCTTTGTCTAGTGGCCTTGTGTGAACATACATTTACATTTTGCATGCACATCAATTTATGTTTCAGTTCAGACTTCTAGGTTTTTTCTTTGTAGTTCAGTGTGCTTTAGTACATATAAGGGTGTGGCCGCCCTTTGTCTGAGCTGAAATGTTTATTCTGCCTCAGGTCTATGCTTCTACTAGGGGGTCAGTCTCTCTGCCCTTATCCATATGTACGTCACTTGACAAATGGTAAGGTTTTAATATTAGAGTTAGGACTGTCCCATAAGGGTTGCCGTGATGTGGCGGTATAGCTTTTGCATTATTTTTATCAAAATTATGTTAACTAAATACCCTTCATTATTTATTATTTTTGCACTTTGCGATTTACCCATTCACTTCCGGTTACTTGGGTATTTTGCTTGTCTTTGGTTTTTCTTTGTCTAGTGGCCTGGTGTGAACATGCATTTACATTTTGCATGCACATCAATTTATGTTTCAGTTCAGACTTCTAGGTTTTTTCTTTATATGCTATATATGCTGTATGTGCGGGAAGGGAGCTTGTATGTACACTGCTTGCAATGTATGGGGGAGGGAAGCTGTCGGACAAAGAGGGGTCCTGCAAACATCCAACTAATGGCCCCCCATATATATTACAGGAAGGTAGGTCAAACCCAAGGATTTTTGCTGGAGCAGCCGACCATGTGCTGTGTATGGGGCCATCTCCCCCACATATATAACCACATTCATGTATATGGGGGAGTCGGGATGTGTTGTGTGGACAAGCGTCCGGTCTAAAGCTAACTAGTGTATGGGCACCTGAGACTAAGGCAAGTTATCATCCAGAAAGTCATTCTCCAGCCTGCTGAAAAAATGCCGGATAGAGAAAGGCTTTTATCACCTAAGCCAGATCTCACAGGAGGGGAATCAAGAAGAAAAAAGGAGAAATGTAAAATAAGACACAAGTCCAGACAGTTGTCATCCAAAACTTTATCTGGTATCGACCAAGAAAATTACAATCAGTAAAAGTATAATCCACATTTAGGAAAAACAGATGAGCTGCGGGACCATCGCTTCTTCTTCTGGGACTTTTTGGCGGACAGGTTGCTCTGCTGTCGGAGGCCTTTCTTGTTCTTGGACTTCTCCTTCATGTGGATTCTGAAGACTAGGAGGCTCCTGAGGGTCCATCTCTCCTGCCGGCAGCTCAGAGTGACTTGGAGATATGTTTCCTTCAGTCCAGGAAAGCAAGAGAGGAAAAAGATGAATGTGATGTAATAACAAGACAAACCTAAAAAAAAACATGTATAAAAAATCATGTAACTGCAAACTGCACAAAAATGACCCCAATAACGTAAGTGCTGTAGTATTAAAGAACCTGCAAAACGAGTGGTGTGAAAAGACCTGGAACTTGTCAGAAATATGTAATGTTTTGTCTAAAATGACAAAAAAAAAGAAAAGATTCAAGGGATCAGCAGCATTTTATAACAGGTAAAAAATGTACAAATTTGTGACAAGTGATCGGTATTAAGTATTGTGGATGATAACCAGACGTTTATTTCAAATGAAGAGTTTAATGAACGTCTTGTATTCAGCCAATTGGAACCTTCCCGGAAATGTCTGCGCCGGTGATAAAATCTACTTACTAATAGAGCTCCCGACTGGACACAAAGAACTGCAGCTCATGGAGGAATGAAGCTTCTTTCCTTCTCAGCCAAGAACTTCTTATACCAGTCCCGTACGGCCTCTATCATGTGCTGATATCTAGCAGAAAGAGAAAAAATCAATTATAAACTAAATAAAATGTATTAAAGAAAAAAAACCTCCTGCAAACATGAAGCATTTGTAGCAAAGCACAGCCATTATTTACAGAGCACAATTGTTTTACTTTATTCTATATTAGTGGCCGCTCTGTGCAAAAACTTGTGGGAAATTACTGCAGCACTAATATTGTCCGTCCAGAGAGCACCCAAGTATTCCCCAATTTCTGACTCCACCGCCCGATAGCCCCCACAAACACAATGCTGCACCGCTGTCACCTGCCTGGTACAGGCTCCTTTATAGGGTCCTTTCAGCTGTTGTTCACCAAGATGTGAAGTAATCCGAGTACAGGGTTTCCCATGTCTGAGTGCAGGGGTGGAGAGCAGAGAGGATCAGACAGGGACAGGCCCATACACAGACTGCTGGTATATAGAGGACAAATCTCACTGAACAGCAGCCACAAGAAGCTTCTGGATGGGGGCAGTGGGGGTGAGACAGCACTTCAGCAACGTGTTTGGGAGAGAAGGAAGAAAATAAGCAAATGAAGAATATTTATAAAGTTCACAAGTCTGCAATGTGAGGAGGATAATTACATGAAGAAAACCCTCTAGGTGCAGCGTCGGCAACCGGAAAACCGCCCAAGGTCCACCTGTGTCATCAGCGCCCCCCTGCTGGACCCCTAATCAGTTGTACTGCAGACTCTGATGATTGATAGTGACACTAGGTCAGCTCTTTCCCTATGGCGGCACTAGCTGACCATCCTGTGGATAGTACAGGTGCCGGATTATTCAGTCCTATCCCTCTTCCCCAACGTGAAGCAAACATCCCTCTGACCAGACAAACATCCCCCTGACCAGACAAACATCCCCCTGACCAGACAAACATCCCCCTGACCAGGCAAACATCCCCCTGACCAGGCAAACATCCCCCTGACCAGGCAAACATCCCCCTGACCAGACAAACATTCCCCTGACCAGACAAACATCCCCCTGACCAGGCAAACATCCCCCTGACCAGGCAAACATCCCCCTGACCAGGCAAACATCCCTCTGACCAGGCAAACATCCCTCTGACCAGGCAAACATACAACCCCTTTTTTTCTTTCCCATTTTACTTCCTTTATTAATTTCTCCTCCAACATTACTGACAACTCCGAGTTCGATAGTTTGATAGTCTCATCTCCTGCCTTTGTATGTGGAGGAGACAATAAACAGCCGTATACATCCTAAACCTGTCACAAGGACTTTCTCTGCAACTCCCTACTCTCAGCTGTCCCCCTGTAACAATCCACCTTTTTCTCTTTCTCGCTCATACATTTCAGACACTTTATTAACATGTTAATCATATTTCT
The DNA here is from genome assembly GCF_046119375.1 of Phyllobates terribilis. NCBI lineage: Eukaryota > Metazoa > Chordata > Amphibia > Anura > Dendrobatidae > Phyllobates > Phyllobates terribilis. The sequence continues at coordinate 153,043 of NW_027362798.1, read as the reverse complement.
AAACTTACTGCATTCCACTTCATCTGATCATACATCACCGTTTAAAAGAATCACACTCACTTACTTGTCTGCTGCTGTAATTCTTGGATTGTTTTCTTGCTGTTACTTGGTCTTATTTTGCTGTTTGCTGTCCTTAAACCAGCATCTGCCGCACAGTGTCCACATCTTGTTCCACCGGGTCGCTCTTTTGATCCCTGCAACAACAGACACTATGCGAGTATGACTTCACATGTGACATTTCCAAGTCCCTTTACCATTGTGGTGCCAATGGAGTACCCCTTTTCTCATTATCATGCCCCCGAAGCACACCATTTCCCGCTAGCATGCCACCGTAGCACACCTTTTCCCGTTAGTATGCCACCGGGCACACCTATTCCCGTTAGCATGACATCGCAGCACACCTATTCCCGTTAGCATGCCACCGGAGCACACCTTTACCATTAGCATGTCACGTCTCCACGTCTCTTCCAAGGGGCATTCAAACCGTCTTGTTAAGCTACTGGGACCTCCACCACTTATCTGAGGGGCATTAAAAGCTTCTTGTTAAGCTGCTGTGACCTCCACCACTTTTTCGAGGGGCAATAAAACTGTCTTGTTAAGCTACTGGGACCTCCACGTCTCTTCCGAGGGGCATTCAAACTGTCTTGTTAAGCTACTGGGACCTCCACGTCTCTTCCAAGGGGCATTCAAACCGTTTTGTTAAGCTACTGCGACCTCCACGTCTCTACCAAGGGGCATTCAAACCGTCTTGTTAAGCTACTGTGACCTCCGCCACTTTTTCGAGGGGCAGTAAAAGCGTCTTATTAAGCTACTGGGACCTCCACCACTTTTCTGAGAAGCATTAAAACCGTCTTGTTAAGCTAGTGGGACCTCCACGTCTCTTCCAAGGGGCATTCAAACCGTCTTGTTAAGCTACTGCGACCTCCACTTCTCTTCTCAGGGGCATTAAAAGCGACTTGTTAAGCTACTGTGACCTCCACCACTTTTCCGAGGGGCATTAAAACCGTCTTGTTAAGCTACTGGGACCTCCACGTCTCTTCCAAGGGGCATTCAAACCGTCTTGTTAAGCTACTGGGACCTCCACGTCTCCACCAAGGGGCATTCAAACCGTCTTGTTAAGCTACTGCGACCACCACTTTTTCGAGGGGCAGTAAAAGCGTCTTATTAAGCTACTGGGACCTCCACCACTTTTCCGAGAAGCATTAAAACCGTCTTGTTAAGCTACTGGGACCTCCACGTCTCTTCCAAGGGGCATTCAAACCGTCTTGTTAAGCTACTGGGACCTCCACGTCTCTTCCAAGGGGCATTCAAACCATCTTGTTAAGCTACTGGGACCTCCACGTCTCTTCTGATAGGCATTAAAAGCATCTTGTTAAGCTACTGTGACCTCCACAACTTTTCTGAGGGGCATTAAAACCATCTTGTTAAGCTATTGGGACCTCCACGTCTCTTCCAAGGGGCATTCAAACCATCTTGTTAAGCTACTGGGACCTCCACCACTTATCTGAGGGGCACTAAAAGTGTCTTGTTAAGCTGCTGTGACCTCCACCACTTTTTCAAGGGGCAATAAAACCGTCTTGTTAAGCTACTGGGACCTCCACGTCTCTTCCGAGGGGCATTCAAACCGTCTTGTTAAGCTACTGGGACCTCCACGTCTCTTCCAAGGGGCATTCAAACCGTCTTGTTAAGCTACTGCGACCTCCACCACTTTTCCAAGGGGCATTAAAACCGTCTTGTTAAGCTTCTGGGACCTCCACCACTTTTCCGATGGGCATTAAAAGCATCTTGTTAAGCTACTGGGACCTCCACCACTTTTCTGAGGAGCATGAAAACCGTCTTGTTAAGCTACTGGGACCTCCACGTCTCTTCCAAGGGGCATTCAAACCGTCTTGTTAAGCTACTGGGACCTCCACGTCTCTTCTGAGGGACATTAAAAGCGTCTTGTTAAGCTACTGTGACCTCCACCACTTTTTCGAGGGGCATTAAAACCACCTTGCTAAGATACTGGGACCTCCACGTCTCTTCCGAGGGGCATTCAAACCGTCTTGTTAAGCTACTGGGACCTCCACGTCTCTTCCAAGGGGCATTCAAACCGTCTTGTTAAGCTACTTGGACCTCCACGTCTCTTCCGAGGGGCATTAAAAGCGTCTTGTTAAGCTACTGTGACCTCCACCACTTTTCCGAGGAGCATTAAAACCGTCTTGTTAAGCTACTGGGACCTCCTCGTCTCTTCCAAGGGGCATTCAAACTGTCTTGTTAAGCTACTGGGACCTCCACTTCTCTTCTGAGGGGCATTAATAGTGTCTTGTTAAGCTACTGTGACCTCCACCACTTTTCCCAGGGGCATTTAAACCGGCCAGTTAAGCTACTGGGACCTCCACGTCTCTTCCAAGGAGCATTCAAACAGTCTTGTTAAGCTACTGGGACCTCTACCACGTTTCTGAGGGGCATTAAAATCATCTTGTTAAGCTACTGGGACCTCCACCACTTTTCTGAGGAGCATTAAAACCATCTTGTTAAGCTGCTGGGACCTCCACGTCTCTTCTGAGGGGCATTAATAGCGTCTTGTTAAGCTACTGCGACCTCCACGTCTCTTCCAAAGGGCATTCAAACCGTCTTGTTAAGGTACTGTGACCTCCACGTCTCTTCCAAGGATCATTCAAACCGTCTTGTTAAGCTACTGCGACCTCCACCACTTTTCCAAGGGGCATTAAAACCATCTTGTTAAGCTTCTAGGATCTCCACGTTTCTTCTGAGGGGCATTAAAAGCGTCTTCTTAAGCTACTGTGACCTCCACCACTTTTCTGAGGGGCATTAAAACCGTCTTGTTAAGCTACTGGGACCTCCACATCTCTTTTGAGGGGCATTAAAAGTGTCTTGTTAAACCACTCTGAACTCCACAACTCTTCCAAGGGGCATTGATATGTTGTTTTTAATTAACTCTAACCTCCACGACTCTTCGAACGGGCATTTCATTTCCTCTTAATTTTTGGCTGCTTTTTCTTGGAAGGCATAAGCAAATACTATGGGAGACCCACTCCCCATTAATGGGAATAATGTTTGTAATATGCTGTACTGCATGGCTCTTGTAAGGGGCACTGCAAGTTCCTCCGTCCTAATTTTTGGCAGCTTTTGCTTGGAAGGCATAAGCAAAGACTATGGGAGACCAACTCCCCAATAATGGGAATAATGTTTGTAATATGCTGTACTGCATGGCTCTTGTAAGGGGCATTGCAAGCTCCTTCGTCCTAATTTTTGGCAGCTTTTGCTTGGAAGGCATAAGCAAAGACTATGGGAGACCCACTCCCCAATAATGGGAATAATGTTTGGAATATGCTGTACTGCATGGCTCTTGTAAGGGGCATTGCAAGTTTCTCCATCCTAATTTTTGGCAGCTTTTGCTTGGAAGGCATAAGCTATGACTATGGGATACACACTCCCCAATAATGGGAATAATGTTTGTACTATGCTGTACTGTATGGCTCTTGGAAGGAGCATTAAAAGCCCCTTTTCCGAGGGGCATTCAAAACGTCTGGTTAAGCTACTGGGACCGCCACGTCTTTTCCGAGGGGCATTAAAACCATCTTGTTAAGCTACTGTGACCTCCACGTCTGTTCAAAGGGACATCAAAAGTCTTCTTAAGCCACTCTGAACTCCACAGCTCTTCCTAGGGGCATTGAAATGTTGTTTTTAATTACCTCTAACCTCCACGACTCTTCCAACGGACATTGCATTTCCTCCTAATTTTAGTCAGCTTTTGCTTTTCAATGCAAAGGCGAAAACTAAGGGAGACCCACTCCCCAATAGTGGGTAGAAGGTTTTTAGTACGCTGTAATCCACGTCTGTTTCAAGGGGCATTGCAGTTCCTCATAATTTTTGGAAAGCCTTCCATTCACTGTTTAGGCCAACAGTGTACAGGAGACCCAGTTGATATAAATGGAAAAAACGGTTTAGTTAAGGCCCTCTGACCTCCATGTCATTTCCAAGGTACATTCGAGTGCCTCAAAATTTTTGGTAGGCATTGCACTCACTGTATGCCCTATAACTGTGTAGCCAAACCGCTCCTTTTGTTACAGAAACATATCCTACAAGACATAGGTGGTTGACTGGCCTGATATTGATGTGAATGGTCCCTGTTCCTCCTGCTCTTTCTCCTTTGCCACCACCTCATCCATCATTCATCACCTGAAGCTTTGTTTTAATGGGAGTCATAGAACTGGGATAGTAGCAGGAAAACATCCAGCAATCCTCGGAGGAGGTAGGATATGCGCCAAAACGCTGACCACCTCAGGCCTAGTCGCTACTACATACATGCGCTTGCATTCCAAGAAAACAAAGCAGATGCTAACTTGTATCATCATCATCATGGTCCTCACCTTGGCACTCTCAACTCCCCTGATGGAGAAGCCAGGGCCCACCGGAGGAGTCTGGTTCTCTGGTGGGCTCGTCCAATGCTGCCCTAAAGCAGGCCAGGCTAAGAAAAGTGTGTGGGGGGATGTTCCAAGGAGAAATAGGGGCCCCTGGGGACCGTTTATGGACACCCGGCTGCCCCCAGGGGGCTGGGGACCGTGTGTGAACACCCGGCCGCGGGGCGGCTGGGGACCGAGTATGGACACCCGGCCGCCCCCTGGCGGCTGGGGACCGAGTGTGAACACCTGGCAGCCGGGCGGCTGGGGACTGAGTATGGATTCCAGGCCGCCAATGCTGCCATGACTCGGTGGTCAGATTCCGCCTCCACGTGCCTAAAAAGGCCCAATTTCAAGTGCAAGCAAGCAAGCAGTATGGTAATGCAGCCTGGCGGTGGGTGGGTGGCAGGCTGCACACTTACGCTTGCATTCCAAGAAAACAAAGCAGATGCTAACTTGTATCATCATCATCATGGTCCTCACCTTGTCACTCTCAACTCCCCTGATGGAGAAGCCAGGGCCCACCGGAGGAGTCTGGTTCTCTGGTGGGCTCGTCCAATGCTGCCCTAAAGCAGGCCGGGCTAAGAAAAGTGTGTGAGGGGATGTTCCAAGGAGAAATAGGGGCGGCTGGGGACCGTTTATGGACACCCGGCTGCCCCAAGGCGGCTGGGGACTGAGTATGGACTCCCGGCCGCCACCTGGCGGTTGGGGACCGAGTGTGGACACCCCGCCGCCGGGCGGCTGGGGACTGAGTATGGATACCAGGCCGCCAACGCTGCCATGACATGGTGGCCAGATTCCGCCTCCACATGCCGAAAAGGCCCAAGTTCAAGTGCAAGCAAGCAGTATGGTATTGCAGCCTGGGGGTGGGTGGGTGGTTGGCTGCATATTTGCGCTTGCATTGCAAGGAATGGGGGAGGTACAATTGAACCCTGCCCTGGGACAAGAACTTGCACGGGGATAGTTGCAAGTTTGCATCTTCTGATGCGGCAAGGATGACTTCTGATGGGCACACTTTTAGGCAGTGACTGGGGAGTCAGAGATGCTTCCAGGGGTCTTTCCCATGCTGTCCCCATGTCTTTTCAGCACTGTATGCATGTGTCATACAGCACATGGCCAGATAAGGTTGTAAAATGTTAAAATTACATTTCCCAGTGAATGCATTTGTCACGATTGAAGCAATACAAAAGTGCAAAAACGCATTAAAAATGCTACTTGTGAACATAGCCCAAGGTGTGGAGCAGTATTTTTTTTTTTGGTTATTTATTTTACCTTATACACAAGTCTTTACCCTGGAAAGGAACTTCCTTAACATATTTCACAGGAAAGCAGTTTCAGTTTAGTTTTTGAACGTTTTATTGTGAGCCCTTAAAAGTGGCTTAATACCTCTGACCACATTGTTGACAGCAGTGACCTGGGGGTCAGAAATGCTTCCTGGGGCGATCCCCATGCTGTCCCCATGTCATTTGAGCACTGTCACTATCGTTTTGGGCACTTGTTAGGCTTTTAAAAGACATCCGGGGATGCCGCCGCGAGAATGCTGGGGTCTCCCATAGACTAACATTGGGCTCGTGGCTCAGGTCGAGCACCCGAGTATCATGGCGAGCTCGGCCCGAACTTCGAGCACCCGAGCATTTTAGTGCTCGCTCTTCACTACTAAATACCCTTCATTATTTATTATTTTTGCACTTTGCGATTTACCCATTTACTTCCGGTTACTTGGGTATTTTGCTTGCCTTTGGTTTTTCTTTGTCTAGTGGCCTTATGTGAACATGCATTTACATTTTGCCTGCAATTTATGTTTCAGTTCAGACTTCTAGGTTTTTTCTTTGTAGTTCAGTGTGCTTTAGTGCATATTAGGGTGTGGCCACCCTTTGTCTGAGCTGAAATGTTTATTCTGCCTCAGGTCTATGCTTCTACTAGGGGGTCAGTCTCTCTGCCCTTATCCATATGTACGTCACTTGACAAATGGTAAGGTTTTAATATTAGAGTTAGGACTGTCCCATAAGGGTTGCCGTGATGTGGCGGGATAGCTTTTGCATTATTTTTATCAAAATTATGTTAACTAAATACCCTTCATTATTTATTATTTTTGCACTTTGCGATTTACCCATTCACTTCCGGTTACTTGGGTATTTTGCTTGTCTTTGGTTTTTCTTTGTCTAGTGGCCTTGTGTGAACATGCATTTACATTTTGCATGCACATCAATTTATGTTTCAGTTCAGACTTCTAGGTTTTTTCTTTATATGCTATATATACTGTATGTGCGGGAAGGGAGCTTGTATGTACACTGCTTGCTATGTGTGGGGGAGGGAAGCTGTCGGACAAAGAGGGGTCCTGCAAACATCCAACTAATGGCCCCCCATATATATTACAGGAAGGTAGGTCAAACCCAAGGATTTTTGCTGGAGCAGCCGACCATGTGCTGTGTATGGGGCCATCTCCCCCACACATATAACCACATTCATGTATATGGGGGAGTCGGGATGTGTTGTGTGGACAAGCGTCCGGTGTAAAGCTAACTAGTGTATGGGCACCTGAGACTAAGGCAAGTTATCATCCAGAAAGTAATTCTCCAGCCTGCTGCAAAAATGCTGGATAGAGAAAGGCTTTTATCACCTAAGCCAGATCTCACTGGAGGGGAAGCAAGAAGAAAAAAGGAGAAATGTAAAATAAGACACAAGTCCAGACAGTTGTCATCCAAAACTTTATCTGGTATCGACCAAGAAAATTACAATCAGTAAAAGTATAAACTACATTTAGGAAAAACACAGATGAGCTGCGGGACCATCGCTTCTTCTTCTGGGACTTTTTGGCGGACAGGTTGCTCTGCTGTCGGAGGCCTTTCTTGTTCTTGGACTTCTCCTTCATGTGGATTCTGAAGACTAGGAGGCTCCTGAGGGTCCATCTCTCCTGCCGGCAGCTCAGAGTGACTTGGAGATATGTTTCCTTCAGTCCAGGAAAGCAAGAGAGGAAAAAGATGAATGTGATGTAATAACAAGACAAAGCTAAAAAAAACATGTATAAAAAATCATGTAACTGCAAACTGCACAAAAATGACCCCAATAACGTAAGTGCTGTAGTATTAAAGAACCTGCAAAACGAGTGGTGTGAAAAGACCTGGGACTTGTCAGAAATATGTAATGTTTTGTCTAAAATGACAAAAAAAAAGAAAAGATTCAAGGGATGAGCAGCATTTTATAACAGGTAAAAAATATACAAATTTGTGACAAGTGATCGGTATTAAGTATTGTGGATGATAACCAGACGTTTATTTCAAATGAAGAGTTTAATGAACGTCTTGTATTCGGCCAATTGGAACCTTCCCGGAAATGTCTGCGCCGGTGATAAAATCTACTTACTAATAGAGCTCCCGACTGGACACAAAGAACTGTAGCTCATGGAGGAATGAAGCTTCTTTCCTTCTCAGCCAAGAACTTCTTATACCAGTCCCGTACGGCCTCTATCATGTGCTGATATCTAGCAGAAAGAGAAAAAATCAATTATAAACTAAATAAAATTTATTAAAGAAAAAAAAACCTCCTGCGAACATGAAGCATTTGTAGCAAAGCACAGCCATTATTTACAGAGCACAATTGTTTTACTTTATTCTATATTAGTGGCCGCTCTGTGCAAAAACTTGTGGGAAATTACTGCAGCACTAATATTGTCCGTCCAGAGAGCACCCAAGTATTCCCCAATTTCTGACTCCACCGCCCGATTGCCCCCACAAGCACAATGCTGCTCCGCTGTCACCTGCCTGGTACAGGCTCCTTTATAGGGTCCTTTCAGCTGTTGTTCACCAAGATGTGAAGTAATCCGAGTACAGGGTTTCCTATGTCTGAGTGCAGGGGTGGAGAGCAGAGAGGATCAGACAGAGACAGGCCCATACACAGACTGCTGGTATATAGAGGACAAATCTCACTGAACAGCAGCTACAAGAAGCTTCTGGATGGGGACAGTGGGGGTGAGACAGCACTTCAGCAACGTGTTTGGGAGAGAAGGAAGAAAATAAGCAAATGAAGAAAATTTATAAAGTTCACAAGTCTGCAATGTGAGGAGGATAATTACATGAAGAAAACCCTCTAGGTGCAGCGTCGGCAACCGGAAAACCGCCCCAAGGTCCACCTGTGTCATCAGCGCCCCCCTGCTGGACCCCTAATCAGTTGTACTGCAGACTCTGATGATTGATAGTGACACTAGGTCAGCTCTTTCCCTATGGCGGCACTAGCTGACCATCCTGTGGATAGGACAGGTGCCGGATCATTCAGTCCTTTCCCTCTTCCCCAACGTGAAGCAAACATCCCTCTGACCAGACAAACATCACTCTGACCAGACAAACATCCCTCTGACCAGACAAACATCCACCTGACCAGACAAACATCCTCCTGACCAGGCAACCATCCCCCTGACGAGGCAAACATCCCCCTGACCAGGCAAACATCCCCCTTACCAGGCAAACATCCCTCTGACCAGGCAAACATCCCCCTGACCAGACAAACATCCCCATGACCAGGCAAACATCCTCCTGACCAGGCAACCATCCCCCTGACCAGGCAAACATCCCCCTGACCAGGCAAACATCCCCCTGACCAGGCAAACATCCCCCTGACCAGACAAACATCCCCATAACCAGGCAAACATCCCTCTGACCAGGCAAACATACAACCCCTTTTTTTCTTTCCCATTTTACTTGCTTTATTAACTTCACCTCCAACATTACTGACAACTCCAAGTTCAATAGTTTGATAGTCTCATCTCCTGCCTTTGTATGTGGAGGAGGCAATAAACCGCCGTATACATCCTAAACCTGTCACAAGGACTTTCTCTGCAACTCCCTACTCTCAGCTGTCCCCCTGTAACAATCCACCTTTTTCTCTTTCTCGCTCATACATTTCAGACACTTTATTAACATGTTAATCATATTTCCAAACTTACTGCATTCCACTTCATCTGATCATACATCACCGTTTAAAAGAATCACAATCACTTACTTGTCTGCTGCGGTAATTCTTGGATTGTTTTCTTGCTGTTGCTTGGTCTTATTTTGCTGTTTGCTGTCCTTAAACCACCATCTGTCGCACAGTGTCCACATCTTGTTCCACCGGGTCACTCTTTTGATCCCTGCAACAACAGACACTATGCGAGTATGACTTCACATGTGACATTTCCAAGTCCCTTGACCATTGTGGTGCCAATCGAGTACCCCATTTCTCGTTATCATGCCACCGAAGCACACCATTTCCCGCTAGCATGCCACCGTAGCACACCTTTTCCCATTAGTATGCCACCGGGCACACCTATTCCCGTTAGCATGCCATCGGAGCACACCTATTCCCGTTAGCATGCCACCGGAGCACACCTTTACCATTAGCATGTGACCGCAGCACACCTTTACCGTTAGAATGCCACTGGAGCACACCTTTACCATTAGCATGCCACCGGAGCACACCTTTTCCCGTTGGCTTGCCACCGGAGCACGCCACTTTCCCGTTGGCTTGCCACCGGAGCACGCCACTTTCCCGTTGGCTTGCCACCGGAGCACGCCACTTTCCTGTTGGCTTGCCATCGGAGCACGCCACTTTCCCGTTGGCTTGCCACCGGAGCACGCCACTTTCCCGTTGGCTTGCCACCGGAGCACGCCACTTTCCCAATGGCTTGCCACCGGAGCACGCCACTTTCCCGGTGGCTTGCCACCGAAGCACGACACAGTCCCGTTGGCTTGCCACCGGAGCACGCCACAGTCCCGTTGGCTTGCCACCGGAGCACGCCACTTTCCCGTTGGCTTGCCACCGGAGCACGCCACTTTCCCGTTGGCTTGCCACCGAAGCACGCCACTTTCCCGTTGGCTTGCCACCGGAGCACGCCACTTTCATGTTGGCTTGCCACCGGAGCACGCCACTTTCCCGTTGGCTTGCCACCGGAGCACGCCACTTTCCCGTTGGCTTGCCACCGGAGCACGCCACTTTCCCGTTGGCTTGCCACCGGAGCACGCCACTTTCCCGTTGGCTTGCCACCGGAGCACGCCACTTTTCCGTTGGCTTGCCACCGGAGCACGCCACTTTCCCGTTGGCTTGCCACCGGAGCACGCCACTTTCCCGTTGGCTTGCCACCGGAGCACGCCACTTTCCCGCTGGCTTGCCACCGAAGCACGCCACAGTCCCGTTGGCATGCCACCGGAGCACGCCACAGTCCCGTTGGCTTGCCACCGGAGCACGCCACTTTCCCGTTGGCTTGCCACCGGAACACGCCACTTTCCCGCTGGCTTGCCACCGGAGCACGCCACAGTCCCGCTGGCTTGCCACCGGAGCACGGCACAGTCCCGTTGGCTTGCCACCGGAGCACGCCACTTTCCCGTTGGCTTGCCACCGGAGCACGCCACTTTCCCGTTGGCTTGCCACCGGAGCACGCCACTTTCCCGTTGGCTTGCCACCGGAGCACGCCACTTTCCCGTTGGCTTGCCACCGGAGCACGCCACTTTCCCGTTGGCTTGCCACCGGAGCACGCCACTTTCCCGTTGGCTTGCCACCGGAGCACGCCACTTTCCCGTTGGCTTGCCACCGGAGCACGCCACTTTCCCGTTGGCTTGCCACCGGAGCACGCCACTTTCCCGTTGGCTTGCCACAGGAGCACGCCACTTTCCCGTTGGCTTGCCACCGGAGCACGCCACTTTCCCGTTGGCTTGCCACCGGAGCACGCCACTTTCCCGTTGGCTTGCCACCGGAGCACGCCACTTTCCCGTTGGCTTGCCACCGGAGCACGCCACTTTCCCGTTGGCTTGCCACCGGAGCACGCCACTTTCCCGTTGGCTTGCCACCGGAGCACGCCACTTTCCCGTTGGCTTGCCACCGGAGCACGCCACTTTCCCGTTGGCTTGCCACCGGAGCACGCCACTTTCCCGTTGGCTTGCCACCGGAGCACGCCACTGTCCCGTTGGCTTGCCACCGGAGCACGCCACAGTCCCGTTGGCTTGCCACCGGAGCACGCCACAGTCCCGTTGGCTTGCCACCGGAGCACGCCACAGTCCCGTTGGCTTGCCACCGGAGCACGCCACAGTCCCGTTGACTTGCCACCGGAGCACGCCACTTTCCCGTTGGCTTGCCACCGGAGCACGCCACTTTTCCGTTGGCTTGCCACCGGAGCACGCCACTTTCCCGTTGGCTTGCCACCGGAGCACGCCACTTTCCCGTTGGCTTGCCACCGGAGCACGCCACTTTCCCGTTGGCTTGCCACCGGAGCACGCCACTTTCCCGTTGGCTTGCCACCGGAGCACGCCACTTTCCCGTTGGCTTGCCACCGGAGCACGCCACTTTTCCGTTGGCTTGCCACCGGAGCACGCCACTTTCCCGTTGGCTTGCCACCGGAGCACGCCACTTTCCCGTTGGCTTGCCACCGGAGCACGCCACTTTCCCGTTGGCTTGCCACCGGAGCACGCCACTTTCCCGTTGGCTTGCCACCGGAGCACGCCACTTTCCCGTTGGCTTGCCACCGGAGCACGCCACTTTCCCGTTAGCTTGCCACCGGAGCACGCCACTTTCCCGTTGGCTTGCCACAGGAGCACGCCACTTTCCCGTTGGCTTGCCACCGGAGCACGCCACTTTCCCGTTGGCTTGCCACCGGAGCACGCCACTTTCCCGTTGGCTTGCCACCGGAGCACGCCACTTTCCCGTTGGCTTGCCACCGGAGCACGCCACTTTCCCGTTGGCTTGCCACCGGAGCACGCCACTTTCCCGTTGGCTTGCCACCGGAGCACGCCACTTTCCCGTTGGCTTGCCTCCGGAGCACGCCACTTTCCCGTTGGCTTGCCACCGGAGCACGCCACTTTCCCGTTGGCTTGCCACCGGAGCACGCCACTGTCCCGTTGGCTTGCCACCGGAGCACGCCACAGTCCCGTTGGCTTGCCACCGGAGCACGCCACAGTCCCGTTGGCTTGCCACCGGAGCACGCCACAGTCCCGTTGGCTTGCCACCGGAGCACGCCACTTTCCCGTTGGCTTGCCACCGGAGCACGCCACTTTTCCGTTGGCTTGCCACCGGAGCACGCCACTTTCCCGTTGGCTTGCCACCGGAGCACGCCACTTTCCCGTTGGCTTGCCACCGGAGCACGCCACTGTCCCGTTGGCTTGCCACCGGAGCACGCCACTGTCCCGTTGGCTTGCCACCGGAGCACGCCACTGTCCCGTTGGCTTGCCACCGGAGCACGCCACTGTCCCGTTGGCTTGCCACCGGAGCACGCCACTGTCCCGTTGGCTTGCCACCGGAGCACGCCACTGTCCCGTTGGCTTGCCACCGGAGCACGCCACTTTCCCGTTGGCTTGCCACCGGAGCACGCCACTTTCCCGTTGGCTTGCCACCGGAGCACGCCACTTTCCCGTTGGCTTGCCACCGGAGCACGCCACTTTCCCGTTGGCTTGCCACCGGAGCACGCCACTTTCCCGTTGGCTTGCCACCGGAGCACGCCACTCTCCCGTTGGCTTGCCACCGGAGCACGCCACTTTCCCGTTGGCTTGCCACCGGAGCACGCCACTTTCCCGTTGGCTTGCCACAGGAGCACGCCACTTTCCCGTTGGCTTGCCACCGGAGCACGCCACTTTCCCGTTGGCTTGCCACCGGAGCACGCCACTTTCCCGTTGACTTGCCACCGGAGCACGCCACTTTCCCGTTGGCTTGCCACCGGAGCACGCCACTTTCCCGTTGGCTTGCCACCGGAGCACGCCACTGTCCCGTTGGCTTGCCACCGGAGCACGCCACAGTCCCGTTGGCTTGCCACCGGAGCACGCCACAGTCCCGTTGGCTTGCCACCGGAGCACGCCACTTTCCCGTTGGCTTGCCACCGGAGCACGCCACTTTTCCGTTGGCTTGCCACCGGAGCACGCCACTTTCCCGTTGGCTTGCCACCGGAGCACGCCACTTTCCCGTTGGCTTGCCACCGGAGCACGCCACTGTCCCGTTGGCTTGCCACCGGAGCACGCCACTGTCCCGTTGGCTTGCCACCGGAGCACGCCACTGTCCCGTTGGCTTGCCACCGGAGCACGCCACTGTCCCGTTGGCTTGCCACCGGAGCACGCCACTGTCCCGTTGGCTTGCCACCGGAGCACGCCACTTTCCCGTTGGCTTGCCACCGGAGCACGCCACTTTCCCGTTGGCTTGCCACCGGAGCACGCCACTTTCCCGTTGGCTTGCCACCGGAGCACGCCACTTTCCCGTTGGCTTGCCACCGGAGCACGCCACTTTCCCGTTGGCTTGCCACCGGAGCACGCCACTTTCCCGTTGGCTTGCCACCGGAGCACGCCACTTTCCCGTTGGCTTGCCACAGGAGCACGCCACTTTCCCGTTGGCTTGCCACCGGAGCACGCCACTTTCCCGTTGGCTTGCCACCGGAGCACGCCACTTTCCCGTTGGCTTGCCACCGGAGCACGCCACTTTCCCGTTGGCTTGCCACCGGAGCACGCCACTTTCCCGTTGGCTTGCCACAGGAGCACGCCACTTTCCCGTTGGCTTGCCACCGGAGCACGCCACTTTCCCGTTGGCTTGCCACCGGAGCACGCCACTTTCCCGTTGGCTTGCCACCGGAGCACGCCACTTTCCCGTTGGCTTGCCACCGGAGCACGCCACTTTCCCGTTGGCTTGCCACCGGAGCACGCCACTGTCCCGTTGGCTTGCCACCGGAGCACGCCACAGTCCCGTTGGCTTGCCACCGGAGCACGCCACAGTCCCGTTGGCTTGCCACCGGAGCACGCCACAGTCCCGTTGACTTGCCACCGGAGCACGCCACTTTCCCGTTGGCTTGCCACCGGAGCACGCCACTTTTCCGTTGGCTTGCCACCGGAGCACGCCACTTTCCCGTTGGCTTGCCACCGGAGCACGCCACTTTCCCGTTGGCTTGCCACCGGAGCACGCCACTGTCCCGTTGGCTTGCCACCGGAGCACGCCACTGTCCCGTTGGCTTGCCACCGGAGCACGCCACTGTCCCGTTGGCTTGCCACCGGAGCACGCCACTGTCCCGTTGGCTTGCCACCGGAGCACGCCACTGTCCCGTTGGCTTGCCACCGGAGCACGCCACTTTCCCGTTGGCTTGCCACCGGAGCACGCCACTTTCCCGTTGGCTTGCCACCGGAGCACGCCACTTTCCCGTTGGCTTGCCACCGGAGCACGCCACTTTCCCGTTGGCTTGCCACCGGAGCACGCCACTTTCCCGTTGGCTTGCCACCGGAGCACGCCACTTTCCCGTTGGCTTGCCACAGGAGCACGCCACTTTCCCGTTGGCTTGCCACCGGAGCACGCCACTTTCCCGTTGGCTTGCCACCGGAGCACGCCACTTTCCCGTTGGCTTGCCACCGGAGCACGCCACTTTCCCGTTGGCTTGCCACCGGAGCACGCCACTTTCCCGTTGGCTTGCCACCGGAGCACGCCACTTTCCCGTTGGCTTGCCACCGGAGCACGCCACTTTCCCGTTGGCTTGCCACCGGAGCACGCCACTTTCCCGTTGGCTTGCCACCGGAGCACGCCACTTTCCCGTTGGCTTGCCACCGGAGCACGCCACTTTCCCGTTGGCTTGCCACCGGAGCACGCCACTGTCCCGTTGGCTTGCCACCGGAGCACGCCACTTTCCCGTTGGCTTGCCACCGGAGCACGCCACTTTCCCGTTGGCTTGCCACCGGAGCACGCCACTTTCCCGTTGGCTTGCCACCGGAGCACGCCACTTTCCCGTTGGCTTGCCACCGGAGCACGCCACTTTCCCGTTGGCTTGCCACCGGAGCACGCCACTTTCCCGTTGGCTTGCCACCGGAGCACGCCACTTTCCCGTTGGCTTGCCACCGGAGCACGCCACTTTCCCGTTGGCTTGCCACCGGAGCACGCCACTTTCCCGTTGGCTTGCCACCGGAGCACGCCACTTTCCCGTTGGCTTGCCACCGGAGCACGCCACTTTCCCGTTGGCTTGCCACCGGAGCACGCCACTTTCCCGTTGGCTTGCCACCGGAGCACGCCACTTTCCCGTTGGCTTGCCACCGGAGCACGCCACTTTCCCGTTGGCTTGCCACCGGAGCACGCCACTTTCCCGTTGGCTTGCCACCGGAGCACGCCACTTTCCCGTTGGCTTGCCACCGGAGCACGCCACTTTCCCGTTGGCTTGCCACCGGAGCACGCCACTTTCCCGTTGGCTTGCCACCGGAGCACGTCACTTTCCCGTTGGCTTGCCACCGGAGCACGCCACTTTCCCGTTGGCTTGCCACCGGAGCACGCCACTTTCCCGTTGGCTTGCCACCGGAGCACGCCACTTTCCCGTTGGCTTGCCACCGGAGCACGTCACTTTCCCGTTGGCTTGCCACCGGAGCACGCCACTTTCCCGTTGGCTTGCCACCGGAGCACGCCACTTTCCCGTTGGCTTGCCACCGGAGCACGCCACAGTCCCGTTGGCTTGCCACCGGAGCACGCCACTTTCCCGTTGGCTTGCCACCGGAGCACGCCACTTTCCCGTTGGCTTGCCACCGGAGCACGCCACTTTCCCGTTGGCTTGCCACCGGAGCACGCCACTTTCCCGTTGGCTTGCCACCGGAGCACGCCACTTTCCCGTTGGCTTGCCACCGGAGCACGCCACTTTCCCGCTGGCTTGCCACCGGAGCACGCCACTTTCCCGCTGGCTTGCCACCGGAGCACGCCACTGTCCCGCTGGCTTGCCACCGGAGCACGCCACTGTCCCGCTGGCTTGCCACCGGAGCACGCCACTGTCCCGCTGGCTTGCCACCGGAGCACGCCACTTTCCCGCTGGCTTGCCACCGGAGCACGCCACTTTCCCGCTGGCTTGCCACCGGAGCACGCCACTTTCCCGTTGGCTTGCCACCGGAGCACGCCACTTTCCCGTTGGCTTGCCACCGGAGCACGCCACTTTCCCGTTGGCTTGCCACCGGAGCACGCCACTTTCCCGTTGGCTTGCCACCGGAGCACGCCACTGTCCCGTTGGCTTGCCACCGGAGCACGCCACTTTCCCGTTGGCTTGCCACCGGAGCACGCCACTTTCCCGTTGGCTTGCCACCGGAGCACGCCACTTTCCCGTTGGCTTGCCACCGGAGCACGCCACTTTCCCGTTGGCTTGCCACCGGAGCACGCCACTTTCCCGTTGGCTTGCCACCGGAGCACGCCACTTTCCCCTTGGCTTGCCACCGGAGCACGTCACTTTCCCGTTGGCTTGCCACCGGAGCACGCCACTTTCCCGTTGGCTTGCCACCGGAGCACGCCACTTTCCCGTTGGCTTGCCACCGGAGCACGCCACTTTCCCGTTGGCTTGCCACCGGAGCACGCCACTTTCCCGTTGGCTTGCCACCGGAGCACGTCACTTTCCCGTTGGCTTGCCACCGGAGCACGCCACTTTCCCGTTGGCTTGCCACCGGAGCACGCCACTTTCCCGTTGGCTTGCCACCGGAGCACGCCACAGTCCCGTTGGCTTGCCAGCGGAGCACGCCACTTTCCCGTTGGCTTGCCACCGGAGCACGCCACTTTCCCGTTGGCTTGCCACCGGAGCACGCCACTTTCCTGTTGGCTTGCCACCGGAGCACGCCACTTTCCCGTTGGCTTGCCACCGAAGCACGCCACTTTCCCGTTGGCTTGCCACCGGAGCACGCCACTTTCCCGCTGGCTTGCCACCGGAGCACGCCACTTTCCCGCTGGCTTGCCACCGGAGCACGCCACTGTCCCGCTGGCTTGCCACCGGAGCACGCCACTGTCCCGCTGGCTTGCCACCGGAGCACGCCACTGTCCCGCTGGCTTGCCACCGGAGCACGCCACTTTCCCGCTGGCTTGCCACCGGAGCACGCCACTTTCCCGCTGGCTTGCCACCGGAGCACGCCACTTTCCCGTTGGCTTGCCACCGGAGCACGCCACTTTCCCGTTGGCTTGCCACCGGAGCACGCCACTTTCCCGTTGGCTTGCCACCGGAGCACGTCACTTTCCCGTTGGCTTGCCACCGGAGCACGCCACTTTCCCGCTGGCTTGCCACCGGAGCACGCCACTTTCCCGCTGGCTTGCCACCCGAGCACGCCACTTTCCCGCTGGCTTGCCACCGCAGCACGCCACTTTCCCGCTGGCTTGCCACCGGAGCACGCCACTTTCCCGCTGGCTTGCCACCGGAGCACGCCACTTTCCCGCTGGCTTGCCACCGGAGCACGCCACTGTCCCGCTGGCTTGCCACCGGAAGCACGCCACTTTCCCGCTGGCTTGCCAAGGGAGCACGCCATCATCCATTTAATAAAATGGGCCACACTTAGCTTTTTCTTTTATATAATGGGCCCATATAGTTTTTCATTGAATATATTGGGCCCTACATAACCTTACATTTAATATATATAATCGTCTTATCATGTCTGTCTGTCTGTCCTTCTGTCCAGGAAGTCCTGCGTCTCTGATTGGTCAGACCGTGGTCAATCAGCGACGTGGGATTTCAGAAAAAGATGGCGGCCATTAGCAGCTCATCTGCCGCACGGAGGTCAGCGGCGATGTAGGCGGGAGATGACCGGCGCTAGCCGGTCAACTCCCGGTTGCTCGCAGCAGAAGTACCCCGACCAGCGGCGCCGCTGACCTCCATGCGGCTACCGTCGGGAGATCAGCGGTTAGGGCCGCTGATCTTCCGACGGAAAGTGTGAAGGGAGGACCGGGGAGCGGCGCCACCGGTCCGGATACTTCTGCTGCGAGCAGCCGGTCATTTCCCGGCTGCTCGCAGTGGAAGTACCCGCACAGGCAGCGCCGCTCCCCTGTCCTCACTAATACGATTCGGCGGCCACGACCAATCAGCGATATTGGCTCCAAATTTAAACACCGCTCTGCACAGAGGTCAGTGGCGATGCAGCCGGTCATCTCCCGGCTGCTTGCAGCAGAAGTACCCTGACCTGCGGCGCCGCTGACCTCCATGCGGCTACCGTCGCTAGATCAGTGGCTAGGGCCGCTGATCTCCCGACGGCAAGTGTGAAGGGAGGACCGGGGAGCGGCGCCGCCGGTTGGGATACTTCTGCTGCGAGCAGCCGGTCATCTCCCGGCTGCTCACAGTGGAAGTACACGCTCCCCGGTTCTCACTAATACGATTCGCTGATTGGTCGCGGCCGCCATCCGTGACCAATCACCGGTTTTGGCGCCAAATTTAAACATGCTCTCCAGTCCTCACTAACACGGTTCGCTGATTGGTCGCGGCCGGCCGCATACATATTCTAGAATACCCGATGAGTTAGAATCGGGCCACCATCTAGTTTAATATAATGGGCCACAAATTGCCTTCTAGTTATTACAAGAGGTCCTGCATAGTCTTCCATTTATTTTAATAGGCCCCATATAACCTTTCAGCATCTGAAACAACGGATACTGAAAGCCTGTGCTAGCATTTCTTCTGCGGTGTTGGTATCAGTGTGTCAAGAGTGGGAGAAGAGGGTTGCATTGACAATCCAACACAATGGGCAGCACTTTAAACACATTTTATAAGTGGTCATAAACTTGTAAAAAATTCATGAAAGAATAAAGTTATGTTAAAACCAAGCACACCATTGTATTTTCTTATGAAATTCTCAATGAGTTTGATGTGTCACATCACCCTCTTCCCATTGAAAAAAATAAAGTTAGATCCAAAATGGCCGACTTCAAAATGGCCGCCATAGTCACCACCCATCTGGAAAAGTTTCCCCCTCCCATATACTAATGTGCCATAAACAGGAAGTTGACATCACCAACCATTCCCATTTAATTTAGGTGTATCCATATAAATAGCCCACCCTGTATTATTACCATTTTTATTATTGCTGTACATACTGTAGCTTTTCATTTAATTTATTGGGCCCCATATAGGCTTCCATTTAATATAATGGGCCCCACATAGCCTTCCATTTAATTTAATGGGGTCCACATAGCCTTCCATTTAATTTAATGGGGTCCACATAGCCTTCCATTTTATTTAATGGGACCCACATATGTTTTTATTTAATATAAAGAGCCCCACATAAGCCCCTAATTAATATAATGGGCCCCACCTTGCTTTCCATATAAAATAATGGGTCCCACATAGCCCTCCCTTTTGTTATGATGAGCCTTACATATCACACCATTTCCCGATGATCTGCCACCGAAGTACACCATTGGCTGCTGGGGTGCCACTGGAACACACTCTTTACAGTTGGGGTGCTAACAGAGCACACCTTTCACCATTAGCATGCCACCGGAGTACACTTTTTGCCACTGGCATGCCACTGAAGCACACCCTTTACCATTGGAGTACCATCGGGCACACCCTTTACCGTTGGTGTGCCATCGGAGAACTCTATTTCCCGTAGGCCTACCAGAGGGGCCCAATATGTGACCTTTTTTGCTTACCACCGGGGCACCCATCTTGGGCTTTTTAGCTTCCACCGGGGTGCACTCTTTGGCCTTTTAGCTTACCACCGGGGCACCCAACTTGGGCTTTTTAACTGCGACCGGGGTACACTCTGACCATTTTGCTTACCACCGGGGCACTCATTTTAGGCTTTTTTAGCCTGCCACCGGGGTGCACTTTTTGGCCTTATTGCTTACCACTGGGGCGCACTCTAGGGCTTTTTAGCCTACCACCAGGGTACATTCTTTGGCCTTATTGCTTATCACTGGGGCGCACTCTAGGGCTGCTCAGTCTGCCACCAGAGTCTACTCTTTGGCCTTTTTGCCATTGGTGTGCCACCAGAGCACACCCTATGACGTTGGAGTGCCACCGGAGCACACCCTTTACCTTTGGAGTGCCACCGGAACACACAATTTGCCATTGGCAAAAGTATAATGGACCCCCACATAGAATTCTATAAAGTATAATGGCCCCCACATAGCCCTCTATATAGTATAATGAGCCGCACATTGCCTTCCATGTACTATAATTTAATTTATTGGGCTCCACATAGCTTTTCATTTAATTTATTGAACCCCACATAACCGTCAATTTAATATAATAGGCCGCACTGGACTCCATTTAATATATTGGACCTGACATAGCCTTCCATTTAATAAAATGGGGCCAAAATATCCCTCTATTTAATATAATGGGCACCAAAAAGCCTTCCATGTTTTATATTGGGCACCACATAGCCCTCTATTTAATACAATTGGCCCCACTTAACCTTCCATTTAAAATATTGGGCCCCACATAGCTTTACATTTAATTTACTGGGCTCCATATAGGCTTCCATTTAATATAATGGGCCCCACATAACCCTCCATTTAATATAATGGTCCCCACATTGCCTTCCATTTATTATAATGGAGCCAAGATACATCTCTATTTAATATAATGGACAAAACACAGGCTTCCATTTAATATAATTGGCGCTACATAGCCCTTTATTTGATAAATGCGCCTCACATAGCCCTCCATATAATATTATGGGCCCCGCAACGCTTTCCATTTAATTTAATAGGCCTCACATAGCCCTCAATTTAATACAGAGGGCCCCACAAAACCTTCCAGATAACATAGTGGGCCCCAATATAGCTTTCTTTTCAATGTATTGGTCCCCACATAGCTCTCTATTTAATATAATGGGCCTCACATAGCCTTCCATTAAATATCATGGGCCCCATATAGAATTTATCATATACGTAGATGTCCCTTTAAGATAACGGGCCCCACATAGCTTTCCCTTTAATATAATGGGCCCCACATAGATTTTATTATTATATAATGGGCCCCACATAGCTTTCCCTTTAATATAATGGGCCCCACATAGCTTTCTCTTTAATATAATGGACCCCACATAGCTTTCCCTTTAATATAATGGGCCCCACATAGCTTTCTCTTTAATATAATGGGCCCCACATAGCTTTCTCTTTAATATAATGGGCCCCACATAGCTTTCTCTTTAATATAATGGGCCCCACATAGCCATCCTTTAATATAATGGGCCCTACGTAGATGTCCCTTTAAGATAACGGGCCCCACATAGCTTTCCCTTTAATATAATGGGCCCCACATAGCTTTCCCTTTAATATAATGGGCCCCACATAGCTTTCTCTTTAATATAATGGGCCCCACATAGCTTTCCCTTTAATATAATGGGCCCCACATAGCTTTCCCTTTAATATAATGGGCCCCACATAGCTTTCCCTTTAATATAATGGGCCCCACATAGCTTTTTCTTTAATATAATGGGCCCCACATAGCTTTTTCTTTAATATAATGGGCCCCACATAGCTTTCCCTTTAATATAATGGGCCCCACATAGCTTTCTCTTTAATATAATGGGCCCCACATAGCTTTCTCTTTAATAAAATGGGCCCCACATAGCTTTCTCTTTAATATAATGGGCCGCACATAGCTTTCCCTTTAATATAATGGGCCCCACATAGCTTTCCCTTTAATATAATGGGCCCCACATAGCTTTCCCTTTAATATAATGGGCCCCACATAGCTTTTTCTTTAATATAATGGGCCCCACATAGCTTTTTCTTTAATATAATGGGCCCCACATAGCTTTCTCTTTAATATAATGGGCCCCACATAGCTTTCCCTTTAATATAATGGGCCCCACATAGCTTTCCCTTTAATATAATGGGCCCCACATAGCTTTTTCTTTAATATAATGGGCCCCACATAGCTTTTTCTTTAATATAATGGGCCCCACATAGCTTTCTCTTTAATATAATGGGCCCCACATAGCTTTCCCTTTAATATAATGGGCCCCACATAGCTTTCTCTTTAATATAATGGGCCCCACATAGCTTTCTCTTTAATATAATGGGCCCCACATAGCTTTCCCTTTAATATAATGGGCCCCACATAGCTTTCTCTTTAATATAATGGGCCCCACATAGCTTTCTCTTTAATATAATGGGCCCCACATAGCTTTCTCTTTAATATAATGGGCCCCACATAGCTTTCTCTTTAATATAATGGGCCCCACATAGCTTTCTCTTTAATATAATGGGCCCCACATAGCTTTCCCTTTAATATAATGGGCCCCACATAGCTTTCTCTTTAATATAATGGGCCCCACATAGCTTTCTCTTTAATATAATGGGCCCCACATAGCTTTCCCCTTAATATAATTGGCCCCACATAGCTTTCCCTTTAATATAATTGGCCCCACATAGCTTTCCCTTTAATATAATGGGCACCACATAGATTTATTATAATATAATGGGCCCCACATATCCGTCCCTTTAATATTATGGACCGCACATAGATTTATTATAATATAATGGGCCCCACATAGATTTATTATAATATAATGGGCCCCACATAGATTTATTATAATATAATGGGCCCCACCTAACCCTCCAGTTTATACACTGCAGTCGCTCTCTTTCTTCTCTTCTTTACCTAGTCCAGTCTTTCGTGACGACTTCCCGCCATGATTCGTCTTTGCAGTTTGCTGTCCAGGTTTCGGCTGCTCCGCACTTTTCAGCAGATCACCGCACTCCTGAAAAACAAAAATGTTACAAATATAAGCGACTTAAATAAATAATGCCGCCCACTGTGCCACCAAATGCAAATATGTGCCACACTGTGCCCATGAGTATATCATTCACCGCAATGAAGTCTGCTCCACTGAGAATATAAATCAGTCGCTAGCTTGTGCCCCCGTTATAAATAGTGTTGAGCGAGCACTAAAATGCTCGGGTGCTCAAAGCTCGGCCCGAGCTTGCCGTGATACTCGGGTGCTCGACCCGAGCAACGAGCCCATGTTAGTCTATGGGAGACCCTAGCATTTTTGCGGAGGCACCCCCGGCAGTCTGTAGAAAGCCTAAAAAGTGCCCAAAATGATAGTGACAGTGCTCAGATGACATGGGGACAGCATGGGG
The DNA here is from genome assembly GCF_046119375.1 of Phyllobates terribilis. Classification (NCBI taxonomy): domain Eukaryota; kingdom Metazoa; phylum Chordata; class Amphibia; order Anura; family Dendrobatidae; genus Phyllobates; species Phyllobates terribilis. The sequence goes on along the minus strand of NW_027362798.1, from coordinate 129,842 downwards.
ATCACCTCAGGAAGCATTTCTGACCCCCAGGTCACTGTTGTCAACAACGTGGTCAGAGGTATTAAGCCACTTTTACAGGCTCCAAGAAAATGTTCAAAAACGAAAGTGAAACTTTTTTCCTGTGAAATATGTTAAGGAATTTCTTTTCCAGGGTAAAGACTTGTGTATAAGGTAAAATAAATAACCAAAAACAAAAATACTCCTCCACACCTTGGGCTATGTTCACAAGTAGCATTTTTTATGCGTTTTTGCACGTTTGTATTGCTTTCAACTGTGACAAATGCATTCACCGGGAAATGTCATTTTAACATTTTACAACCTTATCTGGCCATGTGCTGTGTGACACATGCATACAGTGCTGAAAAGACATGGGAACAGCATGGGGAAGACCCCTGGAAGGATCTCTGACTCCCAGGTCACTGCCTAAAAGTGTGCCCATCAGAAGTGATCCTTGCCGCATCAGAAGATGCAGACTTGCAACTATCCCCGTGCAAGTCCTTGTCCCAGGGCAGTGTTCAATTGTACCTCCCCCATTCCTTGCAATGCAAGCGCAAATATGCAGCCAACCACCCACCCACCCCCAGGCTGCAATACCATACTGCTAGCTTGCACTTGAAATTGGGCCTTTTAGTTTTGAGGAGGCCGAAGCTGGCCACTACCTCATGGCTGCTTCGGCAGCGAGGTATCCATACTCAGTCCCCAGCCGCCCGGCGGCCGGGTGTCCACACCTGGTCCCCAGCCGCCTGGGGGCGGCGGGGTGTCCATAGACGGTCCCCAGCCACCCCGATTTCTCCGCGGAACATCCCCACACACTTTTCTTAGACTGGCCTGCTTTAGGGCAGCATTGGACGAGCCCACTAGAGAACCCGACTCCATCAGGGGAGGTGAGAATGCCAAGGTGAGGAGCATGATGATGATAGAAGTTAGCATCTGCTTTGTTTTGTTGGAATGCAAGCATAAGTGTGCAACCTGCCACCAACCCACCCCGAGGCTGCAATACCATACTGCTAGCATGCGTGCACTTGAAATTGGGCCTTTTAGGCATGTGGAGGCCAGAGCTGGCCACTACCTCATGGCTGCTTCGGCAGCGAGGTATCGATACTCAGTCCCCAGCCGCCCGGTGGCCGGGTGTCCATGCTCGGTCCCCAGCCGCCAGGGGGCGGCCGGGTGTCCACACTCGGTCCCCAGCCGCCCCGCGGCCAGGTGTCCATAAACGGTTCCAAGCCGCCCCGATTTCTCCGCGGAACATCCCCACACACTTTTCTTAGACTGGCCTGCTTTAGGGCAGCATTGGACGAGCCCACCAAAGAACCCGACTTCTCCGGTGGGCCCTGGCTTCTCTATCAGGGGAGTTGAGAGTGCCAAGGTGAGGAGCATGATGAGGATGATAGAAGTTAGCATCTGCTTTGTTTTCATGGAATGCAAGCGCATGTATGTAGTAGCGGCTAGGCCTGAGGTGGTCAGCGTTTTGGCGCATATCCTACCTCCTCCGAGGATTGCTGGATGTTTTCCTGCTACTATCCAAGTTCTATGACTCTCGTTAAAACAAAGCTTCAAGTGATAAATGATGGATGAGGTAGTGGCAAAGGAGAAATAGCAGGAGGAACAGGGACCATTCACATCAATATCAGGCCAGTCAACCACATATATCTTGTAGGATATGTTTCTGTAACAAAAGGAGCGGTTTGGCTACACAGTTATAGGGCATACAGTGAGTGGAATGCCTACCAAAACTTTTGAGGCACTCCAATGCCCCTTGGAAATGACATGGAGGTCAGAGGGCCTTAACTAAACCTTTTTTTCCATTTATGGCAACTGGGTCTCCTGTGCACTGTTGGCCTAAGCAGTGAATGGAAGGCTTTCCAAAAATTATAAGGAACTGCAATGCCCCTGGAAACAGATGTGGATTACAGCGTACTAAAAACCTTCTACCCATTATTGGGGAGTGTGTCTCCCTTAGTTTTCACCTTTGCATTGAAAAGCAAAAGCTGACTAAAATTAGGAGGAAATGCAATGCCCGTTGGAAGAGTCATGGAGATTAGAGGTAAGGTAATTAAAAACAACATTTCAATGCCCCTTGGAAGAGCTGTGGAGTTCAGAGTGGCTTAAGAAGACGCTTTTAATGCCCCTTTGAAGAGACGTGGAGGTCACAGTAGCTTAACAAGACGGTTTTAATGCCCCTTACAAGAGCCATACAGTACAGCATCTTAAAAACATTATTCCCATTATTGGGGAGTGGGTCTCCCATAGTATTTGCTTATGCCTTCCAAGCAAAAGCTTCCAAAAATTATGAGGAAATGCAATGCCCGTTCGAAGAGTCGTGGAGATCCCAGTAGCTTAACAAGACGCTTTTAATGCCCCTCACAAGAGACGTGGAGGTCAGAGTGGCATAAAAAGACAGTTTTAATGCCCCTTACAAGACACGTGGAGGTCAGAGTGGTATAACAAGACGCTTTTAATGCCCCTCAGAAGAGACGTGGAGGTCAGAGTGGTATAACAAGACGGTTTTAATGCCCCTTACAAGAGACGTGGAGGTCAGAGTGGTATAACAAGATGGTTTTAATGCCCCTCAGAAGAGACGTGGAGGTCAGAGTGGTATAACAAGACGGTTTTAATGCCCCTCTGAAGAGACGTGGAGGTCAGAGTGGTATAACAAGACGGTTTTAATGCCCTTTACAAGACACGTGGAGGTCAGAGTGGTATAACAAGACGGTTTTAATGCCCCTTACAAGACACGTGGAGGTCAGAGTGGTATAACAAGACTCTTTTAATGCCCCTTACAAGAGACGCTCATTATTCTGGCATTTGGCAAATATTAAAAATGATGGTAATCCTAATTGACCTAAAATGGGAAAGGTTTATTCTGATTTCATGTCAGATATTGAGAAAAACCTGCAGATGTGTCTATTTATACAGTGTATGGAAACTTCTGATTTCAACTGTGTATGTATATATATATATATGTGTGTATAATATATACACGGCGAAGCTCACACAACACAACACCCACAGCAGAGGAACTGGCTGCACACACACCTGCTCCTGTCAGTGCTGTGAGCGCTCCTCATGTCGCTGCTGGCTCCGCCCCTCATATCGCTGCTGGCTCTGCCCCTCACATCGCTGCTGGCTCCGCCCCTCTGTCGCTGTTGGCTCCGCCCCTCATATCGCTGCTGGCTCCGCCCCTCACATCGCTGCTGGCTCCGCCCATCAGCCGCTCACAGTCCTCAGCAATATGGAGACATCCGCACTGATCAGAATCCTCGGGGGCGTGGCCTGTCACTGTAGTCACACAAGGGTTGTCATGGAGATCTCAAGGGAAGGCAGGTGGGCGGGGCTTAGAGCAGGAAGTAGAAGCCGTGCAGTGTGATTGGCTCCTTACCTTCTGCCAGTAATGGAGCAGATATATGGCTCCTATATAATGGAGGGGTGTTCAGGAGGGGTTCCCCACCCTAAAGGTCAGGGGATAAATAATACTGGACATGAGCGAGGGCAGGAGGACATTATTCTATATTGTAAGAAATCTGATTTCTTCTTTCCTCACAGTTTTTCCTGTGCAAGGCCACATGTATTGTGCGATAATCTGTGAATATGGGGGGATCTGCTCCTCACATCCACATCAATCCCCCCACGTCTGAGCTCTCCCTTACAGGGGTCTTCTGCTCTGCACATTGATGCCGTATCCATGGAGATGACATCATGGCTGGTACATGCGGATCTCCCCGATGGGACCCTCATGTATCTGGAGGACGAGGCGCTGCTGCTCCTCGGGGAGAGGGGGCACAATTCCTGTACACATGATACAGGGGCTTCTGCCATCTCTGGGCTGAGAATAATGCTGGCAGCGCGCAGTCTACATGATGTGAGGATTACAAGTCTGCAGTCACAGAGAGTCACACAGATGACTGCAGGCCTTCAGCTTCACACCGGACAATCCCTTTAAATACATGTATATTGGTCTAAAAAGACTTTTTACTATTTTGCTTCATGTAACATTTGCTCTGTTCGGCCTTTACCAGCTTATTGTTTCCCAGCAGCACATTGATGGCTTCAGAATGAGTTAACTTGAGATTCAGTCAGTGAGCTCCTTATGATGTGGAGTTTCCAGCGCTTTTATTTCTGCGATGATTTATGACTGCATCAGAGATCAGCCCAACTTTCATGCTGGTCTGTGAACATAATCAGCACAGAGAAGGTCAGAATGAGCTCACTGATAAATTCTCAGTGAGCTCATTCTGCAACTAGCAATGCAAAGGAAATAAAAAAGCCAAATTGTTTATGAAACGGTATTGAAAAAATATTTGTATGTATATATTTAGCCCAAAATGTCTGAGTGTCCATATCCTTAGTACCAGCACAGCTGAGGATTTGGTATAATCAGGGGCGTACATAGGACGCAGAAGTTCTAATTGGGCCCCCCCCCAGCAACAAAAATGTAAATAATTGTCGGGGTCGCAGAAGATCAGATCTCACAACCTTCCAGCCTTTACATAGTAATTTTCCTCCTGCTGAAGTCCTAGATCCCTTTTTCATTGCCCATAAAGTGTGGTGCCAACAAAAGTGCCCCCCAAACACGGTATGATACCCCCATGGTGAATTCCTCCATATGCGCAGTATAATGACCCTACTGTACCCGACCTCAACTCCCAGGGTAAAGTATGATCCCCCAACTGCCCCACACCTCTCCACACTCCATAGAGTATAATGCACTCAGTATAAGACTCTCGCCATGGTTCTCCACACAGTATAAGGCACTCGCCATGGTCCTCCACGCAGTATAATGCACTCCCTCGTGGTCCTCCACGCAGTATAATGCACTCCCACGTGGTCCGCCACGCAGTATAATGCACTCCCTCGTGGTCCTCCACACAGTACAATGCACTCCCCGTGGTCCTCCACACAGTACCATGCACTCCCCCATGGTCCTCCACACAGTACCATGCACTCCCCCATGGTCCTCCACACAGTACAATGCACTCCCCCATGGTCCTCCACACTGTACAATGTACTCCCCCATGGTCCTCCACACAGTATAAAGCCCCCGTCTCACATAGCGATATCGCTAGCGAGATCGCTGCTGTGTCACGGTTTTGGTGACTCACCAGCGACCTCACCAGCGATGTCGCTATGTGTGACACTTTGCAGCGATCAGGCCCCTGCTGTGAGGTTGCTGATCGCTGCAAAGTGTCCTGGACCATTTTTTGGTCGTTGGCCTCCCGCTGGCCAGCACACATCGCTGTGTGTGACCAGCAGGACCAACGATCTGGCTGGTAACCATAGTAAACATCGGGTTACTAGGGGCACGCGCGCACTTAGTAACCCGCTGTTTACCATGGATACCACTCTGCTACGGTGCGCGGAGGCTACCGTTCACCTTAGCAGAGTGGTATCCATGATAAACAGCGGGTTACTAGGGGCACACGCGCACTTAGTAACCCGATGTTTACCATAGTTACCAGCCTGCTCCTGCTTAAGCAGCAGGCTGGTAACAGGAGCAGGACATCGTGGAACGATTCTTTCCATGATATCGCTGCTCCCCTGATCGCTGGTGAGCCTGCCTGTTTGACAGCTCCCCAGCGATGTATTAGCGATGCAGCAACGATCCCTGACAGGTCGTATCGTTGTCGGGATCGCTGCTGCATCGCTTAGTGTGACGGGGCCTTAAGACACTCGCCATGGTTCTCCACTCAGTATAATGCATTCCCCCATGGTCCTGTACGCAGTATAATGCAGCCCCCCATAGGGTAAAATGCAGCCCCCCCCCCCCCCACCCGTAGGGTAAAATGCAGCCCCAGTCCTCCAGTATTATCAGTACACAATGATTTAAAAAATAAATACATACTTACCGCTCCTCGTTCCCTGCTGCTTCAGTCTCTGCAGCTGATCACCTCAGCAGCTGCCAGCTCCACTGTCTGACACAGCGTGGCGCGTCATCATGCTGCTGCGTCAGACGCAGAGGAGGAATGATGGGAGAGGGAGTGTCACATGATGCTCCCTCCTCCAGGTTTTCGTGGGCCCCGGGCGAAAGAGTCTCAGTGGCCCCTTTAACACATCCAACCATTCATGATACACAGATACAGCAGAGAAATTATAGATATAGATATAGTACAATGCCAAACATTTCACTGACTTCTTACATTTCATGAGTGATATCTACTGTAAATTCTACAATAGCTCAGAAACCGGTGAATCCTCACAGCGCACAGTGCAGACCGGACAGTATAGTCCTCCATACAGTGTTATGGCACCACATAGTCCTCCATACAGTATTATGAGCCCTATATAATGCTCAATACAAAATACTGGATCCCATATAATTCACCATAGAGAATACTGCCTGGTCCCCATGTAATGCCATATGCAGGCTGGACCTCATACAGAGGCCCCATAAGCCCGCTGCATCCTCCCCGGGGCCCCCACAAGCCGGCTGCATCCCCCCAGGGCCCCCCTCAAGCCTGCATCACCCCCCCCCCAGAGCCCCCACATGCCTGCAGCATCCCCCCCATAGACCCCACAAGCCTGCAGCATCCCCCCCAGAGCACCCACAAGCCCACAGCATCCCCTCCAGGGCCCCACAAGCCCGCAGAATCCCCCCCAGGGCCCCACAAGCCCGCAGCATCCCCTTAGGGCCCCCACAAGCCCGCAGCATCCCCCCGGGGCCCCCACAAGCCCTGGACCGTACCTGCATCACCACCAGTAAAGGTATTGAAGGTTACCCTTGTGTGTGTGCCTGTACTTCCTCTGGAACCGTCCTGCAGTCTCCCTCCTGCTTCCACCATCTTTCTACACCTCTACACTGCCCTGAGGCCTGCTCTACCTGTGGGGAGCCGTCCCATCATAGCTGCCCCTAACATCAGCCTCAGTGGACTGTCGCAGCGCTGGTAACCTCTTACCAGAATCCACAGGTGGCGTCACGACAATTTCCCCTATAAGCATTCCCCCCCCCCCCCCTTTGAGTGACTGCCCTGGGCCACGGACTGGGCCAGCCACCGTGATATCCCCCGGCAACCAGAGGCCCGGCTGCCGAGTGCCCCACGGCCCTGGGGGCGAGTCACTATGCACAGAGGTTCATGAATTAATATTCACAGTGACCCTCCATCCTGTGATTAAAAGGGTCCGTACATTTGACACCTCCGTCTGACTCCCACAGTCTCCTCCGCACAGATCGATATTAAGATGGCCACCGCAATGGCATGGGGAGTGCAGCGGTGAGTCCAGAGCGCAGCTCCTCGCTCTAAAATGCCCATCAGAAAGAAGAGGTCAGACATTTATTTTCTATGAGCGCTCTATTATCCTATTTATCAAACATCAGCACTACAAGAATCCGTCCTGAGCCGTGCTGGGATCTTTGAACGTGGGCCCCCGGGAGGATCGGGCCCCTCATGGTGGAGCAGATCACACTCATTATAATCCATCACTGATAGAAGATACATAAACAACAACACAGGATGATTGTAAAACAGTGAGGTAATATTTTATTGAGCCACCAAACACACAATAAACATATCGAACAGTCCCAGCAAATACCTAATATGGTGCAAATTACAGAGTCTCACCCTTCCGCTGACTCGCTGGGATTAAAGCAGCTGCCAATCCGAGGGGCTTCTGGGGCTGACTACCCCCACCAATGGCACCCCCACCAAAGAGCACCCACAAAGAGGAGGTAACAACAAGCTTAGAAAGCTGACAGTCCATTGAGGTACGTGGCCAGGAGACCAGAAAGTTCCAACCTGGCTTCTCCGAACATATCCATGGAACTAGGTGACCGGAAGGTCCCGACTTGGCTTTTTCCGAGCATATTCACGAGTTCCAGGTGGCCGGAGTGTCCCAACCTGGCTACTCCAAACATCTCCATGGGACCAGGTGACTGGTGGGTCCCAACCTGGTTTTCCCAGATGTATCCATGGGTTCTATAGTAGTCAATGGAGCAGATCTGTATTCCTCCAGCCAGGGCTGTGGTCCCTTAAGCTGGCATCCTGTAGAAACCAAATCTATGTCCCTCTTAATGGATTCATGGTGTTCTTTAGAGCTGTCCCATAGAGTGTTCCTGGCAGTGGTTTTGTAAAAAGACTCTATGTAGTTCACAACTGTCCTTCTTCAAGACTTCATCCACAGGTCAAGAGAAAGGGGTGGTGTTACTAATTCCCATTACTGGAGCATCCACAGTTCATCCCCCAATGTTGACTTGCAAACATTGCAAACATTGAAGGATAAACTATAAATTCCGAAACAATGCAAGTCAACAAATTGCATGGACTTATAAAATGGTAATCAACATATTTAGCAAACATCCATTGTTCAAAGAGCCGGCGTCCCTGTATTGCAAAGATAACAGTACAATAAACCAGAAGAGTTGATATAAGAGGTAAATAACCATTTATCAGTGAACAAATATCACCTCAACCTACAAGATGAGTCAACATTCAGACTCATGACAAAAGATCATGTGCGTTGACCAACCGAAGAAAGAAACACATAAATTTAATAGTTAATAATTCAGGCAATAGTCTATCATTCTGGGCCTATGGAATTTACATCTGGATAATTACGATTAAATGCTGTGTCGTCACAGGCCCCTTTAGTTTTAGGGACTGGCAGGGGTCCTTTACAGTTGCTCTCCCACTAGTTCATCCTTCTTTCCTTTACTCCGTTTCAATAAAATATTTGGAAATATACAAAGTAAAAACTCAAATATAATTTTTTTTCTTACATTAAAACTAGATTTTATTAAAATAAACCCCCAAAAAACAAGAACAAAAAAACTAAACCTGATTAACATCGCAGAGAACAACAATCCAAACTGTACAACGATCACATGATTTATCCGGCACGAAAAACAGCATCAAGAATAAAATAGTAAGAATTAATGGCAAAATTGTAGCTTTTGTTCATTTTGTCTCTATACTGCACGATAAACGCTGGAAAGAAAAAATATAAGAACCATTCCTGGGGTTTTGCCATTGAATGCTGGAAAAAATAAAAAAACATCAGCAGAATTGTTTTTTATTAATCTCACGCAAAAGAAAAATGGAATAAAAATTATAAAAACGTTGTCTGTTCCCCAAAATGTTCCCAGTGAATCCTATAGCTGCTCCGCATGGACCCAAACTGGTAAACTAAAAACTCCTGCATGCCCCGTGTGTGTGTATGTGTGTGTATGTATATATATATATATATACATACACATATATATATACTCCTCTGTACTATATACACGGCAGAGCTCACACACCACAACACGCTCCGCTGCGGCGCCACAAAAAGAGCGGACCTGGCTGCACACACACCTGCTCCTGTCACCTGTATACACAGTTGAAACCAGAAATTTACATACACTATATAAATGTTAGAACCCTTCTGTTTGTTTTTTCCATCTTGTGTTTTGCGGTCACAAGACCATCTGCCTTTATATTCCAGCTCCGCCCTTTTGGCTGTGTTGGACTTCAGTGTTGTTTGACTGCTTTTCTAGCCAGGTGCTTCTGTGCCTTTCTCTGTCAGTTCGCTTGGTCCTTCTGGGACCTCTAGTACCTTTTTGTCAGTTTATCTTTTTGTGTTCTGTAACAACTTCTCTGTTTAGGAGATGTCCCATTTTTGTTCCAGTCCTTAGTTCTTTTTGGGACCCCTCTCCTTTATGCTATAGGTCTTCGTTCAGACTAGCCGAGGACTAAGGCGGGTCTGTTCGCTAGGAACAGGCAGCCGCTACATCGTAGGGATTCAGCTTAGTCTTACTGTAGGGATAGCTTTCTCCTTTCTTTCCTTAGTACTTGTTGCAGATCATAACAATAAAAAGACACATATGCATGTTTTTCTCAATATCTGACATGAAATTAGAATAAACCTTCCCGTTTTAGGTCAATTAGGATTACCATAATTTTTAAGATTTGCCAAATGCCAGAATAATAAGAGAGAGAGAGAATGTTTTAAAGCATTTTTATTACTTACTGCAAAGTCATAAGTTTACATGCACTAATATTGCTATACCTTTAAACAATTCTGGACTGCCCATATGATGATGTCATGTGTTTGGAAACTTCTGATAGTTTTTTTGGCAACATCTCAGTTAATTAGAGACACACCTGTGGATGTATTTTAATGCACACCTGAAACACACTGCTTCTTTGTGTAGCATCATGGGAAAGTCTAAAGAAATCAACCAAGATATCAGGAAGAGAATTGTGGACTTGCACAAGTCTGGCTCATCCTTGGGTACAATTTCAAGATACCTGAAGGTGTCTCGTTAATCTGTACAAACAATTATATGCAAGTACAAACAAGATGGGACTGTCCAGCCATCATACCGCTCAGGAAGGAGACGGGTTCTGTGTCCCAGAGATGAACGTGCTTTGGTCCGATATGTGCATATCAAGGACAAAAGCAAAAGATCTTGTTAAGATGATAGGGGAAGCTGATAAGATTGTGTCTATATCCACAGTGAAATGAGTACTGTATCAATATAGGCTGAAAGGCCACTGTGCCAGGAAGAAGCCATTACTCCAAAAGAAAGATAAAAAAGCCAGATTAATGATTGCAAATGCACACAGGAACAAAGACCTTAATTTTTGGAGACATGTCCCGTGGTCTGATGAAACTAAAACTGAACTTTTTGGGCATAGTGACCATCGTTACTTTTGGAAGAAAAAAGGAGAAGCTTGGAAGCCTAAGAACACCATCCCAACTGTGAAACACGGGGGTGGCAGCATCATGTGGGGTTGATTTCCTGTAGGAGGGACTGGCGATAGCGCCCCTCACAGGCATCACGTGACCTCCCGGCTGCAGCCGCCTCTTTCTTCCGCTGATGTCACGTCAAATGAGGCATAACATTAGTGTCGCGGACCCCGCGGTGGATGCTGGGCTGTGGGCGGGGGTTACCCCGCGCGTCCCACCCAGCATCCTCCGCGCCCCACTCCCAATGAATGAGGAGAGGGAAAGAGGTAAACTTTTGACTTAGCAGTAAGTAATAAAAATGTCCTAAAACATTCTCTCTCTCTCATTATTCTGGCATTTGGCAAATATTAAAAATGATGGTAATCCTAATTGACCTAAAAAGGGAAAGGTTTATTCTGATTTCATGTCAGATATTGAGAAAAACCTGCAGATGTGTCTATTTATACAGTGTATGGAAACTTCTGATTTCAACTGTGTATATATATATATATATGTGTATAATATATACACGGCGAAGCTCACACACCACAACACCCACAGCAGAGGAACTGGCTGCACACACACCTGCTCCTGTCAGTGCTGTGAGCGCCCCTCATATCGCTGCTGGCTCCGCCCCTCATATCGCTGCTGGCTCCGCCCCTCACATCGCTGCTGGCTCCGCCCATCAGCCGCTCACAGTCCTCAGCAATATGGAGACATCCGCACTGATCAGAATCCTTGGGGGCGTGGCCTGTCACTGTAGTTACACAAGGGTTGTCATGGAGATCTCAAGGGAAGGCAGGTGGGCGGGGCTTAGAGCAGGAAGTAGAAGCCGTGCAGTGTGATTGGCTCCTTACCTTCTGCCTGTAATGGAGCAGATATATGGCTCCTATATAATGGAGGGGGTTCAGGAGGGGTTCCCCACCCAAAAGGTCAGGGGATAAATAATACTGGACATGAGCGAGGGCAGGAGGACATTATTCTATATTGTAAGAAATCTGATTTCTTCTTTCCTCACAGTTTTTCCTGTGCAAGGCCACATGTATTGTGCGATAATCTGTGAATATGGGGGGATCTGCTCCTCACATCCACATCAATCCCCCCACGTCTGAGCTCTCCCTTACAGGGGTCTTCTGCTCTGCACATTGATGCCGTATCCATGGAGATGACATCATGGCCGGTACATGCGGATCTCCCCGATGGGACCCTCATGTATCTGGAGGACGAGGCACTGCTGCTCCTCGGGGAGAGGGGGCACAATTCCTGTACACATGATACAGGGGCTTCTGCCATCTCTGGGCTGAGAATAATGCTGGCAGCGCGCAGTCTACATGATGTGAGGATTACAAGTCTGCAGTCACAGAGAGTCACACAGATGACTGCAGGCCTTCAGCTTCACACCGGACAATCCCTTTAAATACATGTATATTGGTCTAAAAAGACTTTTTACTATTTTGCTTCATGTAACATTTGCTCTGTTCGGCCTTTACCAGCTTTTTGTTTCCCAGCAGCACATTGATGGCTGCAGAATGAGTTAACTTGAGATTCAGTCAGTGAGCTCCTTATGATGTGGATTTTCCAGCTCTTTTATTTCTGCGATGATTTATGACTGCATCAGAGATCAGCCCAACTTTCATGCTGGTCTGTGAACATAATCAGCACAGAGAAGGTCAGAATGAGCTCACTGATAAATTCTCAGTGAGCTCATTCTGCAACTAGCAATGCAAAGGAAATAAAAAAGCCAAATTGTTTATGAAACGTTATTGAAAAAATATTTGTATGTATATCTTTAGCCCAAAATGTCTGAGTGTCCATATCCTTAGTACCAGCACAGCTGGGGATTTGGTATAATCAGGGGCGGACATAGGAATCATGGGGCCCCATAGCAGAAGTTCTAATTGGGCCCCCCCCAACAAAAAAATGTAAAAATGTAAATAATTGTCGGGGTCACAGAAGAGCAGATCTCACAACCTTCCAGCCTTTACATAGTAATTTTCCTCCTGCTGAAGTCCTAGATTCCTTTTTCATTGCCCATAAAGTGTGGTGCCAACAAAAGTGCCCCCCAAACACGGTATGATACCCCCATGGTGAATTCCTCCATATGCGCAGTATAATGACCCTACTGTACCCCACCTCAACTCCCAGGGTAAAGTATGATCCCCCAACTGCCCCACACCTCTCCACACTCCATAGAGTATAATGCATTCGCCATGGTCCTCCACACAGTATAAGACTCTCGCCATGGTCCTCCACACAGTATAAGGCACTCGCCATGGTCCTCCACGCAGTATAATACACTCCCCATGGTCCTCCACGCAGTATAATGCACAACTTCGTGGTCCTCCACGCAGAATAATGCACTCCCTCGTGGTCCTCCACGCAGTATAATGCACTCCCACGTGGTCCTCCACACAGTACAATGCACTCCCCGTGGTCCTCCAGACAGTATAATGCACTCCCCCATGGTCCTCCACACAGTACAATGCACTCCCCCATGGTCCTCCACACAGTACAATGCACTCCCCCATGGTCCTCCACACAGTACAATGCACTCCCCCATGGTCCTCCACACAGTACAATGCACTCCCCCATGGTCCTCCACACAGTATAAGACACTCGCCATGGCTCCCCACTCAGTATAATGCATTCCCCCATGGTCCTCCACACAGTACAATGTACTCCCCCATGGTCCTCCACACAGTATAATGCACTCCCCCATGGTCCTCCACACAGTATAAGACACTCGCCATGGCTCCTCACTCAGTATAATGCATTCCCCCATGGTCCTGTACGCAGTATAATGCAGCCCCCCATAGGGTAAAATGCAGCACCCCCACCCGTAGGGTAAAATGTAGCCCCCCCCCCACCCGTAGGGTAAAATGCAACCCCCGTCCTCCAGTATTATCAGTACACACTGATTTAAAAATAAATACATACTTACCGCTCCTCGTTCCCTGCTGCTTCAGTCTCTGCAGCTGATCACCTCAGCAGCTGCCAGCTCCACTGTCTGACACAGCGTGGCGCGTCATCATGCCGCTGCGTCAGACGCAGAGGAGGAATGATGGGAGAGGGAGTGTCACATGATGCTCCCTCCTCCAGGTTTTCGTGGGCCCCGGGCGAAAGAGTCTCAGTGGCCCCTTTAACACACCATTCATGATACACAGATACAGCAGAGAAATTATAGATATAGATATAGTACAATGCCAAAAATGTCACTGACTTCTTACATTTCATGAGTGATATCTACTGTAAATTCTACAATAGCTCAGAAACCGGTGAATCCTCACAGCGCACAGTGCAGACCGGACAGTATAGTCCTCCATACAGTGTTATGGCACCACTAAGTCCTCCATACAATATTATGGGCACCACATAGTCCTCCATACAGTATTATGAGCCCCATATAATGCTCCATACAAAATGCTGGACCCCATATAATTCACCATAGAGAATACTGCCTGGTCCCCATGTAATGCCATATGCAGGCTGGACCCCATACAGAGGCCCCACCAGCCCGCTGCATCCCCCCCAGGGCCCCCACAAGCCTGCTGCATCCCCCCAGAGCCCTCATAAGCCCGCAACATTCCCTTAGGGCCCCCACAAGCACGCATTATCCCTGCATTATTCCCCAGAGCCCCCTAAGATCTCCACAAGCATTAATTAACCCCACCAGACTGCCCTCCAGCATTAACCCCCCCAAATCCCTCACTCGCAAGTATCAAGCCCCCTCACCCCAAAAACAACAAGAAGAAAAGACATCAGACCAGCAATTAATAGAACAATCTCCTGTTTCTCAGCTTAGGATACTGACCTCCTCCTGCAGCTTCACCGGCAGCTCTGTCTCTGCATGAGACTCTGGCGTCTGGTGCTGAACTAGAACACGCCCCCGGAAATGACATCATACCTGGAAGGATCCCATACATTCTAGCGTCTAGGGCACGGGAAGAGGTAAGTATTGTGCCGGCCGGGGCCCTGAGCAGGCGGGGGGGCCCATAGTGCGCTGGGATGCCCGACGGCGAGTAAGCCCCCCGCCTGCTCAGGGCCCCGCCGCTTGCCTGGGTGCAGGACAGGGACCCGATGCGGGGGTACACAGTGCAGGCGACTGCTATGGGGCCTCCCCAGCTCACGGGCCCCATAGCAGTCGCGTGGCCTGCCGCCATTGGCGGGACGCCACTCGGTACAATGGTGTCTGGCCTGGACAATCCTCTGTAAGGGAAACCAAGTCCAAACTGATAGATTTTCCCTGCACTGATACATTGTAGCAAACGGTCAGGACAGGAGGGGGATCGTTTAGACTGAATACCATTGTAATAAATGCTCCGCTGCTGTCAGGATTAGATTTTTTTCAGGTTCTGGTTATTAAGAAGAATGTTTTTATTCTTAGACAACAAGCAGAGATCTTACAAATGGCAGAAAAGTTGAATAATCCTTCATTGCAGAGAGGAGAACTTTCCTCCTGTATCCGGCGGATCGTCCTGTGGCTGAGAACAGTCTTTGCGGAGCGATTCCTCCCTATGAGGGGAACGTCGGCGCGGTGGAGCTGCTGTATCAGCCACGGAGGGGAATGAAGAGCAAGAAAGATTTATCCCTCATCCTGGAGGATCCGGAACTGAAGACTGCGGAGATCAAAGCTGAAGGTGAAGCCACATGTGATCTGTATACATCGGCAGAGGGGTCGTCACATGAGGAAATCCCCCATATATATGGAGATGGCGATCTGTGGGGGCCGGACACAGAATGGGTGTGTGGTGTAACCAAAGAGAACACTAAGTCAGCACAGGAGCTGTGTACACAAAACGGAAGCATTCTGCAAAGTTACTTTATTCTCTTTATCCCCTTCCCGACATCCGCAGAATTTAAGTGTCGCAATTCCAATGAGTTGTGGATTTTTGGTTCAAGTTGCCCAACGGGACCAAAAAATAATGTGATAGAAAAGGATTAAAATTGAAATTTATATATATAAAAAAAATCCTTTTAAATTTCCTACCTCCATTTGTCAATACAAAGCAAGACTAAACCATTATATATATATATTTATTTATTTAGTATTGACACACTGACAAAAAGTCTGATCTATCAAATCATAAATATATTAACCCCTACAGCAAATGCCCAACAGCAAAGATAATCTAAACACCCCATTTTTTTTTCTTTTTGGGTAATTTTACCTCCCAAAAAATGCATCAAAAAGAGATGAAAAGTTTGTAGACGGCAGAGAATGGCATCAATAACCCCCGCAGGTCGGCGAGCAGAAAGCGAACCTCGCCCAGATTCATCAGCAGAAACATGGAACAAATGCAGGGTCTCACAAAATGGTGACACAATACCGGGTTATTTATTACTGTTTGGTGACACCATAATACGGCAATTCTGGCTTCTTAATTTATTTTTCCGCTATTTAACGTGCGGTTTAAATAATTTGGGCTTTGATAGGTCGGACTTTTACAGACATGACAATATAAAATGTTTCTTTTTTAATTTCTTTTTTTTTTACCTTGGAAAAAAGGGGTGATTTAACATTTTTGTTTATTTTTTTTCCTTTGTAAAACTTTTTTCTTTTTTTTCCATTTTTACTTTCTTTTTTTATGTCCCCTTAGGGCACTTTAACCTGCAATCTCTTGACTGCTTATTCTATATACAGTAATCCTCTAGTAATGCAGTATACAGTTTATAAGATTAAGTCCAGACTGTGGATGAACTTCACAGGAGTACCAAGATGGCAGCCATGCAGGCCTTCACCATTCCCCTGACTGCCATTGTCATCCATTTCCTGGCGATAGCGCAATATAAATGCCGCTGTTGGCTCAGGTGGCCACAGTCTACTCAAGTCGCTGCTGTCGGCTCAGGTCACCGCTGTTCTGGGCTGGCTGGCAAATTGCACACAGTAGCAACCCATCCTTATTGAGTTTTATCTGTGGCTGATTCATAAAGTGAGTAAAGGTTACAAAGCTTTAAAAAGATAAAGCCGGTGTTATGATGTAATAGTTGAGGTCAAATGCCGACTAGATTCTCATCCACTTCTATCAGTGGGCTACTCAGAGAGGTGACTGAGACTCTAGTCAGCATGTGACCAGGCTCGGACTGGCCTGCTGGGGAATTCCCCGGTGGGTCCCACTGCAGGGCCAGCACTGACAAGAGAAGGAAGGCTCCTCCCACTCCTATCATAGCACAGCTATGCACTTGTCTATATACTGTATGCTGTGTGTGTGGGGGTGTGTGGTTTGACTTGTCTATATACTGTATGCTGTGTGTGTGTGGGGGGGACTTGTCTATATACCGTATGCTGTGAGTGGGGGACTTGTCTATATACTGTATGCTGTGTGTGTGTGTGGGGGACTTGTCTGTATACCGTGTGTGGGAGGTGTGGGACTTGTCTATATACCGTATGCTGTGTGTGGGGGACTTGTCTATATACTGTATGCTGTGTATGGGGGACTTGTCTATATACCGTATGCTGTGTGTGGGGGATTTGTCTATATACTGTATGCTGTGTGGGAGGGACTTGTCTATATACCGTATGCTGTGTGGGGGACTTGTCTATATACCGTATGCTGTGTGGGGTACTTGTCTATATACCGTATGCTGTGTGTGTGGGACTTGTCTATATACTGTATGCTGTGTGTGGGGGACTTGTCTATATACCGTATGCTGTGTGTGGGGGACTTGTCTATATACTGTATGCTGTGTGTGGGGGACTTGTCTATATACTGTATGCTGTGTGTGGGGGACTTGTCTATATACCGTATGCTGTGTGTGGGGGACTTGTCTATATACCGTATGCTGTGTGTGGGGGACTTGTATATATACCGTATGCTGTGTGTGGGTGACTTGTCTATATACTGTATGCTGTGTGGGGGGGACTTGTCTATATACCGTATGCTGTGTGGGGGACTTGTCTATATACCGTATGCTGTGTGGGGTACTTGTCTATATACCGCATGCTGTGTGTGGGGGACTTGTCTATATACTGTATGCTGTGTGTGGGGGACTTGTCTATATACTGTATGCTGTGTGTGGGGGACTTGTCTATATACTGTATGCTGTGTGTGGGGGACTTGTCTATATACTGTATGCTGTGTGTGGGGGACTTGTCTATATACCGTATGCTGTGTGTGGGGGACTTGTCTATATACTGTATGCTGTGTGTGGGGGACTTGTCTATATACCGTATGCTGTGTGTGGGGGACTTGTCTATATACTGTATGCTGTGTGTGGGGGACTTGTCTATATACCGTATGCTGTGTGTGGGGGACTTGTCTATATACCGTATGCTGTGTGTGGGGGACTTGTCTATATACTGTATGCTGTGTGGGGGGGACTTGTCTATATACTGTATGCTGTGTGGTGGGGTACTTGTCTATATACTGTATGCTGTGTGGGGGACTTGTCTAAATACTGTATGCTGTGTGTGGGGGACTTGTCTATATACTGTATGCTGTGTGTGGGGGACTTGTCTACATACTGTATGCTGTGTGTGGGGGACTTGTCTATATACCGTATGCTGTGTGGGGGACTTGTCTATATACCGTATGCTGTGTGTGGGGGACTTGTCTATATACTGTATGCTGTGTGTGGGGGACTTGTCTATATACCGTATGCTGTGTGTGGGGGACTTGTCTATATACCGTATGCTGTGTGTGGGGGACTTGTCTATATACTGTATGCTGTGTGTGGGGGACTTGTCTATATACCGTATGCTGTGTGTGGGGGACTTGTCTATATACTGTATGCTGTGTGTGGGGGACTTGTCTATATACCGTATGCTGTGTGTGGGGGACTTGTCTATATACCGTATGCTGTGTGTGGGGGACTTGTCTATATACTGTATGCTGTGTGGGGGGGACTTGTCTATATACTGTATGCTGTGTGGTGGGGTACTTGTCTATATACTGTATGCTGTGTGGGGGACTTGTCTAAATACTGTATGCTGTGTGTGGGGGACTTGTCTATATACTGTATGCTGTGTGTGGGGGACTTGTCTACATACTGTATGCTGTGTGTGGGGGACTTGTCTATATACCGTATGCTGTGTGGGGGACTTGTCTATATACCGTATGCTGTGTGGGGGACTTGTCTATATACCGTATGCTGTGTATGGGGGACTTGTCTATATACCATATGCTGTGTGTGGGGAACTTGTCTATATACCGTATGCTGTGTGTGGGGGACTTTTCTATATACTGTATGCTGTGTGGGGGTCTTGTCTATATACCGTATGCTGTGTGTGGGGGACTTGTCTATATACCGTATGCTGTGTGTGGGGGACTTGTCTATATACTGTATGCTGTGTGGGGGGACTTGTCTATATACCGTATGCTGTGTGTGGGGGACGTGTCTATATACCGTATGCTGTGTGTGGGGGACTTGTGGGGGACTTGTCTATATACTGTATGCTGTGTGGGGGGACTTGTCTATATACCGTATGCTGTGTGAGGGGGACTTGTCTATATACCGTATGCTGTGTGGGGGACTTGTCTATATACCGTATGCTGTGTGTGGGGGACTTGTCTATATACTGTATGCTGTGTGTGGGGGACTTGTCTATATACCGTATGCTGTGTGTGGGGGACTTGTCTATATACCGTATGCTGTGTGTAGGGGACTTGTCTATATACCGTATGCTGTGTGTGGGGGACTTGTCTATATACTGTATGCTGTGTGTGGGGGACTTGTCTATATACTGTATGCTGTGTGGGGGGGACTTGTCTATATACTGTATGCTGTGTGTGGGGGACTTGTCTATATACCTTATGCTGTGTGGGGGACTTGTCTATATACCGTATGCTGTGTGGGGGACTTGTCTATATACCGTATGCTGTGTGTGGGGGACTTGTCTATATACCGTATGCTGTGTGTGGGGGACTTGTCTATATACCGTATGCTGTGTGTGGGAGACTTGTCTATATGCTGTATGCTGTGTGGGGGACTTGTCTATATACCGTATGCTGTGTGTGGGGGACTTGTCTATATACCGTATGCTGTGTGTGGAGGACTTGTCTATATAGTGTATGCTGTGTGTGGGGGACTTGTCTATATACTGTATGTTGTGTGGGGGGGACTTGTCTATATACCGTATGCTGTGTGTGGGGGTCTTGTCTATATACTGTATGCTGTGTGGGGGACTTGTCTATATACCGTATGCTGTGTGTGGGGGACTTGTCTATATACCGTATGCTGTGTGTGGGGGACTTGTCTATATACCGTATGCTGTGTGTGGGGGATTTGTCTATATACCGTATGCTGTGTGTGGGGGACTTGTCTATATACCGTATGCTGTGTGTGGGGGACTTGTCTATATACCGTATGCTGTGTGTGGGGGACTTGTCTATATACCGTATGCTGTGTGTGGGGGACTTGTCTATATACCGTATGCTGTGTGTGGGGAACTTGTCTATATACTGTATGCTGTGTGGGGGGACTTGTCTATATACTGTATGCTGTGTGTGGGGGACTTGTCTATATACCGTATGCTGTGTGAGGGGGACTTGTCTATATACTGTATGCTGTGTGTGGGGGACTTGTCTATATACCGTATGCTGTGTGAGGGGGACTTGTCTATATACTGTATGCTGTGTGGGGGGACTTGTCTATATACCGTATGCTGTGTGAGGGGGACTTGTCTATATACCGTATGCTGTGTGTGGAGGACTTGTCTATATACTGTATGCTGTGTGTGGGGGACTTGTCTATATACCGTATGCTGTGTATGGGGGACTTGTCTATATACCGTATGCTGTGTGTGGGGGACTTGTCTATATACCGTATGCTGTGTGTGGGGGACTTGTCTATATACCGTATGCTGTGTGTGGGGACTTGTCTATATACCGTATGCTGTGTGTGGGGACTTGTCTATATACCGTATGCTGTGTGGGGGGGACTTGTCTATATACCGTATGCTGTGTATGGGGGACTTGTCTATATAGTGTATGCTGTGTGTGGGGGACTTGTCTATATATCATATGCTGTGTGTGGGGGACTTGTCTATATACCGTATGCTGTGTGGGGGGGACTTGTCTATATACCGTATGCTGTCTATGGGGGACTTGTCTATATAGTGTATGCTGTGTGTGGGGGACTTGTCTATATATCATATGCTGTGTGTGGGGGACTTGTCTATATACCGTATGCTGTGTGTGGGGGACTTGTCTATATACCGTATGCTGTGTGGGGGACTTGTCTATATACCGTATGCTGTGTGTGGGGGACTTGTCTATATACTGTATGCTGTGTGTGGGGGACTTTTCTATATACTGTATGCTGTGTGTGGGGGACTTGTCTATATACCGTATGCTGTGTGGGGGGGACTTGTCTATATACTGTATGCTGTGTGGGGGACTTGTCTATATACCGTATGCTGTGTGTGGGGGACTTGTCTATATATACCTTATGCTGTGTGGGGGACTTGTCTATATACCTTATGCTGTGTGGGGGACTTGTCTATATACCGTATGCTGTGTGTGGGGGACTTGTCTATATACCGTATGCCGTGTGTGGGGGACTTGTCTATATACCGTATGCTGTGTGTGGGGGACTTGTCTATATACCGTATGCTGTGTGTGGGGGACTTGTCTATATACCGTATGCTGTGTGTGGGGGACTTGTCTATATACCGTATGCTGTGTGTGGGGGACTTGTCTATATACTGTATACTGTGTGTGGGGGACTTGTCTATATACCGTATGCTGTGTGTGGGGGATTTGTCTATATACTGTATGCTGTGTGGGGGACTTGTCTATATACTGTATGCTGTGTGTGGGGGACTTGTCTATATACCGTATGCTGTGTGTGGGGGACTTGTCTATATACTGTATGCTGTGTGTGGGGGACTTGTCTATATACTGTATGCTGTGTGTGGGGGATTTGTCTATATACTATATGCTGTGTGTGGGGGACTTGTCTATATACCGTATGCTGTGTGGGGGACTTCTCTATATACTGTATGCTGTGTGGGGGACTTGTCTATATACTGTATGCTGTGTGTGGGGGATTTGTCTATATACTATATGCTGTGTGTGGGGGACTTGTCTATATACCGTATGCTGTGTGGGGGACTTGTCTATATACTGTATGCTGTGTGGGGGGACTTGTCTATATACCGTATGCTGTGTGTGGGGGACTTGTCTATATACTGTATGCTGTGTGGGGGGGACTTGTCTATATACTGTATGCTGTGTGGTGGGGTACTTGTCTATATACTGTATGCTGTGTGGGGGACTTGTCTAAATACTGTATGCTGTGTGTGGGGGACTTGTCTATATACTGTATGCTGTGTGTGGGGGACTTGTCTACATACTGTATGCTGTGTGTGGGGGACTTGTCTATATACCGTATGCTGTGTGGGGGACTTGTCTATATACCGTATGCTGTGTGGGGGACTTGTCTATATACCGTATGCTGTGTATGGGGGACTTGTCTATATACCATATGCTGTGTGTGGGGAACTTGTCTATATACCGTATGCTGTGTGTGGGGGACTTTTCTATATACTGTATGCTGTGTAGGGGTCTTGTCTATATACCGTATGCTGTGTGTGGGGGACTTGTCTATATACCGTATGCTGTGTGTGGGGGACTTGTCTATATACTGTATGCTGTGTGGGGGGACTTGTCTATATACCGTATGCTGTGTGTGGGGGACTTGTCTATATACCGTATGCTGTGTGTGGGGGACTTGTGGGGGACTTGTCTATATACTGTATGCTGTGTGGGGGGACTTGTCTATATACCGTATGCTGTGTGAGGGGGACTTGTCTATATACCGTATGCTGTGTGGGGGACTTGTCTATATACCGTATGCTGTGTGTGGGGGACTTGTCTATATACTGTATGCTGTGTGTGGGGGACTTGTCTATATACCGTATGCTGTGTGTGGGGGACTTGTCTATATACCGTATGCTGTGTGTGGGGGACTTGTCTATATACCGTATGCTGTGTGTGGGGGACTTGTCTATATACTGTATGCTGTGTGTGGGGGACTTGTCTATATACTGTATGCTGTGTGGGGGGGACTTGTCTATATACTGTATGCTGTGTGTGGGGGACTTGTCTATATACCTTATGCTGTGTGGGGGACTTGTCTATATACCGTATGCTGTGTGGGGGACTTGTCTATATACCGTATGCTGTGTGTGGGGGACTTGTCTATATACCGTATGCTGTGTGTGGGGGACTTGTCTATATACCGTATGCTGTGTGTGGGAGACTTGTCTATATGCTGTATGCTGTGTGGGGGACTTGTCTATATACCGTATGCTGTGTGTGGGGGACTTGTCTATATACCGTATGCTGTGTGTGGAGGACTTGTCTATATAGTGTATGCTGTGTGTGGGGGACTTGTCTATATACTGTATGTTGTGTGGGGGGGACTTGTCTATATACTGTATGCTGTGTGGGGGACTTGTCTATATACCGTATGCTGTGTGTGGGGGACTTGTCTATATACCGTATGCTGTGTGTGGGGGACTTGTCTATATACCGTATGCTGTGTGTGGGGGACTTGTCTATATACCGTATGCTGTGTGTGGGGGACTTGTCTATATACCGTATGCTGTGTGTGGGGGACTTGTCTATATACCGTATGCTGTGTGGGGGGACTTGTCTATATACCGTATGCTGTGTGAGGGGGACTTGTCTATATACCGTATGCTGTGTGTGGAGGACTTGTCTATATACTGTATGCTGTGTGTGGGGGACTTGTCTATATACCGTATGCTGTGTATGGGGGACTTGTCTATATACCGTATGCTGTGTGTGGGGGACTTGTCTATATACCGTATGCTGTGTGTGGGGGACTTGTCTATATACCGTATGCTGTGTGTGGGGACTTGTCTATATACCGTATGCTGTGTGTGGGGACTTGTCTATATACCGTATGCTGTGTGGGGGGGACTTGTCTATATACCGTATGCTGTGTATGGGGGACTTGTCTATATAGTGTATGCTGTGTGTGGGGGACTTGTCTATATATCATATGCTGTGTGTGGGGGACTTGTCTATATACCGTATGCTGTGTGGGGGGGACTTGTCTATATACCGTATGCTGTGTATGGGGGACTTGTCTATATAGTGTATGCTGTGTGTGGGGGACTTGTCTATATATCATATGCTGTGTGTGGGGGACTTGTCTATATACCGTATGCTGTGTGTGGGGGACTTGTCTATATACCGTATGCTGTGTGGGGGACTTGTCTATATACCGTATGCTGTGTGTGGGGGACTTGTCTATATACTGTATGCTGTGTGTGGGGGACTTTTCTATATACTGTATGCTGTGTGTGGGGGACTTGTCTATATACCGTATGCTGTGTGGGGGGGACTTGTCTATATACTGTATGCTGTGTGGGGGACTTGTCTATATACCGTATGCTGTGTGTGGGGGACTTGTCTATATATACCTTATGCTGTGTGGGGGACTTGTCTATATACCTTATGCTGTGTGGGGGACTTGTCTATATACCGTATGCTGTGTGTGGGGGACTTGTCTATATACCGTATGCCGTGTGTGGGGGACTTGTCTATATACCGTATGCTGTGTGTGGGGGACTTGTCTATATACCGTATGCTGTGTGTGGGGGACTTGTCTATATACCGTATGCTGTGTGTGGGGGACTTGTCTATATACCGTATGCTGTGTGTGGGGGACTTGTCTATATACTGTATACTGTGTGTGGGGGACTTGTCTATATACTGTATACTGTGTGTGGGGGACTTGTCTATATACCGTATGCTGTGTGTGGGGGATTTGTCTATATACTGTATGCTGTGTGGGGGACTTGTCTATATACTGTATGCTGTGTGTGGGGGACTTGTCTATATACCGTATGCTGTGTGTGGGGGACTTGTCTATATACTGTATGCTGTGTGTGGGGGACTTGTCTATATACTGTATGCTGTGTGTGGGGGATTTGTCTATATACTATATGCTGTGTGTGGGGGACTTGTCTATATACCGTATGCTGTGTGGGGGACTTCTCTATATACTGTATGCTGTGTGGGGGACTTGTCTATATACTGTATGCTGTGTGTGGGGGATTTGTCTATATACTATATGCTGTGTGTGGGGGACTTGTCTATATACCGTATGCTGTGTGGGGGACTTGTCTATATACTGTATGCTGTGTGGGGGGACTTGTCTATATACCGTATGCTGTGTGTGGGGGACTTGTCTATATACCGTATGCTGTGTGTGGGGGACTTGTGGGGGACTTGTCTATATACTGTATGCTGTGTGGGGGGACTTGTCTATATACCGTATGCTGTGTGAGGGGGACTTGTCTATATACCGTATGCTGTGTGGGGGACTTGTCTATATACCGTATGCTGTGTGTGGGGGACTTGTCTATATACTGTATGCTGTGTGTGGGGGACTTGTCTATATACTGTATGCTGTGTGTGGGGGACTTGTCTATATACCGTATGCTGTGTGTGGGGGACTTGTCTATATACCGTATGCTGTGTGTGGGGGACTTGTCTATATACTGTATGCTGTGTGTGGGGGACTTGTCTATATACTGTATGCTGTGTGGGGGGGACTTGTCTATATACTGTATGCTGTGTGGGGGGGACTTGTCTATATACTGTATGCTGTGTGTGGGGGACTTGTCTATATACCTTATGCTGTGTGTGGGAGACTTGTCTATATGCTGTATGCTGTGTGGGGGACTTGTCTATATACCGTATGCTGTGTGTGGGGGACTTGTCTATATACCGTATGCTGTGTGTGGAGGACTTGTCTATATACCGTATGCTGTGTGTGGGGGACTTGTCTATATACCGTATGCTGTGTGTGGGGGACTTGTCTATATACCGTATGCTGTGTGTGGAGGACTTGTCTATATACCGTATGCTGTGTATGGGGGACTTGTGTATATACCGTATGCTGTGTGGGGGGGACTTGTCTATATACTGTATGCTGTGTGTGGGCGACTTGTCTATATACTGTATGTTGTGTGGGGGGGACTTGTCTATATACTGTATGCTGTGTGGGGGACTTGTCTATATACCGTATGCTGTGTGTGGGGGACTTGTCTATATACCGTATGCTGTGTGTGGGGGACTTGTCTATTTACCGTATGCTGTGTATGGGGGACTTGTCTATATACCGTATGCTGTGTGTGGGGGACTTGTCTATATACCGTATGCTGTGTGTGGGGGACTTGTCTATATACCGTATGCTGTGTGTGGGGGACTTGTCTATATACCGTATGCTGTGTGTGGGGGGGACTTGTCTATATATCGTATGCTGTGTGTGGGGGACTTGTCTATATACCGTATGCTGTGTGTGGGGAACTTGTCTATATACTGTATGCTGTGTGGGGGGACTTGTCTATATACTGTATGCTGTGTGTGGGGGACTTGTCTATATACCGTATGCTGTGTGAGGGGGACTTGTCTATATACCGTATGCTGTGTGTGGGGGACTTGTCTATATACCGTATGCTGTGTGAGGGGGACTTGTCTATATACTGTATGCTGTGTGGGGGGACTTGTCTATATACCGTATGCTGTGTGAGGGGGACTTGTCTATATACCGTATGCTGTGTGTGGAGGACTTGTCTATATACCGTATGCTGTGTGTGGGGGACTTGTCTATATACCGTATGCTGTGTATGGTGGACTTGTCTATATACCGTATGCTGTGTGTGGGGGACTTGTCTATATACCGTATGCTGTGTGTGGGGGACTTGTCTATATACCGTATGCTGTGTGTGGGGACTTGTCTATATACCGTATGCTGTGTGTGGGGACTTGTCTATATACCGTATGCTGTGTGGGGGGGACTTGTCTATATACCGTATGCTGTGTATGGGGGACTTGTCTATATAGTGTATGCTGTGTGTGGGGGACTTGTCTATATATCATATGCTGTGTGTGGGGGACTTGTCTATATACCGTATGCTGTGTGTGGGGGACTTGTCTATATACCGTATGCTGTGTGGGGGACTTGTCTATATACCGTATGCTGTGTGTGGGGGACTTGTCTATATACCGTATGCTGTGCGTGGGGGACTTGTCTATATACTGTATGCTGTGTGTGGGGGACTTGTCTATATACTGTATGCTGTGTGTGGGGGACTTGTCTATATACCGTATGCTGTGTGTGGGGGACTTGTCTATATACCGTATGCTGTGTGGGGGGGGACTTGTCTATATACCATATGCTGTGTGGGGGACTTGTCTATATACCGTATGCTGTGTGTGGGGGTCTTGTCTATATACCGTATGATGTGTGGTGGGGGAGGGGGTGCTGGACTTGGTTCTCTTTGCTATATGTGGGGGAGGGAGACCTGGATAAATATGCTATACATGGAGGAGGGGAGCTTGGCTATATACTTTGTGTGGGGGAGCGGGGATCTTGGCTATATACTTTGTGTGGGGGAGCGGGGACCTGGCTATATACTTTGTGTGGGGGAGCGGGGACCTGGCTATATACTGTGTGTGGGGGAGCGGGGACCTGGCTATATACTTTGTGTGGGGGAGCGGGGACCTTGGCTATATACTTTGTGTGGGGGAGCGGGGACCTGGCTATATACTTTGTGTGGGGGAGCGGGGACCTGGCTATATGTGGTAGGTGTGGGGCAGTTGATGTTACGGGGGCAGCTTTATTGTGAATGTATATGTAGTGGGTACAATGTGGAGGACTCTTTATAGATCACAGACATCATATGTGCTGATCAGGAGCCTTTCTGTGAATGCTATTTGTCAGGTCAGAGCTGCACTATTGCTAGATGATCTTGTGGGTGAACGTCTCATTCAGACGTCTGTTTTTTTACATCCATGTTATTGACAGACATAATACGCACCTTTATCATCTATGGGGCAGCTCACATATCCATATATATATATATTTTATTTGCATATAGTAACAAACATTGATACAATTCGGATCGATCCCTTTGATGAAAATCAGTTTTGTTTTTTTTCCTTTTTTTTAATGTACCAGAAAACTACAGATGTCTGAATGAGGCCTGAAGATCTGTTCAAATGTGGCAGATTGTTCCTGGAGGATTTCCATAGAAAATCAGAGCAAATTAGCAAGAATCCACAAGAAAATCCACAACAGCAAATTTGCACTGCATGATTATGGTGCAGATCTTTCTGGTAATTCACTGTGGAAAACAGCAGCGTGTAAAATAAAAAGAAATAAACTTGCTGGGAGTTGTAGTCCCTCACCACATACTGCAATGCTATTATGGCGCAGTGATGGTTTAGTTACATGACCGGTGCCTGCGCTGTCACTTGCTGGGAGTTGTAGTCCCTCAGCACATACTGCAAGGCTATTATGGCGCAGTGATGGTTTAGTTACATGACCGGTGCCTGCGCTGTCACTTGCTGGGAGTTGTAGTCCCTCAGCACATACTGCAATGCTATTATGGCGCAGTGATGGTTTAGTTACATGATCGGAGCCTGCGCTGTCACTTGCTGGGAGTTGTAGTCCCTCACCACATACTGCAGTGCTATTATGATGCAGTGATGGTTTAGTTACATGATCGGTGCCTGCGCTGTCACTTGCTGGGAGTTGTAGTCCTTCACCACATACTGCAGTGCTATTATGACACAGTGATGGTTTAGTTACATGATCGGTGCCTGCGCTGTCACTTGCTGGGAGTTGTAGTCCCTCACCACATACTGCAGTGTTATCATGATGCAGTGATGGTTTAGTTACATGACCGGTGCCTGCGCTGTCACTTGCTGGGAGTTGTAGTCCCTCACCACATACTGCAGTGCTATTATGACGCAGTGATGGTTTAGTTACATGACCGGTGCCTGCGCTGTCACTTGCTGGGAGTTGTAGTCCCTCAGCACATACTGCAATGCTATTATGGCGCAGTGATGGTTTAGTTACATGATCGGAGCCTGCGCTGTCACTTGCTGGGAGTTGTAGTCCCTCAGCACATACTGCAATGCTATTATGGCGCAGTGATGGTTTAGTTACATGACCGGTGCCTGCGCTGTCACTTGCTGGGAGTTGTAGTCCCTCAGCACATACTGCAATGCTATTATGACGCAGTGATGGTTTAGTTACATGATCGGAGCCTGCGCTGTCACTTGCTGGGAGTTGTAGTCCCTCACCACATACTGCAGTGCTATTATGATGCAGTGATGGTTTAGTTACATGATCGGTGCCTGCGCTGTCACTTGCTGGGAGTTGTAGTCCCTCACCACATACTGCAGTGCTATTATGACACAGTGATGGTTTAGTTACATGATCGGTGCCTGCGCTGTCACTTGCTGGGAGTTGTAGTCCCTCACCACATACTGCAGTGTTATCATGATGCAGTGATGGTTTAGTTACATGACCGGTGCCTGCGCTGTCACTTGCTGGGAGTTGTAGTCCCTCACCACATACTGCAGTGCTATTATGACGCAGTGATGGTTTAGTTACATGACCGGTGCCTGCGCTGTCACTTGCTGGGAGTTGTAGTCCCTCAGCACATACTGCAATGCTATTATGGCGCAGTGATGGTTTAGTTACATGACCGGTGCCTGCGCTGTCACTTGCTGGGAGTTGTAGTCCCTCAGCACATACTGCAATGCTATTATGGCGCAGTGATGGTTTAGTTACATGATCGGAGCCTGCGCTGTCACTTGCTGGGAGTTGTAGTCCCTCAGCACATACTGCAATGCTATTATGGCGCAGTGATGGTTTAGTTACATGATCGGTGCCTGCGCTGTCACTTGCTGGGAGTTGTAGTCCCTCACCACATACTGCAGTGCTATTATGACACAGTGATGGTTTAGTTACATGATCGGAGCCTGCGCTGTCACTTGCTGGGAGTTGTAGTCCCTCACCACATACTGCAGTGCTATTATGATGCAGTGATGGTTTAGTTACATGATCGGTGCCTGCGCTGTCACTTGCTGGGAGTTGTAGTCCCTCACCACATACTGCAGTGCTATTATGATGCAGTGATGGTTTAGTTACATGATCGGTGCCTGCGCTGTCACTTGCTGGGAGTTGTAGTCCCTCACCACATACTGCAGTGCTATTATGACGCAGTGATGGTTTAGTTACATGATCGGTGCCTGCGCTGTCACTTGCTGGGAGTTGTAGTCCCTCACCACATACTGCAGTGCTATTATGATGCAGTGATGGTTTAGTTACATGACTGGTGCCTGCTCTGTCACTTGCTGGGAGTTGTAGTGCCTCACCACATACTGCAGTGCTATATGATGCAGTGATGGTTTAGTTACATGATCGGTGCCTGCACTGTCACTTGCTGGGAGTTATAGTCCCTCACCACATACTGCAGTGCTATTATTATGCAGTGATGGTTTAGTTACATGATTGGTGCCTGCGCTGTCACTTGCTGGGAGTTGTAGTCCCTCACCACATACTGCAGTGCTATTATGATGCAGTGATGGTTTAGTTACATAATCAGTGCATGCGCTGTCACTTGCTGGGAGTTGTAGTCCCTCACCACACACTGCAATGCTATTATGATGCAGTGATGATTTAGTTACATGATCGGTGCCTGTGCTGCCACTTGCTGGGAGTTGTAGTCCCTCACCACATACTGCAGTGCTATTATGATGCAGTGATGGTTTAGTTACATGACCGGTGCCTGTGCTGTCACTTGCTGGGAGTTGTAGTCCCTCATCACATGCTGCAGTGCTATTATGATGCAGTGATGGTTTAGTTACATGACCGTTGCCTGCGCTGTCACTTGCTGGGAGTTGTAGTCCCTCACCACATACTGCAGTGCTATTATGACGCAGAGATGGTTTAGTTACATGATCGGTGCCTGCGCTGTCACTTGCTGGGAGTTGTACTCCCTCACCACATACTGCAGTGCTATTATGATGCAGTGATGGTTTAGTTACATGACCGTTGCCTGCGCTGTCACTTGCTGGGAGTTGTAGTCCCTCACCACATACTGCAGTGCTGTTATGACGCAGAGATGGTTTAGTTACATGATCGGTGCCTGCGCTGTCACTTGCTGGGAGTTGTAGTCCCTCACCACATACTGCAGTGCTATTATGATGCAGTGATGGTTTAGTTACATGATCGGAGCCTGCGCTGTCACTTGCTGGGAGTTGTAGTCCCTCAGCACATACTGCAATGCTATTATGGCGCAGTGATGGTTTAGTTACATGACCGGTGCCTGCGCTGTCACTTGCTGGGAGTTGTAGTCCTTCACCACATACTGCAGTGCTATTATGATGCAGTGATGGTTTAGTTACATGATCGGTGCCTGCGCTGTCACTTGCTGGGAGTTGTAGTCCCTCACCACATACTGCAGTGCTATTATGACGCAGTGATGGTTTAGTTACATGACCGGTACCTGCGCTGTCACTTGCTGGGAGTTGTAGTCCCTCACCACATACTGCAGTGCTATTATGACGCAGTGATGGTTTAGTTACATGATCGGTGCCTGCGCTGTCACTTGCTGGGAGTTGTAGTCCCTCACCACATACTGCAGTGCTATTATGATGCAGTGATGGTTTAGTTACATGATCGGTGCCTGCGCTGTCACTTGTTGGGAGTTGTAGTCCCTCACCACATACTGCAGTTCTATTATGATGCAGTGAAGGTTTAGTTACATGATCGGTGCCTGTGCTGTCACTTGCTGGGAGTTGTAGTCCCTCACCACATACTGCAGTGCTATTATGACACAGTGATGGTTTAGTTACATGATCGGTGCCTGCGCTGTCACTTGCTGGGAGTTGTAGTCCCTCACCACATACTGCAGTGTTATCATGATGCAGTGATGGTTTAGTTACATGACCGGTGCCTGCGCTGTCACTTGCTGGGAGTTGTAGTCCCTCACCACATACTGCAGTGCTATTATGACGCAGTGATGGTTTAGTTACATGACCGGTGCCTGCGCTGTCACTTGCTGGGAGTTGTAGTCCCTCAGCACATACTGCAATGCTATTATGGCGCAGTGATGGTTTAGTTACATGATCAGAGCCTGCGCTGTCACTTGCTGGGAGTTGTAGTCCCTCAGCACATACTGCAATGCTATTATGGCGCAGTGATGGTTTAGTTACATGACCGGTGCCTGCGCTGTCACTTGCTGGGAGTTGTAGTCCCTCAGCACATACTGCAATGCTATTATGACGCAGTGATGGTTTAGTTACATGATCGGAGCCTGCGCTGTCACTTGCTGGGAGTTGTAGTCCCTCACCACATACTGCAGTGCTATTATGATGCAGTGATGGTTTAGTTACATGATCGGTGCCTGCGCTGTCACTTGCTGGGAGTTGTAGTCCCTCACCACATACTGCAGTGCTATTATGACACAGTGATGGTTTAGTTACATGATCGGTGCCTGCGCTGTCACTTGCTGGGAGTTGTAGTCCCTCACCACATACTGCAGTGTTATCATGATGCAGTGATGGTTTAGTTACATGACCGGTGCCTGCGCTGTCACTTGCTGGGAGTTGTAGTCCCTCACCACATACTGCAGTGCTATTATGACGCAGTGATGGTTTAGTTACATGACCGGTGCCTGCGCTGTCACTTGCTGGGAGTTGTAGTCCCTCAGCACATACTGCAATGCTATTATGGCGCAGTGATGGTTTAGTTACATGACCGGTGCCTGCGCTGTCACTTGCTGGGAGTTGTAGTCCCTCAGCACATACTGCAATGCTATTATGGCGCAGTGATGGTTTAGTTACATGATCGGAGCCTGCGCTGTCACTTGCTGGGAGTTGTAGTCCCTCAGCACATACTGCAATGCTATTATGGCGCAGTGATGGTTTAGTTACATGATCGGTGCCTGCGCTGTCACTTGCTGGGAGTTGTAGTCCCTCACCACATACTGCAGTGCTATTATGACACAGTGATGGTTTAGTTACATGATCGGAGCCTGCGCTGTCACTTGCTGGGAGTTGTAGTCCCTCACCACATACTGCAGTGCTATTATGATGCAGTGATGGTTTAGTTACATGATCGGTGCCTGCGCTGTCACTTGCTGGGAGTTGTAGTCCCTCACCACATACTGCAGTGCTATTATGATGCAGTGATGGTTTAGTTACATGATCGGTGCCTGCGCTGTCACTTGCTGGGAGTTGTAGTCCCTCACCACATACTGCAGTGCTATTATGACGCAGTGATGGTTTAGTTACATGATCGGTGCCTGCGCTGTCACTTGCTGGGAGTTGTAGTCCCTCACCACATACTGCAGTGCTATTATGATGCAGTGATGGTTTAGTTACATGACTGGTGCCTGCTCTGTCACTTGCTGGGAGTTGTAGTGCCTCACCACATACTGCAGTGCTATATGATGCAGTGATGGTTTAGTTACATGATCGGTGCCTGCACTGTCACTTGCTGGGAGTTATAGTCCCTCACCACATACTGCAGTGCTATTATTATGCAGTGATGGTTTAGTTACATGATTGGTGCCTGCGCTGTCACTTGCTGGGAGTTGTAGTCCCTCACCACATACTGCAGTGCTATTATGATGCAGTGATGGTTTAGTTACATAATCAGTGCATGCGCTGTCACTTGCTGGGAGTTGTAGTCCCTCACCACACACTGCAATGCTATTATGATGCAGTGATGATTTAGTTACATGATCGGTGCTTGTGCTGTCACTTGCTGGGAGTTGTAGTCCCTCACCACATACTGCAGTGCTATTATGATGCAGTGATGGTTTAGTTACATGACCGGTGCCTGTGCTGTCACTTGCTGGGAGTTGTAGTCCCTCATCACATGCTGCAGTGCTATTATGATGCAGTGATGGTTTAGTTACATGACCGTTGCCTGCGCTGTCACTTGCTGGGAGTTGTAGTCCCTCACCACATACTGCAGTGCTATTATGATGCAGAGATGGTTTAGTTACATGATCGGTGCCTGCGCTGTCACTTGCTGGGAGTTGTACTCCCTCACCACATACTGCAGTGCTATTATGATGCAGTGATGGTTTAGTTACATGACCGTTGCCTGCGCTGTCACTTGCTGGGAGTTGTAGTCCCTCACCACATACTGCAGTGCTGTTATGACGCAGAGATGGTTTAGTTACATGATCGGTGCCTGCGCTGTCACTTGCTGGGAGTTGTAGTCCCTCACCACATACTGCAGTGCTATTATGATGCAGTGATGGTTTAGTTACATGATCGGAGCCTGCGCTGTCACTTGCTGGGAGTTGTAGTCCCTCAGCACATACTGCAATGCTATTATGGCGCAGTGATGGTTTAGTTACATGACCGGTGCCTGCGCTGTCACTTGCTGGGAGTTGTAGTCCTTCACCACATACTGCAGTGCTATTATGATGCAGTGATGGTTTAGTTACATGATCGGTGCCTGCGCTGTCACTTGCTGGGAGTTGTAGTCCCTCACCACATACTGCAGTGCTATTATGACGCAGTGATGGTTTAGTTACATGACCGGTACCTGCGCTGTCACTTGCTGGGAG
Source organism: Phyllobates terribilis (assembly GCF_046119375.1). Classification (NCBI taxonomy): domain Eukaryota; kingdom Metazoa; phylum Chordata; class Amphibia; order Anura; family Dendrobatidae; genus Phyllobates; species Phyllobates terribilis. The sequence continues at coordinate 95,836 of NW_027362798.1, read as the reverse complement.
TTGTAGTCCCTCACCACATACTGCAGTGCTATTATGACGCAGTGATGGTTTAGTTACATGATCGGTGCCTGCGCTGTCACTTGCTGGGAGTTGTAGTCCCTCACCACATACTGCAGTGCTATTATGATGCAGTGATGGTTTAGTTACATGATCGGTGCCTGCGCTGTCACTTGTTGGGAGTTGTAGTCCCTCACCACATACTGCAGTTCTATTATGATGCAGTGAAGGTTTAGTTACATGATCGGTGCCTGTGCTGTCACTTGCTGGGAGTTGTAGTCCCTCACCACATACTGCAGTGCTATTATGACGCAGTGATGGTTTAGTTACATGATCGGTGCCTGCGCTGTCACTTGCTGGGAGTAGTAGTCCCTCACCACATACCGCTGTGCTATTATGACTCAGTGATGGTGAATTGTGTATCTAATCCTATCCTGTGTGATACTGTCTGCTGAGCCGTGTATCTAATCCCGCCCTGTGCGATACTGTCTGCTGAGCTGTATCTCTAATCCTCTTCTGTGTGATACTGTCTGCTGAGCTGTGTATCTAATCCTATGCTGTGTGATACTGTCTGCTGAGCTGTGTATCCAATCCTGTCCTGTGCGATACTGTCTGCTGAGCTGTGCATCTAATCCTCTCCTGTGCGATACTGTCTGCTGAGCTGTGCATCTAATCCTCTCCTGTGCGATACTGTCTGCTGAGCTGTGTATCTAATCCTCTCCTGTGTGATACTGTCTGCTGAGCAGTGTATCTAATCATCTCTTGTGTAATACTGTCTACTGAGCTGTGTATCTAATCCTCTCCTGTGTGATACTGTCTGCTGAGCCGTGTAGCTAATCCTCTCCTGTGTGATACTGTTTGCTGAGCCGTGTAGCTAATCCTCTCCTGTGTGATACTGTCTGCTGAGCTGTATCTCTAATCCTACCCTGTGTGATACTGTCTGCTGAGCCGTGTAGCTAATCCTCTCCTGTGTGATACTGTCTGCTGAGCCGTGTAGCTAATCCACTCCTGTGTGATACTGTCTGCTGAGCAGTGTATCTAATCCTATCCTGTGTGATAATATCTGCTGAGCCATGTATCTAATCCTCTCCTGTGTGATACTGTCTGCTGAGCTGTGTATCTAATACTCTCCTGTGTGATACTGTCTGCTGAGCTGTGTATCTAATCCCCTCCTGTGTGATACTGTCTGTTGAGCCGTGTATCTAATCCTACCCTGTGTGATACTGTCTACTGAGCTGTATCTCTAATACTACCCTGTGTGATACTATCTGCTGAGCCGTGTATCTAATCCTCTCCTGTGTGATACTGTCTACTGAGCTGTGTATCTAATCCTCTCCTGTGTGATACTGTCTGCTAAGATGTGTATCTAATCCTCTCCTGTGTGATACTGTCTGCTAAGATGTGTATCTAATCCTCTCCTGTGTGATACTGTGTGCTGAGCTGTGTATCTAATCCTCTCCTGTGTAATACTGTGTGTTGAGCTGTGTATCTAATCCTCTCCTGTGTGATACTGTCTGCTGAGCTGTGTATCTAATCCTCACCTGTGTGATACTGTCTGCTGAGCTGTGTATCTAATCCCCTCCTGTGTGATACTGTCTGCTGAGTCATGTATCTAATCCTATGCTGTGTGATACCGTCTGCTGAGCTGTGTATCTAATCCTATGCTGTGTATCTAATCCTCTCCTGTGTGATACTGTCTGCTGAGCTGTGTATCTAATCCTCTCCTGTGTGATACTGTCTGCTGAGCTATGCATCTAATCCACTTCTGTGTGATACTATCTGCTGAGCTGTGTATCTAATCCCCTCCTGTGTGATACTGTCTGCTGAGCCGTGTATCTAACCCTATGCTGTGTGATACTGTCTGCTGAGCCATGTATCTAATCACCTCCTGTGTGATACTGTCTGCTGAGCAGTGTCTCTAATCCCCTGCTGTGTGATACTGTCCGCTGAGCCGTGTATCTAACCCTATGCTGTGTATCTAATCCTCTCCTGTGTGATAATGTCTGCTGAGCCATGTATCTAATCCTCTCCTGTGTGATACTGTCTGCTGAGCTGTGTATCTAATCCTATCCAGTGTAATACCATCTGCTGAGCAGTGTATCTAATCCTATCCTGTGTGATACTGTCTGCTGAGCTGTGTATCTAATCCTCTCCTGTGTGATACTGTCTGCTGAGCCGTGTATCTAATCCTCTCCTGTGTGATACTGGTGTGCTGAGCTGTGTATCTAATCCTCTCCTGTGTGATACTGTCTGCTGAGCTGTATCTCTAATCCTACCCTGTGTGATACCATCTGCTGAGCTGTATCTCTAATCCTGTCCTGTGTGATACCGTCTGCTGAGCAGTGTATCTAATCCTCTCCTGTGTGATACTGTCTGCTGAGCCGTGTATCTAATCCTCTCCTGTGTGATGCCATCTGCTGAGCAGTGTATCTAAGCTGTGTGATACCTTCTGCTGAGCTGTGTATCTAATCCTCTCCTGTGCGATACTGTCTTTTGAGCTGTGTATCTAATCCTCTCCTGTGTGATACTGTCGGCTGAGCCGTGTATCTAATCCTCTCCTGTGTGAAACTGTGTGCTGAGCTGTGTATCTAATCCCATCCTGTGTGATACTGTCTGATGAACTGTGTATCTAATCCTATCTTGCGTGATACTGTCTGCTGAGTCGTGTATCTAATCCCGCCCTGTGCGATACTGTCTGCTGAGCCGTGTATCTAATCCACTCCTGTGTGATACTGTCTGATGAACTGTGTATCTAATCCTCTCCTGTGTGATACTGTCTGCTGAGCTGTTTATCTAATCCTCTCCTGTGTGATACTGTCTGCTGAGCTGTGTATCTAATCATCTCCTGTGTGATACTGTCAGCTGAGCTGTGTATCTAATCCTCTCCTGTGTGATACTGTCTGCTGAGCTATGTATCTAATCCCCTCCTGTGTGATACTGTCTGCTGAGCTGTGTATCTAATCCTATCCTGTGTGATACTGTCTGCTGAGCTATGCATCTAATCCTGTCCTGTGTGATACCGTAGGCTGAGCTATGTATCTAATCCTTTCCTGTGTGATACTGTCTGCTGAGCTGTATCTCTAATCCTACCCTGTGTGATACTGTCTGTGGAGCCATGTATCTAATCCTCTCCTGTGCGATACCGTCTGCTGAGCAGTGTATCTAATCCTCTCCTGTGTGATACTGTCTCCTGAGCTGTGTATCTAATCCCCTCCTGTGTGATACTGTCTGCTGAGCTGTGTATCTAATCCTCTCCTGTGTGATACTGTCTGCTGAGCAGTGTATCTAATCATCTCCTGTGCGATACTGTCTGCTGAGCTGTGTATCTAATCCTCTCCTGTGTGATACTGTCTGCTGAGCAGTGTATCTAATCTTATACTGTGTGATACTGTCTCCTGAGCTGTGTATCTAATCCCCCCTGTGTGATACTGTCTGCTGAGCTGTGTATCTAATCCTCTCCTGTGTGATACTGTCTGCTGAGCTGTGTATCTAATCCTCTCCTGTGTGATACTGTCTGCTGAGCTGTGTATCTAATCCTATTGTCGTCACTGAATTTTGGGTCTTCTATCCTTTGGATTACGAGCTCGGAGAGAATGAAGACACAGGACAGGATGTTTGTGTCTAAACATACTCTAAAAACTTTATTACAAAACACAGGGCTAATATACACCCTAAAAGGCAGGAAACGGATTTGCCATATATGGTTTGATTATACAGTTTAGCTGAACAAGCGAAAAAAAGCTAGTTTCTGTATGCTTTAAAATATTTAATTAGACTTATCTAGTTAGCAAGGTCATTTCATCTTTCTGCAAGAACACATTATTGCTACAAGAAGAAACATCTGGCCAGGGAGTATACTTTATCTTCTCCCAATGATACAAGAAGGAACATTCATAGCTGTTGTTTTCACCTAAAATAACTGTCAGACTTATATAGCATAGATTGGGCCTTTAAACTTGAGGGACTCCATCTTCTGCTATAACACTATCCTGTGTGATACTGTCTATTGAGCTGTGTATCTAATCCTATCCTGTGTGATACCATCTGCTGAGCTGTGTATCTAATCCCATCCTGTGTGATACTGTCTGATGAGCTGTGTATCTAATCCTATGCTGTGTGATACTGTCTGCTGAGCTGTGTATCTAATCCTATGCTGTGTGATACTGTCTGCTGAGCCGTGTATCTAATCCTCTCCTATGTGATACTGTCTGATGAACTGTGTATCTAATCCTCTCCTGTGTTCTACTGTCTGCTGAGCTGTGTATCTAATCCTATGCTGTGTGATACTGTCTGCTGAGCTGTGTATCTAATCCTATGCTGTGTGATGCTGTCTGCTGAGCCGTGTATCTAATCCTTTCCTATGTGATACTGTCTAATGAACTGTGTATCTAATCCTCTCCTGTGTTCTACTGTCTGCTGAGCTGTGTATCTAATCCTATGCTGTGTGATACTGTCTGCTGAGTTGTGTATCTAATCCTATGCTGTGTGATGCTGTCTGCTGAGCCGTGTATCTAATCCTTTCCTATGTGATACTGTCTGATGAACTGTGTATCTAATCCTCTCCTGTGTGATACTGTCTGCTGAGCTGTGTATCTAATCCACTCCTTTTTGATACTGTCTGCTGAGCTGTGTATCTAATCCTATGCTGTGTGATACTGTCTGCTGAGCAGTGTATCTAATCCTATGCTGTGTGATACTGTCTGCTGAGCCGTGTATCTAATCCTCTCCTATGTGATACTGTCTGCTGAGCCGTGTATCTAATCCTCTCCTATGTGATAGTGTCTGCTGAGCCGTGTATCTAATCTTCTCCTATGTGATACTGTCTGATGAACTGTGTATCTAATCCTCTCCTGTGTTCTACTGTCTGCTGAGCTGTGTATCTAATCCTATGCTGTGTGATACTGTCTGCTGAGCTGTGTATCTAATCCTCTCCTATGTGATACTGTCTGATGAACTGTGTATCTAATCCTCTCCTGTGTGATACTGTCTGCTGAGCTGTGTATCTAATCCACTCCTTTGTGATACTGTCTGCTGAGCCGTGTATCTAATCCTATGCTGTGTGATACTGTCTGATGAGCTGTGTATCTAATCCTCTCCTGTGTGATAGTGTCTGCTGAGCCGTGTATCTAATCCTATGCTGTGTGATACTGTCTGCTGAGCCGTGTATCTAATCCTCTCCTATGTGATACTGTCTGATGAACTGTGTATCTAATCCTCTCCTGTGTGATACTGTCTGCTGAGCTGTGTATCTAATCCACTCCTTTGTGATACTGTCTGCTGAGCCGTGTATCTAATCCTATGCTGTGTGATACTGTCTGCTGAGCCGTGTATCTAATCCTCTCCTATATGATACTGTCTGATGAACTGTGTATCTAATCCTCTCCTGTGTGATACTGTCTGCTGAGCTGTGTATCTAATCCACTCCTTTGTGATACTGTCTGCTGAGCCGTGTATCTAATCCTCTCCTGTGTGATAGTATCTGCTGAGCCGTGTATCTAATCCTCTCCTATGTGATACTGTCTGATGAACTGTGTATCTAATCCTCTCCTGTGTGATACTCTCTGCTGAGCTGTGTATCTAATCCTCTCCTACGAGAGTCCCTATCCACATTCTACAAGTACTCAACAACAGGCCCAGCCGATCTAACCTACCCGTCGCATCTGAGAAGGAAGATTAATTTCAATCATCAAATTTCTTTCTATGTTTTATGTTTTTATCATATTAGCCTGGTGCATTTTTAAAGAAATTTGTACACTAATCCTGGTGATACATATCACCCTTTTAAAACTTATTTTTTTTCCCACCCCCATATATTTTATATTTTATATCTTAATAAAAGCTTCAAGCAAATTAAGTTATCCACCTCTGGTTTTCTTTCTCCAAACCCACTACCATTAGCGCGAATTTACACAATTATCTTAACCCTAGAACAAAAGATCCTCTAAAGCTAGACATCATGCTGCGATCCAAAGAAATTCAGGACCAAATGAGAAACAAAGTCATTGAGATCTATCAGTCTGGAAAAAGTTCTAAAGCCATTTCTAAAGATTTGGGACTCCAGCGAACCACAGTGGGAGTCATTATCCACAATAGGCGAAAATATGGAACAATGGTGAACTTTCCTAGGCATGGCCGGCTGATCAAAATTACCCCAAGAGCGCAGCAACGACTCATCCAAGAGGTCACAAAAGACCCCACAACAACATCCAGAGAACTGCAGGTCTCACTTGCCTCAGTTAAGGACAGTGTTCATGACTCCACCATAAGAAAGAGACTGGGCAAAAATGACACGCATAGCAGAGTTCCAAGACAAAAACCACTGCTGAGCAATAAGAACAAAGGCTCATCTCAGTTTTGGCAGAAAACATCTTGATGATCGCCAAGACTTTTGGGAGAATACTCTGTGGACTGACAAGACAAAAGTTGAACTTTTTGGAAGGTGTATGTCCCATTACATCTGGCGTAGAAGTAACACTGCATTTCAAAAAAGGAACATCATACCAACAGTAAAATATGGTGGCGGTAGCGTGATGGTCTGGGACTGTTATGCTGCTTCAGGACCTGGAAGACTTGCTGTGGTAAATGGAACCATGAATTCTGCTGGTTAACCAAAAAATCCTGAAAGAGAATGTCCGGCCATCTGTTCATGACCTCAAGCTGAAGTGCACTTGGGTTATGCAGCAGGACAATGATCCAAAACACACCATTAAGTCCACCTCTGATTGGCTTAAGGAAAACAAAATTAAGACTTTGCAGTGGCTTAGTCAAAGTCCTGACCTTAAGAAAGCGGTTCATGCTCGGAAACCCTCCAATGTGGCTAAATTACAACAATTTTGCAAAGATGAGTGGGCAAAAATTCCTCCAGAGTGTTGTAAAAGACTCATTGCCAATTATCCCAAACACTTGATTGTAGTTGTTGTTGCTGAGGGTGTTTCAAACAGTTATTAGGTTTAGAGGGCAATCACTTTTTCACACAGGGCCCTGTAGGTTTGGATTTCTTTTTCCCTTAATAATTAGGGTCTTCATTTAAAAACTGCATTTTGTGTTTACTTGTGTTATCTTTGTCTAATATTAAAATTTGTTTTGAGATCTGAAATATTTAAGTATGACAAACATGCAAAAGAATGAGAAATCAGGAAGGGGCAAACAACTTTTCACACATACACATATACATATATATATATATTCATCCCACAATGTCACATTCATGGTAGAAGAGAGGGATTGGTAAGATGGGACAACCATTACAAACCAGCCACCTGATCAGACGTTATTGAACACCTTTCCAGAAGCATTAATCAATCGTATCTACTATTATTTTCTGAAGAGAGGAAACAAATGTCCTAAAAATAAAAAAATAGAAAAATGAAAGTTAAAAAAATAAAAATAAATAATAGCCTCACCTCCACTATGAGCATTTTTTGCTCTTCTAATAATCCAAGCTTTCCTAATTGTTCTTCTATTTGCTCCTGCGTCCTCATATTCCTCTCCAGCACAAATGATGCATGCTGGGGCTGTAAGAGCTGTAATAGAAGCCTAGAAGAACCATCAGAGGTCAGGCCCATCTGGTTACAGAAAGAACACAGATACACGCTGTATAAGACAATGGGATGGAAACAAGATTTTAAAAGGAGTTATCTAACACTTTTATACTCCACTGGATAGGTCATTAATATAAGATAGGTGGGGGTCCAACCATCGGCCCCCCGATGATCAGCTGTCATCACCTCTGGCAAGATGCAGGCAATGTTCAAAGTGGAACAAAACCGCTCCGTACACTGCGGCCGCTGCCGGGTGCAGACCAGCTATTGAGGAGTATCGGAGGTGATCTGCAGCACCAGGCAGTGGCCACTGGGGTGCGCTCTGTTCACAAGTTACATCCGGCCGTTGCCAGAGCTATAAACAGCTTATTGGTGGGGAGCCAAGAGTCGGACCTACAACGATCTGATATAGACCACCTATTTTATGCATAAATCATCTGCATTAAAGCATTAGAGAACGTCTTTAAGAGCCCTGCATTTTCAGAGCCAAACTTCAGTCAACATCTAATAACCAATTACAAGGTCTTTCTTAGGACTCGTTCACACGAATGTATTTTCAGTAGGAAAGTTGTCTGTGGAACAAATGGACGGCACTCAGACCAATGGGATTCAATGGGAAAGTGCAGAGGAGTCATTTTTCTTTTTTGTCACTGATCGAATCTGTGTGTGAGCAAAAAATAAAGAAAGAAAATGGCAGCATGTCCTCGTTTCATCCGTCAGACAAGATTCACCCATTCAAGTCTATGGGTACAGAAAAAAATCTGCTTTTTACAGATACATTGCAATCCTGTAGCCTTGGAAACTGTAAATGGTTAAAAAGCCAGATTAGATCTGGACTGCACATGGACGACAAGTGAGGAAAGAATTCTCCCACTTTTCTGGATGAAACTCTGAATGATATTTTATCTGCTTGTGTGAACAGGCCCTTAGAGGTCTCGACAAGACGGAGGAGCTGATCCAGAGTGTCCAGGTAAAGCTAGCAGTCCAGGTAATGGCGGATACGGAGGCAACCATCCACATCGTGCTCCATGCCCTTCTAATCTGACCTCCGTGACAGTGATGCTCAGTGTAAAGCCTGAGCTCAGGAGATGTGGGCTCGGACCCTGTTCAGACACACTGGAACTGATCAATCTCCATTCAACATTATGAACGTAAAACTGGAGCACTGGCCCCACTCAAATATATTGTATTATGGTGAAATCATTCCCTTTAGGAGCTGAGTGCTGTGTAATAGAGGAGGATAAGGCCCCCCGTATACAGCCATCTATTCTCTGATAGGCGAGAGGGAAGAGACGTCATCTCCTCCTTTCTGATAATGTCCCCTGTATCCTGCTGACAGTGATTGTGCCATCCCAGCAGGTGACACTAGAGCCGCTCCCCGCTCTTAGGCTATGTGCCCATGTAAAACCGTCTGCCATGCAAAGCAATGTGAATTGGGATGTGCTGTGCACATGATGCGCTAATTAGCGCGCCGAATCCGCATTGCGTTGCAAAACGCAGCATGACCATTTCTACCGCGATTACGCGTCCATTGAAAAGCAGCAAACCCGCAGGTATATGTGGATTTACTGCGTTTCAATTAAATTCAATGACCGAGAATTTGCAGCGTAATCGGGGTGCGTGTGGCACCCAGGATGAAGAAGAGACTACAACTCCTCTTCATCCCGGCTACCAAGCGGTGAAAAAAAGAAATAAATAAGTTAAAAATAAAAAAACCTGTATACTCCCCTCTCCGGTCTGCTCCCGGCGGCGATCCTCTCTCCTCGGCGTCCAGCGGTGTACTGGCAGGACCTGCGGTGACGTCATCTAGTCAGCTGATGGTCACGCGACCGCTGATGTCAGAGGTCAGGTGATGGTCGCGTGACCATCAGCTGACTAAATGACGTCACCGCAGGTCCTGCCAGTACACCGCGGGACGCTGAAGAGAGAGAACACCGCCGGGAGGAGACTGGAGAGGTGAGTATACAAGGGTTTTTTTATTTTTAACTTTTTAATTCTTTTTTTTTTTTTACTATAGATGCAGCATTTAAAGCATCTAAGTTGGTCACACAATATAAATCCATGCCGGTTTCCGGTTGCATGGATTTATATTGTGCAACCAACTTGTCAAGCACTTTCCAGGTGATGCTCAAAATCACTTGGAAAAGTGCTTGAAAAAATGCTGAAAAAACACTTCTCTCTGGCAGAAAAAATGCATGTAAATCTGCTACGTGGGCACATAGCCTTAACGTGTATGTGCTGTACTTATCATTCAGGACTGTGCAAAGACCTGCCTGTGACCAAAAGAACAACAAGGCTGTGTGCACACGCTGCAGATTTGGTGCGTTTTTCAATGGAACAAGCTGCCACGAGAGGTGGTGAATTCTCCTTCAATGGAAGTCTTCAAACAGAGGCTGGACAGACATTTGTCTGAGATGCTTTAGTGAATCCTGCATTGAGCAGGGGTTGGACACTAGGACCCTGGAGGTTCCTCCAATTCTAATGTTCTAGGATTCTATTTCTAAACACCAGCTGCAATCTTCCATGGAGAAGTAACTGTGGTTTCAGGAGAACTTGCAGCAGAAGGTCTGTGCCTTCCGCTAGCTCCTCCCCCTTCCGCTAGCTCCTCCCCCTTCCTTCTTTAAGATGCTGAGAGAGTTCAGTATATAAATTGTAAGCTTGCGAGCAGGGCCCTCACTCCTCCTGTAACGGATAAAATGTGTTACATTGTATTGTTTTTATTGTCTGTACAGGTCTTTACTTAATTGGAAAGTGCTGCAGAATATGGTGGTGCTATGATAGAATAATCATTTTTATTTATATGTGCAGAGATATTTCAGTTTTCACATTCACCACATGAGGGCAGCAGAGTACTATGCTCAGAATAAGGTCAGACATAACAGTACCTGCATATTACATGTGCTGACTAATGAAAGATACTGCCACTTGCACTGGTATGGCTGACATCAGACTGTACGTGCACCCGATAATGTCTGTGAGGGCGTATCTGTGCCCTGTTCCTCAGTCTCCTCTCGCTCTCCCTCTGAGCGCTGGTAAATAGGTGATGGTATCAGGGGGGAACAATGTCTACCTAGAACTGCACCCTTGGTCTGGGCCAACTACGCCATCTTGTGGTAAGGGACAGTAAGGGGCCATGTGTTTCTGAGTCGGGTCTCACAGTCTGGGGCCCATTCGTAACAGGACAATGGCAGACAAGGTCCTCTGGTCTCCCACCTCAGCTCAAGTGAGGCCGCAACTCTGAGCATCGCGTAGGCCATGCTAATGGAGCACAGCCAAACTCATCTGAAAATGGCCCATAAGCTTCTTGTAAACAAGAGGAGTCACACTGATGGCCCTCCATGCCGGGATGAGCCCTCTGTGTAGCTCGGAGGCCCCTTGGACACATATGCAACCAATGGCTGCCGGACATGCCCCCCTACACAACACTTATTTTGTAAAGCATTCTGACTTTGCAGCGTTTTCCCACAACACTATATCAGCGCTGGTCCCAGGTGTTGGCAGCTCCATTCTCACATAGGTGGCACTGGCAGAAGGAGATCCTGGACCAATGCAAATATGACAACTTTTCCATACTATTATGCTCTAGTTAAGAAAAAAAGGTAAGTTTCATCCATTTTTACTTTTAAACATAATAAAGCAACTTTTTCTTCTCAAGTTGGAGAAATAATGTTTCCTATAATGTCTCCAATTCCATTCCCAGCAGTTCTGCGCTCTCCAGCGCTTCTTTGCTCCTCCCCAGACGTAGTAAGCCGCGCGCCTGACTTTCCTGGACGTCGCTCCTCATTGCGGTGTTTGCCAGCGGTATAAGTGCAGAGCAGTCGCTGGACACATTAAACGCCTTCTGAAAGGGAAGAAAGAGAACGGCCATTATCCTTCCTAAAAGAAAGGGATGGTGGCAGAAGTCTTTTCAGATGGTTTAGCAAAGTCTTTTGGATTTATGGGCAAAGTCTTTCCTACAAAACTGCAGAACTGATTTCTTGCAATTCTGCGAGTCTGATCATTCTATAAGGAAATCAACTAAGTGAGAAATATATTGTTTTATTATAGTTCTGTGAGTACAAATCATTCCATAACCTTGGGTTCACCCTGGTATTACACACAAAGCTAATGGTTGGCTGCTGTAAGGGGTTGTGGGGTCAGTGTGTAACTGCAGACTTATAAACCCTCCAGCGCAGAGACTGGGCACTGTGCGGAGTCGCTGGTTTCTGACCCAGGGACGGCGGGGATATATGCATTATACATACTCCCGGGCTGAACCCGACTAGTGGGCGCAGCCCCGCTCCAGAGGGGACTTGTACACACCAGTCTTCTGATTTGGAAGTGACAGTCAGTTTTTTGCTATTTGTATATGGTCTCTCTGACCGAGCGCTCCACCCTCCAGCCTGTGGCGGATTTAATTGCAGCAGGATCCTAGCTACCCATAAATGCAGGCTTTAGCCTAGCAGAGGATTCACATTACATCAGTTCCCAGCAAACCGGAAAGTGCCTTGTCGTTGGCTGCTGGGTTTGCATGAATTGGCCAAATTATGTGCTAAACATCTCCATTTTTTCTTATTATCTAAAGCAGTAATGACATTCAAATTCCATGTATTTCATGTTTCCATGCTTTAGTGCTACTTTGTCTTTATATCATGTGGCTTCTGCCACATAAACAGCACTTCCATGCCAGCCACACATCTCCTGGATGCTCACTATGGTTATAGTGATATACTGTACTGCTGCTCCCAGGGCTGCCATTGCTGGCCCTACACTGGAGTCTCTGGGCAATGGGGGGCCAGTGAAGGGATTGACAGAGAGGAGAGGCGGGGGACACGCGGATTAGTCGGGCAGCAGAGTTTAGGATAGATTGGAGGTGTGCGAGTGGTAGAAGGGAGGCCACAGAGCAAGAGGTTGCAGTAGTCAAGGCAGGAGATGATGAGGGCGTGCACTAGTGTTTTTGCAGATTCGTGGTTGAGGAATGTGCGGATCCGGGAGATATTTTTTGAGTTGGAGTCGGAAGGAAGTGGAAAGGGCTTGGATATGTGGTTTAAAGGAGAGGTTAGAGTCCAGGGTTACCCTGAGGCAGCGGGCTTGCGGGACTAGGGAGATTGGGCAGCCATTGACTTTGATGGATAGGTCAGTTGGGGGGGGTTAGTGAGACGGTGGAAAAATGATGAATTCAGTTTTGTCTATGTTAAGTTTTAGAAACTTCAGAGAAGAAGGATAAAATAGCGGACAGACATTGTGGGATTTTGGTTAGTAGGGAGGAGAAATCGGATCCAGAGAGGTAGATCTGTGTGTCATCAGCATAGAGGTGATACTGAAAGCCATGGGACCCTATGAGCTGTCCCAGGCCGATGGTGTAGACGGAGAAGAGCAGGGGTCCTAGGACTGAACCTTGGGGGACACTGACAGATAGGGGGCGAGATGAGGAGGTGGTGTGTGAGTGGCAGACACTGAATGTCCGGTCAGTTAGGTATGAAGAGATCCAAGATAGGGCCAAGTCCGTGATGCCAAAAGATGAGAGTCTGTAGTAAGAGGGAATGGTCGACTGTGTCAAAGGCAGATGACAGGTCCAGGAGGAGGAGGACAGAGTAGTGTTTCTTGGATTTGGCAGTTAGTAGGTTGTTGGTGACTTAAGTCAGGGAAGTTTCAGTGGAGTGGTGCGGTCGGAAGTCAGATTGGAGGCTGTCAAAGAGGAGAGGTGGGAGGACAGTTCAGAATGGACGTGATGTTCCAGTAGTTTTGAGCCACAGGGGAGAAGTGATATGCGGCGATAGCTAGACAGAGAGGATGGGTCAAGGGATGGCTTTTTGAGGATGGGTGTGATCGAGGCATGTTTGAAGCATGAGGGGAAGACACCAGTTGTTAGTGACAGGTTGAAAAGGTGGGTTAGGGTTGGGATGAGAATAGTGTTAAGGTTAGGGATGAGGTGGGACGGGACTGGGTCAAGTTTGCAGGTGGTGAGGTGTGATTTGGAGAGTAAAGAGGAGAGTTGATTGTCTGTAATGGTGGAGAAGCTGGTTTTGGAGGAGGATGGTTGAGTAGGTGTGAGGAGGGGCTGTGGGGACTTTAGTCAAAAGATTTGTCTGATGGTGTCAACCTTCTGCTTGAAGAATGTGGCAAAGTCTTCGGCTGAGATGAGAGAAGATGAAGGAGGCGCTGGGGGACGGAGGAAAGAACTGAAAGTTTTGAATAGCTGTTTAGGGTTGTGAGACAGGGATGATATGAGAGATGAGAAGTATGTTTGTTTTGCTGCAGTAAGTGTGGACTTGAAGGTAGTGAGGGACTGTTAGAATGCAATGAAGTGCTCGTTGGAGTGGGACCTTTTCCATTTTCACTCAGCAACCCTGGAGGCCCTTCGCAGTTCTTTAGTCAAGTTGGTGTGCCAGGGTTGCCGGTTGAATGGGCGAGCTGTGATAAGTGTGAGGGGGCGACCGATTTGAGAGCTGCAGCTATTGAGGTGTTATATAAAGTGGCAGCAGCATTTGCATTGTGTAATGAATTTATGCCTGTGAGAGGGAGAAGGGATTCAGAGATTGAGTGTAGGTCAAGGTGTTTGAGATTTCTGTGAAGGTGTGCAAGTTTGTGGAGTGTGGCTTGTGTACCTGGAGAGGAGAGGTAAGAGAATGTAAGTTGTGGTCAGAAAGAGGAAGAGGTGAGCTTGAGAGGTTAGATAGGGAACAGAGGAGGGTGAAGATGAGGTCCAGTGTGTGGCCATCTTTGTGAGTGGGGGCTGAAGACCATTGAGCAAGGCTGAAGGATGAAGTGAGGAATAGAAGCTTCGAGACAGATGAGTGGGAAGTGTCAATGGGGATGTTGAAGTCACCCATGATGATAGTGGGGATGTCATCGGAAAGGAAATTAAGCAGCCAGGTGTTGAAGTGGTCAAAGAAGGTGGTGGCTAGTCCTGGGGAGCAGTAAACGACGGCCAGTTGGAGGGGGGAGTAGATGAGCACACAGTGTACTTCAAAGGAGGGGAGAGTAATGGAGGGTGGCAGTGGGATATGGGTGAAGGAGCAGTTGCCTGACAGGAGAAAACCTACTCCTCCATCATGCTTGAAATTGGAGCGGGGTGTGTGAGAAAGATGGAATCCACCGTACGAAAGTGCAGCTGGGGACGCCGTGTCAGAGGTGGTGAGCCAGGTATCGGTGATGCCGATGAAGGAGAGTTTGTTAGTAATGAAAAGCTCATGGATGTAGGAAAGTTTGTTGCACACGGAGCGAGCATTGCATAGAGCTCCTGTTAGTGGGACTGGGGAGGCGGGGGCTGGGCGGATGGGAATAGAAGGGTTAGAAGGGTTGCGAGAGTTTGTGACAGATCGTGGATAGGAGGTGGAAGTGACTATATGACAGAAATACCCAACAGTGACAGCATTCTAAAAACTGCACCCCTCAAGGTGCTCAAAACAGCATTCAAGAAGTTTATTAACCCTTCAGGTGCTTCACAGGAATTTTTGGAATGTGGAAGAAAAAAATGAACATTTAACATTTTTCACAAAAATGATCTTTTAGCCCCAAATTTTTTATTTTCACAAGGGTAAGAGGAGAAAATGGACCCCAAAACTTGTTGTGCAATTTCTCCTGAGTATGCCGATGCCTGATATGTGGGGAAAAACCACTGTTTGCGCGCACGGCAGGGTTCAGAAGGGAAGGAACACTGTGTGACTTTTTGAACGCAAAATTGGCTGGAATCGAGAGCGGACGCCATGTCGCATTTGGAGAGCCCCTGATGCACCTAAACAGTGGACATCCCCCACAAGTGACCCCATTTTGGAAACTAGACCCCCCCAAGGATTTTATCAAGGGGTTGTTGTAGATCGGCTCACTTGGTTGCATACAGCGGTACACAAGAACATTGTCTCTTTAAATCTGCTGGGTTTATTAAGAATGCTGCATAAACCACCGCACAGATAGCAAAAACAAACACGGCCTTCCTGGCCTAACAGAAAAAACAAAACATAACGTATGGCACAGTCCTTGTTGCTACGAGTAACCGCCCGCTTCAGGAACAAACAACTCAAGGTTTGTCTTTCCTTCACATGACAAAACAGCTCAGAGCTTTCACCTCCAAACCCACCCTACACACAAATGCTCTAAAAGGCTGGGATTTTATCCTCTGACCTCCTTCCTTTCTACAGGTGTTTAACCACCTTAGAACTAAAGATGGCTGAGTAACCCCTTCGTGTGCTGGAACCTTTTTCCTATATTTAATTACTGGAGCTCCCAATCTCAGTGCTACACATCTTCCCTCCAGTACTTTGCCAGTGACTTTGTCACAGGGTATAGTGAACATTTTGAACCCAGAGGTACGACACAGAACACAGAGTTTGATAACATTATGTCATCATATTGAATATGTTGTCATTAGTCTTAAGCGCAAGTGCTCGCTACTTGAGTTTGCATCAGGTACTCAGGTATGAAACAAGTATCGCGGGAGCTCGAGTGACATGCTCGAGTCCCCGCCTCGCATGTTTCACGGTTTCTAGACACTCAAAAAAACAACAACAAAAAAAAAACATGCAGGGATTGCCGATGCATAGCAGGCAATCCCCATGTGTTTTTTTCTTTTGGCTGTATAACAGCGGTGAAACATATGGGGCAGAGACTCGAGCATGTCACCTGAGCACCTGCGATACTCAGTGCATACCCGGCACCCGATGCAAACTCAAGTAGCGAGCACTTGCGCTCAAGACTAGTCACCATATCGTCATCATTTTTTTTTTTCTTTTCTTTTGAAAAAATCCCAACCTCAACACAACCCTAACCCTAAAACAACCCTAAGGCCAGGGCCCCATTATCAGTATTTGGTCAGTATTGTTTCTCAGGAGTGGGAGACAAAACCAGGAGAGGAACAATCAGAGAAAAGGTAGAATAGAAACAAGTCACCAACTCTGCATTTATCACCCACTCCTGGTTTTGGTTCCCACTCCTGAGAAAAAATACTGACTGAATACTGACCAAATACTGACCAGATACTGATAATGAGGCCGTGGTCTAACCGTAACTCTAATGCTAGAGTTTATTTTTTACGCTGTTCCTCGTGTGGTATAAGTGATTAGACGACTTTATTCTTCGGGTTGGTGCGATTACAACGATACCAGATTCATATTCATAAAAGACGCTTTTTTTGCAAAGACTAGTTTTTGCATCCCCATATTTTGATAGCTATAATTTTTCCATATTTCGGCCGAGAGAGTCATGTAAGGGCTTGTTTTTTGCGGGACAAGTTGACGGCTTTATTGGTATCATTTTCGGGCACGTGACATTTTTTGATCGCTTTCTACTCCTATTTTTGGGAGGCAGAACAAACAAAAATCAACAATTCAGGAATTGTTTTTTACGCTGTTCCACGTGTGGTAAAATTGATATGGCAGCTTTATTCTTCGGGTCAGTACATTTACTGCTATACTACATCTATATAGTTTTTTTAGGTTTTGGCGCTTTTACACAATAAAAATACATCTGAATTGATGATATTTCGCCAACGAGGAATTGGTCTTCACATTCCGGAGTTCTGTTCATCATACTTATCTGAATAAATACCAGTGACAGGCTGCTGGATATTCATACAAGAGCTTTTTTGATATAGAGGTTTTTAAAATTAGTGGTTCCTCTCAATCCTTATATATTTATTATTGTTTTAAATAAATTATATACACATTTTTTATTGTTCATATATGCACTGTAGCACTTTCATTAGCGTATGGAAAGTTTGATCAATTGTTATTCACTTTTTGTCGTTTACTTTTAGTTCACAATCATATAAAGTACAGACCAAAAGTTTGGACACACCTTCTAATTTAAAGATTTTTCTGTATTTTCATGATTATGAAAATTGTACATTCACACTGAAGGCATCAAAACTATGAATTAACACATGTGGAATTATATACTTAACAAAAAAGTGTGAAACAACTGAAAATATGTCTTATATTCTAGGTTCTTCAAAGTAGCCACCTTTTGCTTTGATGACTGCTTTGCACACTCTTGGCATTCTCTTCATGAGCTTCATCTTTTGGTCTGTACTGTATATCTATAGTAAATCTAGCAGTAATACCATTCAGGGGATATAGATATACATGTATACACTCGTTTTGTGAATAACTTTTTGTGCAGCACCACAGCAGCAGGTATACAGGTATAGGGAGCTCACATCTAATGATAGTGTTACAGTGATATTATAGCTGGGCCTTAACGGGAATCTGTCAGCAGGTTTTTGCTATGTAATCTGACAGCAGCATGATGTAAGGACAGAGACCCTGATTCCAGCTATGTGCCACTTACTGGGTGCAGCAATTGTGATAGAATCACACTTTTCTCTGTAGCAGAGCTCAGATGTTGAGCCCTGTATAACCCTGAACACACCATTGATTGGCAGCTTTCTATGTACACTGTATATTGACAGAAAGCCGCTAACCAGTGATGGCGGTGTGGTTGGACTAGGAGACACGAGACACCTAGTCTTGTAGTGATAACGTCCTGCTGATAAAATACTGATTGTATTAAAACAGCAAAACACACCCAGTAATTGACATATCACTGGAATCAGACTCTCTACCCTTAACCTGCTGAAAGATTAAGAATAACTGGTTCCCGAGAAGCATCGAAAATCTACTTCACAGTCAGGATCCAGCACCCGCTCAATAGTGCACATTTTCATCAGGCAGGTGTCGTCAGGGCACCTACGAGATCTGCAGCAGTCGTACAGCTGTATTACACAGTCCCGCTGCTGGAGGAGCTATTCCTGATCCTGGCAGTTTAACCCCTTATACCCTACCGTCAGTAGCAACCACAGCATCTAGATGGTTTGGACAGAAGGAGAGGGAGATACGATTACGGTGCAGATGAGTTTCTATAGAAGTTGGGGTCCTAACAGTGACCCCCATGACTGACATCTTACTGCTCCTATTAGACCTTGACTGAAGGAAGGTCTATTAAGACATCGGTCAAAGTAATGTCACCTGCTCTGCAGCTATTAGAAATACCTAGGTCTGATTACTTTCCCATTTGCAAAATGTGATTTTGCGCTGCACCTACAGCAGCACTGTTTCACCATCATCATCAGTGACAGGACCTCCAGCCTTTCCTGAGATTGATCAGTGGAGGAAGAAGCTTTCAGGTCCTTGTTCCACCATTCAGTTCACCTGTATGTCTCTGCTAACAGCTGATTGGACTGGTTAGTGCCACCAGCTGTGACATGCCACTGCCGCCTTGCACTGTGTGCAGGCACAGGAGGCTGAAGGAGGAGGGTCTGGCAGAAACTGGGTGTGGTGTTAGTTGTGACTTCATGACTAGTCTCCGAACAGAACACGAAAAGACTAGTCAGGATGTGACCAGGTCCTCCAAAATCAGGAGTGAGGCTGGTCACATGCTGAAGTATAGTATGTAGGCAACGGTGCAGAATGCTGACAGTGAGTATATTACAAGGGGGCAGCATTCTGCAACTTAGACACACACATTGAAAAGTATAAAAGCTCGGACAACCCCTTTAAAGAGGTATTCCTATTTTGGTAACACACACCATACACTTTTTGCACGTAATGGTCCTAAGCCCAGAAGTAGCAGAATTCTCTACACTTGTCTCCATTAGTAGCAATGATATCACTCGATGCCTCGTAGTCCTCCAGCTGAGAAATTGTCATTTCTCATTACACAAAACTTCATTTATGGACATCTATGGTGATTTCTATGCCTATGTGGATTGGATGGGCTGTTATCGACATCTGGTGAGAATTTCATGGCAATAGCACCTTTAGAAATATATTTACTGATGACAGCTTCTCTCAGAAGAAAAGGATTGGGCATGCTGCTATCCAATATGCCTGATCTTTCCTTCCCAGACATGAAGAAACACCATACAAGTTAGGTGGTGAATATGAGCAGGCTTGGTCCACATCCACCCAGTGAGTGTGAGCATTGTTACCGGGAGTTCACACTAATAAATCGCTTGTGCATTTGCAATGTGATCTACGAGCAGAGATTCATGGCTGACCCTATGATTCCCGCTGCAGGTTTAGGCTCTGTGCACACAGCGCCTTTATCACGCCGGTACGCTCCACAACCCGTCTGAAGAACAACCACCCAATAAATAGATAGAATGACCATATACCCTGCAATGTAATCCGCCTCGCTGTGCACATGGTCAGTCCTTTAACCGTTTCACGTTTATGAAGAGGCCACACGGTTAGAAGTGACCGCTCCGTTCTCCAGGCGGTTTCTGCTCGGAGTTCTCCCTGTCTCGGTTTCTGCAGCTTCTTCCTGTAGTAAAGCTGAGCGGGTCGCCGGCATCTACAAGACGTGGTGCGCACAGACCCTTATACTTATATCCAGAACACTGAGGACCACGGGAGCATTTTTCTTGCACACGTGAAGATCACGGAGGTGTGAATGAGACCCCACTCGTATCCAAGGTGCGGAGCTCCGAACAGTCATCGTTTCTGGGGCGTCACCGGCAGATCTCTTCTAGGAGATCACAGTGGATCCGGAGATCTCCAGCATTTCTCCATCTTTATGTCTCACTATATTGTGGCTGATATCAGCGACTCCACCCTTATAAATGTACAGAGGCCACAGGTGCAACACACCTGACCCCCTGAACACAACACCCCGGACCCCCTGACCACCAGGGCACAACACCCCGGACCCCCTGACCACCAGGCGGTCACTATGGGGGCTAATGGACTATGTTACTGGCGGAGAAAAGGATTTCTATAGAATCAGTAGGAAACACCCTGAAGGTTTCTCTTTGCGGCTTTTCTCCAGGATTTTCCTCACCCGTCATTTATCGCTTCTCATTATTGCCAGAATCCCAGTGGGTGAGGACGATCCCGGACAGCGCCCTCAATAGTGAAGTGCACCGAGGAACGCTGCAGACAATCAGTAGCTATAGATCGGCTGCAGACATCACATTCTATATGTAGGTATGGGCTGAGTGTGGGATGGAAATACTGAACAGCCCCTGCTGATCCCCCCCTAGTCCTCCATGCTGCTGGTCGGGTCCCACCAGGCTCCTTTCCCAGTACTGTTGGCATGTGACTGCTGCAGCCAATTCAGTGGCCATACCTGCTACCACCACTACTTGAATGGGAAAGGCACGAGCCAACAATGGAAGAAGAGAAGAAAGTAGCGGGGACCCGGTCAGCAGGACGGAGGAATGGAGGGGGGGGGGATATCAGCAGCACGGAGGAATGGAGGGGGTATATCAGCAGCAGCACGGAGGAATGGAGGGGGGAGTATCAGCAGCACGGAGGAATGGAGGGGGGGATATCAGCAGCACGGAGGAATGGAGGGGGGATATCAGCAGCAGCACGGAGGAATGGAGGGGGGGATATCAGCAGCAGCACGGAGGAATGGAGGGGGGAATATCAGCAGCAGCACAGAGGAATGGAGGGGGGATATCAGCAGCAGCACGGAGGAATGGAGGGGGAGATATCAGCAGCAGCACGAAGGAATAGAGGGGGGATAGCAGCAGCACGGAGGAATGGAAGGGGGGATAGCAGCAGCACGGAGGAATGGAGGGGGGGTATCAGCAGCACGGAGGAATGGAGGGGGGATAGCAGCAGCACGGAGGAATGGAGGGGGGGATAGCAGCAGCACGGAGGAATGGAGGGGGGATAGCAGCAGCACGGAGGAATGGAGGGGGGATAGCAGCAGCACGGAGGAATGGAGGGGGGGGATAGAAGCAGCACGGAGGAATGGAGGGGGGGATATCAGCAGCACGGAGGAATGGAAGGGGGATATCAGCAGGGCGGAGGACTGAGGGGAGGGAGATCAGCAGCACGGAGGACTGTGGAGGGGGGGGATCAGCAGGAGAGAAGGCGCTGGGGAATATCTCATAGCACACTGGGACCTCACCAACACTAACATTAACGGCAGAAAATACCGTTGATAAAATATTCAGTTATCAGAAAATAATATAATAACATTGATACCCATCACTGGAGTGGACGTCCTTATGTGCCACGGCCACCGGGCCAGGAGGAACAGCAGGAGGGTCCTTCACCTCCTCGTGTCTATTACTCAGGGGCTACTCACATCTTATAGGGTCACATTGTAACCCGGAATATTAGGATCACAATGGCACAGAGCGACGCTGCAGCTAATCCCTGGTATATAACGATCACAATGGCATAGAGCGACGCTGCAGCTAATCCCTGGTATATAACGATCACAATGGCATAGAGCGACGCTGCAGCTAATCCCTGGTATATAACGATCACAATGGCACATAGCGACACTGCAGCTAATCCCTGGTATATAATGATCACAATGGCACAGAGCAACGCTGCAGCTAATCCCTGGTATATAACGATCGCAATGGCACAGAGCGACGCTGCAGCTAATCCCTGGTATATAACTATCACAATGGCACAGAGCGACACTGCAGCTAATCCCTGGTATATAACGATCACAATGGCACAGAGCGACGCTGCAGATAATCCCTGGTATATAACATCACAATGGCACAGAGCGACACTGCAGCTAATCCCTGGTATATAACGATCACAATGGCACATAGCGACGCTGCAGCTAATCCCTGGTATATAACGATCACAATGGCACATAGCGATGCTGCAGCTAATCCCTGGTATATAATGATCACAATGGAACATAGCGACGCTGCAGCTAATCACTAGGACTTGGTTACAATCCGCTTCTTACAGCCAATCCCAGCTGTAGAATACTGGCAGATCAGCAGGTGATCGAGTCTCCCCGGGCACAGTGAGCGGCACAAGTCTCCCGGGCACTGGCAGCGTTATCAGGGCAGGTGCCAGTCTCACCCCATCACCCCAGACACCACACACTATGGGCATCTCCTCCTGCCAGCGTCCCTGGCACTGCTGCGCCCCCATCTGACCAGTATGTGCCCACATCACACAGGACCCATCACCTGCTGCCAGTCCCGGATGCCATCGCCTCTGCCAGCAGCAATCAGCAGCCGGAGGCTTCTCAGCCCGGGACATGGGCTGCGGGCACGGGGCTGCTACTTACCTGAGCCCGCAGCAGCGGCCGGTGATGGATGGAGGCAGCGGTCAGGCTCTCCCCGGCTCCCTGACAGGAGGGGCGGCTCACTGACAGGATCTCTCCGCGGAGTGTGGAGGAGACAAGGCGGCTGTGATCTCTGCTGCCCACAATCCCCAGCGTTATATCAGACTGCAAGAGCAGAGGAGAGCAACATTCCAGCCTGGAAAAGTCTGCCGCCACCTAGTGGCCAGCGACTGCACCCAGCAATTGTAATGGAAGCAACAGCAGAGATGCCCCTCCACCTAGTGGCCAGCGACTTCACCTGCACGCTAGTATTGGCTGCAACAGCAGAGGTGCCCCGCCATCTAGCGGCCATGTGCGGTAATGTCGGCGCTGGACTTGCAGCGGAACATGGAGGGAAGGAGTGATGTGCTCTGCTGCTTGTCTGCTGGACCTTGTAGTTCTAATGGATGGGGAGGACATTGTCCCCAGGGTGTCCTGCACGTTAGTAGATGGCTGCACCAGGTCCTGGGTCACATAGTCCTATTGTTTCCTCTTTGCTTTCCAACTTTCTTATTTTTTTTATTTGCAGTGTTTGCTGTAGTTTTTATCCTTACTATTTTGGGGTCCATACTGTGAAGATCTGAGATGGTGCATTTCAATAATTACTTAGGCAGGTTAATAATAATAATAATGATTTTTATTTATATAGCGCCAACATATTCCGCAGCACTTTACAATTAAGCGGGGACATGTACATACAATAAGTTCAATACAAGGTAAGACAGTTTAAACTGTTACATGAGGAGTGAGGTCCCTGCTCCTAAGCTTACCATCTACAAGCAACACTATTTTATTCCTTACATCCATGGTAATACAGCAATTCCAGGTAAATGTCCAAAATACAATTGTCTCAGTCCACAAGATCCCCTCCCCAGGGAGGTAATTCCACTGCCTTTGTGCCAAGCGATACTCACTATCCCCCAACTTTTGGTTGGCCCACATATTTCGTATCTCCAGCAAGTATAGTCTGTAGTCACAGTCCACGATCCTCCATATGACACATAAAACGATAGAAGCAAAGGTGCCCAGTAGCAACAGTCCTTTAAGAAAATGTATCAAATCCAGACAATGGATCACGGATCCCACAACTGTAGCACATTTATTCAGCTCAGGTGGTAGCTGATCTCTACGCCATAAGCCATCGATTCATCCATGGTCCAGATCCTCAGACTAGATACTATCCCTTCAACGACATTCCACCAACTCTAACCATGTGGCTTCTTTTCTCCTTCACTGGGATCAGCCCTCTGAATGGACAGAACTGCTCTCACCCTCCCCCCAAAGCTAGTGGAGGTATTTTTCTCAGGTCAAACACATCACCTGGGTCTACATGTGAGACTCCTTGTGGTGACGGCTCTGCTGGATAGACTTTCAACAGTCACACAATGGGCCTATTATAATGCCTCAATAATACTGCCATACAGTGGTCAAATTAATTCCACCAAACAATCCCTAAATACCCACCATATGAAACTCTAAAGAATAGTAACACATAATTACTAAAAACGACGATACAATAACTAAATAATGGCGCCATACAGTCCATAAGAAAATAATTCCATAAAGTGGTCAAATAATTCTGTCATAAAATAATACCGTACGGTGTTCAAAATGTTACATAGACTATAAAAATAGAAGCAATTACATTAGTATGAACAGAATTGTACAGTCCATAAAATGATGACACAAAGTTTCAGAATAATAGTATCCATAGTGTCAAAAACTACTACCATATGCTGGCCAAATAATATAGCCACACAGTTCTATGGAAAATAGTGCAATACAGCGCACAAAATAATTCTACCCCACAGTCCATAAATACACGTCAGAAAGTCCCCAAATAATAGTGCTGTACAATGCTGAAATACACCGGCCGAATAACTGTGCCATAGTCCTGACATCACACCGTAAAGTTTATTGTATTAAAGTTTTAAATATTAGTACAATACAAATCATTACCTAAAAATACTGTTATACCCTGGCCGAATAATTGATAAATTAATGTCCCAAATACTGCACAAACAGCATAAAACCTCCCATATCAGTGTCAGCTCCCATACTCCGGAGGGCCCAATACCCAACAAAATAAGCAAAATGTTGTGGCCCAGGGTCCTCTCTCTGTGGAAAAGCCGCAGCGTATTATAGCAGCAGGAAAGCGGATGGAAGTTTACAAAATGTAATCTGCACGCTGAAAATAAATGTCTCTGCTGATTTCATGCAGAAATTGTTTGCAATGTAGAATTAAAATCTGCATCATGTCAATGTATGTGACACATTTATGTGACGTCCCTTTAGCGTTTCCAAGCGTCTTCTGCCCATTAAACCCTAAAAGACAAACATCGCTCAAATGACGTGGATAGCATCCGAGTGCTGTGCATTTTCCTTACAAACTTTCACTCGAAGGGGCGAGTTTTATCTGCAAATCCGATGGAAAATGGATATATCCATGTTTTATCTTTGTGGACATTGTGAACATGACCATAAATTACAGCCCCAATTCCCAAAAAGTTGGGGCTGTGTGTAAAAATGGAAAGAAAACAAGAATGCAATGATTGGGAAATCTCTTATAGCCACATTTTATTCACAACAGAACATAGATCACAGATCAGAGGGTGAACATCAGACATTTTCCATTTCATTTGAAAAACTTACCTAATGTAGAAATTGACGGCAGCAACACAACTCAAAATAAGGTTATGGTCATGTCTACCACTGTGTGGCATCTCCTCTTCTTTGTACAGCAGTCAGTAAACCTCCGGGTAGTGAGTTCTGGAGTTCTGGGAGAGGAACGTATGTACCTTCATCCATCCTGGTTAGGTGTATATGCCCCTCCATCCATCCCGGTCAGTATATGCCCCCCTCCATCCATCCATCCTGGTGGGTATACCCCCCCCCTCCATACTGGTGGGTATATGCCCCCCCTCCATCAATCCTGGTGGGTATATCCCCCCCCCTCCATACTGGTGGGTATATGCCCCCCCTCCATCCATCCTGGTGGGTATATGCCCTTCCTCCATCCTGGTGGGTATATGCACCCTCCATCCTGGTGGGTATATGCCTCCTCCTCCATCCTGGTGGGTTTATGCCTCCTCCTCCATCCTGGTGGGTTTATGACTCCTCCTCCATCCTGGTGGGTTTATGCCTCCTCCTCCATCCTGGTGGGTTTATGACTCCTCCATCCTGGTGGGTTTATGCCTCCTCCTCCATCCTGGTGGGTTTATGCCCCCTCCTCCATCCTGGTGGGTTTATGCCTCCTCCTCCATCCTGGTGGGTTTATGCCCCCATATATTCAATGCAAAGGAAAAAAAAAAAAACAATAAACGCTTCTACTCACCTTCCACGTTCCCACGCAGCGCTGTGTCTGTGTTGCCTGAAGATGTCGGCAGTGATAACAGCAGAGAAGCTGAGATCACCGCACGGCGCCGCCGCAGATACTCACTCGGGGCCTCCACTCCCAGGCATTTCCTCCCCGGCAGCTCCTGTCATGGCACGCTCTGACTGAGCAGTGCGTGCGACGACAGGGGGAATGTACAGCTTACACTGCAGGCTCCACAAAGATGGCTGCAATCTCCTCCCACGGCTGCGACCTGGACAGCCAAGGGGGCGTGCCCAGGTCACAGCTAGAGGCAGGAGGAGCGGCCTCTAATGTTAGAGATAGGGTCGGTGACTGACTACTGTCTCTTATGGCCAGGGCTGCAGTAAATGAGGTGTGTAAGAGCGCTTCTTACACACCCCCCCAAATGAAAATGGCAGCCCCTAGTGGCCAATGAAAAAATAAATAAATAAAAAACTAATAAAGTGGTACATTTAATTTTGCATTAAAAATAATTGATTACATAATTATTAATACAAAACATAAAATGGTGGCCCCTTCCCTGTAAGAATAGCACATGGCTCTTTTCACGTCTGGTTATTTCTCTAACAGGTAGAATATGCTCCGTTATAGACCGGGGACAGGTTTACAGCTCTATTTTTTGTGGACGATTGATCTGTAAATCAGAACTGAGACCGGTCCGATTTTCATCCGATTTGTAGATAAAGATCATCTATTGAAGTCAATGAGTCTGTCAGAAAAATGGCCAGAACCAACCATGTTGCCTGTACTGCTTGTTTTCCAGTGTCTATAGGCCGGGCAAGCGAGGCTAGGAAACCTTTAGCTTTTTACTTTACATATAAAAAAATATGCCCCACTGAGGAGAGAAACTGCCACACTGACCAAAATCAGATGAAAATGAGAAAAAAAACACTGATTAAAACCTGACATGTGAACGGGGCCTTAGGCCTTAATCAGATGTCAGTGACTTATCGTATATACAAAAAATGTCTGAAAGTGGTCAGTTTTTATCTTCAGCGTTTCATCAGCTTTTCTTGTATGCAAAATAAATCCATAAATTGAGAAGCTTCTCCTCTGGTGACAGTGTTATCACAGACAGCACATGGATGGCAATGTCAGCTGTCAGCGATGTCATGGACCCATAGATCTGACTGGAGAATTTTCATCAACCACTAGGATAAAAAACGGACACTACGCGGATTCAACAAAAAAATGACATGTGGACGACTCCACAGATTATATTGTGTATGTGATCTATCCGTAACAAATATGGAGAGGACACAAACATGAAAAACAGACGTCTGAATGAGGCCAAAGATATATGTTTCCACCCTGATAAGGGAGCGAGAAATATCTATTTCAGATTTGCCAATGAGTCCATGGCAGAAAATTCCAGTTAACCCCTTTATCACCTCAGGTTTTTCCGTTTTTGCGCTTTCATTTTTTGCTCCCCTTCTTCCCAGAGCCATAACTTCTTTATTTTTCCGTCAATATGGCCATGTGAGGGCTTGTTTTATTGTGGGATGAGTTATTCTTTTGAACACCACCATTGATTTTACCATATTGTGCACTGGAAAATGGGAAAAATATCCAAGTGCAGTGAAATGGCAAAAAAGTGCAATTCCACAAAAGGTTTTTTTTTACCATGTTCAGTAAATGCTAACACTGACCGGCCATTATGATTCTCCAGGTCATTACGAGTTCGTAGTTACCAAACATGTGGAGCTTCTATTTTATTTAAGGGGTGAAATCAAAATTCAAAGCTTGTAAAAAAAATAATCATTTTTCCGAGACCCGTAGCGTCTCCATTTTTCGTGATCTAGAGCCGGGTCAGGGGTTATTTTTTGCGCACTGAGCTGACATTTTTATTGATACCGTTTTGGTGTAGATATGATGTTATCATCGCCTGTTATTACATTTTAATGCAATGTTGCGGCGACCAAAACAACTTAATTCTGGAGTTTTGTTTTTTTTCTCGTTATACAGTTTACTGATCGAAGTCATTCTTTTTATATATTGATAGATCGGGCGATTCTAAATGCGGCGATACCAAACGTGTATTTTTGATTGTTTTATTTTGAATGGAGCAAAAGGGGGCTGATTTGAACTTTTAAATATTTTTTTTTACTTTTTACATGCTTCAATAGTCTCCTTAGCAGACTAGAAGCTGTGATCTTCCGATCGCTTGTGTTACACAAATGGCCGCCTGAGGCCGCAGATGCGCAATTGAGACCTCAGTAGCCGAGATCTCAGGAGACATTTACTTGGTTTGGCTTTCTTCTTCTTTATCTAACTGTATTGCCCTCTATATCATCCATTCTGTATGGACTGCTCTGTACTCATATTGGACATTTATGCATTTAGTAGGGCTTAAGGGGATTATTGTGCTTGTTACCCATCAAATCTGTAGATGCGCTCACTAATTAGACTTTGTTTAGGGTAATTTTAAAGTATAATATTGATAACGGTCCTGCACAGTGACAAGATTATGTTACAGGATTCTGGACAAATGTACAATGCCAGTCATTCAAGGGTTAATTCTTTGGAACACTGAGAGAGACTTTCTAGCCAGTGAAGCACCAGTAATAAACACCTGTGGTAACTACAGCAACTGTGCTGATGTCATAAACACATACATCTATGATATAGAAGATGATTCCGGAACCACAGGTCATTCAGCCGTATGAAGCGCCGTACTTGATGTGTCTGGAGACCTGGAGCTTCATCACTCCATAACCTGTAAGGGAGGAAGGGGATACGGCCTAGCCAGCCAGATCAGCCATACCGCCTAGCCAGCCAGATCAGCCATACCGCCTAGCCAGCCAGATCAGCCATACCGCCTAGCCAGCCAGATCAGCCATATCACCTAGCCAGCCAGATCAAACTAACCCTAGCGATCAATGGGGTGACAGATGTTGCAGCCAGATCTCCCTCACGTCCAGTACTAGTTGCCTTCACCTTTATGTGTACGGCCTGGAGATGTCGCATTAGACTTCTCCATATGGTGCTCGCACAGGGCACCTACTTTGACCTTCTCCATTACTGTCTGTTTTCTGATGATGTAATGTGTAACTTGTGTGACTATGTGATGTCACTGCTATCATATCTATAGTGGATGTATATTATGTCTCACTGTAAATATGATACAATGTACAAATTCTAGTACAATTTGCTGTTACTTGTTGGCACTATCCTTTTAAGCCCGAGGGATGGGCAAGTCCTCCAGCCATGGTTCCCTAGAGGTTTCCTCCACAGGGGGTTTTCCTCTCCTGAGTGCTGACGGATGATTCTTCGTGAGTCGGAGGTTTGCCATTTTCAGTGTCTTTTTCATAGCAATTGGCTTATTCTAAATTTCAGACACTGAATGAAATAATATGATTTGTAATAAAATTTGGTCTACTTAACATTCACTAAAAGTGTTTTGTGCATTTCTTTCACAATCTTGGGTTGGTGGGATTCTCTTGGGAATCAGGATCCAGCATCTATGATCAAGCCATGAAGCCGGATATGGAGTCAGAGCATTTTTAACCCTCTGCTTGAAGACAGAATGGAGCAGAAATGAAAAAGTGTTACTGCACAAGTAGCACAAGTTCACAATCTTCCTTGCATTCAGATAATGGAGGTGGCTGCTGCAGAAAAACATACCCACAGCATGATACTGCAACCACCATGTTTCACTGTGGGGATGGTGTTCTTGGGGTGATGAGCTGTTGGTTTGGTGCCAGACATAGCATTTACCTTGGTGGCCAAAAACTTCAATTTTGGTCTCATCTGACCACAGCACATTCCTCCATATATTTTGGGAGTCTCGAACATGTCTTTTGGCAAACTCAAATCGAGCCTTACAATTTTTAAGCAGAAGCTTTTTTTCTGCCCACTGAAAGAGACAACTATAGACTGGACAAGGGGATCAGAGGATGCCCGCAAGCTCGGACACTGAGTTTTCAGCTCCTGCAGTGTCAGTGTGTGCAGGGCTGAGGATTCAATATAGGCAGTGCTGTCAATCACCATAAGGGGCGGGGCAGAGGCTGGAAAGTAAGGGAGGGGTGTAAATGGTTTGTTTGCATAAAAATATAATCTGTACCTAAAGTAGAATTTTTTTTATAGGGGCCAAGATTCCTATACAAATCCATAAATGATTTGAGTATTGGGGGTGACAGACTCCCTTTTAGAAACTGAGACCACCCCATTAACTGATTGTAGAAAAAACATGAAAGGTGTGAATTAACCAGACAGGTAAATTACAAAAAAGGAGATAAACACGAATGGAAATTTTTTGAAAATGTGATCAGTTTATTTTTATTAAGCATAAAACACGTTTTCCTGGAATATCCCTGTGTTTCCAAATAAATACCAGTAACGTAGTGAAGGATGGACATGGTGGAACAGGTTTCTATTAAAGTGCTTGAGCATATATTATGGATGCACCAAAATTCTGTAGTATAACAAAGCCTGCATCTTGGAGGGTTTCGTCCATATCTGGAGTAATATTAATAAAAATGTGGAGTTGGTGCATCTCTAGTATACTGCTATATCACTAGTAACACAATGGGACACACACATAAAGCACTGTGTGCTGCCACCTAGACAGGGTGCGGATTCGGCACAGATTGTCTATGATGACAGATATGTTGAGTTGTCCTCCACATTTATCTGATAGAAACTAGAGGGCTCCACAGCAAACAGTCTTCACATATCCAGTTCTAGGGGATGCATGCAGCCGCTGATCACCAGGGAATGAAGAGGACCTCCAAAGTCAACAGTGCTGAGTTGCTGCAGAGTGCCCGCCGCTATATGTTGGTCAGATGCCCCCCACTCAGCCCAGTCCCACGCAGATGGTGTTCTCAGGTAGAGCTGAGGATCGCAACAGAAACATTTGTATCTCAATGATATCGCAATACGGTCTTCTATTTAAAAACATTATAAGAAAACTCACAAGCAAAAATACTTATTTTATATATATATAAACCTTTAGGCACAATGGATATTGATGCAAATCAAGGTATTTATTCAGACAATAAATTGTTCATGAGACAGATGTATGACCAACACTTCAGCCTCAGCCTTTATCAAGGTTTATCTAAAACAATACAAAAATGGGAAGAACTGTATAAAAAACGAAAATCCATCGTCTCATGATAAATCAAATTACAATCATATCTGAGAAAAAGAGGGGGGGTAACAAATAAGCCGACACTCAGCACATGAAAATATCTCATATAAATGAATACAAAGCGGTGCTTCATTCCAGAGTTAACCACTAAAGAGGAAAAATAAAAAATATACACGATTTAGTTATGGATTGTAACACATATATGCTTCAAGTGTAAAACAGCCTCCTTCAAAAGAGTAAAAAGGGGGGGACATACTATGAGGTCAGACGTATCACAAGTATCAAAAGAGCCAAAGCGTAATGACACCATATGGTGAGCCACAGAGCAATGGCCCTATATATTGCATTACAGCGTAATGGCCCAATATACGCCCTACAGTATATGCCCCTAATCCTTGTATATGCCCCATCCTGGTATATGGAATATGGTCCCCATCTTGGGTGGGTGTATATGCACCTCCATCCATCCATCCATGCATCCTAGCTAGGTGTAAATGCCCCTCCAGCCATCCATCCTGGATAGATGTATATTCTTTTCCATTCATCCATCCATCCATCCTCGGTAGGTGTATATTCCCCTCTATCCATCCATCCATCCATCCTGGGTAGGTGTATATGCCCCAACCATCCATCCTGGGTATGTGTATATGCCCCGCCATCCATCCATCCTGGGTAGGTGTATATGCCTCTCCATCCATCCATCCTAGGTAGGTGTATATGCCTCTCCATCCATCAATTCTGGGTAGTTGTATATGCCCCTCCATCCATCAATCCATCCTGGGTAGATGTATTGGCCCCTCCATCCATCCTGGGTAGGTGTATATGCCCCTCCATCCATCCTGGGTAGGTGTATATGCCCCTCCATCCATCCTTTCTGGGTAGGCATAGATGACCCTCCATCCATCCATCCTGGGTAGTTTATTCTAGTATGTGTTTATGCCCCTCCATCCATCCTGGTTAGGTGTAGATGACCCTCCATACATCTATGCTTGGTAGGAGTATATGCCCCTCCATCCATCCATGCAGGGTAGGAGTATATGCCCCTCTATCCATCCTTGGTAGTGTTATGTTCTGCTACCAGAGCTAAGGAAAGAGAGGAGATCTGTCCCTACGATAGAACTCAGCTTAATCCCTACGATGTAACAGGGAACCTGATCCTGCGATCAGACCTGCTAAAGTCCTAAGCTAGTCTGTACGGAGACCTATAGATGTGGGGAAGGAATCCCTACAAGTACTAAGGACTGGGAGGAATATGGGACACCTCCTAACAGAAATAGTAGCAGACAGACGAACAAACAAAATATATAGAACATAGAGGTCAGTAGACCAAGCAAACTAACAGAGCAAGACACAGAGCACAGGCTAGCTAGAAAGTAGATATACAATGAAGTCCAGCAAAGCCAGAAGGGCGGAGCAGGATTAAATAGGCCAACAAGGTCATGTGACCAGCAAAGGAAAAAAAACCTAAGAGCAAGGTTCTAACAGTACCCCCCCATCTAAGAGGATCCTCCGGATCCCCTAGGCCAGGCTTATCAGGAAATCTCCTGTGAAACGCTCTGATAAGTCTGGCCGCGGAAACATCATCCGACCTCACCCAAGAGTTATCCTCGGGACCGAAACCTTTCCAGGCCACAAGATACTGCAAACTACCTCTATACCGTCTAGAGTTAAGGATGCGAGAAATTTCATATTCCCCGTCCTCCACCACCGGAGGAACAGAGGCAGAGGCGTCACAATCCGATACAACAGCTTTTTTCAACAGAGAGACATGAAATACCGGATTAATTCTCCAGGAGGTAGGAACCTCCAACCTAACAGCAGATTGGTTGACAACCTGAAGCACCTTAAAGGGCCCTACAAACTTGGGACCCAATTTCTTTGAAGGAATCCTCAACCGCAGATTCCTAGAGGACAACCAAACCATGTCACCAACAGCGAACAAAACCTCCTGTCGTTTCCTATCAAAGTAGTCTTTAGATTTTCTGTTGGCCTCCTGAAGATTACCACGCACATCCGTCCAAACTCTCTCCAAATCACCGGAAAAATTCTCCTCCTCAGGCACGGCAGATCCCAACTTGGAGAACGACCCAAACGACGGATGTCTCCCAGAACAACAAAAAAAAGGCGAACAACCAGCAGAAGAAGATGTATGATTGTTCAGAGCAAATTCAGCAAGTGGCAGAAACTCAGACCACCCCTCTTGATTGTCTGCTACAAAACAACGCAAGAACTGCTCAACATCCTGGTTTTTCCTTTCTGTCTGGCCATTAGATTCAGGATGATATCCGGACGAGAACGACAAATGAACTCCCAACCTATCACAAAAGGCACGCCAAAAACGAGCCACGAACTGAGGACCCCTATCAGAAACAATGTCAGTAGGAACGCCATGAAGTCTGACAATTTCCTTGACAAAGGCCTTAGCGAGAGTTTTAGCGCAGGGCAGTTTGACGAAAGGAACCAAGTGACACATCTTGCTAAAACGGTCCACGACCACCCAGATGACAGTAAAACCCTCAGAGGGGGGAAGGTCAGTTATAAAGTCCATAGCCAAATGTGTCCAAGGAGCACTGGGAACCTCCAAAGGACAAAGCAACCCCGCAGCAGGAGTATGTGAGGACTTAGATCTAGCACATATAGTACATTGACGCACCCACTTAATGACTTCCTTCTGCCATCCAGGCCACCAAAAACTGCGACCCACCAGTCTCTTGGTCTCAGAGATTCTGGGATGACCTGCCAACCGAGATTCGTGACACTCAACAAACAAATCTCTCCTAAAGGTCCCAGGCACAAACAACCTCCCATGAGGAGTGTTAGAAGGGGCATTCACCTGTGCTTTAAGAATCTCATTTTCCAAAACGGAGTCCAAAGCAGCTATCACAACACCTTCTTGTAAAATGTTCTCCTCTTTCTCAGCACCGACTATGGGAGAAAAACTGCGAGACAAGGTGTGATGAAAGCCGGCCGGTGGGTGCAGCTCTCTGGCGCCCCCTTACCTCTCAGGTCAGTCAAGGTACTGCACCTAGAGAAAGTAGTGCCAGGAAGCTGCAACCAGCGCAGGGAACACGGTAGTGTGTTATCCCTTCAACGTCACTAAACCGTAACGTCACTGCACAGCACAACTCGCTAGCGCCCTCTTAGCCTCAGGTCAGTCAAGGAACTGCACCTAGGATAAGCGGTCGCCAGGGAGACTGTCCTGTAACCTACTGGGTATCGGGGCCCTCTGTAGTGAGGGCGGTATATATATCTTCCTTGGCCGCGCCAGGAATATATATATCTGAACCTCCGACCGTCACTACCAGCCTTCCCCAATCCCCAGTTGGTATGCTGCCACCAGTCCCTATTTTAGATATACGCCCAGTCCGTGAATGGGCCTATATCGGGTCAGGAACCAACCCTGGGTAGCGTTTTTGGCTTGAGCCGAGCTCACACGGACGTGCGTTCGTTATGCAGAATAAAAGGCAGGCCCACAATTACTTGAGGTAATTGATTATAATAATACACTAGATACACGATATACAACTAAATATACACAGGTATAAGGTCAGGCTAAACTATACAACAATGGAATACAACACACAGAATCACCACAGCATATCAGTTACCGGTTTCTTGATTTTCTTGTGACGCAGGGAGAGGATTCTGCGGTCGCAGGCACGGTTCTTTGTTACAGGCTGAGGCCTACCACCGCATGGTCAAACTGCTCCTCCCCTTGGTGGCCTCAGCTGGTGCTCAGATGTTCAGCACACCACTCTTGGGTCAAAAACTGACTTGTCTCTTGTCTGTCCTGCTATCTTACCTGCCCCGTCCCGCCCACTGCTGGTGAGGTCAGCTGGCTCAGTCTCCACCCTCAGGTCTAACTTCGATCAGAAGCCCAAATTCTAAGGAACCCAATAACTTCTTCTGGGATGGTCTCAGGATACCCACAGGGGTTCCCACGGATTCGGGCCGCCGTAACCGACCTTTTGATATCAATTATGATACCATACGGTCCTCAGGAATGGCTCAGCGCTATATCTTGGCTTCCAGAGCACGTACAAACGTCTACCGCGGAGGCTTGTGTGCGCAATGGCTCCGGGACGCCGTGATATTTTTTTATTGGCCCATCCCACGCAACATGCGTGTACTTTTCATGTTTCTATATCTTATGCCTCCATGCTTGTGACAGACAAAGAAACTAGTCCTATGGGACAAATGGTCAGTTACAGATGGACGAAGCACCCCCCCCTGCTGGCTGTGTTTCCTCTCGAAGTCTTTGAAGCTCCTAGCATTCAAGTGTTAAGTAGGCTTCTTATCTTACAGGAGCCTGGATGGGGGGAAACTATCTAGTTGACGTTTTAACAGAAGGTCCCAAGGGTGGGGGCTGCTGAAGTGTGGCCATCCCTGGATATGATTTATCATTACCAAGATGGCGGCTACAGGTTCATCACACCTCCCCCTATACGAGGGCGCGAGGGGGTAGCACATTCCTGTGTTCCCCCGTGCGTCCTTCTGCACCCTCCCCTTGCCGGGATAACCCGTCAGCGTTACCGTGGTCACGGCCTCTTCTGTGGCGAATGGAGAAGTGGTACTGCTGGAGAGCGAGGCTCCAGCGTAGCAACCTGCCATTCGACCCAGAGACCGTGTGTAACCAGCTGAGGGGGTTGTGGTCCGTCTCCACGGTGAAATGGCTCCCGTACAAGTAGGGCTGCAGACGCTGCAGGGCCCATACAATTGCCAGGCATTCTTTTTCCACCGTGGAGTAAGCCACCTCCCGGGGCAGTAGCTTCCTGCTCAGGTACAAGACAGGATGTTCCTGGCCTGTCGTGTTGACTTGACTTAGCACAGCACCGAGGCCAAAGTCACTGGCGTCGGTCTGTACCACAAACGGCCGGTCGAAGTCGGCAGCTTGCAGTACAGGGGAGCTACTTAGGGCGGCCTTGAGTGCCCCGAAAGCTGTCTCGCAGGCGACTGTCCAGTCGACTGCGACGGGCAGCTTCTTCTTGGTGAGGTCCGTCAGGGGCTTGGCCAGGGTGCTATAGTGTGGGACGAACCTCCTATAGTACCCGGCGGTCCCCAAGAAGGACATCACCTGCTTTTTGGTCCTAGGAGTGGGCCAGGATGCGATGGCATCCACTTTCCCCGGTTCTGGCTTCAGAACCCCCCCGCCTACCCGGTGACCCAGGTAGAGGACCTCACTCATGCCCAGCTGGCACTTTTCCGGCTTGATGGTCAAGCCTGCCCGGTGGATCCGACCGAGCACCTGCCGCAGGTGCTCTAGGTGATCCTCCCAAGTGGGACTGAAGACTGCAATATCGTCCAAGTACGCAGCCGCGTACCCTTCAAGTCCCTCAAGCAGCGTATTGACCATCCGCTGAAAAGTGGCAGGGGCATTCTTCATGCCGAATGGCATCACTGTGGACTCGTACAGTCCAAAAGGGGTGATAAAGGCAGAGCGTTCCCTTGCCGCGGGGGTCAGAGGAATCTGCCAGTACCCCCGGCTCAGATCCATGATGGTCAGGTACTTAGCCCCGGCCATCCGATCGAGCAGGTCATCGATGCGTGGTATGGGGAACGCATCGGTGACCGTTACAGCGTTGAGCCCCCGGTAGTCCACGCAGAACCGTGTAGTTCGGTCCTTCTTTGGTACGAGGACTACAGGCGAGGCCCACGCGCTGCTGGATGCCTGGATCACCCCCAGCTTCAGCATCTCGTCTATCTCTTGGCGCATGTTTCCCTGCACCTCGAAAGAGACCCGATATGCTGAACGCCGGATCGGCGGGTGATCGCCAGTGTCCACGTCGTGGACAGCCATCTCAGTCCTTCCGGGCAGGCTGCTGAACAGCCCCCGGAAGGGGTGCAGGGTGGTCCCCAGCTGGGACCGTTGGTCCTCCGTGAGCTGGTGGCCAACCCCCACATCCTCGATGGACCCACCCGCCTTGGCTTGGGTGAGCAGATCCAGGAGGGTTTCTACCTCTCCTTCCTCAGGAAGGTTGCACACTGGGTGGGCAGTCGCTTCCCGCTCATGATGAGCCTTCATCATGTTCACGTGGAAGGCCTTCCTCCTTCCACGGGCGTGATCCAGGGTGACCAGATAGGTGACGGCATTGAGTTTCTGGTGCACGAAGTAGGGACCTTCCCAGGCTGCCTGAAGCTTGTTCTGTGGTACGGGGACCAGTACCCACACCTTTTGACCCACCTGGTAGGTCCTCTCACAAGCATTCTGGTCGTACCACCGCTTCTGGTCGGCCTGGGCCTGGGCCATATTGTCCTGCACCAGCTTTGCCAAGGCCATCATCCTGTCCCGGTGGCGCACGACATACTCGATGACCGACACCTCGGGGGTGGCCAAATCCCCTTCCCATGCTTCCTTCACCAGAGCCAGGGGGCCCCGTACCCGTCGCCCGTACAGGAGCTCAAAGGGGGAGAACCCCGTTGAGGCCTGCGGAACCTCCCGGTAAGCAAATAGGAGGTGTGGGAGGTAACGCTCCCAGTCTCTCCCGTGGGAGTCGACCAACATCTTAAGCATCTGCTTTAAGGTGCCATTGAACCGCTCACACAGGCCATTAGTCTGTGGGTGATACGGGCTGGCCACCAGATGTTGCACCTGCATTTGCTTACAGAGGGACTCCATCAGCCGCGACATGAACTGGGTCCCTCGGTCGGTGAGCATTTCTTGGGGGAAACCCACTCTGGAGAAGATCTCCAGTAAGGCGGTAGCCACCTTGTCGGCCCGAATGGACGACAAAGCTACCGCTTCCGGGTACCGGGTGGCATAGTCCACTACCGTGAGTATGAAGCATTTCCCGGAGTGGCTGGGAGTGGACAGAGGTCCAATAAGATCCACAGCGACCCTCGAGAAAGGCTCTTCGATGATTGGCAGAGTTACCAGTGGGGCTTTGGGGCGCGGCCCCGCCTTCCCCACCCTCTGACAGGTGTCACACGAACGGCAGTAGGCACCCACCGCGGCTCCCATCCCAGGCCAGTAGAAATGCTGAGCTATCCTGGCCTTGGTTTTAGCGATCCCTAGGTGTCCGGCCATCGCAATCTCGTGTGCGATCCGCAACAATTCCGCCCTGAACGGATAGGGTACCACTAACTGTCGGTCCCTGGGCCACGCCTCCGGTGAACCCTGCTGGACCGTTACCCGGTACAGCCGTCCCTGGTCCCAGACCACACGCTCGCAGTCTGACTCCATGGGAGGCTGTGCCGCCTGTTCCTTGAGAGCTTTCAGGCTGTCGTCTGCTTCCAACGCAGCCTGAAATTCCTGACTTGATGTGGCCAGAATCGACGAAACTGCCACATCCTCCGTCAGCCCCTCCGGGCATGTCACCTGGCCGCTGTCTGACCTGGCAGACACTTGGTCAGAAGTGGGGAAGCCGTCGGACCTCTGCAAGGCTCCTTGGGCTCCGGCGCTCCCACTCCTGGTGACAGCGGCTATGACCGCTGTGACCGTGGGTAGTGCCTGCTTCCCCTCTGTTTCTGACCAAGCCGCCCGATCAGGCAGGCTTCCTAGGCCTTTGGACATCTCGGATGTGGGGAACTCCTGCCCTGGGGTCTTACCTGGCGGCTCCTCTCTTGGGACACCCCCACCTCCCATGGCCTGTTCCTCCCCCTGCAGTGGGCCTATACTCAGCAGCCTGGATACCCCTGGGAGCCCTACACTGCCGGTAGCTGCCCCCCTCTCCATCCCTGAGCTTCCCTCTACAGAATCCTGCCCGCCCCCTCCCTCACCGGAGGACAAGAGGTCACGGCACGCCGGCTGAGCACCTCTGCGGGCATCCCCACACTCCCCACCTGCTTTCACTAAC
This sequence comes from Phyllobates terribilis, assembly GCF_046119375.1. Classification (NCBI taxonomy): domain Eukaryota; kingdom Metazoa; phylum Chordata; class Amphibia; order Anura; family Dendrobatidae; genus Phyllobates; species Phyllobates terribilis. The sequence continues at coordinate 57,049 of NW_027362798.1, read as the reverse complement.
CCTGTTTGTGTTGTGTCTGTGCAGGTGTTACCCTCAGGTTTCACTCCCTCCTCCTCAGCAGGACACACACTACATACAACATGGTTGGCATTAGCAGCAGACAAATCAATACACTCTTGGGGGGCCGAACTTGGGGGTTCAGAGGGTACATACTGCGATACTAGACGCCCCAAGTCGGTCCCTAATAAAACATTTGCGGGAATATTTGGCGTTACTCCCACCTCCCGCATCCCCCTTCCGGCACCCCAGTCCAAATACACCATGGCAACGGGAAGTGCCGGCTCCACGCCTCCAACCCCGGAGACGGAAAGAGTCTTTCCTGGTACCAAGTCCTGGGGGGACACCACCTCAGGCCGTACCAGTGTTCGTTCAGCGCCCGTGTCCCGCAGTCCCATGACCGCAGAACGGCCTATGGTGACGGGTTGGATGTTGTCCAGGGACCTACCACCACCCCCTCCCACACACAAAACATTGGGCGCTCTCTGGGACTGGGATGGGGTCTTTTGGCGCTGGGGACACTCAGCCCTAAAGTGTCCTGGTTTGTTGCATAGATGACAACGTCTTACGTCTGGTCCTTGCCTGGAGAGGGCAACAGGGGGATACACCCCTTGTGTTCTAGGGGCCGGGGAAACAGGGGCATGACTGGGCTTACCCCCTCTCCAGGTGCTGCTGGCAGACTTCTTCAGCTCAGGCGCCCTGTTATTGGCATACTCGTCTGCCAGGGCGGCTGTAGCAGAAGCCCCTGTTGGTTTTCGGTCACGGAGGAACTGTCGGAGGTCCTCTGGGCAGTTCCACAAAAACTGCTCCGTGACGAACAGTTCCTGGACCTCCTGGCGGGTAGTAAGCGCTAGACCCGAGGTCCAGTGCTCTGCGGCTCTCAACAGCGCCCGCATATGATCGGTCCAGGTGTCCTTGGGGCCACGCAGCAGGCTCCGGAACTTCTGGCGGTACGACTCGGGAGTGAGGTTGTACTGCCGGATCAGGGCCCGCTTGATGCAGTCGTAGTTCTGTACCTCCCCGGCAGGTAAGTCCCCCAAGGCATCCAGGGACTTACCCCTCAAACGGGGGGTCAGGTATCTGGCCCACTGATCCCGGGCCAGATGGTGCTGAAGACAGGTCCGTTCAAATGCCACCAGAAAGGAGTCCAGGTCCCCATCCTTCTCCAGTAGAGGGAAGTCCTCAGCTCGGACTTTGGACGACTTGGTCTCCTGATGGGTTGGTTGCTCTAGCGGAAGCCCCCGCTGGGCCAGGTCCAGTTGGTGCTGGCGCTCCGCAGCTCGCTCTGCACGCTCCGCAGCCTCCCGGCGCTCTGCAGCTTCACGCTCCGCAGCCTCCCGGCGCTCTGCAGCTTCGCGCTCCTCCTCCGCTGCCTTCTCTGATGCTGCCAGGAGGGTTTTGTAGACGGCATCGCCATGAGACTGGAGACTTGCCATAGCCGCTTGTAAAAGGGCTTGTGATCTGGACAGGCTGGGCTGGGTAGGTGGTGGGCAGCCCACTGCGGGACCGTATACTGGGGACTGGCTCCCTGAGGTGCCCGGGCTGGACTCCTCCTCGCCATGAGTAACAATGTCCTCCCCTCCTGCCACACGGACCGTAGCATTAGCCTCCTGCAGGGTCTTGCTCCTGGTGCCGTCTGCCATCTTGGTAACCGACACCGCTGCAACCCTGAGTTTGCACACACCTTGTTATACTTTTAGCCTGACCGTCTAATGTTGGGCTGACCTTAAGACTCCAGCAGTGGAAGTTACCACTGGCAGTCTTTAGTGCCTGGGAGTAGGGGTCCCACAACACTATTATTCTGCAATCCCACCGCTCTGCCACCAATGTGATGAAAGCCGGCCGGTGGGTGCAGCTCTCTGGCGCCCCCTTACCTCTCAGGTCAGTCAAGGTACTGCACCTAGAGAAAGTAGTGCCAGGAAGCTGCAACCAGCGCAGGGAACACGGTAGAGTGTTCCCTTCAACGTCACTAAACCGTAACGTCACTACACAGCACAACTCGCTAGCGCCCTCTTAGCCTCAGGTCAGTCAAGGAACTGCACCTAGGATAAGCGGTCGCCAGGGAGACTGTCCTGTAACCTACTGGGTATCGGGGCCCTCTGTAGTGAGGGCGGTGTATATATCTTCCTTGGCCGCGCCAGGAATATATATATCTGAACCTCCGACCGTCACTACCAGCCTTCCCCAATCCCCAGTTGGTATGCTGCCACCAGTCCCTATTTTAGATATACGCCCAGTCCGTGAATGGGCCTATATCGGGTCAGGAACCAACCCTGGGTAGCGTTTTTGGCTTGAGCCGAGCTCACACGGACGTGCGTTCGTTATGCAGAATAAAAGGCAGGCCCACAATTACTTGAGGTAATTGATTATAATAATACACTAGATACACGATATACAACTAAATATACACAGGTATAAGGTCAGGCTAAACTATACAACAATGGAATACAACACACAGAATCACCACAGCATATCAGTTACCGGTTTCTTGATTTTCTTGTGACGCAGGGAGAGGATTCTGCGGTCGCAGGCACGGTTCTTTGTTACAGGCTGAGGCCTACCACCGCATGGTCAAACTGCTCCTCCCCTTGGTGGCCTCAGCTGGTGCTCAGATGTTCAGCACACCACTCTTGGGTCAAAAACTGACTTGTCTCTTGTCTGTCCTGCTATCTTACCTGCCCCGTCCCGCCCACTGCTGGTGAGGTCAGCTGGCTCAGTCTCCACCCTCAGGTCTAACTTCGATCAGAAGCCCAAATTCTAAGGAACCCAATAACTTCTTCTGGGATGGTCTCAGGATACCCACAGGGGTTCCCACGGATTCGGGCCGCCGTAACCGACCTTTTGATATCAATTATGATACCATACGGTCCTCAGGAATGGCTCAGCGCTATATCTTGGCTTCCAGAGCACGTACAAACGTCTACCGCGGAGGCTTGTGTGCGCAATGGCTCCGGGACGCCGTGATATTTTTTTATTGGCCCATCCCACGCAACATGCGTGTACTTTCCATGTTTCTATATCTTATGCCTCCATGCTTGTGACAGACAAAGAAACTAGTCCTATGGGACAAATGGTCAGTTACAGATGGACGAAGCACCCCCCCCTGCTGGCTGTGTTTCCTCTCGAAGTCTTTGAAGCTCCTAGTATTCAAGTGTTAAGTAGGCTTCTTATCTTACAGGAGCCTGGATGGGGGGAAACTATCTAGTTGACGTTTTAACAGAAGGTCCCAAGGGTGGGGGCTGCTGAAGTGTGGCCATCCCTGGATATGATTTATCATTACCAAGATGGCGGCTACAGGTTCATCACACAAGGCATCCGCCTTAACATTCTTAGTACCAGGGATGTAAGTAACGGAGAAATTAAACCGCGAGAAAAACAGTGCCCACCTAGCCTGACGGGCATTCAGGCGCTTGGCAGCATCAAGATATATCAGATTTTTATGATCCGTAAGAACCTGAACGGGAAATTCCGCACCTTCCAAGAAGTGGCGCCAGTGTTCAAATGCGAGTTTAATAGCCAATAATTCCCGATTACCAATATCGTAATTCAATTCAGTCTCCGAAAATTTTTTTGAAAAAAAGGCACAGGGATGTAATCCATCCCCGTTATCCTGAGACAATACTGCGCCAACCCCCACAGAGGAAGCATCAACCTCAACCAAAAACGGCCTAGTAACATCAGGCTGCATAAGGATGGGAGCAGAGGTGAACCTCTCCTTGAGATACACAAAAGCTTCAATGGCCTCAGAAGACCACTGAACCGCATCAGCACCTTTCCTGGTGAGATCAGTCAGAGGTTTGACAATACTAGAAAAATTTTTTATGAATTTTCTATAGTAATTGGCGAAACCCAAAAACCTCTGTATCGATTTCAAACCAATAGGCCTAGGCCATTCCTGCACAGCCTGAACCTTAACCGGATCCATCTCAAAACCTTTGCTGGAGATAATGTAGCCCAAAAAACTAATTCTCTGTACAGCGAACTCACATTTCTCCAGCTTAGCAAAAAGCGAATTGTCCATTAATAACTGTAATACCTCACGCACGCTCCGCCAATGAGACTCCAGATCTGGCGAATAAATCAAAATGTCATCCAAATACACAACCACATTTTTACCGATCAAAGGTCTAAGGATGTCATTAATCAGATTCTGAAAAAATGCAGGAGCATTAGTAAGACCAAAAGGCATAACCAGATTCTCAAAATGACCCACAGGAGTGTTAAAAGCAGTCTTCCATTCATCACCCTCCTTCATGCGCAACAGATTGTATGCCCCCTTAAGGTCAATTTTAGAGAACCACTTGGCCCCCAATAACTGGTTAAACAGATCAGGAATCAATGGCAGTGGGTAAGGATTGCGTACCGTAATTTTGTTAATCTCACGAAAATCCAGACAAGGACGTAAACCGCCGTCCTTTTTTTTTACAAAAAAAAATCCAACCGCCACAGGAGACTTAGAGGGCCTAATGTGACCGGCGGCCAAACTTGTCTGTATGTATTCCTCCAAAGCCTTCCTCTCAGGAATAGTAAGGTTAAATAAACGACTTTTAGGAAGAATCGCTCCAGGGACAAATTCAATAGAACAATCATAGTCTCTATGGGGAGGCAAAACCTGCGATTCTTTCTCAGAAAAAACTCTCCAAAAATCCTGAATAGGAACAGGCAATTCTCCCCTATCCAAAGCTGCAATACGCCCGTTACAACACTTGTCATAACATTTATGGCTCCAGGATTTAATTTCACTGGTAGACCAATCCAGTACAGGATTGTGAAATTTTAACCAGGGCAAACCCAATATTACTGGAGAAGGCAAGTTATTCAACACTACCAAATCCAATTTCTCATGGTGAACACCATTAATAGTGAGAGGAAATTCACTGACCTTGAGAGTAATATTCTTCAAAGGGGAGCCATCCACAGAAACCACAGCAATGGGGGATGATAAAGGTTCAGGTTTTAAATTGAGTTTTTCCACGAATCCCCCATCAATTACATTCAGTGTAGACCCGCAATCAACAAACACCCGAAATTCCATTAATTTTTCCTGAGCAATCGTGGAAGCAGCTAAAAATATACCCTTGGAATTTAAACAGGCAATACGGGCGTGACTGACCATTTTTTTTTCTTTCTTCATACGAAGCTCACAGCCTTTAATCAAATGACCAGATTTTCCGCAATAGAAACACAAGCCTTCCGAAAAACGACGGTCTTTTTCTTGAGAGCGAGGTGCCACCGATCCAATCTCCATCGGTTCACCACTGTTAGTACACACATTATCATAACCAGAAACTGACATAGCAGAGGATTTGCTCTCATTAACCCTAGCACGCAGTCTTCTATCCACCCGTATAGCTAATTGCATAGCCTGTTGCAAATCCTCAGGTGTAGGATAAGCAATTAGCAGGTCTTTAACCCTTTCACTGAGCCCAGCAAGAAATAGACTTTTCAGAGCAGAATCGTTCCACCCTGTTTGAGTGGACCAACGACGAAAATGAGTACAATATTTTTCCACATTACCTGATCCTTGTTTTAAACATCTCAACTCAGTCTCAGCTGATGCCACACGGTCAGGATCATCATATAATAATCCTAAAGCAGAAAAAAAACTATCCACTGATCTGAAGCATGTATCACTAGGTTGCAAAGAAAAGGCCCATTCCTGAGGCTCTTTGCGCAAAAGTGACATTATGAACCCTACGCGCTGGGATTCATCCCCAGAGGACTTGGGTCTCAAACGAAAATAGAATAAGCAAGCATTTTTAAATGAAAAAAATTCTCGATGTTCACCAAAAAATAAATCCGGCAAACATACCTTAGGCTCCAAGAAATATGCTCCAGGACAGTTACTCACGTGCTGACGGAGCTCGGCCACTTCCAGAGAGAGTCCCTGCAGGTGAACCGACACCATGATGGAACAAAAAAAAAAAAATCTTTCCTTAGAGAATTTGCAGGCTGGACTTACTGTTATGTTCTGCTACCAAAGCTAAGGAAAGAGAGGAGATCTGTCCCTACTATAGGACTCAGCTGAATCCCTACGATGTAACAGGGAACCTGATCCTGCGATCAGACCTGCTAAAGTCCTAATCTAGTCTGTACGGAGACCTATAGATGTGGGGAGGGAATCCCTACAAGTACTAAGGACTGGGAGGAATATGGGACACCTCCTAACAGAAATAGTAGCAGACAGACGAACAAACAAAATAGATAGAACATAGAGGTCCGTAGACCAAGCAAACTAACAGAGCTAGATACAGAGCACAGGCTAGCTAGAAAGTAGATATACAATGAAGTCCAGCAAAGCCAGAAGGGCGGAGCAGGATTAAATAGGCCAACAAGGTCAAGTGACCAGCAAAGGAAAAAAAACCTAACAGCAAGGTTCTAACAGCAGCACGGCTCGGGCGGTCACTCAAGGCCAGAGTGACCACAAGAACAGCAGTAAGTAAAGACCCTGAACTGCACAGCCCGGCTCTGAGTCTCATTACCATCCTCACTGCACCACCACAACCACCATCCTCTACACCTGACCCCCTGAGGCTATACCCCTCCCGTTGGGGGTTATACTACCCGAAGCTGCACACACACCACCAGCCTCAGCGGACCCTGCTGCAGCGGCGGCCGTATTGACCGCAAATCAACGGGTGGCGTAGTCGACACTAAAGAACATCCAGTAACATCTGTAGGACTGCCACACACTGAGCTTGACACCCTGGGCACGGACCGGGTCACCGCCACTCGGAGACTACAACCCCCATCTGATCCGGCTCCGGGTATCCCCCAAACAACACTGGCCCAGGGGGCGCGTCAGAAACATAGGTATAGTACAATGCTAAAGATTTCACTTCTCACATTACATGAGTGATATCTATTGTAAAGTCTACAACAGCTCAGAAACCGGCGAATCCTCCCAGCGCACAGTTCAGACCAGACAATATAGTCCTCTATACAGTATTATGGGCCCCACGTAGTGCTCCATATACAGTATTATGGGCCCCATGTAGTCCTCCATATACAGTATTATGGACACCACGTGGTCCTCCATACAGTATTATGGACACCACATGGTCCTCCATAAAGTATTATGGGCAGCACATGGTCCTGCATCCAGTACTATGGGCACCATATATTGCTCCATACAGAATAACGGACCGTATATAATGCTCCATACAGTATGATCCCCATATATTGCTCCATTCAGTATAATGGATCCCATATATTGCTCCATAAAGTAAAATGAGCCCCATATATTGCTCCATACATAATGGGTACCATATAATGCTCCATACAGAATAATGGAGCCCAAATATTGCTCCATACAGTATGGGCCCCATATATTGCTCCATACAGTATGGGCCCTATATATTGCTCCATAAATAGTGGGACCAATATATTGCTCCATAAAGAATAGGCCCCATATAATGCTCCATAGATAATGGGCCCTATATAATACTCCATACATAATGGGCCCCATATATTGTTCAATAGATAATGAGCCCCATATAATACTCCATACATAATGAGCCCCATATATTGTTCAATAGATAATAAGCCCCATATAATACTCCATACATAATGGGCCCCATATATTGTTCAATAGATAATGATCCCCATATATTACTCCATACATAATGAGCCCCATATATTGTTCAATAGATAATAAGCCCTATATAATACTCCATACATAATGGGCCCCATATATTGTTCAATAGATAATGAGCCCCATATAATACTCATAACATAAAAAAAAAAAATCAAATACTCACCGCTCCTTGCTGGAAGCAGGCCTGTCTCATCAGCGTCTTCTGACTCTCTGCACTGGGACTGCTCAGCAGAGGGCGCTCTGTAGTGACGTCATCGTGCCCTCTGCCCTGAGATGTCACAGAGTAAGAAGACGCAGAAGACAGAGGAGCAGCAGAGGAACAGGGAGAGGTAAGTATTGCAAACAGTTTAAAGCACTGGGGAAGGCCCAGTGCAAGTGCCCATTCGCTGGCATCAGGCCCCGCTGACTCATGGACCCCATAGCGCGCTGGTGTCCCAGAGGGTGAGTGGGCCCCCTGCTCGCTCAGGGCCCAGGCACTTGCCCGGGTGGTGATGCCGGCCCTGGGTATAACACATACGGCACCCGCTTTTAACTGATCCACTGCAATGATTATGTAGGAAACTGTATTCATTTACAATCATCCACAGCATGAGAGAAAACAGCTACAACATTACTGAATAAACAGAAACCCTGCAAGTATAAGAAAATGATTTTATTAAAAATATTTTGCATATCAATCCAGTTTGAAAAAAAATAACTCATTAAGCATTTTTTGCAACATAGCAGTCCACATCTGACCGACTCCTGTAACTCTGGACACAGTATAATAGTGTGGCCGCTGTTCTCTAGCAGGACCCTCTAATGATAGAAGCAGGACGGCATACTGGATCTCGCACAACGCTACCTGCATGCCATCTGATTGGCTACTGTAAGTGCTCCAGCCGTATAAAGATCACTATGTATACAATATACTCCGAAAAGATGTCAGTGATTACTGTGAAGTCAAAATATTGTGGCCCCCATTGAGCAGGAATGATTAGAGATGGACGAGCTCCAGTTGGCAGACAGTCAGTGATGGCGGAGAGCTGATCATCTTTACTCGCTGCTCATTAGGAAAGTGGTCGCTTTCTGAAACCATTTGACTCTGAACTCGGCGTCAGACGCCATTATGTAAGAGGCCAATGTCTGAGTGGTTTTTGTGTCCGTTTGTCCTTCCTCTGTTCTTTCTGCCAAAAGATCCTCACCCATAACCTAAGGATTAAAATAAAGTTGAATTGTTACTAATATTTTTTTACATTTAGCACATGAATTGAATTTCATAAATTAAAAGAAAACTTTCCCTCCGATGTCCACAAAACTGAGCGCCACTACATAAGCCACAAATAGTCTCCCCTCTCTCTCCCAGTCTGTGCAGCGGACGGGAACCATTTAAATGGGTGCAGGGCCGATTTTAGATAAAGTGGGGCCCTGGGGAAAAGTTTAAAGTGGGGTCCCAAATGCTGACATACAGCACCACACAAACATTTAGCTTGTATGTACATGCGCTGAGATCAGGCCGCTAAACGAGCGCAATCCACAATACTGAAGCCGTTCGACGCTTGTTTCCCGACCTCTTTACACCAGCTGAGGAAGAATGATGGATACAGAACAATCACTAATAGATCAATCTCTCCCCATACAGCATCATGTTATCAGCAGCACATCTGCAGGTTACACCGGCCGATGTGCTGCTGAGAACAAGGATTTTTGTTCTGGCATAAACAATTCAATTACTCGATGAATAGGCAGCATTTTGCTTGTTTAGTATAATACATGCCATAGTCCTCCATATTTTATAATGTGCCCCACAGCCCCCCATATTGTATAATGAGGCCCATAGTCCTCCATATAGTATAATACACTCTCGATAGCCCTCCATATAGTATAATGCATTCCCCATAACCCTCTATATAGTATAATATACTCCCCATAGTCCTCCATATTGTATAATGTGCCCCACAGCCCCCCATATTGTATAATGAGGCCCACAGTCCTCCATATAGTATAATACACTCCCGATAGCCCTCCATATAGTATAATGCACTCCCCATAACCCTCTATATAGTATAATATACTCCCCATAGTCCTCCATATTGTATAATGTGCCCCACAGCCCTCCATATTGTATAATGCACTCCCCATAGCCCTCCATATTGTATAATGCACTCCCCATAGTCTTTCATATTGTATAATGTGCCCCACAGCCCTCCATATTGTATAATATGGCCCATATTCCTCCAAATAGTATAATACACTCCCCATAGCTCTCTATATAGTTTAATGCACCTCATAGTTCTCCATATAGTATAATGCACCTCATAGTCCTCCATATAGTATAATGCACCTCATAGCCCTCCATATAGTATAATGCACCTCATAGCCCTCCATATAGTATAGTATACTCCCCATAGTCCTTCATATAGCATAATGCACTCCCCATAGTCTTTCATATTGTATAACGTGCCCCACAGCCCTCCATATTGTATAATGTGGCCCATATTCCTCAATATAGTAAATACATTCCCCATAGCCCTCCATATAGTATAATGCACCTCATAGTCCTCCATATAGTATAGTACACTCCCCATAGCCCTCCATATAGTATATTGCACTCCCCATAGCCCTCCATATAGTATAATACACTCCCCATAGCCCTCCATATAGTATAATGCACCTCATAGTCCTCCAAATAGTATAATACACTCCCCATAGCCCTCCATATAGTATAATGCACCTCATAGTCCTCCATATAGTATAATACACTCCCCATAGCCCTCCATATAGTATAATATACTCCCCATAGTCCTCCATATAATGGAATGCACCTCATAGTCCTCCATATAGTATAATGCACTCCCTATAGCCATCCATATAGTATAATGCACTCCCTATAGCCCTCCCTATAGTATAATGCACTCCCCATAGCCCTCCCTATAGTATAATGCACTCCCCATAGCCCTTCATATAGTATAATGCACTCCCTATAGCCCTTCATATAGTATAATGCACTCCCTATAGCCCTCCCTATAGTATAATGCACTTCCCATAGCCCTCCCTATAGTATAATGCACTCTCCATAGTCCTCCATAGTGTATAATGCACTCCCCATAGTCCTTCATATAGTATAATGCATTCTCCTCAGTCCTTAATAGAGTATAATGCAGCCTCCCTATAGTATAATGCAGCCAAACATATAGTACATATAATATAATGCAGCCCATAGTCCTCGTAAAGTATAATTCGGCCCCAACCATAGAGTATAATTCAGCCACTCCATAAGTATAATGCAGCCCCCCAGTTCTGCAGTATTATGGTCACCACGTATAAAAAACAAATGCATACAATACTCACCTCTCCTTGTTCTCCAGCTGCTCCATGCTCTGCAGAGCGTCTCAGCAGTTCCACTCTGCAGGCACAGTCATTCCCCCGCTACCGATACAGTTCAATGCGCGATGCGGGGGGACGAACTCACGGACCCTATAGAGGCACGCCACGGGCTGGAGGCCCCAGGCAGATGCCTAGTCTGCTTGCCATTACGCCGGCCCTGAATGGGTGTCTCATGCTGGGGACATGTTTTTCTGCTTTTTTTCTTGCCATAGTACAAATTCTATTCAGTAGGACTATCAGCTGTGTATCCACCAGACTTCTGCACAACACAACTGATGGTCCCAACCCCATTTATAAGGCAAGAAATACCACTTTTTAAACCTGACAGGGCACACCTGTGAAGTGAAAACCATTTCCGGTGACTACCTCTTGAAGCTCATCAAGAGAATGCCAAGAGTGTGCAAAGCAATCATCAAAGCAAAAGGTGGCTACTTTGAAGAACCTATAATATAAGACATATTTTCAGTTGTTTCACACTTTTTTGTTAAGTATATAATTCCACATGTGTTAATTCATAGTTTTGATGCCTTCAGTGTGAATGTACAATTTTCATAGTCATTGAAAATACAGAAAAATCTTTAAATGAGAAGGTGTGTCCAAACTTTTGGTCTGTTACTGTATATATCCAGGATGTGCGATCACGGGGTGCCATATATACCAGAATGGGAGATCAAGGGGTGTCATGCATACCAGGATGGGTGATCAAGGGATGCCATGCATACCAGGATGGGGGATCAAGGGGTGCCATGAAAACTAGGATGGGGATCAGGGGGTGCCATGCATACCAGGATGGTAGATCAAAGGGGTGCCATGAATACCGGGGGCTCAAGGGGTGCCATGCATTCCAGGATGGGGATGAGGGTCACGTATACCAAGATGTGATGGGGGCCACATATACCAGGAAGGAGGGACCATACATACCAGGATGGAGGATAGTAACAGAATTGGGGGACATTACCCCAATACCAATGTCAGCAGCAGACTCCTATTAGACAAAGATAGCACAAGTATACACAAAATGCAGTTTTTAAAAGGAAGGTTTTTATGATTAAGGGAAAAGGAAATCCAAACCTACAGGGCCCTGTGTGAAAAAGTGATGCCCCTCCCTCCTTAAAACATAAATTAACTGTGATTTGTCACATCTTTGGGAAGCTGAGTTCAATTTCCGTAGCCCCACACAGCCCTGTTTACTGCCACACGTGTTCTCAATCAAGAAATCACTTAGATAGGACATGCCTGACAAAGTGAAGTAGAACAAAAGATCCTCTAAAGCTAGACATCATGCTGCGATCCAAAGAAATTCAGGACCAAATGAGAAACAAAGTAATTGAGATCTATCAGTCTGGAAAAAGTTCTAAACCCATTTCTAAAGATTTGGGACTCCAGCGAATCACAGTGGAAGTCATTATCCACAATAGGCAAAAATATGGAACAATGGTGAACTTTCCTAGGCGTGGCCGGCTGATCAAAATTACCCCAAGAGCGCAGCAACGACTCATCCAAGAGGTCACAAAAGACCCCACAACAACATCCAGAGAACTGCAGGTCTCACTTGCCTCAGTTAAGGACAGTGTTCATGACTACACCATAAGAAAGAGACTGGGCAAAAATGACACGCATAGCAGAGTTCCAAGACGAAAACCATTGCTGAGCAATAAAAACAAAGGCTCATCTCAGTTTTGGCAGAAAACATCTTGATGATCGCTAAGACTTTTGGGAGAATACTCTGTGGACTGACAAGACAAAAGTTGAACTTTTTGAAAGGTGTATGTCCCATTACATCTGGTGTAGAAGTAACACTGCATTTTAAAAAAGGAACATCATACCAACAGTAAAATATGGTGGCGGTAGCGTGATGGTCTGGGACTGTTATGCTGCTTCAGGACCTGGAAGACTTGCTGTGGAAATGGAACCAAGAATTCTGCTGGTTAACCAAAAAATCCTGAAAGAGAATGTCTGGCCTTCTGTTCATGACCTCAAGTTGAAGTGCACTTGGGTTATGCAGCAGGACAATGATCCAAAACACACCATTAAGTCCACCTCTGAATGGCTTAAGGAAAACAAAATTAAGACTTTGCAGTGGCTTAGTCAAAGTCCTGACCTTAAGAAAGCGGTTCATGCTCGGAAACCCTCCAATGTGGCTAAATTACAACAATTTTGCAAAGATGAGTGGGCAAAAATTCCTCCAGAGTGTTGTAAAAGACTCATTGCCAATTATCCCAAACACTTGATTGTAGTTGTTGTTGCTGAGGGTGCTTCAACCAGTTATTAGGTTTAGAGGGCAATCACTTTTTCACACAGGGCCCTGTAGGTTTGGATTTCTTTTTCCCTTAATAATTAGGATCTTCATTTAAAAACTGCATTTTGTGGTTACTTGTGTTATCTTTGTCTAATATTAAAATTTGTTTTGAGATGTGAAATATTTAAGTATGACAAACATGCAAAAGAATGAGAAATCAGGAAGGGGCAAACAACTTTTCACACATACACATATACATACAGTACAGACCAAAAGTTTGGACACACCTTCTCATTTAAAGATTTTTCTGTATTTTCATGACTATGAAAATTGTACATTCACACTGAAGGCATCAAAACTATGAATTAACACAAATGGAATTATATACTTAACAAAAAAGTGTGAAACAACTGAAAACATGTCTTATATTCTAGGTTCTTCAAAGTAGCCACCTTTTGCTTTGACGACTGCTTTGCACACTCTTGGCATTCTCTTGATGAGCTTCAAGAGGTAGTCACCGGAAATGGTCTTCCAACAATCTTGAAGGAGTTCCCAGAGATGCTTAGCACTTGTTGGCCCTTTTGCCTTCACTCTGCGGTCCAGCTCACCCCAAACCATCTCGATTGGGTTCAGGTCCAGTGACTGTGGAAGCCAGGTCATCTGGCGTAGGACCCCATCACTCTCCTTCTTGGTCAAATAGCCCTTGCACAGCCTGGAGGTGTGTTTGGGGTCATTGTCCTGTTGAAAAATAAATGATGGTTCAACTAAACGCAAAGCGGATGGAATAGCATGCCGCTGCAAGATGCTGTGGTAGCCATGCTGGTTCAGTATGCCTTCAATTTTGAATAAATCCCCAACAGTGTCACCAGCAAAGCACCCCCACACCATCACACCTCCTCCTCCATGCTTCACGGTGGGAACCAGGCATGTAGAGTCCATCAGTTCACCTTTTCTGAGTCGCACAAAGACACGGTGGTTGGAACCAAAGATCTCAAATTTAGACTCATCAGACCAAAGCACAGATTTCCACTGGTCTAATGTCCATTCCTTGTGTTCTTTATCCCAAACATGTCTCTTCTGCTTGTTGCCTGTCCTTAGCAGTGGTTTCCTAGCAGCTACTTTACCACGAAGTCTCCCCTTAACAGTTGTTGTAGAGATGTGTCTGCTGCTAGAACTCTGTGTGGCATTGACCTGGTCTCTAATCTGAGCTGCTGTTAACCTGCAATTTCTGAGGCTGGTGACTCGGATAAACTTATCCTCAGAAGCAGAGGTGACTCTTGGTCTTCCTTTCCTGGGGCGGTCCTCCCGTGAGCCAGTTTCTTTGTAGCGCTTGATGTTTTTTGCAACTGCACTTGGGGACATTTTCAAAGTTTTCCCAATTTTTCGGACTGACTGACCTTCATTTCTTAAAGTAATGATGGCCACTCGTTTTTCTTTACTTAGCTGCTTTTTTCTTGCCATAATACAAATTCTAACAGTCTATTCAGTAGGACTATCAGCTGTGTATCCACCAGACTTCTGCACAACACAACTGATGGTCCCAACCCTATTTATAAGGCAAGAAATCCCACTTATTAAACCTGACAGGGCACACCTGTGAAGTGAAAACCATTTCTAGTGACTACCTCTTGAAGCTCATCAAGAGAATGCCAAGAGTGTGCAAAGTAGTCATCAAAGCAAAAGGTGGCTACTTTGAAGAACCTAGAATATAAGACATATTTTCAGTTGTTTCACACTTTTTTGTTAAGTATATAATTCCACATGTGTTAATTCATAGTTTTGATGCCTTCAGTGTGAATGTACAATTTTCATAGTCATGAAAATACAGAAAAATCTTTAAATGAGAAGGTGTGTCCAAACTTTTGGTCTGTACTGTATATATATATATATTCATCCCACAATGTCACATTCATGGTAGAAGAGAGGGATTGGTAAGATGGGACAACCATTACAAACCAGCCACCTGATCAGACGTTATTGAACACCTTTCCAGAAGCTTTAATCAATCTTATCTACTGTTATTTTCTGAGGAGAGGAAACAAATGTCCTAAAAATAAAAAAATATAAAAATGAAAGTTAAAAGAAAATAAAAATAATAATAGCCTCACCTCCACTATGAGCATTTTTTGCTCTTCTAATAATCCAAGCTTTCCTAATTGTTCTTCTATTTGCTCCTGCGTCCTCATATTCCTCTCCAGCACAAATGATGCATGCTGGGGCTGTAAGAGCTGTAATAGAAGCCTAGAAGAACCATCAGAGGTCAGGCCCATCTGGTTACAGAAAGAACACAGATACACGCTGTATAAGACAATGGGATGGAAACAAGATTTTAAAAGGAGTTATCAAACCCTTTTATACTCCACTGGATAGGTCATTAATATAAGATAGGTGGGGGTCCAACCATCGGCCCCCCGATGATCAGCTGTCATCACCTCTGGCAAGATGCAGGCAATGTTCAAAGTGGAACAAAACCTCTCCGTACACTGCGGCCGCTGCCGGGTGCAGACCAGCTATTGAGGAGTACCGGAGGTGATCTGCAGCACCAGGCAGTGGCCACTGGGGTGCGCTCTGTTCACAAGTTACATCCGGCCGTTGCCAGAGCTATAAACAGCTTATTGGTGGGGAGCCAAGAGTCGGACCTACAACGATCTGATATAGACCACCTATTTTATGCATAAATCATCTGCATTAAAGTATTAGAGAACGTCTTTAAGAGCCCGGCATTTTCAGAGCCAAACTTCAGTCAACATCTAATAACCAATTACAAGGTCTTTCTTAGGACTCGTTCACACAAATGTATTTTCAGTAGGAAAGTTGTCTGTGGAACAAATGGACGGCACTCAGACCAATGGGATTCAATGGGAAAGTGCAGAGGAGTCATTTTTCTTTTTTGTCACTGATCGAATCTGTGTGTGAGCAAAAAAGAAAGAAAGAAAATGGCAGCATGTCCTCGTTTCATCCGTCAGACAAGATTCACCCATTCAAGTCTATGGGTACAGAAAAAAATCTGCTTTTTACAGATACATTGCAATCCTGTAGCCCTGGAAACTGTAAATGGTTAAAAAGCCAGATTAGATCTGGACTGCACATGGACGACAAGTGAGGAAAGAATTCTCCCACTTTTCTGGATGAAACTCTGAATGATATTTTATCTGCTTGTGTGAACAGGCCCTTAGAGGTCTCGACAAGACGGAGGAGCTGATCCAGAGCGTCCAGGTAAAGCTAGCAGTCCAGGTAATGGCGGATACGGAGGCAACCATCCACATCGTGCTCCATGCCCTTCTAATCTGACCTCCGTGACAGTGATGCTCAGTGTAAAGCCTGAGCTCAGGAGATGTGGGCTCGGACCCTGTTCAGACACACTGGCACTGATCAATCTCCATTCAACATTATGAACGTAAAACTGGAGCACTGGCCCCACTCAAATATATTGTATTATGGTCAAATCATTCCCTTTAGGAGCTGAGTGCTGTGTAATAGAGGAGGATAAGGCCCCCCGTATACAGCAATCTATTCTCTGATAGGCGAGAGGGCAGAGACGTCATCTCCTCCTTTCTGATAATGTCCCCTGTATCCTGCTGACAGTGATTGTGCCATCCCAGCAGGTGACACTAGAGCCGCTCCCCGCTCTTAGGCTATGTGCCCATGTAAAACCGTCTGCCATGCAAAGCAATGTGAATTGGGATGTGCTGTGCACAAGATGCGCTAATTAGCGCGCCGAATTCGCATTGCGTTGCAAAACGCAGCATGACCATTTCTACCGCGATTACGCGGCCATTGAAAAGCAGCAAACCCGCAGGTATATGTGGATTTACTGCGTTTCAATTAAATTCAATGGCCGAGAATTTGCAGCGTAATCGGGGTGCGTGTGGTACCCAGGATGAAGAAGAGACTACAACTCCTCTTCATCCCGGCTACCAAGCGGTGAAAAAAAGAAATAAATAAGTTAAAAATAAAAAACCTGTATACTCCCCTCTCCGGTCTGTTCCCGGCGGTGTCCTCTCTCCTCGGCGTCCAGCGGTGTACTGGCAGGACCTGCGGTGACGTCATCTAGTCAGCTGATGGTCACGCGACCGCTGACGTCAGCGGTCAGGTGATGGTCGTGTGTGTATACCGCAGGACGCTGAAGAGAGAGAACGCCACCGGGAGGAGACTGGAGAGGTGAGTATACAGGGTTTTTATTTTTAACTTTTTAATTCTTTTTTTTTTTACTATAGATGCAGCATTTAAAGCATCTAAGTTGGTCACACAATATAAATCCATACCGGTTGCATGGATTTATATTGTGCAACTAACTTGTCAAGCACTTTTCCAAGTGATGCTCAAAATCACTTGGAAAAGTGCTTGAAAAAACGCTGAAAAAATGCTGAAAAAACACTTCTCTCTGGCAGAAAAAATGCATGTAAATCTGCTACGTGTGCACATAGCCTTAGCGTGTATGTGCTGTACTTATCATTCAGGACTGTGCAAAGACCTGCCTGTGACCAAAAGAACAACAAGGCTGTGTGCACACGCTGCAGATTTGGTGCGTTTTTCAATGGAACAGGCTGCCACGAGAGGTGGTGAATTCTCCTTCAGTGGAAGTCTTCAAACAGAGGCTGGACAGACATTTGTCTGAGATGCTTTAGTGAATCCTGCATTGAGCAGGGGTTGGACACTAGGACCCTGGAGGTTCCTCCAATTCTAATGTTCTGGGATTCTATCTATAAACACCAGCTGCAATCTTCCATGGAGAAGTAACTGTGGTTTCAGGAGAACTTGCAGCAGAAGATCTGTGCCTTCCGCTAGCTCCTCCCCCTTCCGCTAGCTCCTCCCCCTTCCTTCTTTAAAGAGTATTAATAGCACTAACTGTCATCTATCTCACTAATAGGAAAGTTTGTCTTCACTGAATACAGATTTTACAGATGTTACCGCGAATTGAGACTGAAAGATCAATCCAGCAGGAAAAAGAAGACTTCTCTGATAAGATTATAAAATTACTTATTTTCATGTGTAATATTAATTTACAAAACAAAAATTAAAACAACGGTTATTCTTTAACTAATGAAGCACTTAGGACACGGATTCATTAAGACTGACCATATTCAAGCTGCTCTTGATGAGGGAGCGTGCTGGAGTCAGACGGTCCAGATTCATTAAGTGGCGCATGAATTATGCGCTTCTGACAAGTGGTGTGTGCACCTTGCCACAAATCTTACTCCAGTCACGGACTGGAGTAAGATTTCTGGTGTAAGGGAAGCCACAGTTCGCTATGAATTAGACAAGCTGTGGTGCCACACTTCCATCCTGCCCCAACTCTGCCCATTTTGGTGAAGCTGGGCAAAACTGACGTGAAAACACCAAACGTCACAGCATTTTTGATCAACTCAACAATGTACGAGGTGTATGAAGCGGAGCCGCGCGTGGACAAGGTGTGCGGAGCGGAGCTGCGCGTGTACAAGGTGTGCGGAGCGGAGCCGCGCGTGTACGAGGTGTATGAAGCG
This sequence comes from Phyllobates terribilis, assembly GCF_046119375.1. Taxonomy (NCBI): domain Eukaryota; kingdom Metazoa; phylum Chordata; class Amphibia; order Anura; family Dendrobatidae; genus Phyllobates; species Phyllobates terribilis. The sequence continues at coordinate 38,367 of NW_027362798.1, read as the reverse complement.
GAGCCGCGCGTGTACAAGGTGTGCGGAGCCGCGCGTGTACGAGGTGTGTGGAGCGGAGCCGCGCGTGTACGAGGTGTGTGGAGCGGAGCCGCGCGTGGACAAGGTGTGCGGAGCGGAGCCGCGCGTGTACGAGGTGTGTGGAGCGGAGCCGCGCGTGTACGAGGTGTGCGGAGCAGAGCCCCGCGTGTACGAGGTGTGCGGAGCGGAGCCGCGCGTGTACTAGGTGTGTGGAGCGGAGCCGCGGGTGTACGAGGTGTACAGAGCAGAGCCGCGCATGTATGAGGTGTGCAGAGTGGAGTCGAGCGTGTACGAGGTGTGCGGAGCCACGCGTATACGAGGTGTGCGGAGCAGAGCCACACGTGTACGAGGTGTGCGGAGCGGAGCCGCGCGTGTACGAGGTGTGCAGAGCAGAGCAGCGCATGTACGACGTGTAAGGAGCGGAGACGCACGTGTACGAGGTGTGCGGAGCAGAGTCACACGTGTACGAGGTGTGCGGAGCGGAGTGGAGCCGCACGTGTCCGAGGTGTGCAGAGCAGAGCAGCGCATGTACGACGTGTAAGGAGCGGAGACGCACGTGTACGAGGTGTGCGGAGCAGAGTCACACGTGTACGAGGTGTGCGGAACCACGCGTATACGAGGTGTGCGGAGCAGAGCCACATGTGTACGAGGTGTGCGGAGCGGAGCCGCGCGTGTACGAGGTGTGCAGAGCAGAGCAGCGCATGTACGACGTGTAAGGAGCGGAGACGCACGTGTACGAGGTGTGCGGAGCAGAGTCACACGTGTACGAGGTGTGCGGAGCGGAGTGGAGCCGCACGTGTCCGAGGTGTGCAGAGCAGAGCAGCGCATGTACGACGTGTAAGGAGCGGAGACGCACGTGTACGAGGTGTGCGGAGCAGAGTCACACGTGTACGAGGTGTGCGGAACCACACGTATACGAGGTGTGCGGAGCAGAGCCACATGTGTACGAGGTGTGCGGAGCGGAGCCGCGCGTGTACGAGGTGTGCAGAGCAGAGCAGCGCATGTACGACGTGTAAGGAGCGGAGACGCACGTGTACGAGGTGTGCGGAGCAGAGTCACACGTGTACGAGGTGTGTGGAGCGGAGCCGCGCGTGTACGAGGTGTGCAGAGCAGCGCATGTACGACGTGTAAGGAGCGGAGACGCACGTGTAGGAGGTGTGCAGAGCAGAGCCGCGAATGTACGAGGTGTACGGAGCGGAGCCGCACGTGTCCGAGGTGTGCGGAGCGGAGTGGAGCCGCACGTGTACAATGTGTACGGAGCGAGGCCGCGCAAGTACGAGGTGTACGGAGCGAAACTGCGCAAGTACGAGGTGTACGGAGCGGAGCCGCGTGTGTACGACGTGTACGGAGCAGAGCCGCGCGTGTACGAGGTGTGCGGAGAGGGGCCGCGCGTGTACGAGTTTTACGGAATGGAGACGCGCGTGTACGAGTTGTACGGAGCGGAGCCGAGCGTGTATGATGTGTGCGAAACGGAGCCGCGCGTGTACGAGGTGTATGGAGCAGAGCTGCGCATTTACGAGTGTGCGGAGCGGATCCGCGCGTGTTCAAAGTGTACAGAGAAAAGCCGCGCGTGTATGAGCTGTACGGAGCGGGCCGCACGTGTACGAGGTGTACGGAGCAGAGCAGCGCATGTACGAGTGTGCGGAGCGGAGCCGCGCGTGTAAGATGTGCGGAGCCGAGCATGTATGAGGTGTGCAGAGCGGAGCCGCGCGTGTACGAGGTGTGTGGAGCGGAGACACGCGTGTACAAGGTGTGCGGAGTGGAGCTGCGCGTGTACGAGGTGTGTGGAGTGGAGCCGCGCGTGTACGAGGTGTATGGAGTGGAGACAGGCGTGTACAAGGTGTGCAGAGCAGAGCCGTACGTGTACGAGGTGTGTGGAGCAGAGCCGCGCGTGTACGAGGTGTGTGGAGCAGAGCCGCGCGTGTACAAGGTGTGCGGAGCAGAGCCGCACATGTACGAGTGTGCGGAGCGGAGCCAATCGTGTACAAGGTGTGCGGAGTGGGGCGGATCCACACGTGTACAAAGTGTACAGAGCGGAGCCGCGCGTGTACGAGGTGTGCAGAGCGGAGCTGCACGTGTAGAAAGTGTATGGAGCGGAACCATACGTGTACAAGGTGTACGGAGCAGAGCCAATCGTGTATGAGTTGTATGGAGCGGAGCCGCATGTGTACGAGGTGTGCGGAGCGGATCCACGCGTGTACAAAGTGTACAGAGAAAAGCCGCACGTTTACGAGGTGTACGGAGCAGAGCAGCGCGTGTACGAGTGTGCGGAGCGGATCCACGCATGTACAGGGTGTACGGAGCGGAGCTTAGCGTGTACGAGGTGTGCGTGTACGGGGTATGTGGAGCAGAGCCGCACAAGTACGAGGTGTGGAGAGGAGACACGCGTGTACGAGGTGTGTGGAGTACAGCCGCGCGTGTACGAAGTGTGCGGAGCGGAGTCGCGCGTGTACGAGGTGTGCAGAGCAGAGCCGCACATGTACGAGTGTGTGGAGCGGAGCCAATCGTGTACGAGGTGTGCGGAGCGGATCCGCGCGTGTACAAAGTGTATGGAGCGGAGCCGCGTGTGTATGAGTTGTATGGAGCGGAGCCGTGCATGTACGAGGTGTGCAGAGCAGAGCTGCGCGTGTACAAAGTGTATGGAGCGGAGCCGCGCGTGTACGGGGTGTGCGGAGCGGATCCGAGAGTGTACAAAGTGTACGGAGCGGAGCCGCGCGTGTGCGAGCTGTACGGAGCAGAGCCGCGCGTGTACGAGCTGTACGGAGCGGAGCCGCATGTGTACGAGCTGTACAGAGCGGAGCCGTGCATGTACGAGGTGTGCAGAGCGCAGACATGCGTGTACGAGGTGTGCGGAGCGGACCCACGCGTGTACGAGGTGTGCGGAGCAGAGCCGCAAGTGTACGAGTGTGCGGAGCTTAGCCGCTCGTGTACAAGGTGTACGGAGTGGAGCCGCGCGTGTACGAGGTGTATAGAGCGGAGACACGCGTGTATGAGGTGTGTGGAGCGGATCCGTGTGTGTACAAGGTGTACGGAGTGGAGCCGCGCGTGTACGAGCTGTACGGAGCGGAGCCGCGCGTGTACAAGCTGTACGGAGCGGAGCCGTGCGTGTACGATGTGCAGAACGGAGCTGCGCGTGTACAAAGTGTATGGAGCGGAACCGTGCGTGTACGAGATGTGCGGAGCAGAGCTGCGCATGTACGAGTGTGCGGAGTCACGCGTGTACGAGGTGTGCAAAGCGGAGTTGCGCGTGTACGAGGTGTGCAAAGCGGAGTTGCGCGTGTACAAGGTGTGCGGAGCGGAGCCGCGCATGTACAAGGTGTGCGGAGCGGAGCCACGCATGTACGAGGTGTGTGGAGCGGAGCCGTGTGTGTATGAGGTGTACACAGCATGGCAGCGCGTGTACGAGTGTGTGGAGCGGATCCGCGCATGTACGAGTTTGCGCAGCAGAGCCGCGCGTGTACGAAATGTGCAGAGCGGAGCCGCGCATGTACGAGATGTGTGGAGCGGAGACACGCGTGTACGAGGTGTGTGGAGCTGAGCCGCGCGTGTACGAGGTGTGCGGAGCGGAGCCGCACGTGTACGAGTTGTGGAGCACAGCCGTGCGTGTACGAGGTGTGCAGAGCGGAGACACGCGTGTATGAGGTGTGCGGAGCAGATCCGCACGTGTACAAGGTGTACGGAGCGGAGCCGCGCATGTACGAGCTGTACGGAGCGGAGCCACGCGTGTACGAGCTGTACGGAGCGGAACCTTGCATGTACGAGGTGTGCGGAGCGGAGCCGCGCATGTACGAGTTGTGGAGCACAGCCGTGCGTGTACGAGGTGTGCAGAGCGGAGACACGCGTGTATGAGGTGTGCGGAGCAGATCCGCACGTGTACAAGGTGTGCGGAGCGGAGCCACGCGTGTACGAGGTGTACGGAGCAGAGCCACACGTGTACGCGGTGTACGGAGGGGTATTGCGCGTCTATGAGGTGTACGGAGCAGAGCCGCGCGTGTACGAGGTGTATAGAGCGGAGCCGCGCGTGTACGAGGTGTATAGAGCGGAGCCGCGCTTCTACGAGTTGTACGGAGTTGAGCCGCACATGTACAAGGCATACGGAGCAGCGTCGCGTGTGTACGATGTGTGCGGAGCAGAGCCACCCATGTACGAGGTGTACAGAGCAGAGCAGCATGTGTACGAGTGTGCAGAGCTGGAGCGGAGCCGCGTGTGTACGAGATGTACGGAGCGAAGCAACGCGTGTACGAGGTGTACGGAGCGGAGCCACATGTGTACTAGGTGTACGGAGCAGAGCCGCGCATGTACAAGGTGTGCGGAGTGGAGCCGCATGTGTACGAGGTGTACAGAGCAGAGCAGTGAGTGTACGAGTGTGCGGAGCAGATCCACGCTTGTACTAGGTGTACGGCGCGGAGCCGCACGTGTACTAGCTGTACGGAGCATAGCTCTGCATGTACGAGGTGTACGGAGCAGAGCCGCACGTGTACGAGTGTGCAGAGCGGAGCCGCGCGTGTACGAGGTGTACAGAGCAGAGCAGCGTGTGTACGAGTTTGCGGAGCGGATCCGCACGTGTACAAGGTGTACGGAGCGGAGCCGCGCATGTACAAGCTGTACGGAGCGGAGCCATGCGTGTACGAGCCGTACGCATCGGAGCCGCGCGTGTACGAGGTGTACGGATCAGAGCAGCGCGTGTACGAGTGTGCGGAGCGGAGCCGCACGTGTATGAGGTGTACGGAGTGGAGCCGCGAGTTTACGAGGTGTACGGAGCGGAGCCACGCATTTACGAGGTTTACAGAGCGGAGCCGCGTGTGTACGAGATGTAAGGAGCAGAGCCGCGCATGTACGAGTGTGCGGAGCAGAGCCGCGAGTGTACGAGGTGTACAGAGCAGAGTCACGCGTGTATGAGGGGTACGGAGCAGAGCTGCGCATGTACGAGGTGTACGGAGCAGAGCCGCGCATGTACGAGTGTGCGGAGCGGAGCCACGCGTGTACGAGTGTGCGGAGCTGCGAGTGTACGAGGTGTACGGAGCAGAGACGCGCGTGTACGAGGTGTACGGAGCAGAGCCGCGCATATACGAGTGTGCGGAGTGGAGCCGCGCGTGTACGAGTGTGCGGAGCCGCGGGTGTACGAAGTGTACAGAGCAGAGCCGCGCGTGTACGAGTGTGCGGAGCGGAGCCGCGTGTGTACGAGATGTAAGGTGCAGAGCTGCGCGTATATGAGTGTGCGGAGCGGAGCCGAGAGTGTACGAGGTGTTCGGAGCAGTCACGCATGTGTGAGGTGTACGGTGCAGAGCCGCGCGTGTACGAGGTGTACGGAGCAGAGCCGCGTGTGTACGAGTGTGCGAAGCGGAGCCGCCCATGTACGAGTGTGCGGAGCGGAGCCACGCGTGTACGAGGTGTACAGAGCAGAGCCGCACGTGTACGAGGTGTACAGAGCAGAGCAGCGAGTGTACGATGTGTAAGGAGCGGAGCCACACGTGTACGAGGTGTATGGAGCGGAGCCGCACGTGTATGAGGTGTGCAGAGCGGAGCCGCGCATGTACGAGGTGTGCAGAGCAGAGCTGCACGTGTACGCGGTGTACAGAGCAGAGCAGCGAGTGTACGACGTGTAAGGAGCGGAGCCACGCGTGTACGAGGTGTATGGAGCGGAGCCGCACGTGTATGAGGTGTGCGGAGCAGAGTCGCGCATTTACAAAGTGTGCAGAGCAGAGCAGCGCGTGTACGAGGTGTACGGAGCGGAACCGCACGTGTACGATGTGTGCGGAGTGGAGTGGAGCCGCACGTGTACAAGGTGTACGGAGAGACGCCGCCAAGTACGAGGTGTACGGAGCAAAGCTGCGCAAGTACGAGGTGTATGGAGCGTAGACGCGCGTGTACAAGGTGTGCGTAGCAGAGCAGCGCGTGTACGAGTGTTCAGAGTGGAGCGGAGCCGCGCATGTACGAGGTGTACAGAGCGGAGCCACGCTTATATGAGGAGTACGGACCGGAGCCACGCGTTTACGAAGTGTACGGAGCAGAGCCGCGCGTGTTCAAGGTGTACAGAGCGGAGCCGCGCATGTACGAGTGTGCGGAGCGGAGCTGCGTGTGTACGAGATGTAAGAGCAGAGCCGCGCGTGTACGAGTTTGCGGAGCAGAGTCACGCGTGTACAAAGCAGAGCCGCACATGTACGAATTGTACGGAGCTGTGCCGCGCGTGTACAAGGCGTATGGAGCGGCGTCGCACATGTACGATGTGTGCGGAGCAGAGCCGACCGTGTACGAGATGTGCAGAGCGGAGCCGCGCATGTTCGAGGTGTACAGAGCAGAGCAGCACGTGTACAAGTGTGCCGAGCTGGAGAGGAGCCGCACGTGTACAAGGTGTACGGAGCGAGACCGCACAAGTACGAGGTGTGCGGAGCCGCCCGTGTTCGAGGTGTACAGAGCAGAGCGTGTACAAGTGTGCAGAGCTGGAGCGGAGCGTGGCGTGTACGAAATGTACAGAGTGAAGCCACATGTGTACGGAGCAGAGCCGCGGGTGTACGAGTGTGCGGAGCGTATCCGCTTGTGTACAAGGAGTACGAAGCGGATTCGCATGTGTACAAGGTGTACGGAGTGTGTGGAGCGGAGCCGCCCGTGTACGAGGTGTACGGAGCGGAGCCGCACATGTACGAATTGTACGGAGCTGAGCCGCGCGTGTACAAGGCGTACGGAGCGGCGTCGCACGTGTACGATGTGTGCGGAGCAGAGCCGCCCGTGTACGAGATGTGCAGAGCGGAGCCGCGCATGTTCGAGGTGTACAGAGCAGAGCAGCACGTGTACGAGTGTGCCGAGCTGGAGAGGAGCCGCACGTGTACAAGGTGTACGGAGCGAGACCGCACAAGTACGAGGTGTGCGGAGCCGCCCGTGTTCGAGGTGTACAGAGCAGAGCGTGTACAAGTGTGCAGAGCTGGAGCGGAGCGTGGCGTGTACGAAATGTACAGAGTGAAGCCACATGTGTACGAGGTGTACGGAGCAGAGCCGCGGGTGTACGAGTGTGCGGAGCGGATCCGCTTGTGTACAAGGAGTACGAAGCGGATTCGCATGTGTACAAGGTGTACGGAGCGAAGCCACGTGTGTACGAGGTGTACGTAGTGGTGCCACATGTGTACGAGGTGTACGGAGCAGAGCCGCGAATGTACGAGTGTGCGGAGCGGATCATCATGTGTACAAGGTGTACGGAGTGGCGCCGCGCGTGTACGATGTGTGCGGAGCAGAGCATCACTTGTATGATGTGTGCGGAGCTGGAGCGGAGCCGAGCGTGTACAAGATGTATGGAGCGAAGCCACGCGTGTATGAGTTGTACAGAGCGGAGCCACAAGTGTACGAGGTGTACGGAGCAGAGCCGAGCGTGTACGAGGTGTTCGGAGCGGAGCCGCGCGTGTACGAGGTGTACAGAGTAGAGCAGCGCGTGTACGAGTGTGCGGAGCGGATCCGCACGTGTACAAGGTGTACGGAGCGGAGCCGCGCGTGGACGAGCTGTACGGAGAGGAGCCACGCGTGTACGAGCTGTACGGAGCGGAGCCGAGCATGTACGAGGTGTATGGAGTGGAGTCGCGCGTGTACGAGTGTGCGAAGCGGAGCCACGTGTGTACGAGGTGTACAGAGTAGTTTGCACGAGTTGTACGGAGCGGAGTCGCGCTTGAATGATGTGCGTGGAGCGGAGTTGAGCGTGTACGAGGTGTATGGAGCAGAGCCGCGCAATTACGAGTCTGCGGAGCGAAGCTGCGCGTGTACGAGGTGTGCGGAGCCACACGTGTACGAGGTGTACAGAGCAGAGCAGTGCATGTACGAGGTGTACGGAGCGGAGCCGCATGTGTACTAGGTGTACAGAGTGGAGCCGCACATGTACGAGTTGTATGGAGCTGAGTCGCACGTGTACGATGTGTGCGGAGCAGAGCCACGCGTGTACGATGTGTGCAGAGCAGAGCCACGCGTGTACGATGTGTGCAGAGCAGAGCCACGCGTGTACAAGATGTGCAGAGCGGAGCCGCGGGTGTACGAAGTGTACTGAGCAGAGCAGCGCGTGTACGAGTGTGCGGAGCTGGAGCGGAGCCGCGCGTGTACGAGATGTACGGAGCGGAGCCACGCGTGTACAAGGTGTGCGGAGGAGAGCCGCATGTGTACGAGGTGTACAGAGCAGAGCAGCGTGTGTACGAGTGTGCAGAGCGGAGTTGCACGTGTACGAGGTGTAAGGAGGGGAACCGCGCGTGTACAAGGTGTGCGGAGCCACGCGCGTACGAAGTGTACGGAGCAGAGCCACGCGAGTACGAGTGTGCAGAGCCGCTTGTGTACGAGGTGTGAGGAGCGGAGCCGCGCGTGTACGACGTGTAAGGAGCGAAGCCGCGCGTGTATGAGGTGTGCGGAGCGGAGCCGCGCGTGGACGAGGTGTACGGAGCAGAGCCGCGTGTGTACGATGTGTGCGGAGCGGAGCCACGTGTGTACGAGGTGTACGGAGCAGAGCAGATCCACGCGTGCACAAGGTGTACGGAGCGGAGCCGCATGTGTACGAGCAGTACAGAGTGTACAAGCTGTACGGAGCAGAGCCGTGCATGTACGAGGTATGCAGAGCGGAGCTGCGCGTGTACAAAGTGTACGAGGTGTGCGGAGCAGAGCCGCGCGTATACGAGGTGTGCAGAGCGTAGCTGTGCGTTACGAGGCTTGTGGAGCGGAAACACGCATGTACGAGTTGTACGGAGCGGAGCTGCGCGTGTACGAGGTGTGCGGAGCGGAGCCGATCCGTGCGTGTACAAAGTGTACGGAGCAGAGCCGCGCGTGTACGAGCAGTACGGAGTGTACAAGCTGTACGGAGCAGAGCCGTGCATGTACGAGGTATGCAGAGCGGAGCTGCGCGTGTACAAAGTGTATGGAGCGGAACCATACGTGTACGAGGTGTGCGGAGCAGAGCTGCGCGTGTACGAGCTGTGCGGAGCAGAGCTGCACGTGTACGAGTGTGCGGAGTGGAGCCGCTCATGTACGGAGCATAGCCGCGCGTGTACGAGCAGTACAGAGTGTACAAGCTGTACGGAGCAGAGCCGTGCATGTACGAGGTATGCAGAGCGGAGCTGCGCGTATACAAAGTGTATGGAGCGGAGCAGTGCGTGTACGATGTCTGCAGAGCGGAGCCGCGTGTGTACGAGGTGTGTGGAGCAGAGCCGCACGTGTACGAGGTGTCTCTGCATACAGCTGAATTTTACCACCACAAAAGGACTAGGTGGACTCTGGCTAGCAACAGAAAAAAAATTATATTTTTTTTACTGTGCATACAAATCAATTTCACCCCCAAAAACTGATAAGGTGGGCTACTATAGCTTGCGCTATCACACTGGCAAATTATAAAAATATATTTTTGTGTTCTGCACTCAGCTCTGTATAACAGCTGAATTTCAATCCCACAAAATGAAAAGGTGTGCTAGTCTTTATTAAAGCCATAAAAATTAAATAAAAAGTTGAATAAAATGTAACACTAAAGCCAAGTTCACACAACATGAAGACTGCATTTTTTTATGCAGGTGTCCGCACCATACAACAAAATAACAATCTTATTATTGTGTGTTTGCTGAGTTTCTTTTGAGTTTTCCCCCTTAAAATGTGTTTTGGTGAAGCTGTGAATCTACATTTTTAATACTACAGAAAAACTTAGATTTTTGAGCTTAAAAATGTTTTTTTTTTTTACAGGCTCCACAGAGGCTTATATATATATATATAATAAAATGCATGAAATCCGCACAGTTCAGCAGCGTCTTTAGACTCACTGCAGGCGTAGATTTCATTAAATCACATCCACTGCACTTGCACATTTAGGCCGTGTTCAGATGTAGCATAAGTGCTGTGTTTTTTCAGCTGCTTTTTTGGAACAGTCATTTTGCAGCATTTAAATGGCCAAGAAAAGTGGATGTGATTTCATGAAAACTGCTCTGTGGTCTGAAGACGCTGCTGATCTGTACGGTTATGGTTTATTTTACGTCTGGAGGTTTCTATGTGGAGCCTAAAAAGAGAGAAAACGCAGGTAAAAAGACTGCAGGTACCTTAAGTGCAGAATCAAAGCCATTCTGTATTATAACAAAAAATGAACAATGCGGCTTCACATCTGCACCAAAAAACATCAAATAAGGGGGAAAAGGCATAAAAAATGCAGCAAGTACGCAATAATCAGAGAAGATTGTTATTGTGTAGTTTGGTGCGGACATCTGCAGAAAACAAAAAAAAAATACAGTATTTATTCAACATGTGAACACGGCCTTGCAGACACAAAAAAGCCAATGTCAAATAGTGAAGCTACATAAAGATGAGAAAGTGGAATGGACAGAAAATAAATCCATAGATCCCAAAAGAAAGAAGCACGACGCACAGATGACATCATGCCAGCCTCCTCAAAAGTCACGCCAGATGAGGTAAGGTTAGTAGTGACGCATGAGCGTGTTCTCTTAACCCTCTCACAGAGCACGCTCAGGTGCTGCCTGAGTATTTTCGGCATCTATGCTCGAGCCGCCGCGGGTGCAAGTGTCGCAGCTGTTAGACAGCTGTGACACATGCAGGGATTGCATGTTTGTTAGGCAATCCCTGCATGTGTCACAGCTGTCTAACAGCCCCAGCGGCCCGAGCATAGATACCGAGCACGCCGAAAATACTCGGGCAGCAACCGAGCGTGCTCGGTGAAAGGGTAAACTGAGCACGCTCGTGCAACACTATAGGTAAGAGATTCGTGGCCTCCTGTCCAGCGTCCCATGAATTGATCCTCTCAGCTCTAGTTCCAACTGTCCCGGATACGGTGAACAGCCCCGTATAAATAAACTAGCTACTGTGAGCGAAATACGCTCTCTTCTATGCCTTCCGAACTCCAAATTAATAAGATTTGTTTTACGAGCGCTCGGGAAATCAATACAGCACAGCCTTGTATGGTGTACTAGAAAAGACTTCTGCTTTATTAGCACATGTGGCACTTTAAATAGGGTCAGAGACAAAGGAATAGTTCCCTCTGACCTATGAACCAATAGTAACCTTAAGGGAGTGAATAGTAATGTGAAACCTCACTACCCATCAGTGTTACCTGATGACCATTACATAAGAGTGAAAACAAAATGGATACCACAGAGAAACAAGATGGATTCTTTTCTCTCACACTACTGAATCCGTTCTACACCCGGGTGGCGAGCATCTTTATTGGTATATGGTCTCCCATGCTGGTATGTGCTGCCCCCCTCCTGGTATTTGTGCTGCCCCCATCATCCTATACTGGGATGCATGGCACCTCTCACCCCCCAATCCTGGTATGCGTGGCCCCCCTCATCCCCCAATGCTGGTATGTGTGGCCCCCTCATCCCCCAATCCTGGTATGCATAGTACCCCTCATCCCCCAATCCTGGTATGCGTGGCCCCCCTCATTGCCCAATGCTGGTATGCGTGGCACCCCTCATCCCCAATCCTGGTATGCATGGCACCCCTCATCCCCCAATCCTGGTATGCATGGCACCCCTCATCCCCCAATCCTGGTATGTATGGCATCCCTCATCCTCTAATCCTGGTATGCATAGGGCCCCTCATCCCCCAATCCTGGTATGGATGGGGCCCCTCACCCCCCAATCCTGGTATGTATGGGCCCCTTACCCCCCAATCCTGGTATGTATGGCATTCCTCATCCCCCAATCATGGTATGCATGGCGTCCCTCATCCCCCAATCCTGGTATGCATGGCGTCCCTCATCCCCCAATCCTGGTATGCATGGCGTCCCTCATCCCCCAATCCTGGTATGCATGGCGTCCCTCATCCCCCAATCCTGGTATGCATGGCGTCCCTCATCCCCCAATCCTGGTATGCATGGCGTCCCTCACCCCCCCCAATCCTGGTATGCATGGCGTCCCTCATCCCCCAATCCTGGTATGTGTGGCCCCCTCATCTCTTTCACGCTGCACACACATACAAAAAAATAAACACTTATACTCACCTTTCTTCCCTGTGCTCCAGCGCTGCTGTGTCCTGCTCTGCCGGGGGAGGAGTGCGGCGCCGGAGTACGTGCGTGCCCATACCGCGCTGTCCGGCGCCACTTTGCTGAAGAGACACTGCAAATGTGTCTTCAGTAAAATGGCGCTGGATAGCGCTATGCGCATGCGCCGATCCGACGCCTCACTCCTGCCCCGGTCTCCGGCGAAGAGAGAGGCGCCGCGACAACGCTCCTCCCGGTCAGGTAAGTATATGAGTATGCATTCAGTGTCTAGGCATACCGCGATCTCCGGCGCCATACACTGCTCTTACCTGTAACGGCTCCATGCGTTCTTCTGTCTAGAGCCAGACTGCGCGTCACACATGCGCAGTCTATCGAGGCTTCAGACAGAGGGACGCTTAGCTGATTATATTATAGATATAATTATAACACTGTTTATCAATGTACTATATTTTGTTGCTGTGGTGCTCTTTCAGTCATATTTTGATTTATTTTTTTATCTGCAGCATGTGGTCTGAAGCACGGCAGGCACAATCTAGTACCGTCCTCCCGTGCGGTCTGAAGCACGGCAGGCACAATCTAGTACCGTCCTCTCGTGTGGTCTGAGGCACGGCAGGCACTATCTAGTACCGTCCTCCCGTGCGGTCTGAGGCACGGCAGGCACTATCTAGTACCGTCCTCCCGTGTGGTCTGAAGAGCGGCAGGCACTATCTAGTACCGTCCTCTCGTGTGGTCTGAGGCACGGCAGGCACAATCTAGTACCGTCCTCTCGTGTGGTCTGAGGCACGGCAGGCACTATCTAGTACCGTCCTCCCGTGCGGTCTGAGGCACGGCAGGCACTATCTAGTACCGTCCTCCCGTGTGGTCTGAGGCACGGCAGGCACTATCTAGTACCGTCCTCCCGTGTGGTCTGAAGAGCGGCAGGCACTATCTAGTACCGTCCTCCCGTGTGGTCTGAGGCACGGCAGGCACTATCTAGTACCGTCCTCCCGTGTGGTCTGAGGCACGGCAGGCACTATCTAGTACCGTCCTCCCGTGTGGTCTGAAGAGCGGCAGGCACTATCTAGTACCGTCCTCCCGTGTGGTCTGAGGCACGGCAGGCACAATCTAGTACCGTCCTCTCGTGTGGTCTGAGGCATGGCAGGCACTATCTAGTACCGTCCTCCCGTGCGGTCTGAGGCACGGCAGGCACTATCTAGTACCGTCCTCCCGTGTGGTCTGAGGCACGGCAGGCACTATCTAGTACCGTCCTCCCGTGTGGTCTGAAGAGCGGCAGGCACTATCTAGTACCGTCCTCCCGTGTGGTCTGAGGCACGGCAGGCACAATCTAGTACCGTCCTCTCGTGTGGTCTGAGGCACGGCAGGCACTATCTAGTACCGTCCTCTCGTGTGGTCTGAGGCACGGCAGGCACTATCTAGTACCGTCCTCCCGTGTGGTCTGAGGCACGGCAGGCACAATCTAGTACCGTCCTCTCGTGTGGTCTGAGGCACGGCAGGCACTATCTAGTACCGTCCTCCCGTGTGGTCTGAGGCACGGCAGGCACTATCTAGTACCGTCCTCCCGTGTGGTCTGAAGAGCGGCAGGCACTATCTAGTACCGTCCTCCCGTGTGGTCTGAGGCACGGCAGGCACAATCTAGTACCGTCCTCTCGTGTGGTCTGAGGCACGGCAGGCACTATCTAGTACCGTCCTCTCGTGTGGTCTGAGGCACGGCAGGCACTATCTAGTACCATCCTCCCGTGCGGTCTGAAGCACGGCAGGCACTATCTAGTACCGTCCTCCCGTGCGGTCTGAAGCACGGCAGGCACTATCTAGTACCGTCCTCTCGTGTGGTCTGAGGCACGGCAGGCACAATCTAGTACCGTCCTCCCGTGCGGTCTGAGGCACGGCAGGCACTATCTAGTACCGTCCTCCCGTGCGGTCTGAGGCACGGCAGGCACAATCTAGTACCATCCTCCCGTGCGGTCTGAAGCACGGCAGGCACTATCTAGTACCGTCCTCTCGTGTGGTCTGAGGCACGGCAGGCACAATCTAGTACCGTCCTCTCGTGTGGTCTGAGGCACGGCAGGCACAATCTAGTACCGTCCTCCCATGTGGTCTGAAGAACGGCAGGCACTATCTAGTACCGTCCTCCCGTGTGGTCTGAGGCACGGCAGGCACTATCTAGTACCGTCCGACTTCTTTACAGCACTCTAGGGCATACAGGTGGTGGTCGTACTTTATATGGGGAAAAACAGGTGACAGGTTCCCTTAAGGCTGTGTGCCCACGATGCATTTTTTAAGCAAAAACGCTGCAGAAACGCTTAAAAAACGCATGGTAGAAGGCCTGCCATGTTCCCCAATGATAATCCGCATGTGCTGTGCACATGCTGTGGAAATTTCCTCTGCGGATCATCATTGCGGAAAAAAACACAGCACTACCAATTATTTTGCGGAAGTGCTGCGTTTTCACCGCCAATGACTTGCATTAGATCGCATGGATTACGCATCACTGTATATGTAGATGCGCATTCCATGCGTTCTAGTGTGCGGATGGTACCCAGGTATAGAGGAGAGGAGACTCCTCCGGACCAGGGTACCATAGAAAGCTGTAAAGAAAAAAAAAAGAATAAAATAAAAAATAAATATATACTTACCTTCTGGCGGCCCCCCGCTGCACTCCTCCTCTCATGCCGGAAGTTCGCGATGTACTGAAGGACCTGTGCTGACATTATAGTCATGTGACAGGTCACGCGACGCTGACGTCGGCAGGTCCTTCAGTGTATCGCTGCTGGCAAGGGAGAACGGAGGGAAAGCAGGACACCGGGGGCCATCAGAGGGTAAGTATATATTTATTTTTTTAACATTCTTTCGGTCACACTATATAAATCCATCCCGGTTGCATGGATTTATATAGTGTGACCAAGTTGTCAAACACTTTCCAAGTGATGCTAAAATCGCTTGGAAAGCGCTTGACAACCCGCATGCGGAAATGCAAGTGAAGAACGCTTCACTTCCGCTTGTCCCTGGCAGCAAAACGCATGTACAATCCGCATGCACAATCCGCATTGTGATGCAGCAGGCATCCCTTTAATGGTTCAGTGTGTGTTTTGACGGACCACGTACCTCCCTCAGCTGACTGGTCACATGACTGTGACATCACACAGGTCCTTTTGCACAACAGAAGGTCTGGACATGTGACTGTGAGATAAGCACAGGTCCTGTGGCTGTTTCTATAGGATATAAAAACCCTGGTAATTTGAGACAGAAGTATGCAGGGGTGCAAGGGGTGTGATAGGCGTGAGGCCTGAGGCCTGTTACCCGTGTGTGTGGCACCGTGTGAGGCCTGATGAAGCTTGGTGGACTCCTGGAGGGTGAAGCCTGGATCCTTGTGTGTGTAAGTGATGCCAGTAAGCCTTGGAGAGCCAGAGGTTTTGGAGGATAAGCGTCCTGGAGGGCAGAGCCTGGATCTGTGTGTGTGAGAGATGCCAGTGGCCTTGGACGGGATAAGGGCTGGAGACCACGTGTGGTAATCTGTAGAGCCACAGCGGTGGCGGAACCAAATGGACTGAAGCAGCTAAAACCTGACAAAGGTAATACACTTTGTTATATGGACATTGCTATAGTATTACCTTGCTGAAGGCTGTATCTGAAGCCAAGTGGGCCTGTCTGCCACTTGAGCTTGTGGACATTATATGTGTGAACTGCGGTTTATGAAGTATAATAAACTGCTGAAGTGTGAAAACCGGAAAGACATTGCTGGTGTGCATTAATTGACGCGCTGCAGCGAGTATTCCCCAGGATGATGACTAGCGCTGCCTTACAGCATGCACAATCCGCATGCACGATCCGCATGGACAATCCGCATGCGTTTTTTTCTGCCAGGGAGTTGCAGAAACTCACAGGATAAAATGCTGAGCATTTCTGCATCGTGGGCACACAGCCTCAGGGTATGTGCACACGATGCAGAAATGAAGCAGAAAATTTCTGCATCATTTCTGCATCTCCCTGGCAGAAAAAACGCATGCAGATTGTGCATGCGTTTTTCCTGCAGAATACATGCGGATCCACATGCACATTCACATGCGTTTCCGCATGCAGATTGACAAGCGCTTTCCAGGCGATGTTAGCATCACCTGGAAAGTGCTTGATAACTAGGTCACACTATATAAATCCATGCAAACAGCATGGATTTTATACAGTGTGAACCGAGAGAGTGTATATACTTACCTCCGATGGCCCGCGCTGTCCTGCTCACTCCGTTCTCCCGGCTGCCGGCAACTTTGAATTGAAAGACCTGCCGACGTCAGCGTCACGTGACCCGTCACATGACTCTGACGTCACCGCAGGTCCTACAACTCACTGCAAGTGCCGGGAACCAAGCGGGAGCGCTGCGCGGGCCAACAGAAGGTAAGAATACATTTATTTTTTATTTTATTCTTCTTCTTTTTACAGCTTTTTTAATGGTACCTGGGTGTGGATGAGACTCTCTTCTCCTCCACACCCGGGTACCATCCGCACATTAGAACGCACCAATTACGCAAGTACAAATGCTGTCTTGCGGAATTGGCGCGTTCTAATGCAAGTCAATGGCGGCGAAATCGCCGCGTTTCCGCAAAATTAATTGACATGCTGCGGATTTTTGACCGCAGCGTTAACGCTGCGGAAAAATCCGCATCATGGGCACAGCACATGCGGATTTCCATTGGGGAACATTGCTGCCCTTCTACCATGCGTTTTTCATGCGTTTCCGCGGCGTTTACGCAACTGCAAAAACGCCGCGGAAACGCATGAAATACGCATCGTGTGAACACAGCCTCAATCAGGTTTTCATCTATGCAGCTTGTACAAGTGAACTTCATTGTTTGAAAAGTGGGTTACCTGTCTAAGCCATGTTATTATAGTACCTTTTATATGGTTTACACAGGTGCATCATGGGCTTTCCCTGCCCTATGAGTAAAATGAAAGGCTAAAATACAATGTGGAAACTTAATCAGAGAAATGTTTTATTTACATTCAGAACAGGTTTAAAAGAAACAAAATAACCATTACCACAGAAATCTCAAACGTTTAATTGTAGAAATATTATAGAAATAACATTTTACCATTATGTATAGAAATAATTCTAATTTTATAAAAGTGCATTTATGGGAGGATTGTGGGTAAGGTCTTTGGCTTTGCCCCGACCCCTCGGCCGGCCTCCGGCGTCTGATGTCTCAGCGTCCTGGAACTGAGATCATGATGCTGCTTTGGATAGCAAATCAATAGCCTTGAAAAACCCAGGAATAAGGGAAGGGGGTCTTTAGGGAAATTGGTCTCGAAAACAAGGCAGCGTGGAAAAATCTATTTTGTGGCTGTAGTCGACAACATCTCAGACCCAAGCGTTGTTGACTACCGAGAGCCACTGATCCCGGAACCAAAGGAGACGGCCGCCCACCCTGAGAAACATCCCAGGTGGGAATCTTCTAGATCCGGGTCTGGCAGACCAGCGCTGGTGGGTTCGTTGATGCCAGGAGGGGGCTAGCCTAAAGGAAGGTCTCTTCTTTTCCTGGTGGGCCGGAGTGTTGTCCTTTTGGTTGCTTTTCTACACTGAAAATTTCCGAAAGGACCATAAATGGACTGTGCGTCTCTTGGGAGGAGGGCATATGGCCCTCTGTTGCAGAAACAAAATACTCTTACTCCCCATGGCATTAGAGATCATCTTATCTAGCTATTCGAAAAGGCAGCAGCCCTGGAAGGTGAGGCTGGTGGACTTTTTGGAAGCTGAATACAAGTTCCATGATTTCAGCTATGAGGCCATGGGGATGGTGATGTTGCCGGCTGCCAGGGCTGAATAGGGGGCTGCAGGGGGGCGGGCACACTCTCCTTATGGGGTCTCTGGGGGGATATAATGTTTGCAGGGGGCCATCTGCTGGGACGCCCCCCCCCCACAAGCGCGCCCCCCCCACACACACAAGCGTGCATCATCCGCCCCCCCCACACACACAAGCGTGCATCATCCGCCCCCCCCCCCACAAGCGTGCATCATCCGCCCCCCCCCCACAAGCGTGCATCATCCGCCCCCCCCACAAGCGTGCATCATCCGCCCCCCCCCCCCACAAGCGTGCATCATCATCCGCCCCCCCCCCCACAAGCGTGCATCATCATCCGCCCCCCCCCCACAAGCGTGCATCATCATCCGCCCCCCCCCCACAAGCGTGCATCATCCGCCCCCCCCCCCACAAGCGTGCATCATCCGCCCCCCCCCCCCAAGCGTGCATCATCCGCCCCCCCCCCCAAGCGTGCATCATCCGCCCCCCCCCAAGCGTGCATCATCTGCCCCCCCCCAAGCGTGCATCATCCGCCCCCCCACAAGCGTGCATCATCCGCCCCCCCACAAGCGTGCATCATCCGCCCCCCCACAAGCGTGCATCATCCGCCCCCCCCACAAGCGTGCATCATCAAGCCCGCAGCATCCCCCAGAATACCTCCAGAGCCCGCAGCATGCACCCAGAGCCCCCACAAGCCTGCAGCATCCCTCCAGAGCAACCACCAGCCCGCAGCATGCCCCCACCAGAGCCATAGACATGCCCCCACAAGCCTGCAGCATCCCTCCAGAGCAACCACCAGCCCGCAGCATGCCCCCACCAGAGCCATAGACATGCCACCACAGCCCGCAGCATTCCTCCAGAGCCACCACCAGCCCGCAGCATGCCCACACAGCCCCCACCAGAGCAATAGACATGCCACCACAGCCCGCAGCATGCCACCAGCATCCCCACCAGCCCGCAGCATCCCTCCAGAGCCCCCACCATGCCCTCAGCATCCCCACGAGCCCGCAGCATCCCCCCAGAGCCACCACGAGCCCGCAGCATCCCTCCAGAGCCCCCACCAGCCCGCAGCATGCCTAGACAGCCCCCACTAGAGCAATAGACATGCCACCACAGCCCGCAGCATGCCCCCAGCATCCCCACCAGCCCGCAGCATCCCCCCAGAGCCACCACGAGCCAGCAGCATCCCTCCAGAGCCCCCACCAGCCCGCAGCATGCCCCCACAAGCCCGCAGCATTCCTCCAGAGCCACCACCAGCCCGTAGCATGCCCACGGAGCTCCCAGAGCCCCCACACGTGTGCATCATCCGCCCCCACACGTGTGCATCATCCGCCCCCCCCCAAGCGTGCATCATCCGCCCCCCCAAGCGTGCATCATCCGCCCCCCCCCAAGCGTGCATCATCCGCCCCCCCCAAGCGTGCATCATCCGCCCCCCCCCAAGCGTGCATCATCCGCCCCCCCCCCAAGCGTGCATCATCCGCCCCCCCCCCCAAGCGTGCATCATCCGCCCCCCCAAGCGTGCATCATCCGCCCCCCCCCCCCAAGCGTGCATCATCCGCCCCCCCCCCCCAAGCGTGCATCATCCGCCCCCCCCCCCCCAAGCGTGCATCATCCGCCCCCCCCCCCCCAAGCGTGCATCATCCGCCCCCCCCCCCGGCAGGGGTGCATCATCCGCCCCCCCCCCCCGGCAGGGGTGCATCATCCGCCCCCCCCCCCGGCAGGGGTGCATCATCCGCCCCCCCCCACAAGCGTGCATCATCCGCCCCCCCCCACAAGCGTGCATCATCCGCCGCCCCCCCCACAAGCGTGCATCATCCGCCGCCCCCCCCCACAAGCGTGCATCATCCGCCCCCCCCACAAGCGTGCATCACCAAGCCCGCAGCATCCCCCCCAGAATACCTCCAGAGCCCTCAGCATCCCCACAGAGCACTCAGAGCCCACAGCATGCACCCAGAGCCCCCACAAGCCTGCAGCTTCCCTCCAGAGCAACCACCAGCCCGCAGCATGCCCCCACCAGAGCCATAGACATGCCACCACAGCCCGCAGCATCCCCACAGAGCCCCCACACGCGTGCATCATCCCCCCCAGAGCCCCCACAAGCGTGCATCATCCCCCCCAGAGCCCCCACAAGCGTGCATCATCCCCCCCAGAGCCCCCACAAGCGTGCATCATCCGCCCCCCCCCCCACAAGCGTGCATCATCCGCCCCCCCCCACAAGCGTGCATCATCCGCCCCCCCCCACAAGCGTGCATCATCCGCCCCCCCCACAAGCGTGCATCATCCGCCCCCCCCACAAGCGTGCATCACCAAGCCCGCAGCATCCCCCCCAGAATACCTCCAGAGCCCGCAGCATGCCCTCAGCATCCCCACAGAGCCCGCAGCATGCACCCAGGGCCCCCACAAGCCTGCAGCTTCCCTCCAGAGCAACCACCAGCCCGCAGCATGCCCCCACCAGAGCCATAGACATGCCACCACAGCCCGCAGCATCCCCCCAGAGCCCCCACACGCGTGCATCATCCGACCCCCCCCCCCAGAGCCCCCACACGGGTGCATCATCCCCCCCCCCCCCGCAGATTACCTCCAGAGCCCGCAACATGCTCCCACAGAACCCGCACCAGCCCCATAGAGCACCCACGAGCCCGCAGCATGCCACAAGCCCACAGCATGCCCCCACCATCCCCCACAGACCCGCAGCATCCCCCCAGAGCCACCACGAGCCCGCAGCATCCCTCCAGAGCCCCCACCAGCCAGCAGCATGCCCCCAGCATCCCTCCAGAGCCCCCACAAGCCCGCAGCATCCCTCCAGAGCCACCACCAGCCCGCAGCATGCCCACAGAGCCCCCACCAGAGCCATAGACATGCCACCACAGCCCGTAGCATCCCCACAGAGCTCCCAGAGCCCCCACACGCGTGCATCATCAGCCCCCACCAGCCCACAGCATGCCCCCACCATCCCCCACAGACCCGCAGCATCCCCCCCAGAGGCACCACCAGCCCGCAGCATCCCTCCAGAGCCCCCACCAGCCAGCATGCCCCCAGCATCCCTCCAGAGCCCCCACAAGCCCGCAGCATCCCTCCAGAGCCACCACCAGCCCGCAGCATGCCCACACAGCCCCCACCAGAGCAATAGACATGCCACCACAGCCCGCAGCATGCCCCCAGCATCCCCACCAGCCCGCTGCATCCCTCCAGAGCCACCATGAGCCCGCAGCATCCCTCCAGAGCCCCCACCAGCCAGCAGCATGCCCCCAGCATCCCCACAGAGCCCCCACAAGCCCGCAGCATCCCTCCAGAGCCACCACCAGCTCGTAGCATGCCCACAGAGCCCCCACCAGAGCCATAGACATGCCACCACAGCCAGCAGCATCCCCACAGAGCTCCCAGAGCCCCCACACGCGTGCATCTGCATCATCATCAATCATCATCATCATCCCAGACCACCCAAAGCCCGCAGCACCCCCCCAGAGCCCAGCACTGACCTCCTCCTGAAGCTTCACCGTATCACTTTCTGCATGAATCTATGGCGTCTGGTGCTAAACTAGAACACGCCCATAATGCAGTCAGGACACGCCCACGGAAACGACGTCATACCTGGAAGGAGCCCATACATTCTAGCGTTTACCAGGGAGGAGGCTGCAGAGCGAGTGGTTGGTGGTGAGGCTGCTGAGTATTGGGGAGACATGGCGGATGACTGCGCACCCCACACTGAGCTCCCGGGGGGCAGTCTCAGTCCTGGGGGGACACCCTGGCTTCCTGTGGATGTGGTTAGTCCCCTGCACTATAGAGAGCGGCTCATAGACTGCTGTAGAGCAGCAATGGTCGGTGACGGGTCAGAGCCGGTGATTACAGGGAGCCGCAGCCTCTCACCTGTCAGCAGTTGGACTATAAACCAGGTTTCCAGTCACTGACAGTATGGCTGGAGCTGCGCCCATTATGCACTGTTAGAACTTGGCGATGTCTGCCATGTTTGGAGGTTCCTGGATTCTGTATTTTTCTGCACAGGGTTTGTCCATGAGAAAAAGGAACACAGAGCGCCAGTCCTGGCCACAGGTTGTGTCTGGTACTACAGCTCCGGTCTAGTGACGTGACAGGTGCTGAGCTGTAATGCCACACACAGCCTGTGCCCAGGGGTGGCGCTGTAATACAACAGCTCTGACTTTCTACTCTAGGACAACTTCTGTAAGGCTGAATTCACACTTCTGTGCTCCACGGAGCGAGCTCAGATCTGACAACCGCTGGGTCACCAGTGCTGATCTGTGATTACCTCCTAGGAATAGATGAGGCACTGATCAGGTCCGGAGAGCCGGGCCGGGTCCTCGGATCCCACCACGGATGTGTGAATTCCTCCTTAAGTTAATATCTTAGTGTTAGAGTTCTCCTTTAGAATTTGTGTTCACATGAGAGTAATTTATTATAGTTTATTGTGTAACTTTCGAAAAACGTATCGATTACTAATCCTGAGTTACAGCCAGTGATAATCTAGAGCTGCGTTCAGAGATCTGCAGGCTTCTGAGCTGAAATCTCCCAGCAGTCCTTGCTGAGATCACTATTGTTAGCGTTGCAATGTTAAGGCAGGTGCAGATAGCAGTGTTTTCGGTCGGAGTGCGATCTGACAAAACATTGAATCGCACTGTGACTAGTGTTTGTCCAAGGAGAAAAATCGGACATGTGCACGGCCCGATAGACAGTCTGTCCGAGGACAAAAATCACTATGCTTGAGTTTCATCTAATATTCGGATCACGCTCGGCCATACAAGTTAATGAGTTCTTGGAAAAGATCGCACTGCACTCAGATGACATCTGAGTGCAGTCCCATTTTTCACGGATTGACGTAACGAAGAAGATGGAGAATTTTTTTTGACCTATGTCTTGTATCTTGTTTTGTGTCACTTTATGTACAGTTCTGGCCAAAAGTCTTGTGACTGATACAAATTTTGGTGTTCACTTCAGTGTTTTTAGATCTTTTAGTCAGATGTTTCTGTGGTTACTGTAGTACAATTATCAGCATTTTATAAGTTTTACACTTTTATTGACAAATACATCAAGTTTATGGAAAGATTCAATATTCACAGTGTTGACCCTTATTTTTCAAGACTCGTTCCCTTCGCCTTGGCAGCTGGATATCGGCTGCTGGGCCAAATCCTGACTGACGACAGACAATTTTTGTCTAATCAGTGCTAGGAGCTCACTATATACATTTCTGTTTGTCCACCCACTTTTTGAGGAGTGACCACAATCGAATTGAGATCTGGAGAGTTTACTGGCCATGAACCCAAAATGTTAATGTTACCCAGACACTTAGTTGTCACTTTTGCCTTGTGACATATTCTCTGTCATGCTGGTATATGCATTGTTAATCACCAAAATGCTCCTGCAGTGTTCTTAGGTATAATTGTGAGTGAGCCCACTCCCTTTTGATGATGGATAGCTCCACACATGACTCGTCTCGGGGTGCTTTACTGTTGGCATAACACAGGACTCAAAGTAGCGCTCAGCTTTTCTTCTCTGGACATTCATTCTTCCATATGTCCCTAACAGTTTGAAGGGGGCCTTCATCAGGGAAATAACTTTACCCCAGTCCTCTGTAATCCAATCACTGTAGTTTACTGCATTTTATAATCCTGTTCTTCATCTTTTTCATGGAGAAAAGTGGTTTCTTTGCTGCCCTACTTGACACCAGCACAGCCTCCAAAATCCTTCTCCTCACGGTGTGTACAGATGCACTGACGCCTGCCTGCTGCCATTCTTGAGCAAGCTCTGCACTGGTGTTGAACCAATTCCATAGCTGAATCCTATGTAGGAAGTGATACAGGGACTTGCTGGACTTTCTTCGGAGTCCTGAAGTCTTCACAGCAAATTAACCTCCCCCTATTAAGTTATTATTTATTATAGTGCCATTTATTACATAGAGCTTTACATGTGAAAAGGGATATACATAGCAAAAAACAAGTACAATAATCTTGAACAAAAACGAATCACCGACTGGTACAGGAGGAGCGAGGACCCTGCCCGCGAGGGCTTACAGTCTACAATTAATGGGTGAGGATACAGTAGGTGAGGGTAGAGCTGGTCGTGCAGTGGTATGATGGAGCGGTGGTTACTGCAGATTGTAGGCTTGTCAGAAGAGGTGGATCTTCAGCTTCCTTTTGAAGGTTTCCACGGTTGGCAACAGTCTGATATATTGGGGTAGCGAGTTCTAGAGTAGGGGGATGCATGGGAGAAATCTTGCGTGCGATTGTGGGAAGAGGAGATAAGAGCGGAGTAGAGAAGGAGATCTTGTGAGGATTGGAGGTTCCGTGCAGGTAAGTACCGGGACACTAAGTCACAGTTATATGGAGGAGACAGGTTGTGGATGGCTTGGTATGTCATGGTTAGGGTTTTCAACTGGAGTCTCTGGATAATGGGGAGCCAGTGAAGTGATTGACAGAGGGGAGAGGCCAGGGAATAGCGGGGGGGACGGCTGGATTAGACGGGCAGCAGAGTACAGTTATCTGACAGGAGAAAACAAACTCCTTTGCCATGCTTGCCGATGGGGCGAGGGGTGTGGGAAAGGTGGAATCCAAC
Organism: Phyllobates terribilis; assembly: GCF_046119375.1. NCBI lineage: Eukaryota > Metazoa > Chordata > Amphibia > Anura > Dendrobatidae > Phyllobates > Phyllobates terribilis. Next base: position 14,046 of record NW_027362798.1, on the reverse strand, counting down.
GTATGAAAGTGCAGCTGGAGACGCCATGTCAGATGGGGTGAGTCAGGTACCATTGATGCCAAGGAAGGAAAGTTTGTTAGTAATGAAAAGGTCATAGATGTAGGAAAGTTTGTTGCAGACGGAGAGAGTGTTCCATAGAGCTCCTGTTAGTGGGATTGGGGAAGCGGGGGATGGGCAATGGGTATAGGGTTAGGAAGCTTGCGGAAATTTGATAGATTGTGGATGAGAGGTAGAAGTGACTGTGGGGATGTGGTGAGGAGGGCCATGATTTGGAGAGATATCGCCAGCAGTGAGGAGCAGCAGGAGCGAGCGTGAGGTGGCTGTCTGTGTTTGGAGACAGAGGATTGTATGTTGAGGAACAGATCTGAGGCGGAGGTGAGATGGAGGGAGAGATGACCAGTTCATTACTAGGTGTAGGGATGAGAAGGGTTAGTAGAACGTGTAGGACTATAGGGGTGAGAGTGAAAACAAAGAGAAACATTTTTTACTCTGGCTGTGCAGTTACCTTCAGTTATCTTCTGGTTCAATTCTGGTCTAACTCAGTGCAACACAATGTAAGGTGGCTGCCAGACAGGTCGTGGACGGGAGGTATGTGTCCCCGAAGTACCAAACTTCGGTGATGTAGGACATGGAGAAGCAGGCTCCAGAACACATAGTGCTGGGAGGGAGTTAATGGGCCCGGATTAAAGGGCCGGGTTTCAAGAGCAGCTGAAAGAGTTGGGGGGAAACAGCTGCTCACTTACCTCCAGTCCAGGTCTTGGGAGGCCTGATTTAAGACAGCTGTGCCTGTCTCAGTGGTGCTGTGTGTTGTGCAAGGTGAGCAAACCTTGCATGTGGTGCTCAGTCTGCTGGAGGCAGAGAAAAGCACTACATTTAAACGGCTGATGCCGTGCTGTATGGACTGGTTATTTTTAGTTTTGTTCTGTTATAGCAGTGTTTCCCAAACCCCATCCTCACGGACCCCCATAGGTCATGTTTTCAGAATCTCCTTAGTATTACACAGGTGAGAGAATTCCTGATGCCTTGATGATACTTCAATCACCTGTGTAATACTAAGGAGATCCTGAAAATATGACCTGTGGGGTCTGTGAGGATGGGGTTTGGGAAACACTGCGTTATACCTTTTGTGTATCTATTGTATGGTGGCAGAAGGTGCCAAGCCCCACCCCCCCCTGCTTTGGGCAGAGGGGGGGGGGTGTGTAAGGTTGCTGCCGGACAGGTCGTGGACGGGAGGTATGTGTCCCCGAAGTGCCAAGCTTTGGTGATGTAGGACCCGGAGAAGCAGGCTCCAGCACACATAGTGTAGGGAGTTAGTGGGCCCGGATTGAAGGGCCGAGTTTTACGAGCAGCTGAAAGAGCTGTTATGTTTTGTTTTCCTGGTTGGTTTATGGACATTTAATTAACCACCAGTTTGTTTTGGAACCTGCGGACTGCATTCCTGTGTGAACCTGCGCCTACCCAAGAGCTGATCCGTCACAACACGTATATGATGCACCACAGACTAAATTCTTAATGATCCGATAAATGGTTGATCTAGGGGCAATCTTACAAGCAGCAATGTCCTTGCCTGCAAAGCAATGATGACTGCACATGTTTCCTTGAAGGTAATCAGAAGACAATGATTTGAAGCACCAGCCTGCTCTTGTAATTCAGTAAGGATGACTGTGGAAATGGGGGTTTTGTGGTTAAGTAATTTCCTTGGGAAAAAATTAATATGCATTTTTTTTTTTTAACAATTCATCTGATCATTCTTCATAACAATCTACAGTTAATACAAATTGACACTATAAAAACTGAAGCAGCAAACTTTATGAAAGCCAGAATGTGTTTCAGTCTCCAAACTTGCCGACTGTGTATTATTGTGTTACCTCTTTTGTATATTATTGTGTCACCTCTTATCTTGTGTATCGCTTCTCTTTTCAGTTTGTTAGCCACATGCTGCCAGGCGAGAGCTTGTGGGCACAATCATGCGGCTGGTGATTCTTGATGACTATGCCCTGGCCAGCGAATGGGCAGCAAAATACATAAGTAATCGCATCGCCCAGTTCAATCCTGGACCTGACCATTACTTCACACTTGGGCTCCCCACAGGTAATGTGCCTTTTATCTATCTTTATCCAGTTTTCCACGAGTTGGTTCAAGCATTTTAGTTGTGGATTGAACTATTTTTGCACATGTGAATTACGAGAAGTCCTCACGAGTAAGTCAGACGTGTACGGCAAAGCTTCATAGAGGAGGGAGACTCCAAGTTCACTGCTGAACATCTGCTCTCTCCATGTTTCGTTGCGATCTACCAGTGTCTCCGTAAGATTTGGCCATTCTCTACTGTTATATGCAAGAGTGTGCCAATTTTCCAAAGGAACAAGGAGATTGAGTAGCTCAACAGCCTCTTGCCACTGATCGGCAAACAGATTTGGAGAAAATAATTGGACAAAGCCTGAAGGACGCGGTAATGCAGGGCTGTGTTCTGGGGGATCGATGAAGACCTAAGAAGCATGATCTGTGCTGAACAGTATGGATGGTAATCCAAAGCCTCCATAACCAAGCTTGGCGTGGAAGGCACTCTGGATATAGGAGTGTGAGTTGGGGGTCTCACAGTGGTAATACAGTTGGAATCACTGCCTTATTAATACAATGGGGAACTGTTTTGATTTCAATTAACATTAAAGGGGTTGTCCGTACCCTACACTGATTTAATCCTAAATCTCTATTTAATTTAATAATCTACCGTATTTTTCGGACTATAAGACGCACTTTTTTTCCTCCAAAATTTTGGAGGAAAATGGGGGGTGCGTCTTATAGTCCGAATGGGGGGGGGGGGGTGTGTGTGTGTGTGTGTATATGTAGCACCCTGAGGATTCGGCTGCTACAGGGGTATTACACCTCAAGCCAGAGGTGTGATTTTCCACTCCCGGGTAAGGATGGAGTGTGGAACTGAGCTCAGTAGGCTGCATGCACTACATACATCCCATTTCCGGGGGACAGATCAACGGTACTCCCACCAGTTTATGTGCAGGTACGATGGTGTCTGTCCCCGGCTGGAGTGGGAGGGGGGTGGAACATCCCAGTAGTGTAGGGGCAGATAGGGGGAGCAGTCTGGGTAAGGCTAGGAGCTCATTGGGTGCTGGTCACCTGAGCTCACACATAGAGGGAGTATATAAGGTGGGAACCATCTTAGATCAGGGTCAGACAGGCAGACAGCTACTAGTCAGTCTGTTGTAGAGGGTCAAGCAGTCCTGAAAGAAGAGAGAGAGGAGTCAGAAGGACCCAGAGGGGAAGAAGAGGGAACCCCAAGAGCCCAAATACAAGCAGCAGGGTGAAGGGTTGGCACAAGGGTACCGGATCCCAAGCTGGTGGAGGGCACTAATCCTCAGCCAGAGACCGGAGGTTGTGGGCAGGATCTGCCACGACCCCCCACTAAATCCACCCGAAAGGCAGACCAAGTATAGGGTCAGGGAACCCAGAAGAGGTGTACCCACCAAGAGACCCGAGGGAGCCGGACATAGGTGGATCCCTGGTGGGGAAGGCCAGAGAAAAGGAACGTCAGAAAGGGAGCTCAGGATCACGCTCCAGAATTACCTGGGGGTTGGCCGAGTCCAGGACCTGGTGGATGCAGCACGGCTCGGGCGGTCACTCAAGGCCGGAGTGACCAGAACAACAGCAGTAAGTAAAAACCCTGAACTGCACAGCCCGACTCTGAGTCTTATTACCACGCTCACTGCACCACCACAACCACCACCCTCTACAACTGACCCCCTGAGGCTATACCCCTCCCGTTGGGGGTTATACTACCAGAAGCTGCACACACACCACCAGCCTCAGCGGACCCTGCTGCAGCGGCGGCCGTATTGACCGCAAATCAACGGGTGGCGTAGTCGACACTAAAGAACATCCAGCAACATCTGTAGGACTGCCACACACTGAGCTTGACACCCTGGGCACGGACCGGGTCACTGCCACTCGGAGACTACAACCCCCATCTGATCCGGCTCCGGGTTTCCCCCAAACAACACTGGCCCAGGGGGCGCGTCTACTTTGGCGTAGTCGGCAGGATAACGTGCCCGCAACAACCGGGTACTGCGTGCCTGAAGAAAAGTTCATCGTTACCTTGAAAAGAAGTCTCCCGCCGGTTCCGGAGGGTCCCCGCCAACGGACCCCATCACAGGTCGTTTCCCGCCGGTTGTCCGCCATTTGCAGCTTTTTCCCGCCATCCATGGAGTTTCCCGCCACTGGGAGACTATTCCCGCCATTTCCAAAGATTTCCCGCCTTGGAAGAGCGGACGCCATTATGGGCGTGCCAGAGGGTGGCAAAAGGCCACCTCCCATCGTGGGCCAGGTCGAAGAATGGCGCCAAAAGCGGAAACCGCGCCCACCAACAGAGACTGTGATGCTGGAAGTGTCCATCAGCGTGAGAGAACTGCCCCTGGAACTGACAATCAAAAAGTTGCCCCGGGACCACCCTCAATGTGGGCGGAGACTGAACAAAAGAACGAAGATGGGTGCAGCCTGGAGGAGTCTGGAGAGAGCGCACCCGGAGACAAGAAGTCGGGAGAGGACTCCGGAGAAGTCGTACCCGGAGATGGAGGGAGAGACAGGCAGCACCGACCCAGTGGTCAGGAGCCTGCTGCAAGCAACAACGCCACTAGGCTTAGTGGAAATCCTGGCACAGCTCCCCCGAGACCGGGAGTGTGCACAGACCGCGCTGGAGGGCCTCGCACGGAGGATGGCCCAGGTGCAGCAGGACACGCTGACGGAGTGGAGCCGTGAGATGGCCCAGCAGACCGGAACCCGTCAGCGGAGCACGCCACCCGAGACGAGGAGACAGACCGCCTCTGAGGATGGTGCAGGAGGAGTGAAGGCCGGAGACGGCGCCGAGAAGGGAGCTGAACGGACGGAGGCAGGTAAAGGGGACGTCTCTACCCCGAGCCAAGAAACCGTGTACCTGCCCCAGCTCCCCGTCGCAGAGCCCGAAATTCCCCCTGCCGTGCCCGTCGCTGCATCGTCACCGTGCCGGACTAGGCCTCAAGTAGAAGCCGCTGCCGCGACCCCTGTGACGTCACACGCCTCGACCCTGAGCGCGACCAAACAGGAAATACCATCGGCCTGGTCGCAAGGCCTAGTACCCCCGGGCGCCGCAATTCCAACAGCGCCCCCTACCTCCGCGGAGCCACCGGCCTGGTCGCAGGGCCGAGTAACCCCGGGCGCCGCCGTCCTTACGGTGCCCTTTACCTTTAGGGTGCCCCAAGCCTGGTCGCAAGGCCTGGTCAACCCGGGCGCCGCTACCATCAACGCGCCCTCAACATCTCGAGTGCCGCACCTGGGCGAAGATCTATTTGCCCAGCACACGTGCCCGGATGGGCAGCCCTTTGTATGGCCCCAGGAGTACTACCAACTGGAACTCCAAAGAGCAAGGCCCCTGTGCGAGCCCCTGATTCCGGCTCCGAAGCCCGTCAGGAGAACCCCGCTCCCGCTAGAAGAAGCACAATTCGAGTGGGACCCCACCGGAGGAGACCTCATGGGGTTCACTCAAGAAACGCGGGCAGCTGCAGCAGAGCGAGTGGAGTGCTGCCGCCAGCAGTTGGCAGCCTTCGAGCAAGAGCGGAAAGAGAGGCGGATCCGTGAGCAGCGGCTGCAGGAACAGAGCGCAGGGCAGAAGAGCCGGACCAGGAGGAACCCCCGTGCAGCTCATGGTCCCCGTACCACCGGGACTGTGATTAAATTCAACCTGCAGCATGGGTGGGGCTTTATAAGAGACCATCATACCCCCGGCGACGTCTTTGTCACCCGCAGAGACGTGGAGAGCCATCTGCCGGAGGGACACAGAGGTCGTGACCTGTACGTAGGGGACAAGGTCACGTTCACAAGTGTGCCAAAGGACCCTACGCCCTCCATGTGCATCGCCTGACGGAGGAGGAGCTGCGGTGTGAGGGGGAGCAAGAGGACCCGGACGGGTCTGAAGATAAAGAAGGAGCAGGAGGACGCCGTCGTTAAAGTACGGTAAAGAGACTGTAAATAGTTACCCGTCGGGGTACAGTGAACAGTTGCTGCTTTAAATATGTCCCCGTTGGGACAAGTGTAAACTGTTAACCTGTGTTTCCCTTAATCCCACTGACCGAGGACTGAGAGCGGTCCTTCCTTCCTTATACCTGGCCGAGGACTGAGAGCGGCCATACCTTCCCTTGTATATAGTTGCGCTTTCTAAGGCGCCCCCTACCGGTTTTATAGGAAACCGTTGTTTTTTTTTCTTGAAGAGACTGTCGCACTTTACCCGGTCACAAGTTGCACCGTGGCCGGAGGAACAAGAGTGTTATTTATGAAAAATGTTTATATGAAAAAGTTTTATGCTGATAGTATATATGATGTTTTATATGTTTATGGTTTATGAAAAAAAAATTGTATGTTTGTGGATGTTTTTATTCTTTTACAGCCCGAGGACGTGCTGTGATTTACCAGGGGGGAATGTAGCACCCTGAGGATTCGGCTGCTACAGGGGTATTACACCTCAAGCCAGAGGTGTGATTTTCCACTCCCGGGTAAGGATGGAGTGTGGAACTGAGCTCAGTAGGCTGCATGCACTACATACATCCCATTTCCGGGGGACAGATCAACGGTACTCCCACCAGTTTATGTGCAGGTACGATGGTGTCTGTCCCCGGCTGGAGTGGGAGGGGGGTGGAACATCCCAGTAGTGTAGGGGCAGATAGGGGGAGCAGTCTGGGTAAGGCTAGGAGCTCATTGGGTGCTGGTCACCTGAGCTCACACATAGAGGGAGTATATAAGGTGGGAACCATCTTAGATCAGGGTCAGACAGGCAGACAGCTACTAGTCAGTCTGTTGTAGAGGGTCAAGCAGTCCTGAAAGAAGAGAGAGAGGAGTCAGAAGGACCCAGAGGGGAAGAAGAGGGAACCCCAAGAGCCCAAATACAAGCAGCAGGGTGAAGGGTTGGCACAAGGGTACCGGATCCCAAGCTGGTGGAGGGCACTAATCCTCAGCCAGAGACCGGAGGTTGTGGGCAGGATCTGCCACGACCCCCCCACTAAATCCACCCGAAAGGCAGACCAAGTATAGGGTCAGGGAACCCAGAAGAGGTGTACCCACCAAGAGACCCAAGGGAGCCGGACATAGGTGGATCCCTGGTGGGGAAGGCCAGAGAAAAGGAACGTCAGAAAGGGAGCTCAGGATCACGCTCCAGAATTACCTGGGGGTTGGCCGAGTCCAGGACCTGGTGGATGCAGCACGGCTCGGGCGGTCACTCAAGGCCGGAGTGACCAGAACAACAGCAGTAAGTAAAAACCCTGAACTGCACAGCCCGACTCTGAGTCTTATTACCACGCTCACTGCACCACCACAACCACCACCCTCTACAACTGACCCCCTGAGGCTATACCCCTCCCGTTGGGGGTTATACTACCAGAAGCTGCACACACACCACCAGCCTCAGCGGACCCTGCTGCAGCGGCGGCCGTATTGACCGCAAATCAACGGGTGGCGTAGTCGACACTAAAGAACATCCAGCAACATCTGTAGGACTGCCACACACTGAGCTTGACACCCTGGGCACGGACCGGGTCACTGCCACTCGGAGACTACAACCCCCATCTGATCCGGCTCCGGGTTTCCCCCAAACAACACTGGCCCAGGGGGCGCGTCATATATATATATATAATATTGCTATTGAACCCGTTCTACGCCCGGGTGGTGAGCATTTTTATTGGTATATGGTCTCCCATGTTGGTATGTGCTGCCCCCCTCCTGGTATTTGTGCTGCTCCCCTCATCCCCAATCCCGGTATGCGTGGCACCCCTCATCCCCAATCCCGGTATGCGTGGCACCCCTCATCCCTATTCTGGTATGCGTGGCTCCTCTCATCCCCAATGCCATTATGCGTGTCACCCCATATCCCCCAATCCCGGTATGCGTGTCACCCCTCATCCCCCAATCCCGGTATGCGTGGCTTCCCTAATCCCCCCCACACTATACACACATCCCCAAATAAATAAACAGTTATACTCGCCTTTCTTCTCTGTACTCCAGCGCTGCAGCGTTCTGTTCTGCCGGAGGCCGGGGGAGGAGTGCGGCGACAGAGCACAGCGCCGACCGGCGCCAATTTGCTGAAGACACACTGTAAATGTGTCTTCATAAAAATGGCGCCGGATAGCGCTATGCGCACGCGCCGATCCGACGTCTCACTCCGCCCCCGGTCTCCGCTGAAGAGAGGCGCCGCGGCAACGCTCCTCCCGGTCAGGTAAGTATGGCGCCGGAGATCGCAGTGTGCGTTCAGTGCCTACACACACCGCGATCTCCGACGCCATACACCTCTTACCTGTAACGGCTGGATGCGGTCTTCTGTCTGGAGCCAGACTGCGCGTCACGCATGCGCAGTCTATCGAGGCTTTGGACAGAGACCCGCATCCCCGGTTATATTATAGATGTGGGGTGTGAGGGGAGTGGTAGCTGTGGAGGAGCGGGGCACAGGAGGCAGCGGTGTTGCCTACACTGTCCCTGCTGCTAAAGAAAATGAATATTCACTGCTCCTTAATAGCAGCACACAGTGTAGCCGCGCTGCGGCTCCTGCTACTGCCGGAATCGCCTGTGCCCGCTGTTAAAGGGCATGAATATTCAACCTCTCTCCATGCCCATAGGCGTGGGGAGGGGGTGAATATTCATGCCTTTTAATAAGCGGGCACACGCTGTAGCCCGGCAGCAGCAGGAGCCGCAGCACGGCCAAGCTGTGTGCCGGCTATGAAGGAGAGTGAAGTCACTGCTCCCCGCGCACACAGACCCGGCGTGGGGAGCAGTGACTTCCGGCAGCTGATCTCTCCATGTGAGCCGCGCATGGCAGTGACGTGCGGCTCACATGGAGAGATCAGTGCGGGCAGACAGGAGGAGAGAGAAGAAAGGTGAGTATGAGTGTTTATTTTATGTGCAGCCTGATGGGGATTAGGGGGACCATGCATATTAGGGTATGGATGAGGGGGCCATACAAAACAGGATAAAGATGAGGGGGCCATACATACTAGGACGGGGATGATGGCCGCTGTGCGTACCTGGACGGGGATGATGGCCGCCGTGCGTACCTGGACGGGGATGATGGCCGCCGTGCGTACCTGAACGGGGATAATGGCCACGTGTAAAAAGAAGGAGGTTGGGCATGTATACCAGTGTAGGGGATATTGTCAAAATTGGGTATTACCCCTATACCAGTGTCAGCAGAAGACCCCCTCCCCCTTAAAAGTGCATCATGAACAATTTTTTGCTTAATTTTTTTTTTTTTTCCTCCTCTAAAACCTAGGTGCGTCTTATAGTCCGGTGCGTCTTATAGTCCGAAAAATACGGTAATTACTTTTCTAATATACTTTAATTAAAAGTTAATCTAAATTTATCTAACTGGGGTGTGTTTGTAGGTGTGTATATATTTGTTTTTTTTTACCAACTTCCTGTTTGATAACATTTAGTTTGAAAATCCCCAGTGCATCCTGAGATATGAAGACGGACGTGATCAGGAGCAGAGGCTGCGGTCCCTGCTGCTGCCTCTTTCCCCACCCTGAATGAAGCATCATCAGTGATGCCTGTTTCAGGGGCTGGGCTAGTCCCTGCTACTCTGCGCATGTGTCAATTCTAACTCTCAGTTGCTCAGCAGGATCTTGTCACTGTGCAATATTCTTTTTAATGCGCAGCGTCAGGGATTCCTCAGAGACGACACCGGGGAGATCACGCAATATCTCACCCTGCCGTCACTGTGTCACGGATTTCGTCCGGAATCGCGAGCACACGATCCAGATTACTCAACAGTTCAGCAGTTTTTGGGGATTGCGAATCTCAAGAATGCTACCTCCCGGAAGCTAAAATACGATAAATGAGGGGCCCGGTGAAGAAAGCCATAGCAAATTCGGTCATGTCCCTTGCAGGTGCAATGTACCTGTTGGGTACCCTGACTTCGTGCTTCCCAGGGGTTCTGTGAGCTCAATACCATTCCAGGGTTTTACAGTGGGATCTGCTACATAATGAAGTTTCTCTTAAGGACATCTTCCCTTCCAAGTGCCCCTTATCACCCTAGTCAGTAAAATCTTTATAGAGGTTAGGCTCATCCTGCCACCAATCTCGAGGGGTTCCCTGGGTACTTGGGGTCACTAGCACAATTACCACAGATACGAGTCCCAGAGGGTGGGGAGCCCAGGGGACCTGGTCAGATATCGAAAAGGGTCTCTCCTCCAATGCAAAAGAGCTTCTGTCGGTCCGAGCTCTGCTGTGCCTGTTTGGGGTGAAGTTCAGGTCCTAGGAGGCATCGACTATGCAGCCTGCACAGCAGATCACAGCCCGGGCACCACGTCTCCGGGTAAATCTCCACCTTGTAAGTTGCTTCTTGTGCAGCAGCCCCATGCAAGTTGCTCCGCTCTCCTCGGCCAGCTCTTGCTGAAGACTGAGCTCCTCTGCCCAATCTAGGAGCTCAATAGCCCTGATCATGTCAGTGGTAGCCCAGCACTGCTGGATCAGATTTACAAATGACAAACTAATCAGCCCTAGGCATTTCTAATATGTGCAGAGCAGGCGACATAAGTCTGTCCGGTGTCCTCATAGACCTTTCCTCAGCCGGGTTCTAATAGGAGCAATAAGATGGCCGTCATGGGGTCCATTGTTAGATCTCGGCTGCCACAGAAACTCATCGGCACCATGATCACGCCTCCCTCTCCTGTCTAAAGTGCCTAAATGCTGTGGAAGCCCCCTACTGTGTCATACAGTGGATTAAGCTGCCAGGATCAGGGTTGGCTCCACTGTCGGTGGCTGAGGCAGGAGCAGGACTGTGTTATACAGCCACACTTCTGCCGCAGATCTTGTAAGAGCCCTGACAGGACCTGCCTGATGATAATGTGTCCTATAGAGCGGGTCCTGGTACCGGACTGCCCTGTACATATTCACCACTAGCTGGGAACCAGTTACTTACAAGGTCTAGTTTCGGATGTGTTTCCAGGATCTGTAGTTGTCAGCATTTTATCCTTAAGGCCGAGTTATAATATCACTGTAACACTCTCGCCCTGTACCTGTATACCTGCCCTGTGTGCTGCACAAAAGTATATAACAAAATGTGTGTACACAGATATCTATCTCCTGAATGGTATTACTGCTAGATCTGTACATAGAAATATGAGGTTCTTAGCGCACATTTTGAGCAAATTGTGCGAGCCCATCTGCCAACGTCAAGGCGACCTCTTCAGATGGGTCCCTACACTAACACTACACTAACTTAGTAACTGGGACTAGTTTTTTGTATTATTATTACCACCATTTTTACTATTTATTATTATTGCAATAATGCAATTAATTGTAACTGTTATAACACTAATTAAAAAAATTTAATTCAAATTTTTTTATTATACTTGTGATTCTAATAATGGTATTACTAAAATCCCTATGCCTAAAGCTGTTAATCCAGAAGTAGGCAAAAACCCCAGGACACCTAACGCCAATTTGTTTCATAGGGGAAAAAATTCCTTCTTGACCCCTGGAAAAGGCGATCAGTCCTAGGACCCTGGATCAAACCTAATAATGTTATTACAAGTTATATAATATTACTCTAATTATTGTACTACTGGAGTTATTTTAATTTGTTTTTATAAATCTAACTATTTGATATGGTTATTATTAACATTGTGCTATCTTATTACAGTATTATTCTTCTTTCCTATCACTACTAATACTGCCCTATACCTACAGTGTTGATCCAGAAGAAGGCAAAAAACCCAGGACACCTTCAGCCAATTTGTGTCACAGGGAAAAATTCCTTCTTGACCCCGAGGAAAAGGCGATCAGTCCTAGAACCCTGGATCAAACCTAATTATGTTACTAGTTATGTAATTACTATTACTGTACTAAATGTACTACTACAGTTGTTTTTAATATAATTTTTTTTATATATTTTGTCTTATGTCCTGCTTTCTTATTAAATTACTACTCTAACTTTTCTATAACTATTTAATATTACAGTATTGATTGAACTACGCCTATAATTATTTTTATTTACTCTTTGTTCTTTCTATAGATATAACTAGTTTATATTATTATTATCCTGCTATCTTACTACAGTATTCTTCTTCTTTCCTATTACTACTAATACTACCCTATACCTACAGTGTTGATCCAAAAGAAGGCAAAAACCTCAGGACACCTTCAGTCAATTTGTGTCACAGCGGAAAAATTCCTTCTTGACCCCGAGAAAAGGCGATCAGTCCTAGAACCCTGGATCACACTACTATTCTACCTACTACTATTACTACTGTTATTCTATTACTTTCTTACTATTATCACTAGTATTATTACTCAAATTACACTAATACTGATATACTACCACTAGATTACTACTATCCTGCGATTATTACTTTGGTGGATTTCTACTTACCAGCCGGTATTGCCGTATGATGATATCGGCAGAGAGGTCTCAGCAGGATGGTCCACATGGTGTTCCTCTTTCCTCTCAAATACCGGTTGATGTAATGGCGGATGTTGTTCTGCTTCTTCCTTTATGTTGTAGGATCGATTCTTCTGTCCTCCTCTTCTGTCCTCCTCCTCCTTCTGTCCTCCTCTCTTTCTGTCTCCTCCTTTCGTCCTCCTCCTCTTCTTCTGTCCTCCTCCTCCTCTTCTTCTGTCCTCCTCCTCCTCTTCTTCTGTCCTCCTCCTCCTCTTCTTCTGTCCTCCTCCTCCTCTTCTTCTGTCCTCCTCCTCCTCTTCTTCTGTTCCTCCTCCTCCTCTTCTTCTGTCGTCCTCCTCCTCCTCTTCTTCTGTCCTCCTCCTCCTCTTCTTCTGTCCTCCTCCTCCTCTTCTTCTGTCCTCCTCCTCCTCTTCTTCTGTCGTCCTCCTCCTCCTCTTCTTCTGTCGTCCTCCTCCTCCTCTTCTTCTGTCGTCCTCCTCCTCCTCTTCTTCTGTCCTCCTCCTCCTCTTCTCTGTCTCCTCCTCCTCCTCTTCTTCTGTCCTCCTCCTCCTCCTCCTCCTCTCCTCCTCCTCCTCCTCTTCTTCTGTCCTCCTCCTCCTCCTCCTCCTCCCTCCTCCTCCTCCTCCTCCTCCTCCTCCTCCTCTTCTTCTGTCCTCCTCCTCCTCCTCCTCCTCCTCCTCCTCCTCCTCCTCCTCCTCCTCTTCTTCTGTCCTCCTCCTCCTCCTCCTCCTCCTCCTCCTCCTCCTCCTCCTCCTCTTCTTCTGTCCTCCTCCTCCTCCTCCTCCTCCTCCTCCTCCTCCTCCTCCTCCTCTTCTTCTGTCCTCCTCCTCCTCCTCCTCCTCCTCCTCCTCCCCCTCCTCCTCCTCCTCTTCTTCTGTCCTCCTCCTCCTCCTCCTCCTCCTCCTCCTCCTCCTCCTCTTCTTCTGTCCTCCTCCTCCTCCTCCTCCTCCTCCTCCTCCTCTTCTTCTGTCCTCCTCCTCCTCCTCCTCCTCCTCCTCCTCCTCCTCTTCTTCTTCCTCCTCCTCCTCCTCCTCCTCCTCCTCCTCCTCTCCTCCTTTCTGTCCTCCTCCTCCTCCTCCTCCTGTCCTCCTCCTCCTCCTCCTCTTCTTCTGTCCTCCTCCTCCTCCTCCTCCTCCTCCTCCTCCTCCTCCTCCTCCTCTCTTCTGTCCTCCTCCTCCTCCTCCTCCTCCTCCTCCTCCTCCTCCTCCTCCTCCTCTCCTCCTCCTCCTCCTCCTCCTCCTCCTCCTCCTCCTCCTCCTCCTCCTCCTCCTCCTCCTCCTCCTCTCCTCCTCCTCCTCCTCCTCCCTCCTCCTCCTCCTCCTCCTCCTCCTCCTCCTCCTCCTCCTCCTCCTCCTCCTCCTCCTCCTCCTCCTCCTCCTCCTCCTCCTCCTCCTCCTCCTCCTCCTCCTCCTCCTCCTCTTCTTCTGTCCTCCTCCTCCTCCTCCTCCTCCTCCTCCTCCTCCTCTTCTTCTGTCCTCCTCCTCCTCCTCCTCCTCTTCTTCTGTCCTCCTCCTCCTCCTCCTCTTCTTCTGTCCTCCTCCTCCTCCTCCTTCCTCCTCCTCCTCCTCCTCTTCTTCTGTCCCTCCTCCTCCTCCTCCTCCTCCTCCTCCTCCTCCTCCTCC